>NW_027094103.1:11289455-12513895 GCF_029207755.1 Chamaea fasciata | reverse complement strand
CAGAGACACAGCAGCGCGCAAATGTTTGAAGGCTCCCAGCACCAAAGAATTGTGAATGCTGGAAAAAGGGGGAATTTTGGTGAAGTAATGGTTGTGGCTTCGTGCAGCACCTGAGGAACACCTGAGAGCCCTCAGGGATGCTGGGCAATGAGCACACCCAGAGGGCTCTGAAGCACCGCGGGGGGAACTTTTCTCTTTTGTTTTCTGACAGCTTGAATGGTTTGCATGTCATTTATTGCTCAGTTTGGGACGAAAAAAAAAATGGGGCTGCCACCTCAATCAGCTTCTTAATTTTTTTTTTTTTTTTTAAATTATGAAGTCTGTACCTCCATGAATTCCAAAGCAAGCCATTTTTTGGGTGGGGAAGAACCAAAATCAGGCAATCCTGTGTATCCTGTCCCAGTGCAGGACAGCTCTGAACCCCAACACGAGGAGCTGCATTAGAGATGCAGGAGAGCACCTGAATTCCAGGATTTCCCTCGAGGGTGGAGAAGGGAACAACCCCATTTTATAAAAAAGAGAACCTTCTGAGCACCTCCCGAGCTGCAGAGATCCTCCCAAGCCTCCACGACTTTACCTTCAGCTGAGATCAGCGTAATTTGCGCCTTGCAGAGTTCCTAGGGAAGGGTTAATCCCCCTGACGCGGTTATTCTGCTTATTGAGCCATCCACAAAAACCCAGAAATGCCCCTGAACGTCCTGCTGGACTTGTTTTCGTTGTCAAAACTGCTCCATCTGATTTCTGTGTGTATGATGGACGTGCATCTCTTCCAGGAACGGCTCCTTTCAGCAGGACATTTTCACGGGCCGGATAAGATTAAAAAACTTGCATTACCTCGGTGGTTGAATTAGTGACAATTTGGCAACTGAAGGAGAACAGCGCCTGGCTGTGAAAATGCTCCTGTAACCATTAGCAACTCTGATTTTGGTGTCAGGCTCTAAGTGTTCCTTAAAATTGAAATGACTCGTCCTTGGAGATGCTGAATAATAGCAGGTGTCTCCGGGAGTGAACCGAGCCTGTCTGTCATGATGTTGTGCCTCGTTTAAAGGTGTGGGGAGGGATCCTCTGACACGGTAAATACTGCACACACACACACACAGAAAAAAAAAATGAGAGAGAGAGAGAGAGGAGAGACAATCCGGGATAAAAAATATAAACACGTTTTACTTTGATCTCTCGCTCAGTCTCCCGAGGTATTGACAGAACAATGGGTTCATTAGCCAGGACGGGTTTATGAAGTGGATGCAAACTGCCTCAAGTCTCCCGGGGAGCCTCGTGAGAGACAGAGAGATTAGCGGGAATAGGTGGAATGGGGATTTAAGGAAGAAGGCAAATATCCAAAGGCACACGCGAGAAACGCGACGCTTTTGTCAGGAGAACTGTGCGACATTCCATGGGAAAGGGGCTGATCCCTCCCAAAGGGAAAGTTCTGCCAGTAAATTCACAGGGGGCAGAACTCCTTGCCTTTACAACGCAGGGCAATGCCCCAATCAGAAAGATAAACCACCAAACATAATAGAATACCAAATATACCACCAAATATAATAACTGCAGGACTCCAGAAAAATGGGAGTTCCACCCGTGTGGAGTGGAAAATGTCTGGAACAAACGGGGGCTCGGGTCAAGGAGCTTTGGCATTGCTGTTCTTGAGTTTCCTCTTGTTCTTTCACGTTTTCACAGAAAACCTGGGAGTGTGGAAGCAGTCGGGCAAGGAGACCAACTTAATGAAAAATTATTTGCCACAGATAACTTCGAGTCCCTTTTATTAGTGTGTGTGTAGCTATCCTATCTCTTTTTTCTTAATAGAGGTCTCTCACCTCCTTAACCTTTACTGGGAAATAAGGGGTTTTTTTGGAGAAGAGTCAGCTCTTCAAATAAAATTTAAAAAAAAAATTAAGATGAAGGTTTTATTTTAATGCCCCCAACTCCCCCACTGAAAAGTTGAGAACATAATTTGTTAGCTAAAAGCTATATTTTCCTCATTGAAAATTGAGTACTTGGCAGCGTTTTGGCTTGTGTTTTCATCCACAAATGGAAAGACTTCCACTGGAAGCTTTAGGGACGAAACCAGAAGCATTTTAGAAGTTCTCTTGGAAAATGGAATGTGTTGCTTGGCCAGAAGTCTGAAAATGCAATTAAGGCAACTTGTTCAGGCAGAGAATTATAAATGCTGATCTCTTCATGGCTTTGTTGAATAGCTATAATGTTGTAGAGTTATATATATAGTTATATATGTTATATATAATAGCTATAATATTGTCCTGAGATTAGTGCTGAAGTTTCAGCTAATTGTTTACCCTTAATTTTTTTTATTTTTTTTAGAACGAAACTTCCCAGAAATAGGGAGAGATGTCTAAAATGTGTTATCTCCAAAACTCTATTTATAACACACACAGAAGTGTATTTATAGCCTTATAAAGGCATCTGGAAATAAATATTTTCCTGAAAACAGCCCGATTTTGATTTATTCAGGGTGCCTAATAATGAGGCAGATGCATCCACACCCTGTTGGGAACGCACCAGGAGTTTATCATCTGCCCTTGCAAAGCAGAGACAAGGGCGAGCGGTGCTGTAATAAAAATAGGTGTGGGCCTTGAACCTGCCTGCCCTCGGCTCTGCAGGTCAGGACAAAATCCAGGGGGAGAAGCACCTTCCTGGCAGGTTTGGTGTTTGTGGATCAAATATCGATAATCATGATCAATAATTGTGGCCACGGAAGCAGAACCAGCAGTGGGGAGCTGGAGGTGGCACACAGAGCTGCCAGCAGGAAAGAGGGGGCAAGCAAAGCTGAACTCCTGCAAAATTTACTCAATTTGTCATCAAAAGAATCTCATTTCTTGCAGCAGTGCTCGCAAAGTTCGTGCACAAGGTGATCAAAGTGTGGCACAGTGGGAGAAAGGGAAGGAAAGGGGAAAGGAAAGAGGGGGAGGGGGAAAGGGAAAAGGAAAAAGGAAAATAAAGAAAAGGAAAGGAGGAAGGGAAGGGAAGGGAAGGAAGGGAAGGGAAGGGAAGGGAAGGGAAGGGAAGGGAAGGGAAGGGAAGGGGAAGGGAAGGGAAGGGAAGGGAAGGGAAGGGAAGGGAAGGGAAGGGAAGGGAAGGGAAGGGAAGGGAAGGGAAGGGAAGGGAAGGAAGGGAAGGGAAGGGAAGGGAAGGGAAGGGAAGGGAAGGGAAGGGAAGGGAAGGGAAGGGAAGGGAAGGGAAGGGAAGGGAAGGGAAGGGAAGGGAAGGGAAGGGAAGGGAAGGGAAGGGAAGGGAAGGGAAGGGAAGGGAAGGGAAGGGAAGGGAAGGAAGGGAAGGGAAGGGAAGGGAAGGGAAGGGAAGGGAAGGGAAGGGAAGGGAAGGGAAGGGAAGGGAAGGGAAGGGAAGGGAAGGGAAGGGTCTTGCTGAAGTCCTGTTTGCCATTCTTTAACTCCACAGCTGGCAGAAATTTGGGCTTTTTTCTCATGAAATGACATAAAAATGTCACAGAAATGGCCAACTGCAGCCTGTGAAGTGAAATCCATACAGAAACTTTAGATTCCGAATCTTACAACACAGCCTCTTTTCTCTTTTTTTCTTTAATGTCTCTCATTTGGGAATCCTAAAAGAGAAAAGAATTTCTGGTGCAGATGAGAAGCAAGTCTTGAAATTCCAATGTTTCCTGCAAGCTGAAGATTCTGGAGTGTGACTCAGGCCCGTGGTGGATCCAACCCAGCACGGGGTGAGCACTTCATGTTCCCAGGCCAGCATGTGATGCATTCTTAACCACCCCAGCCATTAGCAAAACATGAAGAAAAGTTTAAGTTATGAAAGAAAATGGGCTTTGGATTCCTATTAATGATAAAATTAATTTTAGACCCAAACCATTGGACAACGGCCCCCTGGAGAACAACGAAGAGAGTGAAAATCCCTCGGACAATGAATGTTGAAAGCTGCATAATAGTCTTATCATTCCTGTACAGCCTTGCTTGAGACAGCTGTAATTAATTATGAGAAAATGACAAATGGTCAAGGCTGTGCTGAAGGCAGTGGCCCTGGTACTTGACATTGTAATGCAACTGGGGAAAAGCTTGTCAAATCAAGGTTGTGTTAATTTATTAGGCAGCCATTTGTGTCAAGTTGAATAAAAGGGAGAAAAAAAAATAAGAGGTGAAAAGCTACTGCAAATACGAAGTATTTTGGGTGGACTTTCATACCCTGTAGATGTTAGGAATGGAGTCATTCCGTTCAGCTGACTCCTGCTCCAGGTCCTTGTTCCCTTGTCACTCACCCCTCACTCAGTGAGGCACGGCTGGAAATCCAGCCAGCACTTTCAGTTTGTTGGACCCTACAGAGCCAAATCTCAGTTTGGGGGTCCACTTCAATAAACTACAAGACTTTCCCACTCTATCTAGTTTAGCTCTTGTCAAAAGATGTTTCAAAATTCTCTCTGTCTTCTGTTCCGGCCATAACTCCTAAATTATCCTTCGTCTGCTCCACCCATAATTCCTAAAAGCGCAACTTTCTTTTAGCCCTTCAGGTTTTCAGTAGGATTAAACCGAAGCAAAAGAGTGATATTTGTGAGTAAACTGAAATTTGCTGTTTGCTCTCAGCACAGCCTAGCAGCCTCCTAGGAGGGATTTGGGGGTTTTTTTGTAGTCACTAACAAACATGGCAAGAGCCACAGACTGCAGCCAAGTGAAAAACATGTGACAGGCAACGTCCAGGAATCCTGGATCCCTGACTCCGTCCAGCATTAAAATGCAGGCCTTGGAAAATGTCCTTGTGCTGTCAGCCCCTAGAGAGCATCGTGGTGCTGCCCAAATGGGTTTGTGTAGGAAATGGGCCCTAAAAGGCTCCAAATGACACCGTGGTAATTCTCCCTGAGTATCAGCATATGGGCCTTGAGCACAGATGCTGCTCTAATTATGATGCATTAAGAACTTTATGTCAATAGTCCTGAACTCCAGTCAGACAGCAGAGTGTCGGTAGCAGTTGTTAGAAAACAGAAGGATTCTTAAGAGACCCCTAATCTTCATTGATCTCTGCATCCTGGGTGTTTTTTGAAACGTTAGAAAATGCTGTAAGGATAGAAAAGAACCTTTATATGTGAGAAAACACTTGAAATTGTCTTTATTTTATTTTTTTTTTCTGAATGTTTTTTCCTTTCTGGCTATTTAACCAGTGAAGTCCCGTTTGAGCACTTAGACCAGAAGGTGACAGAGTGTGAGGGTGCTGGTCTGCAGCTCTCCAGGTGGCTGCCACCAGCCCAGCACTCCTGTTTGCACCATTCACTAAATTATGCCTGCAAGACATGACTGATCTAACTGTGAAATAACACCTCCTCCAAAAATCAGGGTTTTTTTTTTCTCGCTTGATCAGTTGATTGTTAAGATTTGTGTGATTTTGTAGCGTGGATCTGATTAGAGACACCTCTGGCTGAATGTTAAGCATTTATCTGCTGTGATGCAACTCTAAGCAGAGCTATAAATCTGTCTATATCCAGATGTCGAATGGACGGTTGGCATTTAAGAGTTGTTTGAGGTGGGGAATTGCCAATTGCATATCCTTTTGCCAGTCTTTGTGTTCAGAGGATTCATCTTCCCCTTAAACACTTCCTGGTGCGAGCATTGTCCTCTGGGCTGTGGTGTGTGGGGTTATATTTTATATATTTATGTATTTGTGCGTTATGGTGTTTATGGATAAAAGCTGTGCCTGGGCTGGTTTGGGCAAACCCAACTGGGATAAACTGGTGGTGAAATAGCAGGGGATGGTGCCTCAGCACCGCTCAGAGTGTGAAACCAAGGGCACCCTGGACGTGGGTATCAGTCCTGGTGTGGGGCAAAAGCACCTTCACAGCAGTGGTGCCATTAAAACTGGCCCCGAAGCAACTGGCGAGCTGCATTGAGGCTCATTTTCTCCGTCCAAGTTTTCTGACTGAAGATGATGAGTCTGTGATTTTATTTTTTTGTTGTTGTTGTTGAGGCCCAAGACATGAAAATGTGTCTGAAGTCTTTCATTTCCACCTATTGAAAGTGCTTTAAAAGGGAAAGAAGCAAACAGATGGCTCTCATTAGCACAAGAGTGCTTTAATCTTTTGCACATTTTAAATTTTATTTTCCTTTCAGTGTTTGTAAGTAAATCGGTACAAAATTAAGACTTCACCAGAGCAATTGAATTTCACACATTTCAAACCATGAAAGGAGAGGTGGACTCCGTCCAAATTGCGACAACTGATGTAATCCTGGCATCACAGTTATCTATTATGATCAACAATTCTAAGTGAATGAAACGCAGCGAGGCTGGCCCTCACACATCTCGCTCCAGCAAAACCTGCCTGAAAGCCCCGTGTGCAACTGGGGATCTTGCCGTTCCACAAACCTTTTTTATTTTAAGCTGGAAAAATACACGAGCTCATCTGTAGGAGAATGCAGTGCGGGTGACCTCACCCCTGATAATTAATAGCTGTGTTAATTAACCAATGCAGCCTCACCCCTGACGAGTAAGACAGATGAGTGAGATAAAAGAGGGGGTGAGCTGGTGAGGGGAGGATCATCATGGAAGGGGAACCTTGAGGAGCACGAAGGAGAGAATCATGAAGCAGGATCCTGGGGGGAGAGAATCCCTGCTGTGAGGTCAGTCTGGGTCTGCAGTTAGAGCCTGTTGTTGGTGCCTGCAGCCACAGTCTAGCCAGGTAAAAACCAGCAGTCAGAGTCTGTAAACTACTCCCTGCAGTCAGAGTTTGCAAACTAATCCCTGCAGCCATAGTCTAGCCAGGTAAAAGCCTGCAGTCAGATCCTCCAAGCTAATCCCTGCAGTCAGAGTTTAGCAGGAAATAACCAGCAGTCAGAGGCCGCAAAGGAAACCTACAGCAGGAGCTCGTTACGGTCAGGATCATTGAAAAGTTAAGATGAGCCAAGAGTTGAGATGACTAAGCTGTGAAAAGGAATAAACCAGGACCCTTTTCTCGCTGTGATAAACAAGAAGTCTGTGCCTCGGCTCATTTTTACCTTTTAACAGGGCTGCTACAGCGCTCATCAATTTGAGGAAATTGTGGCTGAAATATGCTCTGGGTGTGTAAATTGCTCACGATGCAGGGACACCGATGGAGCTCCATCACTTCCCCCACAAAATAATCTCCCAGGAACGTGCTGGGGCACCACCTGACAGAGAGGGTAAAGCACCCCCAACCCTCGTGGCTCAGGAGCTGAATCATGTTTTAGTGACTCTATCCCCAAGCAGATGTTGCTGCAACCTCCAGCTTCAAAACTTGGTGTTTTCCCCTCATTCTCCTGCAATTCCTGATTAGTAAATCCTGTCTCAAGCCAGGGCTGGCTGCTGCCACAGCTTTTGATCCTGCATCAGGCAAAGGTTTTTCAGTCCAACCACAGTTCTTGGTTCAGTGAATAGGGGACGGGCACCATTTCTGAGGGGTTTATGACTTTGCTGAAAGTGTTGAGTAAGGCTGGGCCAGAGGAGTTTCCCTGTGGCACTGAGGAAATCTCATTGTTTGTGGGAGCAGTGGCACAGAATTACAAATGCAAACAGGAGGTTTCCGATGTCTCCCCCTGTAAACAGAATTACGTTCTTTAAGGCTTGTTTTGTATGATAGAAACCAAGGTCTGATCCTCTCCTATTTATTTTTGGAAAAAAAGGGTGGAAATTGGAGAACTGCTAGATTTGCAACATCAGAAAATGAAGACTCTTGGGGAAAAGAAGATTTAAATTCTGTTCCTCTTAAAGCAGAATTGTGTATAAAGTGGCTTTTCTCCTTCCTAGGAGTTTTCTCGGTTTCTGAAAAAGAATGTTTATTTTTGGTGGCAGTGTACAGCATACTGATTAAAATAAAAAAAAAGGCTTAACGTTTCAGTTATGCTGAAGAATTTTGTTTTGAGCCTAACCTTTTCAAAGAGTAGATGTTTTACCAGAAAATGGAATACATCTCAGCCTGAAAAGTTATTTTTAAGTGGGGGGAAAAAAAAAAAAAAAAAAAAAGGAGCATTCTCACTTGGCTAATATACAATTTTGCAGGTTTTTCTATCTACTTCGGATGAGGGAAAGTGCTTCAAAAAATAGTGTGTCAAAATCGGAATAAGTTAAAAGGACTTGATGGGTTTCTCCTTGGCAAACTTTGTTTTCCTGGATATTTATACAAAAAAAAAAATTATAAAATGTTCTGTCCTAGATGCTTTGCACACTCTTCTCAGGACAAAGTCAGCTGCTTTGTGTGGGCTCCTGGGAGGCCAGAGAACATCAGAATTTTATTTTATTTTTTTTTTTCTCTCAGGATTTCGATTCAGAATGATTCAGCCATGATTCACACCAGGAGAAATTATCTTTGCCGCCTTCCTGTTACTTTCAGTAGTTAAAAGTCAGGTGTAAATGACTCTGCTGCTGGCGTTTCTCTCCACGGGAGAAGTTCAAAAGTCATCCTGGCCATTTTCTGGGCCTCAGAGCTTTATGGATGTCGAGAGGTCTTTCTTGGGCAATCCTCGGGCTTTATGGCAGCTGGGAGAGAAGTGTTTTAATTTCTTATTCCTGGTGCTCTGCAGAGGTGAAGAGTCCACCCACTCCCCAGCCAGTTTGTGCCAGTGCTGAAATAACCTTAAATTTGAAAGCTCTTCAAGCTCTCTGCCCTGCAGCTTCTTGGCTCCATTTTTTTAACCTTATTGCTTTTGTTTCATCTCTCACAATGAACATTCATTTCAGCACCGCTTGCAGATTTATTGAGCAGGCTCGGAAGAGCAAAGAGAGGAGGAGGAACGCAAATGAGGTCCTTAAGAATCAGAATTTCAATTGAAATAATTGATTTTTCCATTTCGTTCGGGAGGGAAAAAAAAAAAAAAAAAAAAAAAAAAGGAGGATTTTTGAAAAATCTTCTTCCTTTCCTCCCTCTCTGCTCCTGTTAGCAAACAGAAGGGAATGACTTTGATTTCCTTGGAGGTGTCTATGAGCTCATGAGTTCATGAAAAGGTAACCGAGATGATGACACCAAAACCTTTAAGTGTAACAATTTATGAAGACCTTCCCACAAAGGTCTGACTGTACCAGTTGTACTTGTCATAGATATTTGTACAGGGATTTTTTTGGTGGAGTTTAAAACATCGTAAGTCATAGACCTGCGCGTGTTTCAGGCAGGCTTTACTGAGGGGAAAATGTGCCCCAAATCTTCCAAATGCCACGATATTTTGTACATGTTATCCAGATAAATTCCATTTGTACAGGGAATTTGACCCTTTGGGATGCTATGTTTGAATATCACACTCAATAAAACACGTCCATGTTTCCTTTGACCTTACTGAGAGAAAAATCTGAATCTTAAAATCTGGGAAATGGGCCAAAATCTCAACCCTGGAGAAGTTCCTGCCTTAAAGCAGCTGGGAATGGTGACTTGAGGGTCTGCCTGATGGAGGATTTAGAGCAGTGGCCTTGTCACCCTTCCTTCATTCATTGTCAGGAAATTCTGCACTGGTGGTTTAAGTCAGGACTGCACAGACCTGAATTGTTTGATAGACATGGATTATCAGCTGGATTCCAGCAGATATCAGAGGAAAGACCGGGAAGAGAGGCTGGAGAAACCAGAGTTTTACCTGGCCAAAATCTCTGTTTAAACCAATTTACTGTTCACTCATTATTAAGATGTGGAGAAGATTCATCCCTCCGTGCCAGATTCCCTTTGACCTTTCCCTGTAACTCAGAATTAACTCCCAGCCTGAGTGGCGGTGCTGGCTGGGCAAACACTGCTGATGCTCTGGAGAGAAAAATGCCTGTTTATCCTCACCCAACACTTCTGGAAACACGAAACACTGAGGGCAGTGAGCACTGGAATTGATGCCTTGGGAAGGCTGAGCTGGAACAGAGACTGGACAGAGCTAGGAGAACAATGTAGGAATTTATTAAAAGGCCTTTAAGGTACACCTTGGGCAGGACAAGAGCCTGGCCAGGGCCACACCCAAGGTGGGCCTAAAATGGTCACAAAATGGACCCAAAATGGTCACAAAATGGACAAACAGTCACAAAGTCTCACACTTTTATAAGTATTGGTCCATTTGCACATTGGGGTTAAATTGTCCAATTACACCTTCAGGTTGTGAAGTCCCATCCTTCTTGTTTTCTCTCTTCAGAGAGCTGGAACTCTTCAGTCCACTGCTGTTTGTGCTTTTGGGCCTGAAACTTGTCCTGGTTGTACAGGGCACCCCTACACCCCTGGGCAGCACAGAATCTGAAAAACACGGGAGCTGAAACTCCAGGCATCATAATGAATCCTCCATAGCTCTTGAAAGGAGCACAGCCTTGCCAAAGGAGCTTCCTCTGGCACCACGGGAGGATGGAGGAACCCTCAACATCTGAGAGCACAGATTCTGCAGGTGGTGCTGGGATACTGAGGACCCCAAAGCTGCCCTTGGCCAGGTGAACAGGGTCACAAATGCGCTCTGAGCAGGAGCAGGAGCAGGAGCAGTGCATCCCCGTGGTGCCTTGGGTGAGGAAAAGAGCCAGCTCAGGACAGTGACAGTGACAGTGACAGCCACAGGGCCACAGCACGGGGCTCCAGCCCCTCAGAGCACTTTAGAAAAAGAAAATAATACCTTAAAAATGTTTTTAAGGGGCTTGTATTGAACAATGTGTTCAAGTTCAGCCCAAACTGGCGTTTAGCTGTTAGGTCTGTTCCAGGAATTGTATTTCAGGCAGCATTTGTTGTAACTGTGGGTCCCTGAGAACATAGAGGGGAGGAAATGAGCAGAGTTTACCAGCGTCTCCCTAACAAAAGGCCAATCCCACCTCTTCTCCAGGAGCTGTGACTGCCAGGAAACAGTTCCAACCTCATGTAGAGTTTGCCCCTGTCCTTTCTCCCAACCCAGCACTAAGCGTCGTACTGCAGGAATGTAATTTGATGGGCCCACCTTTGTGCTGTGTCCTTTCCCAGCTCAAACATAACATCAGTTATGGTTTGTGCTGGAGGCTATCATTATCCTCTATAGATAGAAATGTTCTATTGCCTCAGTCAAAGGCGTGGAGCTCGTCCAGAGAAGTTATTGTTTGGAGGCCAAAATGTCTCCAGTTCATATCCTAGTTCTTGTTTCCATTATTGTATGTGCGTGAGATTAATTTCTGTCTTTGAGGGGGAAAAAAGAAATCCTTCCAGTGCCATGAGGAGAGGGCAGAAATGAAAGGGAATGTCTGAGGACATCTCCCCTGGCAGAACTTTTCATCCTGGCAATAGCATACATTGAGGGGCTCCATTTAAATTCCTAAATAACTTTTGAAAAAATGTTGGCAGGCGTCCCAAATTCTACCTGGGATAACTTAGTTTCCTTTTCTTCACTAGGTCAGGGCTGGTGTTTTACCCTCGTGTTAAAAAATAAGAAATTAAATGATATCAAGGAACCCGAAACCCCACCATGATGCACATAACATATGAGAGAATCAACTTGCCCTGGTGGGGCCCCTCCTGGAGGTTTAATCCAAATAGAAACAGAATTTTGCTGCAGGAGTTGGTAAACAGAAACTGGGAAACAGTGGAGGCAAGTTCCAAAACAACTGCTATGATTTATATTTACTCGCGGAAATGCATTATGATCATCATTGCCTTTTATCTCAGCCGTAGGGTAGAAAATTACCTTCCAGTGTCACAATTTATAAAAGACTCTCGGAATGTTTATCACCAGTGCACAATCATAACAACGAGCAGCAAATGGCAGGATTCTTTTCGCAGCTCTTCGGGAGACTCAAGAAATCTGCACTCGAGGTAAGCCAGTAATTGGCAGAGATGGAAAAAAAAAATCGTAGTAAAGTTGTTGAAGTTACCTTCCACTAATAAAAACTCCATTACTCAAGGAGCTCGAAACTTCCTGCAAAGGGTAACGCTTGTCAAGTAGGTGTGAACACTCAGAGGTGTGAGACAGAGGTCCCAGAACTGCTCAGGACTGCCAGACTGAGCAGCTGCAGATCCTCAGAGTCCAGCCCCAGCTCTTTCCTCGAGCAGACTTCCCCTTGCCATCTCTCAGCCTTACTGGAAAAAAGATTTTCCTTTTTTTTTTTTTTTTCTTTTTTTTCTCCCCACCCAGTAATATTTGCACTTGCAAGTTTGCAGATTTGGCCTCAGAAGTTTGCAATAAAAACCACCTTGTTTGGCATCCTTCACCTGTCCCCACTTAGCTGTGTTACTGTCCAGCTGTCAGCGAGCCAGAGCCTGCCCAGCCTGAACACACACACAAAAAATCCAGACTGGGGGCAGAGAGCACTCCCGTGGCCACCCTCCCCTGCCTCTGTGGACGGCAGCCAGGTAATTTATTTAAAATAAAAGTATTTCAGCCAGCTGGATCGTGGCACTTGGCTGCCCTTGCGGGGCCTCCTTGGCATTTACTTTTGCCGTGGGGATGCTGAGCGTGTGCAGGCAGCCGCCGTCCCCAAGGCCGGACGTGGAATTGAGGTGTACAACACCCTGGCAACCTGGAGGAGCTCAGCCCAGGAGACTCGGGCACCCCAGCCTGACCCGTGGTGAGGCAATCCCTGCACCTCCAGCAGGTGCTTCCAAATAGAGGAAGAGTCTCAATTTACCTTGGGACACGTTAGGAGGTTTAGCTGGAAGGTTCTGTGGGTTTCTCGTTGTAATGGGCTCGGAGCCAGCACAGAATTGTGGATTGGACTCTGAGAATGTAATTCAGAGACTGTTGTTACTCTCATTGGGCCAAGAGAGTAAAAAGCCCACTGAAAGTGTTAAGCACTAAAGAGAGAGAACAAAGGAACTCCACGCTTTTCATGGTGCTGTAGCAAGCAAGAGACTTATCTCAGTGCTGTGCTCAGCTTTGTTTTTGGTTTTTTTTGTATTATTTTCCCTCTTTATTAAAACCTATTTGATTTTTCAAGGCACCCTGGATCGTGCCGTCTCTCTAATTATTACAGCCACGTTTCCGCCAGGCTGGGCCCTCAGAAGTGTGGGTCAAACCCAGCCTGACCCTTCCTGTTCAGCCAGAGCCTTTGTGCTGCTCCTGCAGCTCCAGGCACAAATTCCTGAGCACCCCCAGCTCCCCTCTGAGCTGGAATAGCTGCCTGGATATTCTCTGCTCTCTCCTGCTCTGTGCATGGACAAGGCCAGACAAAGCAAAGATTCCTGTTCTTCAGTTATGGGATTCCTCCCACCTTGAAAAGTGCACCGCAGCACTGGGATTATTGAAGCAAGCATTACCCCAATTTCTTCTGTTCCTTGGGAGAAATTGATGTATTCAAGGTCAGGACTCACACTGCATCGATTTCTTGCCAGGGGATTTAGTCCTTTAAGTGAAGGATTGTGCGGTGGACTGATAAATTTTTTTCAAAATTAGTAAAACTTCCCGGCGTGGCTTTAATTGTTGGCATTTTCTGGGGAGTGGGTGTGTCACAGCTCTGTGCTCTGTTGCTGCTTCCTCCTGCAGGGAGCATTAGAAGGCCAAAGCCCTGGCCAGTGGGCTCCCATCCTGTCTGGGAGCTTTGGTGAACGTTTGCCAGGATTCTGGATGTGGTGAGCCGGGTCTGTGGCTGATTCCAACCACTGCCACCCCACTGGATCCCAGCAGCTGCTGCCCTCCACAGAGATGTCCCAAAGAGTCCACAGGGATGTCCCAAAAGAGCCTTTCCCGGGCTCCATCCCACAGGGATGTCCCAAAGAGCCTTTCCCGGGCTCCATCCCACAGGAATGTCCCAAAAGAGCCTTTCCCTGGCTCCATCCCACAGGAATGTCCCAAAAGAGCCTTTCCCTGGCTCCATCCCACAGGGATGTCCCAAAAGAGCCTTTCCCGGGCTCCATCCCACAGGGATGTCCCAAAAGAGCCTTTCCCGGGCTCCATCCCACAGGAATGTCCCAAAAGAGCCTTTCCCTGGCTCCATCCCACAGGGATGTCCCAAAAGAGCCTTTCCCTGGCTCCATCCCACAGGAATGTCCCAAAGAGCCTTTCCCGGGCTCCATCCCACAGGAATGTCCCAAAGAGCCTTTCCCTGGCTCCATCCCACAGGGATGTCCCAAAAGAACCTTTCCCTGGCTCCATCCCACAGGAATGTCCCAAAGAGCCTTTCCCGGGCTCCATCCCACAGGGATGTCCCAAAGAGCCTTTCCCTGGCTCCATCCCACAGGGATGTCCCAAAAGAGCCTTTCCCGGGCTCCATCCCACAGGAATGTCCCAAAGAGCCTTTCCCGGGCTCCATCCCACAGGGATGTCCCAAAGAGCCTTTCCCGGGCTCCATCCCACAGGGATGTCCCAAAGAGCCTTTCCCTGGCTCCTGGCAGCCCCAGCCATGCCACTCCGAGCTCTCCGTGGCTCTGCACGACCTGCCCCATGTGGGCTGAGTTTTGCACCTCAATTTTTGGGCGTTTTGTGGGCCAAACGGAGCCTCAGTGCTGCTCCAGCCTCACCTGGAAGAAGAAAAATTCCTGCAGTTTCTTTGGGTGGAAATGGAAACAGAGCAGGAGTGTGGTGGCCCTTGGGAAGGAAAATCCCATTTCTCCTCCTCAGCTCTTCAGTATTCAGCACCACGGGTGGCACTGCTGAGACTCCAATAAGATCTCATCAGTCATGGTTTTGCAGTCCTGCTAAAGGGAAAAAAAAATTTTAAAAGAGTTCAGATTTCATTAAACAATGCTGTGCAATGAGTGGGCAGGGTAAAATTCAGTGGGATTAACTGGGCTGTGTTTCAGATGCCAGTCATCCTTAAAGCAACGAGCAATGGCAAGGTGGGTGAAGCAGGAATTCCTGGAGAAATGTCACCACTGGGAGTGAGACAGAGACTTCCACAGGGATGTATGTATTTATTTATATATATATATATAGTAATTTTTAGTATATTTATTTATATATATTTGGTAATGTCTGAATGAGAATCTCAGGTTTAATTTTTCATAACGTCACCGGGCAGGTTCCGCAGGGTGATGTTATTCTTCAGAGAAGGCATCAGAAGAGGCATTTTCACATCTCCTCTTCTGGAGGTGAGCAGGAAAGCAACCCCTCTGCAGCCTGCTCCTGTTAACTGTAATATTATTCACATGCTCTTGTAATCATTTCAGGACCTGTTCCAAATAATTTTTAGCTGGAACCTGGTGATAATGAACTTCCAAGGCCTGTTTTCCTCCAGCTTGCAGTGTCATGCTAAATGGACTGCAACAAGAAGTACTGGAGCCAGATCATAATTTGCAAATGTGTTTTTTGGGAGCTGCTGATATTTCTCACCACCTCCTTTGCAGAGCGAGCAGAACACTTCCCACTGCTGAAATCTGAGAGTGAGAACTTTCCAGGCTGATCTTCCTTGACAGTGACCAGTAAAGCAGAAAGTGAGGCTTTAAAAAGGGCTGAGGAGCCCGGGGTGGTGCAGCTCCCTCTTCTTCTCTGGCAGCCCAGCCACTTGAAAAGGCACCCGGTATTTTGGAAGGACAGAATATCTGTCTTCTCACAAACAAACTCCACCTTTGGTATCCCAGTTTCCCCAGAGAAAGTGTCTCCAAAGCCAGCAGTGGTGAAATCACAACATTCCTGGGTTATTTAGTGCTTCCCTAGCCAAGTGTGTGCGTGTCTATATATAAAAAACGTTCTTTTTTCACACCGATTTCCCCGTTGGCTAAAATTAAGGCAGAAATGGTGAAGAGCAGGAGGAGGAAGCCCAAGGACTGATAGAAGGCGATTCAAAATGAAGATGTTTCAAACCTGATGGAGGCCAAATTGTGAGGAGGAGCTGCCCAGCTGCAGCCAGGGCCAGGTGAATGCAGAGCCCAGGGATGCTCCAGCCCCAATTCCTGAGGATCAGGACAAGCCCTGGGCATGGAGGATGCTCAGGCTGTGGGTTCACCACGTGTTTATTTGGCAGCACTGCAGGAGCTCAGGTTTCTGTGAGGATGAGGAGGATCCTTGATGCTGTTTTACACCACAACGACACAGACTGTGAGATTCAGAAGGTTGAAAAGGATTCTTTTATTTCTGGGATGTGTCTCCCTTTTATACTATTCCACACAGACCAATCTGGTTGGTGACACAAAGCCAAACCTCTTCACTCTCATTGGTCAGAGCAGAGGGACATCAAGAAGAAGTCCCTCCTAGGGACAAGGAATGAATAAAAAAGTCACAAAAACATTTCTCCTGTTTACAGAAAATTCCTTGGGAAAAGAGTTTTAGAAAACTAAAACATTTTAGGCACGGAACCAGGGCTACATATCCTGGAAACCGTTTGCATCTCAAATTCATTTGGAGGCAGCGTAATTATCTGGAATGTCGTTGTGGTTTTTTCGTCTTTCTGAGGTGGTTGAAACCGTGCACATTTCCCAAAAAATATAAATAAATAAATATATAATGGAGCCAGCTACACACAAAAGAAAACAACTTGATTTAGCCTGCTGATATTTGCAAAGTAATAAAAGCAGCAACATTCTAAGGTGAAGTAATATAATTAACATATTCTTTCTGTGTGAGGACGGCGTGTTTTCTCCGGTAAAGATTTGGGTTCCTTGGTGGCAAAATTATGAGAGGAAGGTTTGTTCTTGTTCTTCAAGGGCAACAATACGCTGGAGTGAAACCATGCCATCATTTTTTTTTTTTTCTCCCCCTTATCAGACATTTTATTGTTCAAGAAAAAATGTTTCAGGGAAAAAAAAAAAAAAAAGCAACGTAACATGGGGTGAATGAACAATATGCCTGCTGTTTGTGGAGATAAACACCAAACAGACAGAATGGGAATTAAAGACTCTCATCACAAGTGTCTTTTTTTTTTTTTTACCACAGTGGAAATGTTTTCTTCAGCACTGTAATAGAAACTCCTAATGTCAAATATTAAAACACCCCCTCCAAAAATAAATCCCAGTCACTTTACAGCAGTTACGTGTGATTTGATGGCTCTCAGCACGTGGGGCAAAAATGCTCTTTATTGTCACTGACACCATCTTTCCCGTGAGTTTCTCCTGTGGATGCTCACTCCATGGAGCCACGCTTTGGGATCCACCCTTCTGGAGTTCAGATTTCCACCAGGAAAAGCAGGAGAAGCAGATTGACAGCTCTTGTTTCCAGCGCTGCTCTATTCTTAGAGAGGAGCTACATGAGGAGGATGAGTCGTTTCAAAGACTTTGCCAGCAAAACGATAGATCCTCTTCTGGGTCACGAATTCTTGTCACCTTGTGTATTAATAGGATGTGCCAAGGGTTGGGTTTTTTTGTTTTTTTGTTTTTTTTTCTCCCTGAGTTTCCTTGCTCGCAGCCAGTCACATGGGTAACAGAACCACAAAGAGCTGAGCATCTGTGACCCATATGCGGGAGAAGGGAGGGGAGGGACAGCAGATAAGGACACGGTGCTGGACTCAGGAGCTTTGGCTGGTTTGGCAGAAACGTTCCTGCAGTGCTCTGAGGGGCAGTGGGGAGGGGCTGCAGGGCTGTAAATCCAATCATTTGGGCTCTGGGGTTGTCTCAGACACCTCCTCGTGCTGCCCTCACACCAAACTCTGCTGTGGGAGGTTTGGGGAGCTGATGATTTGGGTTTTATCTTTCGTGTATTTCAGGTTCTGGGCTGCCCAGGGGTGCAGCTCTGAGCTCACAGTCAGTGTCACTCAGCTCTGCACACAGCAGGGTCACAAAACAAATCCTTCTCCTGCTGCACACCAAGGACAACTTTCTGCCCAAGAGCACAAACAAGGGAGGAACAAGAAGGATGGGACCTCACAACCTGGAGCTGGGATTGGACAATTAAACCCCAATATGTGAATGGACCAAAACTTATAAAAGTGTGAGACCTCATGACCGTTTGTCCATTTTGTGACCATCTTGTGTCCATTTTAAGTCCATTTTGTGTCCATTTTGGGTCCATTTTGTGACTGTTTTGTGTCCATTTTGTGACCATTCTGGGTCCACCTTGGGTGTAGCCCTGGCCAGGCTCTTGTCCTGCCCAAAGTGTATCCTTTAAGACCTTTTAATAAATCTCTACTTTATTCTCTTAGCTCCGTCCAGTCTCTGTTCCAGCTCAGCCTTCCCAAGGCACCAGAGTGCCACGCTCAAACTTGGTTTTCTCCCACCCTCTCCAGTTTGTTTAACCTTTTAATGACATTAAGTTCCAGATATTATAATGAGCTGTCCAGCTGGGGCTGATTCATGCTGGAATCCCCTCCCCAGCTGCAGGAACAAGCAGATTTATTGACTGGCCTCTGGCAAACACCACCTAAAACACAGAACAAGGGGGAGCCTCAGTGTGCCCGTGGGTGGCAGCATGTAACAGTTAGCTTTTAAATTAAATGCTAAAGAAACAAATGAATAATTAGCAGATAGATAATGGGAATTAGCCCCTGTGTTATACATTAAGTTCTGTCCCAGTTATTGGGCTGTGGTGTGCCGTTGCAAAGCGCTAAAGCTGAAATCCATGCCCTAATTATTCGCCTTGATGCGAGTGTCTCAGCTTTTGTGCTAAATGAATGTAGGTAAAGATAAAAACGTATTACAAAAAAAGCCAGGATTCTAATGTAAGATAGGCCAGTGCTAATTACTGGCTAATCATTGTGTTAGAGTAATTATATTATGTGCTTTCAAAGCCTTGGTTAGTGCCAAGCCAAACGCTAGCATGTAATTTGTCAGATAGGAGTTAATTTTTCTTGTTACCATAACAAGAGAGCATTTCCCCCCTTTTTTTTTTTTTTTCCCCTCAATATTTTTCAGGAGTGTTTGATTTTACCGCCATTCTGTAGGTTTTTCCTCTTTTGTTAGTGTTAAGGAACTGTTAAATGCTGTTGGGGTCTGATTTAGGGCAGGTTCCCTTCTCTGCTGCACTAATGGGACAGAGCACCACCAGGTCTGGTGGCTGAGCAGCGCACTGGGTGTCATAATTATATTTTTTCAAAGCGATTATTTCATTATAACCACGTAATGATTATATATTTTTATGTGAAAAATATATTTTTTCATTACTGACCTCTTTGCTGGAGCCAGAGCTTTCCTCAGGCAGGTACAATGGCAAGGAGTCATTTTTTTCTTTTTTTTTTTGCACAGCCAGCCTGGAAACCTCCCTTGTCCCGTGCTTAAAACACACCCAGCATCCTTAAACACCCGAAATAAATACAGCCATGAGGGCTGATAGCACTGAAAAGCCAACACAGTATTTTTTAAATAACTGTTTACCGTGATAGCAATTATGGGAAGATGGATGGTTTGAATCTCTAGAGCAAGCAAATAGTTAGAAATAGGTATATTCTTTGCTTAACTTCTGTTCCCATTATTCCACAGACGTGTGGAATATATCATTAATTTTAAAGAGGGAAATAAAACCAAATTGAAGGGCCCGGATTCAAAGGCAGCACCTAAGCATCGCCATTTATTCCTCCCTGTAATGGCTTGAAAATCTGTGTTGAGCTCCTATGACAGAGCTGGCAGAGGAGTGCTTCCAATTAAATACAGATTTTGTGTGGATCAAATTTAGAAACTTTTACTAGTTGAAGGTGCCTGTTAAACTTTGTGGGGACAAATGGTTCTTGGATCCCTAAAAGTTACACCATGTCTGCTTTTTATATATTTATACAGGCAGTTCTTTCTGTCTGGCTCTCCTAATATAAAACCTATTTTTTTCTTCTTCTTCTCTTCGTTCAAAAAATAATGATTTGATTTGGTTTGATTTATTTCCTGCAAAATCTTTCTGTCTTCGACACATTGGATCCACTTCCTGATTTAGACCTCTGATCCTGGAGACATGGCTGGGCTTTGGTACATTTTTCTTCCCCCAGTTCCAGCTAAATCTGAAAAGCAGCTCTTTTTCTGAAGATTTCGGGGCAGGTTTTTTTACGTGTTGCTCGTGATGTCTAATTGGGAATAATCTTCAAAGGAGCTCAGTGTCTGGTGTTCTTTAAGGAGGAGCTGCTCCCTTATTTTAGCACCAGAAAGGATGAAGGGTCCCTTTGAGAAAAACCTGGCCCCAGCTGCTGATCACAGCTCAGGGTCGGGTTTGTTGTTTTCCAGCCAGAGATATTCAGATTGTCCAGAGATAATTGAGATAATTACCTGTCCCTGGTGTTAATAATGAGGGAGAGGCAGGGCACTGCTGCTTGACCACCCCAAATGTCCCCTGGTGTCACCTGGACCTTCTCCACACAGGGCCTGGAGTGGCCAAGGACCACTCCCAGTGTGGGCAAAGCTGCTTCACAAAGGAATTAATTGTAGGAATGAGAGTCTGTGATAAAATTCAGCTAGTTTTTAGCCCCGCAAAGGTGTATGAAGCTCTGAGGGTGTCCAACAACCTCCCAGAAATAATTAAGAATAATTAACGAGTTGGCTTGATCGGAGGTGTTTTGAAAAAGCAGAAAGGTTTTAATTAAACAGAAAACAACAAACTATACAGAACAAAAGAATAAAAGCCATGCACAGTCCCGGGAAGTCCCTTGTACCTGCTAAGACACCCCAAAAAGTCCTCTCTTAACCATTTAAGTCCAAACTTAACTTATTCCTAAGGAGGGTTTTTCAGCACGCTGCCCAATAGAAAATAGCTCCAGGTTTAATTCCTCCAAGAGTTTTCTCACAGCTTCCCAGACCCGTGTAAGGGAAAGTTATTTGACTTTCTCTCTCACAGGCCTCAAAGCTGTCTGAAAACTTGAAAATTCCTCCTCTGCCCAGGCTGTCAGCACCCACACAAACTGCTGGCCCAAAGGTGGCTTTTGGAGGCTCTTCCTTGGAGGTTTCCACGCCCGGGGTGACATGGAAAGCTGCAGAAGGAGCGGGGATGTCCTAAAGATGTCACTGCGACAGGTTGGAGATACCTGTTCATATCCAATATTAATTAGATTAATGAATCTGCCCCTACTTTGAAAGAGATGGGTTAGAATCCACGCTATCAGCACAAATGTCCCCCTTCTCCATGTGCTGGGTCTAAAGAGCTGCCAGCACCTGCCAGAGGAATCTCACTAATGGGGGGAAATAATGACTGGTGAAGGCTCCACACCAAGCAGACCCGCAGCAGGGAACCAACCTCACCTCTCCTCTGTGTTTGTGTTCTGAGCAAACACCGCCACGGGGACACCACCAAGTCTCTGCAGAGACACCAGAGCCGCCCTCTGCGCTGTGGGAAGTGCGCGACCAGGCTCAGGGACTGAAGGCTTTGATTTTTTTCAAGAGCCAAACACTTCCCATTAAGTGTGTGGCCCCATCGCAGACGTTCAGAGCTGCCTCTTTCCAGCCCGACCCTGCTGACTGCAGAAATTGTAGCAAAACACGATTTTTTATTTTGGTTTTTTTGTGGACACAAAGGCAGGCCCTGAGACAGCCAGAGCGGTGATTACTGTGCTGGGTTGTAGCCCTGACCTGCTGGAAATTCCGGGACAATCCTTTCCCACTCCGGGTTTCCATTTTCCTGCCTTGCAGTGTTTGCCAGGCTGGATTGCCCGGGGCTCTGCAGGGCAAGGACTGGTCCTCACAAATGTTTGCTCTGCCTTTCCTAATAGAGTCTGCCTCTCAGGCGGCCGCTGTTAATCATGAATTATGGATGAATGGCGATGCTGCCGAGGCAAACTCTCCAAATCTGATGGTGACTGGCGGAGATGAGGCTTCACAGGCTGGATTTTACACGAGTGTAAACTGGGCTGGGGGGCTCCAGGGCAGGGACAGCACGGAGGGGAGGCAGGAAAAGGGGATTTGTGGTTTTTATAGCCAACTCCTGTGCTCTGTGCCTCGCAGAGGGGTGAAAAATCAGCTAATCCGCCGTGCAAGGTGATTTTAATGATGATGGAGGGAGTGGGAAGGAGGAGGCGACTCCTGGGGTTGTAACTTCGAGGAGCTGCTCCAGACTCAGCTCTTCTGGGCCTGGCTGGGGAGCTGCTGGCACAAAACCGGCTTTTTTCGGGGCAGGGCAGCTCAGGAGTGGCCCAAAAATGGCTCTGGCACATATGGGAAGCTCTAGGGGGGCAGACAAAATGCAGATCAGTGTCTGGAGTCTGACACAGATTCCGAAATCAGGGAACAGAGAGGACACACAGCACAGGGCTGAGGCTGCCCTCAATCCTCCCAAAGGTCTCTCCCAACCTCACTGATCCCACCAGAAATCCCAGCTTTGCTCGCCGACCGACCAGCAGAGAACAACACAAAACCCCCTGACGGTTTTTACTCCCAAAAACGCGACCCAAAAATGCTTTTTTCACGCTCTGCTGTTGGGATGGGGACACGTCTGGCTGGGGAATGACAATGACAATTTATCAGGATGCCATCTCTGCAGGGCTGGGACAAACTGGGCAGGACTGGGACGAACTGGGCAGGGCTGGGGGCGCTCCGGAGGGCTCCTGGCTCGCAGGATTTGGGGCACTGGAGGTGCAGGAGACACCCTGGAGCCTTTTCCCCGAGGGTAGCAGCGTTCACCCCGGCGCTGCGCCCCGGCTCGGGGCCAGCCGGCGCTCGGCAGCCAGCGGATGGCACTGTTGTTGCGAGGAAACTTGGGGAAAAAAATGGGAAAAAAAGTTAAAAAAAAAAGAAAAAAAATAAATGGGGAAAAAAAAAAAAAAGCCATTTAACACTCCAGAACTGTTTGGATGGAAGTTTTCCATTGAAAACAGTTTTGCCCGAATGGAAATGTTTCACATGCACATGTCTGTTCCCCATGAATTTTTAACGGAGGGAAATGTAAATTAATCGGTTTGACTTTATAATTGCCGCGTAGCTTGGCTTCCCTTATCGGATTGAACCGCTTTATTAATTTATATGGCTGCACAATTTCAATATCATTCGTAATTTTATAGTTTTGTTTGTTTGTTTGTTTGTTTGTTTGTTTGTTTGTTTTTTATCCTAGCAATTCGAAACCTCAAACAATAAAACGGAATTGCGTTGTGGAAAAGGAAGAAACGTTTTGATTTTTTTAAAAAAAATAATAATAATAACAACTTTAAACTGCTGTCCCAGAGGAAAATATTATATTTTGTCTCGATGTTAGATGAAAATATGTTCCTGAAGAGTGAGACAGACACAAACAGGAACAGCTCCAGGATGGGATGTGGCAGCACACAGAAATCCACTCCTTTCCTCCCCGGGGGTGAACCACTGTCCATCCAAGGCCAGGCTCTGTCCCTCTGCCCCTCTGTCCCTGCTCACCAGGGGTGCTGGGAGTTGTTTTTCACACCCCCCTGCTGAAACCCAGGTCCCCAGTTAGGCCGGGACGAATTCCAGGGAGGAATTCCAGGTGAGTGTGAACACAAATGTCGTTCCAGGTCAGGACCTCCAGCTGTCCCAGAGGCCCACCACAGTTCCTGTGCTCCCCTCAGGGATGCAGAGCTGTGCTTTTGTCCCTGCAGGAGCTGCTGAGAGCCCTCTGAGGAAGCTCTGCGATAAAGGGAAGCACATCCTTTCTTGTTCTGCTCTGACACGGTTCCTTTGGTGACTGGGTCAACGCTGGAGACAGACCCAGCTCGTCTCCCTGCCCAAGCAGCAGAGTCCTCCCTCCTCCCCAAACGGGGGAGAGAAATTCACCCTGTAATATTAATAACTGTGGGGGCCTTTAATAATTAACAAAGCGCTAAGTGTGGCTGAATGTTCCTTTTCCTGATTCCAATTACGGAGCCATTTGGCCCGGGCTCAGCCGAGGGAAGTGGCAGAGCTGCAGTGCTCTAACACACACCCAGAGCCGGGAGAAATGCTCCTCCTTTGGCCCACACAGTAGATTAAATAAAGCTTTGGGCTCCGGCACTGGAGAGGCCAAAGCATCAGGTGCCGCAGAGGAATTTCTGTGCCCCAGCCATTCCAAACCTGGGGCTGCTTTAACACCAGAGGCAGCTGACAAATAACCTCACCCGGCCCGAGGTGAAATGCGAGGTTCCTTGCAGTAGGTGACAGCTGTTCGTGCCCTCGCCACCTTTCCCCGGCGCTGTGCTGAGTAGGAGTCTCCTGCTCCTGTTTTCTGCCCGAAATAGAGCTGCTGGTGCGGCTCTAACGAGAAGTTCAGCGTTTGGAAAAGCTGCCATGATCTCTGCGAGGTGATTTACAAGCCTCGGATAAATGTTGGGAGTGTTTTGCTGCACCACGGCGCCGCTCTGGCAGCGCTCCTGCTCCCCCAGACACTGCTGCTGGCAGAGAGCTCTTCAAACCTCAAGCCTCAAACCTCAAACTCTGCTTCCCGAGGGCTCTTCTGCAACCAGGAGCAAAGGGAACCAGTAAATTCCAAATTGTGGGTACCTGGGAGCTAAAGCTGGGTGATGGAGGCTGCCATGGCCTTTGCCTTCCTGCCTCTGGTTGTGCAATCCCTTCCCTTCCCTTCCCTTCCCTTCCCTTCCCTTCCCTTCCCTTCCCTTCCCTTCCCTTCCCTTCCCTTCCCTTCCCTTCCCTTCCCTTCCCTTCCCTTCCCTTCCCTTCCCTTCCCTTCCCTTCCCTTCCCTTCCCTTCCCTTCCCTTCCCTTCCCTTCCCTTCCCTTCCCTTCCCTTCCCTCCCCTCCCCTCCCCTCCCCTCCCCTCCCCTCCCCTTCCCTCTCCCCTTTCTTTTCCCCCTTTTTCCCTCTTCCATTTTTCCCCTTTTCCCCCCTTCTCCCCTCCTCCCTTTCCTTTCCCCTTTTCCTTTCCCCTTCCCAGACCTGCAGGGAGCTGATCCAGCTGCAAGCCAACCCAACAAAAAACCAAAACCAACCAGATTTTGTTGTTAGAGCTCCCCACCCGCGTCCAGATTAGCTCAGGCAATTAGAGCACCACGCCCAGAATTAATCAAAAGGGGCCTGGGGTGGTGGTGGGTCCTGTCACGTCGTGGATGTTTTTAATAATCAGAACTCTCGGAGTTCTAGTATCAGCCGTGTCCAATTCCTGGCGCAGTGTTGGGTTGGCGTGGCCGTTGCTGTGCCCTGTTTTCCAGCTGCCTGGAAGCAATTAACGAACCTCTCAGGGGATTTGCTGATTTTCAGATTGTTTTCCTCACCACTTTAAATAGGTGAGGTAGAAACGGAGCAGGGACAGGAGGGAGAAACTCCCCTGAATTACTCCCGAGTAATGAGGGATTGCAAATGGAATCTTTACCTGGGTGCAGGGAGAAAGTGGAATTTTCCTTCCTTCGCAAGCGTGGAATTTTCAGCCCAAAGCTGAAACCGGGTGTTTTATCCCCGCTATTTAGATCTGAATTTTATTTTTATGGATAAATTTCTGTGTTTCGTGGCCATCCTGTCTCAGTTCGCCACTGCCTGCAGGGTTTGTTCAGGGTCAGGCTGTGCCTCCCACAAGGGAGCCCTGCTCACCACCAGAGCCTGGGAGACAAATCGTGTTTGCCAAATGTCCTGGAAAGATTTGGGCTGGGAGAGCTCCAGCCATGGAGGAGAGCAGGGGGAAAAGAAAAAAAAAATGGCAAAATAAACCACATTTCTCAAAGGCATAATTGCAGAATTTCACAATTAACATCTACTTCATTTTGGTGCTTCAGCTTTTCAGTGAGAAAACAGCATTTTCTGCAAAAAAACGTTGCTTGAAACTGAAATTTCCATTGGAAATCTGGCTCTGATGGAAAAATCCCTGATGGATCTGTGCTGGGCCCTTCCCTGTGAAATTCCTACCAGTTTCAACAACTCAGAGTGGCGCTGGCTGGCTCAACCTGTAAATATAAATAAGAAGCACAATTGCTGTCACAATTCTGTTCTGTGGAAATATAAAACCCATATATAAATATAAATAAATATATAAAACTATATAAAATATATATAAAAATAAAAAATACAATATATTTAATATAAAATATATAAAATGTGCATTTATAAATATAAATATATATTAAAAATGAAGAATCTGGGAAGGGCGAAGCTTTGAGGATGATCTGATGATTCCAAGAGGACATTAAAAATTCTTTAGCACTCGTAGAGAAAGCCAAAAGAAAAGTTTTTCTGAGGTTTTTTTATTAAAAGAAATCCAGCAAGATCTAGATAGGAGAAGAACTCGTATTGATGGGAAACATCAAAACAAAGACGGGATTGCTCCACACGTTTTGGACATTTTGGTAAAGATGGTTTTTTGGTTCCTCCAAGCCTGTTCACCCATCTGTGATCTCTTCACACGCCATCAATTGAAAATGTTGCACCAGTAGTGAGAAAAAAAAAAAAACAAAAACCAACAGAACAAAAAACCAAAAAAACCAACCCAACAATTTGTTTTAAGGGAAAAAGCAAAAGTTGTTTGTCAAAGTGATGCAGCAGAAGAGATCGGAGTCTCCAGGAGCGCAGGAGAGGACAAAACTCGAGCTCAGAGTTCTCCAGGCTGATTCCTGAGTGTCTCAGCGCCCCTTCGCTCAGCCCCTCCCACCACTCTGGATACTCCAGAAGGAACCAAATCCAAACTGAATATTTTACCTGCAGGAATTCCAGCAGAATCCTGGTTTCTCTCTCACTCTGAGTGTGAGGAGCAAAGTTCAGGTCCCTGCTCTTACCTTCAGGCTCCCACAGCCCCAGAAAAGGGAAAACCAGGTGAGCTTTTGTCTCGTGTTTTGACCAGAAATTCCAGCCCACACTTAGCCAGTTTTTTTCACTAAAATTCATCAAAACCAGCCCTTTTGTTCCTGAAAAACGCTTTTTGTAAGAAAATACTCAACCAGCTTCGCTCTGGGGACTGTGGCATTAACTGTAAATAGTAATTATGAGGAGAGGATTTTAAAAAATTCTCTGCAGGTTCTGATTAGGATAAAGACCTCGATTAAACTTGCCTGAAAGGCTGGAAAACGTTAGTTAAATTCTCTGATGTGCTTTGTTATGTCTGTTTCTTGGCCATGAAGACCCTGGAAAAGAAGGGGATTAGCAGGAAATGCAAACCAGAGGGGGGAAAAATTGCTCTTTAGGAGAAATCTGAAATGATTACACCAAATTTCCAAATTTCTCCTTTCTTTAATTTTGAAATCTGTGGCAAAACAAGATGTTTTGCCTCAGTTTTCTTGTCCTTTTTTGAAAATTCCTTTTCAAAAGCCACAAGAAGGTGCAGGCCACCACCACGGGAAGTCAGGAGATTCCGGAGGAAAGGCATTTTTAGGATAATCAATGAAAAATAATCCAGGAGCAAAAATAAAAACGCCGAGGAGGCGGAGGGTTCATCTTCAATACTGATCTCTCCTCCCTGCAGAGCCTTGCTCCCACCTTATCAATATTTTAGGGAAAGAAAGAGAAACCTTGTGCAGCTGCAGAGGCAATTTGGAGGGATTAATAATTTATCCTGTTTTGAGCAAAGCTTTCAGCAGGTGCTGGAATCACTTAATCACAGGGGGGTGACCTGCAGAGTTCCCCCTTTTCCCATGGCTGAAACTGGAATGAAGGTCCTGGGAATTCTTCCGTTGCAATTCCAGCCACAGAAGGTCACACGCTTTGCCTAAAACAGGAAAAAAAAAAAAAATAAAAAAAATCAGGTCTAGGATGGAAAAATGTCATTTTTTTCCTTCTGGTTCCTTTCACTTGGTGATGGAATAGGGTCTGAATTTGGCTCAATGATTAAAATGTCTGATTAACTCAGAATTTGGGCTCTGCAGGAAATTTGGACAATTCCACGTTGATTTTCAGTCTAGAGTGGAAAGAGCCATGTGGATTGGAAATTTCTCTCCAGAATATCCCCCTCACCGAGAATTTTATTGAAGTGAAGAAGAACAGGAAACCTCCAGCTGCCACTCAGAAATCAACCCAAAACTTAAATTCCTTAAAGCCTTTAAAACATGTGGGATTTTTTGGGTTTGTTTTTTTTGTTTTTCCCCCATTGCTAAAGGAAACCTATTTAAAACATTTCCTTTCTGGTGTTGTTCAGCGAAATTTCCTTGTGGTGATGACGTTGAATGGAACATTTGGCTTAAACAAACCAGGTGTGGAAACATCACCTGGGAGCTGGGGAGACTTTTTCCTTCATTTCCTTTTCCCCCCCTTTTTCCCCCTTTTCCCCCTTTCCCCCCCTTTTTCCCCTTTTTTTTCCCTTTCTCCCCCCCTTTTTCCCCTTTTCCCCACTTTTTTCCCCTTTTCCCCTCCTTTCCCCCTTTTCCCACCCTTTTTCCCCCCTTTCTCCCCTTTTCCCTCAGGGACAGGAAAGAAACCCCCTCCCTACCTCCCTGTCTGGGATCGCAAACGTTCTCCTGGCCACGGGGAAGTGCTCTGGTGTCCCACACACCCAAACTGCAAATGGATCCAGAGCCCAGTGAAAAAGGGGTGGAAAACACAAAATTTAGATTTATTTAAGTTTTTTTTTCTTTTCAGTCAGAAGGTTCCAGCTTTGGGCCTCAGTGCTGGGCAGGTTTCTGCAGCACTTGTCACAGGTAATACTGGAAATCTATTCCTGACTGAGCTGTAAATAATTGCTGCCAGGATGCCATCGTGGTGCTGATGAATATTTCTCCAACACAAGAGAAACAGCGTGTTGATTCTTGAACCACAGAAAGCTATAATTGTAATTTAAAATCTGGCGTGTTGTTTAAAATACTAAATTCTTTATCTTTTCAGAGTCTTTATAATTATACATCTAAGCCATCGCTCTGAACACATTTGCAAGTGTTGTTCCATTTTTAAAATCTTCCCCGATTTAAATATCAAGGCCCGAGAGAAAAAATGAAATTTTAAAAAAAAAATCCTACCTGCACAGAAAGCAAAGCCCATTCTCTTTCAAAGCTATTCATTCCTGTTATAGTCACAAGGAAAAAAAATTTTTAAAAAAAAGAGTTATAAAATTATAACACTTATTTGAAATGTCTTTTCTCACACAATAGCAAATGTTCCTGCTCCTCCTCTCACTATAAAACATATCAAATACTCTTTTTTTTCCTGAAATCATAGAAGTGCTGGTGGGGAAAAAAAAAAAAAAAACAAAACCCACAGAATATTAAAACTTCTCAGCTTCAGAGATGCCAAACTGTTATCAAGGACTGTGAGAGGGTATAAATTTTCAGAAATATTGAAAGGAAAAGAGGGAGGGGGGGAAAAAAAAAGAAACCCAAGCTTTGACATTAACGAGATGATAACAGCCATTGGCTCCTGTTCACACCCCAGAATTTCAGCAGAGAGATAATCAGCCTTTCAGAGATGGCTCTGACATGGATCAGGCTCTGATCTTTGGCCTGACTGTTATTATCTGGAGTTATGCACTGGAAGAGTTTTGACAAAAAAAAAAAAAAAATAATAATCCCCCCCCGAGTGGTGAAATCACAGAGCCCTGAATTAGCTCTGCTCTCCTGTGATGTCTGGATGTGAGCAGAGCTCTTGAAAATCCAGAGCTTTTGAAAGTTTGGGAGGCTGGAGGATCTCTGTGGCGCTGGTCTCAACAGGAGACGTCCTGCCGGGAGGGGAAAAAAGGGAACCAGACATTGCTCTACTCCAGAAAGTGTTGCGGCTTCCTGCTCTAAAGTGGGATTACAGGCGTGGAAGGTGTTGCCAGAGCCTGAGGGCTCGTAAAGTAATTGTCGTGTCATTTCTAGCAGTGGCAAGCAGGAGCCAAAAAAAGCAGTGGGGAGAAGACCTGCACGGGAGGGAAAGGTGGCTGGGAAAATCCCCTGGGTGGCTGGGAAAATCCCCTGGGTGTTTGTGAGGAGCCTGGGGCTCGCTGCTGCCCAGCACGGATTTTGTGACGGCTGCATTTGGGGCTCAGGTTCAGCCTTCACTGACACAAGAGACAGCCCAAGGAATATCCCAAGAGTTGTTTGCGTGGTCCTGGTACAACCTGCTGATGCCGTTTGACACCACAACGACACAGACTCCAAACTTCAGGAGGCTGAAAATGACTCCTTGATTTCTGGGATGTGTCTCCCTTTTATACTATTTCCCACAGACCAGTTGGATTGGTGACACAAAGACAAACCTCTTCACTCACACTGGTCAGAGCAGAGGGACAGCAAGGAGAAGTCCCTCCCAGGGAAAGGGATGAATAACAAAGGTACAGCTACAAAAACATTTCTCCTGTTGACAGAAAATTCCCTGGGAAAGGAATTTCAGAAAAACAAAACACCTCAGGCACGGAAGCAAGGCTACAACCTGTGTGGTTTAGACCAGCTGGAAGAAGAGAAAACACCACCACGCTGGGCTTAAAGAGAAATTCTTTCCGAGTTCTGGTGCGTCTGAGCAGTTTATGGCAATAAACCGAAATGGTCCTACAGTGACATGCTGGATGGCTGAGGAGAGGAGACGTAATGATTCTGGACAGCAGCTGCCAGGGTTAAGAAACTTATTTGTTCCATTGGTTTATGGCACAGACTAGTAGTATTTTATTGTCAAACAGAATTAGTTTTATATCAAGAAGAGTGATTACTTGGGTTCACTGTGTTTGAGATTAAACTTGATGATTCCATGTCCATTATTGATTTAGGCTTTACATTCAGAGCAGCGGCGGTTTATATTTTACTTAAGGGGATTTGATCACAGTAGATGGAGCCTTCGACGGTTTCTGCAAATAAATTAGTAAAGTTGCTCTGCCTTTTACAGTAACTGCAGGAGAAAAGTGAAAGGGGGTTTAGTTCAACAAAAAAAAAAGTGCAAAAAGAAGATGGCAAAACCGCTGCTGAGCTTTTGCAGAGTGCAGGGGATGTGGTGACACCTCAGGGCGGGGAGCAGAAAGGCAGGAACCACCTGAGGATGCTCAGCCGGTGGCAGGTGGCAGCTCCAGAGATGACACAGGATGGACAAAGGGCTGCCAGAACCTCAGTGCACTTCATCTCCCCTAATTTATCCTGGAAGGAGAGAGGGACATCCAAGGGGTTTTTCAGGGTCGGAGGAGGGCCGGGTGTGGGCGGGATCGGTAGGAGAAAAATGTGTGAAGTGAGCGATACCTGTGGGAAATGGATTTGTAGGGAATTCCCAAAGCCTGGCAGAAGGCTCACCCAGCCTTGTGCACCTGTGTGCAAACTCTGAGATGAAGTGTGGGACTGAGAACGGCCACGGGACAGGACAGACATTGCTGAGAGAGAAATGGAACTGGGAACGAGTTTCAAATGATGGCCTTGCAAATAGACCAGATGTTTTGGAGAGAAAGAACTAACAAAGATTTATTGTAGTAGGACCCATGAGGGGTATTTTTAATAAAAGATTGGTTTAGAAGCAGCAGCAGCATTGTGTGGCCAAAGCTGACAGGCCCAAAAACACTTATAATGTATTGTAATTAGGAAATATTTTGGCTTCTGATTGTGATGGTGTGAATTGTAACATCTGCACCGTCTCACCCTTCACATGAGACTGAAAATGGAATAAAAGTCTTTAAAACGCCTCTCAGGAGCCCCATCTCTGGGTCAGAAAAAGGGTTTTTCCAGCAATACCTGTCACTAAAAATGTCCCCTCCATAAACTCCATAAATCAGACAGAGGGTTGGAGCAGGAGGGACCAGCCAAGGGTCTGGGTCCTGCTCTGCTGCTGGAAATCTGCAGCCACGAGAAGGGTTTGTGGCCAGGCAGGGCTCAGCTCCTGTGGGCAGCAGAGCATTCCTGCAGCAGGAATGTCCTGGGAGCTCTCCTGTCCCCATCCAGCCCCAAACGTCGTTCCTACGGGGTGGCGATTTAGGGGACAAACCTTGTTTGTGCTCTGCTCCCTGTAAGGAACACAGGGCACAGAGAGCCGGGCACTTGTTGCAGTCAAACATTCCCAGGCACCACGATGGATGGCAGCTGGGGCTGCTCAGGGCTCAGGAAATGATGTTTCCCCTTCTGTACCGGCGGTTCTCCGCTCTCTGCAGCGTTTGGTTCATTAGGGACACAACAAAGCCCGGCTCTGCAGCCTCCCCCAGGGTCAGCTGTTTACTGCCTCATTGTTTTTTTCCCCGAGTTTCAATTAGTGCCCTTTGCCTTTTGTCCTTTTGCTGAAAGACACGGAGGGAAACCTGGCTCCATTTCCTCTGCTCCTTCCCTTGCAATGCTCACAAAACGTTGTTAAAGCTTCTCCTGAGAGCCTGGGGCTGCTGGAGGCTCAGCAGAGCAGCTCCCAGCTCCCTCCATCACCTGCTGGCCATTGCCTGCTCCTTGCCTTGCCCTGGGGCACCCAGGACCGGGACAGCTCTCCTGTAAGCTCTGGTTTGTGCCTGAGGTGATTTGGGTTTCTGAAATTCCTTTCCCAGGGAATTTTCTGTCAACAGGAGAAATGTTTTTGTAGCTGTACCTTTGTTATTCATCCCTTTCCCTGGGAGGGACTTCTCCTTGCTGTCCCTCTGCTCTGACCAATGTGAGTGAAGAGGTTTGTCTCTGTGTCACCAATCCAACTGGTCTGTGTTGAATGGTATAAAAGGGAGACACATCCCAAAAAGAAACCATTCAAACTGACCATTCACTTGGATTCATGCCGTGCAATTAATCCCCTGCTGTTGTTTTAGCAAGGACTCTTCCCTGAGAGAAATCCCCCTCTGCCCAAGGCCTGGGGTGGCCTCCAGCAAACAACATCCAGCAAACACAGTGCCTGTCTGTGCAACAACAGCAGGGGATTAATTGTAGGGCACGAATCCAGGTGAACGGTCAGTTTGAATGGCTCCAAAGGCTTTGTGTGGAGTCACATCCAAATTTTCATCTTGAAATGTGGTCGGGAGTGGAGGCAGAAGGCAGCCCCAGGGGCTGGTGCGTCTCTGGGCAGGGACTCGGTCAGCTCCTGAGGCAGCTCCCTCACAAACCCCACCACACTGACCACAGCATCCTCCCATTTTTGGGGTCGTTGTGTTGCACACACCCAGCTGCAGCCCCGGTGACATTTCCTGACTGATCTCAGGGTGCTTTGGGCTCCAGCAGGGTGTCACAGCTTGGTGGCCACAGCAGCAGTTCTCAGGGTCGGTTTTTTTTTTCCTCTGGAGCCTGACTTTTCTGCTGTCTCTGTGTCACACACAGGGACCTTCAGGACACTGAAATAACGTCAGTTTGGGCAGAGAGCAAGAAACAAAGAGCCACACCATGGGAATGTGTGTGTGTGTGTGTGTGTGTGTGTCCTGGGCTTTGTTTTTGTGACACCATCACACGGGGCACTCAGTGCCATCAGCCTTTGTCAAAACGGCCCAGGGCTTTTCGTTTTAAACCCCTACTGATTAAAAAAAAAAAGAGAATTCCTGCAGATAATTCCACGGTATAAAGAGTGTATTCCGCTCTGCCTACCACAGGTTTAAATTGGAGGATTAAAAATATCCATTCTTCATTTCCACTAAATCCTAAGCTCCTTATTTGGGTTTTTTGTATCACCAGATCCCATTGTTTCAATAGACTGACCCAAGATTACCAGGAGGGATGAGACAAGCCCTCATCTGCATTGGTTTGGAAATCCTGATGCTGGTACATATGTTTTTGGAGGTGAGTAACACTGTGCTGCCCTCTGAGAGCTTCAGAACGGGTCTCAACACATCACCCACTTTGCTTTAATTTCTTAAGCCAGCTGCCTCTCTCAATAAGACAGCTCAATTTTATTCCCCCAGTGACTCAACTTTTGCAGAGTGGATCACTGGAATAGAGAAGGGAAGGGAATACAAAGTTATGCTGCGAGGAGGGCATGGAAAGGGTGCAGAAATTTGCTGATTTTTCACACTGGCTGCATCTCCAGTGCCCAGAACGTCCTGAGCCCCACCAGCCCTGCACGGTGTCCCGGGCACAGGAGCTCTGAGCACCCCTGGAGCTGGAGGAGCTGCTGAGGGGGAGCAGCAAGGGAACACTGGGCTTGTGGAATTCCAGGATTTCTCCAAGCCCCCAGCAGCCAGACCCGGCTGTAATTGTCTGTGTCTGCTCCCGGCTCAGCCCAGCTCCTAACAAGACCAGTGGGAGTTTCTGCTGAGACAGCCTTCAGGATTTGGCCTATTTAATTTGCGACAAATACCACTCTGCGGGTCTCCTGCCTGCCAAATCCTGAGGGCTCCCTTTTTTTTTTTTTTGGAGACAAAAAAACCCCAGCTGTGTTTGTTGGGCTGTTTCTTTCCCAGACGAGTGCAGGTCATTATTTCCAGTCACACAGTGCACAGGTATTGGTGGTTCAAATGTACCCCTTGTCAGGGGTTTTGTGCAGTTCAGTGTGTTTGTGTTTGGATAAAATAGGATTTTTTGGGGCAGTTCAGTGTGTTTGTGTGTGGATAAAATAGAATTAAAGGCAGATTTTCTGTAAAAGGTCTTTGATACCTTCAGTTGCCCTGAACAGAGCACTGGGTGTGAGTAAAGCCACTGGCAGCCCTTAGATGCTGCTGCCCCAGAAACGGCCAAACCGACCAGAGCTGCCAGGACACAAAAAAAGTTTCATTTTTATGAACATTTCTTATGTCGGTGTTTAGGACACCAAGTGGGGACAGACAAATCTGTGCCTGAAGCACACCCAAGGACTGGTTCTCTCAGGCACTTCCTAAATCACCTTTTTCACCCCGTTTCTCCAATTGGCTTTATATAAAAACACATTTCAACGCATTCAGAAATCACAACAGCGCTCATTAAATCGTGCAGGTGATGTTAAATTTCTCCCCTTGGCGCAAAGGCAGCCCTTGGCTTTGTGGTAGGTTTGGACAGCCAGATCTCAGGTGTGGGCCAGCTCAAACCAGCCAAAGGAGAAGGAGGCACCTCCTGAGGCTGATCCGCAATTCCTGAGCTAGCAGCGGGCTCTGGCTTTCCAGCTCTGCCAGAATTTCCAACACCTGGAGCAAAAAACCGAGGCTCAGATTTCCTTTTTTAGCATCAACAAGACACTTTCCGGCAGCTCTTACGATGAGCTCAGCGGTCGCTTAAGGATTTTGAGGCTCCTGGAGTCTGATGGGAGCTTTAGAGAATTCAGAAGAGTGAATCCAATGTCTGACCTGTGGTGATTCCCTCGGGGGGAGCTCAAGGGACAGGGTTGGTTTGTTCCCTTTCCCTTTAAATCCGAGCATGTTCTTTGCAGGGCATTGATGATTTGGGGTGTTCACTGTTCGTTTGGGATGTCCACTGCTCATTTGGGATGTTCACTGCTCATTTGGGGTGTTCACTGCTCGTTTGGGGTGTTCACTGCTGATTTGGGGTGTTCACTGCTCGTTTGGGATGTTCACTGCTCATTTGGGATGTTCACTGCTCGTTTGGGATGTTCCCTACTCATTTGGGGTGTTCACTGCTCGTTTGGGGTGTTCCCTGCTCGTTTGGGGTGTTCGCTGCTCGTTTGGGGTGTTCACTGCTCGTTTGAGGTGTTCCCTGCTCGTTTGGGGTGTTCACTGCTCGTTTGGGATGTTCACTGCTCGTTTGGGATGTTCACTGCTCGTTTGGGGTGTTCCCTGCTCGTTTGGGGTGTTCACTGCTGATTTGGGGTGTTCCCTGCTCGTTTGGGATGTTCACTGCTCATTTGGGGTGTTCACTGCTCTTTTGGCATGTTCACTGCTCATTTGGGGTGTTCCCTGCTCGTTTGGGGTGTTCGCTGCTCATTTGGGATGTTCACTGCTCGTTTGGGGTGTTCACTGCTCATTTGGGGTGTTCACTGCTCGTTTGGGGTGTTCACTGCTCGTTTGGGATGTTCACTGCTCGTTTGGGGTGTTCACTGCTCGTTTGGGATGTTCACTGCTCGTTTGGGGTGTTCACTGCTCGTTTGGGGTGTTCCCTGCTCGTTTGGGGTGTTCCCTGCTCGTTTGGGGTGTTCCCTGCTCGTTTGGGGTGTTCACTGCTCGTTTGGGGTGTTCCCTGCTCGTTTGAGGTGTTCCCTGCTCGTTTTGGGGTGTTCACTGCTCACTCTCGGTGCAGGGGAAGGATGACAGAGCTGCAGCAGCCTTTGTGGGGAGCGCTGGCTGGAACCCTTGGGCTGTTCGGGATTTGCGTTGCTCTGAGGAAGGAGACACACAAGAAACTCACACATTTGGGGACCCTGCTGATTCCTGCTCACCTGGCAGGGGCACGTCACCCTCAGCCCGGCCAGCAGCTCACCCTGACCAGCATTAAACGAAATGGTTTAATCAGCTTTTTTTTTAAAAAAAAACCAACCACATGAACATTGTGTTTATTTCTCCAGCAAAATCTGTTTCTTTCAGTCTTTCATTTGCTTCCCTTCTGAAGACTCAAGTCTTTATTTGAGACATCTGCCTATAGAAAATAAGTTGTTGTTTTTTTTAAAGGGCACAATAAAAGATGAAAACCGAAGCTTGAATAACTTAATCAGCATACAAATTACACGGATATAAAAGTTCTGTTTCATTGTCTTAACTTACAGTTTATTTTGTACAGAATTCATTATGTTATACATCTAAGACTTATTATATGGTATAAATATCTCGGGTGTGATGTATATACATATCCAGTGTGATAATTCATCAATTAATGTATGCGTTTCACAATACACTCTCGTGTATTTCAATGTAGTGCACATGATTTATAGTCCATAAAAGAGCACATCCGCTATGAAAAAAAAAATCTGCATTTCAGTCAGAGGGGGTTTTTTAATTCCACCTTGCAAGACAAGGGTTTTCTCCGTCTCACAATGGGCTCTTTGCACTGTGTATGGCTGTAAGGTCTTCTTGTACATTCCCCAAGACGAGTTAAAGGACCAGCAGCTCCAAACGTGAACCTGGGAGTGCTGGACAGTGGAAGGAGAGCTGGGCAGGGTCCCCAAGGGGTGACAAAGGGGCAGAGCCAGCCCTGCGAGCTGGGCAGGGTCCCTAAGGGGTGGGACAGGGTCTATAAGGGGTGAGACAGGGTCCATAAAGGGTGAAAAAGGTACACAACCAGCCCTGCGAGCTGGGCAGGGTCCCTAAGGGGTGAAAAGGGGGCACACCCAGCCCTGAGAGCTGGGAAAGGTCCATAAAGGGTGAAAAAGGGGCGCAGCCAACCCCAAGATTGGGGCAGGGTCCTTAAGGGGTGAAAACAGGGCACAGAGATTGGGGCAGGGTCCATAAGGGGCAGAACCAGCCCCGAGACTGGGGCAGGGTCCATACGGGGCACAGCCAACCCCAAGATTGGGGCAGGGTCCCCAAGGGGCACAGCCAGCCCCGAGCTGGGCCCTGTGGCAGCAATGAAACAAAAGGTTCTGCACACATGGGAACCTCCAGCTCTTCCCTCCCCGTGCCCTGCGGGCCCAGGCTGGGCTGCCACCCCTCTCTGGGCCCCCTGGCAGGGGCTGAGGGTGACACCAGCTCTGTTGTCACCCCTGTGTCCCACCCGTGCTCACGGAGCTGTCCCTGGGTGTCTCCTGTGGGGTTGTGTTCCCACCCCACACCCCGAGAGCAGCAGAGCTCCCCAAGCCCTCTCCACGCACGCCGAAAGTCAGAGCCGCTGTTTTGTTTGGTATTAAATTTACAGGTATTGCTTCCCTAGGCACCTACTGAAGCACAACTCTAATTCATCTGAGGGCACAGTTCCTATTTTTCGGACAATTCTACTTTCCTGCACACATACTTTACATACATACATACATTTTGTGCCTTTTTGATCACTCGGCCACCGTTGCTTTGTTCTCTCCAAAGCAGAGACTCTTTTATCAACGTGTAAATGCTGTTCTCAGTTAACAGCAAAGCGGGATATTATATATTCCATGAATAAAATATTGCGTTTAACGGCGTCACTGAAAAATCTTGAGGTGAATTTATGGGAAAATTGGGGCGGGGGGAGATAGGGGGTGTTTAAAATGATTTAAAATTGAATTTGCTTAAATTTAGAGCACGCCATCGTTTTGAAATTAAAATTTGAGATGTTTAATTTAAAAGGATCTGATCAACTCAGAACTATTCGGCATCAAATACATTCCTGTTGAATGTATTTTTCTTTCGTCTTATGAGGAGTAGCGTAAATGCTCAAACCAGGATAAATCCAGAATAATTCCACTTTATTGGTGTTTATCCCAGTTTTACTGAAAATAGAGAGTTCTCTCCTCCCACTTCTTTTTTTTTTTTTGTATTGCTTTTTTTCCATGCTCGTATTGCCATTTTCCAAGTAAGAGCTTTCATGTGATGACATGTGATGCAAAAGAAACAGAAAAGCTTGTGAACCTGATCTTTCTTTTTTTCCCCTCCCGTTGCAGGATTTGGGGATTGGGGTCTTTTTGTGGGCTCCTTCCTGCTGGGCAGTAATTGTCATTTAACTTGGGCAGAGGCTGACACCTCTGAGGCTCCAAAACAGCCCCAAATTCAGCCACTGAGCCACCAGAAACTTCCCTGAGGACCTTCAGGGCCACACCGAGTGTCCCCAGCTGGGACTTCACTCCTCAGTGACAAACAGAGCACAGCCCCAGGCCCCCGGGACCTTCTCCCAGAGTGGATTTGGGACCAGCCAGAGCCCAGGAGCACCAGGAAGGTTCTGGAAAGGCTGGAGGGGTGCTCTGGGGGCTCCCACAGTGGCTCTGACCCCTCCCTGAGTGCCCAGGCACGATGGACAGCCAAGGGTTGGGCACCAGGGACACCCCAGCGTGACAGCAGGGAGCACCTGAACTTTGGGATCCTCCAGGGGAGATTTTCCATGGGAGGGAAGTCTCTGAGTGGGCGGGTGAAGCAGAGGAGCAGCCCAGGACACACCCTGGGTTCTGTGTGAGCTGCAGGGGCACCGAGCTGGGACCCTGCAGCAGCTGCTGGAGCCTCTGGAGGGATGGAAGGAAAGGGCTCCATGAGGAAATGGAGCCTCAGTGGAAGGAAAGGTTTCCATGAGGAAACAGCTCCGTGCTCCGCTCTGAGGCTTCCCTGGCACACTGAGGGGTTTGCACTCAGGAATAGTTGGGCTCTCTGCCCCTGCCTTGGTTCCTCTGATTTCAAGGCTAAATCAATTTGTGGTCAGTTTATCCTGTATTGTGCGAACAACAGCAAACAGGGTTTGGTTTTCGGTTGTTCTGCTCTCTGGTTGGGCCTAATACAAAATAATGCCTTGGGAAGCTAAATTCTAAAAAAGGGTTTTTTTATGTTGTTAGTGATAAGGATCATTGTAGGAATTCATCTTTCCTCATTTCCTGAATCATTGAAAGGGGAGAGAACATTTGTTAAACAACCCAAAACTTGCCTGACGCACAAGTGCCGCATCCCTTATGAAACAGAAGCGTATCTGTGCTCTATTATTTTCTCTCCTCAAAATTAGATTAAAACAGATGCCATCCCCTCCCTGTGCAGTTCAGTGCCAGCAAAAGTAAGTCTCTAATCACTTATATAAGCCTGGTGTCCTCACTTTTAGTGTCAGCGTTAAAATTCCTGCATTTTGCAGCACTTACATCAAGCATGTTCCCAGTTGTGGATTAGGACCCAAACGCAGAATTTCCCACAATTTTCTGGTTTGCTCAAATATCACCGCTGAACTGGAAATTCAAATCTTGCTTTGCTCTGCCTAAAAGATGGGAACCCCAGTATGTAATTTGCAGTTGTAATTTGGCTCTGGTGGTTGTTGCACAGGATCCGTCACATGAGCTTTACTGGAGGGGTTTAAATATTCTGTAGATTCAGGTTTTCCCTAACTGTAATTTTCAACTTATCTCAGTCATCCTTCAGTTTAAAAAAAAAAAAAAAAAAAAAAAAGAAAAAAAAAAAGTGATGTATATGAAATGGCAGCTTTGAACTTCCAGCATGTTTTCCTTGGATAAAGGAAAATTGGATAGTCCCTTGTGTGACTGCAGTCCCAACGTGTCTTTTCTTTCCTTTTTAATGAAACCTGGTGTAAAGCTTTTCTCTTTAATGGCCTCGTGGCCAGAGATGTTTTAGACAAGGTCTGGGGCTGCTGAGCATGAACTTCTCTGGCCTGCTGAACTCTACCACTGAGGGATTCATTAGTGCAGAGTAACAGTGACTCCAAGCTTTGCTTATTTCCTAGGAAATTTCCTTCCTATTTTATGCATCTCAATACCACGTTTGGCTTCCTCACTCAGACAATAACGTGTATTGTCAGCCAAGCTACTCTTTCAGCAAAGCATTTCCCTTTGAAGTATGTGCTGGTATTTTTATTTTTATTTTTTTACAGGTTATTTTTTTCATATTAGCAATGACAAAAGTGAACCCAGGGTTACACCTTGATTTTTATTTTCCAGGGTTTATTATTATATTTACAGTTCCCTGTAAGAAGACACAACCCTTTTCCCAGTAAGAGTTCTAATTCCTTTCTATGTTTCAAATACTAACGACCCATATGGAAAGGAGGAAGATAATCAGTCATGAAGGAGGTATCTCTGGGGGCTGAAGCAGATGAGTAAAAAACTCAAATCATTATAAATATTACTGTACTACACTTTGGTACAACCAAAAAAAAGAAAAAAACCCAACCCCCTTCAAAGAAAATATTTAATGTTCCCTAAGTCAAATAAAATTCACAAACAATATAAGAAGAAATTAACCACATGGGTTTGTTTTTTGTTGTTTTTTTTTTTATATCTGTAAAAAATAATAGGACTACTTGGCTGCATTGCACATAGGCAATAAAATGAGATTCACTCCGATCCCTTTTTCCGTGAGCCTCCTCTCGGGCTGTAAGCAAGAAATGTCCACTGTGCTTTACAAAGGACGACGACCAGAAAAAAAACCAAACCAAACCAAAACAAAAAAACCAATGCAAACAAACATCCCTTTCTTTTCTGATTTACCATTTCTCATGAGAGATGACAAAGAAATGAAGTCTCCTCTGAGTCTGAGCGCAGTTTGGATTAGCATTTTGCTCGTACCAGGCAGTATACAAAAAACAGCCATCGTGTGTGACACCTCCAACACCTACAGGGAGCTGTTTTAGGGGCACATCCTGGTTTGTGGTGAAACAGGATTAGCTCAGCCAGCCTCTTGCACCTGCTCTCTGATATCAGGTTATCATCTCAGCACCTCCAGGGTTGGACTGTCTTGTTGCTATTGCTGACTGGACTGACTGCTCCACCATCCATAAACAGAAGGCATAAAGGTGATTACAAACATAAGAAAGTAGTTTTACATATTGTCTTGCAGTCTTTCCATATAGTCCCTAAGTTCCTTGGAATCGCCAAGATTCATATCTTGGCATACCCATTTAATATTATCATCACTGTCAAATAGAATTGAGTTGGTGTAGGGGCCTCCATCCTCTGGCAGGATTGTTGTATATGAAGTGAACTTTACTCGCTTCTGCTTTGGCCCAGAAGGGTTTATAGGTTCACTTTTAACTTCTTTTTCACAAAGGTACTCAGAAGATCTGAGGATATGATTATGAAGAGTCTTCTGAGAGCTCCCATTAAGGAGAAAGTTGCTCTCTTCAAACTGCATCCCTCTGTCAATCATGGTGGTGCACTCCTCTGACGGGAGCGAAATGTCCACTGGGTTTTCCAGGAGCTCCACCTCATTTCCGAGCCAGACCCAGTCGTGGGAATGCGGGATGTTGCCTTGCTCGCTCACGGCAAACCTTTTGTGCCTGTACTTCCAAGCAAATGCCACACAGTTGATCAAAAAGACCAAGATGGCCAAGCAGAAAACACAGAGCAGCGCGTACATGCCGATCTCCAGGTCTGTCAATCCCCTGGAAGTCAACGAGAGATCGCTGGGGTTGTTCTCTCCTGGGATTTCTACTTGGGCAGGGAAACCTGTGAAGGCAGTTGGGTTGTTTTGAAGCTGGCCATCCTCCAGGGACTCCTGATCAACGGGAGATATGAAAGTTGTGCTTTTGTTGGCATTGTCCTCGGGACCTGGCACGTCCTCGTGGTTTTTGGACCAGTCTTGTGCTGTCCTCTCCTGTTCTGCAGCTTTCTCTATAGCGTTGCTTGCATGGCTTTTGAAATCCTTCTCCACGTCGTCGATGTCATTGGTGCTCCCTTTCTGGTCGGTATCCTTCTGCCCAAACTTGACTTTGACGTTGCCTTTCCCCACGGCCAGGACGCTCTTGCGCTTGGTCTTCTGGCAGGGCTCGCTGATGACCATCTCGATTTTGATCAGGGGGCCCTGCCCGTCCCCTTCGGCCACCACCAGGGGCCAGAGGGACAGCAGGTCCTGGTGTGAGGACACCACCATCTCATCCAGGGACGTGATGGAGATGGAGAAGTCCTTGGAGTCGTAGATGTCCAAAGGTGTCACCGAGCCGTCGCTGAACAGAACCCAAGCGCTCACCACAGCCTCCTGGGGGGGAGAGGATGAGGGGAGAAAAAATTATGTGTGAGAGAGAGAGAGCACAAATCAGACACTCCATCTGAGTCTAGAAAAAAATACTGAGTTTAACTTTAGGATGGCTTTTTTGGTTTGTTTTTTTTAAAGGAAATGGAAACATCTACTCTGCTTCCCTGATGTTGTCGTACACCACAACAACACAAGACTCTGATCTTAAAAGGCTGAAAATGACTTCTTTATTTTTGGGATGTGTCTCTTTTTTTACGCTACTCTACACAGACCAATTCCATCGGTGAAACAAAGACAAACCTCTTCACTCACATTGGTCACACCAGAGGGACATCAAGAAGAAGTCCCTCTTAAGGAAAGAATGTAAACATAGTACAGTTACCAAAACACGGTTTTGTTTACAGAAAATTCTTTGAGAAAAGAATTCCAGCAAACCAAAACATTTCAGGCACGAACCAGGGCTGTACTTCTCATTTTCTTCTGTTCTCTAGACCACTGAGGCATTCACCTCACCTTCAGGAGCTATCAAATAAACACTCATGTAAATTTAATAAAAGTGCTGGAAAAAAACAATTGACGATTCTTTTTTCTCAGTCTGAAGTGAGGAGCTTCTTTTGAATGCCGGAGCCTGGTGATGAAAATAATCACATTTCCAACATCACGGTCAATTAGGTTTATAAAGGACCTGTAATGGGGAATTTCTCTAATGCTGCAGTTCCGGTGCCTTATGGAATACAATGAGCAGAGCTGGAATGTGTCAGGCCAGTGAGCCCATGGGACAAACTGGGAGGAGAACACATCTCAATTCAGTACTTTATATTTTCTGTCATGCTAAACATGCAGGACTTGCAATATGCAGAAGTGATTGTGGTGTTTTCTGGGAACTACAGGAACTACTCATAAAAACCACCATTTTTATGTCTTGACCAAACCAATTTGTCTTCTTACTGCGAACTGCTAGTGCAAAAAATACAGTCACACTTTCTGCACTGATGTAGAGCCTCAATTCTCTAAAATCTATTTAAAAAACCACACGTGGAATTTGTTCTGCAGTCTCATTAAAAGCTATTTAGTTCCTCAGATTACATAGCTCAAAGTAAGCACAAACTCATCAGTTTTCAGCCATGCAGGTCAGGAAAAGTCCTGTACCTGCAGCCAGAGGTCTTTCTGCCTGAGCTGACCTTGTGAGACATTTAAGGAACGGCATCCCCAGCTCTGCTTGCACAGCTGGGCTGTATTTCCCCACAGAAAAAAGGGTTTTTAGTGGCACATCCAGGCTTTGTTTGGCACTGCCCATCCCTTTCCCCGTGCTCACTGTGAGGGGGTCTTGGCACCCTGGGGTGGGTCAGGGGGATGAACTGCCTTTACCACGAGAAGTGACTGCTTTCCCCAGTCACACACTCATTAAGATTTACAGCAAACGGCTCTGCCGAAGCAGAGGGGAGGACGATAAATGAAATTTGATGCGGTTTTTTTGGAGCACACCTGCTTGGGAGCGCGCAGGATGTCGTGGGCAGAGGTGGTGGCGACGATGGCTCGTTTGTTTGCTTTGCTGGTTTGTAAGGACACGGACAGGCCGGACACCAGCTGCACCCCCAGGTCTGCGATGGTCACCCTGTCGTCCAGGACTATCACTGTCTTCTCTGCCAGGATGGAATCCGAGAGAGGGGACAGCACCTGGGGAGAGAAATTAAAAAACACCTCGCATGAAACAGCAGTAAAGTAGTTTAAAGCAAGGTTTAAATCAAGGTTTGCCTCTAAGCAGCACACCAGATTAATCCTGGCTTTGTCACGTCCATGTCTAAGCCAGGGCTGATGTTTTCCCCCAAGACATTGCACTCATTTGCTGCTAAATTACTGTGTCTAAAAGAAATAATTTAATAAAACAACAAATCACTTCTAAGTTGCAGCTTGATCTCGACCAAATATATATAATACAGAATAAATTTAATGGGTGTGGGGTATGTTTTTTTTTAAAAGTAATTTTTGTGGGGTCCATAAAACTCCCTGTGAATGCAGGGCAGCACAGGACAGAGTGTGAGACACTGATTAACACTGAAACTCAGTGAGGGGATAAATAAATGTTCAAAGCCTGGCTGACAGGAACTTGGCCTCTTGCCTTTCTTGGGACAGAGGACCTGAATGAAACGAAAGTGAGACTTGCAAAAGAACTTTGGAAACCCCACTTGGGTGCCTGCCTGCATTTTTCAATGCCAAAACTCTCCTGCCAGTTGCTCTAAGACCGTGTTTCCAGCATGCTCAGGAAGAGACTCATCTTTATACAGGTGACAGAAACAGCTGGCTCCAGCCCAAAATACCTGAGGTGTGATTTGTCTAAACCAAGAAGAGAAACCTGCAGCACAATTCCCTGCACTGGAGCTTTCAGAGTCACTGGAGAGGAGACATTTTTAGGGCAGAAATCCCTTGACCTCTCTACCCCATTTATTTCAGCTTTTGAAGGGAGCTGAGCCCTAAAATCCCTGTTCCTCTGTGTTGACCCCAGAGTGTGATCAGAGCATTACAGGTGCTTGTAGCCCCTGAGGAGAAGTTTATACCCCTATAAAATGCCAGGTTAACCACATCCTCTGGTCTCTGGATGCTCTTAAGGGTCTGATGATTAAAGGATATCTCTCATTGCACCCATCTCATCTACCAGCCATGTTCAACCCGGGATTGTGGTGGTGGGGACACCCCCAGCCCTGGTGCCCCCGGGGCTGTACCTGCACCGTGGTGATGCCTTGCTCACGCCCGGCCAGCACCCGTCCCTCCTGCAGCTTGGCAATCCTGGGCTCCTCCACCTTCATGAACTCGGCCACCAGGTCCGTGATGTCGAACTGCCACTCGGAGCCCAGCAGGAAGGTCAGGTGTCCCCCAGACTCGGGCGACTCGGCCACAAACTGCGTCAGCACCCTGACCATGGCGTGCTGGTACTGCAGGGTGCAGCCTTTGCCTTTCTTCTCGTCGTCCTCTTCGTCCTCGCTGTCGCGGGTGGGCCTGGGGACACATGCAGCTCCGTTACCTGCCCTGCCCTGTTACATTTCAGCTCCTTTTCCGACAGAGTCAGGATTAAATGCGCTAGACGGCGTTTCGGCATTTCGTGTTCAGACTCAGATGTTTGTTAATTTTTATCTGTGTTACAGTCTCGCAAACTCTGAGCTCTGCAGCACTTCAAGCTAACAAACTAAAAATGGAGCCCCAGCTCTCTCCCTCTACAAGGCCTTTTAAGGATAAGCTGTCCAATTACGAAATGACACCTAAATTATCTTTACTTTTAACCCAATAACCAACCACCCGTGGCCCGCAATGTGGATTTTTCTACCCAATTACAAAACCCCACCCAGAGCCATGAAGAAGAAGGTGAGAAAGAAGGACTTTGCCCTAAATCTTCCATCTTGCTTTAAAAATATCACTGTATTCTAAACGTTACTCAGATTACACCGTGCAGAAACACCTGCAGCATTCCACACGCTTCCTTCAACATTTTCTGTCTGTCCCCCTTTCAAAATACAACCTGTGAAATGAAGCAGCTTTGCCCAAAGCTCAGGGAAGGCATCGCAGTGATTTGTACATGATAGCACTGCTGTCACACCTCACGGAGTTTTGTCTGCTTAAAGACCCAGTTTACCACCAATATTAATATTTTATATTTTTCTTTCCCCTCTCGTTCATTGCCTGGGACAAACACATGGATCCTCTTTATTTCTTCCAAGTCGGGTATTAAGCAGTAGGTGGTCACACTTTTACTCATTGTGCCCCCATGCTGCGGATTCATTGCCCAGAAATAATTTCCCTCCCTCCTGTATTTATTGAGCCTAAGCCACCTCTATATCAAGGGTGGGAAATACAGGGTGAGTCTCTTATTTTTCAAAGTATTACAGGAGGTAGTTTTGTGGTTACTGCGTCCCTTTATCTTCTCCTTTGAAATAGCAGCCATGAAAAACCATTACAAAACACAATTGCTGCTGTTATAAATTGTTTTATGACAAAGTTGGCAGCCAGCAAGCTGAAAACATATCTAAGAAAAAACCCTTGTGCTCTTGAAAATGACTGAAAGTCCCGGTGTTACAGAACCTAATCCGCTGGAAATACATTTTCAATGCATCACTTGTTGGCTGAATATTTACATTTAGCCCCAAGTAAACGGTCTGTGTGTGTAAAAATGTTTTTGTGTGTGTGTAAAAATGTGTGTGTGTGTGTGTAAAACAAGTGTCCATCGTTACCTGCTGAATGAAACATCATTGGATAACAGTGGAATTGTTGGGGAAAAGGCTATTAAATGGGATTTTCATTTCCCAAAGAAATCAGTCTTACAGACTTTGACTAGCTGGGTATTTCAGGGAAACTTGCAGTTGTTCTCTCCTTCCCAGCACTGGTGTCAGTCTGAAGTCAGCTCATAGCTGGCAAAACAGCCGCAGGGAAAGTTCTAGAAGGGGGAATGTTCACCGAGCTTTTGTGGGCCATACCCAGCTAGGCTGTAAACGAATTCATGGACTCCTTAATGTTCCCACTTTCAATTTATTCCTGTGTTCTGACCCTCTTCAGCTCAGCTAAGCCATAACCCAGCTCTGAACAATCTCAGGCTTGGGCAAAAACCGAGTTGAGCTCTGAGATTTGGGGATTTGACCCTCTCTTAATAATACAGATGGCAACATTAGCGCCTGTGTAGAATTGGAGGAAAAAAAAATGTGCCAAAGCTCCTCAGGTAAGGAGCACTTCTGGGATTTGGGGCAAAAAGAGCACAGAAGTGATGGGAAAAGTGATTGTTATAGGAAAAGAGACCCAGAGCCAGTGCAGGAAATGTTCACATTCTCAACATCCTCACCAGCATCGTTTTACACAACTCCCCTTCTGCTGCTGTTACACAACCTGGTGTCTGTCCCTGCCCGGGGCAGGGGTTGGAACGAGATGATCTTTAAGGTCTCTTTCAACCCAAACCATCCCGTGATTCGATGTTTTATTCACATCCAATGGGTTTGCGGTTATGTTTATTTATGTGCTTGTATATTTCTCATTTCGCTGTTTAAAACTTCGCACCAGCTGGGTTGTTCCGAGAGGAAATCTATTCAAAAACAACTGGAGGGAATTCTTTTTCAGCCCCAGCTCATAAATATGGGCCGTGGGATGACCAGAGGGAAGGATTGGAGGACAGGGAGCACTCCTGTCCTTATTTCCAGCACTGTGTGGGCAGCCGGTACTTACCACAATAAAAAGATGATTCAAGTCCAGCCCATTCCTTGGGGTGTCTTAAATGCACAAGGCTCCGTTTCAGCACAAAACCGTTTAGAGATGTTTATATTCTTCTCCTCAGAAGGATGTTTCCCGTGGCAAACAATCGTGGAGCATCAGAAAAGCCTCTGCAAAGCCCAGAAAGAGCAAGGGCACGTTCCTTGTCAGTGCAGAGGAGAGGGAGGTGTCTGAAATTTCAGTGCAAGCTTTGCAAGTTTGATTTGCCGGGTCTCAGCTCAAGTTCTTCCTGGTTTTGCTTTTTGGATTTGTTTTTTGTTTTGGTTTTTTGTTTGTTTTTCTTTTTGTTTTCTTTTTTGGGGTTGTTTTGTGCTCTTTTGTTTTTCTGTTGGTTTAGGGTTTTGGGGGGTTTTTTTTTCCGAACAAAGGATATAATTTTTCTGCTTTAAAGCCACAAAAAATTAAGATTTAGGCAGCAAGTCAGTGTTTTGTCTCCAGGCGTGCAACAAAAGGTTTGAGATCCAGGGAATGGCACAGTTCCCTTTAAACTCCTCATTACAGAGGTTTCAGTGAGCTTAAAATCCTTCATTAAGCAGGGAGCTCATTTTCTGCTTAAGACAAGTCCTGGTGAATATATTGTGAATAGATTTTTTCCCCTTGGTCATCTCTGAAAATCTCTCCGAGTCCTCCTTCCCCTATTTCTTGCTGCTTGGCAAATTTGCTTGGAAGGGTTTTTTGGTTGGTTTTTTTTTTTTTGCTTTTCTGGAGCCAGCCAAGGTTGCCAGAATTACATTTAATTTACATTTCACAGAGAGAAAGGCTTTGCCAGGGAGCTGAGCTAAGGCAGCAGCCTGTTCCAAGGGTGCCTGCGAGCACTGATCTAATCAGTGATCTGTCAGCTCGATATTACAGGCGTTGTCTTGGAGCAGTTGAAGTGTGTCTCTTTTAATCTGCACCCCTCCCAAACCAGGCATCACAGTTCTTGGGCCAGATGCTAATTTTTTGTTAAAAAAAAAAAAAAGAAAAAAAGAACAACCCTAAAGAAATCAGTTTTGCTGGGTTTGGATTCGAAATAATCATTAGGAAGGGTCGTATATTTAAAAAAAAAACCCTTTGCAACACCCCTAATTGAAATTAAAAAAAAAATCTCTCTCAGATACAAATTACAAACCACTAGAAGCTGATTTAGTGGAAGCCACAGAAAGAAGCTGCACATAACTCCACTCACAGTTCAAGAAGAAATGTAATTTGGTACTTTTACAGACCTTGAAAATACAGCCTACCTATTAACAAAAATCTCCAAGGCCTTATCTCCATAGGACATTAAAGTCAATTAACTAAAGGAGCAAATTTACAGCTCCGTGCAGCTGCTGTTCCCCACAAATGGAATGGTTTGAATCCAGTGTCACTTAATTTCCCTTAAAGTACGTCCGAGGGGCAGCCCTCACTGAGGGTTTAACTAAAGCACTTGATTCTGTCCTGCTTTTATCTCAGGCCAGCTTCCCTGCTTTTGTCTCCAGAGCTGGACAGAATTTGCTCAAAGCCCAATAAATTCAGCCTGAAGTGAAGCCCGTGCTGGTGGTGTTGGGAGCCTCCTGAAAACTCCTATCCCAGCATCAAATATTTACTGGAATCACATTTCCAGTTTGTTCTGTGAGGCTTTGGCCATGCAATTCCTGCCAAGGCGAGCTGAAGCCGCTCATGCCACGTAAATATGTGTGCACAGAGCTGGTGCAGGAACCTCAAGAAGAAGGTAATTATTTTGCAGATGCACGAGGAATAGAAATAAATGTTCTTGTTAGGCTAGCAGAGTCTGCCTGGACCTCTTCCACGCTCCAATATTTGACTTTAATTTAAATATACACCTTCTGTTTGCTGAGGCTGGGGGTTTGCTGGCTCAGGCACCATTTCCCTGCACCAGGCAGGAGCTGAATTTCACCTGCCCAGGGAGGCTCTTCCTATCTGCAGCAGCACTCGCCAGAGATCCAGTTCTGCTCTTGATAATATCAGAGATTTCCCATATATTTGCAGGCTGAGCTGGTGGATTGCATTGCCGCTCTTCCACAGGCGAGATGAATTGGGTCGTTGGGGGTTTTTTTTCCAGTTTCTGGCATAAAAGCAGCCTGGCTTTTCCTTTCTGTTCTCTACCAAGTTCCTGCTCTTGCAGCAGCTCAGACCAGCTAAAAACCAACACGGTTCCAACCGTGCATGGGGCGTTTATAAAAGTTTTGTAGAGAATGTTTTCTTCATTTCTGTGGAAATGATTCAAGAAGTCAGGTGGGCAAACACGTCTGTAATCACGTGTATTTTACAATTACAAACACGACAGGGTTTCTGGGGAGAAGCAGGACATTTTATTGGCTCAGCAGCCATCACTGGGAAGAACAGATGTGATCTGGGGGCACAGAAACTTCGTCTCAGGCCTGAGAGAGAGCAGCTACATCCAGCTGAAGAACAGCTCTGCGGATGCACGAATGTTTCTTTTGTCAACAGCAGCAGTAAAATAAAAAATAAAAACGTTTTAAAAGGTTCTTGTAAACCCAGTTCCATCTGTCTCGGGCCCTCAGCCAAGTGAACCACGCTGTGGGTGTGGGAATGAGACCCTGGGGCAGCCAGAGGAGAGGAAAGGAAGTTTGGAGGTGGCTGGGAAGTGTCTCTGCACCATCCCTACAAAAACACTCCAGCGTTTTACCTGCTGCCTGTTGATGAATAACCTGATAGCAAAGTTTAGTTCCTGCTGAGGAGACGAGGAGTGGTGTGAGGACACACCAACCCCGCAGAACGGGAGGAGAGTGGAAAATTATTTTGTTTGTGGTGAGGTGAGCTATGAAGAAGCCACGCTGCCATCCTGCCATGACCACAACAGTTTCAGCTGATTTTCAGGCTAAGTTTAAAGCTGCCTAAGCCTCTTGTCAGGGACTTTGGAAAGAATTCTTGAGTTTCCTTCAAGGACAGATATCAAAACCTCATGCAAATTGCCAATCTTGGCTCTTACATGAAGGTGAAGTTGAAACAACACAATGCTATGGCTTCACCTGCTGGGAGATGCTTGGATCTGGGGTTTTTTGCAAAGATAAAAGCACCCTGCTCACTCTCAAACCTGCAGCCCCTGACTGCAGTCCAAATGTCTTGAGTGCTTCAGCTTATCACTTAAAAAACTCATAAAAACTCCCCCATGTTTAGGATCTTTGGGAAACACATCGGAGGTGGAGGTATAAGCAGATTAAAAAGTAAAGAGAAAAGTCATAATAATAAAAAAATAATCAAACTGAAGAGCCACTAAATCTCAGGTAAAAACCCTCCAAATCTAAGAATAAAGGAAACGTAAAAACCTTGTGTGCAAAGTAAATGTCAGAGCGAGCACAACTAACGCTGCCTCTGAACTATTGATTCAGAACAGCCCTGCAAAGTTAAAAAAAAAATAAATAAAAATCCACCTGAATGCTCAGTGAAACCAGAGATCATTTATTTCCTGTGGAAACCTTTGCTGTTCCCGTGGGCACGGAGCTTCCAGGTGGATGGCACAGTGTCCACACTTTTTCTCCCTCCTCGATGGAAAAAACCTGCAGGATGTTTGCCAGCAGCTCCCGTGCAATCCAAGCAGCAGCAAAGAAACGCTTTCTGCACCAAAACCCTGCAAAGCTCGCCAGACTCTCAGACCGTTCCCTTGATTTCAGCTGGCCAAATAAATCCGCAGAGGACACCGGGACGGGGGGGTGGGGAAGGGAAATTTCCAGCGCTGCCTGTAATGGGTTTAACTTGAGGATTGCCCACGGATAAGCGCGGCTGAATGTCTCACTCTCGCAGCAACGTTTTGCTCCTGCAATAAACACCAGCCTAATCCTGCAGCCGTTTGCTCAGCAAAATCCCTTAGCAGGAGCTGTGCCTCAGGGGTGGGACGGCACAGGCAGGAGAAGGGAAGTTCGGTGAGGATTTAAGCAGTGAGTTTAAATCCCTTCACTCCTCTTCCTGCCTCAAACGGCAGCGCTGCCCTTGCCACTGGAGCAAACGCTGATTTATCCTGTGCCAGATTCCCATCACCTCTTCTGTCACAGCCAAAAGTGTATCCACATTATCAAGAGGTTCAGTCATTGCCCTTCTCCGGAGCTCATTATCTGAATATCCTGCAAATTGTGTCCTGCTGCCCTTGGGTTTGCCCTTAGAACTGGACAGGACCAAAGCAGAGCTTTGCTTAAAGCCCAATAAGCTCAGCCTGAAGTGAAGCCTGTGCTGGTGGTGCTGGGAGCCTCCTGAAGACAGTGTCCTCTCCCAGCCGCAAATATCTACTGGAATCACGTTTCCAGTTTGTTCTGTGAGGCTTTGGCCGTGCGATTCCTGTTAATGCGAGCTGAAGCCGCTCATGCCGTGTAAATAACGTCAGCTTTGCCCTTAGTTCTTACAAAGTGTTGGGTAATTCTCCTCCGCTGCAGTCTGGAGGTAGCTGAGATGTTCTCCTGGGCACTGGAGAGCTTTAGCTGAGACTGCCACAGTGTTCAGCACTCCACTGGCTGCTGCCAGCCAGGCTTTTGCACTGGGTTATAAATCTGAGCTCCTGTCACGCCTTCTCCACACTAATATTCTTCAACTCCGCCTGAAATCCACCAACACAGCAGAGTTCCTGGAAGTTCTTCACCTCGCAAGTTGTGCAAATGATGGTTACTACAGAATGGGCGTTTTCAGGAGGGAATGGTGGGATCAGAGCTCAGAATCCCCCACTGCCTTCCACCTCCTCTTTTCCCTGTCCAATTTTTCCTGGTGGAACGTGGTCTTCAGTAGGAGATGTTTCTTACTTAATCCAGGGCTGCTGAGGAATGCAGCCGCCAGGTCTGCCGTTCAGTGCATCTGCACAGGCTGAACAACCACCCAGATTCATGGAATCACAGAAGGTTTGGGTTGGAAGAGACCTGGACTGGTCACCGAGGCGGTGGCAGCTGACCCCTCCTTGGCCCTGTCATTTGTCCCAGCAGACAGGGGCGGAGGTCTGGCAGTGCTGAATGCCTCTCTCTCACACACACACACACACACACACACAGGGCTGTGTCACACCAACAGCAGAGGTCCAGGCCCTTTTCCTCGGCTTTGCACATTGGAATGTGTGATACGATGTCCTGAGACCGTGTGGAATTGATTAGCGCTCCAGGCAAAGCCACGGGCTTTTGAACGGCATAGATCAGGATAACAATGCAGCGATTTTGGGGGTGTTTTAATGAGGGCTGAGGCAGGCTGTAATGGCAAACAGGAGAGTTTGGATTCTGAGGAATGTTCTGAAAACCGGCTGAGTTCTGAAAGCAGAGCCCTGGGCAGCGTCTGGAGGAGGCAACGCCGGGAACGTACCTTTTGTTGGAGGTGACAGGAATCCTCCAGCCTTTGATCTGGCTGAGCTCCGTGTCGGAGATCTCGATCTGCAGAGGGAGCCGGGGAACCCAGACAGTCACCTCCAGCTGGGTGGTGAAATGCTGGTAAGTGAAGTTAACAATAGTATCCACTTTGCTCTTCATTTCCTTGCCATTAACGAAGATGGAGTCGCAGCTCTCAGAAACCTTAAAAAAAAAAATTACATATAAAAAAATTAGGAAACGAAGAAAAATTCCTGAGGAAGAACAAGGATGTTGCATCAGTCCTAAGACGACACTGCGAATGTAAGTCATGCATATTGCATTTCCAGTTTCCTAATTAGAAGCAAACGGTGATAAATGGACCCCAGGGAAAGAGTTGTGCTTCCCTCAAAGGATACCACTCAAACTGCAAAAATAATTTAATGGTGTTATATAACCTGTGTGAATCTTTTATACCAGGCAAATTAAACTCTTCATGAATCAAACTCCATGTGCATCAACGTTTATGTTTACAACTTGCTTAAAGAACCAGGAAAAAATGGGGCCATATGTTAGCAAGAAAAAGACTGACTCAGAGCCATAAACCAGAATCCCTTCCCTTTTCCTTGAGCACTGTAATGCTGAAAGACAAAGATCCCCTTATGGCTCATGAGCAGAACTGCAGCAGAAGCATTATTTTTTTTAGAACTTCTCAGTAATTGTTTTAACAAAATGCATTCATTGTTGTTTCGTGGCATCATATGAAATCACTGCTAAAAGGAGCGTGTGGGCTGTGCGCTGCAGCTCATCTGTCCCCTTGGTTCCAGGGATCTTCTGGCACAAAATCAAGGTCCCGAGCACAGACCTTATCTATATGAAACCATGATGTAGCAACTAATTCAGTCTGGAAGGCAGGATTCCTTTGTCAGGAAGAGGTTTCTAATGTATTTATAAATATGTGTGTGTATCCTTGTAGATTATATACACAAACACGCAGGCATGTATCACATTCATGTCTATTATTCATGTACAATATTCATGTTTATATACATGTATAACATGAATTATACAGAATTACACACCGGCATCTGTGCATGTATTTTATTTATACATATACATATACATATACATACACATACACATATACATATACATATACATATACATATACATATACATATACATATACATATACATATGTATGTATATTTTTATATATATATATATATATGTATAATTTATTTATTTATCTGCATTCTGCTTTGCGGGGAGAGAGTCCACGGGGTGTGGCTGGAACCTTTTAAACCCACAGCTGACGAGGTGAGGTTGCGCTCCTGAGATGCACTTTGTTCTCCTGTCAGGACTGTTCTGTGTCAAGGCTCTGGCACCCAGACCCCGCCTGAGCCCGGGTTTAAATTCTGGTTCCCTGCAATTACTGAGAGAACTCGTGTAGGCTCCAGCGGGGAATATGCTGAAACACAGCTTGGGTTCCCTCTGCAAACCTACCTCCCATCTTTTCAGATATCTACGGGGATTAGGGGTTACTGAGCCAAGAAAAATCAGAGAAAACCTCTGGCAGATGCTTTCTTTTGCACCAAAAATACACAATATTCAGAGAGGAAGTAAAAGACCTGTCCTTCCATATTTGCCATTTTCAAGTCAGCTCCTTAGATCCTTCTCAACGGACTGAAACTACTGAAACTACAATTGCTCATTTACAGAGGGGCCAAGCCAGGTGATGAGGGGTGGGGCAAAGGAAACTAAGTCACTCTTCTGGAGAGAATACTCCTCCACATAAACGCTTAATGAGCACAGGAATATAAAAAATAATAAATCTAGATAATCTGATAAAGAGCTTAAAATGGATTTGGGGCTCAGGAGTACCACAAACGAGACGGAGCATACTCGGAATCCTGTTTTTTTTTTCTTCCCTCCCTCATAATGTGTCACGAGTGTCTCTGGAAAGTTTGAGCACATTAAGCAAGCCCATTAATTGAATGAGCAGTTGAGATTCTAAGCCATAAAGCTCACATCTAGGGAGTTATGTGAGAATTAATACAAGACAGAAATAATTAAGAAAACTCAAAGAGGGAGGGATAAACATCAAGGCCGGAGCAGGGGAATAACTAATATCTGACAAGACAGCAGCTAATTTTTCAGATTCTCTTCTTGCTGCATCAAATGTTCTTGTCAGCAGGCAGGAAAGGTGCTAAATTAGGGAGCTGAAAGACGGGCATTAATTGTAGCTATAAAAATATCAGTCTAGGCTTACAAATTTCGCAGATTTTATGTCTAGACAGAGACATCCAGTCATTTATATACTGACCAAAAGGTAAGTGCGAGGCAGGATATATTACTGTGCTGCAGTTCACACAGTGGTTCTGTGTAGCTCAGAGCTCAGGATTCACTGAAGTGTATATTCCAGAAAATAATCCAGCCTGGATAAGAAAACTTGAAGAGAGCCATTGTTGTTTCAGCTCTCTGTCTGGAATTTGAGTTTACTCTGTTAAGAACAAGCACACCAGATAATTCAGAGGAAAATCCAGCTGAATCCCGTGGTAAGGCAGGATAGACTAAAGCTCACATGAGGCAGCCTCTGTTTCACTCACACATATTTAATTTCTGCCGTGTTTCTTTCACTGACCTGGCCACAGTTGGTGGTAGAGATTAGACTTGGCTCATCAGAAGGAAATGAGAGCCTTGAGCATGGATAGAAAATGTCCAGCATTCCTTTGTCACTTGGGACCTTTTAGAACTCTGGAGGCTGAAAATTTCAGGCTTTCTGTGCTAAAAGCTGCTGACCCTCAATCAAGCGCCACATTTGACTTGAGGGGTGGAACAGGTTCCCAAAATTGAGTGACGGCTCTGGGGTTGTGGGTGTGTGGTTTGAATAGAATTGTGTGATCTCACAGGGTGAAAAATTTAGATTTAAGGTTTTAGTATATAGTAATGTGTATGGGGCAAGATGGAGGATTTGGGGTGTTGTCCAAGTCCTTCTTCTTCACCTTCTTCTTGGTTTTGGGTGGTTTTCTGTGATTGGGTGAGAAAGGTCCACATTGCAGGCCTTGGGTGGTCATTATTGGGTCAGAAATATAAATCATAGAGGTGTCCCCTCGTTATTGGGTGATTAGCACTTTAATAACCTTGGGAAGAGTTAGAGGCATCCATTTTACCTCATTTCTCTACCTTGCCAGTTAGAGCTCACGGCTCATGAGGCTGTGATACAGATTAGGATTCATAAACACTGAGTCCAAACGAAGAAAAGAAGATAAGAAATCAACAGAACCCACTCCAGAGCCAGGACAGAGAACTGATTCCATCCTGGGGGCTGTGGTTCCATCCTGGGGGCTGTGGTTCCATCCCGGGAGCTGTGGTTCCATCCTGGGGGCTGTGGTTCCATCCCAGGAGCTGTGGTTCCATCCTGGGAGCTGTGATTCCATCCTGGGGGCTGTGGTTCCATCCTGGGGGCTGTGATTCCATCCTGGGAGCTCTGATTCCATCCCAGGAGCTCTGATTCCATCCCAGGAGCTGTGGTTCCATCCTGGGAGCTGTGGTTCCATCCTGGGGGCTGTGATTCCATCCCAGAAGCTGTGGTTCCATCCTGGGAGCTGTGATTCCATCCCAGGAGCTCTGATTCCATCCCAGGAGCTGTGGCTCCATCCCAGGAGCTGTGGTTCCATCCTGGGGGCTGTGGCTCCATCCCAGGAGCTGTGATTCCATCCTGGGAGCTGTGGATCCATCCCAGGAGCTGTGGCTCCATCCCAGGAGCTGTGGTTCCATCCCGGGAGCTGTGATTCCATCCTGGGAGCTGTGGCTCCATGCCAGCACCGTGTGACACTGCTGTGAGGAGGGAGTGTGACACACCTGGAGCCCTGGGGACTCTGCCAGCTGCACCCTCCGGCCAGTGGCCTGCAGCAATGTCCCCCTGCACTTTCTCTCCTTTTAAGCCCCCTCCACACTTTTCCAGCCACTCTCTGACTGTCAGGGGTGGCCGGTGATGCTCTGGAAGAGAAGCTGCTCCAAGTGCAGCCCTTTGGGCAGGTCCTGCCTGTTCCCATTGTGTGTGCCCGGGTTTGCCAAGGGGCAGAGCTGCCGGTGACTTCCACACAGAATTCTTTTGAGCTGCTGCTTCTGAGGGAACAAAGAGGGGGGGAAAAAGGCTCTTAAATCTCTCCTGCAAACACTACACAGTGAGGAGAATCAGCCAAAGCTTAGAATGCCACCCTCTCATGTAAAATGCAGGGAGCAGGGCTGTTTAAAGCAGTCTGCCACCATCCATTGTCAGCTGCCTGACAGCAGCAGAAAGTGCTGTTTGAGACAGTTTGCAGGGGAGCAGGCCAGCCACGATGTGCTCCCATATGCAGGTCAAGAGAAAGAGAGCTGCAATTAACCTCTCCGGGCTTTGAAGCAGGTGGTTGGCTCCAATCCTCACAAGTAATTGTAAAAAAAAAAAAAAAAAAAAAAAAAAAAAAAAAAAAAAAAAAAGTACAATTTGCCCTGTGCTGAGTGTGACAGCCTCCTCGTTTTAGGCTAATCCAGAACAGAGGGAGATAGCAGTTGAGGAGGAGTAATTGGGAAAGCGTTTGATGTTCAGGTCACAGAGGTTTCTGCACCCTTTGGGTGAGCAGGTAAAACAGAGGGGATGAGAAGTGACAGGAAAACAACTGATGCCTGCTGGTGGCTCCTCTCTGCAGGCAGGGTCTGCTCCCAAGCTCCTGCCTCGCCCTCGGCTTGCAGGTCACCCTGGAAGGAGCACTCGCAGTCCTCGTGGCTGTTGATTATTCAGGAGGTTTCGTTTTTTGAAACCCCGCTGGGCACAACTATTTTTCTCCACACTCTCTGGCGTGGGAGGGGAGAGCCAAATGCTCCAGCAGAGACCCAGCCACGGGAGCATCCTTCTGTCTGCAGCACCTCAGGGCCTTCCCAGCCCACTCCTCATCTCCAAGATCATCTTTTTTCCACCTTCAGGCAAACACTTCTCGGTGATATTCACATCCAGCCGTGTATGGACACGGATAATGAATTATAAAGGAAGAACTCCTGCCCAAAGGAATGAATTCTGGTTAATTCAGTGCAGAGCAACAGTGGCTAAGGGGATGGAAGTGTGAGACCGAGCACGGTGCAAAGCTGTCCTGTGGCACTTCTCACTTCTCCGACACAAACCCCCAAAGGGATGGTGCTAATTTTACACCCCGTTTAAAGAAAACTGAGGCACACACCGCGTGTATCAGGATTTGGTCTAACACCGAGTCTTTTCAGCTGAAAAACCTCAGCCATTTGGTTATCCAGTCAGGTCCCTGGGTGATTTAAATTTGAAGTTCAAATTCACCCTTGAAAAGAGGTGCTTGCTGCCAAAAGAGCTTTCACCAGTGCTTCAGAAGCGCTGGATTTACAGGAGGAGGTTTTTGCTTGGGGTCAAGATCTACTTGTCTTTAAAAATAGCTGAGTTCAATGGGATGGGCGTGCAGACTTCCGTGTGGTAACCCTGATTTTTCACATTCATTTCTCATTCCTTGCCGGCCTGACACGATGCCTTAACTCTGAGCTTTCATATTTTCAGATTCTGTGCTCCCTGGGTGTGCAGCTCTGAGCCTCATATTAAGTGTTGGTGAACTCTCTTCACAGGGTAGGGAGACAAAACAAATCCTTCCCAGTCTGAGACCGAGGACAACTGTTACACGTTTTAATAAGCCAATAATAATAATAATAATAATAATAATAATAATAATAATAATAATAATAACATCAACATACTTTATTCTCTTAGCTTATTCTAGTCTCTGTTCCAGGTCACCCTTCTCAAGGCATCAGTTCCCGATGCCCAGCACAGGAGGCAGAGCCCAGAACGGGTCTGGCTGCAGCCACCTCCATCCTCTGCACAGCTGCACACCCAGCAGGGCTCTGTGAAGCAGAGGCAGGAGGGAGTGCCCTGGGGGGTTCAGAGCAGAAATTACTGTCCGGGGGGGTTCAGAGCATCAGTGACTGCCCTGGGGGGCTCAGTGCAGCAGGGGCTGCCCTGGGAGCTCCGGGGTTCAGAGCAGGGCACAGGAGCAGAGCACAGCGATGCTCCGCAGCCGAGCTGCGGGGGATACAAAGGCTCATTATTGTGCCCGAGGCTGTAAAGAGAACAATTGTAACAAGATAATAGAGAACGGTGCCGGAGGTGAATGGCTCGTTCCCATGATAATCTCACAGTTGTGATTTTGTGGCATTTCCTGAACGAAGCCTTTCCCACCTTTCCCGTGGCATTGTTCCTGACATTGTTGTCACCACATTAGGAAGGACTTGCTGAGCTGCCTGCTCCTTCAAACCCTTTCACTGTGTGTTTACTTTCTGCCTCTTGCGTCTTTATAAATGACTTTTTTTTTTTTTGTTCTGGTTTGGATCATTTTCTACTTTATTTTTGCTGCGTTTGCTTTGGAAATCACAGAAATCTCTGAAGTCGCTTTCTCATCCTGGGGAATCTGGCCTAGTGTTCGAGCAAGAGTTGAAGATAAAAAGAAGGATTATTCTTCCCATCCTTTTATTTCTTCCTCTACCAAACACCTACCCTGGATCCACTTCTGCACCTGAAGACACTGCTGCAGATATTGCCTGCAAGCAATTTGAGGCAAACGGTAGATTAAGAATATCCAGAGTAAAGGATGGCAAATGACGTGATGCTGGAATTTAAACTAATAAAACGAGAGGTTTTATTCCCTTTTAATCTTCCACATGTGCAGAATAGTCTTGGAAGTGTCATTTTTGAAACATTCTTTGCCCGTTAATTTGTTTTTATTGGCAAAACCGTTCTCCAAGTACTGTTCTCTGAAATAGCTGCTGTGGTTTCAGATGGAAGTGTTGGCTTTAGGAATCCCCTGAGATACGTTCTGAGGTTTCTTTCCTACTTAGAAACGATAGCAGGAGTTTAAGTCGAGTATTCCCCATCCCATGTGCTCGATATGTGTTTGTTTTTCATCTTATCATTGAATAATAACGTTACACAGGAACAGGATAGAAACTGCCTGACTCACAGCAGCCCAATAGCGACACTTCCAAACAGGATTAAAATTACCTCCCCTCTCCCCACCACCAGCTTCCACTGGAGAAAAGGTAAAAAACAAGATATGTCAAGGTGGGCCTGAAGCAGTTCCAGTGCCCTTCATCCTAAGTAGTCTTTAATTGCAATATCCACCAAGAATTAAATCATGTGTTTTACACTGGAACAAGAGGTGTCCCTCATCTTTCTGCCTGGGGAAATCGGGATTGAGGCCGGGAAGTTTGCTCAGCCCCCTCAGCACTGTGGTATCCTGTAAAAACAGGCTGGTCACATCATCTGCTGGCAGAAACAGGGCTGTGTTTGGTGTTTGGGTTGGTTATTTTCAGATACATCTGCCCTTTTTTTAATTACCCCAAAGGGTTGATTATAAAATTGCTGGAGTCAGTCCAAACCAATCAAACCAATTGCTGGAGGATGATCCAGTGTCAGAGTTTCACTGGTTAGTCGGCACTGCCAAAACTACACAATCAAACCCCTTGGGAAGTCCAGGCCATTTTGAAATGATTGTTTTGTAATGATTTTCTTCCCGGTTTTATTGTTCTAAAGGAGTAAAGTAAGAGATCCAAAACTCGTGTTTTGAAATTATCGTTTTGTAAATGGTCTTTCTTCCCAGTTTTATTGTTTCAAAGAGTAAAGCAGGAGATCCAAAACTCAGATTTTGAAACTATCGTTTTGTAATGATTTTCTTCCCGGTTTTATTGTTCTGAAGGAGTAAAGTAAGAGATCCAAAACTCCTATTTTGAAACTATTTTGTAATGGTCTTTCTTCCCAGTTTTATTGCTCTAAAGGAGTAAAGCACGAGATCCAAAACTCAAATCTGAACTTTGAAAGTCTCACATGAGAGACGGAGTCATGGCCTGGCAACCGCTTGCCCTGTTGGAGGGAGCACAGAGCCTGACCGAGACCCCGGTTAAAACCCCCCAAAATAATCCCCATGGAGCTGCAAGAACATCACAGACCCAGACAGGAACACCAGAACTGCGTGTGCCGGACAAAGCCTGTCCTGAAGAGCACTCCTGGCAGGGGCACAGAGTGAAATCTGTGATTTACACTCGGTTCTGACTGGAACGACGAGGGGTTAGAAACAAAATTGGCAGGAAAATCCTTCACCCGGGAAAGCACGGATCTGGAAAAGCAGATAATTTACTGAAGTGCTGTGTGTGCAAGAGAGCAGAAAACCTGGATGGTCACAGCAGTGGGTTTGTGGAGTCACACGGAGCTCGGTGGGAGCAGCAGCCCAGCAGAAATGTGAAACGCTGCTTCACACCGACACAGACTCTGACTTCAGCAGGCTGAAAATGACTCCTTGATTTCTGGGATGTGTCTCCCTTTTATACTATTTCACACAGACCAGTTGGATTGGTGACACAGAGACAAACCTCTTCACTCACATTGGTCAGAGCAGAGGGACAGCAAGGAGAAGTCCCTCCCAGGGAAAGGGATGAATAACAAAGGTACAGCTACAAAAACATTTCTCCTGTTGACAGAAAATTCCCCGGGAAAGGAATTTCAGCAAACCAAAACACCTCAGGCACGAACCAGGGCTATAAATGGGCACCACAGAGTTACTGACACCTCCTGTTCCAGTGAAGAAGCTTCTGCTCATTTTCCTTAACTCTGCTGAGGAAGAGCAGCAGGAAATCGAGGGAGGAGGGAGATGAGCGCAGGTACAGCCCGTGATGATGGGAATTCTGGCGTTTGAAATTTTAGAGTGGTTTTTAGCAGTTAACCCCCATTGAAACGCACTGAACTAGAGGGAAGGACGGCGCATTAACATTTGGGTTTAACAATGCAGACAACTGCTGGGGCTTAGAGAAGGTGCGCTGATCCATGAATGCGCGATGAGGGTTTTAAAAACCTGCTGAACGGAGCGGAGCGTGCGCTATTCAAAAACTGTTGGTCTGTGCGAAATTATTGAGCAACACTCGGGATGTGCCAGGATTCCAGTCCCAGGTGCAGAGCAGCTGCTCCCGTTCTCATCCCAGCGCCGTGCAGGGACGTTCCTGCTGGAGAGGAGAAGTTTTGTGGGGCACAGGTTGAGATGGAAAGGTGGGTGAGCGCTCAGCCTCCAGCCTGCTGCTGAATTCCAGCTCAGAAACAACCACCAAGCACCCACAGCAGCACAGCCAGGGTAGATTTGGGAGTCCCAGGGGTCCCAAATTTGGGGATCTTGGGGTTTTTTGGAGATGTTTTACCCCAAAATTTCGGGGTTCTGGGGAGGTTTTGGGGCTTTGACCCCAAATTTCGGGTTTTTGACGCTCCGTATTGATTATGGAGAGGGAATACTGAAAGCAAATGGGGAGCAGGTAAAGCAGTACACGGGGGCTCCCAAAATGTTCTCTGCTTCACGTAACGAGATCCTTTCCCCATCAGCTGAGCTTTTAATTGCGTTTTTTCCACCAAAAATAAAATAAAATAAAAAATTAAAATATCAAGTTGAGGAATTCTACTGGAATTAAAGGTTACTGTTTGTGCTCTGCCCACTGATTTCTCATCACCACGTGCAGACTGAGAAAGATCATCTGCACTGGGAGAAATCCATGGCCATGATAATTAAGATGCTGGTATCTTTGGCAGAGGAGAGAATGCCTTTGCTCAGGGAAGCTGGGACAGGCAGTGCTTGGTCCCTCGGGAATGTCACTGCCCCTGCAGGAAAAGAAATGCTGTTCAATACCAGGAACTGAATGCTGGAGGTGGCTGTGTCGCTGTTGGTGTGAGCACAGGCGGTTCTGGGGTGGGGAACCAGCCGGGACTCTGCTCTGATGAGTGAGAGAGACCCGGGATGGCCCAGCCTGCCTTTGGAATCGGATCCAGCCCCTGTTGAAGTAAATGAGAGACTTTTCTCCCGCTTTCCTGGCCCCAGACCAGGAATTTTCAAGGCTGTGAGCACTTCCCTGTCTATTGTAAGGCAGTGACAGCCAACCGAGACACAAGCTTGGAACAAAGACTTGCAAGGCAGCCTGGTTTTGGAGGCTCGAGCTCTCCGGTATGTCACACTTCAAGTTGTTTGGACAAACTGCAATTATCCCTTGATGGAGCAGCAGGTCCACTGCCAGCATGCAGCCGAGCAGGTGCACATGAAATAAGTTCAAGCTGATTTCAGTCTCAGCACAGTTTTGTGTTTAGGCAAAGCTTCAGGAATGCTTTTTTCCCCCCCCATTCAATCACTACTTTTGTCGATAACGAGAACACATGGAGCAGAGTTAGAGCAGGATCTCCTTTCTTCCTCACCCACTTGTGAACAAAATCGTGTCAGTCCCATTCTTGCTCCCTGAGTTTCTGTTTCTTTTTAGAGCACTCTCCTGTGAGTTTCTGGGGTTTTTTAGAGCAATCTCGTATGCAAACCAGCCTGGCTCCTGCTGGCCTTGTCACCAGCCTCTCCGGGGCCAGCATCCTTCCCAGCCAGGCCTGCTTATCTCCACACAGGCATCTTCATTCTCTGCGATAAAGGATCTCCCACCAGCACTAATTCCGAGCGCCCTGCTCTCCTCCGAGGTGGATTTGCTTAAATATTTGACCCTTCCACTCGTGTAGATAAGGCATCCACCAGCACTTGTTGGTTTATGTAAACATCCAACATTCTTCATATTCATCAGCTGCTCTCCCAGAAGGGCTTAAGAGCTGTTTATGTGGTGAAACCCTGGCAGATGGTACCAGCTCCTTCTCGCATCCTTCTAATTGCAAACACCGAACCTGCTCTGTACAAGCTGTTAATTAGGTGAAAATAACACATATGTTTGAGCTGTAAGATAAGGTGGGGTTTTTACCCCCCTTCTCTGTTTTCCCCCAGTGGAATGGCTCACACAAATGGGGTTATAAACTGACAGGATAATCTGCAGATGGGTGAGAGAAGTGAGAGGGGGGAAAACGCTCAGGCAGCATCAGATGTAACGTCCTTTGTAAAATAACGGGCTTTAAAAGTCATTTTCTGAGCACTAAGTAAACTTCGTGTTCATGATTCACGGCTCTAATCCCTGTGACTGAAATTTAAGATCCAAGGCTCCATGAAATTAAAGAAAAAGAAACAATTACATGCGTATTCATTCAATTTCATGTACTGCGTAACCTCCAAGTTCCCCAACAAAATTTTAACGCGGGGGGGAAACAGAGGTTTTTAAAGGCTGTGTTTGAGCAAACCCAGCAGCTCAGCTGCAACTGCTGGAGCCAAGCATCCTTCTGTGCCTGCTGGCTTCTCAATCTTCCTGGTTGAAAAAAATTTTTTTAAAATTATATTATACATATATAATATATATAAAATATTTTCATATAATATATAATAAATAATAAATAATATATAATTTTATATGTTATATATTTTATTATATCTAATATGTTATTATATATTATATATTTTTATATTATATATAATACTGGTAAATATGTATTATAAAATCAGCTTTTCGCAAATATGAAGACGAATCCTATATGTATAACGTTAAAATAACTTTGCTTTTATTTCTGCTATTAACAAAACCTTAGACACGGTAGCAGTGGTAGCTGAAATAATTCTGAGTGAACTGTTTGGTCGGGATAACACCCGGTGGACACGTGGTGAGGACCCTGCTGTTGATTTGCCAAATATCAGCAGCTGCCATCTGAAGAAAGTGTAAACCACAGCCCAAACTGGAAGTAACAATAAAACCAGAGCCAAAAAACACACGTACTCCAAAAAAGCAAACCCAAGGAGGGGGCATGCTAAACAGTTCTTGGAAAAATATGAATATGCATAATGAGCTATGAATATGCAACAGGCTGATGTAATGGAAAAGGAATTTAAGGAATTTAGGAATTTCTCCGAGATAGTAGGTGCTCTGGCTAAATGCCGAGCACCCGGCCGTTTCTAACCCTTTGCTTTATCTCTGTCTCCTATTTTCTTTTTATTAAACTTTTTCAATTTTACCAAGAAAGTGAACCTCATTTTTCGCAGCTGGGGAATGCAAATATTCCACAGGTGTGACCGCACAGAGTGCAGGAAGCTCGAGGATACAGAGTGCAGAGCCCTGGTGCAGGACAGCGGCTGCTCTGCCTTCCCCAGCCGCACCAGGAGCAGAGAGGAGGCTGCTGCCACAGGGCTCAATCCCTTAAATTAAATCCTCCAGGAAAAGGAGCCCCACGCGCTGCTCCTGATGCCTTGGGAAGGCTCACCTGGAACAGAGACTGGACAGAGCTAAGAGAACAGACTTTTTCAGGAAAAAGTTTTTCACAGGAAGGGTAATAAAGTGTTGGAATGGTCTACCCGGGGAGGTGGTGGAGTCACCATCTCTGGACGTGGTAAAGAAAAGACTGGATGTGACACTCACTCGGTGCCAGGGTTTAGTTGAGGTTAGGGGTGGGTTGGACTTGATGATCCTGGAGGTCTCTTCCAACCTAATGATTCTGATTCTGATAAAGTAGGTATTTATTAAAAGGCCTTTAAGGACACACCTTGGGCAGGACAAGAGCCTGGACAGGGCTGCACCCAAGGTGGACCCAAAATGGTCACAAAATGGACACAAAATAGACACAAAATGGAAAAACAGTCACCAGGTCTCACACTTTTATAAGTTTTGGTTCATTTGCATCTTGGGGTTTAATTGTCCAATCCCAGCTCCAGGCTGTGGGGTCCCATCCTCCTTGTCCCTCCCTCCAGCCCACCCTTGTTTGTGCTTTTGGGCTGAGAGTTGTCCTTGGTGTGCAGCAGGAGAAGGATTTGTTTTGTGTCCCTGCTGTGTGCAGAGCTGAGTGACGCTGACTGTGAGCTCGGAGCTGCACCCCTGGGCAGCACAGAACCTGAAACACATGAAAACTAAAATTTAAGGCATCAATTCTCCCACCACGGGACCGAACATCCCTTCCCTGGGGATGCCATGGGGATGTGTGGCAACAGCAGCACTGTAAAGCCCCCGAGAGCAGACAGGGGAGCTGTAAAGCTTGGGAGCTTAAGAGCATTAAGAGGAATGTCTTAAATCATGAATATTTGCCACACTAATCTAGCCTTTAATCTTCTCCCAGTAACACAAAGATACACCGTCCTTATCCCAAAGGATCAACAGAAAGCCAGGAAAAAAATCCCGCGAAAGCTCTTAAATACACAACAGCACACTTTTGTTTTGTAAAGAAAACTCTGGTCCTATGCCTAGACACTGCTGCATCGACATTCATAAGTCTTCCCTGTTAGTTTTTAGTCTCTAAGCAACAAATAATTCATTAATTAGTAAAAAAGGGGGAAAAAGGGACTTTCAGACAGCCAACACAGCCAAGAAAAGCAGCGCTTAAACTGCATCCATTCAGCCAAGTGCTTCAACAGAATTATTTGGAGAGAATGTCAGGAGTTTTTACCTAAAAAATTACTTTTCTTCTCTGGTCTTCTAAGACTGGACTGTAGTGGACAGTCTTGTTCATCTAACCCAGGATGGCACAGAGGATCAGCATTAGGAAATGAGATCCTAGGAGATCTCAGAGATTAGGAGAGACTCCCTGGTCAGAAAAGGGCTCTGGAATTTCCCTCTGGACTGTGCCAGGCCCTGTCCTCAGCTGAGCTCCAAGGACAGCACCCAGGGAATATTCCTGGGCAGTCACTCAGGGAATATTCCTGGGTTCTCACGGAAACACAGGGAGCTCCTCTGGATGAGAGACTGGAAAGAAGAAGTCCCCACGTATCAAAAACGTGGAAAACTCTGATCAGCCCACAGCAGCAGCTGCCTTTGTGTTCTGCACCTGCAGCAGGAGAGGGGTGAGTTGTCCCTGTGGTGCAGGAGGGGGCAGTGAGAGGAACAGAACAAACCCTGCAGGAACGGCCCTGCCCAGGGAGAAAGCTCAGGGTGACCCCTGCCCTGCCCTCTCTGTTCTCCCACTTCCATTGTGTCAGGAAATCCAAACTCCAGCCAGGGTGAAAGCAGCACACCGCGGCCTCTGCCGAGCAGCATATCTTAATAATTACAAACAATTATTGATAATTACGTATATTTATAATTATAAACGTAATTACACGGGACGTAATTACCACTGCCTGGTGCAACCGCAATACAAATGTTTGGCCGGTGCAGTGCTAGCAGTGAAGAAGGGATGGGAATGTTCTGTCAGGGCTGATGCTGTGTGTGCATCCGGCAGGAGTGAGGGGGCTCTGACATCCCCTAACCTTCATTTCTCACCTCCCACCTTCATTTCCCCTCGCAGTGACAGGCTGGAGCTGTGGTGTTGACCTCGAGGTGTCCTGCCCGGTGTTGGGGAAATGGTTTTGCCAGGGGTGACATCTTCCCCTGCACTTGGCTGTCCAAATCCATCCATCCAGCCCCGCACACCTGCCACCAGTCACTGGGGGCTGTTTGTGCCTCTCTGGAGCTCCTCTGCCACTCATCCCAGGGGGTTTTACTAAAGAATTGATTGGCACAATCCTTGTTTTTTCCCAAGAAAGCCCATCAAGCCCGTGAAGCAGAAGAGGAGCCCTGAGGACACGTCGTGGGTGGCTCAAAGGGACACGTGTGGCCTTTGGGCAGGTGGCAGCACAGGGGTGACAGATCCAAAACTCCCCAAATCACCGCAGAAAAGATTCCGCTGGGGGCTGCAGACCTCATGGCTGTGAGGGTCTGCAAAAAACAAACCAAACCACAGAATTTTCCTCTTTTGAGGAGATAAAAGAACCTAATCACGGTGAGAACAAATGTCAGAATGCCACATTCCGGAGGACACAAAATTTGCCCTTTTTTCACAGAGCTCTTCAGAAACCACGAAATTGAAAATCAATACTGACTCATTGGAATCAATACTTCACTATTGACTTTCACTTAAAGGCAGAGATTGAATGATCAGAAAAAATCAGAGCAGAGCTACCCGACTCCTCCACTGAGCTCTTCGCTGGATCGGTTTTGATCCAAAGCCGGTTTGACACGGGTGGACTGGGCTTCCCTCTCATCCAAAAACACCCTGTTAAAATCCATTTCCACAGGAGTTTGCCCTCCTCTCTGTCAGTCTTTCTGCCATGGACTTGTATGAACCCTGTCTAAATGCCAGGACAAATCTGTAAAGTTCTTCAGCTTCCCCTCCTGGAATCTGGGCAGGAACAGTCGTGCCAAGTCATGCATGAAAGGTAAGTGACAAACTGCAGAGTGCTGCCGTAAGTTTTCTGTTGTACTTTAGGGTTTTTCTCCTTTTTTTTTTTTTTTTTTGTTTGTTTGTTTGATTTTCAACATCTTCCCTTAGGGCTGTGTTGATACAGAAAAACATGCCGCAGTTAAAGGAAGAGGAAAACCAGGGGAAGAGTGGGGAAATGGTTTCTACCTTCACTTCATCACAAGAGAAGTTTATTTAAAAGCTGTGTGTGACATAAAAATATATCCCCAGAATCACAGAAAACCTATAAATCTGACTCTTTTACTGAAAATTATGAGTTCTCTGACTCTTTTACTGGAAATTCTGAGTTCTCTCTCCTAACCAGAAAACTTACAGGTGCCACACAAACAGAAAATGCTTCCAGCTTGTGTCTGGAAAGGAAATGATGTCATTAAAAACGGTGCTTTGTCAAAAATCCCTAAAAAGGCGATAGGAAAAGCCTGTTAAAAATGCCTGGAAGAAGAGGCAGGGAAAGGAAAATGGAAAGAGAGTGTCCGGGTAACCAGAGCACAGAGCAGGCTGAGAGCACCAGTGAAGGAACTGGACATTGGTCAGCCTGGATTTGGTACAAATGGATTGCAATTTTCCATGTCCATGAGCCCCAGGTGAATTCTGTGCTGTGGTCACCACCCAAACTGGTGAAAGGAGCAGAGATTTACATGGATTTTAGTCACATTGCCAGGCTCAAGAGGGTTTGCTCAGGGGACATGATCAGAGAGCAGCCGCAGAGGTGCAATCCAGATGGGAATATTCCACGCACAGATACAGAAATTACTTTCCTCTGAACCCCCAGGTCCCTCTCTGACTTTCATCTCCTACTTGCTAGAGCTACTAAAGGACGAGTTAATGTGAAGAACAGATTAAATTTCTTAATTAATGCACAATTTTTCTTTGTACTGCTGCTCTCTGGAGACCCTTCCTCCCCCATCCCTACAAACCAAACAGGGGCACTGCAAACCAAGTGCTGCGAGTGGCACATTTCTGCCCCCGCAGAACACGGGTCCTGTGCAGCATTTGCATCCCAGGCATCCCTCCTGCAGGTGCTGCACTGTGCTTTCATTCTCGGTGCAATCAGCACCGAAGGCTGAATGGATTTTGCCTTTATTTTTTGTGAGAGGCTCACGCTCCCCTCTCTTCTTTTAAGTTTTACTTCGTGGTGGCTTCTCAGCTGCCATCACGTGGAGGTTTTTTTTTTTTTTCTCCCAATGTTTGTGCTGCAGGTGCACTTTGGAGGCTGTGCTAGGACAGCTGTCATCTCCTCCTCTGCAGCTTCACTCCCTATTTCATCCTGAAGCCTTCAAATAATTTCTTGCTTTGATCTGTGGCAAAAGGAGGGTGTGGTGAAGTTTTGGTTGGGATTCTGAGTTAGGGAGCTGGGAAGGGATGAGCTGCTCCAGTAAAATTCCTGCTTTTCAGGATCTGTTTCTTTTCCTTATTTCTCTTCTTGCCTGTCAGTTTTGTCTCAGCCTTCTTTATTCAGTACCTTCATTTTCAGGTACTGCAGGCTTTTCCCTGAGCTTGCTGCGGCTCTTCCTGAGCTCCCAGTGACAGACAGAGGAAGAATTATTTGAGAGACAGGCAGCAGCAGCCCGCTCCAGGGTCTCTCCAGTCTCACTAAACAGGATCCCCGACTCACACAAGGTCAGCAGCCTTCTCCAAGGAGCCACGCTCCTGTACAGAACCATCTGTGCACTCCTCAAACGGGCCGAAGCTGGAGGCATCTTCTGACGAGAATTAAGGGCATCAAAGTTGGCAACGAGATGTTTTTTCCTCAGCAGAACTGGTTGCACGAGATGAAAATATCAATAATAACATACGGCGATGAGACAAGCCACGCTGTCAAGTTTGTGGGGAACAGAAGGTCCCAGCAAATGGCTGTCTGGGAGGCTCCAAACTCACCAGCGGCACTGCAAACAACAAACAAGCTGGGCCTTCAACAGCTCCAGTGGCACGGGATGCACGGCCAGAGCTGGGGAACATCTGTGGGCTTTTGGTTTGTCCAGTAGCAGAACAGAGGAGGAGCCTCCCGGGGTCTCAGCTCCCCACCGCACCAAGGTCATGGGATCAGGATCCAGCTGTGGGTTTCTCCCAGGGTCACCTGTCCCAAAGAGACCCAAAGCCACCCCTGGTGCTCTGCAGGATGGGCTGGAAGGAGACACGAGCCTGCTCTAAGGAGACAGGATTTGCAGCTGCTGTTTCCCTTCCACCCTTGCTTTCCTTCAACTTGGCCCCTGCGTTTTGGACTCAGATCCTTATCTTCACTTGGCGATTTTGAGAACGTTTGCTTGGCATTTGTAGTGCACAAAATGTGCTTAAAAAACACAGCAATGAAGCACTTACTCCAAGGAAGGGCTTTCTCATTTCACTCCGATAATCTCTCACTCCAAACTCACTGCAGGCTGGGGAAATCTAAAAGTCTCCAGCTCCTGTGTGGCAGCAGCTATTTAAGCCTGCAGATTTCCAGCATGGGTGCTTTGAAATCTTTTTTTTATTTGTGGGGCGGCAATAAAAGATGTGGAGTGAAAATCTCCCCTGGCAACGTGTGCTCTTGAAAGGCCCTTTCAAAACAAACATCCCAGCAGTAAGAAACACTTCAGCACTCCGTGTTCCTTCCTTCCCTCTCCTCCTCCCCAGCCCGTGCTCTTTGCGTTGGGATAATAAATTTCTTTGTGCCCCATCTCACAGGAGTGTTTCACTTCACCTCCATGCACTTGGCTGGGGGAGGCCTGTGGCAATCACAGGTTGTGTTTTCTCGCACAGCACTGCAAGTGTTTCGCGTTTCTCTGCGGCGTTATCAGCTGGACACGTGACATTCAGTTTTTGGGCAGAGAGGAAAAAAAGAAGAAAAGATTGTTGTATTCTGCAATGCTGATTGCATCAAATGGCAGCTAGATTGTGAGACAGTAATCATGCTGAGCTCAGGCGATTAAAAACTCACTCGGAAAATTGGTGCTTGCTGAGCCTTTATGGAAAGAAATGAATAAAGAAGGGAAACAATAAGGAAGGGCATACATTAATTCGGCTCTGCAGTGCACAATGCTGATTGTAAGAGATCTAAGGAAGAGCTGTGTGTCTTAAGGATTTCCTCTTCTGTGTTCAGAAGGGAACCTGAGAGCCACCGGAGAGGGATTGCAAATTAAATCCTGACAGCAATCTCAGGAGCAGCAATTGGGAAAGAGCAAATAAATAAACGATGCAAAATAGGAGGCAGCATTTCCTGCTGGGAACTCCTCTCTTGTGACAATGCCTCTCACACAGAGGAGTCCCTTGCTGACAGTCCCACAGGGGAATCCCAATCCCTTTATTTGGGTGCTGCTGCCCTGTTTGCACAAGGAGCTCAGCCAAGGCTCAGCTCCCCCGATGTCTGAACTGCAGCCAGCCCCGGGGAGCTGCTGCACAGCTGGCACAGCTGGCACAGCTGCAGGGTGGGCACCCACCTGTACCTGCAGGGCTGAGCACACTGGGCACTCCATCAGTAATCCACACCAATAAACGTCCAGCCCCTGTGCCACTGAGGGAAATGTTCATCCCACAGCCTCTTCCTGGCACTGCCACCAGCTCAGGTCTCTCTGCTCCTTATTCCCCTCTGGCTCATTTTGGGCCAGGCTTGTGTTTGAGGGAGATTTCCACCCTACAGCCCAGCAGGTTCCACATCCACACCTCGGATGCCCCAGCACTTTCCGCCTCCCCCTTTGCTGCCAGGCTCTGCTTTTGTACCCTGGGTTTGGTTTGGAATCTAAACTACCACATCTTTCACTGAAATCAAGTCCTTGCCATCCCGTTGTGAACAACGAAACGTTTGTTCCCGTTGTGAACATCTGCACCAAATGTGAAATGAAAGTGCTGATCAGCTGCCTGGAGCACCAAGGTGACTGTGGGGCTGCTGCTGTTCTCCGGGGTCTGGGCTCCAGGAGTCACCGCCAGAGCCAGGGCTGGCAGCTGACTGCTTTTGTTCTGGAATCGTGGAGCACTTCCAGTGCTTTTCCTCAGGAGAAACTCATCAAAGGAGTAAAACTCAACAACTTCATGTTAACAAAAAGTGATTAATTTTTGCAGTGGATTCGGCGGAGAGCTGCTTAATTCCCCAGCCAAGTGTCACAGAGCTCCAAATCTGCCCCTCAACTACTTGTTGGACAGATGCAAATTTGAAAGTTTAATCAATGCTGAACACTTCTGATGTTTTTAAAGATATACCTGGACCGTTCTCCAGTAGCCTGGCACGACTCACAAAAACAGCTCTGGCAATTCAAGAAGTCTTAGATGTGGGAGTAAATGTCTTGGTACAGTGCCAAAAGCATAAATCAGACCTTAATAATTGACAACACAAAACAAAATGCTAAATCCTGACTTTCAGTTAACCATTGAAGCCACTGCTCAAACCGAAGCTGAGGGACCCTCTCCCCAGAGTGTGTAATTAACTGGAAGAAGAGAAAAACCACACCCCAGTGCAACTCTTCCATCCTTCAGGCAAACGGGAAAAAAATCCATTTATAACTTCACTTTCTTCTTTCATCCTCATTTAATGAGTTGCCCAATTCAATAATCCAGCATTAAATACTGTTGTTTAAGGCTGGGTTTTCCCCACTCCCCTCAGAGTCTCAGATACACCCCAATCCTACGTGTCAGTTCTCCTCCTGTTCCTGATCCCATGAAGAACACCAAACTGGTTTTCACTCTGAATTCCAGATCCATATAACGAGAACGCAGAAATATAAATAATTAAAAACCTAGCAGGAAAAAGCCTCCCTTTGCCCACAGAGGAGAAAGGAAGCTGGCGACTGTCAACAGTAGGTGCTTCTTCTGTCAGATAAATTAACTGAAGTTCAAACTGATGGTGCCGTGTCAGCCTCCTCATCTCCAACTCCAATTCCATCTCTCAGGGGAGTGCACCTCAGAACACGTTACTAAAACACAGCTGTGGGTGAGCTAAACCACAAAAACGACCACTCTACTGCCTCCAAAGCCCAACTGTGACCCACAGGAGCCAGGGGGAAGGCAAAGCTTTGGCTGCTGCCCGTGCAAATAGCAGCAAACAGCTGCTGAGTTCTCTGCCAAGGAAGGCACCTGTGAGACGCTGTTTTACACCACAACACAGACTCCAAACTTCAGGAGGCTGAAAATGACTCCTTGATTTCTGGGATGTGTCTCCCTTTTATACTATTTCACACAGACCAGTTGGATTGGTGACACAGAGACAAACCTCTTCACTCACACTGGTCAGAGCAGAGGGACAGCAAGGAGAAGTCCCTCCTAGGGAAAGGGATGAATAACAAAGGTACAGCTACAAAAACATTTCTCCTGTTGACAGAAAATTCTCTGTGAAAGGAAATTTCAGAAAACCAAAACCTCTCAGGCAGGGAACCAGGGCTACACCTGTGGGTGGGTTCAGCACTGGGCGTGTCGCCCTGATTTTTTCAGCCTTCTGATGTTTACATTTTGTACTGGAGTTTTCTCACGCATGTAACATAAACAAAATGACGTTTTATAAACTGTGCATTCCCTCCTGGGGGAAGGACAAATTGACAAACTTCTGGTTTGACCAGTGGGGTCAGAGAGGCGTCAACCTCATGGCCCAATCGCTGATCAAACCCCAAAACCTATTTAAATAAACCCTAAACCCAAAATAAACTCCCTTCTTTTCTGCCCTGACACTGACTGTATGAGTGTCCTTTTTTTTTTTCTCTGGCGACACTGGGGGTGCGTTTTCCCACCTGTGGCTCCGGGTGGGATGCTGTGCCACCCCTGTGCTGCCCAGTGCCACCTCCCGCAGCTCCCACAGCAGGGAAGGGCAGCAGATAGATGAAGGCTCTGCTCTCATCCCGGTGCTGACAGCTAATGGCTGCTTTAATTTTCACACCAGCCTGCCCTCCGTGCCGCCCCTGTCACTCCAGAGCCTGTCAAACACTTTAGCTGAGAGCACAGCATGGCCCCAGGGGTTCTGATGACGACGGGAATCTGAATTAATTTGCCCAGCCAGAATGATAGTTCAGGAGGGGTAAAAGCCTCGGAATCATGAAGGTTCACATCGCTGCAATTAGAATATTTAAATGGCCAGCTAGGACAAAGTTTACAAAGCGGAGTTTATGTCCTACAGAACCTGGGGGGAAAGCCTGTAAAAGTTTGTCACTTTCTCCCAACAGCTACTTATCGCTGCCTTTGTTGAGCCTGGACTGAGTTGTTTATTTACTCTCTGCATTTCTTTAGCATAAAATATTCAGAGTTTATCCGAAGCAATGCCACGGTGTGGGTAATGATTGTTTCCCAGGACTGGGATCCGTGCCCTTTGCATTTCTGCTCTCAGAGCAGCCAAATGCTAAGCCATAGAATTGTTTTCTTCCTCTGAAGTAGCAGCTGGTGCCTTGGAAGACACCAGAAGCATCTCTGCCGAGATCTGTGTAATTGCACATGTCGGTGTGGTCTGTTCCCAACGAATCCTTCTCCCAGACAAAACACTGTTTTCCTCAAGCTGGCTTTGAAGACTGTGTGTGTTCAAAAATAGCTTCAGGAAGGCACACACATATATTTTGCTATAAACTGTGTACAACGTGTGCTGTATACAGAATATTAATTCCTCAATATGTGGTTTTTGTGCGGTTGCCTCGCTGGCATCCTTATTGCTATACACGGAGCTGGTTTGTGTGCAAATAGAACTCCAAACACGAAGTTTTAGCTTGGCACGAGCCTGAGACAATATAGATTTCCACCTGTTGCTTAAAACACTCTTGTTTCAAGCGAAATCTTTAATATGCAGTGAGTGGCTGTGGTCCTCTGTTCTGATCATACTTTGTCAAGCCAGAAAACTAATTAGCAGGATCTGGTGACCTGGATGTCAGAACCTCTGGTATTTCAACAAAGAGCAAAATCCTCAACTCAACAGCAGACATATTGTAGAGAGATCTGATGTGCTCTCCTGCCCATCCCCAGTGACTCATAAAGATGAACTTTGCATGGGGACAAAGGGGATGGGGTTTTTTGTCCAAAATAACGAGAAATCTTAGGAAGCTCTGATTTGTAAGTTTGATGAATTGCAAACAGCTCGATGATAATTCATTATTGCCCCAACTTAGGCGTATCTGTCTAGGGATACAAAAGGCAAGATGTTAAACAAGACAACTCTTCCTTGCCAATAAATCCTCCTGGGACAGGAGTGTCCCTGTCATCACCACGGCACTGCTGAGACACAGACAGCATCATCTCAGAGCAGAGCAGAGAGATAAACCACAACTCCTCAGTCCCAAAAAGGCTCCTCAGCTCCCAACTGTAGCCCTGGTTCCGTGCCTGAGGTGCTTTGGTTTTCTGAAATTCCTTTCCCAGGGAATTTTCTGTAGACAGGAGAAATGTTTTTGTAGCTGTACCTTTGTTATTCATCCCTTTCCCTAGGAGGGACTTCTCCTTGCTGTCCCTCTGCTCTGACCAATGTGAGTGAAGAGGTTTGTCTTTGTGTCACCAATCCCATTGGTCTGTGTGAAATAGTATAAAAGGGAGACACATCCCAAAAAAAAGGAGTCATTTCAGCCTTCTGGATCTCGGAGTCTGTGTGGTTGTGGTGTAAAACAGCGTCCCCCAACAATCCTGTTCAGGAATGTTCCCTGCCATGAAGCTCCTGCCTCTGCCAGGCACCAGGGGAGTCATTCCTGCAGGAGCTGTGCCCTGCACTGCAGAGCCCAGTCCCTGCCAGCTCCTGGGGACAGCTGGGCACGGAGCTGGCACTGCCCTGGGGCTGCTCACAGCCGTGGAGCTGATGGCACTGACTCACTGGCACTAATCAGGTGAGATTAAAAGGATGGACAGGGAGAAGGACTCAGCAAATTAAACACTCACACTCCAAAAGCTTTTCCAGCCCCAGCCTTGCCCCTGCTCTGAGGCAGTCACGTCTCCAGGGCTGCCAGCCCTCAACCATCTCGCTGAAGAAAAAGATCACTTGGAAAACAAGATCCAGCTCAAAATTAATAGTGCAACAAAGCCAAGTGGCACCGAACTAAATCCATCATATAAACAAGCAGAGTGGATTTTCACTGCTTCCAGAAAGAGTTTGGCCTCCTGAAGGAAGGTAATTTCTGCCCGAGTGACCACAAAATAAAACTGTTAGGGACTACAGTGATAGGTACTCAAAAATATGATGGATGGAGGAACAAGATTAGCTCTGCTTTATGTACAAGTCCATTACGCTTTTGATCACATACTTTAATGGCAAAGCAGCTGCAGAACTTGCAAATTACCAGCTCTGGCTTTGTTTTCAGAGCTGCTGCATAAATAGTTGTATTTAACAACTCCAGGCAGGTGCTTCTTTCTGTAGATTGTCCCAAGAATGGGCTGTGAGTCTGCAGCAAGGGATTGTTCTCAAAAATTCAGTGTCATCTGAACTGGAGAAGCTCAGAATCCCTCCATTTCCCTGTTTGTTTTTTGCCTGTGGATCCTTGTATCAGTTTTTGTGCCAGGGTTGGAGATCTCCGTGCCCAGGGCTGTTGGACAAGGTCCTCAGTCACTCATCTGCTTTGTCTGGAAGAGGGAAGAGCTATCTTCAGATTTAATCTATTTCAGCTCTTACCTTCCCTGCCTTTGTTACATTGGTTTTTTTCTGCACGTTAGATAAAGCCTAGCTGCCTGCTGCCAGGAAAATTAGGTCTTCTATTGTTTTACCATTAATTATGGAGAGTTCAAGATAAGGTTTGTGTTCGAAAAAAAGTAGAGGGCAGGAACGGTTTGAATTTTACTTTCATTGTAATTAGACAGGAAATTATGAAAAGGGTGAAAAATAATTCATTGAAGAGCTTTCCTCCAGCAAGATAAGAGGGAAGGCACATTGTGGCACAGATGGAGTTCACGGGGGAATTGTTGAACACCATTGTTCTCCCTGTGCCTGTGCTGGGCACGGGGAGCCTGCTCCTACTCCATGGGTGGGCAGAAATGGGCAGGGGGAGGCCCCTTTTCTCCTTTAAAAAAAAAATTAAATAAAATTAGGCTAAATTACTCCACGGTGTAAGGCATTGAGTGACTGCGGGGATTAACTGGAACAATCAGTCACTTTCCGCGAAACTTGCAGAGGACATGGAATTATGACTAATGGAAGCATGAATTAATTGGGCAGCTGTCTCAATTTCAGTTTCTGAGATAAACATTTGGACTAAGAAGCTGTCCTGGTCAGGATTTCTTCGTTTGATGCTGATGGTGATGTTTTCGACCTCCATGAAACTCCAGAGCCTTCGGAATTTTCCTTTCGCGTGGAATTGCTGCAGTTGAGGCTTTTAAAGGCACTTTCACAAAGGAGGGCATGAACCTTGCCTGCAGCTTCTGACTGAAGGCTGCCAGAGCCCCTCAGGGTCCGTTTCCTCCTGCAATAAACCTTCTGTAATCAACTTCTGCCAAGTTTCCACCATCCCCTCTCTTTTCAAGCCCACGTATTTATTTAGGCTTTGCAGGAAAAGCAGGAGGAGACGGGGAGAGGAGTCCTGGAAGAGAGGAGTCCGTGGCAAAAGACCACTGAGGTTAATGAGGTGAACATGAGGATTTTGGCCATTCGGAGCCAATAGAAGCTTTAGAAACCATTTAATGCAGGTGGAGGAGGGGAGAAAGATGAATTTCGCTCCTTGTTTAGCAGATAAGGAAGCGAGATTCCAAGGGGAACGAGTGATTTACCCACAGTCACACAGGAAATCAGCAAGAGATATGGCAATTAATGCTGAGAAGCATCTCAGCGCCTTAATCATAAAGCCAATCTTTTCCCTCAAATGCCAACAGCGTTAAATGTTCCTTTTAAATAATGGAATAAGCATAAGACTTTCATTGACTTACAGAAATGTTTCCATCAAACTGTTTCAGAGGGCAGCCAGTTCCAGGGGAAGGGTTGGTCAGGATTGGGATTTATGTCCAAATCTAGGAATCGGGGATTGGGATGAACTAAAGAAAATTCAGATTCCTTCGAGGATCACATGCTAAAAATGCGAGGTCAAAAAAACAACCCCTAGGTGTGTTTAATTACATTTACCACTAATTAGGTAGGCTTTGGAAAAAGAGAACTGAAATATTCACTTGTTGGGAAGCTGTTAAACTGTTAGGCTGGGAATGGGGAAGATTCACATCTCTGGCACACAAATAAATCACTCGTTCACCTCTTATCTCCCTGCCCATCTCTGAGCAGTATCGGGTCGCTGCCCAGAGAAACACATTTTGTATAAATACCTAAGAGCCCGGGTGGAAGCCTGTTTTTATTTAATCCAGCTTCAATTTGCTGTCTCGACTGAAAATAACGATGTTAAAGCAGTGATCAAAGAATCGTCTCATTAATTGGCTATTAAATCATTAGCTGTTAAACAGAAATAAAAGGTTCAGGATGCAATACTCTATTCTGCCCAAAAGAATACGAATATGTCTCCAGTATCAAAGAAACAATAAAGGCAGAATTAACAGTGAAAAGAAGCTTAAGATAAGGCAATTAGATCCAAAATGCCTGACAACTCTCATTAGGGGGTTTAGCACTACAACCTGTATGGAAAAGGCAACAGAAATTGAGAAGCAAAGTCAATACTGACTTTACCAAAGGGGCTTGTAAAGGGAAGATGCATTTTTCTGAAAAAATATAGGCACATAAAAGCCTGTGCTAAATTTTAACTCAGCTAATTAATTGTTATGGATTCAATCTTGCAACCAATACATATATTTGCAGTTAAAAAAATTATGCCTGAACAGCATTCGGTCTTGGTAATTTGTGACTGAAATCACGCAAGTGTGCTGCAATTTTCACAAAACTAACATTACTGCCAGTTTAGATCACCAGGGTGAGGCAATATCAACGCAACAAAGACCATATTCAGACCTCTTGGGTTTGTTCATTGTGCCAAAATATTTGAGACGGGTACCAGGTCTGGGAGAGGGGCATTGCCTATGGTCAGTGATTTGAGACCCAAATAATATCCTAAAGTAGGCAAATTAAGATCTGATTTCTATCAAGTCACTACCAAATAAATAAATAAATAAAGTAAGTTACAGTGCAAATTCTGTCTGGTTCAGTCCAGTATTCTCAAAGTACAGCAAGTCCTAGAAACTCAATTAATAAAAATAAAAGTCCCCACACATCATCTTCTGGATCTGGATCTGGTTTTCTGAGGTGCAAACGCAAGACAGTCTCAGCAATGTGTTGATGATACACAACTTGATGCTCGAGTTTATAATATACAATTCATTGTTCATGTTCATCAACTGATAAATAATAGTCACTAATCAGATAGTAGCTGTATGCTACAGAGAGGAAAAAATTATAAAGAATAGCAATATTTATCAAGGCAGTCTTTTCCTCTGACAATTAATTTAGTCATAAACAAAGATATTCATCCAGGTTCCTCTGGTAAGGACCTTCAAAGGAATTTGGTTTCCAGAAATAGAAAATGGGATTTTTTTTTCTTTCCCTATTTGATCCCTAAGGGAAAATACGGAACCCGTAAATAATACCAAAAAACCCCACCCCATACAGTCAATTTTTAAGTTCATTCAAAACAAGAACACCCCCCAAACCACATAATGAAACAAATCAACCTATTCAAGATATTCAAAAGCACCTCTTTTATGCCTAAAAATAGTAATAATGAGCTAAAAGCTGAAAGCCATGCAATGGTGTCAGAAGTCAGGCAGGCAGAGCCTTGATAAAATCACATTAACACAATTTTCATCACAATGTCAGGGAGACAGAACCAATTGAACATAATATTAAAAAAAGAAATCCACTAAAACACAGCACAAGATTGTTTAAAAGCTCCCAGCTCTCATTTGAAAACCTTTTGCAATCTGCTTGTTATTTCCCATTCCTGTCACTCTCCTCCAGCTGTTGGTACAGTTCAGGATGTTTAATTATAAGAAACTCTTGGCTGGCGATGCAGGCAGGGCGTGAAGGGAACTTCCTGCCCTCTGTGCCAACATTCTGCATTATTGCCGTGAAGGGATGGACACGGAACAGCCACAGGGGAGCACAGACCCCTCTGGAAGGAGCTGATCTCCCACCTGTGTGGACTCGGTATTTTCTGAGCTTGAGAATTGCCGAGCTCTTCCCAAGGGAAACTTTTCAACAGTTTTTCTTTTTCCCGAAACAACCTTGTGTAGACAGTGTTCCTTTCCCAGGACAACAGGAGTTGTTTGCTATTTCTGTTACTGAGCCAACGGGAGAGGTGTCAGCCCTATGGATCTGTAATGTGGTTTTTTAGTGCAGCGTGTTATAAAAGGGCTGAATGAATTGTAAATAAACCTTCTGATTTCTCCTGCCTCCTGACTGGAGTCAAGCATCTTTATTTCGTGTCCTGTTGTGACACACCTGGGGTACATCAGCCCTGGCCTTTCCCATCAGCACTGTGTAGCCCTGGTTCGTGCCTGAGGCATTTTGGTTTTCTGAAATGCTTTTCCCAGGGAATTTTCTGTGAACAGGAGAAATGTTTTTGTAGCTGTACCTTTGTTATTCATCCCTTTCCCTAGGAGGGCCTTGTTCTTGCTGTCCCTCTGCTCTGACCAATGTGAGTGAAGAGGTTTGGCTTTGTGTCTCCAATCTAATTGGTCTGTGTGAGAAAGTATATAAGCGAAACACATCCCAAAAATCAAGGAGTCATTTTCAGCCTTCTGAAGTCGGAGTCTGTGCCATTGTGGTGTAAAACAACGTCAGCACTGGGCACATGGATGAACCATGGGACCATGCTGACCCTGGGACCTCCTTCCTCACCACCACCCTCCAGCAGCCAGCCCTGGCTGATGGAAAACCCCGGTCTGGGTGTGCTGGAGGAGGAATAAAACACATAAACTGCATTTGGAGCTGGCGGGGGTGCCTCACCTTTACGACGTCTTCGTCCGCGGATCTGCACTCGGCGGAGTCTGAGACGTCGACCACGGAGCCGTCCTCCTGCACAGCCACCACCTTGACTGGCACAGACACCATCCTGCCCGTGAGGATGGCTGTGTTGAGGATCTCGGTGTCCTGGGGGCACACACAGACACAGGCAGGGCGTTAGGGGAGCACAACACCACGAGAATGTCACCCGGGGTGGTGGCAGGGACAGGCACAGGGGTGGGACCCTCCTTCGCACACACCCTTGGAGCTCCCGGCAGCGTTTTAGCAACTTTCTGAGCCAAGAGTTGCATCAGGACCGCCAAGTCCCAGTTTTGGCAAACACCAGGGAGATGGATACAGATAATCGGGAGATATATTCACTGTCATTCGCTCTGGCTGCTGGCTGGATTGATAGAGATTGACAGATTTACTCTTTTTGAGTAAATCCATGCTCAGGTTTGGCTGAGGGCAATGGAACCTGTGAGCACAGCACTGCTCAGCAGGATCTCCAAGGGATCAGCAACTCTTCCCACTCCTTTGTCCCAGATCGTGTCAGGTTTGGGGGGTGACTGTCTGTCAGATTTTCCCTTTTTCTGACCCAGAGATGGGGTTCCTGAGAGGGTTTTAAAGACTTTTATTCCATTTTCAGTCTCATGTGACAGGTGATGCAATGCAAATGTTACAATTCACACCATCACCATCAGAAGCCAAACTATTTCCTAATTACAATCCATTAAAAGTGTTTTTTGGCCTGTCAGCTTTGGCCACACAACGCTGTAAATGCCTTAAAGCCAATCATCTAAAATCACCCCTCGTGTGTCCTGCTACAATGCATCTTTCATAGTTTTATTTCTCCAGAATATCTGGTCTTATTTGCGAGGCCATCCTTTGAAGCTTGTTCCCAGTTCCATTTCTCTCTCAGCAATGTCTGTCCTGTCCCGTGGCCGTTCTCAGTCTCACACTTTATCTCAGAGTTTGCACACAGGTGCACAAGGCTGGGTGAGCCTTCTGCCAGGCTTTGGGAATTCCCTACAAATCCATTTCCCACAATTATCCGCCTTTACAACAGCATTCTTTCCTTCCTGTTCCACCTAACTCTGCCATGAGCTGACCATTTATTTCCATAAATACATCAGGAGAAAAACTACGCATCCATATGCAATTTTTGAGTCTTTCCCCATCAAAATCCCACCTAGAGACGCTTAACCACATTTATCTGTAATCCTGATGAATTCACAGCGCTGGCACTCTAATGACTCCATTAACACAGCCCTTCTCTGTGTCTCAGTGTGGCTGCAGGTTGATTAATTACTCCAAATGAGTGGCTACAGAGGCCCCTGGCTGGCACAAGCAGGTGCAGGCTGGAGGGGAGCAGCCTCTGCAGAGGCAGTGCTGCCTGCCAGCCCAAAAGTTGACACACAAACGGGGTGAGGAATGATCTGGGATTTCACAGGGATCCATTCCGAACCTCTCCAAAAGCCTGCAATAGGAAATACTGCTCTGAATCAATCCCCTCTTCATTTTTCCACTTCCATAAAACTAATTGCTTGCCAGTTTTTGAGGGGGGGGGAATTAAAAAAAAAAAAAAAAAAAGTTGCTTCGAACTAATCTAACTTTAAATTCCATTATTAGAATTGATGGAAGACGGAAAGGATTTTAGTGAAAAGTTTGATGGCAGCTTGCACAGGGAGATATATTCACTATCACTTGCTCTGGCTGCTGGCTAGATTGATAGAGAATAATGGGCATTGACCACGAGCTAAGGACAGCTGGAGAAGACCAATAAATACTTGCAGCTAAGATGTATTATTAATCAATATTCGGAACCTTCTACGAAAAGCGCCCTGAATTAAATGAGCTGCAGCACTAATAGCAGCAGTGCCACCTCCCTCTGAGAGCCCAGGAGATGTTTATGGGCAGCCACGGCCCAGAAAAGCATCGAGCACACACTCCAGCCCATTTCTGATCAGAACAGCACCAAGAGGACGTGCTCAGCTCCACACTCAGACTTCAATGGGATTTCTTTTTAAGAGTCATCCTGAGCAGAGATGCTTTTTGGGAATAACACCTCGGGAAATAAGTGCAGGCTTGGTTCTGTTCTCTGCGAGGCACAAACCAGATGTTTTACACAGTAAATGACTGTCTGGTTTTTGTTTCTGCTGAATGGGCTCATTTATAACCAGCTGCCAGCCAGGAGTGAGGGGCACTGGCAAAGAGAGAAGTATGTGACAGAAGTGGAAGTGTGAAAAAAAAACCCTGAAAATCCTTTACAAAAACTGAGATTTGAACAAGGCTGAGGAAAAAAATGCACTGCCAGGCGAAAGAAAGCACTCAGGTGCACCTCAGGTGGAAAAAGGTTTTTATAAGACAGACAAAGAGAAACTGGAGGTAATTCATCCACAAGTCAGAGAAGAGGTAGTTAGCTTTCACCACTGCAAATATCCCGTCTCTGCTCAGCCCTCAAATAGCAGATATTTGATGCAGACCTGGTGGTCCTGTGTCAAATGGCTCGCGAAGAGCAGCTCTCCGACACTCTCCAACAACAGATGGCCTCCTTCAGTGCACCTGGGGAGAATCTGTTTTGGCCAAGGTCACGAAACGACGAGCACACAACAAATTCCACTCCCAAACTCTCTGTTAGCACAGCTGCGAGCTCCTCCAGGTCAGGCAGCAGCGCTTGTGTGCAACCACAGCCTGATCCAAAGCACCACCGAGTCAGGGATTAAAGGGTTCCCTGGATCTGGGAGGAGCTGGAACCAGCTCCTCCACAGGCCTGATCCATTTCTCCGTTGTTTGTTGTGCTGTTTGCTCCATCACCCGGGCGCTGACCGTCCCGTGGAGCAAAGCTCAAACAATCCTCCAGCCTCTTTAGCTGCCAAAACTGCAGTCAGACTTTGATGCACCGAAGGACAATGTAAAGTTTATAAAGTCATTTGCATTCCTTTCCTAAACTCCCGGTGAAGAGGAGCATGAGACAAGAACAAGCACCAGAACTGTCCTGAACTTTCCCTTGTTCCCAGCACACAGAACTTTCCCACCGTGCTAATTAGCTGGTGCAGCCCCACAGACCCTGCACTTCACTGGCAGGCAATTCCACCAGAGAAATCAATATTTCTGATGCCTGCAGTGAGTGTTACACAAATATAATAGGCTGTGTAACGGCCTTTTTAAGAGCCGGCTATTTATAGACTGCAAAAATATATTTCCTCTGAGGAAGAGATACGAACTAATTGACTGTCCAGGAGATTTACAAACAGACTTTTTTAGTGCTTCTTCAACAAGTCACAACATTTTGTCTGAATTCTGTAAAGCTCGGTTTCCATTTCCGTGGTTGGGTTGACTGCAGGAAAAGAGCTACTGAACTTTATCTCCCTGTGCTGGTGATCACTGGCAGCATCTGGAATGCACAGAGGGGTCACCGTGCTGATTTATTTGGGAAAATCCTCCCAGTGAAACACCAGCAACACCACCCAAGGGACCACCAGCACCATCCCCTGATGGTTCAGGTCCCTGCTTGGAAAAACCGGGAATCTTTTCCCATTTCCTTTGTTGAGGGTTTCAGCTGCCAGATCCTGACCTACTCCTTCAGCCTGGGTGGAAGCTACAAATCCATATCACAGGCTCCATCCCTGAATATTATTATTAATATAATAATAATAATAATAATAATAATAATAATAATAATAATAATAATAATAATGTGCGTGTTTATCTGCACCCCTCTCTGTACCTGAATGCATTAGCACTTCGGCAGAGCTCTTCTTAATTACAACTGTAACCTGCTAATAGCATTTCTTTGTTGTCTGAAGGAATCTACTTCTTATGCAGCCCAGGCTAAATTAAAATTTAATACAACATCAGGTCGCAACAGTACTAGGAAGCAAATGACAGCTGTTTAATTAAAACCTAAAGCTGATTAGATGGCACTACTGAGAGAAATACTCAAGAGGAAGAGCCGAAAACTACTGGAACTCAAGGCTGGGATAATGGCTTTATTTAAATATGAATAAAGGCTGCACACAGCCGTAGTAAATGTTTGACAACTGGTGGGTTTGGACAAACGCGGAGGAGAAGTTGAATGGGAGATGTGTCAGGAGCCATGAGGGAGCTCTGACTGCAAGCTCTGCTGTTCCCTGTGCGTGGAAGAGGAGCTGGGATTGCTGAGGATGACTCCCATGGGCAGGCACAAACCAGCTGAGGAACTCCAGGCACAAAATTCCCAGTAATTCCAACTTTAAACACCACCAGAGTGACCCAAACGCTCCTCAGGCAGGTGACTCCAAGGCAGCTCACCCAGCTCTCCTCAGCTGCCACCGCGCCGCACTTTCACCCTCTTTTGGTTGAAAAATAAAGAGGTGGGGGGAAATCGATGAGACATCTCAAAACAAGCACCCCAGGAGCTGGACTGAGTTTACCCAAACCCCAGTGCCTGGTCCCTGCCCCTGTGGGAGCAGCCTGCGCCCTTCCCACGAAGTCTGGCAGTCCCTGCAGTCCCCCTGACAGGGATCATCCCTGTGATTAATGCACCAGCTGCCTGCGTTTTTCTAGAGGTTAACAAAACATGCTACAGTACACTAAACCCAATAAACACTCACTTGTAAATCAGGAGGGAAACCTAAAGCCAAGCCTATTCCCCTGACAAATGCTACAGCTAAATGCCTTTTGGCATTTAGCTGAAATGACTGTCTTTAGTGAGGGAGGCAGAGAGCTGGAACATTTGTCTGTAGAATTGCATTCCTTCATTATTATTTCTCTCCCCAGAGTGCAGCTCACGAAAATACATTTGTAATATTAGAAGGAGTCTTTTAGGAACCAGCTCTTCTGCCTGGAAACGGCGGCTCTTAAAAAATGGAAATTACGGGGAGGATTGTGACGTGTGGGCTGGGCTAGGGGAGGGTTTTTTATTTGGTAAATTATTCACCACCTTTGGCTTCAGATCAAAGGGCAAGGCAATATAAATCCATTAAGCAAGCTTAATATATAAATTAGATGCTTTGCTGAAATTATTATAATCCACAGCAATTCTGTAGTTTTCCCCCCTCGTGGCTGAATGCTATTTTAGGTTTCCAATGCATATTAATGGAGCCTGGGTGTGAGAAAACTCCATTGTCCACCGTTGTATCAGGTAAGATATAAATGACCATTCTGTCACCCAAAGGTGAGAACAAACAACTGGGATTATGTGTTTATGAAAGGTTAGAAAACATAAATACCCTTGCAAAGAGATGACATTCTTTGACTTTCCTTTCCTTTCCTTTCCTTTCCTTTCCTTTCCTTTCCTTTCCTTTCCTTTCCTTTCCTTTCCTTTCCTTTCCTTTCCTTTCCTTTCCTTTCCTTTCCTTTCCTTTCCTTTCCTTTCCTTTCCTTTCCTTTCCTTCCCTTTCCTTTCCTTCCCTTTCCTTCCCTTTCCTTTCCCCTGAACTTCAGCCACTTCCTTACTCTGCAAACATCATCTCAGTGCAGCCACGTGTGGAATCACCTAATTCCCAAATTCTCAGGTGCCAGCAGGAGTCCCCCTGCCCTGTGCTGCTCGAGGCTCATTCCCACTCCCCTCCAACATTCCCCTGCTCTGGCTGATTCCTCAGCCCAACCTTTTTCCTGGAACATCACTGCTGGGAGGGGTCAGTCCCGACAGATGGACAGCCACAAACACTGCAGCCTCTCGTGCCCGAGTTCAAGGCCATCCTCCATCTCCTCTGTTAACCTGCACAAAGGTTTTATTTCCTCTGGGGATCGCCCAAGGAAGGTGCAGGTGCTCTGCAGGAGGAATTAACGCAGGTTGAACAGTGCACAGAGGTTCCTAATCACCGCTTCTCAGTGAACAATGTAAGCAGCAGCCATTAGCCTAATTGAATATTATTCTAGATGTGGATCAGCGCTGCAAAAACAATTTGCTTTAGCTCAGGAAGGCACGATCCAGAGACTCCAAAGTAGAGGCTCATTTCAGAACTTGTCTTTTCGCCGTGGAGACACTGAAGGAAGCTCTGATCTCAGCAGAGTGTACCTGGCACACACAGCCGGCGGGAGGGGTAATTCTCTCTTGGAGTTCGTGGAAACTAAAGCTGAGATTTTCTCCATTTCATGGTTTTTACCAAGGAAAATTCAGCTCATTTTGAGGTTTATGTAGAATGAATAAACAAAACCTGCTGCTGAAGGTGAAAGCTGATTAGACACACAGAGGCTGTCATTTGTGTGACCTGAGGCAGTTTGGGGGGTTTTTTTCATAACTCAGAACAGATCTGCCCCCATTAAGCAAAGGTTCAGGACACAGCCTGGTGCACTTGGCAGAAGTAATTGCAACCTGTCAGGCAGACTCCACTGTGCCTTCTGCACCAGCAAAAACCCTTTCCTGAGCCTGGGCTCAGGTTATTTCCCCTCAGCACATCCTGTCCAAACGTGCTCTGTGACCCCATCGCTCTCCCCTGGGGCTGGAGGAGATGGGGAGCAACAAACCTGATTTTAAATGTCTGCAGAGGGGACAGACAGCAAGAGCTCCTGACTCATGTTCTAGGACCTTGTAGCCAAGAAACACAGGGCCTAAACTCAGCCTACCAGTCTGGTGACCTCTGTCACTCATTCGCACTGGAATTTATGCTGTACTCAGAAACCTGCGCAGGATTCTCCTGACACACTCATGCCAGTCCTTCTCAACAGCAAGAGACTTTTAAGGCGTATTCAGAGTTTCACAGTTCGTTTCAAGATATTGGTTTTTCCGCTTCTGCTGCAGAGAAACGTAATCACGTTCTGACTTAATAAAATTGTGGCTCCCCTCCGTCTGAAATCAAACAATCTCCCCCTGCAAGTGGACACAAAACGGGCGGCGTTCTCCCCTCAGGAGCAGTGAGTGTACAAACTGACACACTAATGATTGTTTTCACGCGGCCATGAAACAATTAATCGGAACATTCCTCAAAGGCTTTGTTCTCTCCACAGAGAAGTCTAAGGAGGCCGTGCCCTGCCATGGAACATAATTATCAGATCCACTTGAGTACCATCAGTAGTCAAAGATAGAATTCTCTGGCTCTGCATGTTTGTCCCACAGGCTTAATAATATTTAACAACATCGTGGGTGGCCGTTTCGAAAAGTTTCCTTCTAACTCCTTTCCTACTCTTGACACTTTCTGGGTTGGAGGGAGGGTTTTCTAGAGGGAATCCTCTGCCCCTGGTGCACTGGGAGAGCTGGCAGCGCAGTGGCTTGAAAAGGCTTCGGTTTGACAAGTGCAGAACTGCAGGCACGGAAACATAAGGTTGTGGATCACAATCTGTGTGCTCATCTTCCTCCACGAGCCCTACCTGGGCACCAATCCATGTCCTTCTGTAATAACAGCTGCTTAATGCTGTAGAAGGATGCACAAATTAATTACAGCTTGTCCGCACCACGTCCCAACGTGCTGCAGGAGCATCAGCACGGGGGGGAGTGGGGTTGGTTCTCCCCCTGCTCTGGACACGGGGACTCGCTCCCTTCAGCCATTCGCAGGGGCTCGGGAAAATCGATTTATGAGCAGGAAAAGACCCATGGGAAAGCAGCCATAACATTGTGCAAAACCCTCTGAGATCTCCTGATAGGACACAGCTGTCCAGCCTTCACCGGACAGGGGGTCAGGAGTTCTGTGTCTTCCCCCTCAGCACGGTTCTAACTCTGGTGCAAGTCCTGGCCAGAGCAGGAGGCACATTAACTGTATTTAAAAAGTGCATTGTGGAGTTTAAACTGGAATCGAGGTCTGTGAGATGCTCACATTCATCGTCCTGCAAAAGGAGGATTTCATTTTCTGAAGAACACGGACCCGGCAGGAAAGACCTGTGCCTTACCCAAAGAATTACGGTTTTTCATTCCTCAAGACGGGCTGTCTTATCTGTCAGGACCAGACTGCTCGACTTACTTCTTTCACCTATTTAGCCAATTTCACGGCTTTCACTGGGCTCCTTTGGGATGTGAAGTGCCACTCCCCCCTGCAGGACTGGCTCCTGGGAGTGCTCTCCTGTCCCCCAGAGCCCGCAGTGATGATTTATCCCCTGCCACCCCAGGGCCAGGACAGCACCACGGATACTTCGGGAGATTTATCTCTCTCCATTGCCTATTAAAGGGCTCAGATGTCTCTTTATACTTGAAGTCAAGAGTTAAGGGAGAGAATTTCCATCCCCCCACGCTTTCAAAACCATGACCAGTCAGTACATACACACAGCTGTTGGTTCCTTCACTCCTGGGAGCCAAAATCATTTTTAAACCCCTGCACGATCCACGCGGTGACACAGACTCACCTTTTCTCTGCTTCACTTCATAAAGTTTCCTACTGCAGCATGGGATGCAGGGAAAATAAAAACAATAATCTGCAGCCAGTGCAGGATCAGCCTTTTCTGTCCTCCCACGCTCAGAGCCTCCTGCTGCTCCGTCCCCTGATTTTTGGGAGCATCCCTGCACTGCTCACTGCTCATCCCTGCACTGCCACTCCACCCAGATGAAGTGCTGCCTTGAGAAAAAGAAATCAGCTTCCTGACAAAAAATCAAAAAGTGTGAAGAAGACAGCTTGGAGAATATTTTCTTTTGGAAAAAAAAATCCTGAAATTAAAAAGTGGGATTTTTTTTTTTCAAATCAGAGCATTGATTTATTTGAGGTGAGTTTCTGAGTTTTCTGACTGATCTAAGAACTACTGGAGGATTTTTGCTTCCTTCCTCTGGCTCTTCTTGGCTTGAGTTTTGTTCTCCACTTTAATTTGTGAGTCTGCTCACCTTGTGTGACGTTCCACCTTGTTCTGACATGCCCCCGTGTCTGATTATTTCTTTTTCTGCTCAACTTCTACAAAGAACAACCTTTTTTTTACTCAAGTTCAGAACAAAATCCCTTTTTTGTTTCCATGATTGAATTTCTCAGGGAAACTCTTGTGCAGCGTATTTATTTCCTGCAGACTGGGACAATATCATCTGTGTTTCAAAAGCTGGGCTGCTGCTGTCAGAGCATCAATATTTTTTCCAGAGTCCATCAGCTTTTAGGAAACACAGTCCCTCAAAGGAAAAAATGTGTTAAGAGTCAGTGAGAAGGTAATAAAAAAAAAAAAGAGAGACTGACTGGAGGTAGTAACTATAATAAAGCCCAAGCATCCACACAAATGTAAAACTGCTGTGAAATCAGCATCAAACTATTGAATTTTTCATCTTTTCCCATCTCTCCTCCATCTGTTCTAAGAATTTGATATAGAATGATTTATTCAAACTGGTGCTCCTAGTATCCAGTCTTCCCACAATGCCTCCAAACCAGTTCTCAGCTCTGCCCAAGATGACAGGACAGTTATTTTCATTATACATCTGAAATAACTGAGGCAGAGGAAATCCCACCAGGCCAGTGACAGATGAGGAAAACAATTCCATATTCCCCAGTCCCAGGTCCGAGCCTGTTCTCTGGTTACACTCAGACTTGCTGTCTTCAGGCTGTTGGTTCTATTATTAATTAAATAACATTAATTAAATAAATTAAAGGGCCTTTTCCACACCTTTCCTACTAAGTGGCCTTTTTTGCATAACGAGTAAATGGGGGTTTTATCGGCTGGTCCACTGAAATTCAGCCTTGCAGCAAAACAAATATCAGTGGCTGCAAGGAAATACAGAGGGGCTCCAACTGCAGCCACAGATGAAAGGAAAGGAAGAAATACAGGATCACTTGCCGCCTTTCTTAAGTGGGAAAAGGTGATGGCACACGAGTTTATGATGCAGCTGCAGGAGTTCAGGGGGGGAAATCACAGAATATCTCTTCATGTGAAACTATTGCAAAATGTTCCACTTGGAGGGGGCTCCCAGTGTCGTCTCACAGGTGGTTTGGAACGGGGCAAGGGGGACGACGTCAGCGTTTCTCAGGAATAGAGAGTGACAGCGTTACTGGTTTTCACCAGAAGTATTCTGTAAACAGACAGAGGTCTTCCACTTATTATTCTCTAAAGGCAAGTAAATAGCAAAATCACAGCACATTGCCTTGATAAAGGGTTTTAACACGGGTCCCTTGTTCTTACAGCTCAGCACCAAACTCTGACCAGGCTGGGATTCCAAGGTAGTTTTAATTTTTTGTAAATGGTGTGAAAGAGTGGCTGACTTGGATTTCCAACAACAGGCACTGAAGGACAGAAGGAAAGCGAAAAAATACTTCTATTTTTTCTTCCAATATACTGTCTTCATCATTAGCCTTTAAGAAGTCACGAAGACATGATTTCAATTCAAACCTCCCAATCTGTCCCTTCAGAACCTGTTCCATTATGAGAAATGGGGAAAGCAGCGATTTTCCGGCAAGATAAACTGAGCGCAGCAAGAGAGGTAAAAGAGAATTACCCAATTTGTGCTGAAGGACTCATCTGCAAGACCTATCTGAGTGAAGGAAAGCCTCCCCCATTTCCCTAATGTGAGACACAAAAATACACACCCTGAGCTGCAGAAAGAAATCAGGTCGGCCCTGCTGGACTGTTCAAATAAAAATGAATATTTGCTATTCTCCTCCATTAAGGAAATTTATCTCCCTTAAAATTGGCTGCGTTAACCATTCATTCTTTACTTTCCCTGTAAAAATTGGCAGGTTTTCAGATGGTGAGACATTTATTCCTTCTTTTGAACCACCAATTTTCAAACTGTTGGCTGCTGTAAGGTGGGAGGGAAGGGCAGGTCTGAGGGCACATCCCTCCTGTCCTGCAGCTGATGGGGTGCCCTCACTGCACCCTGCTCCTGCTAAATGCACACATGAGCACAGGAGAAGAGGCTTTTTTTGCAGAAGAAACACAGGCTGAAGGAAACACATGCTTCTCCGGCATTTTGACCACATCGTTTTAGCGAAGGATTGACAAAGGTGGGGAAAAGAGCTGCACTTGAAGGCCTCGGTAAACCCGACACGAAATTCCAGCTGCAAAGTGCTTTGGGTTGGGATCACCCCTGCACAATCACCAGGAGAAAAGAGCAAGCTCTCCTCACCTGCTGAGACAGTTTAACACCCGGCCAGAGTGTTCTGAGCCACCTGAAAATGTATCAGCGTCTGAGGGTCCAGCCCTTGCAGATTGGCTTGAAATAACTTCGGCCAGGCCGCTCTTCAGAGGTGTTTTGTGAAGTAAAAGGTTTAATAAATGAATGTAGCCCTGGTTTCCTGCCTGAGGTGTTTTGGTTTCCTGAAATTCTTTTCCCAAGGAATTTTCCCTAAACAGGAGAAATGTTTTTGTAGCTGTACCTTTGTTATTCATCCCTTTCCCTGGGAGGGACTTCTCCTTGCTGTCCCTCTGCTCTGACCAGTGTGAGTGAAGAGGTTTGTCTCTGTGTCACCAATCCAACCGGTCTGTGTGAAATAGTATAAAAGGGAGACACATCCCAAAAATCAAGGAGTCATTTTCAGCCTTCTGAATCTCGGAGTCTGTGTCGTTGTGGTGTAAAACAGCATCAAATGAAAAATAACAAACGTTGCAGAAAACAAAAGAAAAGCCGCGCACAGGTGTCCAAGAAAACTTCTGACACCCTGCTAGAAACACTCCGAAAAGTTTCTTAGTTCCTTTGTGCCCCTTCCTAAATACGGAGTGTTTTAGGAGGGACAGTTTGCCCTGCTGCCAACAGGGAGAGGTTCAGGGTTTGGAGAACAGTGACAAGGTCCAACAAGCTCTTCTCTCTTGAGCCAATTACAATGAGAAGGGTACAGAACTTTCCACTTAAACTTCCTAAAATGTCTAAAGATAAACTGAAACTCTTTCCTTATACAGAGATGTCCACTCAGGGGTGGGGGATGTTTTACTACAACCTGCCACTTCTGAGCACTTTGGCTTCTTCCCTTCTTTTTCCCCACCTTGGAATATTTTGCCACGTCCTCCCCTCCTGGGGATATTTCACCCCCTCAGTGCTCAGCACAGATGTGGGGCATTAATTCTTACATTTGGGTTTCAAAGTGTCCCTCCAGAAAGGGAGGCTCTTCCTAAACCAAATAAAACATGGTGATTCAAGTATCTCATTTAAACTGCGGCGTTTTCAATTCTTCCAGGTAACAGGAGTGATCTGGCAATAAATAAACTGGACCTTGAAACAAAAAAATCATTTTTCTGTATATCTTTGTTCCTTTGTTACCGTGCAAGAATTATCCTAAAGCCAAAAAAATTCCTGCCAGAAGAATAACTCCTCTAACAAAAAGCAAAACAAGGTAATCAAACCTTTCCCTCTGCATTCTCTTGTGTTATTTCCAGTTTGTTTTCGTGGCCAGTATGATACAAAGTGCTCAGCCAGGGCCAAGCTTCTGAAGTCACAGCAACCACATCAAACACACCTTTCTATTTGTATTTAGCTTTTTTGTCAAATGACACTGAAATTCAGCTGCCTGCCCACCAGTTAGACTCTCTCAAACGTGGTGCTTCGGTGCTGGTTTTCCTCCTCTTGGTTAATGAGGGCAGTTGTGCGAGCTGTTGTTGATTTAGTTGGGGATTTTTCTCCCAGCAGCGCTGCAATTAATTCTGCTGCACAGAATCCAGTCCAATGCAATCTGACAAAAGCTATTATGGAGAACAACCTGGAATAAAACTGCAAACTGCATTTCTTCCTAAAGACGGGTTGTGACAGGGGTGGGGGAGAAGATGAGGGCTCCTGCTCAGGAAATGTTGGGCTGAGGAGCAGGAACAGCCTGGGAGATGCTGAGCAGGAGCATCTCTGAGGCAGCCAGGGCCGGCAGCAGCTCCATCCTCTGCATTTCTGCTTTGGTTTTGTTTGCTTTTTATCCTTGCCTGGCCAAGAATCTCCAAAGCTGAGTTTCAGTCTAAAAAAGCCTCGCTCCAGCACGCACTGCAATCCAGTCTGGAGGGGAATAAACCTATAATCTGGGAGAATCAAGGCAGAGGAAAAGACTCCAGACTCTATTCAGCACAGCTGTGTGCAGCTGCTGTAGTCTGTATTTCACCAACTTTTTTGATAGCTCTTCCCACTTACTCTGCGTGGTCTCTTGGGCTGAACAAAGCCAGAATCCCTGCATCTGGCTGAAGAAACAGTGACATGAAAGGTGGGCTGGGATATGATGTATAAAGATTTTGCTATTTTTACAAGTGCAGTGATATTTAGAAAGGTTGGGAATGATGTTTAGATCTTATTTATTTCTGGTCAAGTGGATTGCCAGAGGAGTTTTCCGACAGTGGCCGTCTACAGTTCCATGGCAGCGAATACACAGAAAATGTGCAAGGTCCTGGGATTTCATTCACAAAATGCTGCAGAATGAATTCAGCTGAGGTGGGAGCTGCAGCCTTCTGGTGTGTGTGTGATTTTCAGAGCACTCACACCCCTGAGAACACCCCTCTCTCCAGGGCACAGTCTCACTGCAGATTGTTTGAGCATTACAACAACCTGCGTTAATTTTCCATCTTGTCCTCACCTCTGCAGCACCACAGGAAGGGGGGACAATGTGTGACTTCAGCTGCTCCAAGGGAAGCCCTCATTGATCTCTCCAAGTGTCACTTTACAGAGAGTTTTCCACTCAAAGAGTTCCCACAGGCCTTTCACCGCCAACTGAAACTTTACATTCAATATTTTGTTCACGTGCCCACGAGGAACAGCACAAACATGATTATACACCCAGAAAGAATCCACAATGATTAATTGAGTAGATTAACCTCTGGAACACTTGGACAGCTGTTTCAACACGCTGTGGTTGAGGGCAATATGCTGAAACAGCTGTTCTGACACAGAAGGTAAAATCGTCCGCTTTGTTTTGCAATGTGAACACTCAGGGCCTGTTTTGTGTCTTAGTGACTTTAACCCACACCTGGAGCCCTGCCAGGGATCTGTATAACTTGCACACATTCCCTTTTTTTATCCACCTTGTTAGCAGCTCCACCAATGTCAACCCATTTGCTCAGCAAGAGGCTCAGCAGCAGAGTCGAGTGGCTTTCTGTCATCTTTACACGGGATCTGCACTCTCAGGCTGCTCCCTGCAGCAAGATCCTCGCCGAGTGCATGAATGAATTTGATCTTTTTTTTTGTAATGTGGTTTTACAACAGCACAAGTGTTCCTTAAATGGAAAGCGTGTCCTGGTTCGTGGAGCTTTCTTTCCTTGTTTCCAAGGCAACTCGATACACAGACACATGCAAACACACGTGCCTGCTATTAATATTCCTTCTGGGTGGGGGAAATATCTTCATTTATCAATGAAACTCTCAACAGCTTCTGTAGGAGTGAGAAGACTCAGACAAACTCCTCACAGAGGAATTCACAGCAGGAAAACATTCAAGAAGCTCTTCCCTTTCATTGTAGTCTCAGCACACGTGTTTTGGGAAGTTTTTGCATCAAGATCTCCTCCAGCTACATAAACACAGAACCCTCAGCCCACCTTGCCGTGTCCTTGGGCTACAATCAAACTCTTCCAAAGAGAAGGAAATAACCTGGGGGCTTGGTGAGCACATTCACGTCCCTGGATTCCCTCCTGTGAAGAAGAAGCTGACAAAACTGGTGGCACTTTGTGCTTCAGGAGAGGATCTGCAGCCTGGCCAGAGCCGAGACCTGACACTTGGCACTGGGGCACAACTGAACCTGTTCCACGCTTCCAAACGAAACTCATTCCAGAACAAGTGAGGTCCGGGCACAGAAACGATTTGTCGCGCTCAGCACTCCGTGCTAAATCACATTTATACCCTCTAATTCTCAACTGTAATCCTCTTTGGGATTCGCTTAATTGTTCTGCTTTTAAGAGCTTGGGGGTCAGGTACAGGCACCGAGAGCTGGGTGAAAGCTGCACAGGCTGTGTCTGCCTGACTCTGCTGCTGATCTGAGCAGGGAGATGTGACAGAGGAGGGATGCAGCTGGAAATGGCAAGAGAAGCTTTCAAAGGAAGCACTTTGAACCCTTGTTGGTTGGTTGTTGTTTGCATCTATCTGATTTTCCCCCCCGGCATGGGAAAGGCCTGATGATTGCTGTCTCTGCCTGGGAGGTTGGGCTTGTCATTTCCACGCTGCTTTGTTGGGTTTCAGAGCAATCAGATTGTGAGCCAGGGTTGGCTCTTGCCTGTCCAAATACCCCGTTAATGACGACAGAATCTGGCCTGTCCTTAGGGGTCAAGTGCCGTGCCCAAAATAAAACCCTCTCGCCCAGAACACCTCAGGGTATTTGCAATAATGCCAAAGCCCACGGCAATGCAAGCCCAGGGCAAAGCAAGCTCTTTCTCAGATCTCCTTATCCCAGGCATGGATTTGAAGGGACATAATGTGATTTACCTCCAAGCTTAACAGCCAGCAATTGTGCTGAAACGGGACGCTGCTTATACGGAATTCAGTTCAGTTTTGGGGGCTGATTTAGAAACAGCTGGCTGTGATTTATGGTGTAGGGAGTGCAGCAGAATTCCATTAACATCAGCAGAACACCTTTGCATTTCACTGGGGAACCTGGACCTCTTTTCCATATGTGCGTACAGGATGTTCCTCCTCCTTTGCATTAGAATTTGAAGCTGTGCTTTACAGCTCTACTCTGAAAGAGATTTGGGGTTTATGTCGCCTCTTGTATATAAATAAATTTTTTAAAAAGAGGAAAATCTTCAGTGGATGTTATGAGAAATCCCTGACTTCAATGGGAACTCCACAAGTCTGTACTAAAAAACACAGTTTATGAACCCAATTCCCTCAATTCGTGCATTCCCTAACTTTTCAACATTGCTCCTATTAACTTGCACACCGTGTAGCCTTAATGATTTTCAGTTACATTTATACTACCTGCTTCTATTTAGCAATGGTTTATAAGGGAGACTAATCAATATTTAATAGACATTTTAAGTGTGCAGCAGACACGAGCAGCATGTGTTAGAGAAGGTCAAAGGCACCTCAACAGCAGGGTTAGAAACACCTCTGAGCTCTGACTTGCAAACGATCCCCTGGGCCAACAGGATTCTGCAACAATATTAATAGCAATTATCCAGTCAGGAACAGTTTCATTAATAACTGAGCCTCTGTAAACTATTTTAAATGGAACGCAATTACACGGGGAGGCAATTCCTGTGGGTGAGGTGAGACTTATTCCATGACAAGCATTTAGGAGAAATCTGTGGGTTAGGGTTGAAATGCCACTTTTTTCCCGCGTTAATACTGCAACATTCCCACTGCAAACACCATCGCTGTGTTATTTTGGGCTTGGGGCATTTTATCATGCATCCTTAGGGTTAAACTCTGCTTTAAGACGCACAAATTCAAGTCTCCCAGGAGCCTAGAGCTGCTTTGCCGTGTGTATCTGTGCGTGTGGGAGGCCACAACTTCACCTTTTTATTTACAGAGCCATTAATTAAATTACTGCCATTAAATATCAAATCAAATTGCATTAAGACAACGTTAAGCGCACAGGAAGTCAGAATCAGGACTCGTATGAGGGTTAATGGCAGCTGTACGTGGATGGTTTTTAATGCTCTCCCTATAAGGCAGATCCCCAAGGATGCAGCTGACATCCACAAACCCAACATTTTATGCAAATATTCTGTCACAATGTCCTAGTTTTTGCACCGTTTCCAGTTGTTTGTGTGGGTTTTCCTGCTATTTTCCTCTCCAGGCAAGTCACCTGAAGCCAGATGGAAGAGTTTTATAAATGACAGTTTCTGATCAGCCCAGGGCAGCTGAGAACCACGAAATTCCCAATCAGCCCACAGGGCACAAGCTTCAATAACAAACCCACCTGAAGTTATGATTCTGCTGCTTTATTTTCAGTCTTTTTTTTCTAATTAGTTAATTTAATTAATTATTTTTTTTTCTAACAGTAATAGAGAGTTCTGAAAAAAAAAATCAAAATAGGAGCGAAGGGAATCTAAATCCCAGTTTTCCTCGTTGTGACACCCACCGAAGTGAGCACCAGCTCCACCCAGCAAATCCCAGCAGCCACATTCCCCAGGCCGGGGGAGATCCCTCACTGCAGAGATCCTGCATTGCCTGGGGAACGCAGGGAATCCCCCCCAAAATGTTGATTTTTTGCCACAGCAATGAAGTGGGAGGACTCCCTGCACCCCGGGGAGCAGCAAACTGACACTGAGTACAACCACAGCCCTCCTCAAGGGTGGAAAATCATCCCTGAAACTGAAAATATTCCTGCAGCAGGCTCCTTGTGGAGTCTTGCTGTATTCTCAACCTAATGGTTTTCTTGAGGGTTTTGCAGCAGAATTAAAATAGTAATAATAATTGGAAAAAAATGGTGTTTGCTTATGCACTGATCAAACTAGCACAGAGCTCTGTGTGCCTGTATTTTTTAGCTGGAGGGGGAAAAAAAAACCCAAAAAACCACTGGGAAGATTCAATATTTATGTAATGCTTTATGGAAGTTCAATAGAAAAATCCAATATAATTTCCCAATTAAAATCACCTGCTAGTTGACTTACATCCATTACTATTATCTCGAGCCGCTGTATACTGAACCTATTCACACAATAGTGTTACGTGAACATGCACAGGTTAAAAATTAGTAATTACTGTCTAGACAATTCACTGTTAGCTATAGCTGAGTGAATATAATGAATAATTTATTTGATTAATTTCGCATTCCTTTTTCCTCTTCGTGAATTGATCATGACCATGGAAAACCTGAAAATGTGCTCATTTATCAGAGTTATTTTCTGTGAATAATTCCTAGCCTGAACATTTCTTCCACAAAACAAACTATTCTTACTTGTGGACTGAAATTCTCATTTGGGGATAGAAATTACGGAGACCACTGGGATTGTTGTTCCTTTTTTTTTTTTGGCTTCAGCAGATCATCATGGAAATAGCAGCAGTGCTGAAGTGCTTTTAAAAAAGAGAACCCAAACAGTCTGATGCTCATTCTTTTGTATAAGTTACAGAATTAAGAAAACATATGAAACTGATAAGCAATAACTAATACTTAATTTTAAGCTACAGATGAAGGGGGAAGTCCATCATCTTTACTTTGTGTTTAAAAGCCCACAAGGAAAGGGGGAAAATCAGAAAAAGCTGAGCTGGGGGAACACTGGAGGAGGGACGTGCAGGAGTTCACTGTCCCGGGGCCATCACCCCTCACAGGGCTGGAGGGTGGCTTTTAACAGAAACCAGATAATGTTAAATATTCCTGATTTCTGTGGGCAGAGTTGGATTTGAGCTGCCAATCCAGAGGCAAGACACTCAGCAACCATCGCAGCTCCCTGCTCTGACATGGAATTTAACAGAGTGTTTTTCCCTGGGAAATTTGGGAAAGGGCTCGTCTTTCTGTACATCTAATAAATGCAGGCTGGCTACCAAATATTCCTAATAATGCTTCCTCTCCAGCTAGCAGAACAGCTCAAAAACAAACATCATTTTGTTCATGTGTGTCCATTGTATGCGTGTGCTGATTTAATTAACAGTAATTTCAGTGTCTCGGAGGTTTCTTCTCTGTTTTACAAATGATGCCCTTTGGATGCGGGCTTTGGTTGGGATCACTGGCCAATCAGCTGAAGACCAAGACTGGAATGTTAATTGGCAGTAAAAGCGCAGTGAGCACAGTGGAAAAACTTAGAGATGAGCCCAATTCTTGGGTAATTATTAAGGAACACGGAGAGGTTTTTTAGGCAGATAAAATAAAAGCTATGCAGCTCCCTCCAGCACAGTGCAAGGTGCTGTGCCCTGCTCACAGCCCTTGTGAGCTCTTCCCTCTGGCCATCACCCCGTCAGGAGGGTCCCTGTGCCCCCATTCCTGCCCTGCAGCAGCTCCCACCACTCCCGATCCTCTCAAGGAATCCCTCCCTCAGCTCCTGACCTCCCAGCAGCAAATTTGTCACAAAAGGAAGGCGACCTGACGGAGCAGAGGTATCCCCAGCCCGGCAGAAGACGCCTCTCAGCGTTCCCCTCTGCGCATTTATTGCTGCAAACACTCACTGCTGACAAGGATTTAGTGCCTGTGCACCCCTGGAGAGGATTTTCTAGGAATAGTAACTGTCCACACGGATCAAAGAGACCTGAGATCATTCTGGCTGCAGCAGTGGCTGGATGTCCTCCTACCCCTGATTTATGGGCTGCGCGTTACCTCCTCCAAAGCCGGCTTTATTTAGAAACCCCTGACCAGAGCTGCTCCAGAGACCTCATCAATCAATCCCAAATCCCAGCCTCTTCCCCAAAACAGGCCTGCGTGGTGCAGAATCAGGCTGATCCTCACAAGGGGCTGTCTCCAGAGCTCTGCACTTACAGGAGGAAGGCAGGGCAGGAAGAACAGCGTCTGTGCCAAAGGGATTTTAATCCCAGGAGCAGCTCTGGGTGGAAACACGTGCTGCTGGGAGCAGGAGGGGCAGGAGAAATCCACTTTGTCTGTCCCCAGTGTTCCTTGCCTGGGGGATCATAAATTAGCTCCAAAACTGCATTTTACAGCCAAGAGGAACAATAAGGCCAGGCCACACTTAGGACTCAAATTTAGGACACAAACTTAGGACACGTCACAGACCATCCTGCCCCATTCCTGAGCTGGGGAATGCTCTAAGGACAAAGATGGGAGAGAAAAAGCCAGTTTGAGATGCTGGAAGGGCCTTCATTCCACAGGGGAATCCCCTGCGTTCATCCAAACTGCAAACAACTGACAGTGTGTGGGCAAATCGCTGTAATTTGGGGAGGTTCAGAGTGACTTCCAGGAGGTGGATTAGTGGGAACTGCTGCCTGGAGGACTCGATCCTAAAGGATCTGCAACCTCCTCTGCGTGTTCATGAATATTTTGGACTCTTGATTGTAACGAGTATCAGCAAGTGTATCAAATTTCATGAAAAGCAAATTATTGGTTCACAGTGGAAGAACATGGTGCTTTACTCAAGCAGGCATAAAACACGAGGATGAAAACCTCACATAATCTCCAGCTATTGTCATTCAATGTTTATCATCCACCACAGCAGAATACAATTCTTATCTTTGATGGATGTGGCACACAATAGCTGTTTTCTTGAGTGCATCATAAATATTAATGGTATTCACAGAGCTCCTTAAAAATTTGTCATGTCACATTGCTTTCATGGAAACATTCAAAATGCCATTATTTTTGTCCCACCGACGGCAAATTTTCCTTTAGTTTCTTTCTTTTTCGCTCTCGAAATTAAACGGTAGAGGATGTTTAACTGAGCAGAGGGAGAAAAAAAACGGATAATGGTTCACATTGAGCCATTTCGAAGCCTACTTCAGATGCCCAGAATTAGACTGAAAGAGATAAAAAATGTGATATCCTTCGGAAAACACAATCCAGTTAAAAATGAGACACTTGATGAAACTGAAGAGATTTGTCTGGAATTTCACTTTTGGAAGAACACTGAGGAAGAATGCTGACATCACCAAAACATCCCCGGCCTGCCATGTTCAGAATGGGACTTTTTCACTTCAGGAAAAAGAAAAGAGCTTTTTTTTTCCTCCCAAAGTAGAATATTTGTACATTATTGTGTACATCCTGGGCTGCACCCAGAGCAGCGTGGGCAGCGGGTCAAGGGGATAATTCTGCCTCTCTGCTCTCCTGGGATCCCGCGTGGAGAGCTGCACCCAGCCCTGGGGCCGGCAGCACGAGGACCTGGAGCTGCTGGAGAGCCCAGAGGAGGCTCCAGGGCTGGAGCCAGGCTGGGAGAGCTGGGAATGTTCCCCTGGAGAGGAGAAGCTCCAGGGAGAGCTCAGAGACCCTGAGAGGGGCTCCAGGAGAGCTGGAGAGGGACTGGGGACAAGACCTGGAGGGACAGGACACAGGGAATGGCTTTGGGCTGATAAAAGGAGAATTAGATGGGACATTGGGATGGAATTCCTGACTGGGAGGTGGGGGAAGACCCTGGAATAGAATTCCCAGATTTGCTGTGGCTGTCTCTGGATCCCTGGCAGTATCCAAGGCCAGGCTGGACATTGGGGCTTGGAGCAGCCTGGGACAGTGGAAGTTGCCCCCATAGCAGGGATTGGATGGGATTTAGGGTCCCCTCCAACCCAATCCATTCTCTGATTCTATGATTTAATCAAGTTGAACCAAACACTCCAGTTCTACAAAGAAGGAATTTTTTTCTGCTGAGATCCCCTGGCCTTGCTCAGCCCATGTGGACATTCCTCATCTGCTTCCCACACATTTCCATCCCAGGGCGTCTCAGAGTCAAAACCTTCCCCTGATCAAACTTAACAAAACCTTCAGTGAGTTGTGTTTTGGTTGTTGTGTTGCAAGAAATCTTTTAAAGTTTCATCTTTCTCCATAAAATTCACCCTGTGGTTTTTTGGGGTTTTTTTTGGAGCAACCTGACAAAACAAAACCATTTAATTCTCCACGACAATTAATTTGGAGATGGGAATAATTGCACAAGATCCTATCTCTGCTACAGAGATGTAAAACACTCGCTGTGGGCATGGGAAATAAAGTAACACAAAAGAAGAATCTCTTTTCTTCCCATTCTGTACTCTCTCCACAGTAGTTAATTTGCCCTGAGTGTAAAATCAATCCTTCCAATGTGGGATTTTAGGAAAGCTCAAGGCTTCAATCCCGCTGCCATTAACTAGTGTTAAAATTCACCCTGAAACCTGTGATCTGGGAGCCACAGATTCCAGTTTTATTTAAGAACAATGTTGATGATCCCTAATATTTCTGGGATGAAGATCTACTCTAGATTGAATTTACATTTAATTTTTTTTTTTTTTCTGTGAAATGATGAATGCTGGGAAGGACAAAATCCCACTCTGGGCAGGTTCCTTTGCATGCAAAGTACAACAGAAAGGGGCTGTTAAAAAGGAGCTGCAAAGCCAAAGGTCAAAGTGATTTCAAGTAAGAAATATGCATTAAGTGCAGTGGATAAACACATAGGGGACATTTTTGCACATAAATGCATTTGACCAACTTCTGAAAGATATGTAAATCATCTGGGTTTGCTAGAAATGACTGATCCTATCCTGGTTTTTTTAACACTTCAGAATCAAGTGGGTTTGGTTTTTATACCCAGCCAGAGCAAGCACAGAAAAAGCTGGTAAAACCTGATATTTTCCCTTTCAGTTTAAGGTGCAGGTGAGCTGCTGTCTAAGTCTGGGTCAGCTTCCACCTTGGACTGAGTGTGCTCCTTTAATTGATGCCTGAACATTAATTCCATTAGCAAACCATGATTTCTGTAGGGAAAATAGGGCCTTTAAACCTTTTTTTCTCAAACAAATCAGCCAAGTGTTGCACTCAGCAATCCTGTTTCAGCCTCAGTTATAGAAATGGGCACCTTTAAGGACAATTTTTTCCATGTTTTCTTGTCTGGCAGCAACCAGAAACGCAATTTTCCAACCTGCCATTTAAAGGAAACCTCACCAGAGCAAACACAGCCATCTCTGTAAGTGACTCACAACGTCAGGAAACCACGACTCGACCAAGAGCTCCCATTTTTGAAGGGGAGGAAACAAAATTCCTGAAGACGCAGCTCAAATACTTGCAGGAAAGAGAGAAATGTTTGAGGCTGAGGGGCGCAGAGTGCTGGGGAAATATTGATTGTTGCATTTGGAACGATGACAGTCTGCGACTCACAATTCCATTCCTCCACGAGAGAGGGTTTGCAGCATGGACATCTCAAAGAGCAGGGCCAGTCACAGACCAAGCCATCATTTTCCCAGAGAAAAAGACAATGCCAGGTATTTTTTTATTATTAAATCTATTGTTCCTCAAGCCTTCAGCCTCAGCTGGAGCCTTCTTATAAAAACCAGTAACAATACATTTCCTCAATGTCTTATCCCTTACTTTAACTAAGTTCCAGGTTGCCTGGAAACTCTCTAAAGACCTGGATTTCAATTTTTTTTTCTCTTTTTCTTTATCTTTTTGCCAACTGTTAGTTAGATAACAGATTAATTAAATCACAGTTGTTTGTGACAGAAACCTGGACGACAGACTCAGAGCTGGGGAAGTGTTTGTTTCTTGCATCCCAGGAGTGTCAGACTCCACTGACGACCTTGCTACCAGCAACTTTCCCCAACTATGGAAATTGCAGCTTATGTCTGCTTTTAGAGCGAGAGCAATCACTGAGAATTCTAGAGTTATATCATCACTGGACACAACAGATTTATCTGTGCTATCAGTTTCCGTAATTAGCAGGGCGTCCACTTCCACTTTGCAAGATTACCATAGCACATTTTTATATTAAGACAAATCAAGCTGTCTAGTTCAGATCCAACTTTAGAATGTTCTGCTGGACCTTCTGGATGCCTAAAACACACCTTCTGCTGCATCAGACATCGACCAGACTCACAGCTCCCATCCTGTTTCAGTGCCATCAACCTTGTTTGAAAATAATCACCTGCTGTGTTTAGAGTCAGCATTGGTAACAGCAGACAGAAGAAGAATGTCAGGTTTTTCCCCTGATACTCGGCAGCACAACAAACAGAGGAGCCAAAAAGAGCTCTGGCTGTGCTTTCCTCACCTTGATCTGTTATTCACAGAATTAAAATATTCCTGATATTCACCTTATTCTGTTATTCCTCACCAGATCTGTTATTCTGCTGTGTTTGATGGGAATGGATCACCTTTAATTTGGGGGACGTGAGTTCCATGCGTTAAACCGTGGGCCTGGTATTTCTGGCTCTGAGAGATTTCAGCCTGCTGGCAGCTGCTGACTTTTTCCCCACGGACAAATTTCTCAAGAAAGCTTCTCCTCAAAACAATCCTGGCAAACAACTCTCCTCTCTCAGAACAATCTTTCTCCAGGTGGTGTTTTGCTGTTTCTCTGGTTTAACCCACGGGATCAGAGAGGTGTCGTTCCTGTTCACCAACCACGTTCAGTCTGGATGGGAACACCTTATAGAAGGCAGTAAGAATTTAAACAATAAAGCCTTTTTTCTGTGCTCTTTGCCTTCTGAAATATTTGGAGTCTCTCATCTTCCTTTCGTGTCCTACAACGACCTTAACCTGGACACCAGATGTCGGAAGAATCAATTAGCAGAGATGTTTATCACCAACAAGAAGAGAAGAGAAGCTCCCAGGAGCAAAAGGGGCTGATGTTTGCACCTGACAGGGGATCCTGGAATATTAAACTGAACAGATCCTCAGAGTTTGTGCCCCACAGGAGGATGGTGCAGCCACAAACCTGCCTGGATCTCCACAGTTCCCTTCCTCAGCAGCTTTCAGAGCCGTTTCTGCAGCTAAAATCTCTCAACAGCTTTTTATCTCAAGAGGTTATGACAAAAAAAACCTTACACAAAACTAAATATTCCTTCCACTCTCCTCCAAAGAAACCTCCAGGAGTCAAATATTCCAGCTTCCAAGTATTACTCCCATCCCCGCTTTTTTACCTGAATTAATTCAGCCTAAACAAGAGTTTAGGTGACAAAACAGCATTTACAGTCTTCAAAGACTCATCCCTGCTGTCACTTGTTCTTAAAGATAAAAATTCTACCTCTCTTCTAACCAAAATAGTTTTTAGAGATAATAAGCAAGAGCACTGTAAGATTAAGTGTTTTTGAAAGCGCTTTATATAAAAATGTAAAAAGGGACTTAGAAGTCATTCAGAAACAGGTAAAACTAAGTAAGAGTGACTTCATTTCCATTTAATTTTCTATTCTCATCAAGCTTAGTTTATTCAGGTCTGATTAATTAATGTCTGCAAAGAGTTCTGAAAATATAAAACACTACATAAATACTAAATAATAATAGAGTACTTAAGGAAAAGCTCATTTGTTAATTTACATGGAGTTTTAGGAATTAGCATTCATTTATTTCCCCTGTGCAAGCAGGCCCATCCAATCCCTTTTAGCTCTTTTAGTGGAAAATACTTTGGCAGCTACAGGATGATGGATCTTTATGGATTTTATGTGTTCCAGGTCACAGAAAATTGCTGAGACTGGATGTTTCAGTTACTGGGAGCTCAAGGAGCTGGGCAGAACAGTGAGGTGGTGCAGAAAGCGGGTTCTCCTTCAACATGAAATCTTGGCTTAGTTTCTCTCGTTATTGCAAAAGTTTTATTTATTTACATATGCGGAATTCACTGAACATGGCCATAAATACAGCTGAGAGTTTTTATAGGAGGATCATTCCAATGGAAATGGAACATTTGGGGATTAAAGTTCGTTTTAGTCTTGCAGGATTTCCCAGCTAATTTTCTCCACCGTTTCTTTCCTACTGGAAAGAAATTTTCCTCCTTCATGTCACTGTGCTGCACGTTTTCCTGCCAGTGCTGGTGCCATCACAAGAATCTTTCCCTTGTTCTAGTGGTGCCAGTGGTCATGCAGAGGAAAAACATCAATATTTGGTGGTTATATGGTGCGATAGAATGAAAATCAGCACAGACCAGCTCAGAAAGGAAGGACAAATGATCATGAGGAAGCAAGTAAAAAAGTAAAAAACATCCTCTGGCTGTTCCTCTGGTTTTACACCCGAAGTTCCCCACTGAAACCCCTGTTCCTGTGTAAAGCCCTGGTACTAAAAACTCCTTCAGGCCCAAACACAGGTCAAAAGTCCCTTCTAGAAAAGATGCCTCTGGTTTTACCAGGAGATATTTGCATTTTTAAAATAAATCATCAGCTTCAAGCTTTCTGCACACGTACACCTTAAACCTGCTGGACACCTCCATCTCCGGGAAGTACCTTGTCCTTTATCTTCAGGAAGTATTTTATCCTTTCTGTGCAGCTCAGACCAGACCTTTTATTAAACTGATCCTTTGCAGCTCACTGGACCATTTGGCTCTTTTGGGGAAAAGCAGAGCAGCACACAAACAGTCCAGTTGTTTGGTTTAGCAATGACATTTCCCACACATGCAGAGCTAATTTATTTCTTTGCAAATGTCCCCACTAATGACAACATTTGCCCTCAGAGCTCGGGCATGGCAGTGCCATTCATCCAGCGGAAGACAATGGCTCCAGAGGAGCAATTTCCATGTACCAGGCCAATAACCCACAAACGGGGAAGGATTTTCACAAAAGACCCGAATGGTTTCCAAGGAGCCATTACGGCACATCAGGTAAATAAAATATTATTGAAATGTGGGTTGGTTTTTTTTGGCATTTAAATCACTTGCAGCAGGTGCATAGGAAGCAGCTTATAATAAAAAGGCTGCCATTCCCTGGAATACTAACGAGGATCAGCGGAAACATTCAGGGAAAGGGGAGCAGCAGCAGGTTCCTAACATGGCAAGAGAATGATTCCCACAAAAATATTCAGGGAAAGGGAGAAGGAGCAGGTTCTTACCTTGGCAAGGGGAATGATTTCCACAAAAACACTGAGGGAAAAGGGAGCAGCAGCTGGTTCTTACCAAGAGAATGATTCCCACAAAAACATTCAGGAAAGGGGAGCAGCACCACGTTCTTACCATGGCAAGGAGAACAATTCCCACAAAAACATTCAGGAAAAGGGAGCAGGAGCAAGTTCCTACCATGGCAAGGGGAACGATTCCCACAAAAACACTGAGGAGAAGGGAGCAGCAGCAGGTTCTTACCAAGAGAACCATTCCCACAAACAAGGGAGCAGGAGCAGGTTCTTACCATGGCAAGGGGAACAATGCCCACAAACGAGAGCAGGAGCAGGTTCTTACCATGGCAAGGGGAACAGTTCCCACAAACAAGGGAGCAGGAGCAGGATCTTACCATGGCAAGGGGAACAATTCCCACAAACGAGAGCAGGAGCAGGTTCTTACCATGGCAAGGGGAACAATGCCCACAAACAAGGGAGCAGGAGCAGGATCTTACCATGGCAAGGGGAACAATGCCCACGAACATGGTGCGGCTGACGAAGATCTCGGAGACCACGAGCTCGCTGACGGAGTCGTCCCGCGGGTACTCCACCTGCCAGGTGATCTGCTGGGCCCCCGCCGGGCTGCTGGCGTTGTCGATCTCAAAATCCATCTGCAGGATCTCGTAGGAGGTCATGTTTGCCCTGCAAAACAAGGCAGAATTCCCCACGGCGTCACTGGGAGTTCGGTGACAAAATGGGGTTTTTGTTTCCTACTCACAAGATTTGCCATTAAATTCAACGTGCAGACTCGAGACGCTGACAGAAACCTAGATAAAACTGCTCGTGGGGCAACTGCAGAACTTTCCAAGGAAGGTGAAACTGTATCTTCTGGTTTCCTGAAATGGAGGCATTTTCCCCATTAAACTCATGGATTCATTCTCCATAATCACAATGAACTTACAGAAGAAGCCAGAAACCCTTGGAAAAGCACTGCACAGATGTTGCTAAATTATTTAATATACCATTATTATAATTTTGATGCAGCAAAACAACGAAGTACTTGGCCATTGCTCATGTTCTACCAGAAATGAACTCTCGTGGAGGGAAGTCTTTCAAACCCAAACTGGTCTTTATCTCAGTGAAAAAAATGGATTTGCAGAAATTATACATGACAATAAATGAGGGGTAGATTATCCCTATTTTCGATTCATGACAACATTCTCCTCGTCAGCGGTGCAGACTTGTAATTATATGGCAATCATATATTTCTCATCTGGAAATAAAAGTTTAAAAGTAAAGAAATGGATGTAAATGCACAGCATTGCAGCATTCAGAACTGAATTTCAGGATTACTTCTGCTTCCTTTCTCAACAACAATTCTTATCGCTTTCCTCAGGTCCGAAGCTGTGTAAATATTAATAATTAATCCTCAGGTTAGAAAAACAAATCTTGTTTTTGTGTTACAGAGAAGCAAACAGACACCAAGATTTAACCAACTGCTCTTGGCTTGTCCGCAGCAGGGATCTGTTTAGAAAATAGCCCTTTGCCCATCCAAACTTCCCCAAAAACTGAGGTGTTTTCCAAATCATACAAAGTTTACACACAAATACTTACAAAGAATACAATTTCCTGCCCCAGACAGACCCTGCAGTGTGGGGAGGGGATGGAAAGGCTCTGCCTGCAGAGCCAGCTGCTTCTTCTGTTGGAGAAACACCTGATTTTATCACTCCTGCTTAAATTTTGGGGGTAAAATATGCGTTTTCTGTATTTCAGGCCAATGGTACATTCATTATCTGAGTGTCCTTCCCCAGAGCAGCCATTCCAAGAGCTGTGCTCACAGGAAGTTTTAGCTGCTGCTGCAGACAACAGAGACTAAAAACATCCTTTTTCCACTTCCCAAATGCACAGAGGCAGAATCCGAGTTCGCCATATGTTTTTGAAGGAGAATTGTAAAGGGGGGGGGGAAAAAGATCTGAGCGGGAATTATTGATTTTTGTGTTTTCTTTCTGACAACAAACAACCTAAACATATGCTTCAATGCCTGGAGGATAAATATTTTCCATGCTGAGAGAAGATAATATCCACCTCCAGGCAAAACTAGAAGCTATTAAGGCATCTTTCGTGTGGCCAACCAGACAACCAGCGAAAACCTTTTAAGATAAATTTTATTACATAATAATAGGGATGTAATTAAACCGTTTGTGTTAAAAACATAAACTCAACTTCACAGTTTCCTGTGTACCACCTCCAGCAGTTTGTTTTATCTAAATAGCATAAAATTAATTTGCTCACAACACAGAAGTAAAATTTAGATCCCAGCTTTACACTAACTATGGATTTAGATATTGGGCCTGTCGAGGTATGTTTAGGTCTGCAATTCCACTGCAGTCTGTTCAGGGCACTCACAAAAACAGCCAGCAGTGGTTTCAAACTGAGAACAAAAACCACCAGTGGAGGATTTGGGTACAGAGGCACCAATTAAACAGGTCAGTGACAAATCCATTCCATGGGTCCCCCTGACTGGCATTTCTTTGAGTTCAGTCCTCTTCCTTTCCTGTTTTTTTTCTTTTTGCACATCCAGAAAGAAACCGCCACAGTGGGTTTGTATCTTATCCATCAACCTTCCTCAGAAGCAGCTGCATTAACAGGTGGACTAAAACAAAGCTGCCCTCCCAGGTCTCCATCCTGGCTCCAAAGAGAATCCTTATCAGCACTTGGAAAAACAACACCAAAGGTTTGTCACGGGTTTTCTGCTTTGTCTCAGTGGCCGGTGATGTTCCGTGACACATTAATATTGATTAAAGGAGGCTCCACTTCTCTCCTGGGCTTCTGCTGGAAGAGACGGCCTTGAACCATCCTTCACCTCCAGAGCCTCCCATGAGTGCACAGCTTTGGCAAAGCAGGATTCAGCTTCCTGCACTCTTATCCCCCAGCAGGTGAATGAATTTTCTCTGAAATTCTGGTCTTCTTTTGTCCTCTTCAGAGATCCAGCCTTGGAGCAAGGCCAGGTGCTGTGGTATCTGGGACACCGAGTCCCCCACGGATGAATTCACCCTCTTTGTTCTGAGCTCCTTCCCAGGTTACAGCCGTAACAAACTCATGATAAAACCTGAAAAGTGAATTTCTTTCATGTGCAGAACAGTGCTCACCTACTGGCTGCTGCATCTCTTATCCTACAGAGGTTTCCTGGTAGAAAGGCTGGTGTTACATTCGTAATTCTTGCAATTTATTACCCATCCTCTGTAATACCGTGTGCGAGACCACTGCCTCTTCCTACTGAAATGGATGGAGGTTGCAAAAGTAAAACCAGAGATAAATTAAGCCATAATCAAGACCTCAAATGTCAGCATTTACTTATGTCAGCTCCATTAGCTGATAAATTCCCATCCCAACACCTGCATTCCAATGTCTCTCCTGGCTGTGCAGCACGTCACTGTAACCCTTTTTAAAAGCAGGTTGTTGCACTCTGCCCATGGCAAAGCTTCAGCTCTGGGTCTGATTTGTGACTGGGGGTCAGAACCTTGGTCGTGGTGGCCACTGTCCATCGGGGGAAGACAAAATGCCACCAGTGGGGAAACCCACCAGCAGTGAAGACAAGCCTGTAACTCACGCTGTGATCAGCCATTAAATCCCCTCAAACCAAACTTTATCCCATCATGATTTTTTTTTTTTTCAGCTTTTCCTGGAGACTCATTTCATTTTGCTCTTAAATAAGTTTGCGCTCTTGGGGAGAGTCTGATGGAATCCTAGGACTATAAATCACTTCTCCCTTCCATATCTTTCCCCTCTTTTTAGTTAAGTATTTCTATTGTCCAGTGAAGTTTTTTCCCCGGTTTAGGATTTTGCCAAACTCTAGTTTAGAGAAGCAATGAAAAAATAAAAAGTCAAAATTACTTTTATAAAAAAAGATTATTTCCTGCAAGCACAAGGAAAAGACCTTATAATTTTAGGCAGCTGGCATGCTTGCTAATAAGTCCATTTCTATGGAAATGAGTTCATAACTATTAATTTTGCCTGCTCCTGATCTATTCTTGATGAGCCTTTCAAATTTAGAAAAGCGCTTCATGATTCTCTCAATTTGGTAATTACTAACTCCCTTTGATGAATCCAGCCCAGTGTTTCAGACATGAGACATTCATTACACATTTTTCTCTCTGGTGAGAGGAGAAGAAAAAAAAAAAAAAAAAAAGAAACCCCATGGGTCTTTTTGGATTTATTTCCCCTCAAAAACTCCTGTAAGTAGGTCCTCTTCTTCAAATGGTGATTGATAATCCTGTGTGCCTACCTTCACCACTGCTGGAGGCTGGAAGAACACCCAAATCCTTGAGATTTGTGCTCAATCTCCCATTGTCTGGCCTCACCTCTGTCCATATTATCTGCCTGGTGCATTTACAGCGTCCCATGGAGCCCAGCCAAGCTTTGTTACAGCCCCAGCCTCATCCCACACCCAGGAGATGGGAGCCGTGGTTGTGATCCCACTCTGGAGTGGAGTTTGAGCACAGAATGGCAAATCCAGCCCAAAGAAAGCCAACTCAAGCTCCAACCAACTCCAGGATAAAAGAGTTATCAGGGCAGGAAAGTGCTGCTGAGTCCCAGAGCTTTCCCACCACACACAGCACTGAGTTGTTACGTGGAGCCGAAGTTTATTTTTACAAAATAAGAGATCACTGTGAGGGTCCAGCACAGCTCTGATGTCAGGAGTTTTAACCAGCACCACGAAATCACCTGACCCTGAAATAACAACAGATCGAATTTGTCCGAGCCCAACGTGGAATTATTGAATTAAGGGAATGATGCTCAGTGACTGACTTCATGGCAGCAGCAACAGCACAACCGGTTGGTATTTACCTTAATTAAACAAAATTATTCACGATTAAGAAAGATTTGGATTGCTGACCGAGCTGAAAGGCCTCGCCCCGTGTGTTTGGGGAGAGAACGAGAGAGGCAGGGTGGCATTTCAGGGCACTCTGCAGTGCCACGCCGAGCTCTGCTGGCTCCCACTCACGGGTCAGCAACAATCGAGTTGATAGAAGTCACACCCTTCTATTACTGCACTTGGCCGTCACAGGAAATCACGAGCTCCATTCACTCATAAAATAACATTTTCAGTAAGTGGCAATTTTGTTTATGAGGCTCACAGCAGTGTAAGCAATGCCCTCAAACACGGAGCAGACGTGAGGTATTGGAAAATAATAAATGTGGGGTATCATGTTGCTCGAGAGTCTCTTCCAGGCTGACGATGGCCAATTCTTACTCTGACAAATTGTAACCAAATTCAATAAGAATTCAGTGACCTTAAAATTACCAAGGTGCATTAGTTTATAAAATACTTCAGTGAAAAAGGTCTCACTCCTTTGATCTCAAGAGGATTAATCTCGTAAGCATGGTTTACTGAAGAGCAAACACTTACAAGAGGAGGCTTTTCAAAAACTGATTGGAAATGCTCGAGACCCTAATTTCCTGCTGAAGTCAAACGAAGCAGCAGATGGCCAGGACCTCTCAAGGAAAAGATCCAGACTAAAGGTCCTGACCTGCTCCCCCTGAGGAAATTAAGATCCTAGCAGGCTGAGGGGAAGGAAATGAAGGCAAATCCCTTCCAAGGGCAGCGTGCAGTTTGTGAATTAGGAAGATTTGCACATTGCAAACCTTTCTGCCTCGCTGAGTGCTGCCCTCCCGCCCGGGGGCTCCTCCCAACAGGAGCTGCCGCCTCCAAACCTGGGGGTCCTCCCACAGCTCCAGCATCCCCCCAACACCGCCCTGAGGTGTCACACACCAGCTTTGGCTTGATGAAGGATGTCAAAACCTAAACCCTTTTTCTGCCAGCGTGAATAATTCTGATGAGGCTGTAAGGGCACAAAGCGGCTAACAGAGAGCTCGCTTCGTTGTCCATGTTTTCCCAAACATTTTTTTGGTGACTGATCTCGGTTTTCTTGCACTGCCATAAAAATTCCTGCTCTTGACAGATGTACAGGCAAAGAAAATGGCTACAGAGGATAAACCCAAGCTGCTAAATCCATTAAGAACGTATGGATTGACACAGCGTGTTTCAATAATCCAGCAAAAGCCGTGAAAACAAGAAGAAAATATTTTTTGTTCACAACACACCACCAAGACCAGGTATTATGATGTTATTTTTGCTTAGCCAACATTTTCCCACAACTGAAAACAATAAATCTAGATAATGAGCAAACCTTTTAAGCTCCTCAGCTCCTCCACTGCCAATTCGCAACTGTGCTGCTCACTAACAATGTGCAATAACTTCCACTTTATTTGATTTTATCAACATCATCATGACAACCCTGGAGACAACCGAGACAATTGCTTCAATTATTTTTATTTGCTTGCACCCTTGTGACAGTGCACAGAAATGCTTCTGGTAAAAGAGTCCTCAGATACTCTTTAAGTCAACCTTTAACAAAACAACTTTTAGGACTGAACTCGGGGTGGGGGTAATTGGTGAGCTCCATCAGTAACATTGCCGGGCCCGTTTGTACCTTTGTCATTACTCTCCCCTCCTGGAACAGCATGCAATCTTTTGGGGCTTAAAAAAAAAAAGAAAAAGCCTTTTGATTGCACTGGAATATTTTTCTGACTCCTATTTAGAACTTCTTTATTGCTGTGTTGTGTATTTCTTAAAATAAAGATTCTCTGGCAGAAGGAAGCGTCTTGTTGGGAAACACAACAAAAACATCCAGTGAGAAACTGGGGCCAGGGTTTAGCTGGTGTTGGATGCAAATGTAGAGGGAAGCATTGTTGCTTAAAAAATAAGAATGATTTTGTGATGAATAAAATGCTGAAATCTATCCAGTTAATAAATTATCAACAGCCCAAATGGTGCTTAGAATTTTTTCTTTAACCATTGTGAAAGTCTTACATTTTTACATGCCATAATCACATGGTCTATTTTCAACGTTGCTGTTCACAGCAACTGAAATGTATTACAAAGCAGAGATGGGTTTTTAAATAACCAAAATAACTGAAAATTAAAGATAATAAATTCAGTGGCACGAGAAGCTCTTTGCAGTGCAGGAACTCGCTCACAACGATCTCTGCAGACTCTCCAAAGGTCTTCAAAAGAACCAGAGTGCAGCTCAGGGAGCCTGGATGACCCAGGGCACAGGGAAGTTCAGCCAGGATGAGTGTAAAGAATGCAGCAAACATTTCACCTCAGGGAAAACACAGGGAAGGGACAGGGGCTTGCAGAGATAGGAAATATTCCCGGGACATCCCAGGTGACACTGGGCTGTCCAGACTGCCACCACACAGGCAAACACCTGAGTTTCCTGGCCACTCTTTACCCAGCTCCTCCACAGTCCCCACACCAGGCACAGCTGGAGATGCTTCATTCAGAGCCTTGCTCTTCCCCAGTAATCTATAAAATGGGAGGCAGGAAACAGTCTAATTTATCTGTGCCTCTTCCAGAGTTACTGTGAGCCTCAGGAATGATTGTACCCGGCAGCTCCTGAACGTGCGCAATCATTGAAGCTCCTGAGTTTTATATTTACCAACACTCACAGAGCTTCCTCAGCTTCCCAGGCAGAGAGGAGACCTGGGGGAGTGAGCTGGAGACACCCTGACCACATCTCCAGCAGGATTCCTTGACATTTCAAACACTTTACTATTTACTATTTTAATATTAGCATGAGGTGATCAGCCTTTTCCAATCCCACGAGAAAAGAAAAACCCTCCTAGAGCTAGGAGGAAGCTCCTTGCACTCCAGTAGCTGTTCTGATTTCGGAATTACAATTGAGGCTGACAGCTAAACCTCCCTGGGGAGAAAAATCAACCAGAGGGGACCTGGAGATGCAAATTCCCCACGCTCCGAATTTCTGAATGAAAGCAGAAGGGAGCCTGTGACACGAGCACACCTGGAGTGCTGCAGGACACCCAACCCAGACGAATGGGGCTCTCCCCCTGAGCATTCAAAAAGTCCCAGTTGAGTTCTGAACTCAACCCTTTGCTCAATGGGCAGGCTGTGTAAACGACTAAACAACAGAATGCCGAACCGCAAAGACAATGGGAAATTAAAAACCAGTCCATATTTTCCTTTCTACAGTTTGCCAAGGCTGCACAGAACCCATAGGTCTGCTGGGGAAGCTGCTGTGATGCCGTCTTCAATAAATAATTAAACAACACAAAATCAAAATAGGGGCATGGCAAGAATTGTTTTATTCCTCCTACATTCTCTTCAGCTCCAAACAAGTTTAAGCACCTAATGAACCAGACTTGGCTTTCTTTGAATCCAGCGTACTCTTAGATGGAGAGGGAACGTGCAGGGTGCCCTGTGGCTCATTCACACTTGTGCTAAGAAATAAATGCCCATGGCAACGTCCTCAAAGCAGTGAGGGCAGGGGGCAGGGCAGCCCATTAACATCCACACAAACGGGACCTCCTCCCTCCCCACTTCCCCGACGGGCACAAAATTGTTTTATTTTTAAGGCTGATAATTATGCTTTACAAAAGAGTTAAGTTCTTCCTCTCAGCTGTTGGTACCCACTGAACAGACAGTAAAAACATGAAAGTGAAACTGGCACGCAAACATCAGTTTCCCGTGTTTTAATTAAGAAACAAGATTAATTTATCCAGCTGAGCAAACACAGGGTGGCTCAGGGTCTGCATTCAGTGTATGAACAGAAAGAGCCATCTCTGTACTCCACCCTTTGCTGGTTGAGCTTAAAGTCCTGATCTTCACACCAGAACTAAAAGCAAGAGACAAACAAAAAGTTCCAAAGTCAGTCACCCCATTAAAAGGCTATTTTTGTCCTAAAAGTGAATCCGAATTTTCCTAGACGTGCAAAGATAACCCCAAATAACAGATCGCAGAGGGGTGGATTTAATATCCCTCCTTTTAAAAATCATTCCACAATTATTTTTTAATGGCAGGAGAGTGAGGTCAGCACCTCAGCCACCCCATAACATCTCCAGGTCACCTTTCCAAAGGGCAGCCAGGACCTTGGCACACTCACGAGACAACGATTTCCCAACACAGTGACAGCTCAAGGGGAGCTGCTGGGACATTGCTCCAAGCCAAGGTCATACCCTGAGCAAATGAGTGAGGAGTGGGTGAGGTTCATTCATTCAGCCCCTGAAAGTGAATAATTTGAAAGGGAAGGGGGAGAAGTGGTGTTCCACCCAGCCCGTCCCACCCACTGTTTCTATGGGAAAAGCCAAAACATCATCCCAAAACTTCACTGAAAGGAGTTTCCTCAGCAGTGAAGCCTTTAACAACCTGAGATGGAGTGGGCTGAGTGTCCCAGCAGAGCAGACACCTGCATGATGGGAAGAGTCACTCCAAGGTCCTCCCACCAAAAACATCCCACCGAGGACACCCCACCAAGGACATCACACCAAAGGACATCCCACCAAAAACTTCCCACCAAAGGACATTACACTGAGGGACATCCCACCAAGGACATCCCACCGAGGACATCACACCAAGGATATCACACCAAGGACATCCCACTGAGGACATCCCACCAAAAACATCCCACCAAAGGACATTACACTGAGGGACATCCCACCGAGGACATCACACCAAGGACATCACACCAAGGACATTTCCATCCCACCTCTTCTCTGAGTCTGAGCAATGACCCAAAATGGCAAAATGACCCAAACTCGACAGTGACAAAAATCCCGCTGTGGCGGGTGTGGTGTTACATCCACTCCCTCATCACCCACTGGAAGAGTCACGCAATTTCGGGCGTGGTTTTGCTTTTTCATTTCCCTTGCCACACTCAAAAATTTCACCCAGGCAAAAATAACAGCTGTCGCAAAGAACAACGAGACAGATGAAAAAGGATTTCTAGAAAAAGAAGGCAGGCTCCTGTAAGCGCTGCAAACCATAAACTATCCTAACCGACATAAAACATCCCCAGCATCACGGGTTAACGCGAGGCAGAACGTACAAAATCATTCTCCTTCCATTCCCCTCTTTTCTGAATCTCTTCAGGATTTCATAATCTCTTCCCTTCTCCCGCCCCCCTCCCAACTCCCTTCCTCCCCATACAAGAATGTGCTCAGCCCTGGAAAATTGTTCAGCTGAAATCCTGAGATTTTTGTCGAGGCCTGGCATTCTTTGGACAGCTGTATTTACACCCGTGGCTGCTGGGTAGTCATGCTGGAAGCAATTTGCTTTCATGCTTTTTCAATATCGCCTTTCAAAAAACTTTGAGATCCCTCATCTCTATCGATTTAGATGTAGAAAAGCACAGGGAAAAAAAAAAAAAAGTAAAATAAAATAAAAAGAGAGTTCATGCATATGCTGAGCTCCTTTAGTCTAATTCAAATGCAGCAACTTCAGCTCCCCAGCACCTAATGAAAGCCACCGCAGCCACGTTCCCAACCCATCAGGGGAGGTGCTCAAAGGCCTTGAAAATCATCACCACAACACTCAAAGCCAGCAGCTTCCAACACTGCTGGGTCCAGGGAAGGTTCAGCAGCCAGCAGCCATCCCTCGTGGGGCGGGACAGGACGCCTTTGAGCACCTCTGTGGAGTTTAACAACACTTTCAAGTGTGTCCTTTCTGGTTTTCTGAGAGGAAAATCTGTCACTGCTGGACTATTAAAAAAAAAAAAAAAAAAAAAAAAAGGAAAAAAAAGGAATGGAAAGAAAAAACATAAGAGCGTAGCTAAATGTATACTGATTGCAGTAATTGCACCCATTCCTCTGCTGGAAAGTCTTGTATTGTATTTCTAATATGTGCTGATAAGTGCATTCACAACATGATTAAGTGCCTCCAGACAAGAATGGCTATTATGTTTAACAGACTGATTAGCAAGTGACAGAGCTGCAAACTGTACTCCCGGTAAATTGGCTGCTTTTAAATTACAGCAACTTTCTTTATGGTTCCATTTTTAAAATGCAATGGCTTGTTGCACATAGGCAACGTAAATTCCTGTCTGGCAGTAAGGAATAGAGGATACTGAGCTCTTAACTTTTAATCTTCAGATCTCAATTAAGGCATTGCTCATTTTCTTTTTAATTACACCAAAATCTGCACCGTACGTGGCTCTCATCAGCCACCATCTCATTTCCGATATTGGTCTCTCAAAACCTACCCTTGAACACAGGGACAGTGTGAGTTCAGCCCAGCTCTTTCAGAAGTTCTGCCTTATTTTTTGCCCGTTCTGTTTGCAGAAAACTAAGAGGGGATTTAGTGTGTTCTTCCCAGGATTTGATGAATTCCCCCTTCTCCCAGCTGCAGGCACCTTTCCCATGGACTCTCCAGTGCCCTCAGAGCAAGGCAAGAAGTTCAGGGTCTGTCCCTGCTCAGCACCTGGAACTAAATCACAAATCCCAAATCCTCCTCAGTTCAGGCTGGTCACGGCATGAGGCTCATCCCTGCTCCAGCCAGGACCGCTCCTGCTCCGAGTGAAACGAGCTCCTCATTAATTCCCTGCATTTCATCCCAACAAAGGGCAGGATTTGGGCACCCAGCTCCTCGCAGTGCTCCTGAAAAATCCCGCCATCCAATGCACGGCTCTGGTTGTTTTGATTGCTCTTATTTTTTTATCTCTGTGATGCATAAGAGCACCAGGCTTGTTTTGGGCCCCTGTGTATTTCATACAAACACAGCAATAGAGACAGTCGTGACCCCAGAGAGTTTTGCAGTCCACAAGACAGAGAGAGAAAAGAGATTTAACGACGTGCACCAATTTAAATTCATACAGAAGGCACAAACCCTTTAAGCACAAATTTATCTAGAGACTTTCAAGCTCAATGACATCATGTACTTCAAACCCAACTTATTTATAACATAAAGCTTAGGATGACTTGTAAGGAGATAGAATAAATCAATTTGCTCTATCACAGAACTTCATCAGATACAATACAGATGGCTCTGCTACCGTGGTTAAAAATAACCTACACATTTTTAAATCAGCTCAAGGCATTTATCAAACCAGGAAAACTGGTGGAGGAGGATGTTGTCTGGCTGGTACACAGTAATGGGAATATCCACCCAGCAGTTCGGGGCTTTTATTAATCTTACCTCACGTGTTTATAATTTTATTCTGAACAGGGAGAATTCCTTTTCCAAAATCATTTATCTTTGCTAAACACCAGGAGAGATCAACTTGAAGTTGTCTATTGAATGTAGATTAAAAGGGGAGAAAATAATGCAAAGGGCAGCCCGATTGCAGAAGGGGATAGAAAACACTTGAGTAACAAACCCACTCTAAAGCAAACCTGACTGAGCACTTCCTGCTGGATAAAAAAAGGGTGCTGGGAATTACCAGACCCTGGGAGGTAATCCCTAGGGTAAATTAATTTTCAGGGAATGGCACCACAGAAGCGGCCGTGCAGGTCTGGCATCCTCCCGCATTGTGATTCCCAGATAATCTGCAAAAAAACCCCTGCAAATAATGCTGTTGGAAGAAATACATTCGTTTGTTTCTCAGCTTTCATCGCTCTCGTTCTCACTTTCCACCCACAGAGGGAAAATTAGGTGTTGATGTTTGCTCAGGATTCATTTCCTGAAGGGTTTTACTGCGAGGATTCTCCAGGAGCTCCTCTGAGCTCTTCCCACTGGAAGGCAGCCACGATGTCCCAGCACCTCTGGAGAGACGGGACAGAAATCCACCGGGAACAAAGGGCTCAGGATGCAAAAGCCCAAAGAGACAGGATCATTCTCTGTGGTGGGAGGAAATTCCTGTGCAACCCCTGCAAAACGAGGAGGGAGAGCTCATGCCGTGACCATTGGTTTTTTTTACTCTTTTTCTAACCAGATTTAATAAGCTCCTGGGTCAGCCAGAGCTTTGACATCCAAAGCCCGAGATTTTTCTTCATAATGAGCTCCCTGAAGAAGACCAAAAGCCTTGGTAGCTCAAATAAAGGCAGATTTCATCACAATAAACCTGGAATATGTAACATTAAAGAGGGAAAACTCCGAGCAACTGGATCCAACGAGTACTGGGAGAAAGTGGGAGAATCCCTCAGAGCAACCTGGTCTGGTGGGAGATGTCCCTGCCCCAGCTGGGGTTTGGAACCGGACGATCTTTAGGGTCCCTTCCAACCCAGGCTGTTCTATCATTCTGTGATCTGATTTTTGTAAACTTGAGCATCTCACTTCCTCATCTTCATTAGCAGTGAAATTATCGTGGATAACAGGCCCCTGTCTTCCTCCCCCTCCACTTCATTATTATTTCTTTCCATTATTTACCGAGCACCCAAAGCCCAGTTGGAGATCTGCTCCCAGAAACGAAAGGATCACAAATCTGCTCCCTGAAATGAGAGAATCAGCACAGGAAAAAGCTGCAAGGGGATCAATCATACAAATAAAATCACCTAGCAGGCCACAACGCTGCTTTGGAGGCCTGCAAGCAGCCAAGAGATGACAATGCTCTAGTTAAAACAGCAAACTGCAAAAAGTATCCAAAAGGTTTTCTTTCCCACCCACCCCTGCACAGGCATCAGGCAATAAACCAAACATCAAGTTGCTCTGGGAGTTGTTTCCATATAATGAGGTATCTCTCAAAACTCTTCTCGTTTTGTTTTTTTTTTTTTTTTCTTTTAATTTTAATTTAAAGTCGAGAGGAGCATGTGAATAAAAGGGAAGATGTCTGAAGCAAAAGGACAGATGGTTCTGCTCCCAGAGAGCTGCACAAAACTGAGGTTTGTTACCAGCCTTTTCTTTTACTTGGAGCTTTTTTTATTTACTCCTCTTTCTCTCTTCACTCACCTATTCATCTCCCCCTCAGAGCACAGAAAATTCAAGCTCCCCGTTCTCCCGATTCAAATTCAAATTGACACACACGCAAGCACAGCAGAAGTTTGAAGGGTTTTGTCGCAGATTTTGGGGGCTATTTTTTTTTTTAAGTGTCTGACAAGTCAATTAGAGTGGCTGAATCAGTACCTTTGAGATGAATCCACAGGAAATGAGAGGAACGTGGCAGTGGTGACACATCCTGCAGCCCGAGCCCCCTGGAACATGTGCTGCTGTTTCATGTGTAATGCGTAACTGCCACTGTGTTTATCTCATCAAAAAAATCACTTTTCCCCCCTCGTTTTTGCATTCCCTGGGTGCCCAATGAAGTGGGTTTGCTTTTGATGAAGGTGAAGGCACAAAGAATCTCCTCAGAGGGATTCCTGTGCGCTTTGGGCATGGTCTCTATGGAGGCACTCACATCCCTGGGCTGCCCAGGAAAGGAGCTGAGGCCTCCTGCTCCAAGCCTGGGCTGCAGGAGGTGTTCCACGGAGCAGGGAATGTTCCATGAGACATAAAATATTCCATGTCCCATGAAACATAAAATATTCCATGTTCCATGAACCAGGGAATATTCCATCTTCCTTGACATATAAAATATTCCATGTCCATGAGACATAAAATATTCCAGGAAACAGGGCAAGCAGAGGAGGCCCCGTGCTGCTCTCATTTCTGAAGATGTACATGAAGTGACTTCCTTTATATTAAAGTCCCTGTTCAGCCAAACCTTCTGAGATCCCACAGTTCTGGGTTGTCGGTGGGGGAATTTCCATGGAAGTTCTAAGGAAGGCTCCTCTCCTAAAGAACTGGTGGAAGATTATTTTTAGCTGCTGAACTGACTGAAAATCACGGGTTTTGTCTCTTTTTTATGCTGTTTGTTGGAAAATGAACACCTGTTGGGGGAGGAAGAGTGTTTTAAAGGGTTTTTTTTTTTAATTTTCTTTTCTTCTTGTTGTGTGTGTTAATAAATTTATTTGTTTCTTTAAGTTTGGGCCGGCTTTGCTACTTCTGATCCTATCTTACAGAGGGAAAAAAGAGATCAAACACTCAAACCACTACACTAAATTTGCCTAACAGAAAGAGGAGAGCTGAGGTATCCTGGATTTCCTGTTGGAAATCCTGTTGTTGAGCAGCTCAAGTTACCCTGGGAATGTTTCTGAGCTGAGCCCTTCCTCCTGTACCTTCACGTTTGGTCTTTCATCTTAAGGGGAAAAAATTATGTGCATTATAATTAAAAAGAAGAAGGAAAAAATAATGTAAAGCTAACAGTCATTGCAATCACCATGATAAATTTATAGGAAATGCATTTAACTATTGCCATGGCAATCAGGAAACTGTTTTGTTGTAATTAAAAGGATAATTACCTTTCTCTATTTTAACAAACTCATGAATTAAAAATTTAGGACAGCTTTGCCAGAGCAAATTTGTCTGCATGCATTACAAATCACACAATCTCGTGGCATTTTTCTCGTTAGCTCCTCATGGTTTTTTATATTTTATTTTATATGGTTTTTATGTCTTTATGCCATGTTGTAGAATTCAAGGTCAGGTTGGATGGGGCTTGGAGCAACCTGGGATAGAGGAAGGTGTCCCTGCCCATGGCAGGGGGTTGGACAAAATCATCTTTAAGGTCGTTTTCTGCCCAAAGCATTCTGTGATTCCCCGCAGCAAGAAAACTCCGAGTATCTCAATTCCCCACAAATCTACCCAATGAAGGAATCTGTGAAAGTTCCTTGGCAAACAACTTCGAATCACAATAACGTGGTGAAATCCCACAGAGGCTGAGCACAAAGCCAGCAGAAGCGAAGCAAAGCTTTGGCTGCAAATTGTGCATCCAGCTCAAGAAATCAGCTTGAATAACTCCCTGTTAGGTTTGGGTTTGTCACCTCTTATAATACAGCAGAGGAATGAATGTAACCTGTTCAGAGCTCCTTCCAGCAATGATTTTCTGTTGTTTGCAGGTGTAGGTCACAGGTGAGGTACAGACCACGATCCCTTTTGTTTGAAATATAGATCTCTCTAAACTGTCTCGCAAAACAGCCTGGGAAACTGACTCTTCCTCCTATTTTTTGTTTGGAAGAGGAAAAAAAAAAACAACGGACATTTGCTCGTTGCTCAGTTGAAATAAAGATGCCTCTGAAGACTGTAAAGGGAAAAAGAAGTTGAAATTATAAGCAAACATGAGCTGTAAGGATATTTAGTATGCAATTATTTAAGTAGAAGACCTTTAATAAACTGGGTACTCAACCTCAGTTTATAAACTCAGTATTTAAAGACCGAGTTCCATTTCTGGGGAAAAACAAACCAGGACTGGTGTTAGATCAGTAATATATTTTAGCCTGGCTTTTTCTTTTCTTTCTGTAAAAATGTCTAATATTAAATGTACAGTATTAAATTGGAAGGGAAAGCAAACATTAGCCGGGGCAAAGAATCAGAAAAAAAAGCCACCTAGAGAGATAATGCACATAGACGATGTGGAAAAATAGAAATAAAGGTGGAAAAAGAGAAATAAAGGTGGAAAAAGAGAAATAAAAGTGGTGCACCTCTGTTACAATAAAGTCAAGAGGTCCAAGGAGTGGCAGAAGAAATGGAAATGAGCTCCAAAGTGGGATTTAGCAAGACCTGGGTGAGACATTTCCTGGCTGGGCTCTCCTTGGGGGCTTCTCTGGTGTCCAACAGGCACAGAGATGATGCTCTGGGATTTTTAACCCGCACACTCCTCCCTCTGTACCATCTGTACGTCAGGAAAGGGAAGGGAAGTTCAGGAAAGGGAATTCAGCATCCTGGAAAAGTCTACCTCCGACAAATTTGGATGAAAACAGGACACAGAGCTCTCTGGGAAAGCTGGCCAAAACCAGACCAAGGGATTCAGATGGCACCAAAGATTGAAACATGATTTTCCAGCAGATCCCAAGAATGGATGACAGGCAGGATTTGGCTGCTCTGAATTTTGGTGTTTGTTGCCTCCCTCATCCCATGACAACGAACCAGAGAGGTCTGAACTTTCCTTCAGGGATTTACATTAAGCCAGGCACGCCTACATCGCCCCGGCTCTGCTTTAGGATTAGAGCTTTGCCTCAGGAAAATTCAAATCCTGGGCCAGCAGTTTCTGAAATGGCTTCGAGCTAAGGGACACGGTAAAGGACAACACCTGAGTCTGCAGCCAGCTGGCCACTGCAGGCCAGTGACCTGCAGAATAAATAGAAATAGAAATAGAAATATATATATTATATAACATAAAACATATAATATACAATATATAACTGTTAACTGTTAACTATAACTAAAATATAAATATAAATATAAATATAAATATAAATATAAATATAAATATAAATGTAAATATAAATATAAATATAAATATAAATATAAATATAAATATAAATATAAATATAAATATAAATATAAATATAAATATAAATACGGGGTCCCCAGCCAGGCTGAGGGGAGGGAGAGCAGGAAACATCCCACAGTGCGGGGACTTAGAGGGGAAAAAAAGAGACATTTAAAACAAAAAAAAAGAGAATTTTAATATTACTGAACAGATTTTTCCCTTGGGAAGACGCCCCTTTTCCTTTCCAAAGCCACACAAACTTTTCTAATCTACAACATCCTCCGGCTCGGCCTCCCCCGGGGCGTGCAGCTGGCGAAGCAGCACCTCCTTTCATCCTGAATCTGCCAGCTGCCAGTTTCAAGTGATATCCCCAATTCTTTTTTGGAAGAGACAGTAATTTCCCTCTTCACCTGCCACACTGGTAATTTCTCCAGACCTGGCTCGTTCTCACTGAGATGGGCAGCTTCGTGCCAGTGGATACATTCCCTTTTCTGCAGGAGAACACAGATGTTGCCTTCCTAGCTGCTAATTTTTATCTTTTCTCTTAATTGAAATTACCTTCTGCATCCCTAATCTTATAACTAAATGTCCCATATGTTGCTTAGAGTGCAGTTTGCCTAAATTCGGTGGAAGAAAGTTGGTAAATTTCTTTAAGTAATAACTATTAGAAAAATATCCATTAAGGTAAATGGAAATTACGGCGGTTGGAAATTAAATTGTTAAAAATTATCCCTTCTTTCGAGTTTGGAAATTATGACTGAATAATCCTTCAACCAAGTATTACAAGACAGGAATTCCAGTGCGCAGCACAACATCATTTTGGAGGGAAGTGGATATTCAGTTGTGATATAACATAAACGAATATACATGACTTAAACCTCTCTAACAACTCCTTAACAATAACGTGCATTAAATGCTTAGAGAAATTCCTTCAGGCAACGGTGGTTAAATAACTACAAAATGCTTTCAGATTAAAAAGGAGACGAAACTGTCTCAGGATCAGGAAGGCAGGGAGACCTTCATTATCCCAGGCTGCTCCAAGCCCTGTTCCAGCCTGGCCTTGGACAATTCCAGGGATCCAGGGGCAGCCACAGCTTCTCTGGGAACCTGTGCCAGGGCCTGCCCACCCTCACAGGGAAGAACTTCTGCAGATCTAACCTAAATTTCCCCTTTTTCAGCTTGAACCCAATTAATATTAATATTAATATTCTTTATTTAAACCTTGCCACTCATTTCCCTCAGAGCAAACATTGGGGATGTCAGTCTGGGCAAACCCAGAGAAACGTTTTCACAAGTTACAAACGTGACCTACAGAACCTCTGAGGTTTGAATAGATCATTTCAGGAGCTGCAGACTGGAAGGAGATGTTCAGTGGCTGCAATAAACCTGACAATCCCCACTGTCCCACCCAAGCACCTCTCGGGACACCTGTCTGTGAGACAGAATCCTCGGGAGCCGTGGGACAGGGCACTGCCAGCCCCAGGGCAGGGGCACAGTCAGAAAACAAAAAACCTCCTTATGTGACAGGAAACTGGCATCAGCCCATGGGAAGTGACTCCAAGCAGCCCTGAGTACCTTCCCAAGCGTTAACAGGGCAATTTGTTAATTTTTATTTTGACTTGGAGCCTCAGTTCCCCCTTCAAAGAGAGAAGTTCTATGAAATAAGCTTCATAAATCCTACAAATATCAGAAAGGATGTGGGAAAGAAGAGGGAGAAGAGGGAAGGAAGAAAGGAGAGTGGATAAAACCAATAACGCACCATGGCAAGGGCCGTGTTGGGAGCAAGGGTGCCCAACTTGGGGGAATTTGTGTTTCCTGCTCTGCTGCACTGCACTGATGCCACAGAACCAGCCCCAAATCCGAGTTTGGAGAGCCGGCTCAGAGCAACCCTTCCAGCACCTCTCACCCTGCACACCGGCCGCTCTTTTCAGACAAACCCTCCTCTTGTCTACAAAGCCATTCCAGTTGTGATGAGCGCAATTCAGCCCCTGCAGGTGCTCAGTGGCCGGCTGGGATTTCTGGTTTTTCCTCGCCCGGCACCTTTTCCTCCCACCACTCGCCTGCTTTGTCCCCTCCTCGCGCTCTGCCTCACACCAGGCTCACAAAAGCCCAGCAGTAGGGATAATATTTTTGTTTCTGTCATTCCTCACCTCTCCGAGGGTTTGGAAGCACTACCTGCTGTAAATACCAATTCCAGTGATTTTTTTTTTTTTTGTTACCATTACAGTTTTCCTCCTCCGTGACTTTTTCTCTTTTTTTTTTTTTTAATATTTCTTTCCAACCTCTTAAATTTCATTTATTTTTTTAGCTGTCGTATGTTTTCAAGAAAAAAAAAATCCGTATATTCTTTCAGATTAACTCAGTCTTCTGCACTACAAACAGTAATTATTTCATGTAATACACACACCAGCACACACATCTTCCTTGTCACCGAGTACCTGACAGCATTTCAAATGCTGGGAGAAGTTTTTTTGCATTTAATAAATGGAAAAAACCTGCCACCGTTGATTTTATGTAACTTACCTTTATAAGTTTAATAAAAGAATCCCATCCCACACCTAGACCAAGAAATTTGCCTGCCACGTATTTAAATTAAGAGCCCAGTGGAGCTTTCTAGCTGCAGAGCAGCAGCAGATTTACTGAGAGCAGTAATGGTCAGACAGCCCGAGTGGGAACTTTTAATTGAGACTTATTAGAATTGGAGATTCAGGAAATGGAGGCCTGCGGATAATTTAGAAACAATTTTCACTGCGGAGCTGTGACTGGCACACGTCTGGTGTCACTGCAGTCACTGTCAAACCCTTCCTGATGGCATCAGCACCAGCTCCACCTTCACAGAGCTCTGCAGCAGCAAAAATGGGAATACCCCCAGAAACCTTTCTGCTAAAGGGAAAACCTCTCTGGCTTCTGGGATGGCAAATAATTTATTTTTTTTTTTTAATAAATTAAGTGCCTAAATCAGCAGGACCACCCCACGGCAGTTCTTCCTTCCAGTCTTGCTCCTCCATCCTCATCCCAGGACTAAACTGCTTCCTCTGGCACCTGCTCTCAAACAAAACCCATATTTGATGTCCCCTCCTAGCCAAGCACAGGGACAGAGCTGGGCTCTTTAAAGATTCAACTCCGCCAACCCTGAGTGCCAGGGAAATAAATATATGGTATTTCGGAGGCACGGGACATAAATTCTGGCTTGGTTTAGAAGCCTGTGGGCAGTAAAGTGCTCTGCCCATTAAAACATAAATTATCATCTGAGTGTGGCTGATGAGAGGCTGGGACTAATAGGAAGTGGTGCTAAATAAGAATTATAGGAATGCTTTTTCCACTCTGACTGCAGGAATTTACTCTCCTCCCTCAAGATGGCAGATGAAAATTAAGTCTGGTGTGTAGGGGAGCTCAGAAGCAAATTGTTACCCTTCAAACACATCCTTATCAATCAAGCATCTTCTTGATCCCATCAGCTGTGATTGGAGAGCACCTGTTATCCCCAGACCTCCAAATCTTTATGACAAGGAAGTGTTCAATCTCAGCGTCATCCCCGGAATCAGGGAGCAGCAGCGTTCCCAGCAGCAGTGGGTGCAGCAGGAAACTGAGCCTGAGCTGGGCTTTCCAACAAATCATTCAGCGGGGTGCCTCTGAATTTCCCCTGAAACCTGAGCCTGGAACACGACTGAATCCCCTCAGAAAGCCTGGCCCTGGACCACAACAGACTCGGGAATTTAATCCAGATCATTCCAATTTTCCTCTCCACTTTTAGCCCAGACCAGTTCCGAACTCCTCTTCTGGGAATTAGGGGAAAAAACGAGCGGAACAAGTTTGAAGTGCTTCACGAGCTCAGAACTGCCAGCTTGTTCATGTTCTACAGATGAATCAATACATTCAGATAAAGTTTCCGATTGCCAGTAATATTTGCTGTGACTCCTGAATTTTTCCCTTTTCTCCAGATGCTCATTTCCCCACAAACACTAGCTCTCCTCTCTGATTTATGACCCCCCCTGTGCCATTTTTTTTTCCCTCTCCCTCTCCCAGCAGGGCTCACGGACCCACTGAGATTCGGCTGCTGGAGAATTCCAGGCGTTGGCACCGAGAGGGATTGCAGCAGCTCCCGTGGCCCTGGGCATTACTGACAGAACAGCATTCTTGACACCCATATCTATTTCTGAGATGAAGATTGAGAGCCCAAATAAACGGAATGTCAATGTTTAGGAGCAGGCAATAGCTGTGGGTTCCCTGCACCCACGGCTCTTCTGATTGACTGGGGAGGAATCCTTTTAACTCCAACTTTGGCCTCTTGCACCACGAAACTGAAGTTACTTAAACTCTGCTGGAGACCTATAAAGAGCAGAAGAGCCACAAGCTAAAGCAGATTACAATGGTTTCTTGGTTTGTTGTTTTATTTTTTTTTCCCCTACCAACAAAGTGATGGCCTGTTGTCCATTACAAATAAAGTGGAAAATCAGCCCTGCATTGAAACAACAGCCTCAAGCATCACGCAGCACAATTGGACTCTGCTTCCATCCCATCTCAGCTAAACTGGCCTGGAATTGTTACACAAGTCCCAAGGTGCCCACTGATGTGAGATGTGGGGTTTATTTATTGGACAAGACACTTGCATGCTCTGGGAAAAAAAAAAAAAAAAAAAAAAAAAAAAAAAAGTTATTTGCTGGCCTTAAATCATCCGTGCAGGAACAAGCAAAGAAAGCCTGCAAATATATCAAGGAAGGATTTAGGATTGAACAGGGCAGGACAGGACTGAAGAACACAGGGGAAGAAAGGTTTGAGAGGCAGGGGTGAAGAAAGCCACCTATTTTAGGATGGAGGAGCAATCCTGCCTGCAGAGCTCCCCTGGGCACTGGCCTTGGGATCATTTCCTTGCCCTCAACTCCTCCCCAGCCCATCAAAAACTTTTATGGTGAAGAGTGCACTGGGAAGGTGGAGGAATTGTGAAATCCAGCGATATCCTGCTCAGTGTGTATCCTGAGCGAGGGAGACGTTGTTGTGTCTGTTTGCTGTGGCGAAGTGGCAACCCATATGTTACTCATATTAGTAAGATATTTAATGTATGCCCTTGGCAAACAACAGACTATGGAGCATCTCAGATAAACAGAACCGTCACCCAAAGATGAGACAGATTTCTGTTAAAATTAAAAAAAAAAAAAAAAAAATCTTAAAAAAAACCCCCCACCAAAACAAAAAAAAGAAACAGCTATTTACAGCAAATTAAAAAGATATCTATCAAATCTCACTTATGGTAATATAAAACTATTTCTGAACTTTAATTATTATGACAAACTGGTCTCCTGTGGCTTGTTCGTTTCACGCAGCTAAAAAAAAATTGTTAACAGTCTTCTAATTATATCAGTTTTCTGTGTTAAAAAAAAAAAACCTGGCTCACGCTTACTACTCTATCTAGAGAAGCCATGGATCATCTTGCTATTCACTTAAAGCTTTTAATTTACATATCAGAAATACTAATAAGTGTGGTGTTATTAGATCACATTGCCTTTTGCTTCCAACCCAAGAAAATGGTTCATTTTGTTTGCCTGCCACAATTAAATTAATTTATTTTCCTATGGCATGGTTTTTGATAAGGGCTTTTATCAGAAGTTTGACTGGATGAAGCTTAATAGGACATCTCTCATTAAAATAAAATATGTTTCATTAAAATCCAACAATGGCTTTGCCCCCCCCACCCCCATTTTGGCTTCATTAGCATATTTAATAGAGGAGATAATTGTGCTTTTCACTTGAAAAAGAGCCTCAATCTGAAGGCCTGGATTTGTTTAAAATTCAGCAGATTATTTCAGTCTCACGTGACGAGCGGCAGTGCTTCTCCTGGAGGTGGCCAAGGCAAAAATCTGACAAAGAATTCAGATTTGGGCACATTCTGGATGTGCTCCTCATTCCCTCTCTGTGGTCCTCAGCAATGCACCCATGAATTTGTCCTTAACTTCCCGTAATATTTACAAGATACCCAAATGATAGCAATTAAATTATATCCTTTGTCCTGGAAGACACAGAAGAGCCTGTTTGAAAAGGAACCGATCCACAGCCTAGAAAATCAACCTCTAAACTCTCTGTACTGGGAGAGCTGGCTCCTGTTTCCAGCAGGAACAACCTCTGGGATCATTACTGGTTAGGCCTCCAAAAGGAACAGGAAAAATACAAATAGTTTTTCAAAAGACAAAAAAAAAAAAAAAATCCCTACCAGAAAAAAAACCCTCAACTTCCAGAATAAGAGAGAGAGACCCACGTTTTGACCTCTTGATGTTTCCTGTGCTTTCAGCTGCTGCTCTTCCCCTGTTCCCCATCTTCAGTGGCTCTGTGCCTCTGAAATTCCCTTTCCATTTCCACTCCTCAGGGCTTGGAGACTCAGCCCAGCTCCAGCAGATCCTGACACCTGCCAGAGGCAGGGATAGCACACCCTGGGTTTGGGCTGGGCAGGAAAGGAAAAGCAGCTCAACAAAGATCCGAGCCAGACAGAGATCCTGGCACAAATGGCTGGAAAAGGGTCTGGCTGAAGGTGGGATTTGTGCCTCTCCCAAAAGAAAAGCTGCTCAGGAAGCCAGCAGGAAACCCTCGTGGTGGGAACAGCCAGGGCAGTGTGCAGGTCGGTGCTGGGTACACTTCCCATCCATCACCACCTGTGCACATCCTGACAGTGATTTTATCCTAAAAACACAGCGTCACTCGGGAGCATTCTTCTGTTCCTCTGGCACCTACTCCATCGCTTTTGTTCTCCTGGCACCTGCCCCGCTCTTCTGAAGAATTTCCTCAGGTGGAAACTTTTGTCTCCCCAGCTCCATTCCTGTCTCTTCTCCTCTTCAAACAGATTTCTGCTCACAGTCGAGCAGACATTAGCTGCAGCCCATATGCAAAGTTTGTTTATTTGCACCGTAGTGTCCTGTGCTTCAACTCAAAGCCAAAATGCCCATATGGCCGCTGGGGAAAAAAAAAAAAAAAAGAAGTGGGGAAGAGAACAACGGGGGAAAAAAAAAAAAGGTGGAGAGTAAAATATTGAGTTGTTTCTGCAGGGAGGAGAGGGGAGTTGTCAACACAGAACGTGGGTTAACACCTCAGCAGGGTAAACACGGAGTCTGCCATTCTGCCGTGCAATGCAGAGGAGCTGAGCAGACACAGCCCAGCAATTCCTTCTTGCTCCTTTCCTCCGTCCTTCCTCCTCCCGGCGTCCCCAGAGGGACGTGGGAGCCCTGCTGGGATCACAGAGGGCACCTGGCAGGTCTGAGCAGCTCCTAAAGGCACGGTGGCACCCCGGGTTCGCGGCACTATTTGTGTAAGGCAGGAGTTTTCATCAAGCTGCTATCAGAGGGCACACTGAGTAAACTGCTCAGGTATCACACACAGTGCTGCTAAATAAAGAGGGTTGTCTCCAGCACCGGGATCAGCTTTAGGGCAGAACTCGGGGTGTAAGCTAAACCAGAGCTAGGCTGAATTACTGCTCAAACAGCTGCTAAGATACACCCTTGAAATTCTAGCCCAAAACAATTAAAAAAGAAACAAACCCCCAAACCTTTCTGAGTTCTCTGTACCCCTGAGCACTTTTTAGAGCTGTCCCCAAAACCACCCCAGTTTAACGTGCAGCCCCCTCCGAGAGCCCCAGCACGAGGAGAACTTCTAGCAAGAGTGGAAATTCTGAGCGCTGCTTTGAGCCCTGCGCTCGGGCGGCCTCACGAAAAAACGATTGCACAGAGGCAGCAGCAATCTGCCAGCCCCCGTGGACACAACCTGCAGCATATGTTCAGTGCAGCATGCAAACATCTCTGTCTGTCCTGAGCAGGCCAACAACGCTCTGCCCACACGTCCTGAGCAGCGGGGGAGCAGGAGATTGTGGCACCAGGCTTCTCTGGCTCTGCTGCTGCTGCTGGCTGAGGTTGGTATATTTATATCTTTTTGGCTCATCCCCTCGTTGCAGCTCTGCAGGTCCAACGTGCTGGCCACGGGGAACAGGAGCTGTGTGGGGTGGCCAGCGGGGTCTGGGGACACACGGGATGGTTCCTCTGCTGCCGCTGCACTTTTCTTTTGGCTTGTCTGGAAATTATTTGCGTTCTCAGCGCTGCTGGTGCTCGTGTTTGCTCCTGAGCCAGGGTGAATTCAGATGCCCTTCCTGCCTGCCTGTGCAAGGTTTCCTTGCACACAACCTTTGGCATTTCTTCAGGCAAACCTGACAGAAATAGCACAATTCCCTCTTGTGCCCTTGTTTGCTTCCCTAGATGGCTCCTAAGCTCAGCTCTCTGAAGACAGACCCAGAAATGTCCCTACTACAGAGAATTGTGCAAAGAATTATTTTTTTTTTTAATGTGGTTGAATCTGAAAAAGAGAAAAGTTGCAGGGTTTCTTCAGATCAGAGCAGCCAAAATTAAAAATTTTGCATCGTTCCTTCAAGGTCAGAACCTGCGGGTTTTAAAAAGCCGCAGTAAAAAAATATTTTAAAAGAAAATAACAGCTTCAGATGAGGATATTTTTAAAAATAAATAAATAAATGAACACAACAGAAAACAACCCATCTATTTTCCCGAGGTCTAGAGAAAACACGGGTCAAAAGTTTTTCCTTATTTATAGCCTAAATGGTCTAAATATGTAACAACTTTTGGTTGACACAACAATTCCCTTTTTTTCAATGAATAAATACATTTTTTCTGCAGCTCCACAAATAACTACAGACAACTGAGAACTGATGAGACTGTTTCAAAACAAAGAGAGCAAACCAAAAAAAAAAAAAAAAAAAAAAAAAAAAAAAAAAAGCCAGGAAATGAGACTGAACTTCTGTCTTCTCTCCAGCTCCCACTCCACCACAGCACTTCCCAGCTCCTGCCATGCTCTCTCCGTGCCAAATTTTGCAACCACAAAAGCAGGAACATAAAGATATTTAGTGTCATTCACTTGCGTTTTGAAATTAAAATGAACTTCGTAGCCTTCATCAATAGCTTCGGATAATTGAAACAGCAGTGGAAATGTTGATCGACAAAATGTGATTCCCCAAACCACAACTGGGCCAGGAGCTTCCAGCCACGTTTCTGGGGAGAAAACGACAACTTCTCGTGTGTGTTTAAGTATTACAACCTTACTTTTACCTCTGACAGCAAAAGCTTGCACTGAACCTGGGTTTTATTTCCTTTTCTTCCCGAGAGGAAATGCCAGAGCTTGTCCTGGTGTACGCAGCATCCCCCTTTTGAGCACTTACCCCATTGATTTTCTGAATCTTGGCAAGACACTAACCCAGTCTGTGTAACCACAGGCTACAGTACTTCAACTGCCAGACATTAATACATCTGTTTTAGTCGCTCATCCACCCTCAAAACTGACAGTTTGAAAAATATCAGCTTCTGATACATGGAACTCAACTAAGCCTGGACAGCTGAATGAGTGAACAACCCAGATTTCCATGTTAATACGACCCTGCTCGACACGAAGCACTCAAGGTGTTTTATCAGTTTGTCTGTGGAAGAGCATTCAATCCTCTCAGAGGGTACAAAGGAGGGAAAGCAAAGCCCATTTTGCCCAACTGTGAATTCCCCATGCACGGCTGAGGTGCACGGCGTCCGTAAACTAAAATGCAATGAGCCTGTCAGGTGTGGATTGCAGGCACTGACCGCGCTCCCTTCCCTCTCCAAGTGCTCCTCCAGTCCACTCACCACAACACCTGTGACAGGTACAGAATGTTCCTCTGAGAGCCATCGAGAAGCCCACAAAAATAAATATAAAAATCTACAAAAGTGAGAACGAGGAGCAGGCTGCACTCGTCACTCCCTCGGGCCCTGCATCTCCGAGGTGATGGGGAAATGCAGACGTCCTGCATCACTGCAGCTCCTGCTCCAGGCACACACCATTCCCACTGGCTTCAAACTTTGCTTCCAAGTTTGCTGAGGGTGGGGAAAAAGAGAGAATGGGGCACAGCTATAGGAACGGAGTGTCCTGCTTTAGGGCGAATTGGGGAGGAAACCTCCCAATGGGGTCCCTCTGGAAAGGAAATTCAAGCAGCCCCTCCCTCAACCCATCTAGGAAAAAAATTCCGTAGAGAAAAGTGGAAAAAACTGTTTATTCAATAAGGAAGGTGCCCACAAGCATAAAAAAAATTAATAATATTGAACAATATAAGAAGGGAGATGGCAAAATTGAGACAGTCCTTGCCATGGGCTGTAGCTCAGCTCGCCCGGTCTCTTATCAGGCACAGGAAAATGCCGTCCTGGGCCCCAGTGGGCTGCAGGTGTGAGCTCTGGAGGGTTTTCTGGGTTTTCAGTCCAGAACAGGTTTAAACAATTCCAAAAATAGAAGAGAAAACAGTTCAGGGAAGTTGTCTGCCTCAGCTAGGTAAAAACTAACTACAAAGCAAAGGAGATCTCTGTCCCGCTGTCTGTCTGCGCTACAGACAGCATCCAGGAGAATGTGGAGGAGTGAGTGCAGCTCCTGCAAACAAACCCCACACTTCTTCTCCCACCCCTTTGCTCTCAGAACCAGTCTGAAAGGTGTAGAACTCAATATCCAGCACAAACAGAGCAGACAGTTGGGGGTACAAACATCATAAATTCACCCCGGGACACTGAGAAGCAGCACCAAACACAGCAGCTCCCTGCTCAACCCAAATCTCCTCTGCCATACAGACCATCAAAAATTCAGCTTCTCAGCAAGGATCATGTTCAGTTGGACAAGGCTGCAGCAGGGCAGGGAGACTCTGGCACCAAAAGAAGTGTTTGATAATCATGAGAATGAAAGCTTAAGTGAAGAGGGCAGAGAAAACCAAACCATCTTTTTCAGAAATCTATTACAGGACGGTGAACTGGTGCAGGGCAATCTGCAAGACACTCTCAAGAGCAGAGAACGAGAGACGAGCAGAGCTTTCAGCGTGAGAAGTCAGGGAAGCTTTAAAGTAAAAAACCACAGAGCTGCAAATTATTGCAGAATGGGAAGAAAGACACAAATGCCTTGAACAGTCACACGGTGACAGCGGTGACAGCGGGACAAAGGGCGGCGTGGCATCTTCCAGCACGGAGCACAAAATGTCATTATCTGGAATGGGACTCTCTCAGGCTGTCAGTGGGGTGGCAGCACCTCAGGCTTGGAATTGTGGAGAGAAAGATCATCCTAAAGCAGGCAGGAGGGACAAGCTGGAGAGGCTGGAAAAGAGGAGGGCTCAGCAACAATGGAGAAAGGGTCTGTTTTCTGGGGCACCGCACAGCCATGACTATTCTTGTTCACTTGAAGGAGCTGGGACATTGACTCCAATAAAAATAAAATTTGCCCTTAAACTTGCAATGAACTGTTTATTAATTAGCATGCCCCAAATGCTCAGAAAAAGGCTATTATTTAAAGTGCATTATTCGCCTCTCCAATCTCCTTTAAATGCAAGTTGATTGAAATGATGATAGGATTGAGAAATACAGGCTCTTGCCATCTGAAGATGCTCTGTTACATCCTTTTGGCTTAAATTCCACCAGAAGCCAGCACAAAAGGGATGTCAACGACACAAGAGCAGAGCCAAATGCATCTGGCTTTGCTGCGTGTCGCTGTGGCATCAAGTGCCTCGTTGGGTTGTGTCTTTCAGAGACAAAAATCCATTGTGGCACTTCGGAAAGGTTCCTTCTCATCTGCACGGGATTCGTTTAAAGAGGATGGTTTCAAACAAAAGAAACGTTCTCCGCTATTGGAATTAACAGATAGCAAGGCTCATTAGTGCCACGCACTGAAGCCTCAGCCTCTGCCATTCCTCTGCACAGCTGAACTGGTGTCACTAAACCACGGCTCCTCTGTGATATTTAGCAAAGAAAATGATTGCACCGTGCCCCTGAGCTTCATTGTTCGTTGGCAGCACCAGGCAGAAGCCCTTGCTGTGGTTCCCGGACCTCCATTCCATGGGGCTGTGTCCCTGTCACTGCTGAGGCATTTCTGGACATCTCTGACATTCCCTGCGGGCTCCTCGAGCTGAGCACCAGCCCTGCCCGGCCTCACACAGGCAGCTCTGAAGTGCTCTCTGTGGGTTTATTCCACAGGGTGGGAAAGGCAGTGTTAGCCCCTCCTAAGCACCAGAAAGGCTCTGGATGCACTCACTTACTGAAATTGAATTTTTTTTATTATTATTTTGTCCAGAAACATAAATGTCACCACAGCAGGACCAGAGTCACTTCCAGCACCACTCCTCCTTTGGTAAGTGTGGCTCCTCCTGCAGTCCTGTTGTCTCCCAGGCAGCAGGACTGCATCAGCCCATGGGAGAACACTCAGTTTTCTACAGCCTACTTACACCTAATCGAACTAAAGATGGAGGAAAGAGACACAGGTAATGACAAATTTTTTTCAAAAAAATAAATTCTGTGCTCAACACCCCCTCTATCCCTGAAGATTTTAGGTCATGCTGGGGGCACCTATCTGCTCTGGAAGCCTCAGAACCAGAGCGGGGCTGGCGGGATTAGAGCTCCAGCCCAGCCCAGCAGCTGTGGGAGGGCTGGGACTGCACAAGGTGACAACCAGCCCGTTTTCAATGGCACACCTGGACAAACACCCAACACCCCCGTGCCCTTTGTGAGGCTGGAAAGGGGAAATAAGAGCACAGTGCCCCAATAATCACAGTATTCAACACAAAATAATTGTATTCACCAACTTCCCAACAAATGAGACAGTAATTCCTACATCAAATTAATCCAGGTGTCAACTTTAGTCCTTCCAGTCTGGGAGTTGCAGGGTTTGCTCTGAGGAGGAAGATGTGGCTTCCCTTGTTTTCCTGCTCCTCCCAGTGGCAGAAAGGAAAGGTCTGTGTGCTGGCAGCAAAGCACAGGCTGTTCTTCCCTTCTGACTGGCCATTCCCACAGTCCCTCTGAGCCAAAAGCCAGGGAGGGCTCTCACCGGGATGCTCTGCATGCCCGGAATGAATCACGACCATGCTCTTATTTGACCATGAATTAATATTCCATTGCCTTGAAAAGCCTGCGACTACATCTCAAACATAGTAATGATAGAGCTGATGAAATAAAGGCATCAGAGATAGGGAAAAGAGATTCAAGAACGAAAGAAAAAACACACCTTTCCACAGGATATTAATTTTGTTTGAGAGACTCCTCATAGCTGCCAGCCCCTAAATCAGCAATTTGTATCTGCTTGCACAGGACAAGAGGTTCCATTCCACTCCCTCCCAGCAGAGGCTGGAAAGGGAAGCTGTTCTGAGCTGGGGGTGATGCACACACACACAGATAAATAACAAAGGTGTTCCAGGGACAGCCAGGTCCTGGAGCTCCCCAGCCCTGATCAGAGACCAGCTGCTCTCCAAACCGCTCAGAGGAGCTCCCCTGGTGCATGGAAGGATCACGCTGCCATCCCTCTGGGCTGTTCTGGTGAAATGAGAGGTTTTATAAACATGTGTCTGCTGAAATATATCCATATACTGTTATAAGTACATACATGTGGTGATATACATCCATATAATGTTATACATGGATATATATATACGTTGAAATATATATATATGTTGAAATATATCCATATCCTGTTATAAATATATATATATGCTGAAATATATCCATTTACTGTTATAAATACATAGATGTGGTGATATATATCCATATACTGTTATAAACAATATATGTGCTGAAATATATCCATATCCTGTTATATATGTGCTGAAATGTATCCACATATGTATGTTATAAATACACATATGTGATGATATATATCCATATACTGTTATAAATATAGATATATATATGCTGAAATATATCCAAATACTGCCCAGAGAGCCAGCCCACACTCAGCACAGCACTCCACGCTGAATCCACATCAGCAAAAAGCACTTTGCAGGTCAGAGCAGGAAATGTCCAACAGAATTTGTAAAGGATTTGGAGACCCTTCAAGACAAAGGACACTGAACTGTGAGGTCTGTGTGGTTGTTCTGGTGCACCATCATCCCTCTTAGGAAACACATTTTGAAGCTGATGCTCCAACACAGGTAAAGAGCTGCAGGATTTATTTAAATTTTTTTGTCCAGATAAACTATTTTCACCTAAAAATTTTAATCTGAAAGTAAACAACATCAGACTTCCTGCACAAGTAACACTGACAAGAGAAAGACATCACATAAAATCTTTACCTTTCTACAACTGCAATTAATCTTGGTGGATCCCTGCAGCTCTGCAGAGCTAATTAGCAACATCTCCCAGACTCGGTGTCTCTGGCTAAATTTTGAGCTCAGTCATTCCTGTACACCAAAATTTTACCTCTACAGGTAGAGCATTGACTTTTAATATCTTTATTTAAGCTGAGAAATGCTGTCACTGTTCAAACAGCCCGAAGTTTGCCACTCGTGAGCTTTTCCCTCACCGCTCTCAGACCTCTGTATTCCCCAAGAAAAGAGAAATAACAGAATATGGGAAGCCAAAAGACCTTCCATAAGCTATTATTTGTTTTATAGTAATAGGTTTGTTAGAGCCCTTCTTTCAAGGTTGGCATTTACTTTAATGAATCACCTTTCCCCACAGTTATTTTTAATGTACTGTGCCATGCTTCTCATGGAGCCTCGCTCTCTTTTGCTTAAATGCCCTGTTGGCATTTAATTTACTGAAACCAAAGGATTATCACCATATCTCCCAGTTAGATTGGGATGATTAAATGCCGACCACCACACTATTTTTAAGCAGCAGCTCATTTAGCCTCAGTGAATCGTCGCACGGACAATCCAACTTCATTGCGCGTTGTCACTGGAGAAGTAAAATATTGTCACTTCTAGCGCAGTTTAGGACACTCTAAATTGACTCCGAGATTTCCTCATGCACGGGCAAGGACAAAGCAGGACTGGAGGTGACCCACTGGATCATCTGGGCCATTTGTACCAGAGTTACCACGCTGCATTTGTGAGCTGTGCCTGCTCCTCAGGGCCGGGAACATTCCAGAGCCTGGCTGCCAACAGGCACAAGGCTGCTGGACTGAAGTGGCTCCAGCTCCGTTGCCAAAACATAACACAACTCCCCCCGAAAAAGGCTTTCCAGTACAAAACAGCTTGTGAATCCTAAACGCTCATGGAAAAAGGTTGACATTTCAAACTGCGGGCGAGCCCGTTCGCTTTGAGCTGCAGAAAGTGCACCTCTCACAGGATAAACCTCCAACAAATGCCAGCCCCAGCTATCTCTCACCTCAGGCAAAACCAGAGGCTGTTAGAGAACCTGTCTGCATGCTCTTGGTGCCACATAAAAACGAGCATTGCCTTGGATTTTGATCAGGGGAGCTCCGTAAACGCCGGGCCCTGGTGCTCCTGATGACTGCAGTCAAACACGGGTGGGTTGTTTTCCTCACAATTCCTTTCCACCTGCTCCTGTCCTGCACCAAAGTGGGACTCCAGATTTCTACCACCAAAAAGCCTGATCCAAAAAAACAGGAATCCAGGGAAGCTTTCCCACCAGCTTGGTTGGAGGTTGGGTTGGGGCCTTTAAAAGAAGGTCCAAACACATCGAGTTTGGATAAATGAGCCACTTGCTCTTGGCAATTCATGACCGGCCTCCAAAAACCGCAACGCTCCTTTTCCAAACCGCGGGATGGACTCTCCTCTCTTTCTCTGGCTTTCCTACCCCTTGCCATTGTCTCTTTGGGGAGAAAAAAGATTACAGAGTGAATAAAAATGGTCATTTAGGCAGCTGTCCCCCCCAGCTGACCTTGGCACACACATTGACACAGCACTGGTGATCTCTGAGCCCCTGGCAGCTCCCCCGTGGCATTCCCACCAGGCATCCCCTGCTCCAAGCTCCAGCCTCCAGCTCCATTCTTCAAACACTTAACGCATCCTTTGCCTTTCTGGTCTTGAGAAGTCAGATTATCTCGTTAGTGCAGACATTTCACTTCTCCTGTCAGCTCCTGATTCCGTTTCAGTCAGTGAAAGCAAGCCAAGGAGTTGCATAAGGAAGGATTTGTTTTAAGAGGCTTTGCAGACAGCAATCCCTCATCCTGATAATTTTTAACAGGTAGTTGCTTTGTTCTTTTCTTTTATTTTTTTTCCCTCCTCCTATCAGTTTCTCTTTTTATCAAGGTACAATTAAGCAGGCTGACTGGCTTGCAGAGTTTTCACAAGAGAAACCCCACTTCTCTTGCCTTCTTGGTTGAACTTTTCAAGCTTGTCCTTAAACAGTGCTTTTAAATGTTGTTGCTATTATGGGAAAAAAAAAAAAAAAAGAGAGAAAGGAAAAAAAAAAGGCCTTGATAGGTTGCAGACATGGTCCCTGGAGGTTTATTCCTCACCTCAACCTCTTCAGAACTCAGCCCAACAATTCCTTTACAGCCAAACTCCTTCCCCAAGGAACCGCAACATGCACGATATCTCTACCTTCTCCCCCTTTGTTCCCATTTCTGTTTTCCACATAAACCCTGTGGACAGGAGCTTCTCAGGCACCAGCAGGAGGAGGCAAGGCAGCAGAAGTTCACACACATTTGGGAGAGAGCAGCATTGCCGTGGCTGATGTGCACCACAACAGCAATAGGCCAGGGCATAAAATTCTCGCTCCTACAGCAAAAATTGAGTGTTCTCCATCTCAGCCATAAAAAACCAAACAAACAAACAAACAAAAAGAAATCCTTAATATGAAGCTTCCTCCTGGAGTCTGGCAGAACACCTCCTTGCCTTTTACACCCTCCCTGTCTTTGCCAAGTGCCCAAATCCATTACCTTGACAACACAGTGCATCACTGTAATAGCATGAGTCAGTCTGGCAGTTTTTGTGACCATAACAAAAGCAGACTCCCATCGATTGGCGTGGAGCTCCCTGTTCCAAACTATAATTTCAGAAGGATACTCGCTTTAAATCTCGTCGCTCTGTGCTTCGAGTCTTGCCAAACTTGTCCATAGACCAAAACCAGTGGCTTGTTTTATGGCCTCGTTTTAATGAGTTTGTCTGTATTCCAAGCCCCAGCAAACAAAACAGATCAAAACCCCCTTCCATTTAGGGTTCTCACTCACAGCTTCTTCCTCATCTTCGTGTACCCAGTCTTCACAGGCTGAGCTCACTGCCTGCACCATCTCCCAGAGTTTCCAAGGGATGGTCACAGTGTTCTGTTCCAGGCTCCAATCCAAGCAGGCAGAGGCTTCACTCAAAACCAAGGCTCAGAGCAGTGGAGGAAGGAATGAAGGGGATAAACCAACAACTGTCCAACAGGTTTTCCATCAGAGAAACTCCAGCTCCAGCAGGTATTGATCCAAAGACGGGGCTGTTGCTGGCCAGCACACCTGTGGCTGACAAGCCAAGGAAGCAAACAGGTCACAACAATGTCAAGGAATAACTGTCACCACGAGCACGCAGCAGTACATCTTCTTTTACAATAGCCAGGAGAGGAGGGCTCGGATTTCTTGTGTTTCCTTTCCTTGTCAACATCCCCTTTTCAGCAGCTTTGTTTACAGACACAGGGACACCTGTACTCTATTCTTCTTCCTTGTGCTGCGAGAGGAAATTCCCAAGCCTGTGGATGCCAGGCAAAAATCAGTGTCTCACTGGAAACCCTGCATAACCCACACTGTTGATGAGAAATCTGATTACCAGGGGATGTCCTGAGCTTTTCCATGTGCTTCTTTGGGACAGCACTGGAGCGTTCAGCCAGAAATTCTGAGGTTTTTCATCGGATTCCTCATCACCAAGATGGGGTTCTGCTGAGCCAAAATCCACTTTAAATCAAAAATCCTTGCAGGAAAGATGGGCAGGTGACCTCAGCACTTCCCCGGGGCTGCTGAGGGAGATGGGAACACTGCGGGGGCACTGAGAGCCTGCAGCACTCCACAGGCAGCAGGGAGCACACACCCTGCCCCGGCACAGCCCCACAGGAACCCTCGATGGGCATCCCTGCTTTTGGGAAAGGGGTGGAGGACTCCTCCTCAGGTGTCCCAGGAGATCCCGAGTATTTCACAGCCCTGAGCCTCCCATCTGTTCCTGAGCAATGGGATGAAGGATCTAATTAAGGGGAGATTAACATGATAGGCTCGAGGCAGCAGAGTCTCTGCTGGAGAAAACTCAGTTACCTGCTGGAGCTCTCTCAACGACTTAATGCAATAGTGGAGAATGGGGAAAGGCAACATCATTTGCTACAAGTTTTCAATAATGCTCCATGTAATAGAGCAAAGACCCTGTCCTGTCCTTAGGGGAATCAATGCTGTAGTTCAGAGGGAAAAAAAAAAAAAATGAAAGAGAAAGAAGATAAATCAAAGCAAGACACAAATCAACTTCCAGCCCTGCATTTTGGGCTACTTAGTGACGTACAAGTAAAGCGAAAGCATCATGGTTCATCCAAAGAAAGGATGTTCCTGGCAGGACTTCAGTGACACGTCCCATCTCCAAAGCACCAGGACACCAGTGACCAGGCTGTGCTGGACAAACCAACCAGGAAAACTGAGAAATCCTCCACTCAAGCTCCAAGGGTGACTAATGGTGGTGCAAATGAGGCTCATGAGGCGGCACTGCAAGGGAATAATCAACAGCCCTTCAGGAAAAATAAACAGAATGGCAGAAGCGACCAGAAGACACAACTACCGAGGGTCTAGTAGAACTTTGAGTTGTACTGCTGCAAACTTCAACCAGAGTTAGGCACAAACATTTCTATAAATCCCAAGGAAGTTTGTGTTGGTTTTTGGGCAGAGGAAGAGAGTGTCCACTCCACAGCATTCCCTTGGTTGTTTCTGTGGCTGTCAAAGACTCCATGTTCAGCTGGAGCTTTGCTGGGGAACTGAAGCCAGCACTTGGAACTGGTGCTTGAGATTCCTTCATCTGAGGACACGGTCCAAGCCTGAGCCAGACTCACGGGTGCTGCTCTCCGCCTGCCTGAGGATCATGGACCGTTCCCCCCAACACTCCCTGAGCATTCAGCTCCTCTCATCACTGTGTTCCTAAGTCCCTTGTGACAGAGGCAGATGTCAATATTCCCGTTTTATGGCTAGAAACTGAGGCACAGGGAGTGGAAGTGCCTTGGCCAGAGACACAGAGGGAGCATCTGGTTCAGCAGAGAGCTGAGGCCCAGCTCCCCAGCACCAGGCGAGCAGCCAAACTGCTGGAACAGCTTCTGTCAGGAACAATCCCCACATGGAAACACGCCACCGACACAAGGACAGCCTAATTACAATTAAAAAGGAATCTTCCCATACACAAATAGGGTGGCAGTGCACCACGTATATTTAACCCCTTCCAGCACTGAGCAGGAAGGCTCTCACCCTGCAGGAGGGCTTTGGAGAGCACCTGCTGCCAGCGCCCCAGCACGGAGGGCACGGCCACTAAAGGTTTGGTTTGCTGCTCAGGATGGTCCCGTGTGGGCCTGGTATTTCTGGCTCTGAGAGATTTTCAGCCTGCTAGCAGCTGTTGACTTTTTCCCAAGGAAAAATTTCTCAAGAAAGCTTCTCCTCAAAACAATCTTGGCAAACAACTCTCCTCTCTCAGAACAATCTTTCTCCAGGTGGTGTTTTGCTGTTTCTCTGGTTTAACCCACGGGACCAGAGAGGTGTCGCTCCTGTTCACCAACCACGTTCAGTCTGGATGGGAACACCTTATAAAAGGCAGTAAGGATTAGACAATAAAGGCTTTTTTTCTGTGCCCTTTGCCTTCTGAAATATTTGGAGCCTCTCATCTTCCTTTCATGTCCTACAGCGACAGTCCCACACCTGCCAGGCTGTCCTGCTTTTCCCTTTGCTTGGAGCCCCACACCAACCCCATCAGAGAACTCTGTCCCAGCACAGCCCAGCTCATGTGGAGCCTCCTCTCCCCATTTCCCTACAAACACACTCACTGCAGTTAAATCCCCTCTGTGTCTTCCCTCGGAAAGGAGGATTTCAAAATTTGATTTGTTTTAGTCACTAAGTACTCTGTGGTATTCCCAGCAGATCCTTTAGCTGACAAGGTTTGTACTTGTCGCCACTTTGTTGTGTTTTATGAGCAGGGCCCCAGCAGAGCCCCAGACACGGCTCAGCACAGCGCACATCGCTCTCAGCCCGCGCTCCTACCGCGGTGTCACACACAGAGACGGTCCCTGCAGGCACAGCACTCGGCCAGGGAGGATGTTAACTCCCCCCAGCAGCCTGTGTGACACAGACACCAACCTTCCCTGCAGTTTAAACACGGCTGATGAAGCATTTGTGCAGATCAGAGAGACCTCGGCCGGGTTCGTGCCACGGTGCCGGGGGAAGACACGGAGAGTGGCAGTGCCACCTCTTCACCTCTTCACACGCCTGCTCTGGGCTTCCTGGTGCTTCTTCCCAAACCCCAGGCTTCCCAAACCATCCATGGGAGGCTTTAGGGTGCCTGTGTGAGCAGGGCTCCTGTTCCCTGAACGTTCTTCCCCTGACCTGCACCCTGCCCTCCTCACCTCGCCGCAGTGATGACCCACAGAAGGTTTGCTAAAATCCATTTCAATCGTTTCCTCCTCGACTAAAGACACAACTGGGCAGTCCTGATGGGCCACCAGGAGTCAGAAGGTGTTTCACCAGCGCAGCAACGGGATGAAAAACCTGCAACGATCAGATCAGCCACAGTGCTGAGGGGCAGAACGGCCCACAAGGAAGGTGCTGCGCCAGCAACGCATAAAAAGTTCATCCCAGAGCACGATCCCCCACTGCAGGCAACTGGAGATGGCAAACAGCAAAGAAACACAAGGAAAAGAAACTGGAGAGCTGAGCCAGTGTTCACCCAGCATACCAACTCTCGTCTCCCACAGCAAGCACGGAATAATTCCCTGTATCAGAGACACTTGTACAATCTCTATCCTCACACTTCCATGGGGGAATGTTTCACCCCTGTAACGCTGCATTCAAGGCTGGCAGCAGAACCAGCAGGAGGATTCCTGGTCCTTAACAAAGTTTGCTGTCTTTGAAAGTGTGTTTTGCCAATTCTGCTCCACCGCGCTCGCTGCCGAGCGTCTGTTCAGAGGGGAAGGCAGGGTGTCTGACAAACTCCAGGACTTCTGACCTTACAGTCCTGCAGGTGCCTTCTATTACAGCCACAAATCCAGACAAAGCCGCCCCTGCTGCTGCCTTGCACTGAGAAAATGGAGCTGGACCAGAGCATTGCAGGTGACCCGAGTTCCCCGTGGAATTAGCAGGAGTTTCTCCACTCCCCTCCTTAGGAACAAAACCTCTCTGAATAATTCCTGCCTCCCACCAGTCTGCTGCTCAAAAAAGCTTTTTGGCTGGGATTCATCAAAGCAAGCCGTAAAATTTCTGTGAATTTAATTTATGCTTAGGGTCAAGCGTACGGCACCTTGAACCCCCCAGAATTTTACTTCATTTTCAACAAAATTGATTTGTCAAAGCGTGTAATAAGGTGAAAGCAAGACCTTTCCAAGTATCTCTGCCTTAAAAATTTGTGTTGTATCATCTTCATTAGCATCTGTCACATTACACCCAGAGCCAGAGTTTACTGTGAGTGACAGAACACGGCAAGTCAGGACACGCAGGTGTGTGACAAACAAAATCAGTGTAATCATGAGGCTCAGAAAATTGCTTTTAATGTTGTGTTTATAGATGTAATTCTGCGAAATTACCTGGGCAGGATATAGAAGGATTTTTGCTTTACACTACTGCCTGGAAATCCTAAAATTGCAGGTATAGAGGTGGGACTTCGCTCACATTCTACTGCAAGGACATGATGCAGAAATTAAAGATGTGTCAAGCAGCAAAGTGACATTTCAAATACTGGTAAATAAAATGGCATTTAATTCTTTCCAGTCAATGAGAAGGTTTTAAATACAAGTCAAGAGTTGAGGAGGGGACTGGGAAGAAGAACCTTCCAGCCCATCCCACACACAGTCTAGACCTACAGCAAATACGTTAAAAAAACCGTCGCATTTGTAACTAAAAATAAAATGCCACTTCATTTGGTGGCTGTGCAATAGTGATTTTATACAGTGCCATTAAAAGTAAAATTCAAACAGGAGGAACTGCTGAGCGCTGCTAAACTGCAGAATTTTTAAGTTCTTTTGAGGCAAGAACATGTCAATCTTTTATATGTCTGCAAAATGCCACGAACATCTCCAGCAGTCTATAAATCATAAAGGGAATGGTACAAGCAAACAGGAATTATGGGATCTTATCTCTCTGGCAGATTTTGCCCTATGGATAAAGTAGCTTACAAAGCAATAATGGAATATTATCAGCAAAATAAAGTTTTAGTGGCTTTTTTATTCTTAGCAGCATTTCCCTAACACTGTGTCAATAGAAGAGAAGCTTCATCTGGGACCAAAAAGTTCTGATTTGCATATGTTATCATGCAAAATGAGATTTTATTCTGCCCTTGCCTTCAGAAACACTGAGCCAGGCATAAGATCAGATCACAAAATTAAAACAATTTATTGTACTGGAAGTCTCTTCTGTTAGTCTTGGCCCGGTTCCCAGTTCGGGCGATTAGTGAAAGCACAGAAATACTAATTAGCAGGGCAGACTCCTCAGGACCCGCCCCGTTTGTGTTCATGGGGTATTAACAGGTAGACTAACCATGCTCATATTAAAATTACTGTCTGCTCCATCATTAATCATCAAGACAGGAAATTCGATGAGCATTTTCAGCCTGGAGATCATTTATATAATTTATTCCTGGAGCTGAAGCCCTCCCCACCACGGCGTGGCCCTTCTGCGAGAGCCCCGAGGGCATCACCAACACACAGACATCACATTCCACGCCCTGCACATCCTAAGGATTCCTAAAGCTCCAGCCGTTCTTTCTTTTGCTCTCCTCTTTCGAGTCTCATGAAATTTTCAAGACTTTTCATCAGTCAAAACAAGCAGAATCTTACTTTTTTTTTTTACATTCAAATGCAAGAGCAATCCTCCTTCAAAATCACTTGACTCCAGGAGTCTGGGATTCGGAATGTAAATATTTGAAAAGACACGATAAAAAGGAGTGACTTGCCAATATGCATCATCATCACTGCTTAATAAAACTCCTCCGTACCTGAGCACCAGCTCTGTCCTGGTGTTTTATGGTAAACAGGTGGAATTAAAGCTGAAATAACAACCAAATAAAGCTTTGATTAGCAGGAAGCCAAACTGGATTAGCTGTGAAGAATGATGGTCTTTCATGTCATCAGATAAAGAGATGCTTCCTGGGTTTTGTCTGTGGAAAACCAGGTTCACTTTCTTGGTAAATTTTAAGAAACAGGTTTAATAAAAAAATAAAACATGTCAAACATCAGCTGCTGGTATCAACTCAGAGTTTCCCTCTTCATCTCCCAAAACCAAATGGTCCCATGAACTTTAAGAAAACCTTGTAGCATGAGACCTCCAAAAAAGAAAACTTTCCACTTGCAAAAAGCGCTGAGGAAACAGCAGCAGAATTGGCTGCGTGATAGAAAATATCCAAAAAAGCAATTCCAAGGCTCCTCCTGGACTGGGCCCTAACCCTGCCACATCCCAACTGCAACACACACTCCAGATTCCAGAAGGCAGCTCCCACATAATCCTTCAGCAACCCACACCGTTGCCAGGAATAGAAAAGTACATCAGACTTGAGCAATTAAGTTTTTTCTGTGCTCCACAAGCCGGAGAAGAAGCGCACGAAGCAAAGAGCAGCACAGAAAGCGAACAGGATGAATTACAGCCCTTGGCAGTAACAGATAAAAGAATGGCTGCTTTCTTTCATTCATTCAATAATGTATCTGGGGGAATAAAGCTTGTGCTGACAATGAAAAATGTAACGAGTGGGACTGCAAATAAACTCGCAGTTAGCATTCATTTCGTCAGGGAGAGTCCAAAACTCAGCTCCAGATTCACGTTTCGTAGAGAATTTCTACCCAGGTCAAAGACTTATCCTACAATTTAGGGCCACAATAGACCTTGAAATTGAATTTTATTTGGAGTGGGAGGACAGATTGGATTAAGGAAGGTCAAGCTTGCCAGAAAACATTTTAGTTTTGTATTTAAGCATGAGTTAGGAGTGGAGGGGGGTGGTGGAAGAAAAATAGTAAAATATAAAATGGGGGCTTTTGTGTGTTACTATGCTTTGTTAGAAAAAAAAATCCTTATCTACAGTATAAAAGGTACTAGAATCTAATCAACTGCTCCCAGCAGGAAGCCAGGAGTAGCACTTACAGAGTGCAGCAGACTGCCATATAATCACGGCTGAAACAGAATTACAGCTCACAGAACCTCAGCACTCCTGTTGATCTCTGCTGGAGCTTCGGGGTGGAGGAAGAGGAGGAGGGAGGAAGTCCAGCAGACATCCCCCTCATCATAAAAAAAAGGGAAACGAAAAGATTTGCCAGTCCCAAAGCTTCACCAATTCACTGAATCACAAGAGGCAAAACCACAAATTGTCCCACTGCGGGTGATCAACTTCTCGTTCCATTCAATTCCTGCTCCCACCCATCCAGTTCTCCAGCTCTTTATACTATTTATTGCTCTCTCTATATATATATAAATATATTTTGTAAAAAGATCAGAGAGTTTATTCTGTAAAACACCAAGAAAGAAGCCCCACAGTGGTTTTCAACGCTCGTGCAAAGAATAAAGGTACAAATGCCTGGATAGCTCCAAATCAACAGACATCTGCTGGTATTTTCAGCTTCTGAGAAAACATTTGACGCTTTCTTTTTCCCCCTCCACCAGAGTCTTTTCAGAAGGTGTCCACGTTCATGTGGCTTGGGGCTACCACATATGTAAAACATGAGTAATTGGAAAAGCTGAGCTCATTGTGGAGCAGCAAACAGCTCCTCAAAGGGAGCTCGGATCTTCAGACACAGCCACTGGAAAATGTTTCTTTGGGGTGGAGAACACAGTGAGATGAGGGCTTGAGCTTCTCTTTCCCTGTCTCCTTGGAATGCAGGGGAAAGATAAATGTTCTTTCTCTTAAGGGTGTGGAGTGAGGAACAGAGCTCTGGTTCCTGCCTGAGGCAGATGCTGGGCTGGGACAGCTCCTATTTCATGCGAGTGTCAATTTTCCATGTCACTGAACCCCAGGGAGCTCTCAGGCTGATGTCCAGGGTGCTGCAGAGGGGCAGGGCCTCCCATTTAAAGAAAAACCGAAATAAAGGCAGAGAAAAGAGAGAACAGCTGCTCTCTGGCTTCGTGAGCATCAGCTGAGGCTCTGGAAGGAGCTTTCCCAAAATCCTGTCCTTGAAACAAGCACTGAGACACGGGCACAGTGTCCTGCACGTGATCCCCACCAGCACAGGCACCAGAGTTGGCTTTTGGAACCCTGTGGTATTGACTAATCAACAGCTCATAACAATAATAGGATGACAATTGGCAATCAAATGAAAATATTCGGTATCAAAGAAGTCATTTTCTCCTACAAGGTGTTGTTAAGCAGCAGTGGCAAGGTGTTGTTGACTGAATAAATAACAGTATTCATTATTAAGGCATTCACAGTCAGCATGTTCCATACTCATCATTACCATTTTTATTTAAAAAAATATATAAATCTACTTTTCCTTTATGGCAAGGCTTGGGAATGACAGATGATCCATCAGCTTATCTGCTGATTTTTAATGACAGCATTTTGCATTCATTATTCCCTACTTAAATCACTCTTTTAAAAGGAGGAATAACTTATTTCTTCCTCTTGTCACTAGAGAAATTAACCGGTACACCATTAAGAAGTGCTTGCCTAACAAAAAGATACACCAGTCACAGACTTAAAAAAAAACCAGCAGAAAAATAAATTGTCCAAGAGGGAGAGTGAAAATGGAAAGCCACAGATCCAAAAACCTCCACTATCCCCTCACTGCCAAGGTCCATACTTCCAGATTTAAATCTCTGCACTGAAAACCCTCAAGAGAAAAGACAAAATAATTCTTTTTGCTTGTGCAGGGCTGAGCTGAGGAGCTGAGGTGGGTGAAGGCAGGGTCCCCAGTGCCGCAGCCCAGGAGATGGGAAACTTTAATTCCCTGGGGAAACCAAGGCTGCAGCTCAGCCAGCAGCTGCAGCAGTGCTGTGAAATCACTCAGCAGGAGGGGTGAGCACTGCCAGCCCTGCTGCTGCCCAAAAAAACAGCCAAAAAAAAAAAATGCAGCACCCACACCACGTGTGCAGAAGAGCATCCCCCAACAACAAAGCTCTTCCTGGGACTCGTACACACCAAGTTTTGAGCCCAGTGAGAACTCCATAATTCGTTAATTATGCCAACAACAACAACAACAACAACAAAAAAGAGCATTTTTGCAAGATCAAGTTATTGGCAGTTGGTTTTAAGGAAAGCTTTTTTTGCTAAAGCTTTAGTGATTTGCCTTAATGACTGCAATATTTCACAGTAAACCCCTGAACAAGCGTCCTGGGAAAATCCACAGGTCGTACAGAAAGAGTGAACACAGCTTCTGAGTGGGAGTTCCCAAAGACTGGATGTCCAGGTTTGTAATAAAAAGGTATTTTCAGCCAAGTGCCAAGGGGAGATTCCCCTCTTCCAGCCCCAGTGAGATGAGCCGGTGCAAAGTGCTTAACTCCCATTTAATGCTCTTCTCAAATAAACACCAGGGTTTACAAGAAACAAACAAAAATCACGTGCTGACACCGATAAAAGCATCAGCCAATTTTCCTTTTCTCATTTTACAAGAGTTCATAACTTTTTAAGTTAACCATAAAAACATAAACATAAAAAAAAAAAAGTTTGTAACTTTTTAAAGTTGTAAACACAGGTGAGGCATATTAATGGCAAAAACGAGTGGAAAATTCTAACTAAAGCAAAAAATAATTTATGCAAAGTTAACGCTGGCTTGTTTTATAATGTATTTGGCACAGATGATTCAAATAAATCAATGTAACAAACTTAATATTTGCCTGTCTAGCAACAGCACCTCCTAACAATAAAATGAGTTTAAGTTTTGGCTAAATGCCTAATAAATGAGTTGTTAGCTTTTGTACTTTAATGCACTGGCTATTAAGTAAGCAAGTCAACACACCACGAATGGAATCCAAATGTGTGCAGGAGGCTTTGCTGCAAGCCGAACTCATAAATTGGTAAAAGAAAGAATTAAACGCACCTCAAATACCAGCTCCCCGATTTCACATTCATTCAATAATCTTTCCCAGTCTATTATATCAAAGAACAATCCAATTATGGCACTTAAATCCCTGTGTACGGTTGCCAAAAATAAATTCCTTAGCAACGCTCGAAATACCCCCCAGAAATGTTACAGAAAATTCCAGTTTCTGATTTCCACAGTATTTCAGGTGTGACACACTAATGCCTGCCATTAGGCAGAACCATCAGGAGTTTTATTTTGTGCAGATTGGTGTCTGTAATGGCAGGCTCTGAGTGCCTCCTTTATCATCACACCTGCCAGGCACAGAAACCAGGCAGGTACTTCAGAGCAAGTGCGTACTTAAGTGGCACCCCACAGAAAGGGGCTCCCCTGAGCCTGGAATGGGTTTGCAAGCTGGGACTACATTAAAAAGTACAATATTTACAGAACAATCAGGTCACGCTTCTTGTGGCGTTAAGGGTTTGGGTCACGTCTGCTCCCTCCCTCTGGGAGTTCCGTAAGGATTTCCCAGCAGTGAGGGGATGGGAGGTAACTCAAGGTGCTGAACTGTGCAGAGCCCGCATTTACAGGACGAACTGTACTAAGAGTTGTGTTTCCTGGGTATTCACCTCATGGAATGTGCAGTGGGGACTGGAATCTGCAAGGGGGGAGTGGAATGTGCAGTGAGGAATGGTGCTCACTCCGCACAGGGAAAACTGGCTCAGAGCTCTCACCTGTGCCAGCTTTGCCACAGACTCTGCCAAAGTGAGCACAGGCAGGGAAGACACCTGAACTGTGCAGAGCCCACATTTCCAAGATGAGCTGCAAGAAGAACTGTGTTTCCTGGGGATTCACCTCCGCAAACACCAAGGAAAAGGCTACTTTAACGGGAAAAAGGGGATTCAATTATGGAGACAACCCCCAAAATTCAACACACAACAATTCTGTCCCTGGAGTCAGGAAATCCGCTGTGAGAGTGATGAGCTCAGCAGCCTCGGTGCTTTATCACTCACACTTCAGGGATCAGTTAGCACGGCTGCAAAGTGCCCACAGAACTCTGCAAAGCTTCAGAAATTCCCCACAATTGGGCAGATTTTCATCATGGACCTCCCGAGGCAGCTCCCACCCCCTTTAAGACGCATTGCACGGGGAAGAGCAGGCAGGAAAGCAGCAGAGCCTTGGAGAAGCCCATTGACTGTGAATATGTCATCATTCCCTTTGGCAGGCGGTGTGGAAAAAAAGCAGGCAGGCTCCACTGCATGAACGACGATTTCAGCAGTCACTCACTCATCTGCATGCGCTGCAAATTGGCTCCCAGCCTCCCTGCCACGTTCTTGCAGTCCTAATTATACAGACCACCCTACCCTGAAATTAAACTTTCCCAACTGTTACATCAATATTAAGCTGCACATCGAGGAATGATCTACCCAAAACGGAGGTAATTAGGTCAAATTAAAAAAAAAAACCAAACAAGACTGATTTCGGAATGGTTTGGTCGGCTTTTCTGTTGCTCAGAATAGCGTTTGGATCAGGTTCTGGGGACTACACTCATGAGGAGTTTATTTAAGCCACTCCTTTGCATGTTCAGCTCTGCTGGAAGGAAGAGACCAAAGGGTCTGGAGTTCCAAGGTTTGGGTTTTGTTGCTTTTTTTTTTTCCTCCTAATATTTTTCTAATTCACTGTAGTCTCATTAAACAAGTGCTGCCAGAAGAAATTTTCTGCATTTTTCTCTGGATTTGCACAAAGCTTCCTACTGGTTTGACAACTCTAGAGATCTTTATCAAAAATTAACTTTCTAAGTCATTTTCGTGCCTCTGTGCTGAGTTCTTCCAACAAGATTTTCCTCATTTTCCAAAATTTCCAGACAACAGAACACTGACTATGCTGGGACTCCCTGCAGTGCACACCAGGCTGCCGCAGCTACCAAAGATTCATTTGTTCAAAAAGATTCTTTTGGGTCATAACACGGGGATGGAACAAGAAGGAACAAGAAGAGGGGCTAAGCCATCACCTTCGTGGGCTGGTGAACTGGGGCCAGGAGCAATTCTCTGCTCCAGCAGTCCCTGTTCCCTCTGACCCAGCTCTGCTGGAGCTTTACCACATGTTATAAACGCATATTGTAAAGTTCGGTTTTTTGCAAATAATAAAATGAATGCTTTATGTATAACTGTACTGTATTGTCTTTTATTAATTGAGTTCTGAAAGGTGATAAATGTATATTTTCTGATTGTAACTAGTAAAAAGACTAGTCTTTTTTCTCTTTGTGATGTCTAAACTGACCAAACCAGAAGGTGTGGAGAGTCACCTTGCACTCCTGCATTAAGGCTGATGACTTTCTGTTTCACATCCAAATGGAGATAGCCAAAAACCTCAGGAGAAGAATTTATGAGACCCGTGTTACCAGACAGAGTGGAGCCACCCACAGATGGATCTACCAGATTAAATGATGGGGGGGAATTGAAACGGATCAAACCCAAAGAGAATGTCTGAATCATGCGTTAGGGTCTATTGAATACGTAAAACAGAGATCCTTAAAAATAGAAATCTGAAAGGGTGAAGGTGTGCTGCTGGCTGGCTTGACGCCAGGCACCCTCGGCCGAGAAACTTTTGCTTTTTCTGTCTCCTAAATTGTCTATTTTTCTTTTTTTTTATTAAACTTATAAATTTTTCTAAGAGAGTGAAACTCGTTTTTCACACCAGAGCAGCACCGAGCCCAGATGAGAGAGAGGCACAAAAAGCCACCCCAAAGAGCTGCCCGGCCAGCAGGGAATTCATTCCAGGATACTGGGATCCCTACAGGAGATGGAGACAACTTCATTGCTCTTGGCCTTGAATGGAAAAAAAAAGAAAAAAAAAAGGAAAAAATGAAAGAGGAGAAAAGACCCTCCAGAAACGATATTTGATCCTCGCACTGCGGTTTACTACAATAAGCTGTTCCTCCTACTGTTAATTTGTCTATTATTTTTATGTCCCCTCTAAGCTACGGTGAGGTGTCGGCGCTTTCATCTAATGGGAACATTGCCAGGCTGGCCTGGGTTCTTTCACACAAAAAAGGCAGAGATGTAAAGAACCAAGGTTAGTTAAAATTCTTCTAACTCAGGTTCTCTTTGTGACTCAGTGCAGCCGCTTACATTTGAAAACGTGTGTTGATGCTTCTCGCTTTACACAAAGCAGAACCGACTCACACACACACAATAGAGGTCACAGCCTGAAAACTGGTGCATGAAAGATAAAATCCCCTGCATCAATGGCTCAGGAGACAGAGCTGCCTTGGGGGTGGCCAAAGGCCGGGAAATGAGCTCCTGCAGGATCTAAAGGCCATGGGCATCCCACAGCCACAGCACATTTCTTTGCCCATGACACCTCTGACCTAAGGAAAGCAGCAAGCGGCTAAGAAGAGGCAGGGAGCACCCAAGTACACAGCACTACAGCACCTTAACACCCCTAATTTTTAATTCAAAGCTTTCCTTTCCAAACTAGCCGAAATCTGGCTTCGTGGAAATACGGCTTTCATGGTGGGAAGAGTTCCTGAGGAGCTCCAATGTCCTCACCTACATCAGTCTGGCAGGGGGTGACAGCAGTGGCTTTCCCTTCCCATCTCCCTGGCTTTTCTCCCTCTCCATCTCCCTGGCTTTTTCTCTTCTCCATCTCCCTGGCTTTTTCTCTTCTCCATCTCCCTGGCTTTTTCCCTCTCCATCTCCCTGGCTTTTCCCTTTCCTATCTCCCTGGCTTTTTCTCTTCTCCATCTCCCCGACTTTTTCCCTCTCCGTCTCCCTCATATTTTCCCTCTCCATCTTCCCTTTTTTCCCTTCCTACCCCCCTGGCTTTTTTCCCTCTCCATCTCCCCGACTTTTTTTCCCCCCTCTCCATCCCCCTGCCTTTTTCCCCTCGGCTCTTCTCCATCCTTTCCTGCCTGCTTTACACCCCTCCCCGTGTTTCTTCCCTCCCTCTGCTCCTCTTGCTCATCCACTTCATAGTACTACGTGAACTCGGTGGCATCCAGCCCGCTGCCTCTGCACGGCCTCAAATAATCCCGAGCAGGGCTGTCTGTCTGCACCAGTTACTGCTCCTTTGTGCACAGCAACGCACGCCATTGATCTCCTGTCAGACAACTGCTGCTGCTGGTGCCACTTTACACACTCCGGGTCCTGGGGCCAGGAGAGTTCCTCGTGGCAATAAACACATCAGGAAGCGTTGGAGCGCACATCCCCGGCGTGGGGAATAACACTGTGCTGCGTGCTAGGCTGGCTGCAGCCCGTCTTCCTGGGCTTATTTATCTTCCAGGAGCACCAAAGTCCTCGCTGCAGCATCAGGCTGCCCTGTGCTGAGCTGGCACTGGGGGTGAGCACAGCTCAGCCTCCAGGAGGCCGAGGCACTGCAGTAAATCAGCTCAGCAAAGCCCTGGCGCTGCCTGCCAGGCTGGGATTGGGAATCTCTGCCCCTCAGTCCCTTTCGGGATGGCTCGGAGGCAGCACCAGACCCAAGCGTGTCATCCCGGGACAGAGTGGAGGGGAATTCGACACAGAAACACCTCCAAAGAGCTCTGAGGGAGAATCTCAGTCTGGCAGAGAGGGGCTGAGCACCTCAGGAGGTTCCAGGTGGAGCTTGCTTATTGTCCCATGAATTGGGGACTGGAATGTGCAGTGGGGAATGGAATGGGCAGGGGGGACTGGTGCTCCCCACAGTGTGGGAACTGACAGTGGTCACAACACGGGTTTTTAGGCTCCAGGCAGTGCCTTGGAGCCTGTGGGAAAACCAAGGACAGAACTCTGTCAGTCTGGCCTGGGAAATCGTGAGGAGGAACAACCCAAATCCAAAACAATCCCTGTAAACGATCCCTGTAGATCTCCTCCTCCTGACCCCTGGTGCTTTCCCACCTTGTTCCCTGGTAGAGATGTTTACAGAAAGGTGCTGCCCTAAAGGACCAGCCCTACTCATTGTACCCAAACACTGCATGAAACAATCTGTCTCTCAATAAACTTTGCTCTGAGCCCTCTGAAGAAATCAGAGCTCCACGTGTGGTTACATGAGCCCTCCCGAACTGTAACGGTGCCCACAGGGCAGGGACAACAGGCTCAGAGCTGTCACCTGTGCCAGCTTTGCCACAGACTCTGCCAAAGTGAGCACAGGCAGGGAAGACACCTGAACTGTGCAGAGCCCACATTCCCAAGATGAGCTCCACTAAGAACTGTGTTTCCCGGGGATTCACCTCCGCAAACACCAAGGAAAAGGCTACTTTAACGGGAAAAAGGGGATTCAATTATGGAAACAACCCCCCAAAATCCAACACAAAACCATTCTGCTCCTGGAGTCAGGAAATCCGCTGTGAGAGTGATGAGTTCAGCAGCCGTGGTGCTTTATCACTCACACTTCAGGGATAAGTTTGAACCCCAGTTCTCGTTTTCAAGACACGCCCAAAGCTTTGAAAACAAAACCAAACGATGCATCTTTGCTCAGCTGATCATCCACTCCAGTAACACATATTTACTTGAAATAAACATATGCACAAATCTGAACTGGCAGCAAATTTTACACCTTTCTTTTCGGCTGATATTCCTGATTCAAAGGGTATTCACAAGCACGGGAAAAGAAGTGAATTATTTTAAAACAGGAGGATGTGTTTGCATGCCTATAAATACATAAAATAACTGCTTTCCCTGTTGTAAAGATACATTACAATTTCAGTTTTACAAAATAAGTTAATAATTTTAATTCTGTAAACGCCTCTTAAAATAGCAAAGAAATTGAATGATCATAATAGAATCTTAATTTTTCATTCAATTTTAAAGACAGAGCATGTCAAATATTAGAGCTGAACTGAACTGAATCAATTAAAAACATATATAAATTTCCAGGTAACAGAATAAATACTTCTCAGGACACCTGGAAAAAAAAGCCTTCTGAAGATTTCACTCTCTCTCCTTCTGCATGCTGAGTGCCCCTCATGCAAGTTTAATTCATGCAGTGATGGATATCCTGAGAGACAGAAACTGTATTATAGACATGAAGATGAAATAATCCCTGGGTGAGAAGAACCAGTTTGGTCTCAATGAGGATGTACTCAGCACTGCAGGTTAAATCGATTTTATTAACTTTGCTAGTTAGCATAAATATCACCCTCCTGATTAAAATACTAGTTTGTCAAGGATCAGACTCCTCTTACCTGGTAATAATCCAATACAATTTAATGACTGTTCTCGAGGAAGGAAAACGATCTCTCAGTACATTCCCTTTCAGAGCAGCTCTCTGGCCTCAGCTCTTGTGCTGCTGCCATCTCCTGTGTCCTGAACCAAAGGCTGGGTCACACAAAAGTGTTTGTTCCTCACCTTTCCAGCCAGGAGAACACCCAGCACCGTGAAATATGTTCTGTTCTGCAGCCTTTCAAATGAGACCACGGAAACTCAGCACTGATTTGAAAGAACCTAATCCTACAAAATGCTAAATCACCCTGGCAAAGCTCCCGAACCCCTCAGGATACCAGCCCTGAGTGATGGGGTGCCGCAGCTCGCCAGGACGGACCAGCCTCTCAGGGCATTTTTCTCAAGCCCTCTTGCCCTGGTCCCTGTGCAGGCTAATTCGTGGCATGTTCCTGAAATGCTTCCAGGGAACTCTCAGGAGCAAGGGACACAAGAATTGCAAGGCTCCATCCATCTTTCGGCAAACGCAGTGGGGAAAAAAATAAACCTGTGTGGTCTTTAGAGTGGGATCTGTTTGCAGGAAACCACCAAGGGCTCGTGTCTGGTAGACTCCCAGATTTTGGCTGTGTATTTCAAAGGCATTTCTTGCACTAATTCCAGCACTGACAGCCCTGGGTAAGAGCCCAGCCCTTCAGCAGCTCAGCTGTTCTGCACACAGGGCTGAAAACATCTGATTTGCAGCAGAGCCCACCAGCCCTGACTTCATTACAAGCCGTGCCTGAGCTCAAAGCAGAAACCCACACAGATCCTTCCCCATGGAATGGAAGTGCTGGGTCCAGGCATGGAGCAAAAAACTATTTGTGCTTGAAGAATCAACTCTTTTTGAGCCAAAACACTGCTGCCTCAACCGTCCCCACCAGAATGAGATTCTGCCCCAAGGAGAAGAGCTGGAGGGAGAAGAGATGCAGGTGGCAACAACCAATCCCCTCACTCAACCAGCAACCAAAATTTTTGAGATGGCAAAAATTAAAGGCAAAGCAAGGCTGCACACAGATCAGAAAAGATGTGGGCACTTATACTGCTTTGTGTCTATTTAAAATAAATCTCTTCTTCTTATGCTCTTTGTTCAACTGCATTATCAAAAAAAAAAAAGAGGTTTTAAATACAAGCTTATGGGACCACTAAAGAGGTGAATTTATGAATGTATTCCTAACAAAACACACTCTGGAAGGCTTTAATCTATGAATTGTGACAACCTTGGACAAAATGGATTTTTAATAGAATATAATGTAAACTGCCTGAAACACTGCGATAAGGAATTTTTTTTTTAAAGTAATGCACAAAAAAGGCAACGATGCACTCTGCATGCAAGGAGGAAAGGTCTTAATTTAAAGCGTTTTAATGGACCCTCAATTTGCGTAGGGAAATGTGAGAAATGGAGATGAAGAACTCAGGATAGCAGTAACACTGCAGAGGGGACAGGCAGGAAAGATTAGAAAAGTAAGCAAATTTGAAAATGCTCCAGCTGATAAGAGGGGCTGCAAGGAGCACAGACAGGATTAGAACATGTCACAGCCCAGAGTCACAGGCTGTGTCCGTCAGGGGCTCTTATCAGAGCCGAGCACTGGGCAAAGCACAGCCCAAGTGCAGAGCAGACCTGCCTGGGGTGAAGGGCACTGGGAGGGCACAGATCTCATTCAGGGTGGCTGTGGCTCACGGGGATTTCTGCTTTTCCCTGAGCTGTGCCAGCCCGGCGGCTGACAGGGCTTTTCCACCCCGCACAAAGCCCGAGGGAGGCTCAAACCCACTGTGGACTCGGCTAAATCTGAGCCAGAAATGAGCTAAGCTCGGCTCAGAGGCTCAGTCCTGGCTTAGCCACTGCTCCTCTACCAGCTGGGTGAGTCAGCAGCAGGGGAATTAATTCCAAGAGAGAGAAAAAGCATCTCTCCCGAGGTGGATAAAGTTCTGTTCACTGAGAGATGCTGCTCTGCCACAAAAGAGGTTGATCCTCACTCTCACTCACACATAAACTGCCTTTAATGAAACTCCTTGGATTTCTAAAACGAGGAAAACAGGAACCAGGTCTAGCGACAATTTTGGCCTTAATAGGAGCAAGTTCAGGTCTCTGATCATTTAAATGAGACAGCAGAACTTCTACAGAAACACTTGACACTCTTCAAAAGAAACAGGCGGGCCATCATTACGGCCAAAAAGACAAATTAAAGGAAAGATCAAAGTTAAATATTTACTCGAAGCACTACAATATTTGCAAATCTGGAAGTGATCTTTCAGCAGTTTCTATTTGCATACTTTAATTAATCCAAAAATATTAAACTAATCTCACAAAGGAAAGGGTCAAAGTATTAATTAACTTGAGATGCATTGCTTTTGTGCAATTTAACAGTTCAACACAAAGCAAAACTCAGTTTTAATAAAAACTAAGTTACTGTGACAGGTATAATTTCATGGATTAGTGAAACCACATACAAGGCAATAAGTTGCAGTGTTCAGGCTATTATTTTTTTTCTTTTTGGTCCAACTTTAAAAATAGTTCCCTTCACTTTGATTTCAGTACCATCAGATGACCTTAATCTTCCTTTAACCTCAGTATTTCGCTTTCCAACTGATGGCTTTCCACCTTGCTCCGAAGGGAACAGAGGTCACAGTTGTCAGAGGAAAGAACCTGATGAGGTTCACAGGGAGCAGACCCTGCCCAGACACCTGTTGCTTTTTTGGGACTCCTTAAAAACAGAGGGCAGACAGAATCAAGGGAATAAAAAGCAGTTCTGTTTGTATGTATTGAAGGGCCTTCAGGTACATTTGGGGTCCCCCAGGGGCTACACCCAAAAATGGATGATGGGTTACAGGTTTTCTATGACTTTGGTAAGTTTGGTCTGTTCGCATATTGGGGGTTCATCTTCCAATTACAGCTTCAGGTAACGAAGTCATTTACCCCAAGTTTGCTCTGCCCCAACTCACTTCTATTTGAATTTCTCAGGGCCTGAGGCAGTGAGGTGCCCTTGATCCCCAGGCCTGGACAGGAATTGTTGTGTCTGCCCAAAATGGGAGAGCAGCAGCTCACACTGTGTGTGCAGTTTAGAGTTCTACGCTGAAGAATTGCAGAGTTACAAATAGATGAAAAATATAAGAGTTAAAATCCCAAGGCTTTGCACCCACAGGAGCCACGGGAGCTGAGCCCTCCCTGCTGCAGCCACCGCGTCACCCCCAGCCCCAGGACAGGCACAAAGGGACCTGAGCTCCCAGCCCCAAAGGGGCTCACGGGGCTCAGCAGCAGCTCTGGGGGAGCTGGGACACTTTGCCAAAGGACAAAGGCTTGGGGACAAAGTGCCCAAAGCAGCGGGCGGAGCTCTGCATTATCCACCTGTGAAACCCCCCAAAAATAACGATGGAAGGTGGCTGGAACCTCCTGCATCCCCTCAGAATTACAACTTACAAATGTGCTTAGGAGACAGGAGGGGTCTTCCTCTACCTCCTCCCTTTCCTTTCCTTTCCTTTCCTTTCCTTTCCTTTCCTTTCCTTTCCTTTCCTTTCCTTTCCTTTCCTTTCCTTTCCTTTCCTTTCCTTTCCTTTCCTTTCCTTTCCTTTCCTTTCCTTTCCTTTCCTTTCCTTTCCTTTCCTTTCCTTTCCTTTCCTTTCCTTTCCTTTCCTTTCCTTTCCTTTCCTTTCCTTTCCTTTCCTTTCCTTTCCTTTCCTTTCCTTTCCTTTCCTTTCCTTTCCTTTCCTTTCCTTTCCTTTCCTTTCCATTCTTCCTCTTCTTCTTTTTTTTTCTTTAATTGAGGAACAAGTGCATGGAAGAGCTAACGAAGGGAAAGGCTGGCCTGGAATTGATGCCACGAGGCTCTCTAGCAGCTCTGCAGAGACTCTGGGAGGGGAATTCACCTCCCCTCACTTCACAGCTTCACCAGGCAAATAAATGTCTGCAGCCCACTCAGTCGCCTCCACTCTGCCTCGGTGCTGGAGGGACCCAGGCACTTCTCCCTCCTTGCTCACCAGGCCTGATTTACACAGCTAGGACAACTCTCCTCTGCAGTGCCTGTTGCTAAAAAGTAATTAAATATCTTCCCATTAAATATCCTTCCCCTCAACGCTTCTCTCCAGAGCTGGATGGGGTTTGTTTGCTCCTCAAATACAGCTTCAGAGACTAAACAGAGCAGAAACTCTCTTTGTACTCCAAACCTCTGACAATAACCTTCTTGGGTCTAAGCAATTACCAGCAACCATTTTCCTCCCTTAAAGGATTTTCCAGGAAAAAAAAAAAAAAGAGATGGATGCAAACAACCCTGCGAATAAAAATTTTGACATAAAGTTTTGTGATTTCCTAATCATTATACGATTTCTAGCTAAATTTATGCACGGTGTACTTTACCTGCAGAATAACTGCAGGATGCTGGGGAGAAATTACTTGTTTTGTAAAAACCCGTAATTCTGGCTAACAACGTAAATTTCTCATTACTTTTGATCCAGCTGCTGGGAGCATTCCCATCACAAACGTGCAGAACATTCCAAGAGTTCAGAGGCACCCAGAGGTGTTTTGCAGCATTAACAAATGACAGTGAGTAGCTGTTATTTTCACAGCTTTCAAATAAAGAGGGCTGCATCCTCCTATAGCGCTGTCGGTTGTTCTCCGTATTTCTCTATGTCAGTTCTTTTTTTTGTTCTGTCGGCTCTTTGGCAACGGGAATTCTGCTGCCCCGAAGGTCATGAAAAGCAGCCGTGAGCTAAGACTGGGGGGCTGCCTCCAGCTCAATTCAGTAATTTACTCCCAAAAGCTCGGAAGTGAAAAAAAGAGGGGGGGGAAACCTCTTATCAGATCACCTATAGCTCTCCCAAGGAGGCTGAGGAGGATAAAACGCTGCTAACGTGGGTCATGAAGGAAGTTTGTGAGTCTCTGGCAGCACTGAGCACAGGTTCATGCAGCAGGGGCTCACCTGTCCTTTACTCCCAAAAGCTCAGAAGTGAAACAAAAGGAGAAAAAAAGCTCTCATCAGATCACCTATGGATTTTCCAAGGAGGCTGAGGAGAAAAAAACGCTACTAATACGGGTAATAAAGAAGTTTTTGTGTGTCTCTGGCAGCATTGAGCACACGTTCATGCAGCAGGGGATCACCTGTCCTACACTTCCAAAAGCTCAGAAGTGAAACAAACGGGAAAAAGCTCCAATCAGATCACCTGTACCTTTTCCAAGGAGGAGAAAACGCTGCTAATCTGGGTCATTAAATAAGTTTTTTTGGGGGTTTCTGGCAGCGTTTAGCACAGGTTCACGCAGCAGAGGCTCACCTGTCCTCGGCGCCCGGGTCGTTGTGCACACAGGTGAGCGTGGCCGTGCTCCTGGCGCTGTCTGTCTCCTCCTGCACGCCCCACTGGTCCGCATCGCTGACCCTGATGTCCGAGATCTTCACCCCTGGCGCCGTCCTGATCCTGTGGGGGGAACGACAGGGATTGCCTCAGCCACGGATCAACACAGAGAGGTGAACAGTGAAAGGAAATAATCCCCCTCCCATCTACAGCAGGTTCCAGCCAGGAGTCGCTCTGCTTTAAACGCATTAAACAGGTCCAATCGTCTTTAAAAGGTGAGGTATGAGTTTTATTCTCTGCAGAGCCAGTCAACTTTAGCTTGAGAGAGAATAAGAATGGTTTCTGCCTCTGTGGCACCGGGCTGATACAAATGAACCAGATGTGATGATTTAACGGTCCAGTGTGAAGTTGATTTAATTTGCTGTGTCTGTCCTGCGGTTTAGGATGGGGAGAAAGAGCAATGTGATCTAAAATACATCCTCCTGCCTGCAAACCTTGGGGAGTAAAGTAGCTTGTAATATTAGGGGCCGTGGGCACAGGAAAAAATGAGTTTCATTGCTCAAAGACCATAATGCAGGAAGGAGAGAAAAGGAGTAAGTTATCCTAGACTGAAGGGAGGAAAATAATTATGTCATTGCACCAGGATCTATCAAACTGGGCACATCAGACTGCTGCTGCTGAAAATAATATGGTGCTGGCATGGAAAACTTTGATTTCCTGAGCGTGGCTAGAGCCTGAGAGCAGTGTGGTAGCTGGTAAATGTCACCGTTTTCTGGCTTAAAAGAAACAAAACTTGCCAAAAATAAAAGTCCATGCTCCAGCGAGGCTCAGCGCTGGGAACAGATTGCCAAGGAAGAGGCAACAAACTGCTTTTAATAGCAGGAACTCCATTTGTGCAGCTTGACTCCTGAAACAAGCCTGGGATTACACCAGGAGTGCTGCAAATGTGCCTGGAGAACAATTAGGCAGAGAGAAACTGCTGCAGCGCCACGCTCACCACGACTGCGACTTAATTAATTAAAAAGCAAAGCCAAGAGGGACCTTTTAGTGACGTGGCGGAATGAAGCAGCACTGCTGGGACCTGGAGCGTTGTTTAGCCGTGAATTGTGATGGGTTTGCCCCGTGCCTCACGGCCAGTTGGTGCCCATGTTACACCATTAAAAACCTCCTTGAAGCTCTGGCTGGGTTCCTGTGCTCGGATCAAAGTGAGTTCACGGCTCCACGGGTGGTCTTTCCCTCCGAGAAGGAATTAATTCATCCTGCTTTTATGATATCCTTGCTTTTGCCTGTGAGGGTCTACTGGCTCGACGGGTTAAATCCATGCCTGGCATAACCAATCGGATGAAAAATATTCTCTGTAATGGAATTTTAGCTGATGTTTTTCTAATTGTCTCCTTCCTGCTTTTCCACAGGCATTCCTATCTCCAAGCAGCATTCCTCAAAGCTGATGTGCCCCTTTCCCATCGCCTCCTCTTCCTTTTTTTCAGAGGGACATTCACTTATTCTGTGATAATCACACTGGACCAAATAATTCCTGCACGACACCTGCATGGCTTCATTTCAGACCGACTTGTAATTCACAGGAGATAGAGAATTAGGCCCTCAGCAATGGAATTAGTATTTTCTTTCATTACATTTAGTCAACCACTTTTGAATAAAAATCATTAGGCCCCGGCTAAAAAAAAAAAAAAAAAAAAAAAAAAAAAAAAAAGCCAAACAAAAAAAAAAAACCAAACAAAAAAAACCCACCACCCAAACAAATCAAAGCACCACTTTTTAAATTTTCTCTTTTCCAGCCAAAATTGCATTTTTTTAAGAAATCCACACCACCATTCTCTCAAGTCCCCATGTTTCTCTTGACAATGTGCCTGAAAACTTCTAAGCTGACTTTTCTCCCAGGTCAAATCCTGGTTAATCAAAGGCAAATTGAAGGGCAGGAGATGTTGGGGACACACACACACACCAGGACAGTTGGATCTCATCCTCGATTTCAGGGTTCATCAGCCTCTTCCCATCTGCCAGGAGCTCGTTCTGTCCTCCTACACAGCTCTGGCACTGCAGATATCCTCACTCTGCAGCAGCTACTTCTGTCTACTCTGAACCAAATCTAGGGATGAAGAGGATGAGGAGCTACGAGAATGAGGAGCTACAAGGATGAGGAGCTACGAGGATGAGGAGCTACAGTGAGGAAAAGGAGCTACAACAAGGATGAAGAGGTTCAACGAGGATGAAGAGCTACAATGAGGATGAAGAGTCATGATGAGGATGAGCTACAAAGAGAATAAAGAGCTACAATGAGGATGAGAAGCCACAACAAGGACGAAGAGCTACAATGAGGATGAGGAACTACAATGAGGATGAGGAGCCACAGGACACAGTTCCTGCACACCTGGGCAGGATCCAGGACCCCTGTGCAGCTCCTGCTCAAGCTGCTCCCCTTCACGTCCATCAGCTCTCCCCACACAGAGCACAGGGATGCACGAGCTCCAACATCCCCCTCTCTGTGCATATCCAGCTGTTCCAACCCCTTCCACAGCCTCTGCACCCCAGAAACCAGCCTCCTCCTGGCCCAACCCCGCAGCTGTGTCCCCCTCCCTCAGCCAGGGAGCTTTGCTGTTCATCCTCTCGTGTCTGAGCGCAGCCACAGATGGTTTTAGCCATCAGCTGAGACTCTCCTGCTGACCCCAGTGTAGCCCTGGTTCCGTGCCTGAGGTGTTTTTGTTTTCTGGAATCCTTTTCCCAGGGAATTTTCTGTCAACAGGAGAAATGTTTTTGTAGCTGTAGGTTCGTTATTCATTCCTTTCCCTAGGAGGGACTTCTCCTTGCTGTCCCTCTGCTCTGACCAGTGTGAGTGAAGAGGTTTGTCTTTGTGTCACCAATCCAACTGGTCTGTGTGAAATAGTATAAAAGGGAGACACATCCCAAAAATCAAGGAGTCATTTTCAGCCTCCTGAATCGCAGAGTCTGTGTCGTTGTGGTGTAAAACAGCGTCACCCCAGCTTGGCTTTCCCTTCAGGGTGACCCTTCCCAGGTGTCCCTGTGGGTTTTTTGGCCATGCTGCCCTTCTGGCTGCGCCTCCCCCTTGCCCTGCCTGGCTGGGTGAGCAGTAAGTGAACAGCGCTCGCTGCTCCCCCAGGCACCTTCTCCAAAAGCCTCCCAGAGTGCCGCATTTCAGGAAAAAATTCCAGTCTAATCCCTTGCGTTGCATCTGCTCTGGTGGGCTGAGACAAGATGTCATTTTGCATTTTTGGATATCAGTAGAGCCAGGAAGGTTGAGAGAAGAAGGAAGAAACCACGTTCAGCTTCTCACTTAGGAAAAAGTCAAGAAATTCAAATGAAACCAGCCTACATATGGGAGGTTTGAGCCTACTGTTCCTCAGATAAGTGATTCACGTCTTTAAATCTGCCCCCAAACTCCACAGGCACAAAAATTATTGTAGAAGTGTTGAGGAGCCAGGCTTTGATAAAGAGTAAGAAATCCCTACCAGAGCTGACACGAGCTGGAGAAAGGATGCTGAATGGCACGTGTGTGGGCCCTACTCTGTGCCAGGCTTCAATTAGAAGCTTGGGTGGATCATTTAGTTTTTCTTATACCTCCCTTCCCCACGTCTAAAATACCGGGAAGTGTTGCTCTTCCAGCTCAGAGGGAGCTGTAAGGATAAATGGAATTGCCTGGAAAAAAAAAATAAAAATCTGATGTCCTTTAAGTTTGCCAGCTGACATAAATTCTGCTATCCCTGTGCACGAAATCATGGAAAGGAGTTGCTGAAGTATTTCATGGAACCCTGACCCGATAAGCAACTGTTACCACTAAGCTGGCTTCATTACTTTTTTTATAAAGATAATTTTGAAGTGAGAGGGGCAAAAAAGAAAAAAGGAACAAAACATGACAGCCAACTGGAAATTTGGTAAAACCAACGTTTTATCCCCATGACATTCTTGTTCTCTGAAAAGCAGAACTGTCAGAAAAGTATCCTGTTAAAAGCCCACCTTTAAAACATTGCAGCGTCCATGGCATTTGAAAATGCAGTTAGCAGGGATGTGAGACAGGGATGCTGAGGGAGCTGGGCAGAAATCACCCAAAACCGGGCCTGTTAATCTGGGATATCTCTGTTTATCTGGGATATCTCTGCCTTTGGGGTGAGGAAAACCCCACAAAATGTGACCCCTCCGGCACTGCCTTTGCTGCCACTGTCCCTGTAAGATCTCCAGGGGATGCAGCTGGAGAGAAATGCCAAAACTGCCTCAGAGCGAGTGCAGCCTGCAGCTCCAAAGTCACTACCAGAAGCTGCTCAAAATGCAGATTTTGCAACACCTTTGGTAGCCCTGGCAGGATTTCCCCAAAATGATCTGCCCCCCGTTTACTGCGGAATGTAAAGATTAAAAGTGATGGGCTGGATGGAGCAGCATCCCCAGCCCTCCTTTAAAACGCAATCCCAGCCCGAAGTGAATTTGACCCCGCGAACTGAGCCAGTCTAAACCTCTTCTCCCAGTTCACACACAACACAAGGAAAAGAAGGGTCAAGGAATCGCCAGGGGTGGGGAGAAACTTCAGGGCTGCGGGAGGGGTTTAAGCACCGAGCACTGGGTGTGGGGAAATCCTCTCAGTCAATTAAGTGCGAAATCTGAAAGGTAAATCCCCGCTTGTCACACACCCCCACCCCGATCCTGGCAGCGGGAGCTGGGAGCTAAAGTCTTGGCAAAGGGAACTTTAAAATAGAACCAGAAGGAAAAGATATTTAGGAAATAAAACAGAGATGTGCTCGCAGCAGATGGGAAGTGCTCAAAACGATGAGAAAAACGACTTTTTCTGAGCTATTTTAGAAATCCCCTTATCCCCTCCCCACTCCGTTATGGGGGAAAGCATGATCTGAGCTAAATTCACTCTCAGTGACGTACTAATAATAACAGTTATGATAAATTTCATTTGTAACTTCCAACCATTTCTGTAGTCAGCCCTTCCACACGCGTTTTTAGCCCAATTAAAAATAAAGCCATTATCCTTTCCCTGCAGGAAATCCAAGCTGTAACCAGTTTAGTCAACTTGCCCAAATTATACTGTCTCTGCAGAGCCAGAATGAGGGTTGATCCATCCCAATTCCCAGCTAGACACCCCTCCTCGTCTTTTAAGACCGAACCAGAGCAGAGCTGAGTAATTCCAAGCCCTCACAGAGCATTTAACATATTTGAAGAATTGCACAAACAGCGAGCAATTAGTTCCGAACAAGGTCCCCGGGGAGTTTCTAGTTAAAATACATGTGTTTTAGGAGACATTAAACCAAGCATCGGAAATTAAAATCATCACTGAACTCAGACACAGCATCTGGGGACTCCTGGCTGAGGGTGAGGATGGGCAGTGTTTCTGGAAAGGAAGGAACACAAGGACTCCTGCAGAGGTGGAGTGATGCTGCTTTACACCACAATGACACAGACTCCGAGATTCAGCAGGCTGAAAATGACTCCTTGATCTCTGGGATGTGTCTCCCTTTTATACTGTTCTTCACAGACCGGTTGGATTGGTGACACAAAGACAAACCTCTTCACTCACATTGGTCAGAGCAGAGGGACAGCAAGGAGAAGCCCCTCCTAGGGAAAGGGATGAAAACAAAGGTACAGCTACAAAAACATTTCTCCTGTTGACAGAAAATTCCCTGGGAAAAGAAATTCAGAAACCCAAAACAGCTCAGTCAGGAAACCAGGGCTACAGTGGAGGAAGGAGAAGGAGTTAGCTGGGAGATGGAAGCAGGTGTTTGGTTCAGAGTCCCCACATCCAGTGGGATTTGGGAGAGAGGCACAGACAGCCAGGAGTTCATCCCTGACAGTGCGTGAAAGCAAAACCTCCTGGGAATGCAGTCAGAGCAGAGGGAGCTCCCCCAGGAGAGGCACCATCCCTCTCTTCTGTGTCTTCCTGAGCCTCCTGGCCAGAATTCCTCATGGGCAATGCACAAACAGGAGGAAAATGAGGTGATGTAAAGTCACCCAGAAAAAAAACCACACATGGCACAACCAGGAATCCGATCCAGAGGTGCCAAGGAATACTTTGGTATCTTCACCCTCCAGCCAAACAGTCCTCCTGGTCGTGCTGCAGACCCACTGATGACAGCCAGCCATGGAAAACCAGCCCCTGGCAAAAGTCCTTTCTGTGGGCTTGGGGTGTGTGAGTCAGGGATCCTGCACTGCCCCACCTCTCTTGGAATTTACGACAGCTCAGGGGACCAGGTCCGAAACCTTCACGAGCTAAGCAAGTGTTTATTTTTTAAAACATTTCCCCAAGACACTTTAGCTCTTTGTTCTTTTATGTTTTAAAAGACCTGTCACAGATTTATGTTCAAATTACTTCCCCATCAAATTCTGCCTTAAATAGCAGCACTGGGCCAGCTGTGTTTGCTTCCTCAATTCCATATTAATGTCACCGTAAGCAAAGTTATTTTTCCAAGCATGTAAAATACCCTTCAAAATACACAAGGATCCTGTGAAAGACCCGAGCCCTCTCCAAAGAGGTCACAAGAGTAGAAACACAAAGAATATTCTGATTTACAGCAGAGTAAAACAAGCAGCCTACACAGCCCCATGGAGAGGTGGAACTCGATGGTGAGCAGATGGCAATTTGGAAAACAGCAACACTGCGAGGCACCAAACTAAAGGAAACCCCAGGTGAAAGGCTTTGACTGAAGGTAGCAGCAGGCAAAAAAAAAAAGCTCAGCGTGGCCCTGGGAAAAAGCCAGTGGCAATTGGTGCTGCCAGTGAAACAACGGTGGGGCAAAACCCCCCAGGTTTGCCCTTGGGGTTAAAAGCAGTTCAATACTCAGAGAAAAGCAGCGACTTCCAAAGTCAGCCGGAGTTTTACTTAAGATTTGACCTCTGAGTTTCATCCACGCTAAGAACTGCTCCAGTGCCTGACCCCTCAGTGCATAATTGGCTCAAATGTGCTTCCAGAACAAGCCCTGGGCGTGCTGTGCTCTGCCTGCCTCGGCCCCATTTGCCCCAAAACGCCTCGGAGCTTTCCCTGCCCCACAACCTCGTGGCACTGCCCTTCCTGTGCCTCCTCACCTCAGCACTCTCCCACCCTCACACCTCAGCAGGAAAAGTGCCTTTCCCTCCCTCTGGCACACCTCACTTCCTCCCCGCGCCTTTTATTTGAAGTTATTTTTAAATAACCTTTTGTAGCTGCCGTGCTTAACCCTGCCAAGCTTCTGGGGCTGCAGCTTCTCTGAGAGCAGCTTTTGCTGTCACACGTCAGGAGATCTCAATCCAACACGGGGAGGAAAAAGCTCCGGGTAGGACACAGCAGACAAAACAGGTTCAGGGACCAGGGAAGGAGCAGATCTGCTCCACGGAAGTGGTGGCTGACAGGGAAAAATGACTCAGAGAACAGAAAACCCTTTGAAATCATGGAGGGGATCAATGCTGAAGATTTAGAATGATCCATTTGCCACTCTTCTACCCAAAAAGGTGAAGCTGTCAACCTTTTTTTTTTTTTCCCCCCCCTCCCCAGCCCATCAAATGTATCAAATTATGTAAAACATCGAGCTCACTAGCATATTGGATTTTGAATAATGAAAAGAGTAAACAGGATTTTAATTTGGATTCTGACAGTAAGGCGCTTTCCATGTGATAAATTAACTATTAGGGAAGACAAATTAACACAACCACCCCTTGAGTATGATGGCTTATGATTTTTGAATCAGAAGCGAGATAAAAATAAGGCAGGATGAAAAACAGGATATGATGATGGAGGGAGTATTTTACCAAAAATTCTTCCTCCCTCTTTTCACCAAACTGTGCTTATAACTTCTCTAAAAAAAAAAAAAAAAAAAAAAAGCTGCAGCTTCTCTCAAGAGCCCCCCATCCTCCCTAAGAATGTCTCAATATTTTAGGAGTGTTCCTCAGCTGCTCTAGATGACCAGATTGATGAATTTTAAAGTGCTTGTTTGACACTGAGATGTTAAATTTGACATCCGTGAAGCAAGGTCAGAAGAAGAGGTGTCACCCCTCCTTAAGATTTTTTTGAAGGGGAAGGTGTCTGAGAAACATTTTCTAGGCATAAGACTGTGCTCATAAAATCAGCAAGGAGGATGTGATCAACTTCAAAGCAGTCAAGCATCATGTTATATTTCCATATCCAAAGAAAAACTCCCAAGTTTTGTCATTTTTTTAAAGGAGAGAAGACATTTTAAGATTTCATCTTCACATTTCAGCAGAAACTCCATTTTTCAACCCGCTCTCTCTCTCTCTCAGGTAAGCAAATAGAGCTTAGAAAAACCGCAGAAAGGCATCCTAATTGGCTTGAAATTAAAGCTATTAATTTTTATTCTTATTTATTCCTGTCACAAGCCAGACCTGTTTCATATGGATTTCCAACACTGCTATGGAAACCTGAGAGGTTCTGAAGCCTTTATGTAACACGAGATGAAAACGCCGTCTCCCACGGCGAGCACTGTTTTCTTTGAAATATGTCAACAGTGGAATTCTGTCCCTCTGGGAGAGAAAAGGGTTGCCAGGCACTGAGACAGGAGACATCAGGTCCAAATCTGTTGGCTCAAGACATGCTATTAACCATTTAACTCTCTGGGCAACTTCAAAATGAGGATGTTTACTCACCTTTGCTTGGAAATTCGTGCAAGGAGGAAAAAAAACCCTACTATTTCTATGGAGACACCGTGAAATTGTAGACCTAAAAATTGCACAGACACTGAATTTCTATATATTCCTGTGATTTTCCAGTAGTACTTCCAACTGAGGGTCAAAAAGTTTTGTGACGATTGGCGTTTTCTTTATAAAAATAAGTCACAGTTTATTGAAGTCCACCTGAAGATGCTGTGGTACATTTGAAATATAAATTACTTTAATCCACATAAAAGCAAGTGTGGGTCTAGATTGTGCTGAAGGCTCCTAAATTCCAGCAAACTTGTGACAGCAGCTCGACAGGTCTGATGTTTTTGGGTTGCCAGCCCTGGCATCCCACTAGCCCAGCTCCAGAGGATCCTGCTACACCAGCACGAAAAGGGAGCAGATCCTCTGTCCTTTGCCTGCCTGGAGGGAAAATTGCCCAGAATTTGCAAATAAATACACAATTCCTGGAACTCCTTGGACACTTTGCACGTTCAGAGTGTCCAATAAGCATGAATTAACCATTCCTAGTATTAATCAGAAGGAGACAGATCATTTTCCAAGCTTAAATGATCCCGGTACCACGGAACAGCTCCTGACATCCCTTTCTCCTTAGTGTGCACCAGCCTCCCCTGAAAGGAGAGAAATGTTTTCCTTTATCCCAGTGCCTCGGTGGAGTTAATTGGGCTGTGATGTGCGGATTGTGATTCCAAGAGCTGGGAGTGCCCTCCGACATCTCCAGGACTGAACTCGGTGCCCTCTTCCCTCCAACACAACAATTTGTGCTGAACCTTCTCTGCAGAGAGGAGAGGTGAAAAGCTGGAGTGGCTTTCTGTAACACGTCCACAGAACAAAAATCAAAGCCCCTTCAGTCTCTCCAACCTTTCTCTGAAAGATCTAAAAGGCTCAGACCATGTCCTTTGCCTTGGAACCAAGGCAATGCACTAAGAAATGAAACTCTCCCTTAAAAACCTACAAGTTTTAAGGGAGAATATGCATCACCAGCCTGAAGGAGTTCAAAGTATTTGAACGTGGAATTCCTGCAATCATGCAGAAACACGGCTTAGGAAACCATAATGAAAAAAAAAATAAATCAAAGTAAGGCAGAAGCTTCCTCCTGCAAAGACAAAGCTACTGACAGGTTTCTTTCTATTGAAAAGTTCCTTCCAGAAATCAGCACTGCAGCCTGACTTAGAGTTCAGGCCTCCTGAGAGACAAAGAATTGTTATAAAAGGGTCATTTTTTTTCTGCCTCTACAAATAAAAGAAAAGATCTGAAGGTCACAGATTCTGGAAGCACCTAAACAACAACAAAATAAAACCTTTCCATCCCTCTCCTTGCAGAAGTAGATAACGAGCTCCATGGCATTGTCCTGGTCACCACTGGACCAGGGTTTACAGCATTTAAAACACCCCATCGCTGCAGCTGAATTTGCTCACCACCCTGGAGTCTCAGACATTTCCTTTCAAAAGTTCATTAAATACAAAAATACACTATTACAATTCATCCTCTTTCACCAGACATCAATATATATGACTTAGGGCCAAAAAAAGAACCTTCCTGGGTTGCTCCAAGCTGCACCGGCAGAAAAATAAACTAAAAACGATCACACGAAAGAGCAGATCTTTGAGGAACTATAGACAATTCTGATTCCACTGAACTGACCCCAACCCTCGGCACACCCAGCAGCTGTTTAACAGCATGGAGTGGTCTTTAAGGGATCTTTCCTACATTACCCCAGGTTTGCTCAGCACTCAGAATACAAAAGCAGCACGAAACCTGGTTGTTACCAGGACCTCCAGCCAGGCTGTGCCAAGGAGACGCTGACCTGAGCACAAGGGATGGAGTTAGAGGGAAGTGAAAAAAAAGAAAAAACCACCAACAAACCACAGCAATGAAAATCCTCCCAGAATTAAAAAGGCCGCAAGAACTTTGCCTGAACTAGTAGTTGTTGTTTTTATTGGAGTATTTTATGGGGTTTTATGTTGTTTAATCGAAGAAAGAAAATGGATGCCATAAAATATGCAGAGCTAACTGAGGCTGCAGAGTACATTGCTGAATATTGCTAGTAATGCCATTTCCCCTTCACTGTCAAAAAATAAAAATATCCTTCTTTATACCCCTGTCACATGGAACAGCAGTCCTCTCACGCTTGCCAATCAATCATCCTGGAGTGCACCTTTACCTTGAGCAGTATGTGCTAGGACGGTGAATAAGGAAACCTGAGGAAATAATCTCCCTTTCCACAAGATAGAATTCAATTTCCAGCATAGCTCAGGCCAGTACTTTCCTTGAAAAGGTGGCACCATATATTACAGCAGAGAAGCATTTTTCTGCTGCTAGTGAAAACTTTAGTGAGCATTATGATTATGTGGTTTGTACTCCAGGCACCAATGACCACGGAGCAGGCTAATAACGAGCCAGTTCTGATGAGAACAGCCCTCCAGCTGGGATAAAACATCAAAGGCTTTTTTCACTCTGGGTTTTTTTGGTGGATTTTTTTTTTTCCCCCTCCATTCTTCTTTTTTCACTATAAGATTTTTTTTTTTCCTAACCTGCAGACAATTTTCCAAGGCTCTCCTCAGGAGTCAGCACTTCACTCTGGCGCTCAGGTAGCCCCAGTCAACCCTCTGGGCCAACAGCTTTTATCTCTGCCAGCCCAGTTTGGTTTCTTCAGGTGGTGCTTCTCAGGAGCTCCTTGAACACTCTCTGCAGGTAGATTGAGCCTTCACCAACGACTCCTTGAATCCCCCTTTGGAGCTCTGTGGTTTCGGCAAGGATTTTTTTTTCCCAAGTCCCAAGCTCTGTTTCTCGTCTGAGCCCAGCAGAGGTTGGCTGGATCCGTAATCCACGGCCATAAAGTCCAGGGAAAGCCTCACAAACGGATGGTGCCAACCCCTGTCTACCTGGATTTGCCTGCAATATTTCAACCATGGAGATGAACAGACAGCTTTTTGCCTCTGGACGCCCTGAAACTCCAAGTCCCAGCTTCTGCTCTCCAGATCTGGCCAAAAAAAATCATCCTGCAAGCTGATGCCTGACAGACAGAGCCCAGCAGCCCCAGAGCCAAAGATGGGCAAAGACTTCAGCAGCATCCAGCCCTCCAAAGTGTGTTGCTCACAGTGCTGCCACAGCTTAGAAAGCTTATCCAGCCTTGCAAAGCTGTCAGGAAAATTTACCAGCCACCACACAAAAACTACTCGCCATTTACCAGCGTGATTGATGGTAATGCAAGAAACTAATGGCATTTTACTTGCCTGTCGAAAGAAATTACTCACCCTGGGCCGGCAGGATTGGGGAAGGGTTCTTTAAACCTTACAGCGATTTTTAAATTAAACTCTGGTGTTCATAGGGCTGAAGATCAGTCACAGAGAGCAGCTGGCTTCAGGATGGATTCCAGCATGATCTAGCACGGACAGACAGGTCTGGCACAGCAATGAGCAGGGTGACAGGCAGCTGCACGCTCTGCTCCTGACTTCTTCTTACGTTTGCACATTGCAGGAGGCCAAATCCATTTCCACGTCGTTAATCTCTAACAGAGACCTAAGTCCTGGCACTGTGCATGTAATAAAAAGTTGGGGACAAAACAGGACAAAGAGGCCATAAACAAAAACTGGAGGCTTCAGTGGCAGAGGAGCGTGCTCCCATTTTGTCTCTGTGCTCAGAAGAGTATTCCAGGATTAAGGATTAATTCTCTTCCTGAATCAGTAGAGGAATGGGACCATTCCCTCTGTAGCTTTTCCTTTCCTTCCTAAAACTTCTCCTTTCCTTCCTAAAACCTCCTTTGTCTTTTAGCATTTTTCCTTTACCACTGCAGCTGTTGCCACCAGGAATTCCCTGGTTTTGTTTCACCTGCAGAACCAGCATTTCCCCCTGGAAGGGGACAGCAGACCCTCCAGCACTGCTCAGTCACAACATCCTTGTTAAACGAGCTACTCCTCTAGTTTGGAGGCAAACGACATTCATTCAGGAGATTGCCACGGGGGAAGGACTAAAAAAAGCTCCTGGAGCGGCAGCTGGTTCTCGCAGGCAGAAGCACAGGTGGCTCCAACACCCAGCACTGCCCCAGAGAACTTCTGCAAGACAAAAAGCAAAGGAAAGCCCAACTTTTGAGGATATGAACGAGCCCCTCTCACAGCTCTGATTTTGGATGGCCTGTTTCCTTGACCAGTCTTTACTCCTTACACATCCTCAGACTCCAGATGAAAAACCAGCTCTGCCAAAGGTCACAGTCACAAAAGGCAGAGGAGGAACAATTCATGTTTTATGGAGACTACACAGGCCTAGATGTTAGATACCCAAAAGCCTCTTCAACATTCAGCACGCCAAAGAAAACACTGTGTTTGCAACAACACTCCAAAAGCAGGCTTTCCCACCGAGAGGGGTTGTGGGGCACAGGATCAGCTACCTCAGACTCTACTCACAATGCATTTATAACACATTCAGTGATTTTCAGAGAAAAACACTCACAGTGAGACACTGTATCCAACTGAGCATTAAGCACTTCCCATTCCCGTTCTGCCTTCCCGATTCTACTAGTCCCTAACCCTGTTAGTCATGAATTCTTGATTAATGAGCCTTGTTTGGAGGATGTGAATGCTGAAATCGCTCTGATGTACAGGCTCTAAGCACACAGAAAGACAATCTAATTTAGCGAGGGAATCTGCTGTGCTTAGGGGCGATTCCAAACCTTCAATAAAGGAAATCAGCTGGTAAGTCATGCTAACAAGGGGCAGCACGCTGTGCTCGCAGCTCCCTGGTGCCATGTGATGGCCTCCCAGCTTGGCATCTGGGGGCACAATCATCCTCATGTGTTAAAGATGTTTAACATCTCCTTGTAAATCTGGGGCCGGTGGAAAAAAAAAAAAAAAAAATGAAATAAAAAAAGATCTGTGAGTGGAGCGAGGATGGTGCCAGCGTGGTTTTACACCAGAATCCTTAACTATGAGCACACACACGCGCGCACATCTCCTGAGCTAGTACAGCAAGGACCAACAACCCAGGGCTAAACTAATTATGGCTTGTTATGCTTGAGCAGGAAAACAGCAGCTGCTCCTCTCCTGCTTCGAGGGGACGTGTAAAACAAGTGTCTCCGTGGCTCTTCCTCCCTGTGCCTGCGAGGGAGGAGCTGACTCTGGGGAGTCTCCAACTCCCAGGGTGTCCAGAGGAGCAGAATTCCTCCGCAGCTGCGGGCGTGAGGACAGGCAGGACAGCTCTGCTCTCCAGGCTTGACTGCAGGGCTGGGCAAGGCCCTCAGCCTTCTCGGTGACTCCAACATAAAAATGTATTTCTCAGGACGTGAAAAGTCTGATAGAGAGGCACAAAACAAAAGGAGAGTGTTTTTCATTAAATATTATCATTCATCACGTGCTCATTAATATTCGTATTATTAATTAGTTTGGGCGCTGGAGGGGGGGACCTTAATTATACTTGAAATGGTTTATAAAATGCACCAAGACGGAAGGAATGTTCCTTGTTCTCCTACTTTCAGAGGTGTTTCAGGAGCCCAATCCTAGAGACCGGGGGATTAATTCCTGAAGACAAACCCTTTTCCTCCTGAGCTCCTCGCCAGCTCTTCTCAGAAAAATGACCTTTTCTGATCTTAAAACACCTTGAAAGAGACAGAAAGATTAGTTATGCTCCTCCCTACTTCATCTCCAGGAGACGTCTGAGTGGTTTCTACAGCTGCCAAACCTTTATGTCCACGGTGCTTTTGACTGCAGTGCTGAGATATTCAAAGACCCATTAAACCAAAGGGGGGAAACCCATTCACTGAGACTTCATGTGGGAAGGAGGTGGGGAGGGAGGCTTAAAATTGTCTTCCACTTAAGCTAGACAGAGACAGCTGGAGAAGATTTGTTCATAAATCAAGCCCTCCCCTTTCAATAAGTCACCCATTCTCGCGGTGCTCTGCACACAGGAGATGCTGTCGGGACTGAAAGGTTGAGAAATGCAGCCTGATCCAATGATTCTGCTTATTCCTGCAGCAGATCCATGGGATGAAGAAGCAAAAGCAAAGCAACCTGCCCTGTATTTTCATGGACACGGTTTTGCACCTACGAGTCACAATTGTTTTCCAATTGTAAGGTTAACACGGAGTTGGAGGTCACCTTTCAGAGCAGTTTCCTGCATGGGTGGTGTTTGTCACTTCCTGCCTGATTGTGGTTGGAATTTTTTCCTCCAGCAATTGCTGTCACTGTATCAGACCTTATCCTAGAGTCAAGAGCTGAGGCATTAAGGGACAGTGTCTTCCCAACAAGTAATTGCTGATACAAAGCCTTTTATTCTCAATCACCAATGTCAATAATCTGTGGATATTAGAAGTGAAGACAGTGTTACTGGGCTGAGGTTGCTCTCTGAGCTGATATCTGGGCTATAAATGATCTGATTTGCTGAGGAAGAGCTCAAATTACAAAGGCACCATCCAAGAAATCACTAAATATAAAGCTGACATCTTTTGACTCTCGGTGGCGTTGAGAGCGCTCCGTTCCTTCCTGGTGGTTGTTGCCTCCCTGACTTGAACCTTCACTGTCAAGACATCATCCTCTATTAACTTCAGGCACAACTATTCTCAGTTTTAACACTCTGCCCACCAGACTAGCAGTGGGTTTCAAAAGTGGCTCTGCAAGCTGTGATCTCGAGCTCATCTATCAGAAATACCAATATTACCCATCTTTTCTACTTTCTGGAACGGCGAAACCTCACAAGTGTCATTACATCCAAGTTTTGGCTTAGTCCTGGGAACATTTTATCTTATTTTCACTTAGGCAAGCCCTTTCTTTACTGAATACTCCTGCAGTTAAGATTTTTCTGCAGCTTCGTGTGAAATTAAGTAGCCAATGTCATACGCATGGTGCTGCAAAGACTAAATCTTGATATTAAGCAAAGGCAGGGTTTAATTTCCCTGCACGCAGCACACAGCAGGTGAGATGAGGAAAGGCTAGATTGGGAGAATGTAATAAGCAGTCGCAGGTGAACATAAAATATAAATGCAAAATGCATTTCCTCATATTTATTGCATTTTTTACATCTAAATCAGGCAGATTTCATTCCACAGATTGAGACTGATCTGAAGTAATTTAGTGGGAGGCTGGTAGTTGAAACACATAATCACATTTCTAGAACAATGTAATTACATTGAATTTAATGTGATTTCCTGCCACAGGTTTAAAAGTGCAGCCTCCTCCACGTTCTCAATTTATGCTGAACATGACACTTGATGTAAGACTACTTTTGCATAGCCAGGTAGAGCCTTGCATAATGGGAAAAATACTCTCTGACCACTTGAATTCCCTAGGACCATCAGACAAAAATTCCAGTCATGAAAAACCTTAAATTTCTAGGAAGCTAAAACCTCAAATCTTAAATTTCTAGGAAGATGCTGTTTCAGCAGATGACCATTGGTCTCAGATTTCATTTTCATTTAATGTCTCACGAGGAACAATTATGCCCACCCTAAGGACTTGCGCACAGGTCAGCTCTGCTCTGTGGAGTAAAGAAATATGATTGGCAATTCACAGCAGAGGAGTTTTCAGGATTTTGTGCGTTGTAGATGCTTCAGAAAGTGTTATGGAAAGACTTTTTACAAAGAGCAGGCTAATAAATGGATAGGGAAAGTCATACCCATTAAGAATTGTTAGGAAACACTAATTGCAACCTGAACGCAGCCCAAGAGCTTGAATACTAAAATAAACACAAGGACAAAGGGCTGGAAATGTATCAAAGCTAGGAATAAAATAGCACAGTCATTGGTGTTTATTTAACTCCTACAAGTTAGTTAGAAGTTGATGTAGAGAAAGCGTGCAAGCCAATGCATCGGGACAGCCCGTGCTGCCAGAGCACTGCATAAACAGGAGGGTTACTCTTAAAAATAAATAACGCTGAGTTACAGCTGATCAGATGAAATTCTGCCTACTGCGAGGCAACTCGAGTAATCCCTTTGCAGAGTCATTCCAAAGTTGTACAAATAGAGGCACATTTACAAGCAATTTGCAGACAGAAAGAAAAATGAATAAATTGATCAAAAACGCTTTTTACTGCCGGCTTTCTGCAGAATGCTTCAACATTTATATTCCTTCGTTGGAATAAATAAGTATTGAAATGTAATGGATAATGAAGCAGATGCTAAAAGGCAAAGTGCAAAGGATCATTTTTTTTTTCTTTTTCCCCGGGACCAATATAAATCTGAATGAAATAAGCATTGAAAAGTGGGTTTTAAAGCCGGGGACTTTTGCGAAAAGTAAACAAACGATGGATTTAAAGCAGTATCATTACTGATGAACCTCAACACTGTGGAAACGGCCTCAGAGAGCTCCAAATGCATTATCCACTGTGGAGGGAGAGGGAGAACAAGGGAGGAAAAAAGCCCCGGAAAGGAGACAACACTGAGCCCTCACTCAGCTCAATCACCTCCTGTACTGATGTCCCAAAATCGGCTGCATTTAGGTTATAAAGCCAAATCTTAGGACTACCTCATACATGGAAGTTTTCTTCGGCTTGAGCAGGAAAAATCTCAAGATGTGCAGGCTTGAGACAAACCAAGGAGAGGTCTCAATGTCTTTGAGTGGCTTTTTGTCACTCCCTGCAGAGCCCTGTGCTGTGAAAGGCTCCCACAGCCACCAACTGCGCTGGGGTGGCAGCGACAAATGACAAATGCAGACCTGTGACAACACCAGGGGACGGGAGAGCTTTGTCTGGGAGATGCCAAAGGTGTGTTCCCGATGGTTCAGCCACCTGCTGACCTCACTGCTTGGAGAGGATAATGGCTCTGCCCCAGGAAGGAGCTGAGGAGGGTTGAAGGCAGGTGTGAGTCCCACCACATCCACCCGCTACCGACCCCACCACACATCCAACACACAGCTCAGCTCTTCCTCCTGAGCCTGAAAGGCTTCCCAACAGCTCCAGCTATTCCAGACTTCAAACCCTTGAGCACGGTTTCTTCAAGGAGCGAGCGCATTTGCTGGAATTAATTTTGGGCTGCAACTTCTTAAAAGGTGCCCATTTCTACATCAGGCACATTAGCGGCTGGAAGCTGCAGTCTTCATCATCGAAACCAGGAATGCACTAAGCAGATTTTCCCTTTTGTTTACTGGGAAGCTGCTCTCTTCAAGGTGACTCAAGACAAGAGGCAGTTTGCTGAAACAATAAGAGATTTGCCAGAGGTCCTCCTTTTCATCCCTGATCACTTCCTACGGCTCAGGAAGAGAGTTCCTGAGTCAGAACCTTCACTAACGTCAGTCATTCAGTTGCAGACCAGAACCAGACACAAACATTTGGATTCCAACTTGATCAAAAATGGTTAGAAGAGAGAAACAATCTGGCCACAGCGGGATGGCCACTGCATTAACTGGGAGGTCAAGCCAAACTCTTCAGAACTCCCATCATGAAGCAAAAGGAATGCAAAGCTCTGCTTACCCCATCACCGCTCCAACAGTTACATATTCAGATTTCTTTCTGGAATAAGTGCAAATTTGCTTTGATTCTATGACATTTCATCACTTAATACATTTATAGCATGTCAAGGGAAAAACTTGACTGAGTTCACAATGCTGTACTGATTGAGTTCCTAATAGGAACAGCTGTCAGAAGGACTTGTAAGGATAAATTTCAAAATCGCATTTCCTAGCTGCCAGAGGACTTCCTGCACTTTCTGTACCTAGGCACAGAACTTTCTGGGACACAGAGATGGACAGCTCCTCTCTTCCCAGTTTCCCTGGCAGCTGCTGCAGCCACACCAGTGCCTGCACAAAACTTTTTTTTTTTTTTCCGGAGTTCTGCACCTGAGTCTCGGAGTTGTGGAGCCAGAAAAAGCTTTGCTGGAGACTCATGAACAAGCTGTGGGAGAGGAGTGCGGGATGAACCCACCAAGAGGTCCCCCAAGTACAAACTAGCCAAGCACAGAGCTCAGGTGTGAGCAGAGATCACGGGAGGCAGCAGAGCTGGAGGTCAGCGCCTACCTTTGCCAAAAATGGGGAAAGATGACCCAGAAAACCAACTCAATTCAGGTTTGAGCCCATGGCCGGTGCCCCAACCCCAGAGCTGCCTGCCCCTCTCAGTCTCTACCTACGAATGGAAAAACATCTGGGGAGTTTTGCTCTGCTCCTGATCCCTCCTCGGAATCTTCACATTTGCTCAGAAAGGTCTTCAACATCCAGCTTCCAAGGGAACCCAAGCATTTCCAAATTCCTCTCCCTCTTTGCTGAGACCTGCAAGGCCCTGAAGCGACCTACCTCGAGCACTCACGTTTTAATTAGGCGAAGAAGGGGGAAAAAGCCCAGTGCTTTTCAATACTTGAATCCAACCAGTTTCAAACAAATATTGATAGTTGCCCTGATTGTTAGATAAGCAGCTTCTGCAAAGAGATTGCAAACGTTGCAATTGTTTTTGCCACACGGTCGCCAGCAGCTGGAAGCTCCGAGATGCCCATTTCAATCAGAAATTTTCCTTTTCAAACACATTTGGCTGCATGTTCGTAGTGAGAAACGCTGCCCGTTGTATGAGGGCTTTCAGAAGACCACAAGGAGTGAAGCCGAGGTGGCTTTTCTTAAAGTGGGGGCAAAGCACAGCTTTCTGTAAACACTGCTTTTGATCAGGAAATAAGCAAGAAAAGGTGCTGGGCCACACTTTCTGCGCTGCCATTAGGCAGCTGAGAGGCTCCTGCCAGACCAGACAAAGCCTTCAGTCAGTCCCACAGAATATTCCCCAACAAATGAAAAGAACGGTGGGAGGAATTCACTTTAAAGTGCATTCACCGTGCTTTCCTTTTCATTAAATATAATAATATGCAACAGCTCCCTGTGTTGGACAATACTCTTCACTCTTCTTTCATGCCAGCACTTCAACCACTTGTACTCACATTCTTCCACCTAATCACTACCTCGCTGTTGTTAAAATCCATCATGCACTAGGGGCCAAACCTCGAGGTCCCCACTCAAACCCTCTCTCAAATGAGCTCTTAGGAGGATTTTTGCATGATTAAGCATCACATGTTTGGGGTTTTTTTTTTTTTTCCCCTAACTGATATTTGAATAAAGAACACAAGAATTGGCCTTGATCATTACCATAATGCTTTCATGTTTTCCACAATGCCACTCAAAAGCCTAAAAATATGGCATAGAAGCCCTGCAGGGAATTAATGCAAAGTGTCTATATTTGCACCGGGAACCAATTGCTGAAAGAAAAAAAAAAAAAAAAAAAGGGGGGGGATATCTGAAATAAACCTGGAGGATGCATTAGCAGAAGCACTTGTGAGCAACTTGCCCTTTAAAGCACGCATGGGACAAATTCATCTGGAGAGTCACTTCAAAGGGAATGGTCTGTAATCAAAATTAATCACAATTAATTTGGCCGTAGGTTTCCTGCCACGGCGAGCAGGCTCCTGCAGCCAGCGCTGCGGGCAGGGGACGGCAGGGCTCACATCCGCAGCCTCCACCTCTGCTGAAATTGCCAATTCTGCCCTGCTGGTGCCATCATCAAATGCTGCAACAGGATCCAGGCCAAATTTCCTTATCGGCTCCGAAGCACGAGGCCAGCCAGCAATATGTGCTGAATGGTGCTCTTTGGGAGGATGTCATCTTTCTATTTTTGTTACCTAATTCTTCTCCTCCAGCTCCCCGTGGCAAACCAACAGTTGAAATCAGCCAGTGGGAGCTAATAGGGTTATGTAAGTGTCCATTTGCTGTGCATATGCTCTCCCCCCTCAGGCAGGCAGTCACAGGAGGGAGGTGCACCTTCCATTTTTGATGTCTAAGCACATCAGAGCTTTGGAGATGCTTCGGAGTCTCCACCCTTGCTGGAGGAGCACACGTGGGGAGCTGAGCAAGAAGCAGAGAGCTGTCACAGGGGCAGACTCAGAGATGCTTCTGGGCTGGATATGGATCCTCACCTGCCCACAAAACGCAGCCCCACTAAACCAGGCAGTGTCAGCTCCACACGTGGCCCCTCTCAAGGTATTGGTGAGTAGACACAACGCTCAGACTTTTTGCCCAGGCTTAATCCCCAGCACAAAAGCAAAACATTTCCTTGCTGTGCAACGATGCAGCTTCCCTGTCTCTTGATCCTCCTCAGTCTCTACCATCTGTTTCCAAGTAAACTGGGTTTGTGGACCTGGATAATCCTTTTGTTTCAAAAATATTTAACTCACACTTAAAAGAAACAATATTAATCTCTGAAATCCATTAATTTTTGTACCCTTCACCCCAAGGTATGTGAAAGTGGCACAGTCCCTCTAATATGAGGGACTGTTGGCACCAAATCTCTTGCTCTCTGGAAGTATCCAGGATTTAAAACCTCAGGAAAGCTGTCTAGGAAAGCTCTTTAACACCAATTTAGCGTTAAGAATATGACATGAAGTTAAAATAGGCATTTTAATTATGCATATTCGCATTTTTTTTGTTTGCTATTCTACCCTGAAACTTCATCCCAATAGAGCTCACCAATACACAGCACTAAGGTTTTACCCACAGTCAGAATCTGTAAATTCAGTTCCTCCAAGTGTTCAGTCATGGGAAGACAAAAGCAATTCCCACTTGCCCCTTCTCCTATCTTGAATGTGAATTTTGGGAGGTGTATCTTCCCAGAATATAGTAGCGTCACCTCAAAAACACCCCAAGTTTTTTGCACATAAATTGTGCAAAAATATACAAATATCCAAGACACACGAAATTCAGCAGCTGGAAATGCTGTATTCTTTTCCACAGAGCACTTGCTCCCTCCTGCCAGCAGATGGGCTCTGCTGAACCCAGAGAAGGCGATCCCAGCCTGTGTCAGGCTACGACGCGGCAGAAAAGGAAGGAGCCATCACAGCAAATGAGGAATGTGTCATTTTCCCCACCTTTTCTTGGATGGTGAAACAGAAGCACGAGGAAAGCGAGCAAATCACTCACGACCGCAGCAAGAATAGCACCAGAGTCCCCAAGCACAGGACACGCTACATACTTGTAGTAACGAAAAATATATCTGTCACTGCATGTCACACGAGCTCATTCAAACTCCGAATTTATCACTTGCTTCGGACTCCAGCCAGGTGACAGCAAATATATCACGGAGCTGTCAACAACCTGCTAATCTGGGCTGTGAAGTGTAGGAATACAAGAAGCTTAAAAATATACTGCTCCTTCAGAAACCATAAATTCTGCCCGCTCTTTCTCACATACCACTGGGTATCGGTCTGCTCCAGCTCCTTCACCCCCACCTGCTGCAGTTGAACAGTTCCATTTTGCATGTCTGTTTTAGAGAGAGACAACCAGCCACACGAGGCCATCACCCATGGGCGTAACTACAAAGCAGCACAGACCCTCCCTGGCTCTGTGACTGAGAAGAATTACCAGTGGCAGATTTAACTGCAGAGCCGGTGAAGAAATCCCAGGACAGACACAAGTAGATTTTCAGAGACAGCTGGAATGACATTCCTGCCCGTCTGGAAACCTGAGCTGTGCTGTGCTCTTTGGAACAGAGAAGAAAGCCAAAAGAAGAGAAGGAAGACCTTTCCTCGTCCATCTGAAACCAAACCACGTGTCTAGGCTGTGCCTTGTTGGAGACGTGCAGAGGATGGCACATCCCATGAGTGAACTCTCAGAGACTTCAGCTTCTCCTAGCTCATAGATTGGAGAAAAATTCAAACCGAGGTGGGGGAAGAAGCTTCGATTATAAACACAGGAGAAGTTCTCAAAGTTTTCAGTTCTGTTTCAAAGGATACTTCACAAATAACAGCTTGTGACCCCGTTTCACACTGGGCACATTTCTGGGAGACCACAAACAAAAGCAAACTTCCTTGTTGTCCAAATCGTGATGCTTAAGGAATACATTATCCTGCTTAGCCTAAACTCTCCTGCCCCTGCAGCCGTGTGACCTGGCCTGGCTGGACAAAGCACTTTGACTCACTGTTCCTGTGAAGATTCAGTTCTCAAACTGCATTTCCCCTATGCCAAACACCTTGGTGTACCTGCCAGTCTTCATTTCCTCCTCCGGCCACAAACTTCAATTTTCTCTCCCCAGCTCTTAAACAGCGCATAATTACAACTAATTATCGATCACTGAGGGATTACCAGTTGACAAATCCAATTTCCACACCGTTATCAAGCATGACTGACTGGGGGCCAGAGAGGACCAGAGGTACCTGTGCTGCTGCAGAAAGCTGCAGGTGTCTAAGCCAGGTGGGAGCAGCGTTGTCACTGTCACCAGCGGGCTGCAGCGGCACCTGAGGGCCCGTGTGTTTAGGGACCTGTCACACAAAACTCTCTAAATCTACACCAAGTGACAGTCCTCACCCCAAAGAGATTTACCAGCCTGCAAAAGCTGAGCCTTTTACATGCGTAAATGTATTCACTTTGGCTGCATTTGTGCCACTTTTTGCATTCCATTTGTGCAAATATCCTCGCAGGCAAGCGGAGCTGGCAGCGATGTTCAGAGGAACAGCTCATTTCAGGAGGGGGGGGAAAAAAAAACGCCACTCAGTTTTCCCTCAAAGCAAAATTTAAAATCTGCACGCTTTGGTGCACCTGCTGATCTCAAGGAATTGGATGGTGAAGGGAAGGGGAGCACTGTGCAAACCCCAGAGTGCAGCTCCCAGGCAGCCCATTAACGGCATTTGTGAGCTGCAGCAGGCCAGCTCCCCACAAATCAGGAGTTTGCTGCCACGTGCTCTGGGTGCTGTACAATAGAGGCACTGTGCACACCAGAGCATTTCAGAGAAAAAAAAAATAATTAAAAAGAGAAATCTGAGAGAAAAATACATGGAGCTGCTCGAACGTCATTGATGGGAGGGGAAAAAAAGCAATGTTTTAATAAGAAGTCACGTGATGAATTTTTTTCTCCCAGTTGTACTTCAATGGAGTTATTCACATAATTCAAGCAGACACAAATCCCAGTGTGAAAATATCCGTGCTCTCGTAGCCCAGCGGCAGCCCTTCCAGCGTGACTTACAACAAAGGGCTGAAAAAGTCCACTCCCTTGGTACGCACAAATTGGTTTATTATTAGACCTCATCCAGCACCATTATTTTCTGACAGTAAATGTGTTTTTAACAGAATTGAAATTGCCGTGAAGAACATTATTCTTGCAAATGTTTCACTTTTCTTTGGGGAAAAAAACCACGTTTTTGTTTCACGTCTGTTTAGCATTAAGATACATTTTCCTTTCCATTCTGCTCCAAAGGAAGCACGACACAACGCAGAAAATGCTGCACTAAATCTTCCTGGCTCCTAAAAGTAAAAAAACCTGAGAATGAGCCTTACATAAAGAAAGATTGCAAGTGCCTTACTAAGGACTTTATTCATTAAAAAAGTCTATTCTGCTCCTTGTCTATGGAAGTGAAATATGATTTGATTAAATGAAGCCCTTAATATGTTTGCTAAGACTCTGTCGGGCTGAACATTAACTACATTTCCATTGTTTTTTCAAGTCTGAAAAAGAAAGTTGTTCTGCAGAGAGACAATCTCACTTACAGCTCCTTAACCTTCAGACCAGCAGGGAAATTTGCTTTATGAAGTACATTTGCAATATCCAGCTCACACACGGGGCACGGCACATTCATAAAGAGAAAACTCAACAGCTCCCAGAAATCATTTAAGGAAGGGAGAGGTTTATTCTTAAGAAGGAAGAAAAAGGGTTTATCCTTAAGAAGGAAGGGGGGGAAATAGAAAAAGGCATAAACCACAGTACAAGCATTTCAGTTTGGGGTAGCGAACTGGAAATATGAACCTGGGTGCACCCCAGGGTGTGTGGACAGATCTCACTGCGAGCCCATCCCTGGGTGCAGGTCTCTGCCCTTTGCAGGGGTTTGCAGGGATGGAACTGTAGCCCTGGTTCCATGCCTGAGATGTTTTGATCTCCTGAAATTCTTTTCCCAGGGAATTTTCTGTCAACAGGAGAAATGTTTTTGTAGCTGTACCTTTGTTATTCATCCCTTTCCCTAGGAGGGACTTCTTCTTGCTGTCCCTCTGCTCTGACCAATGTGAGTGAAGAGGTTTGTCTTTTACCCACCAAATTAGTCTGTGTAAAGGGACACATCCCAAAAATAAAGGACTCAATTTCAGCCTAGTAAAGTTCAGAGCCTGTGTCGTTGTGGTGTAAAACAGCGTCATGGAACAGTTCCTGAATGTCCCCCCACGGAGGCTTTTTTGGGAGAGGTGATGCTTTGAGTCCTTTCCGGGGGATCCCGGCCGGGACATCCGCATCAAAGCCCTCGTCCTTCCCAAAGCGCTTCCCCTCCTCCCTGCGGTGGCTTTGCGGGGTTTCTGCTCCTCGCACGAGTCCGCTCTGCCCTCTCCTGGCCTGCGCTCGGATCCCAGCCCGTGCCGGGATGGAGGGACACGGAGCGCCGCCACCAGCCGGGCTCTGGGCGTCATCTCCCCTCGGGGGGCACCCGCAGGACGGCGCCTCCCTGCCCACATCACCACCACTCTGAGCCATCCTAAATCCATTTATCCTGGTAGCAGACCCAATGGACGAAGCAGGAGCGTCCCATCAACCCCCAGGTAAATCCATTTATCCTGGTAGTAGACCCAAGGGACAAAGCAGGAGCATCCCATCAACCCCCAGGTAAATCCATTTATCCTGGTAGCAGACCCAAGGGACGGAGCAGGAGCGTCCCATCAACCCCCAGGTAAATCCATTTATCCTGGAAACAGACCCAAGGGACGGAGCAGGAGCGTCCCATCAACTCCCAGGTAAATCCATTTATCCTGGTAGCAGACCCAAGGGACGGAGCAGGAGCGTCCCATCATCCCCCCAGGTCCTCACTGAAAAACAACAGTTTGAGGGTAGAAGAGGCATTGCCTTCCTCCCTTTGGAAATCATCTGCTCCTTGAGGTGTGTCAGTGGAACACGAGCAATACAAGCGGTGATTTGTGCGATGACAGATGTTTCTTGTACAAACACGGTGAGACATTACAGATAAAGTAACGTCACATAAATAGGCAAAGCATTAGAACTATTATCACCAACAACAGCACGAGGGGACACAGCAGTTCAGCAAAGGAAGTGAAAAATAGCGGATGTGATTTAAGAGGCAGAGAAAATCTGAGCTGGCAAGTTGTAATTACCGCAGCTGAAAGGCAGCCAGGATCCTGGTTGACTGCCTCCAGGCTCTAGAAATGCAACCCAGAATCTTTAAATGACCAAATAATTGGGACCCGGGCTTCATGTCCCCAGTGAGACACAGTCACTGATGTGGCCACACCAAGGCGCAGCTCCAGGGGAACCACAAACACCGTCCTGGCAGTGCTGACTGCAGATCCTACAACCAAATATTGACCTGAACCAGCTCTGCAAGGTCATTTTTCTTCCCACAGTGGTAGAGCTGCAGGGCTTTTTCAACCATTCTTCAGCTTCAGCAGCCTGTAAGCATCTAATGTCTAGTCAAAGGACATCATTCATCCATTTTATGGTTCCCAGAATGCAAAGATATCTACCCAATTTCCTAAGAAACATTAATATTAAAGGATGGCTTTCTCAGCCCAAATCATGCAAGCTGAACAAAGTTCTCCTGACGTTTCATGACAAGGTGATTAATAATACCAAGAAGAAGAATGAAATGATACCAGATTATAAACTATTGTAAATCTTTCAGTCATCCCAGGAATAATGAATGTAGATTTCTTAGGAGAGCAGTACAGATTTAAACAGAATCATTTTAGTTTCCTTGTCAATCAAGAGGCTATTTATGTAATACCAGAAAGAGAGAACGAAAACCATGTAATCTTAAAAGGAGAGTGTAGCGCATTTCTTTAAAAACAAAGGATTCCAAAGACCATCCTGAGCTAGAATTTCCAGAACTGTTCAAGAAAATGTTGCATTTTAATCATTATCGTTGATCACTGACCTTCCCTTGTCCAAGCAAGAGCCACAAGGATGAGAATCCAGCTGGACTTAAAAAGTGTCTGAGATGACACGACCAACCTCCTCCAAACACTTAATTTAAGGGAACGGACAAATCTGTGCTGGGCCACAAATCCACCAGACCAAAATATCCCAAATTTCCTTGACATGGGTTTTGGAGTGAAGAAAAATGCAAATTCTCGCAAGTTGTTCTACAAATGCTGTTAAATTTTCAACCCCCACCCTCAAGACAAGGTTTATGGCCTTACTCTGCTTTTTTCTGCATGGGAAACCCAGTGCCCTGTGACCCCTTGAGGCAGCCTGGCCCAGACATTACCTCAACACAATAATTAATAAGTAATAATACTGAATTTGAGCTCGTGGAATTTGCACAGGCTAAATGTTCCAAAGAAAAAATGAATAATGCATGCAGAAGAGATTCATTTGGGGGGAAAAAAAATATGTAACTTCAGTGAGAAATAAAGCCCTGGTTGCCTTGGCAAAGAGGATTTAATTGCTGTAATCGCTACATCTCACATAAGGTCGCTGTTTGAGGGAGCCCACAGTGCTGCCATTCATTCTGCGGCTGCTCCATGGCAAATAAAGGACTACTGGTCCCAGGAGCATCAGGGGAATAATTCTGTAAAGGTTTAAATTATTTTTAAAGGGTTATTAGCTTTGGCAAATGAGTCAAAAGTCATCTTAGCTGAGCAGCATAGGTACTTACACCACGTTATGGAGATGAAAGCAGGAAATGCCACAATTAAGAGTGTTCTGCTGGTGTTGCTGTGTGTCATTAAAAACAGAGCTCCAGACACGACCCTTCCCTCTCCATCTGTGTCCTGCCCGCCCACCCACGTGGGGCTGCCACTGTCCCTAACAAATTTCCCAGGGAAACACGAAGCCAGGGCACTGGCACACACACGTGTGCCTTCACACAACCAAATTCAAATGGTTTTACTGGCACAAATCCTAAGTAACTCCACGGAAGTCAATTAAATCACCCCTCTGTTCTGGGTAAGACTGAGAAGACTCTGGCCAGGGAAATTAAATTAGAGGTGGGCCAGAGCCAAACTCCCAGGTCCAAACCAACCCAAAACTCACAATGCTTTTGGATCCAGGTCCAGATTCTCACAGTCTTCTACTGCTTCTCCCTCTGCTACCTCCCAGGACAGCACAAACTTCTCAGATTGTCCCCAAGCATCACTTGGTGCCGTTTTATCACCATCCTCCACCAAGGATCTGCATCAAAGAGCTCACCCGTGTGCTGCCTGTGGCTGCTTGGCACATTTCTGTCCCAGACCCTCAGTAACTTGAGCAGATGCTCAGAAAGCTCAGGAACAAGGCACTGCCTATCCCACACTTCTGCTTCCCTGCCTTCCCCACGTGCCGTCCTCTAGGACCAGCACGATTAGAGATGGGGATTCAGTGAAGATGCATTTGGGTGCTCCTTCATTTATACCACGGAAGGTTGGGCCCCACGGTGAGGAAAAAAAGGAACTGAGAAGGTTCACTTGGCAGGAAAATTTTCAAAGGGATGCAGTGTAGGGACAGGAAGGTACATTTTGGTCTTAGTGAGGCATTTTAAGGAAAGCATGGTGGGGGCAGAGGGAGGGTGACAGGTTTGCCCCACAAACACGGGGCTGCTTGAACGTGGCTCCCCCAAGAGCACCCACCCTGGGAATTCTGCTGCTCAGAGCAATTCCTCCTCTGCTGGGAACACCCACAGCATCTCCCTGGGGATCCTGAGGAGAACAGATGTGAGAGACATTTCCCTTTTTTTGAGGTGTCTGGAACCCCCACACAGGGTGAAGCACTGCTGCACCCAGTGCACCCAGCACTGCTCAGGGCAGGGGGGACAGCTGGGGGAGAGCAGAGCCAGAGCACTCAGGAGCAGCTCCCTGGGCTCTGGAAAGCTCAAAAAAGAGCCCGTGCCATGGTGACCCCTGTGTCACTCAGCACTGACCCCACTGCAGGGGCTCAGGGGGCTCTGCCAGCCCGAGGTTTCCCTGTCCTGGCTCCTGCTGCCCACACGGGGCTGGCAGGGAATGGTGCGAGGAGTGAAATAGCTTTAACTGTAAGCACCATTTGCTGTGCCTCGGAATGGCAGACTCATTTGTCACTGTTTTCTTCTCCTGCAGCTCTTTAGATTCATCTGGGATCCAATAAGTTTGTTAATGTGATTTCTTTCATAACCTGGCCCAGTACAGCATCCAAGGCAGACGTGGCAGCTATTTGGAGCATTAAAAACCTCACACACAGCACAGCTCCCTGCTCTGCCTTGTCCAAAACCATTTCTTCGGAGTCTTTTATTGACATAAATGGTATGGGGAGCAGGAGCAGCACCCAAAACAAGATATTGGTTTCCTGCTCTGAGAGTCCTTCCTCCCCAAAGCAAACTATCACGCTGGCCTTCTTCTATCAGACCATGCAAAAAACTCACGGGTAGGCACAAGGACAAAAGCAACTCTCTGTTGCATCAGGGGGAACGTGAAGAAATTGAGATCAATGTGCTCACTCAAAGCAATACTTCATCAGCTTCATAGCACAGTAAACTGGTTTTTACCAGGATAAAAGGACAGCTATGGCCTCAAACGTCTCAGAAAAAAAAAAAAAAAAAAAAAAGGAAATTTCAAAGTAGTCGCATTTTTCTACTTTTAATACTATTCATTACTCCGAGTGTAATGAATGGAAGGAGAAGTAACTGCATCAACGACCGAATCACTGTTGTGTCTGACTTGTTTAAACAAGACTGTGATTTACTGCACTGCCAGCTAATGAAGAGCTGTACAAGAAGCTGATCAATGCCATCATTGTCTGGCAGCACAAAGCAGGGACTACTCAGCATATTGTCCAAAACAAAGGCTGCCCCCGAGCTCCCCGCCAGGGACTCGTTTACGAGCACACACAGTTTGCAGAGAGCCACAGTGTGCCCCAAACTTGAAATGATCACTCGAAGGCAGGAACCTTTGCCGACTTGTCTTTCCAACCTGAGTACAAGGTAAAAATAAAAGAAATGGATGAAGAAAATGTTTGTCTTACAGCTGTCTTCCTTAAACTGCCCTTTGTGATCCTGGGAGTTTAAGCGGTTTTGTCACCCCAAGGCAGCTTTGTGTTCATTAACGGAGGTAACTGAACTCAGAGCCGGCTGCGCACAGGCAAAACTCGGCTTCTAATTCCATCTTCTGTGCTTTCCCTTCCCATTTCAGAGCTGCACCGACATTAATCACGGCAAAGGTAAGACACGACAGCCCCCAGCAAGAGCAGGTTCTGGAGAGGAGCTGGGGCGATGCTGGAGAGGCTGAACCTTTGGGGCCCCTCTGGTGCAGCTCCTCATCCAAAGGGATCCCCACCCCAAAGGGATCCCACCCCACACACCCTCCCACTGAGAGAGGAGCCACAGCCCGAGGAGCGAGGTCAGCCCCAAAATGCCCACCGCAGGCAGGCTCAGCACCACGAGCAGGTGAGGCACCTTGCTGTCAGTGCTCTGCGGATCCACACCCCGCCCCGCAGCATCACCCAGCTCCGCAGGAGCTGCCTGCACTTAATTAGCAGGAGCTGTCATGTGGAAGCTTTTGGAGATGGGGTTCGGCTTAGAACAAGCTTGTAGGAACCCGAAGCGTTTAGAAATGTAAAAATCCCTTCCCATTACCGTCAACTAGGCAGAGTTCGTGTCGAGTCACGTGGCGCATTGGCACCTTCCAGATCCCTGGGAAGTGCTTTTCACATCCTCTCCCTTTGCAGAGCCCAGCAGCGCCTGCTAACACTGGCAGACAAGAGCTTGTCAGGGCTCCTCTCGCAATCCTTCCTTGTCACACCCGGGCCAAACGAGCCGATGTGTCAAAGAAGACGCAGAGCCACACACGGCACCACAAACCCACTGGCAGAGCAGCCGTGAGACACCTGCCCGTGCACCGAACAACTTCCCATCAGCACAATTACCTCTCCTTTTTACCTGCTTTATGGTTCTGGATATGAGATACAGCAAATTAATTGACATGCCGTGCCACATCCTGACTGCTCGCAGGTGCAGATGGGCAGAGGGATGAGATAGCTGAGGTGCTGGCAGGGCTTGGATGGAAGGAGAAGAAAGGTTTCAAGGCAAACCAAACTCCTTTGCCAGTGGGAAGTGGATCCTTGTTTCATTCCAGCTGTACTCGGTGCTCTAACACACACACGAAATATTCCCAAACCACCAAAATTAAAAATGACTGGCCAACTCTTCGCCTTCTCAGTGAAAAACACTGGGGGAATACCCACGCAGGCTAAATATTTGTGATTGATCTAATTCTGCATTTCGATCCACCCTCCCCTCCAGCTCTTACAAACATTTCCCCACTCCCATGAGAGAAGAGAAGATCCCTGAGCCAAGGCTGTGGAGGCCAAGGGAAGGAGCAGGCAGTGGGAACATCTGCCACAGTCACCAGGAGCCTGGCCCCATCCTCCCCCCTTACCAGCGCCTCCTCACCAGCACAGGAACTCGGTTTGTGCACAAAGCAGCACGTCCAGAACCCCTTTCGCAGGGCAACAGGAATTTCCAGCAGGAAACATCTCAATTAAAACCCCCTGTTTTATCACCACGAGGCTGCAATCCCATCTGGAAGCGCTTCCAAGCCAATATCCAACAATTCCCAGGGCTTCTGCCTGTCACCGGAGCTGCCGCTCCGCCTGTGCAGTGATCATGGACAGCTGATTATTGCAGCACATAGTTGACCTTTATCTAAAATTCCATTAAAAAGCTTTATTGACTGTAGTCCTGCAGGGTCTTTCAGGATTCACTGGATCATTTATTCCCTGTCAGAGATCCATCGCTTTCCAAGCTTTCAGAATTGCTCCAGCTCTGAGGGGGAGTTGGGGTTTTTTTGTCATTTTGAACTGGTTTTTAAGGCTGTGTGAGGGGGTGGTTTCTTTTCTTCTCCCTCTCCAGCGTGGATGGGGCAGAGGAGGTTATCTTATGCCACGTGAGAAGGAGAGAGGAGTTGCCAGTGTGGCACAATTAATTATTTCCAGGTTGGCTCATGGATATGGATGCAGCAGAGCCATGGACTGGCAGCAGCTCCCAGGGAAGGAACCTTTTTCCCTTCAGCCAGGAGAGATTCAGGTCTAACTACTTCCTGCAGCAGCCTTGTGAAATCTGTGACTCCATACCATCATGTCAGGTTTTCATCAGCCACAGCCAATTTTTCTGGGCCGTGAGCCGGTCTCAAACAGAAATAAGAAAAATGAAGTGATGGTTCAACCTTTCCTGAAAGAGAATTTATAGAAATGGTTCATTCAAGCCAAAAAAACCATTCTGGTGACAGCTCCCCCAGGCTTTATAGGAGTGTCCTGAAAGGATGTTACTCCTTTTCCCATTCAGGAAGAAAAAGAAAAGAAAATAGTGGGAGGAAGACAATACAGGCATCAAATGAAGCAGGAGATTTGGGGGAAAAAAACGGTGTGAATCTGTCTTGGAGGAATATGAAGCAGTGCATAAGTACTTGGGGATTGAAGTGAGGCTGCACAGACACATCTGGCATATCCAGACTTAGCTGTGCTTGATATTTTTATTAATATTACGTGTGACTGTTTCATATTTACATTTAGTTCCATTCAGAGAGAAAAGGGAAACCAAAAACTTCAACATTCATCCCGGGTTTAATAAAATTTTGGACTAAAACCCAAATTATTCCCAAGCCACCAGTAATGGTTTATTCCTGTGATTATTTCTAAATCTGAACCAGCATTTCTGATTTCAGAAGAGTATTTTTCCCCCCCTTTCTCAACGCTTTGATTTCTGCTGAATGTTCATCCTAAAATGATGCTCCAGTGAATCATTTCTCTGTCTCCCCAGTAACAATCCCAGTGACAGTTCCCCATCCCCAGGAGCTTGCTTTGGAGAAATGAAGGCCATGTGGAGCCTCCTCCTCACAGGCAGCCAGGCTGCATTCCCCACAGTCTGTACTCTCTCATTTTCGACGCATTTCCAGATCCAAAACCTTCTGTTTTCTTTCCCTTGTTTGCTCTTGGCAGCTCCTGGCAGGAGACATCCTCTTAATGATCTTTTTCTGGCCTTCTAGACGACTGCTCAGACTTCTCCAGATCTTTCATTATTAAAGGAGAAGCCTCGTAAGTCACTTTTAATGGTCTGTGCAATTTTTATTCCTTAGCAGGAGACATCACCTCCTCCATATGGATATGTGTTTATTAATATAAATCCTTCATATCATTTTGCCTGGCGAGAATAATCAGGAAGGGTCTCCTGGCATGGATTACACCTCGTCCCGGTTCATCCAAAGGGAGTCTTTGTCCTGCTCTGCGTGGAGCAGGGCAGGGAGGAGTGTGGATAATCCTTCTCCTGGACTGCCAAGGCAAGGAGTGACAGTGAGGTCCCCGAGCAGAGTCCTGCCACAGCTGCACATCCTGAGCCACTGCTGCTTCCATCCCCCTTCCCAGGCATTCATTACCTGCCCTCGCTGTTATTCCTGGAATTTCTCCAGTCTCCAGATCAGAAGGATGGGTGGTTGGTGTTGGGGAGGACGTGTGAGGAATGCCAACAGGGCCACGTTTTGTGTGTGACAATTTGCTGTTAACGCTCAGCTTCCAGCAGCAGCGCATCCTCACTCCCAGTTGAGATGGGGAGTCTTGGAAAACAGGCCAAAAACCCATTGTTTACTCCTAAAGAGAGTGTCCTCATCTCTTCCCTATAACCAAGGGGCAATTGTCCATTCATTTCATTAAACGTCCTCCTGCTGTACAAATTGACTCCCATTTTTCTTTTAAATACATCCTCTGAGTCTGGAGCTGGAGTTAAATAATAACAAACACCACAGAAGAAATAGAAGCCATTCCCAGTGCTATTAGATGAGATTTCTGTTCTTCCAGTTGAGCGGGAATTGTTTTCTCCTGTCTCTTTCATAACTCCTCCATGTATCAGGAGACTTCTTCTGCTTAGCAATTACCACTAAAGTTGCTGCTACCCCTTCTGTAGTCGTGATTTCCGTCTTTTCTTCCCTCATTTACTACATTTCATCTCATTTGTCAGCGAAGAAGGAAACATGGATACTCCAGCACATGAAAGGACAAAAAGTGCCTGAAAATTTGTGACACTGAAGTATGTACAAGCCCAAAGCTGTCCTTCATTTTTACCCTTTTTTTTTTTTTTAACAAGGTGGCCCATAAAAGAGTTTAATCATGGCCACATAGCCCATTTCACCTACCTTTACAGTTAAACTACGCTCAGTGACAAAGCCACCAAACGTAACGGGCAAAATTTATCTTCCCAGATGGTGAATTTTTGCAGTACAGATCAGAGCAGCAAGGCCACAAATTAATCTCCAGCGTCACAAACATTTCATGGCACACGTGTATAGATCGTCTGTCAGCAAAGCCAGCAATAGGAGTGGCAGGCACAGCAAAGGCACTAAAAGCACATTTAGTCCCCAAATTCTGCCCCTTGACACATCCCTGTCCTTCACTGACACCAGGCCACGCTGGCTGCACCCCAGTAGGAAAAGAAACAGATGTATTTTATTTGAAACACAGCACCGCCAGAGCTCCAACTCCACCTGAAATTCAAATCATTGAAGGAAGACAGCCAGCCAAGACTTAAATCAAGCCAAGCAAAACCAGTTTGGACTGATGGAAGGGACTGGAAGTGATGGCTGGAGCTTCACCAGCAACTGCAGTGTCACCCTGTGAGTGACACGACTGGGAGGATGGGGAAATGAGACTTGGGTGTCTCTCAGCACAGCACATTGCTGAATCAAGGAACTAACTGCTCCCGACTGCTTTTCAGTCTCCAAGCTTCCTCAAGAATCACAGATTTCACCAAAACAAAAAAGAATCAGCTCCCACATGAGAACTGAAGTCAGCCCTGCAAGGAAAAATCCAGCATTAAATAAAATACTATGCAACATGGCATGAAATAGCAAAGAGGTGCATAAGATTGGGCATATCTGCTCCTTTGCATCCTGTCAGAGCTGAAGGCTGGCATCAAATGCTGTGCTGAGAATGACTTGGTTTTGATCTATCCTCTCATATGAGCCAGACCCTGCCTCACTTACAACAGATATGATTAAAAACTATCAGTTATATTAGGCAAAAATATATTTCCCAAAGCAAACATTCACTTCATATTTTTTTCTCTGGCTATAAGACACAGAAATTCTATGTATATAAGAACCTTCTGGGTTTTCACAGACATTAGCATTGAGAAGACAAACAGGGAAAGCTGGTGAGGGAAACTGCATAAATTAGATGCAGGCACTACAGTGCTTGTATTTCCCTCAGCATCACTCCCTGCCTTCCACGGAAACTTCAGCTGGAAAATCTCCCCATGGACCCAACAGATATCATTGCAAATAATCACAGCGACAGTTGCAGGTACTCTTTCCATACCAAGGGGCAGGTGAACCACCAGCAGAACTGCATTCTGCCTCTCACTTGCAGCATTCAGCTGAGAGGGTAAATAAAAATACAGCATTTTTATTTTTAAAGATAAAAATCAGCATCTCTGATGAAAAGCACAACGCAAGCAAAGCCAAATAAAAGCCCAGACAAGCTAGACTACAGAGAGCCAACAGTGAATTTTCCAAGGAAATATTTCTGGGCACGTAAAACATGCTGATTTATTGTACCAGAAACATTTCCTGGAGATGAACAGATCCCATACACTTCTCAGAGGAGGAAATCCCCATGGAAACCTGACTGCCTTCCCAGCAGCTCGGGAGCTCTGATGTTCCACATGTTGGGAGAACATCTGGAGCAGCTGGAGCCATGCAAATCCCAGAGGCTGTGGGACAAGGTGAGGTCTCAGCAGCAGCCATGCTCCTGTGGATCATCCCTCATTTTCTGCTTCCCTGGAAGCCCTCAGTTCTTCCAGGATCTATTTTTGCTTTTGAAAGACAGCATTTCAAAAGCGTCTCCGCAATAGGTTTTTGGCTATCTCCAAAATATCAGAAATATCAGAACGCTGCCCTTGCACACCATTTGTTACGAGGTAAATGCTATTTCAGAAATTCCAGCGGAAAGGAAACATCCTCGTCTTGGGTTGTCTCTAATACCTTGGGAGTTTTATCTGTGGTGTGGGGAAGAGAACAAAACCCGGAGAATTAAGAGCTGATGTTAAATCCTTGCAGAGCCTTAGGCAAATTCCATAATCTCTCTGCTCTAGCACGGGGGATCAATGCACGCCTGCTGAACCCCCGCTGCTCCGTGAGGCCGGTCCATCTACTGCCCGTGGATGCTGGCCAAATTCAGAGTTAACAAATTAAAAACAGTAAATCCAAGGAAAAGCACGAGTAAGTTGTGTTTAAAGGAAGCCTCTTCCTGACCCAAACCTTTAAAAGTTTGGTTAAACCTCATTATATTTCTCACACATTTTCCCCCCCGTTGAAAGTGCTGTGCTGTGAACCACTCGTCCCCGTTCGGGCAGCAATCTGTAACTTTATTAATATGCATGTGCTAGTTCACAAAATGCTGGATGATTTGAAAGTGCTGCATAAGGTTTTGCTGTCTGTTTCCTCAACATCTGTCCCCAAAGTGCATTTCTGTCACGTTCTGCTCCCATCGTTCTTGGATAAAAAGTTGGAAGAGTAAGGAACGAATCTGCTCTGAGGTTTCTTTTCTTTCTTTCCCAAGAGTCTCACACCCTTTACAGCAGACGACACTTTCCAATTACCTTTTGGCCCTTTTATTCTCCCAGTTTGGCTCACATTTCTCTCTGAATTTGGTCCCTGTGCAGCTCTGAACCCAGAGTCTGACAGCTAAGGACACAACAAATACGCAGCACTAACCCTGGGGGGTGGTTAGAAATGCCTGAATTCTCCCATTACAAGGATGAGGTCAACAGAGAGTCCCCAAACTTAAAACAAAAATGGGCCACGAAGCAAGCAGTTAAAAGTTTGAAGAAGCAGGATGGGCTGATCTTAAAGGAAAACTGAAGACAACTTGTGAAGTTTGGCCCCAAATCCTGGCTCTGCCAAAGGATTCCTGCACAGGCTGAGCTCGTTTCCTCACCTCTCAGCTCTTGTACAATGCAACAAAAGAGTTCTCACCACATTTGACCTGTGCAAGATGCAGCCCGTGCGTTTTGGAAAGATGATGATAATAAAGTCGAGAAAAACAGAGGAAACTTCACCAAAGAAACAGAAAACCCTCCAGCAAACTCTTTAGCAAAACACATCACAGCAGTTACCCTGGCTGACTTACAGAGGCAGAATTTAAGAGGCAGAATTGTGACTGCAAGGAAACAGAATTAAAACAAAAAAATAATCAAACAAGCATTTATAGCCTGTACTTTAAAATCAATGCCCATGTTCCAAAAAGTGTCATCCACATGGATAATTCAAGACTATTTATAGTTTTCTCCTACTGAAGAGGAAATGCAGAAGTTCTTTCATGAAAACATTAAATATAAGCAAAGATTTACGCCCAGCATTGATTTGCCCCTATTTGTTTTGCAGACAACGCTTAAAAAATTCTCTTACCTTAAAACAAACTGGTCTGCCAGCGAGTAATCAGCCAGGAAAACGTGGAAGGTCACAATGTCACCCTCTCTGACCGGGCTGAGTGGTAAGTGAATAATGATATTTTCATCCACCCTCAGCGAGGACTGCTTTAATTTGTCTTGATTTGGGTAAACAACGATGCTACCAATCCTCTCCATAGCTGACAAAGCCTGGTGGTCATTCTCTTCACCTGCATGGATATTGTTTTCCCATCTTGCATCCTCTGGAGAACATTCCCCATCCACTGTGTAAATCTTATAGAAGAGCTCCACGGTAATCCCTTCCAGGGAGGCTGTTTCCTCTGAAAGCAGGGGTGGAGGGGAGCTGAACCAGCTGGGAGACAATTCCAACTCCACAACACATAATCCCAGGTGGCCTGTCAGCCTACAGCTGGCCACCACCTCTCTGGACTCCAGGAAAGCAAACATCTTCACACAAGGCAGCATCTCCTCGGGGTCGTAGTCATCCCAGTCCCTGCCCGCGATATAGAACAGGGTTTGTATTTTAGGCTTGTTGGAATAGATCGAGCTGTTGATTATGTGGGATTTTAATTTCCAGTTAAAAGTGAATTTGTTTGTGAAACCAAAAGACGCGGAAGTCAGCATGAGGTCCAAGGGGATGGGCTGTTCAACAGAAAAGGGTCCATACGTGGCATTTAGGACAGGTGGCTGTTTGGCTTTGTATATAAAGAATGAATCCACCCTGGACTGCAAACTGGAGTTCCTCATGATATCCTGGTTGGCTTCTTTGAGGAAGAAGAAAATGTCGGCGTTGGAGACGTGAGGGCTGGCAGGGAGATACGTTGGCAGGTTGGAGAATCTCTGGATGCTGTCCATGATCCCTCCTCGGCTCTCCACCACTGCGGGCCAAAGAGAAAAGGAAACAGAGAGACAACTCAAATGTTTGCTTAGCACGGCCCTCAGCTTCTGGCAAAAGCAATGGATTACAGGGGATCGATACCGGAGGCCACAATTATGGAACAATCTGACACAGGTACCGTGGAATAACACTTCTGTTCAAAGCTCAGGCTGCATCAGCTCCCTTCCCACCTTCCCCAACCTGTTATCTGCCCAAAAGCCATTAATCAAGGACTGGTTACCACAAAGAGAGGATAGGTTGGTCAGATCTCAATCTAACTCTCAAAACTTTTTACTGGCACTCTATTTTTTTTTTTAAATTTCTTTTATCATCAGATGCAACTTTCAGCTTCTTCTCACCCACGTTCCAATGTGCCTAGAGAAACTGGCATATTGAATATTAGTAGCAGTAAAACGGAACAGTTTGAGCAGTAAAAACGGAACATTTTCTTTGATCTACCATCACTAACACAAAAAGCAATGGGGGTTGAGCATCTGCATCACTCCCAATCCATTCTGCCAGGTCAGCAGCTTGGAAGTTTAGCGAGAACCTGATAAAAGCTTCGTGTTCTTGAAACCAAAACTTTTCACGCTAAACTATATGGGGTTTGACAGAGGTCTCAGTGGGATGGATTTATAGGCAAGAGTGAACTTGAGAGAAGGAGAAATCCTTTACACACAGAAGGTTCTCAGACACTTAGAAAGATTTTTTTGGTTTAATTCCTGAGGAGAATGAAACACATTTGGAAACCACAGAAGTTTCTCTACAGCACAATGGTCAATCCTCCAGCCAGCGCTGAGCGATTTTTCCCAGGAATGAAAAGATTCCGGAGGGAGGGAGGGATCAAACAGACATCTTTGGTTTGGGCTGATCTCTAATTAATAGTGAGAGATATTCTGTCCGGGCTGTCATTTCACCAGAAACAGTGGCTCTTTCAAACTAACAATTCCTACAAAAGCCGGTGAATCCGAGCTCCTGGGACCGCCTCAGAGGAAACAAACAGAAAAGCCAAGGAATTAAAATGCAGCAGCGCCAGAATGCACAGAGATAACAAAGGCACAATGACAGAGCCTAAGGTCAAAGCTCTGGTTGTGTCTCTGAAGCCGAGTGGTGATTTCACTGTTTGTCAGGGCTGGGCAGAGCAGATACACAACACACAAACAATTACACCTGTTCAAGCCAGATGACTCAGATACTCGCGGGCACAATTTAGCAGAGATAAAAGCTCTTAATATTTAAGCTATTTTTTTTTCACAGGTTGTGTATTTTTAAAGCCTACATTTATCAAAGACAGATTCTAGGGCAAATCCCATCCATTTGACTTTGCCCCACTCTTATTCTCTGTTGAAATTCTGGTCGTTTGTTTTCTGATAGTTTGATATAATCTACACTTGTTTAAATGCCTCTCATTTCACCACAACACTTTTGTTGTATATTTACTTGTGTCAAGGGGATTGTTTTTCAGCCACTGGAATGTTCTTTGTGGGAGTGAGTAAACATGCAAAAATATACAAGAGCAGCCCAAAAACAATCCTCAGCAGGGAACACTCTATCAAAAAACATCCTCTCTCACCACTGGTGGGGATCAGCCTGGGGTTTCCTCTCAGCTCCAGAGGCAAACGTCCCCTGCCTTGCTCTCACCACAAACATCAGCCCAGCTCTGGAACCAGCACAGCCCACGGTGAAAGGAGACACTGGCAGTGACATCACACATGGGACAACCCGTTTTCTCCTCGGGAAAACTGACGGGATTTTGTCAATTGGTCCTTCCCCTCCTCGTCTCTCACCCCCATGGGGATGCTGGGCGGTGGGTGCTCTCCCTCCCCAGGCAGAAAGTCACCGAGGGATGTTTGAGCAGCCCCATTTCTGCTCTGTGGTTGGTTTGTTTATTTATTTATGGGGCACTCTGACATTTCCTGCCATTGGGCAACTTCCCAACTCAGGAGCAGAAAGTGAACTTTGATCCTGGGAAAGCTGAACAGACAGAGAAGGAAGGGTACTTGGCTAAAAAATTCAAATGCAGACAACCCCCTTTCTGGATTAATTGTAAGTAAACGGAACCACGATTGAAAGCAATACTTTTGAGAAGTTGCATTTATCACAAAAACTTTGCAGCCGTACAGATAAGCAACCAAGCAGATGACAAGGAGCCAGAGCAGCAAGAGAACCCTCCGATTTCTGGAGCAAGAGCTAAAATCCTCCTCCCAAAGCACACCAGGTTGCAGAGGAGATTTAAACACGGACACAGTTGCAATCCAAAAACAAGACAAGGCTCAAATGCATTTGTGTTTACATTACAGGGCTCCCACACACACTTTATGCAGATATTTTATCTCTCCCAAGCAGTGATTTATAGGAAGTTTAAAAGGGATGTTTTCCCCTCTCCTCCATTTCATTACAGTGGCAACTTTTCAGTGCCTCTGCTCGGAGCTGGTACGAGGACTAGGATATCATCCCGCTGTAACTCAAACAAAATGAGACACAAATTTTGTCTGAAGGCTTATATGGGAAGCCATAAACATCCATAGACAGGGCTGGGCTTTGTCCTGGAACCAGCCTGCTACAAAATATGATATCTGAATTTAGCAGCGTTTTATGATGCTGTAAGGAAGATCTAAAAAGAAATACTTCATACCACGGCAGGCCGACACCCCACCTTTTTAATTCAGCGCATCAGCAGCTCAGCATCAATCTCCTTACAGCAACAATCAGAAATCAGGCACTTTTGGAGCTTTCTGGTGTGCAGAAATGCGAGGAAAAAATCACCTGCTCCTTTAATAAGCACTCCAGCAAGATCAAAGAGGGCAGAACATTAGACCAGAACGTGGGTTCATTCTAATTAGGCACCAAAAGAGAACGAGAGCTGAGGAAAAGTGAGTGGAGACCAAATGAGCATCCCCAGAACCCCCCAGTGCTTTCTCCGACAGAACAATCTGGTTTGCTCACATCCCTGGGGCACTGGGGGTGTTCAGGGGAGATGTGTGGAAAGAACAGACTGTTGGATGGGAATTGAGATGTTTCGTTGGGATTTTGGGAAGACTTTCACCTTGTGACAAGTTCTCTGCAGGAGCTTTGCCCCTGCTCAGACACTCATTTGGATTAACCCACTACTGACCCCCTGGAGCAACAGGTCAGCTTTTAAAACATCATCACTGCCATTTTATCCTCAGAATCCTTCCCTCAAGGGTTGGTGAATATCCTCACAGCCCAGCTCACCCTGCAAACTCTGAGATGGAAGAAAATACCCTTGTGATGCTGTGATGTTTGAGGCTCAGAGGGAGAGGAAAGCACCAGGCACAGGAAGGAACATGCAATTCTTGCACGCTTGCAATTCTCCGATGCAATGCTGAGCATCAGAGATGCCCCTTCCTGGTCCTCACCCTGCCCAGCTCAGGCCTCAAACGAAGCTTCACTTCTGTTCTCTTGATTTTTTTATTTTTTTTTTTTAATCTAACAATAAAATTATTCATCGTTTTCGGTTTTAGTCTCACTTGACCCTGGACTGCCACCACAAAAAAGTGGCCCAGGACTAAAAGAGATGCAAAGCCACAGCTGTGGACTGTGAAATAAAAATCTGTCATTCATGGAACTTCAAGATTTCATCAAAGCTACACTTCTTAGATCTCGTACTTTTTAACAAGAAATAAAACAAGCATCCTACTGGAAGAGAGCGGTGGCAGTGGCAGGTCGGTGTTAAAAACAATGCATCTGTTTTGAATTGTAGTTAGAGGAAAGTCTTTTTAAACCATCATTTTATAGCTAAAAAGGAAAATAGCTCCTGATGGAATATAACCCCAAACTTCACATCGAAATCTTCTCCCTGCTTTAGCAAACTACCTAACAGGAGCCAAATCTTCCATAAGCCATCAGTAATTCTGAAGCTGGAGGTGCAAGGAACAACAACTGTTTAAAATTGCAACTCTTTCAATCCCCTTTTTTCCCTCTGAAAACAAACAAGAAGCCAATCCTGCACCTGTGGAAAAACTGTGAAAACGTTAAAATTCCTCTTTCCTGCTGCATCATCAGAACTGCAGAGCGAGCTCATACAGACACTCCTCTTTGTAAAAGAGGAATAATTTCAAGTAATGTGGTGCCAGTAAGTGCTATGATGTTATCCATGACTCACAGAGGCAATCAATGGCTTGTCTGTACAGGAGAAAAATCACCAGCCCCTCCCACCAGCCCTTGCTGAAACACCATAAAGATCAAACTACACATGTACATTATTCCACTATAAAAATGCCTCTGTTCAGGAGAAATTTTTTTCTTTTTTTTGTTCTGGAATTGCAGGAATTAGCCTTGAATAAAAACACACTGTAACCCAGAATAGGGTGTCCACACAAGGAAAGCTATTCTGGAACTCATAAATTATAGGCAAATAATTAATTCTGGACCAGCTGTGTAGGTCGTTTTCTCTCACATAGGCACGGGATGCTTGTTCAGAGACCCCAGGGGCTGGTCAAGGTGATTTGTCCTGGCTACAGCTGGCAAAACTCTGACTCCTGAGCCTGGCAGGAGGAAAAGGAGGAGGATGATTACAGTGTGGAAGTCTACTACGAGTTTATTCATCATTTTTGCACTGCGAGTAGGCTAAGGCTGGGCTGTGAGAGGATTTAGGATGAGCACTCGCCTCGTGCTCTCCCTGACTCACTCCAAATGCAATGAAATACCCAGGAAAGGAGGATGTCACTGTTTACTTCCTACATTCAGAGCCCATCCTGTGACTCATCTCCTCAGTTTTACATTCATGAGGAAAATGAGGAGAACCCTCCACAGTTCCCCCCCTGAGGGGCACAATTCCATCACCCAGCTGAAGTAGGAAAAATTCCATCACCGTCCATTCACAACAAGTTCTACTCCTTCACTGCTTGGCTTGGTTATCCTGTGAACCCCACAGAGAAAAAAAAAAAAAAAAAAACAAACATCATGACAATCAGTGTTCTCAGCTGTAACAGCATAACTTGAAAATACAAAAGCAAGAAAGAGTTTAGAACTGCTCCCAGTACATTTTTAACATTAAAGTCAGACCAGAAGCTGTCAAGATATATTAAAAAAAAATAGTGTGAGAAAAGATGATAAAACCCCTTGAATTTCTCATTCTCTCTTCTTCTTATCCTAATTTGATGTGAGGATGGAATTTGATGTAGGACTTGCAACCAATTCATGGTCCTTACACTCAATCTTGATTACACATTTGTGGAGACAGAGATTTGCTTTGCAAAACATTGCTGGACCAGCAGCTGGTTTGGAAAGACAAGAAAAAGGATGCAATTAAAAAAAAATCAATTTAATCCAGACATCTAAAACTGAACAGAGGTCAATTAACTTTTGTTGGCTTGGGACAGTGTCTCACACTCACATCTCCAAATGTCTGTGTCAAACTTCTGCTGCCCAGATGACTCTGGGCTTCTCCTCCCAAAAGTTTTAGAGGCTTTCATTTAGAGGAAACCAATGTCTGCATGCCTAAATATAAGAAGGTTTTCTAAAGTCTTCTATGAGGAAAAAATATTGTAATGCCACCAAAGAGAAGACAATTAGCAGGTGGACATTAAAATGGGAAGGAGAAAAGGGAAAGGGAAAGGGAAAGGGAAAGGGAAAGGGAAAGGGAAAGGGAAAGGGAAAGGGAAAGGGAAAGGGAAAGGGAAAGGGAAAGGGAAAGGGAAAGGGAAAGGGAAAGGGAAAGGGAAAGGGAAAGGGAAAGGGAAAGGGAAAGGGACCTTGTACAGTGGGAAGCACAATTAAGGAACCCGGTTTTGTGGGCTGGAGTAATAGACAAACCACACGCCTGTGTTTACCCAGCACTGTGCTTCCAAAAAAGCTTTAAAGCAACATCTCTGGCCTCATAAATCTTTTGTCTACTAAAATACATTTTTAAGTGCAAAATTAAACCATGCATATGAATGAAGTCCCTGATCAGGCCACACACTCAGCCATAAATTGTGTCATTGTGTTCCAAATTGTGTTCCCTGCTTGCCACTGCCAGCAGATTAAGTTGGATGGTGAAGTTTCTGAGCTGGTGCTTTCTAGAGTTTTTTGCTTGCCTGCATTTTGCACAGTCACCCATACTGAAAGACATATGTGCAGCAAGGCCACCTACAGATAGTAATAAAACCGTGCTGTCTGAAAGGCTGCCTATAAATCTTATTAAAGTAATCCCTTCCCTGAACCCAGATTATTACATTCACCTTTATGGTAGAATAAAAATTAATTTTCTCAGCTATAATAAGTGTATGATAAGAAGGCATCGCTTGGGACTAAATAAAGATTATAATTAACTCCAACTGAATAAATCTAAATTTAGCTTGGACTAGCAATTGGCTTTCATGCCTTTTCCTCTCCGACTGAGTGAATAGGTACAGAAGGATTAGCATCCCATGCCACTTCCAGCACTGCTGTCACAGAAAGGACTGGGACAGAGTGTAATCCAATGCCCAAAAGGCCTGAAGATTAATTCAGGATTCTCTATCAGCAAAAGTTTGGAAAACTGGAGAAAAACAAGAAGGCTCAAAATTGCTGTTAGCCTGGCAAGGGAAACGTGAAGTGTTGGACTCCAGAGGGAACATTGCTCCCTCTGCTCCCTAAATCAGGGGTAGGCAAAGGCAGGAGCTCTGCCCCAGGCTGCTGAGAGCACATTTAGGGGAAACACAAACTGTGATTGCTGGATCTTGCTCTTTATTACCAAGGATCTGCTTTTGGGGGCTGCTGGGCCAGGTGGGTCTGTGCCCTGACCTGGTCCAGTCACTCTTCATTTGCTTTCCCTCACCTGCCACACATCCCAGGCGACACTAAAGCAACTGCAAAACAAGATGCCACAGTATTAAACAAGGACACTCGAGCAAAGAAAAAGGGGTGAAGTAAATGCCTCAGACAAATATGCAAAGTTTACCCTGACTTTTTTGCTTGGTTGAAAATAAAACCCCTTAGAGCAGCGCTATACCCAGCATTATATACCAGATTATATATATTTATTATATATACTGTAACAGTATATTATTATAATGCATATATATTATATAGTATATGTAATATGTATTATATTGTATATGTTGTGTATATACTATAATATAGTATATGTATAATATATTTTATATATAAATACATATAATATAAATATATACATAATCCATATGAAATATATATATTTATATATGTACATATAGTATGTATATTATATCCTACAATAGTATACTACAGTGTATTATATATACTATCCCAGATTAGAGATTTAGCCTGTTTCAAGGAAACGAGGCTCTGCTGATAAAGGGTGGAGGAACTGCCTTGTTAAGCCACTGCCTCATTATTTGCGTTGTCTGGGAAGATGATTGTTGACAGTGTTATTACTGGGAAGGAGGAGGTCCAGCTTGTTCATCAAAATGTATTTGCGTATTCATCCTGCAGCCCGAGGAGTAAAGCCCCTGTGCCACCTCCCGCTCAGAATTGCCCGAGTTGGAGGACAGACTTTCTCCCCATCTCACCCCAGCACAGCCACGGCCACCTCGGTGCAGACCCTGACAAAGCTGCTTTGGCTGCCCACACCTCAGAGCAGGGATGGTGCTGAACAAAGGATGAGTTTTCTCATTTATTGTTGCTCTGCTGGGCTCATCGCTGGCCTAACTTGCCTTTTTAGTTTCGATCAGGGCTGTTAAGACAGTGGTTAAAAGTCACAGGCTGCTCTTGGCAAGTTTCTCTGCATCTCTTACACAACAGCAACTGGGAAATTGTCCTGCCACTTACAATTAGAGACATTAGAACAGTGGCTAAAGGTCACAAATTCATCAGCTGAAAGGACTGAAACGCAGAGCTACTACTGCAAGTTAAACCGAAGTTTAAAAAACGCCTGATTAACCACGGAGGGGTTTTGTTCTGGTTACCTGGAGAGGAGAAACAACTGTTAATGCAGCTGCCAGCACTGACAACCCCTGTGCATCCCTCCTGGCACCTGATAAATAAGGTTTGTCACGGCCACTGGAGGTTCTCATTGCTAAAAAGAAGGTTAGGAGAGGGCTCCCTACCATTATCCAAAGCAAAACTCATTTTCCCTCAGAGATATTTCATGGACAACAGAAAATGAATACATGTATGGGAGTGTGTGGATATATTCTCCAAATAACAGAGAGGCTTTACAAGGCAAACACATTCACTAAAGGCGCCAGGTGATTGCAAAAGTAAATCTTTTAAATATATGCTCCAAACCATTAGCCAGCTGTGAAATATTTGTATTCTGTGTCAAAACACCTACACGTCACACAAAGCCAAGAGAGTGACAGGAGAAAGGCCGGGATTTATGTTAGCTGGGGTCTATCTGTCATGGAGATAGGAAAGCTGAGAGAAAGTCCTTTTATTAAAACCACTCCCTGGCTGCAGATATTGATCTCAGCAGCTGAGGTTGGACAGCAAAGTGCGTCCCCATTTCTCAAAAAGTTCCTCCCTGGCACAGCAGGAAAGGACTGGGGTGAATGCCCTCACCCCCCTCAGCAAACGGCACCTCAAAAGGACGGGCAGGGAACCAGGGGCACTGGGATAAACAGCATCCCACGGCACCACGGCACAGCTGCCTGCCAGGGACCATAAAATCCCTCCCAACTCCCCTTCCCGAATTTTCAGGAGGCCTATTTTGCTCCCCAAATCACTAAGGCAGGTTGCCATTCCTCCCAGATTGGGTTCAGCATTAAAACAGCACAAAGGAGCACAGGGCTGAATGCATTTCTTGCACTCACATTTTAAGGAGCAAATGTCATTTCAAAGGGATCCTTCCCTAAATCTGCTTCAGCGTTTTCCATTTTCCCCCTAAGCAAAAATTTCTCCCCTGGCTTGGGCTGATCCCTCCCCCTCAGCCTCTGGAGGACACAGATTTTTGGTTGTGCTTCTCTTTACAAACCCCAGCTTGTGACTGTAGTCAGTGGCCTTGAGTATTACACCTAAACCCAAAACGAAGAGAAGGAACTGGAAGTTTTTCATCCTACAGACTTTCTACATTCCTGCAGCCACGGGTTACACAGGTACATCATTTTAGGGCACTTCTGATTCTCCCCATGTAAGCATCTCTTTGGAGATACTGGAAAATTCCTTGCACGAGCTGAAAATCACAGGATATTAAAATGCTGGTTCTCCAGAGGCACTGTCAGAGAGCAGGAAGGTTGGTCCGAAGTCTTTCTTCCCCCAGAACAATGGGCTGCCACTGGATTCTCCCTCCTTTTATTTCAAAGCTCCGAACTGATGGGGCCCAAAGAGCTGCGTGAAACCACAAAAGCAGCTTACAATGAACCCCCTGTAAAGTTATTAAGAGCACAGATATGTCTTGAATGCAGAGAAAATCCTCTGTCTCACCAGCACGCATCCACATCCCGCCGTGACTGTAACGCCAGGAGGAGTCTGTGCCACGCGTGGCCCTGCTGGGGACCACCAAAAAACACAAAACAGAGACACCCACAGCAAAACCCACAGCTCTGAGCTCGCAGCCTGGGAGAAATTCTCCTCTCATTCCCCATTTCTGGATCACTCACTGGGTGCTGACCCTGCTGGCCACGCTGGTTTGGGGCACTGTTAGAGTAGGCAGTGAAATTCCTGGTTAAACCTTGGCACCGTTTGGGTCTGTGGAAAGAAGTGAGCTTTCACTCAGAAAACCAAACTCCCTGCTGAGCTCCAGAGGCGCAGGCAGTCGCCTGCAGCAAGATTTGTGTCCCCGTCCTGCAAACACACACGCACAGAGATCATTCCAAGTGTGTGCAGCCTCGCCAGGTCAGGGAGTTTTCCCACTGGGAAATCCAAGCACAAGCTACAAAGTTCCAGGAAAGAGACCTGTGAGGTCATGCAGCCTTTTAGCTGCTTCAAAAAAAAAATAAAATAAATAAAGCTCCATGGCTTTACTATTAGTTCAGAGGCGTCTGGGCCTTTTTTCTCAAAGCCAAGCTTCAACCTGCACTTAGCATTGCTCTCACCAGCAGCCAAAATTACACTGAGCAGACTCCCAAGAGCAATATGTGCTCTCTGCCACCCCCAGGAGAAACCACACAGGCCAAACTCTGCAGTTCAGACATCACCGAGCTCTCAAGGAACGGCACGTCAAAACACAAACCCTCCCTTCCTAACGACAGCCTGCTTCTTTTCCCTTCCCCAAAACACCCGGAACAAAAGTTTCTGGTTTGTCTCAGATTTCTGTGCTTAATTCGACGTTTTATTTTTGGAATGACAACAGCCTGGAGCGACTCCATTAATTTGTTCGGGAGTGAGAGAGCTTTGCATCCCAAGTGTGATTGCTGACCCGCTCCCCTGCTCCAGCACATCCCGGCACCAGAACAAAGCACGATTTCTCATGCTTGGACGCATTATTTTACTTTATGAAAACACATTTGACACGTTTTACAAATTTACTGGCAGATGCTGTCAGAAAGGACAAACTACCCCAAAATAACCCTCCTCCGGTCCCGCTTTTCTCTTCCCGCAGCAATCGAAGGCTGCAGCTCTGTCATTCCCACGTGGAGAGCAGCTCCCGAGGACTCCTCGGGTGTTTGTTTCTCTCCCCGCCGCCGATTCGCAATTGAGAGTTTGATTTTTCTAAGCACAACGAAAATTCCCAATAGCTCCGGAGGAGGCAGTTCAAGGAGATCTTGTCAAAACATTTGTGTGTAAAGAGAGGGAAACCTTATTGTGACTTCCGTGCTGCGAGGCACCGAGCACAGTTACCTCGCTCACAGACAATTATTAACTTAGAGGCAAAGAATAAAAACTCTTGAGCAAAACCCAAATCTGGATGAGGTCACACTCGCTGTGTGGTTCGCTCATGTCAATGTATTAATGCAATAAAAGATAATGAGCGTTAGCTGACAGCATTTTCAAACCCTCCAAGAGTCAAGAGGAGTAAATTAGACCGGATTTGAGATTGCCTGAGAAGGCAAAAAGCTGGATCTAATTCTTTTCTCAATGGCAGGGGAATTATAAAATCGAGTAGGAGTCACAGGACATCACTATCACAGCCCGACGCGCCTGGGCACGGCATTTCCGTGTGCTGAGAGTGCAGCTCATGACAGCTCAGCATCAGCATCTGCCCGTGTGAAAATGCCATCATGGGCAGTGACAGGGACAGCGAAAGAGCCGTGTTCACCTTCTGCTTCGTGGCATCACCTCCAAACCTCTGTGTGGAGACATCACAAGCGCAGCTCAAGTTTGAGTCAATTCAAGTTCAAGTCAGATCTTATTACGTCCAGTACTGCTCACCTCCCCACAGCCTGGAGAAGGAAATTCTGCAGAAATTCAGCATCCAGGTCACTCCAGCACTCTGCTTTGTCTGGCATTTATATCTAGAGCCAAGCACATAATTCGCACTGCATAATTTATCCATGGGATTTTGCCCATGGAACAGCCAAAGCAGATAACAATTTCTTCAGACTTATTTATTTTTTAGAAAATGCAGTCAACTTGTCTGCCTCTGAACTCTGCAAAAAGATTATGATCCTCTGGTTTTACTCTCCCAGAGCTTGAGCTCTGGGCTAGCTGTGATCAGACAGATTAATTCGCCTCCTGTTCAGTCTTCTGCCTTTAAGCAATTCTTGTTTCCTGAGTGGAGGGATATGTGTACAAGCACTAAATCTCAAACATGCTATTCTAACATTTGGATTCCATTATCCTGGAGATAACATATAATCCTATAATGATATGTAATAAATTAACATTTAATCTCATATCACAGAGTTCAAAGGTACCAGAGCCAGCTGGTGCTAAAATAAGCATTTGCTGGAGGCTGCAGGGCTGGGAGCTGAGGATGAGATGTAAGATCTGAGCTGCTCTGATGCCTTGCCTTGGCAAGGAAAGGATGGAATAAACCCTGGACACAACAGGGACCATCTCTGAAACCACCCAAGCTGTGCCCGTTCCCTGTCAGTGAAGCCATTTCAGACCTTTCAACAGCAGGAGGGGAAGATTTTCCCCCAAGAGGCGACAGCAGGGAAGGGGATCAGCACACTCTGCTGCCCAGGGGATTTGAGTCAGTGCTTCACTCATTCCCTGTTTCTCAGGGTGCCTTGAGATGTGACGAGGCTGGGAACAAGCACCCAAGCCAGGGCTGAGTTCTCTCCAAAAATCCCCCTGGCCCTCCCTTGTGCACATGCAGAGCTGGTGGAGGATGCACAGCTTCAGCACAGAGAAGGCAAAAATAATTTTTCATTTTATTTCCCCCTCACACGCCTTCAACAGAGAGCTAATACACCGACCACTGCCCAATCTTCATTAACAATGACAGCTGTTAATAAAGTTTTATCCACAGAGACTTCCTTATTAAATGCACACAGTGAGTCTGGTGTGAGGGATTTGTTTCTCTGGAGACAGGCACAATTAAACCCCTGGGAGAAGATGCAGCCTCCCGAGCCAAGCGAGGCGCTGATGATTCCTGAGGGCTGCTGACCCAAAAAAGACCAGAGAGAAACCCCAACGTCTGTCTGGATCCCAAAGTCCCTCCAGCTTCCACCAAGCCCAGATTTCACTGTTAAGGGAAGGGAATAAAGAATTGTCTTTATCTTCCCAGGTGCTCCATGTGCCACCTCCCTCATCCCAGCCACATCCATGGAACATTTTTCTGGAAAACTGCAAACATTCATCTTTGTTCGTGGGCAGAAGCAGGAAAAAAAAAAATTGACATCAGTCAGATTGAGCTTTTGTCTCTGGATCCAAAGACACACTCCACTGCTCCATCTCAGATTGGAACACAGTGTAAAAAGAAGACTCTCAGATAGCCAAGAGAGGCAAGAATGCATCAGACACAACAGTATCTTTTAAAATCTTGTCAATTCACTCTGTTGGTTTTTAGTGAAGACGCATCAACTTCACTGCCAAATTAACTCGAGAGTGAAGGCAGATTAAAAAAAAAAAAAGGAAAAAACAAACAAAAAAAAGAAAATTAGACAGGACAGCCAATAAAAATATACAGTGAGAGGAGTTTCACAACTTGCCAGTGACCGCAGTCCTGTATCTGAAGAAAACTTAATAAATAAAAATAACACAAAAATTTGAAGTGTTCCAGAGTTATCTTTGCTCTGGCATTTAACACACATTTCTATTACCCTTTCCCGATTAGCCAAATGAAGATCAATGTATCTATAAAACTCAATGACATGTTAATGCAAACCTTAAAAAAGATAAAATGCCTTTTATCTCAGTCTTAGGAAAACCTAATAAAGAATTAACAGTCCATGAAGCTATGGAATTTCACTCAAGGCTTTACTTGATGCCAGGACTTCCTACTCCATTATTTTTTAATGGACAGGTTTCCCCAGGCTTTGGGACATGTCAGTACAATTGTACATTGTCATTAAAATTGGTCCTGTACTTTCCTTCAGAGCTGGGATGGGAACTTAAATCACAGAATGGGAAATTAAAACACAGACAACACCCACAATGGACCAGAAGTGCAAATCTAGAGCAAGTGTTAAATAAATATGGGGGAAATGGTAAAAAAAAAAAAAAAAAAAAGTAACGATTTTAACAATGATCTGGCAATTAATGAATTTATGAGGTAAAACTTCCACCTGCAGGATGAGCACTTTGGATCAGAACCCATTTGGAACATCAGCATTTCAAATATCTGCAAGAAGCATCTGCCAGGAATCTGCTAACGTGACAGTAGGTGTTGAATCTTTAAAGGGGAGCAGACAAATATTAGTCCAGGACTTTGCCCCAGGTTGGTTGCCAGAATTAACAAGCCTTCAGTGGGTGGCACAGGGAGCTGGGATCCACAACACCAGACAGCCCCGGGCTCAGTGGGAGACTGCTCCCATCCAAGTCCCATCCATACTTATTTCTACTGACACACACACACACACACAGCAGCAAGATGAGAAAACTCAAATGCTAGCACTTAAAGACCAAATCAAATCCAACATTTGTGCACACATTTAAAAAGTTGCGTGTTCTCAAAAGGGCCTGAACACCTGCAGCTCCCACGGAGGCTAAAGGAAATGCAGGTGTTTCCCACTCCTGCCAATTGAGGTGGGCTTGACCCAGATGCCAAGGGAGGGACCCTCTCCTTTCAGACACCCACGGGTGATTCTGAGGCCTCAGCTGGAGCAGGATGCTCAGGGAACGTGCCAAGAGAGGCACAACACGCAGCCTGAGCTCAGAAACTCCTCAAGGCTGACGGGTTTGGCCTTGTGAATCAGCACAGGGAGAAAAGAGACAGCAGTAGGCAGGAAAAACACTCCCAAGGAAAAGCAGGAGGCACCAGTCCAGGAGAGAGAGATGGGAGAAGCAGTGAGCAAAGAGGAGGTGGCAGGAGTGGAAGTGAAGCTTGATTGTACACAGACTGACAACTCACTATTCCCATAAAAAAAAAAAAAAACCCAAGCCGTCAATGATTGCCCCAAAAAAGCCACTTTGAAACCTTTCTTTCTCCTCTGGGATGAGGATGTCTTGCCCTTAACCCAGCTGGGTCAGGTAGAAAAGCTTTCCTGCCTCCAAGGTCCCCAGGAGCTGCAGAGTTTGTACCAAGTTTACCTGGGACCCTCCTCACCTCCCCTTCTCCCCCTTGTGCTGGGAGAACAGCTGCTTCACCCAGGCACTCGGAGATTAATTATTCTTGGCTCTTCTGCGCGGTGCCTTGATCTGGAAAATTTATTTAGATAACTTCTCAGGCAGCATATTTATCTGCTGGCCTCAACATCTGCCTGAGCGCAGAAGTCAACATGTGACTGACGACGAATGTCGTGCCAGTCAGGTAGAGACTGTCCTCTGCCAACCTCACCAGCCTAGTTCTGGTAGATCTGGGCCCCGTGGCAAAGAGCCTGAGTGTGTTCCCTCCTTCCTCCTTGAGGAACAAGCACAGCTCCGAGCCAGAGTGAGAAATTAGGCACAGGAGAAGAGGAGAGGGCACCTTGTCCCAACAGGTGACAAAGCTGTATTCAGCCCTCAGGGACAGCAGCACTGCTCTGTCAGTCAGACACAAAGAGATGAGACCAAATTTGGGACAACGAGAAAGATCCCAAACACAGCAGGTAGGGAAACCCACACCAGCCCCATTTCTGCAGTGCCACCCCAAGCACCGAGGACATCCAGGCGCCCTCAGCACCCAACACTGTCCCATCACCACATTCCAGCCCAGGGAAAGGAGCTGTCCTGTTGGGAGAGGATGGGAACAAGGCTGATGTCTGGAGCCTCATTTGTGCCTCTTGTTGCAGGGATATGGAGTTTCAGCCCTGGATGCATCTCGCACTGCGGATTCAATTGCTGGCAACGAGAATCTTATTTTGCCATCTTTACTCACCCATCCTCTCACACACAACGAGTACATTTGGATCAGCAAGGTGGGATGTTAAATTAATCAACAGGAAGCACTGCCTCCCAAAGGCAGCCTATTCCAGATCTATTCCTGGCCAGTCTTCAAGGAATGTTCTTCTACTCACACAGAAAATGTGTAAGAACTGCAAACACAAGAAAATATTGCTCTGTGCAGAGGGTTCAGACCACTATCCTTTGTTGCCTGATGCGGAAAATTCCATCACCAGACCCCAGTCTGACAAAAGTCCCTTCCAGGAGCCACAATTTTAAAGAATTCTCATAAAAGCCAACTGCAAGCTTGGAAAAACCAAACAAAGAGCAAAGAAATAAAGACCTACTCAATGAAAAGAAAAAAAAAAAAAAAAAATCCCAGCCCTTCCCTTTTAAAGACACCCTTTGAACCTCACCATCTCCACTGAATTTTGGATGGAACTAAGAGCCAAACATTTCTAGGCAGCCAAGTGTAAACGACCCTTTCCTTTTGAAGTCACCCTCCTGGCCCTCAGTGCCGGGCTGGGCAGACAGAAACATGAAGATGGAGGGTGAATTAGCTCAGGAGGGGGAACCTGTCACTCAAAGCTGCTAACGCAAGACCACAGCAAAACTCGGGTTTAACCTCAGCAGTGACCACCTGTCACAGCGTGGCACTTGGCTTGTCAGTGTCCTGCTTTCAGAAGCCAGGGTGCCGCACAAATCCTCCTGAAAACAAATCCTCCTGAAACTCGGCAAGGAAAAAATGCACCTGCCTGCTGGGCAGCCAGCAAGGCTTCCCAAAGCCTGCAACCAAATGGATTCTCAAGTGCCGAGGAAGCCACGGAGAAGAAAAAGGTGCAGGAGAAAGGATTAATGCAGGCAGGGACTCCACAAAGCTCCCCCGTGCTCCTCATTTCTCAGGAAAATCTGAGCACTTCTTGTATAACCACATCTGACCGGGGTACACTCGTGGGGAGATCGTGTGTTCTTCACATTCACCATCAAATTGGAAGCAGGAAGGAGAGGTCCACACGCCAGGGAGCTCCTGAGTCCAGGGAAACTGGAGGGATCTGTGTGGGAGTGGAGGATGGCCCAGAGGAGGTAACCTTCTCCCTCTTCTTCTTGGCTCATAGCTGAATATTTTTGGGTTTGTCTCTCTATACCAGGAGCTGACCTGGGTGCCCGACATGGACTGCAAGCAGGTTTTGTCTCAACCAGTCTGTTCACCCCAGGACAGACCTAGAGCTCACCCTGTTTTCCCTGTAACACTCCCGCCTTAGAGGTCCATGGTCTGAACATCAGTAACTGCAGAAATCACCAGAGATTATAATATTTTAAACAGAACGTGTTTGAGGTTTTTTCAGGAGTATTAGTTTCCAGAAGTGCTGTATGCTTATTCATGCAGTTAATTACATAGACCGCAATGAAAACAGAAATGTCTGGTTTTTGTTCTAAGTTTAGGAGTAAAAGGAAAAGGTTCAATTCTAACTAATCAACAGCCTTATCTCATTCTTTCCTCAGTGTTTAATCAAAATGTTTCCAGCATATACAGCTAGCAACAAAGACCCAAACAAGTTAATTCTCCTTTAAGCAAGAAGCGTTGCAAAAGCTGCAAGGCAAATAAGCCAAGCTTCACCTCCTGAATAGAAAAATATCCCACAGCAGCAGGGAATTGAGTGCCAGGAATTCGGGATTCTGACAGTACCAGGGCCCAGAATGAAGGTGGGATCCCTGCCCTGCCAGAGTGCAATTCCCAGCTCTGGGACTGTGCCTGTGCTGCCTCCCACGGCGCAGCCCACGCCGGCTCCAGCTCTTGTCATTTTATCAATGAGAGCCAGGCATTTGTGAAGACCAGCTCTCGCTGCACTTCATTATGTTTTTAGCATACACCAGAAATCGATTGTGTCTCGTTAATAAAATTCCACCACAACAAACTAATTAGAGAGCCTCATTAATTTTTTATGCACGTTACTCCCGTGCACGGAGCCGCTGACCTTTCAGTGGCTGGTGTCGCATACATTACACACTTCATGTTTTCTGCCTTCTTTTCTGTGATTTACAGTAGTTGCAACACGTTTTTTCCAAAAAGCAAAGCCTTTTTTTTTTTTTCCCCACTGGAGCTCATAGCTGGTTTCTCCCTCCTGTAGCCCTGGTTTCGTGCCTAAGATGTTTTGGTTTTCTGAAATTCTTTTCCCAGAGAATTTTCTGTAAACAGGAGAAATGTTTTTGTAACTGTAAGTTTGTTATTCATCCCTTTCCCTAGGAGGGACTTCTCCTTGCTGTCCCTCTGCTCTGACCAATGTGAGGGAAGAGGTTTGTCTTTGTGTCACCCATCCAATTGGTCTGTGAAGAACAGTGTAAAAGAGAGACACATCCCAAAAATAAAGGATTTCCAGCCTTCTGAAGTTTGGAGTCTGTGTCACTGTGGTGTAAAACAGCATCATCCTCCTGCCATGTAATTCCTGATCACGTCTGCCTAGTCCTGCATGGCCAAAGGATCAGGGGAGCAGAAAGACACCTCCAAGCCACTTCCACCTGCAAGGACAGGTGTAAGAAAAGCCTGGGCACACCTGAGGGCACAGGGAAACGCAGGGATTCGGTGGGCACGGAGAAAACCCATCTCTGCCGGCGCTGAGGACGTGCAGTCTCTGTCCTGCTCAGCCCCAGGATGACGCCAGTCACCATCCCACACAAATCCTCAGCCTGGTGGTTTCACAACAAGCAGCCCAAAGGTCAGTCAGCCCATCCCAAAGCGGCCTCAGGCTGCCCGGAGCGCAGGATGCACCACTACCAGATGCAATCCATAAGGCAGATGTAAAAGAATTTAGGAACAAAATGAACTTTCTGCTTGGGTAAGGTCTCCTGGATCAGGCATTAAATCTGCCTGGTAGCTCTTTCCTGTGCCACCGCACACCCATTTTCTCCTTGTAAAGCACAGTATTGATTTTTACGTGTTTTCATTCACACTTAGGAGCTTTCCAAGATTGGACTTCATTCTTCAATATTATCTGCTCAGCAGTGAAACACCTGAACAGATTGCCTGGGAGCACCACAAGGTCTTCATCACGGGGAGGCCACAAGGACAGGCTGGCTGTGAGGGATTTCAGAGGTAGAGCTGAGCTCTTCTTGGGACAGGGGCGTGCACAAGATGATCCTTTATGTTCTCTCCCAGCCCTGTTTCTCTGCCAACACTCTGTACCTGAGACAACCAAGGGAGTTCACCTGCCCTTTGGGACAGCAGCATCTCAGCATTGGGGAAGAAAATATCCTCCTTTATGTCATCCCTGGAAAATCCAGCTGTCTCAGAGCTTAGCTCTAAGCCATACTCTGAATTTCCCAGATCTTGCCAGTCACCACTGTGTATTGAACAAAAAGAGCAGCCTCTTCTCACAGCTGAACACCCATCTCCAACAGTATTTCCGGAGCCCAAGATGGTCCCATCCTGATACTGGCCCGTCCTCACCATGGGCATCAGTCGTGTTTGGAGGGTTAATTTGATAAAATACAGAAAGTGGCAAGTACTAAGAAGCATTATCCAAGTGACAAGTGCTTATGCATATTTTATGAAGCATCTTCAACCTCAGTTCAATGTATCCAAGAATACTTCTGAAAAAATGGCAGATTCTGGAGGGGATTTGGAGAGGAAATGACATATAGAATAGAAGGACAGATGTTGCTAATTTATGATGCAAAGGCCTTCAGTGAAAAGTGCACATTTTGCTTAAGATTCTCTACAAATGCTATTTTAATGCTGATTTCCTCCTCTTTAGAATTTCACGAACTCTTGTCTGTAAGAACTTCAGCTTGGCTCAGAAGTTTAGCTTGGATCAAAAGCAGCATCTGTAACCAGCAATTAAACTGGGGCTTCAGCACTGTGCATGTTTTTAAAGCATACCCACTTTTTAACACCATCACTTGGAAAAACACGGCTAAGCTGTACACTGGGAATGTGAGAGTGCACTCTGCCTTTTCTGTCTTCCACTCCTGCCAGGATTATTGGGACTTTTTGACCTGGGACTAAACTCAGAACAGCAACAGAGTAGGAACCAGTGAGATGGATGGATCCTAATACCCAAAGAGGTCAGAAAGCAAGAAGCTAGATCATCTGTTAAAAGAGGAAAAGCAGGATGTATTGTCAGGCCCAAGTGCCTCATCAGTCATTCCCAATGCCTCATGCACACAATCTTGGCTTTTCTCATCAACACTGAAGAGCATTTCGAACATGAGTCAGTTGGTTCTCCTCTCCTCCTTTTCTCTTCTACCCCGAAAGGTTTGGACTGAAAATGAGGAAGACACTCATGTCCCACACACGGAACCTGCACAGATCCTTTTCTGCCCCTCCAAATGGATGTGTGGATTCATGGCTCTTCTGCAGCTCCCCACAGACAACCACTGCAGAGCAGATTATTTTCTGCAAGGCTGCGACAGAGGGGTCTGCAAAATCTTCCTCGTGTGTAAAAATATCAGTTAAAAATAAAAAAAAAGGGGAGCCAGGCACTGACATCTCCTTCTGGCATTCATTTCAGATACTGCTGGATCATGCCAAAGTGCAAATAAAAGGCAGACACCATCGTGTGCAGACACTGCACTGAAAAACCAACATCAATCCAGGGCTTTCACTCTATCACAGGGCAATGTTTGCTCCTCAGTTAAGGCAGCATAATTATTTCACATAAGGTGACATTTAAAAAAAAATCAAACACACACCAAAAACCCCCACAACCTGGCAGTTACATAAGCCAGCAATGGAAAGATTTCAAGAATTGGGGTTCCCTGCACAGCCACGTTGGGGATGGGAGCAGCTCCAGAGCTGGGACAAGGCAACAGCCTAGAACTTCATCCAGTGCATGATTTGGGGTGCCTCAAGCTCAGCTCTTCGCTTGCACTGCACAACAGCAGGAGTTCAAACCACAGCCCTGCATTTCGCTGCCAGGGGAGCCTCTTGGCTCTGCTGCAAGCCAGGAATGCCGATGTGGGACCACAGAGAACCAGGAAAGGCAGCAGAGATCACTGAGGCAGAGTGGGCTGCACCTATTTCCTTGGCACCACACACCAAATCCGCAGTGAAGGATTCATAATCCATAATTCAGTGGCAGTCTCTATGCCCATGGATGGTTGCAGCCCAAACAATTAATGACCGTCAGCGTTAAACGCTGCTGACAGCCACATCCCGGGGAGCTGCGTGGGGAAGGCAAGGCTAATTACAGGCAGAGCTGATATCTGAGCTTCCCAAAAGCAAAAGGGACTCTGGTCCTCCCTCAGTGCTGCCTGTGGTGCAGAGTCCACCCCCAGGTCACAGTGTCACAGCCACAGGGCCACCAGCACAGCCCTGGGGAGAGGCTCTGAGTGCCAACACCCCACCTGCACCAGCTCAAGGCACTTGCTGCTGCCCTGCTCTGATGCTGTTTTACACCACAACGACACAGACTCCGACTTCAGAAGGCTGAAAATGACTCCTTTATTTTTGGGATGTGTCTTTTTTATATACTACTCTACACAGACCAATTGGATTGGTGAAACAAAGACAAACCTCTTCACTCACATTGGTCAGAGCAGAGGGACAGCAAGGAGAAGTCCCTCCCAGGGAAAGGGATGAATAACAAAGGTACAGCTACAAAAACATTTCTCCTGTTGACAGAAAATTCCCAGGAAAAGAATTTCACTCCCAGGGGAACCTCTTGGCTCTGCTGCAGACCAGTGTGAGTGAAGAGGTTTGTCTTTATCTCAACAATCGGATTGGTCTGTGTAGAGTAGTATAAAAAGAGAGACACATCCCAAAAATAAAGGAGTCATTTTCAGCCTTCTGAAGTCAAAGTCTTATGTCGTTGTGATGTACAACAGCGTCACTCAGGGACCTGGCCAGACCCAGCTCAGCCCTTGGCAGCTCAGGGCTCTGGGAGCTTGGCAGTACTTCGTGCTCACACTCCCCCACGGTGCTGCTGGAGGAGAATGATTACCCTGCACAACACTATCTCTCCCATCCCAAGCAGAATTTATTTACCTCTCTTTTTGGGGTTTTTTTGTTTTGTTTTGTTTTAATCTGATAAGTTGAAAATTCAGTGCACTTGTCTGGAAAAACACTGCATTACAAAGACATACAACAAATACTGACTGTTTATAGACTCTTGTTATTTATTCCCAGTGTATCTTCCTACCTTTTACTGGCCATGTCTTTTATCAGCAATAACCAAGCACCTTTCAAGTTGACAACCTGTTTGGTTTATGGCTGGAAAATATATCCAAGTGTCTTCCAAGCCTGCTGCGGCTGCACAGAATTCAAATAGCTCAATGAATGTCATTTTTGCAAAGTTTAGTTTAGCTATTATTCACATTTTGCTTCTGGGTTGTTTGGGAGGGGTTTGGGGGGTTTTTTTGTTAATCAGCATTGTCTTAGGATGGACTTCTTAAGGCCATGCAAACTTTTCAAAACTGACAGTGTCAGTGCTAGAACCAGGGCTCCCAGTCTACATATAACCCCAAAATTACAGTGTCTGAAAAGAAGAATAATCATCATCAAGGTCCAAGCAATTTTGAGATGATAGACCAACCCTAGTCAGTATTAAAGGGAGCTGGCCACAAGGATATAAGAAGAAAATCAGCTATTGAAGGGTGACAAAAGAAAAGAAAATAATTAGAAATTGACTTAGTGGCAGCTTGCAGGGACACCCAGACTGCCGGGACCTGCAAGGCACTTGTACAACTACAGGATTTCAGGGCAAGAGGAGAAAGCCCAAAAAAAACCAGAGACCACCACGTGTGGTCTGCCTGGACATTCAGACACGGACTCCAGCCCGGTCCACTGAAACAGAGGAGATGGTTTCACTTGCACATAGGACAAAATCAGCCCTGGAGTGAAGGCCAGAGGCTGCTGGGGATGTGTGGTCACTCCCAGACCTGCTCCCCACTCACACCCAGGGAGCAGCTGGCAGGACTCTGCCCTCCTCCTCCTCCTCCTCCTCCTCTTCCTCCTCCCCTGCCAGCCCTCCAGCTCCTCACCAAGGGCTTGCTTCACATCACTATTCCCTTTTGAAAGTGCTGTTTCTCTAGCAGTAATCATGCTTTTGTGTTTTAATGTTTTGATTGCACTCAGTCTCCTGCTCTCCCCTAAGCCCCCTCCAGGTTCACGGCAGTGACACCTTTCCCTTCAGATTCCCTCTCCAAGAGCCATCATTTCTCTCCCTAACTGTTGTCATGGAAATCATTCCTCCTCTCCATCTTCCTGAAAGGTTTTAAAATTAAAAAAAAAATAAAATAAAAAAATACAGCCCCCTGCGCTACCACCTCTCCAGCAATCAGCCACCCCACGGCTCCTCTTGGAGAACATCCCAGCCCCAGCAGCTCGGGGAAAGCTCCTCTGCCACTGCCCCACCCAGCCCAAGGGAATACCTGGGCCCCAACACAAGGGATCATTCTCAGACGCCGTCGGGGTGATTGCCAAGTTTGCACTTTGGTTCTCAGAGGTGCAACCCCCTCGCAGCTCAGGAGCCATTAGCTCTGAAACGCAGGGTGCAGCCACAGCCACCTGTTCCCTGTCTATATATACAGGCAGAGATGAGAAGTGTTTGGGGATTTTGTACAAAAATGTTTCTGCTTACATAACAGGCAGAAACTCTGCAGTCAAGAAATTCTGTTCTTGCAGGCTGGGAAGTTAATTACTGAAAATCACCTTTGATGAACTTCCAAGACAAAGGCTGCTGGCTCCAAAGCGTGGCTGAGCTGGCTCCAAAGAGAGAAGAGGAAACAACTGTGCCCAAAATAAAACCCATGAAACTGCTGCACTGGGCACCCATGAGGGGGGTCACTGTGAGGAGAGGCTGGCGCCACCCAACCCAGGCCACCTCCTTCAACTTCATCTGAGTGACACAAAGCCAGAGGTCAGTGTGAGGCCAAGGACAGCTCTTGGCACTCCCTAACAGGCACAGAAAACCAGGATTAAAATACCCTAAATCCCGGCTAGGAAGGCACAAACAGGCATTCAGCCATGACTAATACCCAAATATTCTCAAGATGGAAAACAAGAAATCTCTTCCATGATCATTCACTGACAGAGGCCCATAAAGCTACTAATTAGAATGGTGTTTACAGTCTATATTTCATTTCATCTGATGGTTTTACTCTGATTAGTTATTCTATCACCTGCAGAGAGCTAGTTAACTGAATGCAAAGATGTCATTGGACTTAATCAAGTAAAGTAGCATTTCATAGAGGGAATTCAGCAATCTCCATCCTGCTCAGTGCTGGTGCCCTGTTAGTAACTTCTTTTCAAAATTAAAGTTTTTAAGAAAGCCAAGAAGAGTCAAGCTAGGCCAGTGCTCAGAGGAGGAACTTAAAAAAAAAAAAAAAAAAAAAAGTGGATTACTGATTCTTTCTTCTGCATAAACACCTCAGCCAGACAAGCAGAGCTCCTGGAGGAATTACCAGACAAGGTTTAGTGGCCCTGTGCTCCCAGACTACCCGGAGCATCTCCTGGGAGCAGCAACGCTCCTCCCAGTGTCTTCTCACCCCAAAGCCACCCAGACTCCCTGACCTGATGTCAAATCCGATGGGAAGGTGTTCTCTCCCTCCCAGACAGGGTGTCGGTGATCTCAGTCTCTCACACTGGCCCACGTCCCCCTGAGCCCTCCCCGGTGTCTTCCCCGTGTCTTCCTTGGCTTTTTGTCATTCCCTGGCACGCTGATGTTTGTTTGTGCTGATGTTTGTGCTGCTGAGAGCTCCCTGGAACCCCGGATCCTTTGCCTGAAGTGCCGCCTCGCCTGCTCTTTGCTGCTGCAATCCTTGCCCCCAGCTATCGCTTGGGCCCTTTCATCCCTTGTTCCAGATCACCATTTCAATCTGCCCAGATTATTTTCAGAAAGCGCTCTGCTTCTTCTTCCCCGAGCATCTGCAGTCTCTCCTGACTTTACATCACCTGTCAGTTTAACAAACCTACTCTCCATTCCATTACCCAGATTGATAATGAAAATATTGAACAGAGATGGACAGAAGCCAGCCCTGCAGAGCCTCACAGATTTTTCTGGGAATTCAAGATAAATGGGCTGTTCCATAAAAGCCCTCCCTCCTCTCTTCCCTCTGTTTTAAACTCCAGCACCACTTCCATCATTATCTGTCCTCCAGGCAGCTCCCACCTCGCACACAGCCCTGACACACTGTCCCTCACCATTCCTACCACGTTTTTGGGGCACCTAAAGCTCCTAAAATCCCTAAAAATACCTCAAATCCCAGTGGATGGGGAGCTCTGCCCTTGCTGAGACGCGGTGGCACCTCTGGCCTTTCCCTGCCAGGGAACCAGCACCCTGCCTGGTGAAAGGCACAAAATAAGCTTTGGCTTTAGAACAAAAATTGCTGCTTTTTTTCCCTCCATTTAGCTTCCTAATCACAGCTAGCCAAGCTTGAAAATGCTATCGTGCATTATGCAATAATCCACCGAGGGCAGGGGATTTTTGTGCATAAACTGTGTGCTCCAATGAAAAGCATTTCCCCCCGCTCTGCCAAGGGGCAAAAAAACCAACCTACACAAAACAAACAAAACCCCTGTCCTCCAAGAGACTTTTACCAGTTCTTTGTTCCATTTGAGTCATACATCTACTGACAATACTTCTGATAAAAGCAGAGCAGTAAAAGCTCAGTTTGGTAAGAGCTGGGCTGTGTTCACCTCTACAAAAGCCATACACTGATTTGCCCCAAATTTCACTTTAAAAAAAAAACTAATAAAGACTGTTTCTCCAATTGAGGGGCTGGGGTTTCTTTTTTGTGGAGAAAAAAAAAAAGCCATTATTTACTTATTGGAGTGGAGAAATATCTCTCTCTCTCTCTACAAGACACAGAGCACTGAAATGTTCTAAAATTAATAAACTACTTTACTTGGTGCATTTTAAAATTAGATTTCCTTTTTTTCAGAGAACCTGTATGCAAAGTTGCAGCCTGATGCAAATTGAAAGAGTAATAAACACTTCAAAAACACGTTTATAATAGAAATGCTAACAAATCCTTAACTCTAATGATAATGGCTTGCTAGGCAGCTCTATAATGTAAAATTAATCCTTAACATGTCTTAATTTTTTTTCCACTGGGTCATTTAATAATGTGATAACTCATTTCTTTCCTCTGCCTTCATCTCTCATATTGCCATGGAGACAATTGTGAATCAGATATAAATAAAAATACTCTAACACTGTGGCACCACATGTTCTTTTGATCCGTTGCCAACACGATTTTAAAATTACAGGAATTTACAGGAGCTTGATAATTAACAATTCATTTGCTAAGAAATCACTTCTTTTTAGCCAGTTTCCTGGTGATTTGCTAACTCAGGAATGCTCACAAATACGAGCAAGAAATTAAAAGTTTCTGTATTTCCTTTCAAACATCTACCTTGCATTTCAATCAGCAGCTCAGACGAAAACAATCACTGCAGGCCAGAGCCCAAACGACAACACTGCATTTCCTTCTGTGGTCGGTGCGATTCCTAATGGGAATCATTTCTAAGGTAATTTTTAATTGTTTGAGCTCAGAATCTCCTCACAAGGAAAAGCAGAAGCATGCAGGGAACAAGTTCATTGCTGGCCTCTATTATCTGAAGTGTCAAAACGAGGCCACGGATCCCTGCTTCTCTATTAGTTTGTTAAGCACATACAGCAGTAGAAAGATTAAGATTAATTATGCATTAATGATCTTGACACCCCCTTAATTGCTACCCACTGATAGAGGCCACGGTCCCTGATATTATCCATGTTCTCTGGAATTCTGGTGCAGAACTCTCTGACACAACACTGCCATGGATTCCACAGGGGCAGGGCTGCAGCTCCTGGAGCAGAGGCTGCTGAGCTCCATCCCTGCTGGGAGCCTGAGCTCCACCCCTGTAGCCCTGGTTTCGTGCCTGAGGTGTTTTGGTTTTCAGAAATTCTTTTCCCAAGGAATTTTCTGTAAGCAAGAGAAGTGTTTTTGTGAACTGGACTTTGTTATTCATTCCTTTCCCTGGGAGGGACTTCTCCTTGCTGTCCCTCTGCTCTGACCAATGAGTGAAAAAGTTTGCCTTTGTGTCACCAATCAAATTGGTCTGTGTAAAACAGTATATAAAGGAGACACATCCCAAAAATAAAGGAGTCATTTCCAGCCTTCTGAAACTCAGAATCTGTGTCACTGTGGTGTAAAACAGTGTCACATCCCTGCTGAGCTCCAGCCCTGCTGGGAGTGGCCTCCAGCCCTCACACGCCTGCTCACTGTCACCCTCTGTCACCTCCAGCCCTCACACACCTGCTCACTGTCCCCCTCTGTGACCTGTCACCTCCAGCCCTCACACACCTGGTCACTGTCCCCCTCTGTGACCTGTCACCTCCAGCCCTCACACACCTGGTCACTGTCCCCCTCTGTGACCTGTCACCTCCAGCCCTCACACACCTGCTCACTGTCACCCTGTGTCACCTGGAACAAAACGAGGACTGTCCTGGGACTTGAGCTTCTTAAAGAACTCTGCTGTGTGCTTAAACCTTTTGAAGTCAGGGAAGAGCTCACAGTCTCGGGTTTTACAAAGACTTTCATGCAGCTGCACCGTTTTTATTTGCAGTTACATAAACCCCTCAGTTAATCAGCCTTATTACACCAGTTACCTGGGGCTCTGTCCAGCCTCTCCAGGTTCTCCCAGCCCTGCATCCCCAGAGGAAACGTGTTCCCCTGCACAGCATTTTCCATTCTCTGCTGCCTTAGCAGTGGAAGGGCCAGCACGGGCTGACCAAGTTATTAATCACTGCCATGTCTCTTCCCCTAAAATGTATCAGCTACAACTCTACAAATACCTCTGTGCATCACAGGGAAACCTCACGTACACAAGGTCTTGTAAAAAAGCCCCCAGCTCCAATAACTGTTTTGTCCAAAAGGATTCAAAGTGATTTAAGAGCTCGAGTCTGACTCTCAAGAGCAACATAAGCACCTAAAGAGTTTAAATAATAGCGAGGACTCCATGGCTCAGGGCTTGCCTTCCCAATATAATTCCTGCTGTAACTGCTAATTATGATTAGTGATACACTTGATACCAGCCCCATCCTTTTGGAGACTTTAAACAATCTGCTTCTAGAGCAGGCATAGGGAGAAAAAGAAAGAAAAAGAGGGATTAAAAAAAAAAAAAAAAAAAAGAAAGAGAGAAAAAAAGGTCACTCCTTCTCATGACAGCTGCTGAGAGCTGGTCCATGGGGAAATAACACATGTTGACCAGCCCCACCAGCTGTCTGCAGCCCGAGAGCTCCAACAGCAGCTGCTCCAGCTTCGGCTCTGCCCTCTGCTCCTCTGCCCTGGCTCACAGGTGGACACCTCCAGCAGCCAGGGCTTCCAGAAATGGGGCAGCACAGCACCTGGGGCAGCCACCCTTTTTCTGTCGGCACCCACAGGGCGAAGGCATTGAAACCCTGCTTCCAATCCAAACACGAAATAAGTGCAGGAGGTAATAATTGGACGAAACCTAGTAGGGAACCTATGGATGGCAAGCAGTATGGAGGTATAAACACAGAGCACCGATTTTGTATAAGGTGAATTCAGGGTTTTGTGCCTCCCTGCCACTAGATCTTGGTGTTTTATCAAGTATATTAGTGAGGGACAAAAAATAACCCTCAAAATGCAGGAAAAGTGGCTGGTGTTCAGTTCTGCACGGTGGATAACCCCAGCCCCACCTCCACAGGGACACACAGACCTGCTGCACATGGACACACCACCCTCAGCTTCCTGGGAAATGGCAAACAGCCCTGGGAGGGGCAGAAAAAATGAAACTCAATGAGAAGGCAAAAGAGCGGGGACAGAAGGGGCTCTTCTTCACTTTTTGCACAGTTTGACCTAAATTACGTGCTCACTCTAGGCAGCCAGGAGTGGATCTGGGGGAAGATAAGTTACCACAGGGCTTTAGCCTCCTGCATGGCTCTGCTGCAGAAAAGCTGCACGACTTCCGTATCTCTTAATGGGCAGCTTTTGCCCACTGCCTATGTCCAATTTCTCCCTCTGATCCAGCCCAGTAGTCTAAAAATAAAGTTAAATATAAACATTGACATCCACACCACAGTGCCAAGGCAGGAGGGAATTTTTAGTTGAGGGAGAGGGCTTAATGCACAAAATAACTTTGACATTTTGTTGTGCTCGCTGAAAAAACTCTTCAACACCTACAGCCTGGCTAAGACATTTGAAAACACAGATGATCTTCCAATCAATACCCAGCCTATCCTTGGGAGGAAAGCAAGGCAAAGCACTGCCACGTTATAGATCAGCTATCCCAGTCAGACAGATCAATAATTCATGATTTTTCCAAAGGCCAGGCTGTACCACAACCTTCTCCCTCCTTACTGGTGCACAGGACTCTCAATTAGCCTGGAAATATTTCCCCACCAAAGTGAGCCAGTTTGGTGACCTGACCCAGCCTTGGTGTTTGCTATGAAACGTCACAGTTCAGCCCAGATTCAGCAGCAGGGACTCAGAATAAAGGCACCTCCCTGAGGAAGCTCCCAGTGATGGGCGAGAAATTGCCCATTGCTTGGTCTGAAATCCCATCAGCTCCAACTGTTGAGCGTGGAAAAGAGAAAACCCAATGGAAAAATGTCCCAAGAGCTTTGGAGAGACACAGGAAGGAAGAAACTTCAGAGATGGGAGGGCTGGAGTGAAAACTGAGTCAATAGGGAAGACAGACGTGCACAGAAGTTTTCCACATCCAAACCACCTCTTCTCCCATTGTTCCTCTTTCCTACAGTTTGCTTTGGAAACGGTTGCACAAAACCAGGTTCTAAGTGGGGAGCTGCCATGCCCAGATGCAACCACAGGACAGAAGAGAGAAATGATGAGCTATTCCCCTGTCTCACCACGGAGAAACCCAGGGGACAGCAGGGCCACTCAGGGATGGGACTGGCACAGCTCCTGAGGCAAACAGAGCACAGGGCTCAGCGGGGCAGGGAAGTTCCCACTGTGGGCCTGGTTAAACGTGCTTTAACAAAACAGCTTTGGGGGAGGGCTGGTGCATCCCCTGGCCCTGCTACTGCCAGCATAGCCTGTGAGGAGCCTGAGTATCTTTACGATTCAGGACAGCTCATGTAACAACAGGTATAACTCTGATTTCTTCAGAGGGCTCATAGCAAAGTTTCTTGAAAGACAGATTCTTTTTATACGATGTTTCAATGAGTAGGGCTGGTCCTTTAGGGCACCACCTTTCTGGAAACATCTCTACCAGTAAACAAGGTGGAAAAACACCAGGTGTCAGGAGGAGGAGATCTACAAGGTTGTTTTGGGGTTCCTCCTTATGATTTCCCAGGCCAGACTGAGAGAGTTCTGTCCTTGGTTTTCCCACAGGCTTCAAGATTCTGCCTGGAGCCTGAAAATCCATGTTGTGGCCACTGTCAGTTCCCAGAGCCTGCGTAGCGTGGGCAGGCAGCAGGCTGGTGGTGGCCCCGCCAGCTGGAGTGCCCTGGGCCAGGCAGCAGCACAGAAGGCAGCCGGAGCCTTCAGCTGCAGGAGTCACCTCGGTCTGGCTCGGAGGCAGCCAGGCAGGACTTACTTTGCAGCCTAACTTTGGAAACATTATCTCTGCTTTTTACGACTGGAGAATTGAGACACGCGGAGAGGAAGCGCCCGCTGAAATTCAAAGCCCAGCCGCTGTGCAGAACTGAACACGCCTCCCTTGATCACAGCCTAACAACGTAAAACACCAGAGGATCTCCTGCTCTCCTCTGTCCAAATACCTCAGTAACCATGAAACACTCAAAAGGGGAGCAGCAAAGCCTGCACACCAATTAAATCGTGTTGCAGTAAAATACCATCCCTGTGATTGATGCTCTGTGAATATCCCGTGTGCTCCTTCTGCGGGGCTCTGCTTTTCATCAGCTGCCGGAGCATGGGGTTTATAACACACCAATTCTCACTCCTGTTCGGATTTTGCTGCCTGTGCTCTCTCACAAGGGCTCCCCATATTTATTAGCAGTTTGATAACAGAGTGAAGCACTTGTGAAACTGGCCCCAAGCTCCGCTCGCTGAACTGTGAATTAACTGTAAATATAATTAGAGCTGTACCTCACACTCGGGACTGAGAGGAACAGGAGGTCTGCCCCAGAGCTGTTACTACAGCAGTCCAGGGCTGATAAAAATAGCAAACCCCAACTAAAAGAGCAGAATTAATTATATCAACTGTTAAAACAAGCCACACAGAGTGCTTGTTCCTCTACTTCAAAATTAAAAGGAAATTCCTTCCTGCACTGTTTGGGGAAGGAGCAACGATTTGAGCAGGCACTGTCCCTTCCCAGTGCGTGACGGATTTCCAGGAGGTCTGACTCCATGAAGCACTGCTCAGTCATGGAGAAAAGTTAAACCAAAATTTTCTTAGACAGAAAACCAAAGCAGTTTTCCAAAGCACCCATCTGGAGCCTTTTTAGAAAAATCCACCTCCTGGTAAGATGATGAACACAGCCACGGTGAGCACCCTCCGGCAGCTCCTCCCCACCAAGGGACCACTGCTCTCCTAAGACAAGCAATAAGAGATGAGCAGGGCTGCAGTGGAAGAGCAAAGGGAGGTGTGAGCTGTGACAGCTGAAAACCCAAGACATTTTCAGGAAATGATGTACTGTTGACCCTGTTGGACTGGGGCGGCCTCAGCAGGCAGGAGGGAAGGCGGGAACAGGGCAGCAAGGACCAGAGGGAGCAGAACCAGCTCAATTTGAGTGCAATAAATTAACAGATGGAGTGATCCCAAAAGGGGATCTGTCAGGAAAACTGCAGCAACGGCCCAAGTTACGGTTTGGAAGATTTAATCCAGGGGTCAGGAAGGTTTTCCCTCAGAGAGCACAGGAACAGGCCCCGGGGAAGGGATGAATCCCAGCCCCAGGGGAGGGATATGTGGGCAGCTGTCCTGCTCCAAGCAGGAGGCTGGAAACCTCCAGAAGATCCTCCCAACTGAAATTTCTGCAGTGCCATGAGATAAAACCTGTGTGAGATTAAATGAACTGCACTGGGGGGATGGATGCAGGAAAGCACAGGCCACGGGGAAGAGGAGGAGAAGTGGGAAGCCCAGAGGATGAGGAGCCTTTCTCCCAAAACTGCTTTTCCATGGAAACAGCCTGATCTTTTGCAGGGCATCAAGCTGAGACCCACAGCAAAGGGGAAGCACCCAGCCAGCACAGGAGTCCTGATACAATTCTGTGTGAGGCCAGTGTGTTATCAGCCCCACAAAGGTGTGTCAAGCTCTGAGGGTGTCCAACAACCTCCCAGAAATGGCTTAAGAATAATTAGCAAGATGGCTTGATCAGAGGTGTTTGAAAAAGCAAAAAGGTTTTAATTAAAGAGAAAATAACAAACTATATAGAACAAAAGAATAAAAGCCGTGCACAGTGCAGGGAGGTCCCTTGCACCTGCCAAGATACCCCCAAAAAAGCCCCGAGAGACTCTGTGCTCTCTCTTAAGTATTCAACGATCTAGGAGGGATTTTTTGCTTGCTGCCCAATAGAAAACAGCTACATTCCTTGAGGAGCCATTTAAAGGTCCAACTGGTGCCTTTGTCCTGGCACTGGACCAATTAAGGTGAGAAGAGCATTGAAGTTTCTGGCTCTTCTTCCTTAAGAGTTCAGGGGTGTGGCTTAAACTCTTTTCCTAAGATGGAAACACCTGCTCAGGTGCACTGCAAGAGTCCCTTCCCCCTCCTGCCCAGGATGGAGGCTCCAAACCCTCCTCACCAACAGGACAACCCACGGCCCAGCTGCCTCCTCCAACCCCCATCCCATGGCCAGAGGCATTTCCCACCCCTGAGCTGCAGGAGCAGCAGCAGCAGCAGGGAACATCTCTGGGTAATGCAAATAAAACCAGGACACTGCACCCATCACCACATTTCTGACCTAAATCTGTGCCAGCACAGGCAGCGAGGCCGTAAATCCAAAAAACCTTGTAACATAATGTCTCCTCGTGTTGCCTTCTTCCATAAACAAGAAAGATTTATGCATTCCTGGGGGCTATTAACAAGAGCCATTTGTCTTTATTTCTGCATGTAACTAATGGAGACACCAGCAACGTTGATGAGCCACGTGGGATTAATTAATAAAGCCGTTTTCAAGGGGGTATCTGTGGAAACTTGGTTTCTCTCGTACTAAAGGAAAACATCAAAGCGTTTTTTCAAAGCATAGGATGGAATTTCATTTAGGAGACCAACGGCCAATGTGAGTGCAGTCATTGCCCAGCCTAGCAAAAAATTGTCAGTGTCCAAAAGGTTGATGACTTTCTCAAGTTTTCCTTAATTACTGCGGTTTACAGTTATTGAAGCAGCACAGCAAATCAAATCCAACCAGGCCACGAAAGGTAAATAAAGAAAAAAAAAAAAAAAAGCCAGAGGGTCCATATGGTCTTGAGTTGCTGATGGTCAGAACCAAGGTCGTTCTTTTAAATGCCCATTTCAAACCAGTCAGGATGAACCTGCAATTCTGGAATCTCCTCTTCCCCAGGAGAATCACACAAATCAGAATTTTAAAAAAAGCTAAAACCCCTCATGGTTCCACAACAAATCAAAGGTTGAGCATGGCTTAGTATCCTGTAGTCTCCTGTTTTACACAGATTCATCTTCCTCTTGAGCGACCACGTTGGGACAGGGAATAACCAAATGAGGGGTGGAAGGACAGGACTGACTGGAAATATTGGAGACAGTTTAAACTTTGTAAATATGAGCTTTCACCAGGACGACACAAACAGAAATGAGTCATTAACTCAATTTATTTTATGAAAAAGTTGAATAAAGGTTAATAGGAAATTACTCATCTTTCCTTAGGTTTTCTCCTATCCATCCTACGTAATTTAATTAAAAACGTGCTGTAGAGTTCCAGGGGATGATTAAAAATAACCTCTCATTTTCTATTAAACTCCTTAGGTTTGTACAGGAATTCCTACAGAATCTTATTAAATTTCTGTTTACCTCTGCTGCATTTCATTTCTATTCTGCACGTCTTTTCCTTAAGTCCAAAGGGATTTCGTGATGGTGGTGGCTTATTAAATAAATATTCTTTCCCATGGCTGGCAGTCCAAGCCTTAGGTCAGCGCTGAACACCAGTGTTAAAACTCTTTTAAAAAAGCAACATTAGGGTTGAATGGAACACAGGAAGGGTTGAAAAGAACTTTTCTACCTATCACTGCTGTAACTCTGCAAAAGAAGACCCAGAGCAATTCAGTCACTCTGCATGAAAGCCAGAAATGGTTTTTCCCAGTTTTCTGTTTCTGAGGAGCTACAGCACAGAGCTCTGCAGTGTTTATTAAAAATAGGCTATTAGTTTCAGACTAATAAGCTTTAGACTATTAAAGGCTAGATTGATTTACAACAGGTAGGATATACTCAACAAAAGCAAAAAAAGCCCAGAGCTTGCAGGCATTCTAAACCTATTGGAAATGGTAGAACAGCTCTGATTTCCGCACTCAAGCACTTCCCTCTTGCTGTCAATCTCCTTGAAAATTCGATCCAGCTAAATTCACTCAGCTGTTCCCGTGTCCAGTCCATCCAGAATAAATCCAGACAAGTCAGAGGCCCGGAAAGGTTTGTACAAATTCCACAGATCTATCCCAATTTTTGAGCAAATGAACAGCAAACCTCACACCCTGCTGCACATCCAGCGATGCAACAGTGAGGAACTGGCTTTGGGGCTGGAAGACCCAAGTTTGGTATCAACAGACTCGTGTACAACTCTGGTCAAATTTTATAAGTTTGGCTTCACCAAAACAGGCTTGCTAAAGATCATAACAGGGCTTAGGAGCTTGAATATCTCATTGGAGCTTATTTCCATGCTGCTGTGTCCACCCCATGCGAGCACATCCATATTTCCCAGGGTAGGTGAGAGGTTAAAAATCACCTGTGAGCAGCCAGGCACAAATTTCCACAGACCTGGCACATGGCACATGCTCACCACCCAGGTTTCAAAAAGAGCCCCCCCAGCAGCAGTGCCAAGCTCTTTGCTGCACAGATTGATGTCTGGGATGAACGTGCCTTTTTGAAAACTGATTGCGCAACAAGACAAGGTTCTTTAATATCATGGAGCCGATCCTAAGGGGAACAATTACGAGGAGATAAAAAGAACGGGGGTGGGGGGGAAATGAAAGAGACAGATTTACAGTTTCTTCATTTCATTAGGAAAGCCTGTGGATTTGACAGTCACCTTGAGCAGCATTCGGGAGGGAAGGGAGGAGCCAGTAAACATCCAGAGGCCGTAACAGCTCTGCCTCAGGTAACTGCACTGCCATTAAAGACCAAATCTAATAAGAACTTGTTCTCCCTTGCAAGCCAGACAAACCCCCAATAATCAATTAAACTGAGATAAGACTGCAGCTGACTCCACAGCCCACTCAAGCCCGGGCCCCTCATCAGTTTTCCGGGATCAATATTCATCAGTGCACAGCGGTCAGGCACATACCCATCATCCTAAAGGTTGGCATCAAACACCAGGGCTCTGAGCACACAGCAGGACACATCCCTTATTTCTCATGGCAAAGCCAAGCCAAGGTTTGACCCACTTTGTTCCCCAGGAGTGGGGGAGAAGGAGGAATGAGGAGAAACCTTTTTTTGTTTGGAAGGAACACCAAATTACCTTTAAGACCCGGAATGAGAATGCCAGCCATAATCAGTATGCAAAGGGCCTTCCAGCAGGTGTCTAACTGCCATGGACCCAGTTCCCTCACGGTTTTATTGCCACTGAGCCTTGCCTAGCTTTCCATCCTAACACAGGATTTTCTCTTCTGAACAGAACGGAATAATTCCTAATTTGAATTCCGCTGCACAACAGAAACAGCCTGTAAAACCTTAAAAAGAAGGCAGTTCCCTCCAGCAGAATAGAAGATATATTAGGCTTCAGGACTGTATAGAGCAGAACATAAAATTAAAATAACAGACATCATAGAGTTTGATAGCATCTTCCAGTCTCAAAGATTTCAAAATACATTACTAAGTGCAACAGCCATTGCTCTGCTCGACAACTGCACATCTCCAAAGCCAATCACAAATTCAAGAGAGGAGCTGAAAAGTCTTTATGTAAATGGAAAGTACTTTGTTGATCCACAAAACGCTACCAAGCACTGGGAGGGAGCACAGCAGCACAACACAAAGGTCATAACATTCACCATAGGTGTGCCTGTTACTCCAGCTCGGTTTGGACAGCAAAAAAGTAAATTAGCATTTGCTCTCTCACCAGCAGAGAAAGATCATCCCCATAAATGTATTTTCATCAGCTTTATGTAATTCAGAATCTCCACTTTCTTTGCTCTCCCCAGTATTTAGGGCCTAAAGAACAGATTCTGTGGTTAAAAATTGGTATTGCTATAAAGCAATGTAATAATAATATCCCACTTCAAGCCAACTCCCACAGGCTGCTCACTAAATAGTTTAATCGAAAATGATAGTTAACAGTTGACTCCGTGTTTTTATTAGTGGTTACTTTTTCCTGTCTTTTTTAAAAAGTTTTAGTTTTTACAGAGATAAAAAGAAACAAGCACAATCTGTTCTAAAAAGTTTCAGAAGTTCCCAGTTCAGTGTTGTTGATTCAAAGAAGTCCAGTAGACTTTTTTTTTTCAAACTCTTATTTCCTTTTTTATTATGTGTCTTTTAAGAATAAGCTTGGTTTATCCTTTATCCTCTTTCTGCAGATACAGGAGAGTCAGATCTATACTAAATATCCAACTTCCCCAAAGAGAAACTCATTCTAACAGATTTTTTTTTTTTTTTTAATGCAAAACCTAGAATTCAATTTTTAGGTCTCTCAAATACGTCCTGATGCTGATAAACAGGAGCATAATCCAAGCAAAAGAAGTGTCTCAAATCCTCAGAGCTAAATTCCAATTTCTGTGCAAATTTTAAACGTTGCCCTCCAGTTCCAAGGAGTTACACGTTGCACAAGCAGATAGTAAAGGCACCGACCTGATTTTTTTATGCCAAGTATATAAAGTGGCATAAAATACTGCAGAGGAAAGCTCAAAACTCCAGCACCTTCATAACCAATGGAAAAAAACCACAAGACTCTCCCGAGCCACCAAGCAGGTCTCCAAACTCTGACACTTTCCTTATGAAAGCTTGTTTTCCAAGCCATTAATTTGTCAGCACTTCCACAGTGTTTCATAACTCCACAAGAGCAGCAAACTAAAGCATCTCGAAATCAAACGCCCAAAGATTTCCCATCCATTGCCACCCACAGAAAACAGCTGGGTTCCACCTCAACATCCACCAGAGCCCAGCTGTGCCCTCAGGCCCCTGCAGGAAATAACTCCCCTAAAACCCAAAATCTGGGCACGCTCTGCTTCCCCAAGCAGCCTCTCATTTCCCACAACAGGAGTGAAAAACAGCAGCCTGAAAAATTCTGGTTGAAGTTGGAGAAATTGAGAATTTGAACATCCATGAAGACATTGCAAGGATCCTCTGGTAGCAAAGCAAATAAAATCAGCATCCTGAAGGACTGAGCTTGAGTCCCAGAGCTGGACAGGCTTTTGAAGATCCAGCCCTTTTCCACTCCTGAGAATTCCTGCAGCTAAACTTTGCCATATTTGAGTGCAGGGGAAAAAAAGACTTCCCTAAGCAGAGCCTGGCAGATTTATTATTTTCTCTGCTTCCCAGAAAATTTTCCACCAAAAAATCTAGTTTCTTATATTTATTTTTTTTTTTAAGGAAGCTGACTCTTAAAGCTCCCAATGCAGCCACTAATCCCTAACCAATCCCAGAAGGCAATCTCTACCCAATGCTCATTTGCACTGGAGAGACACGATTCTGCATTTTTCCTTGATTCACTGGGAAAAAGTTGGGCAAAACGAGAAATATACAGGTGGCAGAGCAGAGACAGGTGCAAGCTGAGGAATCCAAATCCGGCTGGAGGCGCGATGTGGAGAATCCTGCCTGTGGGGAAAGCACCAACTCCATTATTTACCGCTGTCCTCGTGAGTGACGTCACAAAATAAGCCAGGATATACCAGATGTGTGCAGGAAGCTCCTCCTGCCAGGAGGGAATGGCTCGTGGTGGGTACAGAGGAGTGGGGAGGCAGGTGGTGGTCGCCGTGCTGGCATTTCCTACCTGAGCACAAATAAACAAACACCTGGAATTACACACGCACCAGAAATGGGGTTTTGTTTTTGTGATGCCCTTTGCCACCACTGTGCTGTAACCACTTTTTGTTCACCACAGCGCAGCACCAGAAATAAATACAACTGGACCCTTCAAAACCATCACTGTGACACCAAACTGGCCCCATGTGGGACAGGCCTGACAGCACCACCTGACACCACCCTAAATTGCCCAGCTGACACGGTAATTGCCTCTGCTAGGAGAGGGGAACTATCCCAAGGGGAAGAAAAATTGATTTGGGGGAGGATTTTCAACCTTTCAGCTTCATTTCGTCCCCATACCCAGCAAGACAAATCCAGTTAATCGAGCCCCCATTCCTCCATTCGGGGCCTGGCTCCACACATTGATGTGAGGAAACACTTGTGCATTTTTGGGGTTTTTTTTTGCTGAAACAAAGTATTAAAACCATGTGATGTGACAGTTGAGAGCATCTTTCAAAAGGCTGCCCAAAAGCAGGAAAACACTTGGGATTTCCAAGTTGTCCATTCCTTGCACACCTTGCACAGCAAAGACTTGAGCACGTATCGCCCCAGAGAGGTTTTTCCCTTGACATAAAAGACAGAGGAAGAAAAATGCAATTGCCACGTGCCACAAGAGCTGCTCGTTGTCCACTGGAATGAAAGGGAAAATGCCATTTCTGCTCCTACACCCCAAGTGTTGCACCCCGAAGCAGAACACAGCCCTCAGAGGTAATTTCAGACACCACCCCCCCTGTGACAACACGAGTCAGCAAATTATTTCTAAGGAGTTGACAGCCCCAAGAATACCAGAAGGAAAAAGGAAAGAAGAAATACACCTAATTTCACCTGCATGCACTGTACGTGCTCTGATACGCTGCACATTTGTCATATTAGTGTGTGCATGTGATTATCCAGGGATGCATCAGGAACTGCTGCCAAGGCAACAGGGATGGGAACAAACAGCAGCCAGGGGAAGCACACCACCAGGAAGACAATGCATTTCCTCAGGTTATACTTTTGCTCCCTCCCCCCATTAAAGCCTCTTTGGTTATTAACATATCAGACATTGGGGTTGTAGCGTTTGACAGATTTTGTGTTTTTTGAGAATTAAGATCAGAGTCTTTAATAGCTCTGCTAGAAGAAAAAAAAATCTCGTTAAGGGTTGAAGATGAAGTGCTCTGAGATTTCTCACACAGGGGACTCTCCAGAGGAGACATATTTGTGTGAGTCAACAGCATAAGTCACTCTAAGAAAATAATGCATTGGCATGTGACCTTTTCTCTACCAGTTTTATTTAATGAACAAACAGAACAAATCTCCAGCACTTCCTTTCAGAAAGGTGCATGGCAAGGCACGGGTTAAGCTGATTTCCAAATTTCACCACGACAGGGCAGAGAACTTTCCAATTCTGGCACAGAACTGGGGAGAATGGCAGCACAGGGAAAACGAGAGGATTTATTTCTCTTTTTATGATAAGAAGACAATTCAGGAGCCTAGCAAATCCTTAAAAAGAAGTCTCTAGTGGATGGATGCAAACAGAAATGAGCCCAGGCACCTCTGCTGCTGTTTTCCTGACCACATTTATATACCTGGCCCAGATCAGCAGAGGGAAAATTGAGCTCTTTCAGGGGGCCAGATGGGCTCTCAGTCTCAGGTGTTGACAGTTTTCATTCCTTAACTGTTTTACAAATGAATGTGGATGTTTGGGGACGAATTTCCATTTTTATTCAGTGTATGAGAATGGCCTTTCTGGATATAGCTGTCTCACAAAAGAAGCCACGGCTTGATCACGGCCCCAGCTCATCCAAAAAAAAAGGCAGAGGACTGTAAAGACTTGGCAGGGGAGCACTTGGGAAGGGCTGCTGCTCCCCCAGCCTCTCCTGCCTGTGTGCATTGAGTCAGATTCCCCGGCTTTCGTGGCAGCCCTTTTATTATCCTTATTATTATTACTACTACTACTGTTACTATTCCCAAGACAGCCCCAAAAGCTGATCCAGTAGGAGGGAGGCGAGCTGGGCTCTGCCTTGCCCTGCTGAACACTAACATAATTACCCACGTCCCAAGTGCACTACGGTGCCTTTGTGACTGGAAGTGATTCATGAGTCCAAAGGCCCTCAACTGGAATTTAAATTCCCAGGGTAGGCCATTGGGTTTACAGACAAAAAAAAAGAAAAATAAAACAAAAAAGGAAAAAAACGTCGAAGTCTCGAAATGGGCACATTTGATCTAAATGTCTTGAAGAGACAGATATTGAACTCCGCGGCGCTATATTTAGACTCACTTTTCAAAGGATAAATGCACTTCAAATCTTTTCATTAGTTCCATTCTTCAGCGGTGGTTTGTTCTGCCGAGAGCGACCCTGCCGTGCTCCGGGGAGGAGCGTGGTGGCCACTCTCCCACAGCAGAGCTGGAGGGTCCCTTCCCCACCTGAGAAACATCCCCGTGAAGTCACGGCAGGGGAGGAGGAGATTCCTCTGCCCCAGGGCTGGCTGAGGGCACACATGGCGTGGAAATCCCTGCCCAGGGCTGCCCCTCTCCACCCAGGGGATCCTGCTCCCCTGTGCACAGACACCAGGGTCAAAGCAGGACAGATTGCCTCTGAGGCAGCCCACGCCCTGATTGAACAGAGAACCAAAGCACCCCTTTAGGGATGACTAATTGTTAGACAAGATACATCCCACACGTGGCACGCTCCTCCTCAGCAGCATCAGCCCAAATTAAACATGCAAAGGGGGAGCAAAAAGGCACTGCCTTGTCTTTGGGCTACCTGTGAAACGCCCTGACCCAGGGATGGATCTGCACTGCAGAGCCCAGCCAAGCTGCCTCTGGGGTCCTGCCCCACAGCAAAACCTCTGAGCGTCCACCTGGAGCGCGGTGGCCCCTGGGGACGTGGCGTGCAGGGTCACTGCTGGCACAGCAGCTCCTTGTGGGCCTGAGATTTCTGGGTCTGAGAGATTTTTCGCCTGGTGGCAGCTGCTGACTTTTTCCCAAGGAAAAATTGCTCAGGAAAGCTTCTCCTCAAAACAGTCTTGGCAAACAACTCTCCTTTCTCAGAACAATCTTTCTCCAGGTGGTGTTTTGCTGTTTCTCCGGTTTAACCAATGGGATTAGGGAGGTGTCGTTCCTATTCACCAATCGTGTTAACTCTGCATGGGAACATTTCATAAAAGGTAGTAAGAATTAGACAATCATTTCAATTTTTCTATAGTCTTTGCCTTCTGAAATATTTGGAGTCTTTCTTTGGCGTCCTCTCTGCTGCTTTCACAGCATGAGCACAAAGCAGCACCCAGGGGTGGGTGTGGCCCCTCAGCTCAGAAATCCCCAAATTTTCAGCCTCCAGGGTTCTAACATCACCACAGGTCACCCAACCCACATAGAGAAGCTGCCTCCCAGCACCCAGGTGCCTCTGCTAGCGCAGTTTTCACCAAATTTCAGCCCAAAGAGTTGGTCAGCTGCAAGGAGGGCATCCAGTTTGAACAGGTCAGGCATCACCTGGAGGAGCAAACACGACAGACTCTCCTCCAACAGCTGCAATAATGCATTTTAGAGCACAGAGCTCTAAGTCAGCTCAGATTTAAGAAGCTCCATACTTCAAATGTCTCTGAAGAATACTAAAATGAGAACTCGGTCACACTGCACTGTGACTGCTGTGGAGCACTATTAAAGAGAAGCTAACATTTGTTTTCAATTACCCAGTGTATATCTGGAAGACTAAAGTTGTCTCCAAAGCATCAGATAAATGTGTGTTTACTGTGCACTTGTGCATGGAGAATGAAAGTTATCTGACAATCATTTCCAAATACCAATATTTTACCAATATCCCTATATCAACAGCTAACGGGTCTCCCTGGGCTTCACACCATGTTAAAAGGCAAAATTAGAAAACAGAGGTAGCTGAACACTGCTCCTCAAGACATAGAATAAATGCAAATTCAAAAGCTAGGATCTTACTCCCATTCGTTCAGATCACGTCGCCTTTTTTTTTTTTTTCCAACACTCCTGAAAAAAAAAAACCTGACGGAAAGCAGGAAAGTTTGTGGCAAATGCAGAATGACATCCATAAATTTATGAACTAACTGGACTGACATCCAGTGCAATGCAAAGCGCTTTCCAATCAACAGCCGTGAGCATCAGCTCCCTGCAAAGAGCAGCCCTGTGCCACCGCCTCCCACCAGCAACAGGCGAGGCCGTTTTCTGATTAAATTCGTGATCTCCGCGACCTCCCCCGGCCCATGGCATCGATGGGGCTGAGATCAGGGCTGTGACAATGGGAGTGTGGCAGGGACAGGGACGTCGCGGGGCTGGCGGTGCTCCCGCAGGGATGCGGAGCGGTTGTTCCTGCGCTGCTCCCGCACCCGGGGCGGGGAGGTTCCAACATTCCAACAGGAGCCCAAATTCTGGCCGCCAGGAGCGGTGGGAATAAACGTGCGTGCAAAATAAATCAGTGCTCCGCCTTTGCTGCGTGGTTTAATGAAATTTAACTCCCAGTTTTTCTGCAGCATGGAATGGTGTTGGTCGGCCTCAATGCAAAGCTTACTGTGCCCAGAAAGAGAGCAGAAAAGCAGCCTGGGAATCAGAGGGTTTGTTTGTGCTCAGTAATGGGTTTGCCTCTCTTTCTGCTGCAGAGAGCAAACCTCTCCCAGACACCAGAAAGGTTTGCTCAGGATTCACTCGGGGGTGGATAAACAGCAGCAGAGATTGGCTTGAGTCCTTGACAGCTGTGACAAACATCGTGCAGGAGGGCTGCAGTGACAGACAGGGCCCTGGAGCAGTGCTCTGGGGTGTGAGCAGTGGCCCACACGATGGGGCAGCCTTGCCGCAAAAACCTTGTCCACAGACGAGGTGCTTGTCCACAGAGATGCTGCTTGTGCTTGGATGAAGGGAGCTGTGTGACCTGCAGCCCTTGCCTCACACAGGAGACACCGAACACCCAAGAAAGAGCAAAGGAACAGCTTGTTTAGTATTTTGGTTACTCCTCCCATTAAGTCCTCCAATTAAAGATTGAATTCAGATTTGTTAGACACATATTAGGTGCTAAATTCCTGCTGGCAATTGCTAAAAGTGACCTGCAATGTGAACGACATAATCCTTCCATTTCTGTATTGCCTCCAAATAGGCCCAAAAAAAGGCCATGAGGGAAAAAAAACCAAAAACAAAAACAGCTTCTCAGTCCCCTTTTCAGCATCTGCTGCAAACAGGAGGTTTCTGCTGGGCAACTTGCCCACTTTGCTCAGTTATCAGCACCTTCGCTGCTCAGGACCCAGAGATCCCCAGTGGGGACAAAATAAATGATCAGCAGGGACAGGGTGGATTCAGCATCTCTGTGGAACAGGCACAGGGGATGCCTCAGAGTCAATCACTGAAAATCCCTCTGCACCAAATGCTGTCAGAGCAGTTAGACCATAAACTAATAACTGTCAATCTCCATTTGTTTGCAATGCTGCGAAGGAGGCTTTCATAATTCTCTTAGAGATGTAAAAGAGGCACTCTGATTGTGCTTTAAATGGAAGTGTGTGATAATGTTAGCTGCTGGTAAATCTCAAAGACGGTATTTATACAGCATCAGAAACATTTGCAAAGATGGAAAAGAAATATCTTTGGGCTGAAAGACTTCAAAATCTACAACCCATATTCTGCAAACTTTGGTGCCTACTGCAGGGTCTGTGCCTGCATCTTGATCACTCTAACAAGGCCATGTTGTATAAAGGAAGTTACAAAATTTTGAAAGAGTATCATTCCTTTCCTTAAGGATTTCTATTTTCTGAAATGTTGAGGAGGACATAGTACACGCAGAAACTACAATCTCCAGCTCATCACAGGAAGCACAGCACAAGAAAACACCTTAGAGCCCTTTCCTAAGAGGGAGGCAAGGCAGCATTGCTAATTTATCGCAGAGCATCCTGTCCTTCCAGGTACCAAGAGGGAAACACTGTCCCTGCATTTCATGCACCAAAACCTCCTGGAAAACAAACCAGGCTTGTGCCTGTGGGGTCACTTTCTGTAGCTGCTGGAGGTGGACGGGCAGAGCTGGTATTAACAAAGCCTCCGACTCCAGATGCCAGGAGATGTCCCATCCCCGTGGGCCCCAGGCTGTCCTGGAGAGAGGGCAGTGAGCAGCTCTGCTTTGGCTGCACACACCTGGCACAGCGAGCAGTGACAGCAGCAGCCTGGCAGGCTCACAGCGCATTTTTATGCACCTTGATGAGCTGAGCAGGACTTGCCAGTTCTGCCATGCAAGGCCATGAAGTGCTTCTTAAATCCCACCTGAGTGTGGGCACATTAACAATGGAGAAAGGAAGAGGAGGGAGAACACTTAGAGGAGAAGCGGAAGATTCAGCCCCAGATTACTTCACTGGTAAGAGAGGTCAGACAAGCAGCCAAGCCTATCAAGGCTTCATGCCTCTGCTATACAGAATGTACATAATCCAAAATATTCACCACTGCTTTCATTCTCGTCACACTGGGGTAACTCAGGGGCAGGCACATAAAACAAGGTCGAGTTGAGCAGGATGGATGACCAGCTCAGCCCAGCTCCTCCTGCTCTGGTCACAAACTGCAGGATGACTCCCAGGCAGGGCTGGGTGATGTTGTGCAGGATTCAGGAGCTAAAGGCTCATCTCTTCTCCTGGCTCTGGCAGAGATCAAAGTCACTGCACATCTCTGCCAGTTCCCTCTGCCTGCAGAACGGGATAACCGTGCTTAGCAGCCTTTTCCTGCAGCTTTGCAGAGCGCTTTTTAAAAACAAATAGGTGTGGAGAACTGCTGGTAGAAAGTACCATAAAAAAAGCCCCTCTAGATAAAAACGTAAAACACAGCAAACTTACTAAAACAGGATGCAGCCTTTTAGCTACAGCAGCCCCGAGGCTTCTTTTCTCCCTGAAGTTAAATGGAGGCAATTTTCATGAATACGTTAAATTGGCATGAAAACTAAGAATGAAAAACAGTTTGTTTCTGCTTTGGAGATCTTTTTTCTCCTGGTCTCTTTAGTTTTCCTGCCCATATCCAGCATCTCCTTCACTTTCAATTGTGTTATCACACATCCATTCTATGTTTCCTCGTTGAAAAGAAAAAAGCATCAGTAACAATTCAGCCTTGCTTTCAGGGTCACTGAAAGGACATTTCTGTTGCCCAACATGAGCAGCTGAGGCACTCCAGATTATTCACCTGTTGCTCCTGCAGGTGCTGTATCTATAAAATTAAGTGCCTGTCTAATGGAAATGTTTCCAAGAAGGAGATGGAGGGACTGTGTACAGCGTGGTGGAGAGTGCACCAAGTAAAATGACATCATCCTGAGGGGGGAAAAAAAAACCCAAGGAGGATCTGGAACCACCTCCTTTCAAAGCAAGGCAGAATTCTGCTGGGCTGAAAATACCAACTGGCTGCTTTCCCAGGTAAAATGCCGTTGTTTGAAAGAAAGAGTCAATTTCTGCCTCAAGGAACCTCCCCGTTGAGGCAAAAAAAAAAAAAATCTATTTCAGACAATGTGTTGAGCCCTCCCCGTAACTAGAAAAAGAGAAGGGAAAGCTGCCTGTGTGTCAAGGCAACACACAGGAAATACAGGGAGCTGCGGGCGCATTTTTCACCAGAGGGTGGCAAAGGGGAGACACATCCTCTGCTCGGGGCTGCTCCAGCTCCACTCCCAAGCAAAGCAACAAGGACCAGCCCGATGGACTCGGCATTTCAGACAAAATACCTCGAGGGGATCAGCGGGGAATCCCCTTCCCTTGCTCTCTCTGAAAATCTTCCCTTTTTTTCCTTCCTGGTCAGGAGGAGCCTCCTGGAAGGTGGGCACCCCGATGGTGGGGACATTTGAAGCCACAAAGGTCCATCTGTGGGCTCGGGGACTTCCCAGGTTCACAAGGAGGCAGCTGGGCTGTTGCCATGAACTAACCCACACCGGGTCTTCTCCAAGGGTTTGGTGGTGTTTTACACCACAACAACACAGACTTCGACTTCAGCAGGCTGAAAATGACTCTTTTTATTTTTGGGATGTGTCTCCCTTTTATACTATTTCACACAGACCAGTTGGATTGGTGACACAAAGACAAACCTCTTCACTCACATTGGTCACACCAGAGGGACATCAAGAAGAAGTCCCTCCAAGGAAAAAGAATGAAAACAAAGTACAGTTTACAAAAACACATCTCTTGTTTACAGACAGTCCTCTGGGGGGGGAAAAAAAATTCAGAAAACCAAAACATCTTAAGCACAAACCAATCTACAGTGAGCCTTCCCGTGCAGCCAGTGACCAAAATCCCAGTCAGGGGTGCAGGGGAGGAGTGTCCCTGCCCTGGTATCAACCCCAGCACACACAGCTGCGAGCCCATCCAAGGATTCTGGTGAGAATTTTAACTTCCATCAACTAACAACACTCAGGTTTTGTTAAAGAGATGAGAAAGGCCTATTTCATCTGAGAGAGAGAGAGAGGAAAAGCCCTGTGTATGCACACATGTGTGTCTGTATAATGTGTGTATATAAAATATACATATACATGCACACACTTCACAGCTTGCAGAGAGGATGACAGCATGTTTTCATATAGTGCCTCTGAAGGAAAGGTCTTGTGTCAGTGCAGAGAAAATTTCATCTTGAAAACAGAGAATGAAGGGAGGAAAAAATAAAAGAGAGAGAGAGAGAGAGAGAATGTTTTCCTTCTTATCATGTCTGAGGAACTTAACTACAGTGGTGGGAAGATATAAAACCCCAGAGAGCAGAGCACTGTTCTGGAGACCACGATATGCATAAAAAAACCTCTTGCAAACCCTTGTTCAATGTTCCTACCCCCACAGCCCTCCAGTCCATACCTCCAGGGTGCAATTTCCAGGAGACAGAAAGATTTAATGTGCTTTGGTTAAAAGAATCCCCTAGATTCTCTGCAGACACCGTCATGACAGTGTGTTCCTCTGCTTTATTATATTAATAAGCAGAGTCATTCAGCACTCAACATGATGTGGCTCTCTGACTTGCACGTGACTGTGTCCCCAAGCTGCAGCAATACAGAGGCCTCCCCCCAACTCCTCCTTGCTGAAAAGGTTTGTTATTTTGAGGCAAAATAACCACAGCTGCTTACAAACAAGGATGCAGACACAGCAGGTTTTACATGTGCAGAGGCAGCAGCTGAATTCACCCCCAGTCACCTCCAGTTTCCTCCCTGCTCCCTGCCAGGCTCCTTGGGATGCTGGTGATGTCCCCCATTCCCGTGTCCATCTCATCCTGTGCACCCAGGCTGCACGTTGAACACATTTTCCACTAATTAGAGCCAAATAAGAGTAAAAAATAAGGTTATTAAAACAGTAAAAAAAAATCTCTAGCCCATGAGAGCAAAACTCTTCTTCCTCTTCCTGGCTTAAAAAACACTGCTATCCTGGCCTGGAATCACATGAACTTCCCCCCTACCCTCTAATCACTGCTCCCTGCCTTTATTTCCCTGCTGGGAGAGGCAAATTACGTTTCTGTAGCCCAGGAAGCACCACTCACTTGGCTCTGACAATGCCCCGTGTGCAGCTCTGTTATCACCACCTTTGTTGGGGTGTTTGGTTCAAGCACAAGCAGAAAGGAGACTCCCCCACTGCTGCTGTTATCCACGTGTACTCAATCCGTGAGGACCCCAGCTGATTTTCTGCTCCCCTTCCCGTAAAGGTTTTCTGTTTTTCCCCTATGATGCAGCCTCAGGAATATGTTGTGTGGCAGAGGTTTTATACCATGTAAATGATGGATATTGTTTATGTACTGATTATGTCGAACCCAGCTGTTTACCTTTGCTGGGACTGCAATTATTTTAACAGTAATTGTACAAATAAATTGAGGAGAGAAATAGCAGGAAGTTTCTAGTCTGGTTTTTGAAACTAGAGCAGTGCCAAGAGTGACCTGACCTCAGACAAGTCACACGCAGCAACTTATTTTAAATATCAACTGAGCTCATTCATGCATGGAAAACAGAGTGCTCTGTAGGGTTCTGGGCACAAATAGGTCCCCAAAGGTTCAGAACTCAGCCCAGTCACATCTTCCTCATTTATCACCACCTGCTTAAGCTGCCACAGCTCCCAGATCCTCCCAGCAGCCAACCAACCACATAACACCGACATCCAACCTGCAGAGCACGGTCAAACTGCCCACAAGACAAGCACGTTGACCTCTCCTCTCTGCTTTCCAACAGCTTCACTTCTTTCCTTACAAAAATGCCAGGAGAGACTAAATATTTTTCAAAGTACCCATTTTGCAACTGGAGCAACCATTTCCCAGCCCTGCCTGCAGCTCCCCTGCTTCTCCTCCTCTCCCTGAATCGCAGACAGATGCCAAGCCATGGAAGTTATTCTTTCATTTACAGCATCTGGTTCCTTGGCAGACTCCTCGGGTGATTATGTTCATAGCTTTAAAGCTGTCTCTAGCTCTGCTTCATGGGTTTGCTGCTTTTGGCTTGTAGCAGTCTCTTCTCATCTCCCCTGTCCATCACAGGGGCTGAATGTTGCTCTTAAAATACAGGAATTAGACCACTTGCATCTCCCTCTAAGCAGAGCACAAATAAAACAATACCCAGTGTTGTTCTTTAAACACAAGCACTTGTTTTACTGGATGCTGCTCCTGTGCCTCGGGAGAAACCACAAACCTTTGTCCAAATCCCTCCCATGACCACCTGGCTCACACCTCTCCAAGCCTGGAGAATGTGTGGCTACAACCACAGCCATGATGGGAAAACCCACCATGGGACCTTTTCCTTTTAGCTTAAACCTTCTCTGCCTCTCTGCAACTACAGAGTTCTCACCACGAGGAACAGAGGGACAGACACGCACTGACTGCCAGCCAGGCTGACGCTGATGCCTTAAGTTTTATCTTCCATGTTTTTCAGATTCTGTGCTGCCTAGGGATGTAGTTCTGAGCCTCATATTAAGTGTTTGTCAGCTCTCTACACAGAGTAGGTAGACAGAACAAATCCCTTTTCTGATGAAGGCCAAGGACAACAAGTACAAGTTTTCAGGCCCAAAAGCACAAACAAGGGTGGCTGAAGAGAGAAAACAAGAAGGATGAGACTTCATAACCCAAAGCTGTAATTGGAAAATTGAACCCCAACATGCAAATGGACCAAAACTTATAAAAATGTGAGACCTTGTGTCCGTTTGTCCATTTTGTGCCCATTTTGGGTCCACCTTGGGTGTAGCCCTGGCCAGGCTCTTGTCCTGCCCAAGGTGTGTCCTTAGAGACCCTTCAATAAATCTCTACTTTGTTCTCTTAGCTCTCAGGCTCTGTTCCAGCTCAGCCTTCCCAAGGCACCAACACAAGCAGTGCAGCCACAGCAGAGGCATCCAGCAGCCCTGCTCATTTCACAGGCTTGAGCGAACGATGCTTGTGCTGGGCAGGTCAGAGGAGCAGGGGGGAAGCTGGATGCTCTCTCAGTCCTCATGCCCAGCATCCAAAGGCCCCATCTGGAGCAAACAGACTGAAAATGCCGCTCCCTCAGCACAACGGGCGCCGTGAGGCTGGGCTCCCTCACTGCTTTAGCACAAACCTCCCTCTGTGCTGCAGAGGTGCCACAGCCCCACCACAGGGCTCGTGGGAGGAAATCACCCCTGGGCAGGGAGGGACCCTGGGCATAGTTATGCTTTCCGAAGGAACAAGCCCATAAAGAGAAAAGTACAACAGATTTAAGCATTTAAATGCATTTCCATAACTGTTTGTGATGATTCCCAGACAGCAGCCTTCATTAAGCTGGAGCTGAGGCTGAGAGCACCAATTAGCAGGATTTAAAAACAAAACCAAAAAAAAAAAAAAAAAAAAAAAAAGGAACTGCTGCAGTTATCCCCAAATAAAGAGTGCAGGCCAAACCTAATCTTTGATGCCTGGCTTTGCTGGAAACCATAGGAGGTTGATGCTCCAGGCAGGTGAAGTGCACAGTCCTTGGGATGGGCAGCCAGCTTGGCTGCTCAGCACCATTTGGCTGCTAGAGAAGATGTAAAATATGACAGCTCATCCTCACATCCACTGCCATAACAGCAAGGAAAGGAAGGAAGGAGGTGAAATCCTGGCAAAGCACTGGTGGACACCTCAGTCTGTTCACCAGGCCACAGGCAGCTGGAGGAGGAGCACGCTGAGAACTGCCCAGCAGGTCCCTGCAGCCACTCACACACTCGAGGAGATGTCGGGGCTGCTTTAAAACCACATGGCAAATTAAAGTTACACTTTTTTCCCCGTTCATTCTGTATTCTGTCAAATTCTTTATCTTTATGCTGTGCAAAACAGTTCTACCAGTGGACCTGGACAGCAAGAACCTGCTTGATCCCCACTGCTCCACTCCCACCATGGGAGCTGCTTTCCAAAGTGGTGAAATTACTTTTCCAGGTTTCCTTCCCTCGGACTCAATCTGCAAAGCCTGCACACGCCAGCTTTGCCCAGTTTCGCCTCAGACTGGCAGCAAAGACACTCAATAGTGCAAAACACAAACCAACAGGAAAGATCAAATCATCTTTTTAAAGGGTGAGTGTTATGGATTTTCATTTTTTTTTTCCTGTAAGAGCCATGAGCAATTATTTTTGAGCACAGAGATCTTAACCATTCATTTATCCTGAGAATAAAAGTGGGAGAAGGGGAAATGATTGCTTTTTCATTATTTGCCTCACTGCCAGTGCTGAATCAAAGTCAGAGGACTGCCAAAAGGTCTCTTTTGATCCAAATAACTACCATCCTCATAAACATTTCTACAGGGAGAAAACCCAAAACCCCAGTCTAATCTTCCCACCATGATTTTAAAGATAGGTATATTTTTAAAAAACAAACAAACCAAAAAAAAAAACCCTCTTCCTCTATGAGTCTTTGCCATTCAAGCCAGGCACAAAAGCTTTTTAAAAGATGCTGTGGGGAGGAATCCAGAACTGGACCAGAAAAAGCCAAGTTTGAAGATTAAAAAAAAAAAAAAAAAAGAGAGATCAAAAAAAAAATATATATATATATATATATAAAGATTTTACATCAGGAACCAATTTAGTTTTGCTGCTCCACGGAGCAATCATGCCTCAGGACCCACAGCTAAATGGCTGGAGCTCACATAGCTGGAAGAGCAAAGAAAGCAGCAGAGAACTTTAATGGCTTATGAAATTCAATTGAAATTGATGGTTGGGAAAGTGAAACATTTAACACCCCACCAACTTAACATCAGTGCACCCGTGTGCGTGGACACACAGACAGGAACACACGAACCAAAAGAGGTGGGAACTCATTTTCCACTCACCCACGTGTCCATGACCCCCACAGTGCCCTCACACAGGAACTTAATGCGCAAATACTTTAACTCCTCCAGACCTTTTTCCACTGGAAGCTTTCATATAAAACCCATCTTTGGTGGAAATGGCAACACGTTATTATGACCTGCACCATTCGTGTCTCTGAAATATTAGAAGCCGCATTCTGCATTTCAACTTCAGTTGGAGCAGGAACTCAAAAACCTTCCCTGCTATTTGAGATGACTTTGAATAAACTGTTTGCAGCTGATGTACTTTTCCTGCACGGATCTTTTCTGTTATGAAGCCTGTCTCTGATGAACAATAGAAAAATATTGTTGACAGGGGTGTACTTTTCCATCAACTCAAAAATATCATTTTGCAGAATATTTTCACAGCTCAGCAGAAGGTGGAAAGAAAGACAATATTATGACTAGAGAAGAAAGAAAGAAGACATTCGTTATAATTAGCTTATAGTAGTTTTCTTGTTGGTTTTGGCTTGCTCGAACAAGGTTCTTTACTAGTTCGAGCTCCAATCTGACTCACACAGCCTTCAGGCAATACTCGTGATAATCAAAGATTAACCTGGGTAAAGACACCCAGAATTTGGCCAGAACACTTTAGAGCAATGCTTAAATCCACAAAGCAACCAGAGTCACCAGTGATTTAACATCATGACTTTTAAGTGCTCCCAGATGCATGGTCGGTGCTTTAGGGTGCATCACCCCCAGCTGAGAGGCAAGAAAGATCCGTCCCCATCCTGTCATTTACTGGGTGACAAGGGGCACAGGGACACTGCTGCCTTGCAGAAGGACTGAAACATCAGGAATCACTTCTCTGGAGCCTCCATGGTGCCCCCGGAGCAGGCAGGGACATGTTATGTGGGCACTCCACACCGAGCTCTGCACCTCTTGATTCACGGGGAGGCTTTGATGTGCAAATTAATCATTATAACTTTTAACTGAGCTAATGTAACCGTCGTGTGTTGCTAATTACACAATACAGGGGAGAAAAAAAATGCAAATGAATTTAAACGCTTTAGCTAATCAGGATGGCAAGTTGTGTTTTAATTACAAATTGTTGTGCAGCAGCAAAGCATCTGCTGCAGTTCAGCGGCTCTGGTTCCACAGCAAAGTCCTGCTGTGCCTCACTCGGGTCCAGTTCAGCTCCCCAAAGCCAAAGGTGGCTGCAGGCTTGGCTGGGGACAGCAGGGACATCCTCCCGGGGGGGTGGGGACACGCCACCCACACCTGGCATGAGGCAGCACCCACCCTGAGCATCTTTCTCCAGTAATGTCGTGCAAGAAGGACACCTTCAAGCTTGGCATTTTCAAACCCCCCATTTGCCACCTCTCCTTTAATCTTTAATTTAATCCACACACAGAGGCAGAAATCAGTGTCCTTCCTCCAGCCCAATGCTTCTCAATTCACATAAGCAAGAATCAAGAGGCATCTTTGGAGCCTGTTTCCTCTATGCCCTCACATGGCGGGGAAAAGGAAGGATAAAATGAGAGTACGATAAATAAATAAACACTCCCGAACTTTGCAGTGCCTGGAGCAAGTTTTTACAACCAAATTACAATCCCTGAATATGGTGGCTTTCTAATGGAGACACTGATCCAGCCAAGCAGCCGCAGCACGGCAATGCACCTGCACAGTGCATCACCTCGGGAATGTGCCACTGTGAGGTCAGGGATGATGGCCCTGCGGAAAAACACCCACTTGCCAATAACTCTGCTGGTAGTTAACCAGAGAATTTCAGCGAGGACGGGAGACCTGTGAAATGTATGGCAAAGAAACCACGGTTATCTAAAAAAAGCAAAGACGGTCTATTGTTTCTTATATTATTTTTAACTTGATGCAGCCCCTACTTGTCAAAAAGAGGAGGGGAAAGAGGCCCCACAGCCTCTGAGAACATCGATTTGCTTTAGACTTTGCCGGTTACCCACAGCAAAGCAAAAACCTGCAGTATTTCTGCTTGGGTTTTTTTTTGAACACCAGGGGGCTGATTACTGTGAAATGATCTTAGGCTTCTCCCACTAAGTGGACAGATGGATTGCTACTTTTGCAACTTCTTTTTGCAGCCTCGAATTCAGTTGCTGGCGGGAGGCTCCGTTCCAGCTCTCTCCCCAGCATCAATTCTCTCCTTGCACTTGTCATCTCACTTCCCAGCCCGAGGCTGGGGCTGTGGAAAAGGCTCTCCGCAGGCTCAGGAATGTGCACAAAGCCCTCTCGCAGACCCCACTGTGTCCACACGGGCTCTGCACCTCCCTGGTGCCCACCCTGGGGGACAGGGACGGGCACAAGCCCAGCAGAGCCCCCACTCCTTGGATTTTCATGCCAAGGAAGCTGCTGGTGCTGAGGCTGTGGAGACGAACACCACCAGCGCTAGACAGACAAAAATGAGGTCTCTCCGGCGTTCCAAAAACAAGCTGCGACCTAGAGGGTTCTGCGAGGTGAGAAAGAAACAAAAAGCACTGCTAGGCAAAAGTAATCTCCTTAACTTTTTTTTTAAAAAAAAAGACAAGTTTTACCAAGCGCAAACCGAGAGGCTGCCAGGCTCCATCCCTGACTCCCGCTCAAAGCGACTCGGGAATGGAACAAGGAGGGTCCCCGGGCAGCAGCCTTTGCACTCACAACCCACCACTCCCACGGGCAAAACACAGCCGGGCCGGGAGAGGAAACCCCTCAGCCTGCAGGGGAGGGAACTGCTCATCCACAAGGTGCTTTTTAGGAACCATCCCCCCAGGGAACGCTGCCAGACCTACTGGGCATCACCCCACTGCAGCCCGGGGACTGCAGCCCCTTTAAGATGAAGGCAAGGGACAAAAGGAGGAAACACTCCGTTTGATCCGAGGAAGTGAAAAAACCTCGGGAAAAGCGAAGTGCCAGCCCCAGGAATGACTAAGCACGGAGCCAGGCAACGCAGGGCTGGCTAAGGCAGCCACGCAGCACACATTCCCAGATCTGTGCCAGTGCTGAAGGCATGCTGTATTGGAAAAACCATTTCTGGGGAGGAGAAAAAAAGAAAAGCTAAACCTAAAAACAAGGACTCAATTCTTTAGCGAGCCACATGAACTGCCTGAGTGTGTTTATAAGCATCCCCACCCGTCTGTAACTCCAGCTGATGCACAGATAGCAATATATGGGTCAATAATGGTTTATCTAAAGATGTGTGTCAGCCCATCTCTCTTCTCCTCCCTGACAAACCTTTTACAAGAGCCACTTACTTTAACCCTGAATTATCTGCCTCTGCTCATCTTCAGGGAGAATCAGCACGGCAGAGAAAGAAGCAGGCAATTCCCTGTGATCTGAAAGCTCACTTTCTAAATCAAATCAATTTTTCTAACGTAATTTGCCTCATCTAAATCACTGACCCATGCATTTTCTCACTATCCTTTGACAAGAGCTGCACCAATTGAAGCAAAGCTAAAACACTTCAACCAGACCAATTCATAGAAGTCTTTAGAGGAATTCTTTCATCACTGTAATTAATTCTTTAAGTGCCACAATGGGATGCTCTGAATTCAAACCCAGTCCAAGGAGTAATGATTATACTAATGGGAGAAGCTGCTCAGTAAATAAATGCAAGTGCCCTGCTGAAAGAGATGGTTTTCAATAGGAGACTGCCACGGAGGGAGATAACTCAGTTTTGGAGATAATAACTCAGATGATGAAGTCCCACAGACTGGAGTCTGATACAACAATTCCCAGGCTCTGCACACTTAAGGGATGAGGATTTTGCCAGATACACATTGGAGCTGGGGCTGCTCCAGCTCTCAGCCCTTTGAGGTGTGGGGACAGAGGGCCTGGGGCAGTTTGGGAAACCATCTGAGGGTTGGTGCAGGAACCAAAGCAATGACTGCCCTTTGGCTCTCCCCATTTGATTAAATGCAATCAAGCCTTCTTTATTTAATGTGTGCTCAGAGAAGGGGAGGGAGATGCTTTAGCTCTGGGTGAACAGGATGCTTCAAGAAGACACAGCTGAAGCTGTACCCAGGAGCTGATACTTGTCCCGCAGGGCTTACAGCAGACTCCAATAACCTCATCCTGACACTCTAATGAAGGAAATAAGGTGCACAACATGGACATTTGGGGTTTAAAAGGGCACACCTGAAGAACAGCTCCTCGGTGCAGTCCCTAAAAAGATGAGCCCAATCCCCTTGGCCTGTCCAGCTTCATCACACCAAGGAGGTGATGAGATGGGCACCACCATCTGGGCTCTCCTCTCTAGGGCTGCCTTTGATTTTAGCAATAAAGAACAACAATTCCATCCCTTCCTTTCTGCTCGTGACTTCCCATAAAAATTGCAATGGGCTGGTGCAAAGCAAACCCAGCGGGAGAACCAAGCAGTGCCAACTCTGGGGCGGACAGAGGGCCCTTACAGGGAGCCTCAGCACTGCCCAGGATGGGGCTTGGAGGTGCCAAGAAACCTCAGGCACCAAAACGAGCCAGGGCTGAGGTGTGGAGGAGGGGACAGTGCCCGAGCTGTGCTCAGCACACCAGGGCTAACAGCAACCTCAGCAAACCTCTGTCCAAGGTGAGCCTCACCCCCTAAAGAGCAGCAGCAAAAACCATCAGCTGCCATCAAAATTAACCCCAGGGCCCAGCTTCACCCAACACCTCTGCTCTCCCTGCCAGCAGGGCTTAGACCTTGGGCCACTGCCCCAGGGCACCTCGTGGGGATGATGGAGAGGACAGTCAATGGCTTTGATGGTCCCCACTTTTTTCTCTAAAGCCCTCTGAGATCTACAGGTGAAAGAATGATAAATGATCAATATTTGAAAAGAAAGAAAATGTCTCGGCTGCAATAAAATTCACGCTGTCTTCTGCTTATCTCTCGTTTCTCCTCTTTAATGGAGTTGAGCCTTTTTTGCACCAATATTCATGCTAATAACTTTCAGTGAGCTACTCCTAAGCAAAAGACCCGAAATGAGTAACTGCATTTAAAAAAAAAAGAAGAAAAAAGTGGAAGAAACCTTTGTATATTAATTCTCATGGCTGTCAGAGATGAGGATTTAATAATGTTAGTATCTAAGCTACTCCATTATTTCCAAACACCTTGGAGCAGAATGTCTTAGTGGGAGATGAATTAGATAGTGGGACTGTAACTGCCTTCTGAGTGTTTTCAGAGCATAATCTATGGCTCATCACCACGTGTGCCTCAAGTCCTTGCCCTCTCTTCTCCAAATAACCTCCAGCTGTAAATGTATTTACATGCTGAGTAGTTACATGCCAGACCCGGCTCCTTTTTCTTTTTTTTTTTTTTTTTTTTTTGAGCATTTCCCACTCACTGTTGAACCATTTGTCCCCATTTAATTAGATTTGCCTGGGTTAAGCTTTGGATGGGAGATAGGGATGGAAAGTTGGGAACTCAGGTCATCCAACAACCTGAGTCAACCTGATGGGATGAAGCAAAGAAGGAAAACTGTGGGCGGCGTACAGGAGAGGTCTAATGGGCTGTGAATTTCTCTGCCAAGGGAAGCAGCACAAGTCCTGCATCGCTGAAAACCAGCCACGCTCAGGAACAGGCTGTACCCAACCACCAGAGATGGGAAAGGCAGTTCATTTGCCAACTTTTCCAGCTCTAATTCCCATGATTTGGAGAGGCTGAGGCACACTGGCCTTTGGGCTTGCCCTGAGAGGGCTCTGCTGCTTCCAGAAAGCTCTTACCATCCTCTCTGGCTGCCCCTGTTGCAACCTTTTCTAAAAGCCCGTTTCACTGTGTGCGTGCTGTGTCCTCTCTGCACTCAGTGAAAGACAATCAGACCTTGTGTTATCAGTCCCTGCCACCCCCGCCAAGTTCTCTGAGTGCCCCTGAAAACCCCCAGTGACACTTCAGGCCGCTGTGGCCCCACCGAGTCAGGGACAGGGGCACTGGGGGTGGTTGGCTCTTGTCTTTCACCAAACCGGGTGCTCACCCTGCCCCACACGGACATCCAGACCAGCTCCTTCCAAAACTCATCCTGGATTTTCTCCTTTTTCAACCAAAAGTCTGGGTACCAAGACCAGCCAGCAGCTACCAACCCTTTGCTGAGTTTCTAATTACTGCTCGTTGCATAGAAACCTGCTCCATCTGCTCAAGAGTTCCCTTATAGGGCACGGGGGCTCTGGGGTTTTTTGGGGTTTTTTTAGTGTTTCATCCTTTTTTTTTTGAAGCTGCAGCATAAGTATTTGTTTCAAGAGCTGCAGCATCCATTAGACAGCCCTCCTCCTTCACTGTGGCCAAAGTCTTGCTGCTAAGCAAAAAGCTGTGGCTAATTGACAACAACTCCTAAACTGAGATATAAAGTAGCTGCATCTGTCACTCATGCAAAGAGCAACAGCAGCTCAGCTGCTAAATAATGGAAAATGGTTCATTTTTCTGACTCGGGGAAGATCCTTTATTAAAGGAATGAATGTCTCTGGTGCTACAGAGCCATGCCCTGATCATTCCTGCATCTTAAAAATCTAACATTGCCCATAAAATTCCTAAGTAACATAAACCCTGTTCTTTCACTACTCTCCCAATCAGAAAAACTGGATTTAAATCACCTGCTGGCAGGTTTATTACAGGGCCCACAAGCAGATAAGGTCCTGTGCACCAGCCCTCTGCACTTAAAGGGAAATAAATCTCAGCTTTGCCATCTGTTTTTGAAATGTTTCCATACAAGCTAAACAAAAAAACCCCAAATGTACATGCACCTCTCATTTAACCTTCTAAAGGATTTTATTAGTGGGGTAATGAGGATGACATTTCTTCTCTCTCCAGCAGAAATGCTTTTCCTCCTCAGGTTGATTCCCCTCAGGGGTCCCTCATCCCACAGCCAAACTCTCCCAGCGTTGTGTGTGTGTGGATAAATGGGCTCAGCACAGCTGCTTGGCCAGAGGCACCAACTCCCACACATCCTGCCACCAGTGGAAACACCATTGCTGGAGCCTGCTGAGCCCCTTGGCTTGGCCACGAGGAGGATTTTGATCCCTGCTTCTCCATTTAGGCCCAGCCCGAATTGCACCAGCGGAGTTTTCTCCATATTTTTTCCATCACCAACGCCAAGCTGGAGCTGCCCAAGGCGGGTGGTTTCACACCATCCCCTCCCCATAACCACACCCGTGGTCCTCGCACAGCCTTTGAGCAGATGGCAGCACCATCCCCAGGCAGGAGGACCTGGGGCAACCACAGAGCGCCGAGCACCCTCTCCCCGAGATTTAGCAGCTTTGTCACTAAAATCCCATTTCCTGCCGCTGCAGGTCCCTTCCCCACTGCAGGGGGAGCGACGGGGCAGAGCAGCTCCTGAGGGCCAGCTGGTGCAGGCACGGTGAGATGAGCAGAGCTGGTTGACGTGCAGTTTCCAATTATTTTACTCAGCAGACGGCGGCCCCGTGGAAACCCCTCTGCTCCTGGCTATCCCTCACCCCTCAGGGCACCCCTGTGCTGCCTCTCTGACTACCACCATCACCAAAAGAAATCGAGGGGGGGAAAAGAATAAAAAAACAGAGTTAAAATCAAATGCTACACTTCATTTTCTCTCCTTGCCTGAAGTTGCAAGAGACAAGATAGGACATAATCGCCACTTTTAAAATCATCTCCTATGACAGGCAAATTGATCAAGTGGAGAAGCTGGGCTGCTTTTGAGCTTGAACAAACTGATTTTCCATGAAAGATGGTGTTTACATTGCCTCTCAATAGCCTGCTGAAATATGCATTCCTCCTGCCATTTCATCACCAAAATTTGGGAGGAAAGAGTGGTTTTTGGGGAAAAAAAAAAATGAAAAAAAGAGAAAAAGAATAAAAGTGCGCTTCAATCTGGAGCACATCATAAATTCATGAAGCTTTCTGAATGCTGTCAGAAACAAACATTTATGCAAAGAAAAAAAAGCTCAAAGTGCGTTACGAGAGAATTTTTGGGTAGCATGGAAAAAAACATTAATATTTACCTTGCAACTGAGACTAAAGCCCTTTGTGTGAGGCACTGCCCAAAGGGCAGAGTCCTTCCACAAGGAGCTCACTCACAATCCAGCAGCCTTTGCTTTACTCCCCATCATCACAGAGGGCAACGGGAATACCCAGGGAAAGCCGGACACGGAGCAATCCCCATCCCCACCCCGTAAACCATCTCCAGGCACCTCTTCGCTTGTAATTTCTGCCTGCCCATCCTCACGTGGGAGCTGCATCCTCTGAAATGCCAGCTGGGAAACTCCCGACAGCGCGAGATCGAAGCATCTTCCACGACATCTAGAGCACCACATGGCAACTCACACTCCACAGCCCCCGTGGCACTTAATGCGAGAGGATCTGACAGGCAGAGCTGGGGAAGCACCACGTGCCAGCACATCAGTGAGCCACTGACAGGGCTAAGAGCTAAAGCTCTGCCAGCAAACCAAGTCACTGCTCGTCATTAACCAGCATTTGTTATATTTAGGCAAGGAGGGAACGGGGGATCGAGTTCAGCGGATTAAGTTGGTTGAGCTGACGGGTTTTATTTCGGTGGGATTGGCTTCTCTTTCACTGGGAGGTTTATTAAGGCCAGAAGACCTTGGTTTTGTTTGCTTGACGTAGGGAGCTGCCACTCCCCTTTGCTCCTCTGAGACAGGACAGGTCTGCAGCCACCTCCACGAGACACAGGGCTGGGTGAAGCCACCTCTCCATCACAGCAAAACCTGTTCTTCACACCAGCACCAACCACCAAGGCCAGCACAAGCAGCACGAGCTGCCATAACCCAACATTCCGAGTAATGACAGCCTTTCCTCCACCTTTCAGCAAAGGGGCACAGCCAGCACGGGCCTCCTGAGCAGCCTGGCTGCAAAACACATTCCTGAGGAGCTGTGTGGGGTCAGCAGGGTGGAATCTCCATCCCACTGGCACCAACGGGAAAACCCTGCACAGCCTGAAGCCGTGTGTCCCCCAGATCCCTGCGCACCTCCGTGGTGCACAGACTCTTCTCTTCACAACAAGGGAGTCCTTGCCCAGGGATTGTGCCTTCCAAACTGCTGCCTGGGCTCGAAGAGCGACCAACTCCATGACGGCAAACCCAACTCAGCAATTAAATAAATGGAGCCATCTCTGGCACAGGAGTGCATCCTTCAGCCAAAAAATCCTTCCAGAGACACAAACCCCGTCCCAGTCCTGGCAAGCCTCTGCTCTGACCTCCTGCAGCTGCTCCTGGGCTCGTACCTTCCTCGCCTCACTGAGCTGCTTTAAACAGAGATAATAGGACTGGGAGTGACTGTCATTCTCAGCAATAAAATACAGCAAATTAATTGCACTTGATTGATTTTTATATTTTAATGGGATTATTTTGGTATTCAAACTGCAAGAGATTCAATCAGCCAGAGTCAGGTGTCAGTAAACAGAGTTCTGTGACCAAGCCCCACGAATTGAAGAAAATAATCAAAACCCAAAACCAGTGAGACTTCCCCATTTCAAGTACACAAAGGAGGCTGCAGCACCAGTGACAGGAGATTTGGAGGTGAAAAATGCTGTGCAGGACAAGTCACACGGTTGCCTCCTGCATTCCCAGAGACTCCAATGCCAATGGCAGCAGCAATGCATAAATCCAGAGCAGCTCCACTGGCTTCAGAGCAGCTGGTCTAGATTTATGCTGATGGGAAGTAAAATCAGGGTATCTAAAATATTCTGCTGTAATGGATACTGGAGCAAAAGGCACTAAAACAACTTCAGACTTCTCCCCCCAGCCCACTATCCCTCCACTTCACATCAATTCAAACAATCACTGCATAAAACGTTGAGATCTGCACAAATCTGGGGAAAAGAACCTACATTTCAACAGTTTGTACGACCGTGCTCTGCAAATCTATTGCACAGCAGATAACACAGCCCTTTCATTGCTGTTCCTAAAGAGCCTCTGAATAAAAAGTGTCTCCATATTAGGTAGAGTGATACAGGGACACATAATAAAATAAGCATAATGTCTCTCCACCCACGCCCCCCTGGAGCCAGAGTCTAAAAGCGAGCGCGGGTCGTTCCTGAGGCACGGCTGACAAGCGCATCCCAGCGGGGACGGATGGATGGAGGACACGCCCCGCTCCTGCTCTGCCCTGCCGCGCGTTCCGAGGCAGCGGAGCGAGCCGGTGACACAGCACCCGGCCAGCAAAATAAAGAAATAATTCAGGTAAACTCATCCAGCTCGCTCGCAGGATACCTATTCATATAAGCTCGGAGAGACAGCTCCGCCGCCGCCAGCGGGGAAGGCGGCCAAAACCCTGCCTGGATGCCGGCAACAAACGGGGGCCTGCTGCCAGCCAGAGACATCCTCGGGCTCAGCGTGAGCGGCCCTCGGCTGCCAAACACACACGCAACACCCTCTGCTCGCCAGCAGCCGGGCCGCCGGAGACCCGGGGCAGGACAGTGATCTCTTAATTGGACCTTCCCGAAGCTATTTAGGGGACCTGCCTGACAGGCCGACAAATGCCACCCGCTTTGAAGAGGCTGGAGGAAACTCAGCCTCGGTGCCGCATCGCCGGGCGCCGCGACGCAGCCTTGCCCAGAGCCGGCCCTGGCAAAGGGGGAAGGGAGGGAAGGAGGGAGGGAGCAAAGGCAAATAAATAGAGGAGGGGAAAAAAAAAAATGGCAAGAGCCCAACGCGAGCGTCTGTGTGAGCCGGGAGCTTTGCGGAGATGGCAGCACCGCGGCATGACTCATGCAGGTGTCTCTTCTCCCGGCCGCGACAAACCCAAACCGAGCTGCGCTTCGTTAACCCCTGTGTAATCCAGAGGAGAAAGAAAAGCGGCTCGGATCTCTCGGCGAGCCGCAGGAAGAGCGGCACAGCCCCGGAGGGAGGCGTTCCTGCCGCTCGCCTCTCTCGGAAGAGCTTCCCCCTGATCCCGAGCCCCCTGTGCACACGCAGACATCCGCGCCAGGGGTGGGACAGGGCAGGGGCAGCAGAAGGATGCTCTAGGGCCGAGAGAGGAGAGAGGCGCAGGAGGGGAGCGCGGTGGTAATTCACAGCTCGGAGCTGAGAGCGCACTGCGAGTTCCCAACGCGCACACTGAGCGGGGAGGGCTCGGAGCAGCGGAGAGGGATGGAGACGTCGGTAGGGTTTGCAGCCACAAACTGTTTCAAAGTGGGTTTCCATATGTTTAAGCACTGAGAGCTCTGGAAGAATTACACCCACAGCCCAATCTCACCATGGTAGCTACCCACACAGGAGAAGACGGGAGGGGGGGAATATCAGGGAAAAGATTAGCATTAATATGTCAAAGCAATAAATGAAAAAGGTTTTTTTAAAAAAATACAGAAACCTGCTCCTTCGCTGTGCCTAACTCCTCAATAAAATAAGAGCTGCACAGGGCATGGCAGTGACCACGGAAAGGCACCATTCCGCGGGGCAGTGCTGACCCACGGGCACCCCACGCCCTGTGTCCCCACAAGCTGCGCCCCCCTTTCCATGCCCTGCACCCCGGTGTCCGTGTCCTGCTCAAGAGGATTTCCACACAGCACACAGCCCGGCCAAGGAGGGAGATGATGGAGAGCAGAGGCAAGCAGTGCGTTTTGGGGTGAGGAGAGCAAGGACCCCCTGTGTCCATCTTCTGGTGCCTCCTTCCCAGCAAATTATTCCTGCTCTACCTGCAGGAGCCTTTCCTGAAACACTTTCCCACCGCAACGCCTTCCCTGTGCCCTCCCCAAGAGCTGACCCCTCCCACGGATCACTCCTTTTCCACCTAAAATCCTTGCGTTGAGGCATATTCCTAAAACCCCGGTGAAGTTTCCCCAGCAGCACACGCTTCACGCCGCGGCCAAACGCGAGCACCGTCCCGAGAAGCAGAAAACGCTAAACCAATCCCCGAGCAACTTCAGCACCGATGCACCTTAATTAATCTGCTTTTAACAACCCCCGTTTATTAGGAGCAGCATCTGCCAGGGAGCGCGCACAGGAGAACGTCCCCAGAGTGAAGTCCTGCTAAAGACTTTCCCAGGGGCAGCGCTCTGGCAGCCTGGGGTGAGCCCTTCCCAGGAAAACACCCACACTTGGGACCCGAAACGCTGCTCCCAAGTCCAGTTGGGGGGGGGGGGGGGGAATAATAATAATAAAAAAAAGAAACAGAAAATAACAGAGGAAGAGCATCTCGCAGCCGCACTCCCTGCATGGGCGCGCTGCCTCGCAGCTGGCCATGAGGGAATCCCACCTGAGCCCCGTCAAGGGCCAGACCCCGCTCCCCGCCAGCCCACCGAGACCCGTCCTTCCCGGAATTAAGCGCAAGAAAGGTTGCGCAGGTATTTTGTTCCCGAAGGGATTGAAGTCCTGCACACCTTTGCCCCCACCCGCGCCCATGGGGAGCCAGAAAGAGCGAGGAGCACCAGGGAGGAGCGGGGGTCGGCCGCCCCGTGGGAAACCCCAAATCCCAATCTTGTCCATCCCCAGAGCTCCGGCAAGCCCAAACTTTCCCTTTTTTTTTCATCCCTCCCCAAATCGGCAGCGGCCGAAGCAGGCGGGCAGCCTGCGCGCAGGGGGCCGGGAGCCCGCGACACGCGTGGGGACAGGGGACACACGGGGGGGATGCGGAGCTGGATGGGGACAGGGGACACACGGGGACACACGGGGGGATGCGGAACTGGATCGGGACTTCTCGGGGCGCCCCAGAGCCCGAGCCCGAGCCCGGAGCGCGTTCCACCCGCAGCGCTGCGCGGAGCGCCGGGGGAGGGAGGGCTGGGATGGGGGAAATGGCCCTAAATAACACCGGGGGGGGTGTGGGGAGGAGGACAGGTATAAAATAAACACAAATAGTTCAAAACCAACACAAAAACGGACACAAAACCCAAAGCAAACAAACAGAAAACCACCGCGGCGGGGTCGCGGCGGCGGGACCGGGGGTTACCTCGGCACAGGAGCAGCAGCGGCGCCAGGAGCAGCGCGGGGCCCCGGGAGAGCATCCTCTTTGTTCCATGCCCAGAAGTAGTCATGGTGCTGATTTATTTGGAGAGGGGCGGCTGAGCGGGGCGGGGGGGCCGGGGGTGTCGCTCCGGAGCCCGTAACCACTCCCCCCGCTCCCCGCCCGCTCCGCTCCGCGCTCCGCTCCGTCCGGCGGCGGGGCCGGCGCCCGCGGAGGAGGGGAGGGGAACGGGAAGGGGAAGGGGAACGGGAAGGGAAAGGGGAAGGGGGGTCCCCGCCGGCCCCGCTCTCACGGCCGCCCCCGCCGCATCGCCGCCCCGGGGGCACCGGCGCCGCCCCCGCCCGCGGCAGCAGCAGCGGCAGCAGCGGCGGCGGCTCCCCCGGGGCAGCGGGCGCTGTGCCGGGGATGCGGCCGGGCCGGGCCGGGCCGGGCTCACCTGAGCGGGGTCGGGGGGGCCCGCAGGTGCCTCTCAGCGCCCCGGGGGGGTCGCGATGCCCGGGCCCGCGGGGCCAGCGAGCAGGGGGGCAGCCCGCCGTGGCCTTGGTTGGGCCGGGTGCGGCGGCCCGCGGGGTCGGGGTCGGTGCCGGTGCCGGGCCCGCAGCGCGCCCGAGGCCGGTCCTGATCCCGATCCCGAGATCCCGAGATCCCGAGATCCCGAGATCCTGATATCCCGATATCCCGATATCCCGATCCCGGGGGGCCCTGAGGGGGGGCGCGCGCCGCCCGCCCGCCGAGGGAAAGAGCGCGCGCGCACCCTGGCGGCCGCCGCCGGAACTGCGGGAAACGGGGCCGGGAAAAGGGAATCCCAAAATCTGACTGCGAGAGCATCCCAAAAACTGTGAGAGAGTCCCAAAAACTGTGAGAGAGTCCCAAAAACTGTGAGAGAGTCCCAAAAACTGAGAGAATCCCAAAAACTGTGAGAGAGTCCCAAAAACTGTGAGAGAGTCCCAAAAACTGAGAGAATCCCAAAAACTGTGAGAGAGTCCCAAAAACTGTGAGAGAATCCCAAAAACTGTGAGAGAATCCCAAAAACTGTGAGAGAGTCCCAAAAACTGTGAGAGAGTCCCAAAAACTGAGAGAATCCCAAAAACTGTGAGAGAGTCCCAAAAACTGTGAGAGAGTCCCAAAAACTGAGAGAATCCCAAAAACTGTGAGAGAGTCCCAAAAACTGTGAGAGAGTCCCAAAAACTGTGAGAGAATCCCAAAAACTGTGAGAGAGTCCCAAAAACTGTGAGAGAATCCCAAAAACTGTGAGAGCGACCCAAAATCTGCGAGAGCATCCCAAAAACTGTGAGAGCATCCCAAAAACTGTGAGAGAGTCCCAAAAACTGTGAGAGAGTCCCAAAAACTGTGAGAGCGGCCCAAAATCTGACTGCGAGAGCATCCCAAAAACTGTGAGAGAATCCCAAAAACTGTGAGAGAGTCCCAAAAACTGAGAGAATCCCAAAAACTGTGAGAGAGTCCCAAAAACTGTGAGAGAGTCCCAAAAACTGTGAGAGAATCCCAAAAACTGTGAGAGAATCCCAAAAACTGTGAGAAAATCCCAAAAACTGTGAGAAAATCCCAAAAACTGTGAGAGAATCCCAAAAATCGTGAGAGCATCCCAAAAACTGTAAGAGCATCCCAAAAACTGTGAGAGAATCCCAAAAACTGTGAGAGTGACCCAAAATCTGACTGTGAGAGTATCCCAAAATCTGACTGTGAGAGTGTCCCAAAATCTGACTGTGAGAGCATCCCAAAAACTGTGAAGGCAACCCCAAAATTGTAAGGGCATCCTGAACATTGAGAGAGAATCCCGGGGGGGGGAAGGACATCTCTTGGGATGTGGAGGTATCTCAAACAGTGTCAGAGCACTCTAAAGGCTGTGCAAGGGGCATTATTGCTGTTCAAGGAGTGCGAGAGTGTCCAAAGGGGTGTGCAAAGGGCATCGCGAGGAGTGTGAGCGTGTCCCGAGGAGCAGGAGGGTGTGCAAAGGCTTCCCCGGAGGAGTGGGAAGGGAGCGTCAGGAGTTTGAGGGCATCCCATGGAGGTGCAGAGGGCATCCCATGGGGTGTGGGAGTGAGGAGCGTGCCCAGGGCAGTGCCAGCCGCAGCAGCAGCGTGCCCAGGGGAGCCCCCGCACCCCCAATCCCCGCGGGATCGCCCCGGGTGCCGCTTTCCCAAAGGAGCCGAGCGCTGCCTCTGTCCCCTCCCTTGGAATGCAAACACGTCCCGCTGCTGGGGCTGGAATTCCGCTCGAGCTCCGCTCAGCCCTAATTGCTGGGAGCTTTCTGCGATCTCAGTAAAACCAGCGAGACAGGGAAAGAAAAGGAGAGGCAACATTAAACCCCTCCCCTGGGCTCTCCCGCAGTTTTGCAAACACGTCTCCGAGTTTGATTTTTTTTTCTTCCCTCCCTGCATAAACAAGCTTTTCTGTAGTACTTGCTGTAATCTTGTTTGCTCCATAACCACTCCTAGGAATGTCATAAAAAATTTAGCTCTAATATTTTACCACTCCACACAAACATGAACGTGAATAAATGCTCGTCTCCCATGTAGGGAAATGTAGAGAGAGAGCGTGGGAATCAACCTCAGGCTGGAGGGACCCGACCCACAGAGGTGGGGAAAAAACAAAACCACGGGGAACCCAAAGATTTGGGTTCGTCAGAGAAGATAAAACTAATGAATAAGTATATAAAATGAATAAAATGAATAAAAGGCAGTGATGAAGAATATCTTGCTGTCTGCCCTCAGTACTTGATCTAGTAAAATACAATGGGAGCGTTCAGCTGCTAGTGGAAATCTGGTGATCCGGAAGAAGGGAATCAACTGCTTTAGACATCCCATTTCTTTCTTGGGGAGTGTGGGGGGATTTTCCAGCTGGAGGTTCAGGGGCTGGCCCTGGCCCTGGGGGGTCACCATGTGCCACCAGGAAAGAAATGTGCAAAGCTTTGTGCAAGGGGCACCCAAAGCTGTGTGAGCTCTGCCTCGGGGCTCAGCTGCATCCCCTGGGGACAGCAGCAGGACTCAGGGGAGTTATGGGGGCACAGGGAAGTAGGAAACAATTCCCTTGTGCAGCTCCAACCCAGCGCTGACCCTTGGCTGGGGCACACAGGACCCTGTCCCCCCTCATCAGCCCAAACCCTGCACATAGCCAAGGGCCTCCCCTCACTTTTAGGGCAGCCCTGGGGGGCATTTAGACTTTACTCCATCACTGCTGTGTGTTTTTATGTGGGATTTTGTGTCCAACACGTGAAAGAAAATCCAAAGTGAGGAACCTGACAAAGTGCTGACAGGGAAGTGATGCCACTTGCAGGGATCCAGGTGCATTGGCTGAGAGGTGCTCACCCCCCGTCCCGTTCATGCCATGCAGGATTAGCCTGGTTCTTCCAAAACTGACTTCCCAACGTGGCGCCTGAGATGGATAGTAGAGCTGCAGTGATCCATTATGTGCCTCTCAGCCTAATAAAGCTGTAAGATCGCCTCCATCCCCTACAAAATGCTTTAATGCTTTTACTGCCTTTTAATGAAAGGTAATATTCTGGTACAAATGAAGTGGAAATATGAATTAAGTGCTGTCTGCAGACTGTGGGAAGGTTGCTTGGCAGTGCCCTCTCTCCTTCCCACAGCTTTACTCGTTTGTGTTGCAAGAAACAAACCAAAACAAAACCAAACACAAACAGCAACAAATTTATTTGAGAGCTTTGGGCTCAACACGAGGGACTGTGTACAAAGTGACAGGTAAAAGGGAAGACACCACAGGAAAAATGCATCAGAACTGGGGATTTTACAGGTCAAAAAGCACCTTGTGCGGTGAGCCCATGGCACAGGGGCTACTGGGGGTGCTGAGGTGGTTTTGGGGAGCAGAAGGGAGAAAACCCCCTGCAGAGCTGATCACCAACCACAGGGGCAACCAGGATTGGTTTGCCTCGCTGTGTTTAAAAGAGGAGGCCTGAAAAAAGCCAGAAGGGGATATTTGGGAGATACAAAAAGCGTAAGGAAGAATTGCAGGTAAGTCAACAAAACAATGGACATCTGACGGAGCGCGGCTTCCTCACGGCAGCAGCAGCACAATGAATGATCCTTGACTGAACCCGCACGATTCACGCCGGGAGTTTCTGGTTTCCACATCGCTGCTGAGCCGTCTCCAAGCTCCTTAGCTGGCTTGCAGCGTGGCTTTGTCACTCCCTGTCTTCTTCTGAGCATCAAAAGGGACGTGAGGAGACGTCGCCGAGACAGCAGAGCCGCCCGTGGTGCCGTAATCTGGGTCTCCCATATGTGATCCTCGGAATAATTCTTCTCCCAAAGGAGATTTTTCTTTTGAGTTGTTCCGGTGGGATGTTGCTACACTTCTTTTGTGTGACTTTGCACACAGAGGCAACCCTGTGTTACGAGACACTTGAAAGACTTTGCTGCAGCGTTACAGAAAGCTGTTGATTTTCACATCACTCATGTGTCAAAAGACGGCAGGTTTCGGGAATGCCCCTAGGAGAACAGAAAGAATGGGAATTTTAAGGATGTTTTAAGGTATTAGGAGGGAAAACCCCAGCTGGGAGTTTAGGGGAGGTTATTTAGGGGGCCGGATCCTGAGCTGTGTTTGGACCCTGATTTCCTGCAGGGAATAAGGAGCTCAAGTAACCCCGGGGCTCTGCACAGCACGAGAAATTGATCAGAGCTTTGCACAAATGACATTTCCTTGTCCTATACCTCACGTGGAGCTTGAGATTTAAGTCTTGTGCGTGCAGAGAGCCAGAAACTCTTCCAGTGGGGCCATCCTGAGGGAATCCTGCTCCACACAGAGCATCTCAAGCCTTGCTGTCCCACTGACCACCTCTGCCCACTGCTTGCTTGCAGGCTGCAAGACAAAGCTCAGATTTGGCCAAAAAATAATTATGTCCACTTTACAAAGCTGAAAAACACTGGGGCGATGAATCCTTGGGCTGTTGGATGGAGGCTGGCACGGCGCTGGTGCCTGCTGAGATGGAAGTTACGATGGCCTTGGAATATTGTGTCCCGATGCAAAAAAAAAAAAATGAGGATCTGGCTCTGCCTGGTGGCCCGGCGTCATCCCCAGAGGGAGGAACGGGCGGGAGCAGCGGGAGGAGCCGCAGTTGGCCGGGCACTGAATCACAGGTGAGTGATTCACCCTCCCCGCGTCAGGCAGCCAACCTGGGAGCGAGGCAGGAACTGAATCAGTGCTGCTTTGGAGAGGGATTTGTTTTTTTCTTTTTAATCATCTTCTCACTCGTTATCCTTAAAGCCTCTTCCCAGAGGATGAGAGGGCTTCGCTTGCCAGAAGGGAGCGGGTTAACCACTCCCAGGAGGAAAAGCTCAGAGCGGCGGGGATTGTGGTGCCCCGCTGCCGCCGAGCACCTGCAGAGACTAAAAGGTGACGAATCGCCGTCATTCCTGCTTCCTTCTCCACCTGTGTTTAATTAAATTGGTTTGAGACAGGTCTGAGAGGAGGCCGGCTGATTTCTCCCTGTGTAATTTGAAACAGCTGGATGGGGCAGGTGGGGGATGCCCGGCAGAATCCGTGTGCTGGGGCCAGCTGGAAACGCTCAGGGCACTCAGCCACGACCCTGACCATCATCATGGGCCACCTGCAAAGGACAGGGGACTTTTGTGCCTGCTCCACATCCCGTTCCCCATGTCTCCTCTATTCCCCTGGTTGGGAAGCAGCGGAGAGGGAGGAGACGGGGTCAGAGCCGGAGAAATGGGTTGGCAAGGAAGGGGTTTGCTCCTGTGGCTCTGTGAGGCTGTGTCAGGGGCCAGGAGGGTGCTGGGGGAGCAGGAGCACACACCCGGGCAGTGGGACACACAGAAGTGTGTCCATCCTCCCTCAGGCTCCAGCCGGAGAGGCTCAAAGGACGACGAGCGAAAGCCCCGCTGCCACCAAGTCAAACTCGCACAGTCACGGGAGCTGCTCAGCGCTGGGGAAAAACACAAAAAAAAAGCCCCTAAAAACCGAGCAGAAGGAGAAGGTCCACTGCGAGCCAGGGGCTCAGCCTCAGGCAGGGCTCTGCCCCAGTCCCCCAACACCCCATCCTTCCAAAAGTGCCCAAAACCAGCCCCCAGCGCTGCACCCTGCGGCCCGGAGGTGAAATGTGGGCACGGCGATGTGCCAAAGCTCAGCCGCCAGCACCCCGGGCCACCGGGAGCGGCGGATGCGGCCGTGCCTGCGCTCCTCAAGCAGGCAAGACCTGGTTTTCCACGGAAATCAAAAATGAACCCGAAAAACGTCGAGCGTTTTCCATGCAGGTCACAGCCGGGAGACTTCCCAGGTAGCTCCATCAGCGAATGAAGAGTTGCTAAAACCAGGAGTCACAGCGAGCTCCGCGCCTGCCTGCTCATTAAAACAGCCTTTTGTGCCCCAGAAATGCATATGAAAGACGCTCACAGGCCCTGTCACTCTTACAGATTCCTTCTCTCATGTTCGCTCATTCTCAGCTAAACTAAGAAATGCCTGAAGCCGTCAAAGGGGTTGTTTCAAAGGCAGCCCGGAGACAGAAAGGGAGCGAGCCGGCGCTGGAAAGCCTCGCTAATCAAGGCAGAGGGAGCTGCCTGCTTCCCTCCCTCCCTCCCCGAGCGCAGCTCGTGCTTCGGCTTTGAAGACCTGTCATCTGTGACGCCGCTCCGCTTCAACATTTATACCGAGATATTTTTTTTTCCTGGAATATATGTGGGGGGTTTTTTTCTTCTTTTTTTCCCCCTTTTTTTTTTTTTTTAAGCCATTCCGCCCACCCTTCGCCTCTCAGCGGAGCTCTGGGATGTCGGAGCAGGAGCATTACAGAAACCTTAAATAAACCGCAGGGGAGGTGCCCCCGGGGCCAGGACCGTCCCCACCCAGGCCATCGGCTGTGTAAACAAAGGGATTTTTTTTTCCACAGCATGAGCGCCGAGCAGGCTGTGTCGAGCAAGGGGATCTTTAAAAAATCCGGGTCTCTCGAAGGAAAAGAAGGGACTCTTGCTCCCAGGAGCACTACAAAAATTAATGGCTATTATGACTGTAACTACCTGAATCAAATGCAAAGCCGCGTGTCACGCAGCCCTTTCACGATTTCCGCAGCTTATTACAAGCCTGTATACATCTGCCCCTGCCTGGTTTAAGCCCAGCAGGAATAAAACTAATATCAAGTGAGCAGAGTGAATTAGGAGCTGCTCTTAGCAGGATTTATTCAAGTGCTGACAGCGTGTCCTGCCGGCCTCGGGTGGGTCACAGCCCGCAGGGTACCCAGGCACATCCCAGCGCCTGGAATTGTTCCTTTGTGCCTGGTGTCACTGTTCCAGGCGGGCAGGGGACATCCCGTGGCACAGCGGATCCCTCAGGCAGGGTCAGCTCGGGGCACGGAGGAGCCCGGAGTGGGAAAACCCACCAGGGATGCGCTGGGAGCCAAAACGCCTTGGTGCGGCATCTCCAGATGCAGCCGCTCCCCGCCGGGCGCCTTCATTAAACCCAACAATGCCTTGGGATGGTGTTTGAAGAGCTGATGGAGCTGTCTGCGGCTCTGTGAAAAGCAGAGGTGTGAATTTTCTCCCGCTTTAATCCGAGCCCGCCGAGCGAGCGGAGCGCTGCCACCGCCGCGTCCCAGCTGGCGCCGAGGCTGATGAGCCACGGAGCCAACATCAAAAAAGGTTCTGCGGAGCCAAGAGCGCCTGGCGGGGCACGGAGGTGCGGGGTTTGCCAGCCCTTCCTCTCCCCCTTCCCTGCATGGAACAGATTTTCCAAAAATCTCCCCGGCTGAAATTTCAAGAGGTTGTGTGAACGGGTCACCAAACTGACCCGCCTGCCAGGGATGGGTTTGGTGGGTTATCTCCTGGTTGGATTGGGGCAGACACGTGGTTGGGAGCTTGGTGTTTTATGAATTACTTACAGCTACTCGTAGTCTCTGTGCTGGTTGAATATTTTATCGTGTTTCCAGCCAGATGCAGGACAAGGTCCCAGAGAAATCCAAATCCGGGGCTGAGCCTGTTCATGCCACTACTCAAGTTTGCTGAGGATCCGCCCCGGTATCCCTGAGATCTGGATGTGATGCACATGACGTGCAGGAGGAATTATTCATACCAAATAATCGCTCCTGCCCAAATTAGCTCGTGAAAAAGGTGGCTGTAAATCCACCGGACCGTGTGAGCCAGGAGCTGCTGCTCAACAGGAGCAGATCTGAGCACTGAGCGGCTAAAGGGAAATCTGGCAAAAAAAAAAAAGGGAAACGTGGGGTTATCCAAAAACTCACAGCAAACCCAGCTGCTGGTCTTTTTGGGCAGGGCTGAACTTGGCCAATGCCACCAGAGTGGCTCAAACTGAGTTCCTGGCCTGCCCAAAGCCTCTCATCACCCCTCAGCAGGGGAGGACAGCTCAGCTCACCTGAAATTTCTCCTCTTCAGCTTTTACCCTTCAGCTTCTACCTGGGTGTGCCTTGGAGCATCACCCAGGGGGGATCCAGGTGGTCCCCTCAAGGTCCCTTCTGCCACCAACCACAATAAGAAGGAATTCTGAGCAGATAAACCTCTCTCCTGGCAGCTCTTCTGCAGGGCAGGGACTGGTGGCTCTGCTCAGCTGGGACCTGGTGCCTGGGCTGCACCTTGCTGAACGACCAGGAGCAGAACAATTGATTTTTTTTTTTTTCTGAGTGGGAAATTTCCACTCCTTGGATCAGGAGATGCTCTGAATATTTATGTTTTTGTTCACCAATTGGAAAAAAAAAAGAGAGAGAGAGAGAGAAGTGCTATAAACGAACATATTTGGTGACCCACTTTGAGTGGCTCATTACGATTAGATCAAGCTAATTGCCAGCCTTGTATTTCATTTGGCAACTTGCTCAGCTAATTGAACAAAATAAAAACTAATGAACAATTATAATGAAGTTTATAATTAGACCATTGGAAAAAAACTCAGCGTGAGAATATTTAAGGCATAATGAATGTGCGGGAGGTTTGGGAGGGGGGCAGTAAATTATGTCACCCTCCCCCACCAAAATCCTTCTTCCCAGGTTCTTGGTGTATTACCTATTCCCAAACCATATCAACGTGGCATTTTCTTTATTATTAATTACCTTAATGCCTTTTTAATGTCCATAGATGGCATTTCCAAGGATCCTAAATCCAGGAATCAGCCTGTCAGTAAGGCAGGCCAGCGTGGCCATTATGTGACACCCCCAGCTCCACCTTCACAAATCAAGGTCTCCACTGAGGATGGGTTTGTAATCCTGAAAGTGAGAAACCAGCATGTGGAGCAGGCAGAGAGGAGTTCACACAGGCCAGGAAGCCGATCCATCCTGTCAACACAGAAACCTGGAACAGGAGCCAGGGAGGCTGAAAGGGGGAAGAACAGAAAGAAAAATCCTCTCTGCCTGATTAGAGCCATTTTTAAAATAGCTATTTTTGTCTCATATCTGAATAAACCCCCTTTCACCCCCTGCTGCTGAAGCACAGAACATTAAATACCACGATGAGACACAGAGTGACTTTTTGGAGTTGCAATTCACAGGTCAAGCAGGTACCCACCAAAACCTAATAGAATTGTCTCATCAGACTCTGCATTGCTTAAAAACTTCTCTTCCTCCTGTTTGTACATGGAAGTAATTAGCTCATATAGAACTCAGCGGTAACTGAGGTTCTGCATCAGGGAATAAAGGCAGAAACTCTTAAACTGGGGAGGAAATGTGTTGAGCCTTTTCTCCTGGATGTCCCCAGTGGCTCTGGCACTCTGAAAGTTCTGGTTTTCAGCCCGTGGTGCCAAGGGCCACAGGCACAGGGCAGGGATAAAGCACACGCGGTCCTGGAGGAGCAAAGGGTGGGAGAGGAGGAGAATCAGCCCTGGAGTTATTAAAGCTCAGCACTGATCCCACTCTCTGCCTGCAACCACTGTAATCCCAGCGAGGGTAAAGTCTCCTTCCCATTCACAGAGCTGCTTTGCTTTCACAAAGATTGAGGTAATACACTGACTCAGGGGAAAAAAAAAAATCATTTTTATGAGCTATCAAAATCTCTATTCCCCTCCCGTTTTAATCTGAGCTGCATTAGGAGAAAACCCTCTGTTTTTGCAGTCATGTCTCAATATTTTTATGCCATTAGAACCAGCTGTCCTCTTAATGTAATTACAGGTTTCAGCAGGGGAGTGTTCATATCCTGGGATCAGTGGGAGGCTGTAGCTGCCTGATGCTCTCCATGTTCCATCACCTTTCCATCAGCCTTGGTTTGGGTTGGGGTTTTTTTGCAGGTGTTTGTTCACCTGCCAGCCTGGAGCTGCTTCCACGGCCACGCAGGGGCTGGGGCTGCTCCCAGTTTTGGCAAGGAGGGTGTAGAGACCACGGCCAGCCCTTGCATGGCACCAGCAGGGTTTAAAAATGCCTCTTTCCAGCCCCTGTGCTGAGGACAGAGGGCAGGAGCTGCCAGGCTGAGCTCACCTCCCCCTGCTTCCTCCTTCTGTGATCTCCCTAAAATCTCCCTCACACAGAGGGGTTCCCGTGGGCTTGTGCTGGTTTGGGCATTTCCTTCCTAATTTCCCTCCCCTCTTGCATGCACACACCCTCTAATAAACAAAAAGGTTGAGGAAATGGGAACAAACCCTGAAGTGAAGCGTGAAATGGGCTCCATGATTCCAGATAGCCAGGGCCATTTAAAGCCTCGCTTGGCATTTGCATTATAAGAACAAATCCTGTACAGGGATCTCTCCTATGCTTTATAGTCCTGCATTAATTCATGAAGTGTCATGTATCTGGCATATTTTATTATACATGAGAACCAGACAAATTAAAATTCTCAGCTGAGTATCACATTTGTACACTCAAGGCCACCTCCTTCAGTTCTGGAGCGGGTTGAAGGGACACTGGTTTCAACTCAGCTCACTTTTCAAACCAAGTCAGTTTAAACCGGCACAAATTCTCAACATTTTCTCCCATTCTCTTCACAATCTATTTCCATTTAACTTTAACCTCTTTGGAGCTAAAAGAAGGTGAAAATAAATACTCGGGCTGTAGATCAATAGGCTGGGAATGCTCAAAGCAATCAATCCCTTTGTGAAACAAAAACAGAAGAGGGGGGGTGGAACTGGGTGATCTTGAGATTTCCCTTCCAACCTAAACCATTCCCTGATTCTACGACTATCCCCACCAGCCAAAAGTGAACTCCCTTTAAATCCAAAGGAGAGGGAACAAAACTGGAAAAGGGACTTCATTTTTAGTAGATCCCTCATTAGCGATGCGAACCCTCTGCCATTAGTGATGTATACTTCAATATGCTATTGTAAACTAATTACCAATCCTGGAGATGTTTTTTTTTCCAAGGGACATTATCCTTTCAGCTGGAATCTCAGGCTGAATGCTGATAAGCCTCTTGAACTTTGCAAAACCACTTGTCCCAAGTAGTAGGACGAGGATTCGTTAAGGTCTTCTAATTAAGAAGTACAAGGCCCAATTAAGCTCTCACTAATGCGCTGCACAGCCAAGGATTTTCCCAGCCCCACCAGAGCTGGGTCCTCACTGGAGTTCATCTCCAGCTGCTGGTTTGGGAGAATTTCTCTGGCTCTCAGAAGCCACAGTGAGAAATCGTGTGGACAGTTGGAGCCTCTGCATTAATATTTTGGGACAGCTCATTGTCCTGCAGCTGGAATTGTTCCGAGATTCCCTGAGAGCATTCCAGAGGCTGCTTCCCTCCCCTCTGTGTGACACTCACTCCCACTTTGCACACAGATCATGCAGAGCAAAACGCTCAGGCTGATGTTGATTATGTTATTACTTGAATCTAAAGAGGCCCCCAAGTCCCAGCAAAGGAAAATGTGTGTGCTCCCCTGAGCTCCCAGGCTTGCCACGCTGGATCGTGGCCACGCTGCACAGCAACTCCCACCCTGGGTTTATTTCTGGGAGAACACAGGTTAGGACATGGAGCTGCTACTTTCTACCCAAAAAAATAAAATAAAAATAAAAAAAAAATTAAGTTACAGCTTGTTGCTCTCCAAGACCTGGTTATAAACAAGCTAAAAACACTCTTCTCTCTAGAAAGGAGAAGGATGAACCAGGCAATCTTGGATTTATCCTCAGTTCTGTAAGATGCAGAGAGCAGACTGGCACCTCAGGAAAGCACTCACAGGCTGAACAATTTCAGTGGAGAAATTGCTCAGTGCAGAACTCCAGAGGGCACCGGTAGGAAGAACAAGCCTTCATCTCCTGAAACATCCGATCAGGGTCTCAAAGGTGGCCCAGAGCATCCCCTACAGACTCCAGTTCCCCCAACCCAAAACCCCACAGCTCTGTCTCACCAGGTCTCAGACCCTGCTACTCCTCCCTACTGCATTTTAAACCTAATTTTAACGCCCATTTACCTGTGTGAGTGACTGCTCAGCTCATAAATGAAATACTTTTAAGCATGCATGCACTAAACTGAAAGACAGTAAGAGCCTCAGGGAAGTTGCATTCCATCAGGCAATTACCTGTGTTTTTAGAACCCCTGAATAAGTAATCCACACAACCCATTTCTCTCGCACATAACAATAAACAATTTTATCAGCTGTTGCCCTGCTCGGGCTGCTGTGTACCAGCTCATTTTATTTTGTTGAGAACCACCACTAACCAGGGAAATTAATTGAAATCATAAGGCCCTGGGAGGGGGAAGGAAGTACCTGCTCTAACAGGAGCTGACAAAAGCACATTTCTAAGAGGGGAGTGATAAAACCACATCTCCCCGGGGCAAATGGGCTGATTCCATCACATAACTCAAGAGTCACTCACAAATTTGCAGAGGACTAAGTGAGAAATGCAGTAGAGCCTGGAGTTCCTCTGCTCTAATTGCTCTGCTGTTGAACATTTAAGTCAAGAGCTTAAAGTCATTTCCAGAGCCAGCTCTATTTGCATGCCACACATCCCACTAAAATCTGCACACGGAGCTTTCCAGGCAAAACACTGTGAACCTCAAATTATAAATAGGCAACAGCAGAAAACAAAAAAACAAAAAAACAAAAACCAAAAAACCAAACAAAAAAAAAAAAAAAAAAAAAAAAAAAAAAAAAAAAAACAAAAAAAAAAAAAAACAAGAGGGCTATGCACTCACTCAAGGTACAGCAGCTACATCCTGGCAGCCCTAAGGCATCCATCCGGTGTTTCTGGGTAAAACCTGTAATTTTCAGGGCAACACAGAATGAAATCTATATTTTTGTTTGTAACTGATGTCTGGGAAAAGCTTTGCAACATCTGACAATCACAGGAGACCGAATTATATCCATTAATTCAACTCTCTCCAGTGTTTCCAACACGATAAAGGATTAGGAAAAGCAGCCTCTAGGCATTGTATATGTTCTTAATGTATCCGTGCTTCTAAACTATCTTTAATTAATGAAATAACCCAAAATTACTTATTAATAAGGATCTGTGGGCTTTGTAAACCTCAGACATTTTGCATGAATTAAAGAACAATATAATGAAGTTTTAATGAATACAAAGTCACAGTTAATGTAAAATTTATATATAGCAAGCCAGAAGGGGAAGGAATTTAAAAGTACTTTTAATCACAGGTTATTGACAGTTTGATAGCTCCTTCTTCTACTTTTCTAATGGGTGCTTGGTATTTTTATTATCACACCAGCATGACCTGACTTGGTACAGCAGAGAAAAGTACCAGCACAGAAAGTTTTGGACTAAGTTGGACTTGGATTAAGCCCATTAAAAATCAGTAACAAACTGAGATAAGTATTATTTCATGACACCCAGTTAAAAGGAAAATAAAGACAGCAACAGCTGAGAGATGTAGTATATAATTATATATATAAAGCATTGATTCCTTTTAATTAACTCTTTATCATCGTTGAATGCATTCAACACAATTGTAAGTACAATAATATTTCACCCACAAAATTCAAATAGTGCAGGAGACACTGAATGCCAGGGTTGGTATGACTACTGCAACTGTATTTTATGAAAAACAAAACACTTTAGTGCTTCCATTTCGCTGTTTCAGTAAGCTCAGTGTTTTAATTACAGTATTTTTTCCCTTTATAAACTGGAGGGTTACAGACCTAGAAAAGGAGTCTCTCGCTTTCAACATGAACATTTAGTAAAAAAAGTTACAAAAACCCATCAGAGCTTTTAATAAAGAAACACCCAGGAATTCCTCAGCTAACCTTCGAGCCAATAAACGACTTCAACCAAGGAAGCAAAATGTCTTCTTCAACCATAATTATGTTAATCCACAGTAATGACAGTAGATTCCATGGAAATATCCTGGAGTTACCCCAGGAATAAGGAGGAGGCAAATGCTCCCTTCACCTCCTGAGCCCCCAGAAGTCTCTCAGCCAACAGCTTAAAACAATGAGAAGGCTCCAGCACAAAATGAAGCAGCAATTTCCCCTCCAAAGGTACCATGAGAGATTTCAAGACTGAAATGATTCTGAGTCAGATGAAGTTTAGTGCATTATGATTTGGCTTTATAAAAACAGTTTAATGCACACTACACAGAGAACATGGTTCAGGGGCAAGGGGTTAAAATCACTTTGTGCTCCCTTACAGGGGACAAACACAGGGATTGAAAAATGTTGTTAAAAATCCAGTTAAAAAAAAGAAAGCAAACATTTTATGAAAGAAATATCTGCAACTGCAACTATTGGTGCTCCCATTTGATGGGCTGCTGATGTAAGTCTAACCAGAAAAGATGCACTCAGATATATAAAAATCAAAACAGGCAGGTTTCTCCTTCCAGGCTGGAAAAAACTTCAAAATATATGGCATATTTAACCAATAAAAAGGGAGCTAAGCTTTACCCAAGCCTTTCATAATGCACTTCATGAAATACTTTTTTTTTCCTTTTAAAAGAACCACTGGTATTAAATAGAGCTTTTTCTTTACATACATTATTGGTATATACAAAACAAATACAGAACAAAGACACAAAAAAAAAACCAAACCCAAAAAACCACCCAAACAAGTGACTTTAATAGTCTTGAAGCTCAGGAATATTTTGGTACAGGTCCAAAGCCTCTGGGTTTGAGAAAGCTCCCCGCTGCTCAACTTCTTTCCCTGCAATTATTTGTTTCACAGCTACTTCCACTTTCTTCCCATTTACCGTATACTGAAAAACAAAACCAGCAAAAATAAAATTACTTTTTTTTTTTTCATGTAGTGGCTTTATAGAAATATTCATGAACCCCCCCCCATCAATTCCAGAGCTCTATCAAAATTCAGCAGAATGCCTTCTCTTTTGTTACACTTGAAGCACTTTCTTCTGAAAATCACTTGAAGAGTAGGTAGAATTCAAAGAGTTTGTGTCAGTTTATTACTCCTACTGGCAATTCTGTGAGAACATGATCAAGCTCCACTAGAAAACAACAAAACCAGATCAGAATCATGGTATAAACACTAAAAATATTTGGTTTTTATGTTCTGACGCATCCAATGTTCAAACAAACTTTTAATTTTTTAAGGGTGGGCTCAAAAAACAAAGCTCAACTGCACAGGGCTTTGGAAGAAGAAAACCATGATTTTTCTTATCTGAATTGGACAGTTTTTCTAAAAGGGTAAAGTGAAACCTCTGAGCTTAACTGGTCCTCTACAGTTAAATGTTTCAAAACAAACTATAACAAATAAAATAAACTGTAACCAAAGGAGGCTTCACCTCCACTCATGAATCACACAAATTCTGTTACATTGTGTGACTCAAAGTAAGGACACTGCAGAAAAACAAACAAACAAAAACTTCTCTCAGGATCAGGGCACCGTAATTTCTGACACAGCAAGGAGGATCTGCTGCAGTGTGAACAGGAGCAGCCACGGCCCACCTCGGGGGATCTGTTTTTACAGGCACGTTCTGAGCCCCTTCCTGGTGCTGCTACCACTGAGACATTTTGGGGGTGGCAGCTTTGAAAAGCTGACACACAAATCCCTCCTCGAAGTTCCTGCTTGCTCTGGGAACAGGGACCCACCTGCTTTACTGCTCAATCTGCTGATGAGGGAATTTAGGCTGGTCCTGGCCTCCACTGAACCCCCTGAGCTCCAGGCACCCCCATTTATCACTGGAGATCACTCAGAGCCAGCTGAAATAATCCTCAGCACACTATTGTCTCCATACCAAAAAACATCAAACTTTTCCTCATTAGATCTGCTGAAGTCACGTGTAACCCTACCCTCCTGAGCCACCTTCATCTGTCTCCTCAACAATCAGCAACCCAAATTTTCACAGGTGCCCAGAAACCACAACAGCTCAGTGGCCTGGCAGGGAACTGCCTCCCCTTTAACAAAAGATAAGGCTGCTCAAAGTAAATTAGTTTAATCAGTAAATCCTGTGGATGATGACCAGAAGGCTTATCTGGCCAGGACAGGGCTAGACAGGTTCACACTATGTTTTAAATACTGAATATCCTACTAAAACCATTGTTTTGTGCTGCTAAATCACCTCAGCACAGCTGTACTGTCTCTACAGGATCAAATTGCATTTTCACATGAGGATTCAAACACATTTCCAAAAGTAGCAGAGAATAGGCAGTTTCCCTTCCAAGCAAAACTTTTAAAGAAAGACAGGAGACAGCTTTGATCACTTCACCACTGGCAGATTTATCTGAAAGGTAATTTAAATTCACTCAATTCAGTCAATGTGTGAACTAATTAATGATCTAAGCAGGCTGTCCTGAGGGGCAGCCCATCCCAAACACCTCCCTGCTGTACATTCAGGTGATTCACACAGTTCACAAGTTCAACACTCTACACAGAAGCTAAGCTGCAGCCCAGAAAATGGGAACTTCAGGGAATTTTACACTCATGCAAAGACATTTTGAGCCAAGGACTACCTGCCAACAGCATCCTGAAACAAAATTAACTCAAGGGATTAACTCTGTGGACCACACAGAGTATTCTGAACCCTACAGCACTTCCGCATGGAAACCTACATGGGCAGGAAAGGGGTACCAGGCTCAAATGATGGCTCTGAAGTCTCAAGCCTTTTCTCTAGCCACAGTCAAGACTGTGTGCAAATGGACTTTGGGAACACCACAGTCTGCACCCAATTCTGCCGCTCAGAGTCTCTGAGGAGACTGTAACCTTAGAGAGGGCTGTAAAACAGCCACTCTACCTAAGGAGTTCACACAAAGAGCTCTAGCAGAACAGCTTCAAAAGACTGAGCATGCAGAACCTTCAGCTACACTAATTTCTCCCCCTGAACAAGCACAACAATTTCATTTTAAATACTCTTACAGTTAAGACAGTGATAGAGCTACATTTAAGTGGCTAAACAGATGTAACAGTGAAATGGTTTACAAAATGATCTTTTGAATTCTCCGAGTGCTCTCAGCCTTCCTAAGAATGTCACTCGCAACAGGAAAACAAAAACAAAAATGTGCTTATGGATAGCCAGGAAAGCCAAAGTTAAATTACCTTTTTAATATTTTTCTTTTAAGAGGTTTAAGTACATATTACTGAGAAAACTCAACCCATTTAAAAAACAAAAACCACGCTTAGCTGAAGAGGAGATGAAAAGATGTTGCTAGGCAACACAGACAAACTATTTATAAAGCTCGAATACACTTTTGAGATGCTAAAATTTCCACGTATGTGGGTTTGAAGAGCAGTGACAACTGCTCCTTAATTACTATTCAAGGTGACAAAGAAAACAGCAGGCAGCCTTTTTCCCCTGACATACCGGGATGCCTTTGGTTTCCAGGATGAGGCTGGGGACGTGCCTGGCCGAGAGCGCCAGGCGGATGGCGTCCTGGATGCGCTTCACCAGGCTGCGGCTGAAGGCGTGGCTGGAGGCCATCTTCAGGAACAGGATCACCCTCTCCTCCCCGTCCTTGTTGTACTGAGGGACGCACAGGCTGTCAGACACCTCCTCAAAGGCTTCCACTGCAAACGGGATCCTCGTTAGGGGATGGTTCTGGACGCGCGCGGTTTTTTGGGGTCATGTCGGACAAAAGATAAATCACCTCCCCTGTGTGGGCAAAGGGAAACAGGCAGCCTCTGCCTGCTCTGGAATTTCAGCCCTTAGGTGAAAATCCAGGTCCATAACAAAAAAAATTAATGTTACTCGTGGGACAGCTAAGGTTTGACACTAAGCCGTTTTCTCTGGCTTTCCCCACTGCAGCACAGGCAGGAGACTCAAAGTCCTGGTGACACAAGAATAAGGAGGCAACAGGTCCCTGAGTCTCAGATTAGCACCTTTGCAGGGACAGTTTCCCCACCTGTCACAGCACAGGCTTTGAAATACAAAGCACAAGCTCAAGAACTACTTCTAATTATCAGGAAAGTTACAATAAAAACAGTGTCAAGAGCTTGCCTTTAGGGGAAAAAGCCTGACAGGTTCTGGAGAAAAGAAAAAACCTGCTCCATAAAATGCTGCTTTTGTATATCCCAAGGAGTTACCTCCCACCCTACAGGTACTTCAGGAAAGCAACCAGTTTTAAGTCTACAAAATAAAATTTTACTGACACTAACATCCTCTGTACTGTCTCATTTGAAAAACAGCAAGTTTGTTCTTACTTAATCCTTCTAAACAGCTTTGTAATGCTTAAATTTCAGATTTAAGGCAACAATGTCATAGCTGGAAGAGGCAGAAAGTTGATTTCATACCTATGTTATAGATTTCAGAACTTCCAAATCTTACTCCATTGGGATTTAATGTACCATCACTGAAAAATCAGAAATACAACAAAGGAACATTAAAATATGATTACAGCTTGATCAAGAGGAAATTTTGATGCAATTAACCAAGTCTCTCCAGTGAAAGCAAAACCACATCAGAAACCATTTTAAGCGAATTTGAGCCAAGAAGGCATTTTACTCATTAGAATGAATCCGTACAAAGAACAGAACCATCATTAATTCACTCAACTTTGTTCCTAACAGCAACTTTGAAATGAAAACAGTAAATTCAGCCCCACTTGTGATCCTGGATGTCTATGATCACTGACACAGGCACAACTTAATACCTGACCTGCTGTAAGGAAGTTTTGCTGCAAAACAAAGTGGTGGCAAAGCCAAGTCCCCCAGTTCACCACCTGGAATGTGCTGCACTCTCAATCCAAACTCCTGTGACCATTATGAACCATGGAACACAAAACCAAGTCTTGTGTTCATGAACACAAAAGTGGGGCAGAACCCCAAAATGTGCTCCCTTCCCTCAAATCCAGGTGCTCTGATGAATTTAAGGGTTGAAATCCACAATATGTGATTCAATAAAACTAATGTAAAGCTAAGAAGGGTGACAGAATCGTGTGCATTTTACTCCTGAGGTGAAGATTGCAAATTGAACACTTGTTTCCTCCAAACTCTGCCAGCAGAACACTGTACCTGCGACCCAGCATGACAATTCCTCCAGTCTTGGGGTTAATTTTGCAGTAATCACCGTGGGCCCAAACACCTGGTGGGGAACGGCAAAGGTTAAGCAGCTGATTTCTTCACCCAGTCACAGCAGACACTGTGGAACTCAGCTGGCATTAACTGAGTGAAACACACAGAAATACAACTGAAACTCTGAGAACTGCCCCCAGCCAGGGTAACAGCACTGAGCTCCACAAACAACCCAGACCACATTTACCGTAAAGAACCAGCACAGCCAGGAGCAGCTCAGAAATCAGGATCAAGCCCCAGGTTATCATCTGATTGCTTATTTTTGCATGACTACACAGCATTCCTTACAAAACCAGTGAACAGCTGCTCCGAACACCTCATTTTGAATTACTGGAAGCATCTTCCACAAAAGTAACAACATTCCCACCTTGATTCATTGTCTTTCTTGATCCTTTTATTATGCACAGCTCTGTACAAGAAGCTTTCTGGGCTTGTGCAATAGGTATCAACAATTCCCTAAAGAGCTTTTGTGCCTACTGTTCTTGATTTGTCTAAATGTAAAAATCAGGTTTGACTTTCCATTCTTCTTTAAGATTGAGACTGCCACAGCAGCCTGCCAAAACCAGAAGCACAACCCAATTCTACTCAAACTTTTCTGAGGAAAAATACCACCCTCAATTATTTGCACATAAGACCATTTTCCAACTTAATTGTTACCATCTCAAGCCCATTTACAAGGAAAGACAGAAAAGGGGTGCAGACAGAACCTCAGTGATTTCAGTCTTAAAACTGTCACACTTTTTTTTTTCCTATTTGCTGCTGTCAGGCTTAAATACAGACTGCAAATTTCCATTCCTCAGTTTTCCTATATGTTTATCTCCTGCTGCACGTCCTGACTTTTCTCGTGAATCCACTCTGTATTGTTGCTACCTATTAAAAAAGAAGGTTTCCACATGCAAAAAAACCAGCAGCTGGAGATCCTGCTCCTAAAAAATCCCTGCCCCAGAGGCATCAGGGATTTTGGCATTGCTTTGCCACATCAGGAAAAGCCCTGGATGAGCAGAATCCTCCACAATTACTAAGAAAACCCTCTGGTCCACAGGCACCTGTTCCTTTACTCTGTAGAAGGCTAAGGATGCAGAATATGCATGTCTGAGGCAGCAAATATTTAATATATGTTTAATCCTCATGCTAATGAGGTAGCAGGTCAGCACTTATCCCGCGGGAGCAGCCTGGCAGAGGTGCAGCAGCACTCATCAATAGCTGATTGCTCCTGACCTGTTCATCTCACAGCCACGTCAGGCAGTCTGTGCCTGCACTGCAGACTGGGACAGGCAGATCTGCCCAAAGAATGCACCAGCAAAACTGGATTAGAGCTTTGCAGAGATCTTCACTGCTTTTATTTGGATTTCTATTCAAAACAAAACACAGAAAGAAAAGAGTGAGATGTTATGGAATATTGTGGAGTTCTCACCCTGGAAATTTGGACTCAAACTGCACCTGTGGCTGGCATTGGGCAGCAGCAAATAAATCTGTGTCTCTCCCCTCACAGTCTGCATCATCCAAAGCCTTCATTACATACCTGGGAATTTGGAAAAATAAGCCTTTCTGTATTTGCTCCCATTCTCATCGTTCCAGAAGTGTGTGGGCTGACAGGGGATGGGCTTGGTGCAGACCAGCTCTCCACTTTCACCCCAAACTGGTTTTCCTGTTGACAAAGAAAGAGGTATTTTCCATATCTCCTTTCTGTAAGCAACAGTAACAAAGCAAAGAGCATCTACACTTATTACTTGTTAAAGTTCAGATCATCTAGCTCCTGTGTATCTTCTACGTGTGCACAGTATTTTGGATCATAGTTACCTTCATCATTCCAAGCTTCTACAGCCATTCCAAGATTCCTGGCCTGAATTTCTCCTTTGTAAACAGGAACTGTAACATTGTGACCCATGAAACATGAAATTATATCTGTTCCACCTACAACAAAAGAAATCCATTGAGAATATACAGTGTTTTTTGGGAAAAAGCAAACTTGAAAAACTACACGGGAACTCTGGAACAGCCAACTGCCAACCTTTGCCAAAGGCTTCTGATCCACACCAAGCAGCACAGAACAAACAGCATTATCCAGGATGTTGTGACTTTTAATAAAAGGCTTTCTTTCTTATTTTATATATCTTGTTATATGTGTATGTCTTTCATGCAGAACTATCCCTTAAGGCATAACTTTTCTCCTTTCAACAGCCTCTTTAATCTCATTTAAGGAAATTTCCATTTATAGGAGAGAGAAAATAAACAGGCCCTACTTTACAGGCTTCAGATATTTACAGAATTACTTAGAAATGTTTTCTTGTTGGTTTTCATTAGTTTAAAGTAACCAGTCAAGCTATTCCACTCAGCATTTACTTAGCTTTTATACCTTATCAGCATGGGAGGAGGGAAGCCAGGCCTTCAGGATGAACAGTTATCTTAAGAAAAATAGATACTGTCAAAGTGCTTACTTAACTGGAATATTTATAGTCTTTCTAGGACTTCATGGAAGAGAATTAAGACACAAATCAATCACGTTAGCTCTTCTCAAAAATAGGCTTCTGCATTTGAGTCTATTAATGTCTGTAGTAGCAAGTTCTAGATTCAGCACTACTCTTACTGAGCCCAGACTCTGAGAGAACTTCAGTAGCAGAAAAGTTACATTTTAAAAATCAAACTGAGTTAAAAAGCCCTTTGAAAAAGTCAGTCCTTGTTCCAAAGCAAAATGAGGAGTGCTATGGTGGACCTTAACATGAGCAGAAGTTGCCTCAGCCAGCACTGCTCACAACAAACTGCACAGCATGGGGGCTTGGTATTTCTCTAATTATATAATCTACAAAAAAAAAATCCATCTGCAGTGCCAATTACTTGGCACAAAAGAACTGAAATGGGAACTCTCCAAGAGGTATTTTCTGCTAAAGTCAGCTATATGCAGAACAGTATGTTCTGTAGGTTAATAGACTCTTTGCTTGATCTCACCCTGCCACCCCTAAGGACAGCCAGTCAAAACAAATGATCATACTTAAAATCCAAAACATCCACCAAAACCACTTTGGAGTGCCCGAGTTTCATTATGGCACAGTGAATTATGCAGAAAAACCTCAGCACTGAAAAGACAGCTCATTCCAGTTTAACTATAACCAATCCCAAATGATCCAAAGGCTTCGGCTTCCCGAACAAGCAGGAAGGAACTGCACAGGCAATGAGAGAATCACTGAGATGCTGCAGCATAAAAGCCTCACCTGAAATGGATCCCAGGAGGACACTGCTTTTGATGTGTTTGTAGACATACTCATAGCTTTGGGATTTGAGAGGTGATCCTGTAGACAGGATAGTGTGGAGTGTTTGGAGGTTGTGTGTTTCACCTTAAAAAAGGAGAAAAGCAACACAGGTTAAGGCAGATTTTTTTCCAAGTGTTTGGAGCTATTTGTCACCACAATCCAGAGTAATTACATAAAGGACTGTGACAAGACAGGGAGTCAGAACCAGGAGAGGAAAGGTAGGAGGGAGGACAGAAGGGATTCACCAGCTTTTTGAAGCTTACATGGTTTTAAATTTTTCTCTTCTAGCACAGCCAGCCACTTTGCACCCGTTCCAAGGATGGTGATCCTAGAGGGAAAAAAAAAAGGTTTACATGTTTTGCATATTTAAATATGCTAAGATTCTAAAGACCTGCAATTCCCACTGCAGTGAGCAGAGGCTGTTACACACTCTGTACGTGGATTAGACAAACAATGCAGCCTCTTAGAGCTTTCCAAGTGCAAGGCACATCCTTTTGAACTATCAAAATCAGTCAGATCAAATGTCATCTCTGCAGCTTTGAAACTTTTAACTCCATCTTTAAATATTAAGCAAAGCATTCCCATCTCACGAAGACATTCACTTACATTTACAGGAATTTGTAACTGCAGAACACTCCAGAGACATCACAAAATGTTACAATGTTTACTTTATTAATGGACCATAATTTCCCGAGAGTGCCTTGGCACAGTCTTACACAGAAACTTTGCCATTTCAGGGCACAATTTGACAAAAAAATTACTTTGCTGTGGGACAGCAACCAGTGATTTTCTGCTTCTGATTCAGAGATACCTGTTCAGTTTTCAGTGGTGAAAGCCTGAGCTGCCCATGCCTAAATGAACAGGAAACTTGGCCCAATGAACAATTCAATCCTGCCCTTGCAAAGTGTATTTGGAGCTCTTCAACACAATGGAATTAAAACTTGAAACAAAGGCTGCGTTTCTTCCATCTGTCAATGTAAGTGCCAGTTTAATGCTCCTGCTGACCTTCAGGAAATCCTCTTACCTGGCTTCCACTGATTCATTTCACATTTCAGCAATAAACTCACTGAAGAAAATGCAGAGACAGATGAGGGTAAGAGACACAGCCTGAGTGCACAGAGCATGGGCAATACCAACACCAGCAGAGCTTAAAAAAGATCCTGCTGGGTTGGGTTTTCCTCCAAAGGCAGGATGGGAGGCAGGACACTTCCAGGCAAGGAGAAGGAAGTATTCCAACACTGCCAAAAGGGGATCTCTGCCTTTGCCATGCTGGTGGAAGATTCCTCTCTCAGGTAGGACCATGCTCCTTGCACAGACGCAGCAGTGCACAGAGCAGTTTATCAGGCACGTGGGAAGGGCACCAGAGAGGCACAGAATGGTTTGGACTGGAAGGAACCTCAAAGACCATCTAGTTCCAACCCCTGCCATGAGCAGGGAACCTCCCACCACCAGAGCCCCCAGCCCAGTTACCCTGCACCCCAACCATGTGAACTATTTTTACTCTTGTGTAACATCTCACTTTCCCTCTATGCCTCAAACCAGCGCTTATTTTACATTAGAATACAAAATGCTTCTCTATTTTAAGCTCTTTGACACTTCCTCTACAGCACATGTAGAGCCAAATCTCCCTTTATTTCCTTCCAAATGCTACATAACTGCATTTAGTCACCATCCACCAATTCCCTTGCACAGCTCATTAATGGACGCGTCCACTTGAGTCATTCTCGCCACGCAGGATGAGATATCCCGATGATACCCTGAGAATATGCTCTCTGAAGGAAAGTGTGGTGCCTCTTCAGAGAATAAGGTAATCTTCACATGTTGGAGCCTTTTTTTTTTAAACATATTTAACATATGAGTGAGCTGGGAACAGACTGCATGATGAAGTAGCACCCAGATGGCCACCGCTTTTAGCGCCAGATTACAAAAGTGAGACATGCAGACACATTTATCTTCACTTGCTTTTGGCATGTGGAAACAATGCTTAAAAATAAGCTGGGTTGTTTCTCAATTATCTTTTTTTTTTTTTTGCCCGTTGTTCTATCAGGGTTTCTTTGGGAGGGTGAAGCATGGCTGAAGTTTGTGGGTTTCTCTTGTGTTTGGCTTTTTTTTTTTTACTGGAAGCATTCTGACTTGGCATTAAGCTTCAGTTATAATAGCCAGAGAGAAAATGTCAGTCTTTAAATATTACATGTCACAAAAGACAGTGAAGTTTAAATTATTAATCATGCAGAGTCAGAAAGTGAATCTTTTGTCATCCACTTTCCACCACAAACAATTTTAATTATCAATTAAAAATGACACTCGTTTTACTGGAAATAAAATTCAAATTTACTCCTTATGTGCAGCTGGCAAAATAGGAAAGTTACAAAATAAACTTTAAAAAATCAAAGTTTAACAAAGTGTACAAAGCTAAACACAATCCCAGGGTTTTACAGCTGTTTATCTGCTACCTGCCTTTTCTCTATCCTTCAAGAAAGGCTGCTGAGAACATTTTCAGGGACAAAAAATGGCATAAAACACTCAGTGAACAGCTTATCAGCATGAATTAGGCAGTATAGATTAAAGAGCAAAATATGAAAATATAAGCAGCCCTGCTGAGCCCTTCCAGTCAATTTATGCCTTTAAGTCAAAGTTCTATATTAAAATCTTAGGCTGAGCTGCTTGAAAAAAGAATTCTTATTTACTAAGTTCTGAGTGTGCTGAGAAATTACTCTTCAGATTGCTCCCAATTACTGCCTTTTGAAAAGGCTGCTCTTGACAACTATTGAACCAAAAGCCCTTGTTTGCCTGGAATTCTAATACCTGACTCCAATTTGAAACAATCAGCTCTTTGTCTCTCCTCCTCTCTCAGAAAATGTTTCAGAACAAATTTGTAAAAGCAGCTCCACGCCCAAGGCTGAGCCAAAAGATAAACTGTGTCATGCTGTGCACCAGTTCCTGACCAAGAGGAACCTTCAGTGAGGTTCCTGGGTCACTGTGACAGGAGCCAGTGCCACCACCCTTTATTTAACCCTGGATACATACCCCAGTCTGTCAGTCAGGTCCCAGAGCACGTTTGGTGAAGGAACTAGAGGAGATCCATCATACAGGACCACTGAAGCTCCTGTAGCAAGTGCACTCACCAGCCAATTCCACATCATCCAGCCAATCTGGAGGAGAGAAGGAACCTCCATGAGTGCCACTGCCTGCAGTCCTGGCAGCCCCAGCAGTGCTGTCTGCTGGCACAGGAGCTACAGGCAACTCTCAAAAGATGCACTGGTGCAGATCTTGGCAGAAACTGGACCCAAGCACTACCCCTGCCCTCATGCAAGAGGTGCCACCTTCCCCTCCCTGAAGTTCTCCTGCTGTTAAACCCACGCCACTGATTTTGTCTGATCATATCAGTGAATAAAGCTGGAGCTCTGCTCATCCTCTCACCTGTCCCAGGCCTGCCTCAGCTGCCTGTTCCTGATGGATGTTCATCTAAGTGATCCCTACAAACACTAATGAGGTGGGGATCCCACGCCTCCCTGCACACACGGCTTTAGAGCACCAGGCAGGAGACAGGACAACTGCGAGACAAGGCAATTACCATGATCCCTCCGTGGAGATATTGCAAGCTGACTAGTCATGTTAAAGTTCAGAAGGGAACTCATGAGGAAAGGCATCAGCCTTCTCAAGCTGCTACAGTCACAGAAAGCTTAGGAATCATTTTTCTTTAATCACAGCATTAAAATAACACCCCCCTCCCACCATATAACTGAACTCAGATGAGGTTTACCCCCTTGCCTTTATTAAGCTTAGAGCTGAGCAGATTCTTTCCTCACAACCAAAACAGACATAACAAATTCTCATCTTCAGTATGACCTAGCCCTGCAGGAAGGTGGAATCTGATTTGTAGGTGATATTGATGAGGCAGCTTGATCAATAAACCTAAGAGACTAAAAATCAATCCATTTTCCTCACCAGTTAGGTCAGAAACATTTAACATGGGTTTGACCTTTCATCAGAAAGGTCCCTGTTGCATTTTATTATTCCATCTGATTTTATTTTTTTTTTTAACTTGGATGGGACAATCCCTTGCAGTCAACTTAACACACAAAGAAGTGTACTTTTGGATTTGTACGCAAAGTTGTCCCATCTTCACAGGAAAAACATGCTACAGTGTTTATAAAAGTGCCTTAAGCCCCACTTGCCGTTGTGTAGTACATAATCACATCATTGCTGCTCATGTTGCCATGAAGAATGTGTTCCTTCAGGTGCTGGATGAGGGTGCCCTGCAAAGAGTGAAAGGAAAACACAAGATCACAGAAATGAAAAGCAAAACCCTTGACAGCACATTAAGGCTTCAAAAACACTAACACAAGTCAATAGCTTGCAGGATGTACTCCAGGATTAAAGCAAGTATTTCCTCTAACTACAACTGAAGTAAATCCCAGGGCCTATCTACAGCAGCAGCAATTGCATTCTCCATTTTCTCACATAACTTTCCAGCCTCTCTCATTAGACCTCAGCAATTCCCATTGCACATTACTTTTAATCCATGGAATAAACAACTCCCAACTCCCCACAGCCATCAGAGTTGCAGAGTACTCCATGCAGACCCTAATTTTAACAGCAGGCTTTCAGCAGTCAGATTTTCCAAGAGAAGCCCTTTGACAGGTTCATTTTGGATGTATTTGGGCAATGGGAGGACTGAAGGACTGAGAGCTGCCATAAACTGCAGCAGCTGCTAAACATTAGCACCATGAGTCCAAATTATCTTATCTATTAACATCTAGGAGACAAAGGACCTGAGAGTAGAGATCTCTTGTAAACATTGGAGTGACTAGGAATGTGAAATGTCTCACTGCTCAGAGCATCAATATTAATAATGTCCTGAAATGTATTACTTCCTTTTGTTGGAAATGCTGCTAAACCACCTTCCTGATCATCATTAAAGCATAACTTGCTAGGATAAATAAATTTACTTCATTAAGTCACTTCACTGCAGTGACAAATTAATGTAGCCAATGTTAAAATAAAAAATGGTTTTTGCATTTATGCAAGGAGTCACAGTGAAAGTATTAAGAGCCTCATAAGCATGAAACAAGATTTACAGTGAAAGAAAACAGATTACAGATAAACATTCGAAATGAAAAAGGAGAGTCATAAAACTGGCACATGCTTCGGGAGAAAAAGCAGAAAACATTAAATAAAAATAAAGGATTAAATCTTATTTTCACTTCACTGCTCAAAGGAACCAGCTCTGAATTCACCTGCTGCTGTTTGAACACCCTCAGCTGTCACAACGCTGCCATCTAGCTACAGCTGCCACCTCCTGCAGCTGAAAATCACCCCCAAAAAATCGGGATTTAGAAACACTGTGTCGAACTGAATCGGTAAGGCTGCCAAAAGAATTGCAGGTGTTTACATAATTACTGCAGTTATAAAGGAAAGCACATTGTCCCTGCAGGAGATTCTGAAAGAGCCACGCAAAATAGCAAAATTAAAAGTCATATTCAATTATTATAAATACTGGTTTTCCTTTTTCCTTCCTTTAAGTTTTCGCTGCTTCACAGTTTTGGAACCAAAAGGGGATTTTTAACAATGGTTTTAGGTATAGGCTATGAACAATTTCCCTGCAAAACCTGGTACATCTCAGGCTGGAAACAAAAGGACTCAGAGAAGGCAGAGCTGCTCTAAACTCACAACCCAAAATGCTCCCTTGAGTTAATTTATAGGACTCGTTTATTTATAGGACTCTTATGACCTTCCAAATAAACCCCAAGCATTCATCACTTCACACCAGATGTGGCAGCTGATAAAACTCACTGGTCCTCTCCTCAGGACCAAGGCAGGGCTGGTGAAGTGCTGAGCATCTGGAGTGGCAGGAAGCAGCAGGAACAGCTGGGGCCAGGAGGGATTTCCAAACCAGGGCTGAGCACTGGCACAGCTGAGAGGGGCAGGAGGAGCAGCTCCTCAGGGCTGGGCTCAGAGCAGCAGTGCTCTCCAGCAGGGCTCAGGAGAATCTGAGCACGAAACAGCCTCAGAATGGTTTCCCTGCACCTACACGAGGAGTCTGCAGCAGCACAGAGGTTTAAGCCCAAGCCTTGCAAGTCCTTGAGATGGATAGACACGAACTGAAGAGTATTTTACCTCAAAATTCTCTCCTTAGTTACCCTGGGAGCATGGAATAACTGGAAAAGGGCCTGATATGAATGAGGCAAGATGAAGAACCAATATTTTCAGGACTAAAGAACATCTTTCTGCAGCACACCCAACTGGTCAAAGCCATACAGGATCAAAAAAACCAAGCCTACTCCTCTGAGCCACCATTTTTAAAATCATCTCCCCATGACCTGGCTTCATTTTCTTTATTTATGTATGTCGTTTCACTGTGTAGCAAGAAACATACTGCAGAATTAGATAAACTGAGTTGTGAATTTAAAGTAGGCTGCCTGTTGCCATCTAAAATCAGTACAGTAACAAACCAGCATTGGAACATACTATAAATACAATAATTGAAATGTCTTCGCCAAAATGTCATCTCCTCTTGCTGTCTTCACTACCAGAACCACACTTGGTTTAAACTAAGGCTGGAAAATATAACAAAGGCAGTAGGCTAATTCTGCTCTTTTTTAAAATCAAATCAATGCAAATCATCCTATTAATTCCAGTGGAAACAAGATTAAGCCTAGAACACACAGACAAGCCCAATAAAGTGTGTAAAAGACATCTGAGAATTCGTTTGCATGGACTTTGTAGGCCCTATTCAAACACTGAGGTCCCTAGTGCAACCATTTGCTGTTAGCACCAGAGCAAAAATCATCCTGCACCACAACTACAGAACTGCTCAGTGAGAACAGAATCACCACAAACAACAGATCTTATTCATCCATCCATCCATCACCTGCTCTCCTCCCCAGCCAGGATGAGTTGCCTGACCTAAACTCTAAGGTAGCTCTGTACATGACTCAGCTGGAGAGCAGAGTCATGATTCAGGGCAAGCTAGCACAGGTAACATGGGAAAAGAAAGAACTTTGCAAAAGAAAAGTCCAATTGTCTGATCTACAGCTATTTTTCATCTCTAGTGTTTATCACCCACCACTGAACAAAACACCTTCCCCTGTTTTTTGCTAATCCACCTCTGCAAGTATTTAACCAGTCCAAAGCCAGCACAGCTTCAAAACAGCTGTCAAACTTCAAAACCCACCTCCTTTCTTCTCCACAAACATTGGATTTGTGTCCCAAAGGGACCATTTTGTACATCACGTGCTGCCTGCTACCATCTCCTACTGACTGATAAGGTACAAAGCAGAGTGTTTACAGGCAGCAGGGGATTTGTCTGTGGGCAAATCCTCCAGCCCCTGCCATCAAAGAGAGGCAAGAACACACACACACCGGGGCACAGCATTAAAGGAGCCTGCCCTCAGGCCACCCAGCCCTGCAGGATGCTCAGCCCGACTTGCAGAGCAAACAGCAGCAATGGGGGACTCCGGCTAAAAGTTGTGCAGTTCCATTTGTACACATTGGTACAAAGTGCTCTAAGCAACACATCCTACCTGCCTCAAATGGGGGAAAAAACCTGCCTTCTATTAAGGATTATAGCAGAATTAAAGTTTCAACACTGCTGCAGCCACTTCCTCTATTTTAAGACCTTTAGAATGTTTACAGCAAGTGGAAAGCACGTGAGCAAGGGCCATTCTGGCACCAATATCAGATATTATCTTTAGCCACAAGAAGACACTGCCTCAAGCAGTTTCCATTCAACACAAAACCTACACTCAAGGAGATTCCAACTCTCTGGCTTCCTACCTTAAAGATTGAAGAGGATGACATACTCTAAACTGACAAACATGAAGTAATGCTCAAGGTAAAAAATCATAAAAACTGCAAGCTCCCTATGCGCCTCAAGGTAACAGTGTCCAAAAATCAGTTGCAAACATCCAAGTTCTTTGGCTTTTGTTCTTCAATTGTCAGTCAGGCCACTTCTGGTGCTTTTATGAGAGACACTTGCTCCCAGGAAACACCTGGAATCTGAAAGGTCTCCACACTGATTTCTACACCAAAATATTTTATATCCTTACCCATCCACACTTGCTTTCAAATAGCCACTGACAAATAACAAAGCTTCAACTGTCTCAAGTTACTGAAAAACTACTGTCAGCAATCAATTTTTCCTTAAAATACATCAGGGTGTGATGCTGTTAAAGGAAAAATGTAAGCCAAGCAGTCAAGCACAGCCAGTGCAGCTCCAGGAGGGAGGACATACCCCTGCTGAGTGAACCATGCATTTCGGTGCCCCTGTGGTGCCTGAGGAATACATGATAAAGAGAGGATGGTTGAAAGGCAGCTGCTCAAATTCCAGCTGGGGAGGCTGGTCTCCTTTCCCAGTAGCGAGGAAGTCTTCTAAAAAGACACTGCACAAGAAGGAGGGGGAAAAAAAAAAAAGAATAAAGGAATATTTCAAAACTTTCTGAAAGCATTACCCCAGCCCATGTATAAGATCACCACTGTACCCAGCAGTGCTCCCATTACCTGTTTGGAATCTTAGAAATATCTATGGCTTCTCTTGAAGACACATATGGAATCACCACCACCTTCTTTAGGTCTGGAAGCCCTGGAAGAAGGAAGAAAAAAATCATTTCCTACATTCAGTTATATAAGCAAAGGTCTTTTCTGCCTGATTGAATCACACAGTGTAATGCACTAAGTAACAGAAATAATTCTGATGCACTGAGTATTGAAACCCCAGAGGATTGAATTGTTACCCAAGATGTAATTTCCTCAGTGCTGCCAGCTTTTTATGTGTAAATCTGCAAGCTTTAGTGCTGTAATACCTCTCCATTTGTCTTCAGCAGCACTTTGCTTGAGCTTTAAAACACCATCAGCAGCCCCTGTTCCCCTGCTTCTACAGCTGACTAATTTCTGATGATCTATTAAAGTTAAGCAAGCAGAAAACTGTTAAAATTACAGAAAAGACCATTCAGCTTTTACCCAAATCTGTTCTGAAAACCTCAGTGGCCACCATAAAGGAAGGAAAGACAGCAACAAGCAGTGGCAGTGCAGGCTCTGAGTGCTCACAGACCCACAGAGCAGGTGGGATGCAGTGAAATACCTTTTACCACCCTCAGCAGCTTTTCCAAGTGGTTGTGTTCTTTGCCATTGTATATGACAGCCTCCACAGAAAAGATGAGCTTAGGCTGGATTTGGGAAAATCTGTCCAGTACACCCTAAGGATAAAGGGAAAAACGTGTAAAAAATATGAAATGAACTGCTACAGTAGGAAACTTCAGTGGGTGCTAAATGCAAGTTTGCAAACAAGCCAGGAATAAGGACAAGAATTAAGAGGAGAGTTGTTAAAAGACCGCCTGCTTGCCTTTCACTCACACAAGATCACTGAAGCACAACAGGTTTGTAACAACCTATTTAATGACCCCCAAGCAGATCAACCCACGATAAAACCCCCACAGATCACAGAACATTCTTTATGGACAGGACAAGCTCACAAAGTTCTAAACAGCTAAAAAACCGCCTTGCAAGTCAGATTAGACTCATGTAAAGAGGACCAGCAGCTGTGATGTGAGCAGAATTGGGCACTTGGTGTCCATGAAGGTGTCAGGACTCCTGGCTGCACCTGTAGCAGGAGCTCCATGTACCCCAAGCTGCTCTGACAGCACCAGGGCTGGGGGAACAAACACCAGCCTTGAGGGAGATGCATTTATGTGGTGAGGTGGGTCCCCGTGTGGACTGGCAGCTTTGCTCTGCCACCATTAACAAAGGAAGCCAAGCCACTGGTTTTTAGCAAAGTAAATTGATATTGAACACACACAGACCACCAACAAAAGATACCACAGCTCCTTTAGAGTCTCTGCAGCACAACACATTCAAATGCAAAATTTTCAGGTGTCTCCTCCAGCTTACACTGTGTTCACAAATTTACCACAGCTATCATCCTATTTGAGATTAAAACCCTTCTGGCATTTACTTTTTTCCATGTACACTGCATGCAGCAGCCTACCAGAAATGGATCTCTTTGTATTCAACAGCAAGAAGCAAATCCTTTCAATAAAAGCTCTCAGCACACTGATGTTCAAACCTCTCTAGCTCCATTACTTGGAGCATTAAGAACTACAAGATTACACAATAATGTAAGATTGTCAGCTAAGTGCTCAAGAACAATCTCCAAGATCATTCTGCAGAAATCTGACCTGAGTCATCTGCATATTCTTCCCAGCATTCTTTATTCTTCTTGTTTTCTATTTTGCCCTCTACATTGCAGCCAAAATGAGAAACAAATTAGTAGCAAATCAGAAGATGAAAGCAAAAACATCACAATCAACTCATCTCTGTTAAACTGCTATCCAAGCTGGGCTGCTCAGCATTGCAAAAAAATTTGCTGCAAAAGGACAGGAGTCCTGTCCTGACAATTTCTCCATGCTGTCTCCTCAGGAAACCACAGGTAAGGTATAGGATATGGCTAAATAGAAATTAATTAGCTGAGAATGTCATTCAACAGCTTTCCCTCCTATCAAAGATGTATTTCCTTTTTCTTGTTCACATCGTAAGAAAATGCAGTGACAATGCACTGACATGCAAATTTATCAATTACTTTAAAACTAAAAAAATCACCAGAATCTGTGAAGTGGCAGAAGTTTAAGAAGTCCCTAGTGTGTTACCTAACAAAAATGGAGATTAAATTAATACATCACAGTTACTCTCGAAGGGAGTATGAAGTTAAATTTCCTGCTTCTTTGGCACATTCTCACACCTCCTCCTTTTTACCATTTCCCAGGAACAGAGCAAGCAGCCACACAGGTGCTGTGTGCATTTCTCTGTGTGTGCACACCCTCATGCTGAGGGCAGAGCACACACAGCCCATTTCCACTCTGCCTGGTGTTTAAAAATTAAGCCCAATGAGCACTGAGGGTACTCTAAAGAGAAGAGTCAAATCTGAAGAGAAGTGTGAATCAGAAGCAGAGATGGCTCCAGTTCTCAGGCTCCTACCAGACCTGCTAACACACCCAGTTAGATTCATTAGCACTGGCAGGCTCCAGTCCCACAGGGCAGACTGATATGATACAAAGGCAATACAAACAGATGGAACATGTAATTGCTACACTGGAACTTTAATCCAACCAGATGGCTCAGCAAGGAATTCCTTCCACAAAAAGCTCAGGTGTAGCAGATATGGCTCGTTCTACTCCACGAGCCTCCAGTTCAGTCCAAAAAAATTGTGCAGGGCCCCAAAAATGGAGCTGCACTGAGCTCACCAAAGGCTCCTCACCCAGTTCTGCGAGCAGAGCTTCTTCATAACCTTTGAAATCCAACCATTCCTCATGCACAGGCCACCACTTTCCCATTAATTTATGGGAAGGGCTAACAGGGAGGGGAGAGATGAAGCAGCAGCTGCCAAGAGTGGCGTGGTGCGGGGGAGGCAGCTCGGTGGTGCTCTGACAGCAGACTTCCTCAAGGCTGGAAGCCTTGGGAGGGATGGCATTCAGAGCCTGCAGTGTGTAGGCAGCTCTGAGGAGTGACATTTCTGAGCTTCACAAAACACACACACACACAATTGGACTTCAAATGTTGGAAATGCTGCACTATTTCTCCCAGCACAAAAGTATTTTTTTATTTACAATAACAGGACTAATGCAACTTCACAAGAGGAGGAATAGCTTTTCCTCAGGGTGGAAGCCAATGTTTCTGAGGGCCTCTGCTGATCTCCCTCAGGATTTTAGGATTTGAATTCATGCCAACACACGCTGCCAAAGGAAAATAAGTGATATTGATGGCACTGCAGCTCCAAGGCCAAGTTTCATTAAAAAGCTATCACAAAAAACTAAAAGCTGGGCACTGAAAACAACAGCACACCAACACGGACAGAAAACATCCCAGCCCTCTGTAATGCAAGTAAAGTGAACAATCTTCCCCCAGATAAGAGATCGAAGCACATTGCACAGAAAACACTCCACACCATCATTTTCTGAGCAAGCAGAAAATATTTGAACAGATTGATCATTACATGCTGTAATGACTTTAATAATTTTTTTCCCAACGATACCTCCTCAAGCATAAGGACGTGGAATGCTGCTGCCCTCTAGTGCTAATCCAGGAATGATTATTCCATACATTTTCCCAGCCACTGGGGTTAAACACCAAAACTGAGGGGTTTATCTAAAAACACTGTTCTCCACACCATGCACTTCAAAGCCACTACATTTTTCATATGTAAACTTTTAGACAGAAGAAAGGTTCAACACCCCCCTTAGAAATGATTTAGCTCTGTTGAAGTGTGCTAAAAGCTTTCCAAACAGAGCAGAATACATTCCCAAAGCTTCCAGGGCGTATGTGTTTGGGTGTCATAATTTCACACACAGCAATTATTTCTACACTAAAAAGAGTTAATCAGGTTAGTGATATTAGTATGGAATTCCTCACTGTTGGCAAATAAAGCCTTGTGGAAAAGAGCAGCCAGGGTTGGTGCTGAGTTCAGGTGCTGAGTCCACCCTGACAGGAGGCAAAGGATGGGATACTTGGGCAAAGAAATTGGAGTGTGGAAACCTGAGCGTGGCTGAGCAGCCTGGGGCGGGATTTGGGAAGAAGAGCCAAGCCTCAGACAACTCTGTGCCACTGCTGCTCATTTGCATAGTTAATATAATAAAAGCTCACCAAGTCCACGGAGCCCATCTAAAAATATCCCAACAGCGAGTAGCTCAAGCCACTCAAACCACCAAGCTGAAAATCAGCAGTGACAAGCCAGAGCGAGCGGGCTGGTGCAGCTGGAAAAGCCGCGGAGTGCTCGGCTGTGCCAGGAGGTGGCAGCAGGGCTGAAGGGAACAGAACCCATCTGTCACCTGAATTCATCACCCCCGAGCCTGTCTGGGACACAGGCTCCGAGGTTACTCACGTTGATGCCAAAGTCTGGGGACGTGGAGCTCCAGATGGCGCCGATGCTCGCAGCAGCCAGCATCGCCTCCACGGCGTGGATGCTGTTGGGTAAGTAACCTAGGGCAGAGGTGGCATGGTTAGAGATGGAACAACACTAAGAAAAATCCATATAATACAGCAAAAATATAATATATACAGCAAACAGGCTTTAAAAATGCAAAATCCCAGACTGAAGCACCTTTTGAAGTTTTCCACGCAATCAATGTCGTACCTTGAAGCCAAATCGGTTACACGAGGAATTAGTAATAAATCCATTTATAAAAATATTTGTATCAGGGTTTTTTTTTTTTTACCTACAATATTATTCCCAATTTACAAATGTTCCTGCTTAATTAATAAGCCTTTCAGGATAAGAGGGCAGCACACTGAAAAGAGTAACTGGGAGAGAAAAATTAGTGATTGATTATACAAAGACTAAGAATACAGCAGCATGGAGGGGAATAGAACAAGACTGCAGGAACAGCCATTAGAGAAAGAACCAGTATCTGCAAGGAAAGATTATAAATAGCTCAAGAGCTGAGATCCAGCTTCACAAAGCTAAATGTTGTCTGGTAGACACTGCCAGAATCTTAAACACAAACAAGCAAAACCAGTGTCTCAGCTGATAAGGGAATAATAGAGTGGGACAAGCCTTGGAACCTTCCCACACAAATGTGGCTCCTCAGGTTTCTCTCATTAGCTTGCAGCAAGACTTCAAGATTTAAATTCAATTTATCACGACATACAGAATAAATTAATGTCAAGAAAGTCAGATTTTAGTTTCAGTGAGCTCAATTTGAGCAACTCTCCAGAAGGTGCTGGGTGGCTGAGTCTGACTCTGCACTGCTCAGAATCCAGCCCACAAATCAAAACATCCAGCTGGAATCCACAAACTACACTGAGGTGGATCAGAGTTCTGGAGTCACAGATCACCTTTCTTAAGCAACCAAATACATGTCCAAGTACTTTAAAAAAAAAAAAGCACAGGATGGGCCTAATTGCAGAACTCTACCATTTAATTAGAATTCTACATTTGAGAGCAAAACTTAAATGGCAATAAAAATGTTTTCCAATCTGTTCAACAGCAGTGGTAGGCACTGAGATCTTGGACTGCAGGTGCACCCCAGGTATCTCCGGACAGCAAACACTCACCAGTGCCAGGCACTTCTCAAAGGAGGATATTTATGGATGTACATTTCAGGACAGGAACTGAGACCACAGATCTTTAAAGCAATTTCCGCTGTGTTAATATTACCAAGTAGGAGGGTACCAAGATGGATTTTTGTGAGGTTTTTCTACATTGCTTGAAAGAAAAAAAAAATCCATCCTTTCTCAATTTTGTAAAAGGTGAACTTGAATTTTAACCTGTTAACTGAGATTCTTCCTCATTTAAATATCGGTTTCTTAAACCAGCAGTGCCACTGCAGTTACTGAAAGCTGCAGCGCTTTTGGGAGCAGTAACTTTTAAAACAGCATTATGACTTAAGCCCAGCAATGTCCGGAAAACACACAACTGTGAATAAAAGCCTCATGCCATGTTAAGATATAAATGACTCCCTAGAACTGCCTACAGCTTATAGTGGTTTGTTCAGTGAAGTTCTTCAGCACAAAGTGCAGCAAATGCTCATGCCCATAAAAGCATTATTTATTCTGCTATTTTTCCCTTGGGGTCAAGGTTTGTGCAAGGCACAGTATCCCAAAATCTCAGTGATTTTTCTTGTAAGACAAATATTCCTCCCTAAATAATTTGAAATATATGAACCAGAACGGACCAAAATGTCATTTTGTGTGACGAAAGCAGTTCTTTAATTGATGCCAAATATTTCCACTGAGCATTTCTTGGATGGGATCATCAGGGGGCCAGAGTGCAAGGAAAACTGAAAGATTTCTCTTCCTGCTTTGGAGCAGTTGTTACTTATTTACAACGTTCAGTTCTGTTCTAAGCGATTCTCCTTTTCACCACTCCCCATAGAAGCCCTCAAGGCAAGATCACAGGTCTGGGATTATTGTGAGCCAGACAATTAAATCGTTACTTTCATTTGTCAGCTGCCTTTGAGGTGGTGGTTGAGTTTTGGAGGCTACCAGCCAAAAGTGCCCAAAGGTACAAAACATGCACAGCAACTGACTCTGCATTTCTGTGCCTTCACCTGATCCCAGAAGCCATCCTGTTCTCTGGGATCTCACAGATTTATCCCAACACCATCACAGATAAAAATTTGGGTCTGTTCTGGCTGGAGATCCTCCCAACACAGCAGTGTAAGGACTCATGTTCCTTTTCTCTCAACAGCTAAATGACACAAACTACTTCTCCTGCCAGTCTTTCAGATTCAAACTGGATTCTCATTTAGAAGGAAGTAAAATTATTTTTTTCTTCCTCCCACACCCGAGATTCTCAAGCTGATCACAACTGCCATGCAGGTAAAGCTCCCTGCATTTTATGTGGCCCTGGAGACACGAGCACACTCCTCAGGGCACCCAGTGGGCTGACACAGGTCCCCAGTGTCTAGGACTGGAGAAACAGGAATGTTGCTGACAAAGAGGATGGAAAAGGCAACTTCTTTGGCTGGATTAACATCAGGCAGGAGACACAGAGCAGTGACCTATGGACAAAAGCTCTGCGTTATCGAGGAATAATGGCACTGCTGATTTAAATATTTATCATGTTTGCTCATAGATTTAACTACAGCCTCCACGTTCCTTAAGATAATATTTTAGCTAAGGATCAAAACTAGGATTTATCAGCATGGGGAAGGCTACAGGAGGTATTTTTCTATATCTCTGCATCTTCTCTTACCCCTTTCTTGAAGACGGTAAGAAAGGTGGAAACTACCTTCTGTTACCAGAAAAGGACCTTCCTCCTTTGGGTGAACTAGAAAAGCAACCGAATAAAGGGCTCAAAACACAGGAGCTGGGAACTCATCCTGCAGGAGTATCAGAGTATGACACAAAATGGTCCCAGAAGCACTCCTGACTTATAAAAATGTGTACAGTCCCCATAAAAACAGACAAATGAAAGCTTTACCTGACCTAAAACTTGTGAAATCCCTAAGCAGGACAAGTGCATTTTAAAAACACTGTCTGGATTCTTTTTAAGAGGCACTTACAGCCTGATCTGCTCAGGACTAAGTGCCTCAGCATTTTCTGTCAGTGGCTATTTGCTTAATCTAGCACACACCAAGATTACACTTACATGTGTTCATTTCCACTGCAGCACTTCACCAACAGGATAGGTAAAAACCGTATCCAAAAATCTGATATAATTATGCTGAAAACTCTGGCAAAAGTCTGATTGCTCGGAGTGCTGAGAACACATTTCAGGCAAACAACTAATGCCTCCATAAAGTTTAATAAAGGTTTCCTCTTGGAAAAAGAGGCACCCAAATATTCAGTTTTGTGCATGGAGGAGAAAAAAAAATCAACAACAAACTAGGCTTTGTCTGAGCCTTGAGAGAATACATCAGGAAGAAGGAAAACAGGGAGCAGCAACTAAAATACCTTCTCAATGTCTTACATTATTGAACTACACCAGCTCCCAAACCGAACAGAATTCAGAGACCAGACTCCCATTTCCAGCATTTCATACTCCTTTAGGACTTGCAAGTGAAGTTACCACCCTGCCCAACATTACAGTGGCCTGAAACTATTAGCACCCCACTAATCTTCTTACAAAGCTGGCTTTAAAACCCACGTAAGCAAGCAGGGCTAATGCAGTTGCTATAGATAAAATACCAGCTTTAGACAATGTAACTCATTTGATGTTTTGTCGAGGATGTTTCTGTGTGAAGGCATGGGGAAGGATCAGATTGTTTTTAACTGCTGATTTGGAACAGAGCAAAGCCGGCTACAGGGATAGAGTAGAAGCAACCTATCCAGAGAGGAGAAACATCCTCCCAGTTGTATTTTATTCTGATTTTAGTCATTGTTGTTTGCCAAACAGATGGCCAGTGGGAGACCAGGAGTGCCTCATGTGTGGAGCTGGGCAGCTTGCAGGAGGTGTTCTATGCCTCTCCCAACTGTTCAAGCATCACTGACAGCACTGCAAGACATCTTCAGGGGAAGAAATATGTTTCACAACACATCTGCTTCAATTATGTTCACTATTAAGTGCTCTCAGTGATGGAAAGGGAAGACTGGAAGAAAATCAAGCTGAAGAAGTGCTGACACCACTGCCTGTCCACCCACACTCACCCACCTCCAGCTTCAACATACTATTACTGTCATGATGCAACCATAAATTGTACTGAACAAACTAGGGGGTATGTTAAGTGTAATGAGAAGTTAAAGCAGCCTTGTCTTAGAGGCAGCAAAGCCTGGAGATGAAATCCACAGGAAAACAACAGTAATAGTCTCATGTGTAATTCTAACAGCTCAGATTTTAAGAGAAAGTGTCAACGAAGGGTGTCAGAACCTGACAGGCTGACGGCACGTTAGGCGGCTGTAATGAAGTTCATAGAGTATCTCCTTTCTATTTAAGAACTGATTTTTCAGCAGCAGTAGAAGCATGCCCTGTGTTACTACTACGAACCTCAGTGAGAATTGCCTTTCCCTCTGCCATCTGCTCGAAATTTTGGGACATATTACATCCCTGTGGACTCGGGCAAGTTCTGCAGAGCCTGATTTTTGACACCTCAAGAGGGTGTAGGACTCCAGCCTCCCCAATCAACACTTCATGTCTCTTCCCCAACTCAGTTTGGGAAGCTTCAGTCTCTGACTGCAAAGTTAATGACTGCCGATATCCACCAGCACAGCAGAGAAACATAGGAGAGAAGTTGAGACCCCATAGAAGTATCTAAAGTGACTTTAATATTTAAACAAAGTATCAGCTATGCTTTGTAATTTAAATGAGAGGTGAGCCAGCCACCAAAACAAGAAACATTCTAAAATCAGCCAGGCTGCAGTGTTGAACAAGACAGTCATTAACCAAAAGTGTAACAGCATTATTAGCAGCACGGGCCACAGCAGGATTTCAAGACTATGTTTTCTCCAGCTACAGAGCACATTTTCCCTGCTGTTGCTGCTAAAGAAATGGTCAGATATGAACATGACAGCATTAAGGTTGAAAATTAAGATGAAATTAGGGCATCTCCATCTCCCTTCAGACAAGCCTTCTCAACTTCACTGTATGGTTCATACCTAATTAAGGAATTAGCCCTAATTCTGTGTTAAAAACTAAGCCACCAGCTGTGATAACTCATGTTTGGCTGCCAGTTCCAGAGCATACTCATACCCCATGCAAGAAATGAGCTCTACTGAGTATATTTACATTTCCAGGTCATAGTTGTGGGTTTAAAATTTGGTTTTCAAGACACTGGTTCAAGTCTGTAGCATGCAGAAAACAAATCAAGAGTTTCATCACTGTGGGTTTGCATCATGTAAGATTTTACACACACTTATTTGGGATAATGGCCAAGTGTTGCTCAAAGAACATGGGATTCCAGCAGCACAATGATACAAACACTAGGAGCCAAGGAGCTTCAAGGATATTGCACCTCACTGACAAATTAAAGAGCACACAAAACAGAGGTGAAGCAGCTCAGCTGGAGGATTAAACCCAGCAATTTCAAAATAAATGTAACTCCTTTCCAAGCCTGGACAAGCTGCTCACAGGACAAAAGCCTATTTATATAGAAAGACACACATGACAGTCTCTTGACAGGAAATATTGCTGCAGAAGATGGGGTAAGCTGCTGAAAGGATCACAGGGCTCCAATTCTAACCTCTGCATGGCTGACCTGAGGAGTTCCTGCCCACCAGCTGCTCACTGTCACCACCCTGGTGCCAGGACAAGTTTTCTCCTCCAGACCTGCAGCTCACAGTGTCAGGAGCTGCCCGTGGCACCAGGACAACCAACCTGGATCATCATTTCCCAGAGGAATCTGCCAGACCCACCCTGTGACTCAAGGCTCAGCTAGAGGCACAGTCTCAGTCACCTCTGCTTCCACAGAGTGTTTCTGAAGCAGACCTTGGTGAATGGAGGATTTTCCTTCTCCCTTCAGTGCTAGAGAACCTGCAGGCTAATCCAGGTTCCCTCCCTCTAGAAATGCATTTCCTACAAATGTAAATACAGCAGCACAAGAGCCTTTTCTTCGGAATGTTTATCTGAGTTTTTCTGTGAAACACTATTTCAGTCATGTTTCTGTAACTCTAACTGCTCACTTCCACATTTCAAAATAAAACTTCCACCTCCTGTCCCTTGACAAAATTACTCACCTACAACTCTGTCTCCTACTTTTATTCCCATCTTCCTCATGGCTGCAGCATACAAAGCTACCGCTTGTCTCAGCTCTTCAAAAGTAACTTTCAAGATTTCTTCTTTGCCTTCCCCTGAGGAAAGAAAATTAAAGCAATCGGTCAGAAATCAGGCACAGCAACATGAGTCTAGTACAAACAACTAATCCTAGAAGAACAGAAAGCAATTCTAAGAGAGCAGCTCTCACTAATATTTATATTTTTTGCTTTGGAAGTCCCTCTTATGCTGCAACCAAAACCTCTTCTTTTTAACGGGAATCAAGTATTAATCAGTGGTATTTGTTCAGCAGGCATGAGGATGCTCCTGAAGATAAACACAAACCATTCACTGGAGAAAGGTGTGCTCTCAAGGAGGATTCATGGTAAACAGATTACACTCACCAAGGCTAATTTCTAACATGGTAAGAACCTCATTTTCCCTTTTTGCTCAGTTTTCTCATCAGGCCTAAGAAGCAGCACAAGCTGCCAAATTCAGGTTTTATTACAGCAAGTCAGTGACTAGAAAATCCTGCATGTCCAGGCCTGACTTTTGATGTGCTTTTGGATCATCTGCCCTTTGCCAAAGGGGCACAAAGCAAACAAACTAAACTGGACTGCACTCACCTCTGCAGGGATCTGCAGGGTGTTTTCCCCACTGCACTGAATGTCAGGTGTTACATAAGCCGTTAATAAATCACTCGTGAAGCAAAACTAACAAACCCAAATGTTATGAAAGCAAAAATCTGTCACTTTCAAGTCCCTTCCCTCAGTGGGACTGCTGCAAAGGTGTGGCCTGTCCTATTTCCACTACCCAGCACTTCTCATGAAGACACACATGCCAGGGATGCCACAGGAAAGGTGAGCTGCACACCCTGCTCCTTTTTCAGAGCAGCTGCCCTCAGTCTGATGGTATTTTTGACTCTTTTGCCTTCTTAGACTTTCACACCAATAAATCTGGACTCGCACAGAGCCAGGGAGCAGGTCATGATGCAAAACAACCCAAGTCCCTGTTCCATGTAGTTCATAAACTGAGCAGGGACTGCCAGCAGAGCCCGGGTTCCCACAGAACAACAGGAAATGAGACACTGATCTTGCTCCAAGATTAAAGCCCCAGGAGAAGGGAATCACAAAAAAGATCCACCGTGGGAGCCAGCGACAAGTGAAATTGTTTAGGAAAGCTACATTTACATCCCTGTGACATCCACACAGCTCCCAGAGAACCATCCCCAGTGAACACAAACCTCAGCCAGGCCCCCAAACCAGCACTCTGACCTGGCAGCAGGGAGTTGTCAAAAAATACTCGGACTTAAGAGGTCTTAAGGAGATTAAACACAGCAGAAGGTCACAAAAGAAATGCAGGTGGAAGTCTGCTCACCACAGAGGAGCCAACTGTTCATTCCAGCACTCATACAATAATCAACTAGGAAATAATTTTGCTCCTTTTGCATTCACCACCTGTGAATTTGTGACAAAGCAGTCTCTGACACACCCCACGACTTCCTAAGAAAAAGAGCCACAGAACTATGTAATCACATGTCAAACCAAGCCATTCACTGAATTGATAAAAATCCCTGTGATAATTTGAAGTGACAATATTTAACTCCACTTTCTCAAGTCACATGTTTAGCTTTTAACATGAACAAATCAATCACATCAATCCTACATACATTTAGAGCTGACTTATTAATCAATGTTTGGCTTTCAGGTGCTCCACAAGATGCACTCAACTACGCTGACTTGTTTTCTCTGCTGAATAATACATAAGCAGCTTTTCTAATGATCTCAAAATCTGAAAGTGATGACTAACTACTTTAAAGCCAGATTTTGGTTACAAGCCTCATTTCCACCAGACTTCACCAGATCAATTCTCACTCCACCAAAACTGGGTCACAGATTTCACCATTCTCTTTGAACTGATAATTGGGGTTTTTTTATATATGAGATCAGAGAGGTCTCTTTCAATACCTCTAACAAGCAAAATGCAACTGATAAGCATTTCTCCAGCAATAAACTTGCAGAAGGTGACACCTCACACAGCTGTTTAAAAACAATTTATTTATAACTTGAAAAGATGACTCCCATGTAGCTAAAATCAGAAACTAAGATTTTTTTTTAACACCTACACAATCAATGCAGATTTCAGCACCATTTTCTCTGCTAAGGAGCTGCAAGGCTTCATTGTTCATTGATAAGTTATTAAGGAACATCACTGCTTGGTCAGTGTCATGGGAGGGATTAGGTCCAGCAGAAGGGAAGCCCCAAATGCAGCTCCCTGAGGAAACACTTACACACCTGCACCTAATCTAAACTAATCCCACCCAACTGAGATTAGAACTGGTTTTTAAAGTTACCACAGTCAGCAGACAACAAAGTCTCTTCTCTGTCTTATCATGGCCATCCTTTTGAGTGTATTTTACTAGATTTACACAGATTTTACTAGGCTCAAATCTTCAGCACAACAAAAATTAAGACTGAGATTTAGTGCTCCAGAGAAGTAAAATTCAAGTCTTTCAGGCACATAACTGTTGTTTCTGTGGCACCAAAAGCAGAGTAAACTCCTGCCTAAACCCCATGCAGTTCTCAGTATTTTTGAAATAAAAGCCATAGAAAGAGGGTGGGAAGGACATTACCAAGCTACAGTGCCAAAATACTTCCTGAAGGCAAGCAGCAGGTGAGTACTTATAACAAATGAGAAATAACACCTCAAATACTGAGTGATGTTAAACACAGCATGACCTCCACTGCTTTAATGCAGATGAGCACATTCTAAGAAAACCTCATCTAGCTTGCAAAGGATTTTCCACATCTATATTCCCAGAGCATGTTTTGCTGGGCTGTTTGGGGGTTTTTTTGGCAGAGCTGTATCACAGATTGTGCAGCGTTACTGACTCCATTACCCTTTTTCCTCCTCATCCAAACCAGTTTATTCCCATGTTTCATCAGACCCAGTCCTGTGGGTAGCAGATAAACACAAGGCAATTTTAATTTTAACTTTCCTTACTTGCTGCATAGAGTGCAATCTTGTCATTGTCCTTGTGCCTCAGGAGATTCTCGGCATAGTTCAGACGGCTGCCCTTGAACCACTCCGGGACGTCGGAGATACTTTTGGATGTATCCACCACCTGAAAAAAACACATCCTTCACTCCTGGAGAAATGGAATACAATTGGTTTTTCACAGCTTTGTACACAAGGCAGCTCATCAGCTCCAAGCTCTTTGCAGACTTTATTAGGCAAGAATCACTTCTCCCAGTTTACACTGATCCTGGAATTAGAGGCCTGGAAAGTTTAATTATTTGTTAACTGTCACAGGCAAACACGTCACTACAACAAAACCACGGGAAGCTCTTTGCTGACAGCTCTACCTTTGGACCAGCCTTTACCACACAAATAAGACAAAATTGTGACTACACCCAGAGCAGGGGACGCACACAGAGCTCGGGAACAGCCCAAACAGGCACCCAGCACATTTTCACTCTGTGCCAGCACATCCAGCCCAGCCTCCCTCTCTGGAAGGTGTGAGCAGCCACTCTTCCCCAGCACGACTCACAGGGTACAGAGACACAGTGATCATTCCAAATAATTAATTGTATAGTCAAATGGAACTGAAGAGTTACAGCTTTTTATTCAAGGTCTCAATTTTTTTAGGATTAACAGGCTCCACCAACCTGTAAATAAGGATCCAATAAACCTACATTGAGTAACTCCCCACTTAGGATTAAGACATGCAAAGAATTGAAAAAAGCAATGAAAAATCATCAAATATACGGTCAGCTGAAACAACTTCCCCCATCTTGAACTAATTAAGCCTCAAAAGTATTCAGCTACCCCTTCATAAGTCACAGTTAAGATTAACTTTAATAACACTGATAGGTAAAGAGCCCCTTAGCATTAGCCAGAGGTCTAAATTCCATCCAAAATGCCCCTCTGCTTAGTGATTCAGCAGCACATTTCTTTGCAAAACCTTTAAATAGAAACGTTTTTTACAGTCATGTTTTTGAAAGCTTCAGTTTATACCCTCAGGTTCTCTCTCCTGGACTGCACATACATTACAGAAAGAGCATTCCTTCAGCCCAAGTGAAAGGCTCTTCTGAAAGCCAAGCAAGCCTCAATAAATCCCATTCCAAAAACCCAATGGTTTTGTGCTCAGAGAGCAGTGTATGTATCACTAGAGGCAATCTTAAAATTAACTTTTAAGTTAAAACTCACGTGGAAGTGCACTACTGCATTATTTTATTTCAAATGTATTTTCCAAAAAAGGGAACTCTGATTTCTTTGCTCCTAACAATTGGCAAGAACTGAGTTATAACATCTACACTTTATTGACTCAGGCTGCACAAACGATTTTTACACTAACATGCATTACTGCAGCAATTAGAAGCTGCTCTTAAAACTGACTCATTTCTGACTTCCTCAGCTTGAAGAAAAGCGAGCAGAATGTTTTCAGCATTTTCCAGGACAAGATCCAAGATAACTTTTTTTCCCTGAAGTGGAAAAAATCCTTCACAGAGCTTCTAAGAGCTCCACTAGCACCAGGAGCTGGACTCACACTCCAGGGTTTCCTCCCCAGGTAACACCTGGGACTGCCAGTTAAGCTCAACCTTTGGTAGTTGGATTTTGTCAGATGAACAACCTGATCCCTCCCTTGGAGGCCTCTCCACAGGGCCAACAGGTGTCAGGTGCTTCTCACAGCAAGGGGAGAAATTCAGACACATCCTCCCTTTAAAAACAGCTGCCTGGAAGTTGACATTCCAAGGGCAGTGCTGCCCTGCCAGCACAGCTCTGCACACTGAAGTTTCTCTGTTCGTTTCACAAGTGACACAGATGTCAACTGCTACAGAGAGACATCTGCACCTCTACAGCACATACTTCAAACCTTCACTGGGATTAAATAAAATCCTGGCTGGTTTTATTCTGCGTACACAAGGTTTTCTTGTTTTTCTTAGAATGACCTGTGGAAGTAGAAACTGTTTCACTGTTTGGGAAGAGGAGAGTCAACTCTGTTACATTAAACATTTTATTTACCTCAAAACAATGTTTACTTCCAGCAGACAGCCAGGATCAAGCTGTAAGACACTGCAAATCCACCTTTCCAGCCTCTAGCTACCACAGACCAGCTCAGTTACTCTGAGAGTTCCCAGAGTCTGAGCTAGCACCTACAGAAAATGTAAAGTTTAAGTGTTTATAGTGCTCAGACCACACACTTCCAAGCAGGCAAGTTGTTACACTCTTGCTGCATTCACTCATCTGAAGGGTGGGTCACATTAAATAAGACACCTGAGCAGCTCCATGCCAGGAAGAACCACTTGATCTATCATATCAGTACAGAAATCAGTAAAACAGGAAAAGCCAAAACAAACTTCCCAGTCCTCTCTGCAGGACTGGCAGCACTGAGGGAACAGATGGACTCCAGGCACTAAGGCAAGTCCAGTCCTCCCTACTAAATCCCAGGAAGGTTTCTACTGCATCAAGCTTCTCAAGTAATTAGCCCAACACCTTCCTCAGATGGAAAACCACAGGGTGATGTTGGTGTCCTACACCAGGACACCATTGGCATGATCTGCAGAGTCACCTTTCTTGCAAAGGAACTCTGTGGCACTGCCTGGTGCTCCACCACCACCACCATTCCCTCAGAGATATTTCCAGCCTGCACCTGACTGCAGAGCTTCCATAACCAGTTCTGCAAAGCCAGAGTGTAACAGGCGAACTTATTCAGGAAATGGGTTCAGGGAAGGCAAACATGAACCTGACAGAATGCCAGCATTTACAAAACCAGGGTGATACTCCACCAGCACAGTCCCAATGCAGAAGGCAGCGCACTGGCAGACTCCCCATGAGCAGCCAGGAACGACAGGGAGTGAACAGGGGCACAAGGACACTACAGTAGAACTGCTCAGGACAGCAAAACTCGAGGCTTTCACTTCCCTAAAGTGTACCAGCAACAGAACACCACCATCAACCACACCAGGAAATCCAGGACTAGATCAATTCCTTGTATCACTTGCCAGAGTTCCAAGAAGAGGTCAAATGATTGATTGTAACACGACTTTATTTCCTCTTTGTGTTGCACTGTGTAAGATAAGCACTGGACTTACCTCGTCATAGAGGCGGGAGCAGACGATGTTGCTGTACTGCCAGAATTCTGCCCAGAAGTCTGAGTAGGACTCCACTGACCACTGGTATAAATCATCATAGTTGGCTGGAAGGAAGAGATATGTGTCAGCATTAAGCAGGGAATTACAGGGATCTACACAAACTACAATTAAGGATATCCTGGATAAGGAAAATTCGTGGCTAAAACAATTCAGAAGCTAAATCTGACCAGAGAGTAGATCAGTTCTGCTCAAAGAAAGTGACTCTAGAATCAGGGAGTCTACCTGGACACCTGAACAGATGACTTCACCTGTATTACAAGCCATTTGCCACCACAGACAGTGACCTTTTCTAATAACTCCCTTCAATATCCACACACACACTCCCCCGCCATCCATACAACTGAAGATTAAACAAGGCCTGCTTGTTGACACTCCCTATCTATCAACACGATACTTTCACACAGCAAAAGATAAACAAGGCTTCCTGACTAGGGACGTTTACTGCGAGGTCCCAGCCTGGGGCCAAAGGCCTCTGATAGCTCAGTGATACAGAGATTAGAGGCACTCGTTGTCCAGCCCTGGGATCAACATCACTGCCACAGGAGGCACAGCCGATTTTCAGTGGATATGAGGTCAGCCAGACTGCAGCTCACCTTTCCATACTGAGACAGCATGAATGAAGTCAAACAAGATGTTTACTAGCTGGATATTATAAACCATGACCTGCCCTTAAAAACATGGAAATAAGCAGTTGAAGTGATTGTCTGATCGTGAAACACATGAAGTAACCTGAAGCACACAAAACAAACCCCAAAATTCAAACTAAATGCTGGAATTTAGTGTAGAACGGTTCTAGGTATGAATAATTGAAGCCATTTCTCACTGCAAGCCTGGAAGTGACATTTCCTCATCATGTCCACAATATCTGAAGCTGTGCCAGCAACCAATTAAATATCTCTGCCATCAGTGACAGTAAGTTTCCTGCTCTGCCAACTGTTCCCTATTCAATGCCATCAGCTAAACCATTCAAAGGCATTTTCACCAATTATCTCTGATTTTTCAGCCTGTTATCCAGCCAATTGCGGCAAAAGTCATCTTTGCAATGCCCCTTCTACAAGGAGGACATCTTCCAGCTTTTTAAAAGAAAAACATTCAAAACCATCTCTGCACTGTTACACACACTCAGCCACCACTTAACTGTTTCCCCACCCAGTCTGTCCCTTCCACACCAACCCTCTCCATCAAAGTGAGATTGTCCCCTAGGTATTATTGATAGACAAGGCAAAGACTGTTCTCCACAACAGATTTTATCTGCACATTGCCCAAATCCCAGCCTCTATACATCCTTTTTACAGTCCAGAGTTACTCATCACTATCCTCTACTCCACACATCAGCTGCACAGAGATAAGACTTGACACAAGAAGAACTCAAATTTCCACCTCCTCCTTCAAAACCCAATTGTATCACCTGCTCCAAATCATCTGATACATGCACGAAGCTACAGCTCACCACTAATTTGGTTTCTTACAACATGGACAGTTTGTTCTGGTTTGTCTATACAGCTTGTTCCAAATAAACTTCAGCATGCGAGTCCTTCAGGGCACAGGCCTGTTGCTCAATAAGAAAACACTACATTTTGTTACATTTCCAGAGCCACTATCTAAGGGACTATATCGCCCTCAGCTCTCCTCAGAGAGTCCACATCTTAATGTCACAGAGAGCATCCATTCTTTGTTGTGAAGAGCACTCATGACAATGAGCACCAGTGCAAACATAATGGAAGCTGACAAAGGCTCCTAGCTTTACACAGGAATCCACCTTCCAACAGAGAAAGCCACTTCCAAGTGGGATGAAAAGAGTTCTAGTTGTTTCAGCCATAAACACAGGCAGCCTGCTTGAAACTGTATTTGTTCTCACTAAATTTGTGTACCAGCTACACCATTCCATTCACTGCCTACAACCCTGGATTAACTTGCTTCCCATCCAGCGGGAGAGTGAAGACACCACACACCTGGATTCCAACGGGAAATCACCAGCAGCCAAAAGAATGACCTACCTTAAGGTGAGGAATTGTTTCCTGGACATGAACTGCCAGAAGCACAACTGACACTGCTGCCACTCCAGAACGCGTCTGCTCATACCACTGACACCTATACTGGACTGACAAACCTCCAAGCCACGTGCCAAAACTACTCCTATCAGCCTCCATCAGACAAATGATTACAGGAAAGCTACATGAGCAACTCGGGCTCCAAATACTTTGCGAGAAGGATATAAAACAAACTAGTCAGAACTGAAGGGTTTGACCTCCACGTGCACTGAAATTTACCCAGTCCATGATGTGGCTGAGCCCACAGAGCCAGCACCGCTGACTCCTGACAGCCTGGAGACACGACCTACAGCCTGCAGTTATGGAAAAAACAACACCCTGAGCTAGAAACACCTCTGGACACCAAACCCCTGCTCAAAGCAGACCTCATTCCAGTTGTTTCCAAGTCAAAGAACCACACAGCTCTTCACAGCCACACAGGTATTCCTGAACAAGCACAAAGCAGGGACCGCAGTCCACGAGCTGTGGTAGATGCACAGCAAACCCCCTTCATCTTCCACCACTAAACAACCTTATGCATCATCATTCACCTCCCAGTATACCTGGATATTACAAGACACACACTCTTCATAACGAAATATAGGCTAATAACTGCACTCTCCCACGCCTCCGCTGCTGAAGTATCACGCTAATGCTTACCCTGACCTCCGCCACAGCGACAGCGATCCCGCCTTCCCACATCCCTTTAAAACACCAAGTCACTCCAGTGCCGCTCCCGGCCCCAGAACTCCGGGCACGCCGGGAGCCTCCGCAGGTAGCGCTGCCCGGGCTGCCATCCAGCCGCAGCAGCGGGCGCAGATAAGGCTGTTTGCCTTTCCCATCCGCACACACCTTCACACCGGCGGATGCTGCCCCGGAGGCCTCTGGCTGAGGCTCAGGCAGAGCATCCCGCCCGCAGCTCTCTGCCCACCTGCCCCGGGGGGTGCCCGGGCACCCAGAGCTGAGCGGCACACGGAGAGGCCTCACACCTGCCACGGCCCCACGGTGAAGCCCCCACAGCCCCGGGATGTGCCCGCCTGCCCCCGCCCAGCAGCGCTCACCCAGGCGGAGCCCACAGCTGCTAGCCACGGCGGCGCGGAACCGGTCCATGTGGGTGTTGCGCTTCGTGTCAGGCTCCCACATCACCTGCGACTCCATGATCTCGGGCTCCCGGGACATGGCTGCGGCAGCGGAGCGAGGCGAGCACCGTCCGTCCCGCAGGCACCCTCAACAGCCGCGAGCACACCGCTCCCACCGCGCCCCGGCGCCGACTGCGGCCCCTCCTCCGTGCGCACGCTTTAAAGGCGCCGTGGATCGCATCACTCCGTAACCTTCCGCCGCAGAGAAAAGTGCGGGGCGGTGCGGCCCGCCCCGCCCGCCGAGGGGGCGGTGGGGACACGGGGGACGGCGGGGACCGCGGCTGGGCCGGGAGGGGCGGCGGGGACGGCCCGGGCAGCGCGGGGTCAGCCGGGCCCGGTGAGCGCGGGGACGGATGAATGGGGAAGCGGCCGCGCCGGACACCCGGTGCTGTCACCTCTAAAGGTCACCAGACGCCGCGTCGGCAGCGGGGAGGAACCATCGCACCCCGCTTTTCATCGGATCTCCGAAAAATTACCGCCGCACTGTTTGTTCATTTATTTTTTTTTTCCCCGAAGAGGTCCGAAGAAGTACCGACAAGTGTGTTTGACCCAAAAATGAGGCAAGAAACGCGTTTCTCCGTGGCCTCGCCATCCCAGCTACGCTTGTGTAACGCTCCCAGCCTACACAGCTTGCACCTCGGATTAAAACGGGCTCTGCTGGTGACCGTCGGGATGTTGCAACAACCGATTTCGGACGGGAATTGGCGCTACTAAAGCACTTAACAGCGTGCAATTCACTGCCCAGTCCGTGATCTTTAAGGGTCGTTTAGAACCAAAACGACTCCACGATTCACGGTTCCCCCATGCTGCTTATATAACTCATTTTCAAGGTCATGGTTTTGCTTCTAATTCATGGAAACCTCAAAAATGGGAATTTGATGGGGAAATCATGCAGGCGTACTGTCTGTGAAAGTAAAATACGTCTACCAGATTGTATACTTGCTCTATGTGCCATTCAGATTTTTTGTGCTAACACAGTACAACTGCTTTATTAAATTTGAAGGCCATGGAAACATTATTTAAACAATCCACAGTTTTTATTTGCCTCGAGACAGACCTTAAATCCGGCGTATTTTTAAACAACTCTCCCCAGAGCCTCAGGGACTCGGGGAGGCGGAGGTGGGATGGGAACACACTATCTGCCCCGTGTGCCTCCCTCGCCTTGGCAGCGCCCGGAGGTCAGTGGAAGTGTGAAATCCATGGCCGGACACCTGCCAAGCACAGAGATAAGGGACAAGGCAGGACGGCAGTGCCAGTGTCCAGCTCCCAGAGGGTTCAATGGGCTTGGGATCCGCAGCCCGTGGTGGGGAAACTGCCTGGAGAATCCGTCTTCCTGCGATCTGCGGACGAGATAACTCATATCAGGCACATGTCATGTACCAGTGGATGTACCCACGTAGGTTGTTGGTGTCCTAAACACCCTCACAACCCAAAAGGGTTTTGCCTCCCAGGCCAGCACAGACCTCAGACCCCGGGGCAGCCCCTCCGTACCATTTAGCCCCAGTGATGAACAGCCTGCCCTGCTCTGGGGTGAGCTGTGGGACAGCTGGAGAATTACACCCGAGCAGACACCTGCGGGATGCCGTTTATGGTTGTGACGCTCCTTGCCAGGACTGCAGCAAAGCTGTGATTTCTCATTTTTACTGAGGCCACCCCATGTCCCAAAAGGGTCACAGCTCAGGAGGGTGAGGCTGCCCACTGACCCCTGTGCTCTGGTGAGGCCACAGCACGAGCCCTGTGCCCAGTTCTGGGCCCCTCAGTTGAGGAAGGACATTGAGGTGCCGGAGGGAGTCCAGAGACAGCAATGGAGCTGGGAAAGGGGCTCAGCCGGGAGAAAAGGAGGCTCAGGGGCTTCTGGCCCTGCACAACTCCCTGACAGGAGGGGGCAGCCGGGGGGATCGGGCTCTGCTCCCAGGGAACAAGTGACAGGACATGAGGACAGAGCCTTAAGCAGCGCCAGGAGAGAAGTTTAGGTTGGACATTAAGAATTTCTCCCCAGAAAGAGTACTTAGATCCTGGCATGTACTCCCCAGGGCGGTGGTGGAATCACCGTCCCCGGCGGTGTTGAAGGGAAGGGTTGGCACGGCACGGAGGGCTCTGGTCTGGTTGGGTGGCAGGCTACATGCGATGCTTTCAGCAGCCTTTGCCAGCCGAAGCCATACCGTGACCCCGTGCCCCGCCCGCCGCCGCCGCCGCCGCCCCTCAGGGCCGGGCGGGCCCGGGCTGCGGACGGATCCCGCGCGGGGCACGGCGCCCGTGACGTCGCCGCCTGTGATTGGCTGCGGCGCGCCTGGCCCCACATCAGCCCAGAGCCCGCTCTCCTCGCGGCTGGGCCGACGGGGGAAGAGCCGACGCCAGGAGGGACCAATCGGCGCAGAGCTTTCTCAAGCCCCCCTCCCTGCCGACCAATGAGCGGCCGGATCAGGGGGAGGTGTGCCCAATCAGAGCGGCGCTTTCATGCCGCCCGGCGGGAGGGGCGGGGGTTCCGCCGTGGCTCTCTTCAGCGCGCAGGCGATGCCGAAATTGCTCCTTTTGGGATAAAAACACCCAGAATCACTGAACCAATTCGGCTGGAAAAGACGTCTGAGGTCATCGATTCCAACCTATGACTCAACACCACCCTGTCAACCACACCATGGCAGTGAATGCCTCATGCAACCTTTCCTTAAATACCTCCGGGGCCGGTCATTCCACCACCTTCCTGAGCAGCCCATTCTAATGTCTAAAACACCCTTTCTTTGAATACTTTCCTCCTTTAAAACAGCAGCAAAACTGCCGCTTTCTCCCACCCAGAGTAACCTGTACTTCTAAAAAGAAAATGAGCAGCTAAATCACCTGAGAAGGGACCCAAAAATCCTCTCGCTGAGCTGAAAAAGGTGTAATTTAGAAAGGACTGACCCAGTTACAGCTCAGGGAGGAAGGGGTATGATGGATTTGCTGATAAAACTGGGCTTTTAGGAAAGCACTTGCTCACTTATTAGCAGCAGTTTTACTATTGTAACCTTACCTAAGAGGGGCTTATGAATACATGTTCCCTGCCTTCATTCCAGGTTTCCCTTATCCAAACCAGTTTTCCCTCTTTCAAAAGTGACTTTGGAAAACTGGGAAGTAAAAGAAGGAAAACTGAACAAACCTTTAATGAGAAAATGGGCATTAAGAGGACTACAGTGACCGCTGCAATTAGTTTGGAGACTAGATTAGGATAGCCAGAGGAAAACAGCCTGAATAAGATTAACTGGAATTGCCCATTTTCAAATCTTTTTAAGCCTGGCCTTATGCCTGCTAATAGTAATACCAGGGTAGAAATGAAATCATGTTTTCTGCCTCAGATTAAATTAGGGGCCATTCAGATGATGCTTCAGAGCTGCTGAGCAGCAATAATGCTGCTGATGGCACTACCCCGTTGTGGGCTCTGAGGTAACCTGGAGTCACCTGTAAGAATAAATTGAATGATGAAATGCCTGGATCTATGAGATAAAAGTTTTGTAATAATGCCTCAGGGTGAGCTCTGCAATACACCGAGGCCTGACCATGATCCATTTGAACCAACAACTGGATTAGGAAATCTAAAGATTTTGGAAAGATTTTTTTAAGAAATCCTATATTCAGAGCATCGGCCAGCTGGTTAATGAGTCTGGATGAGAATAAGAAACTTCTGGGTCGTTTGATGTCCATGATCTGTGCAACCTCTATGTGGTGTCAGGAGTACAAGTAACCAGGACCAAAATCAAAGGGGTTTGCAGAAAGGGAAAAAGAAATAAAAGGAAAATGAAAAGGGAATAATAAAAAAGAAATGCCATGCTACTTTTTTGAGCATAATGATGACTTTAAAAGAGAGAACCCTGCAATCTGCTAAAACTCAGACACCTAGAAGCCCCCAATTTTTTTCTAAACACTCTTCAAATTGTTGTTGAATCCCTATCTCTAAGACTTACCCAGTTATTTTACTGAGGAAATAGAGAAGCACACTCATGCCTCCTCTGTACAGTGGGACCCTCACCAGAAGACCTTTCTATAAACCTTCCAGCTCTCCTCATGAAGAAGTTCAGTGTGGCTGAGGTCTGCCATGTTCCATGCCATGACGCAATGTATTCTTTGAGCAGACGCTTATTTCGTTTATTTAAACGAGGAGGGTGAAATCCCTTGTAATTTCATAAGAGCTGGGCAGTTGGACAGATAAACATACCTGAAATAGGCTCGTTGGGACAGGCCAGGACACCAATGAAATACCAGGAAAGTTTCCCAGATTATCCTGAGCTCATGCGAAGGACAGCCTTTGAAGGCAGCCACTGCCACAGGCCTCTGGAATTCTGTGAAGAACAGATGGGAAAAGACAACAGGCACTTTGGAGAAGAGATTTTGAGGGGATTCTACCGTGGAAATTCACACAGAGAAACAGGAACATTCCCAAATTTGCAGAAACGAGTCCCATTGGACCATAAACAGCACAAAGGGACACGGAGAAGGCCACTCCAGTTGGAAGCAAATCAAAGAATTATGCCAGGCACAGAAAACAACACTCATGACAGTTAATTATCATCAAGGTTTTTTGTATCAGGAGGCTCTTTACATGCGAGAAATGCCCCAGAAGCTGACATTTAGTGTGTGCTCAGAGTTTAAGCACGACATGGAATTGAGGGCAGATAACCAGAAATTTCACAAGAACCTCAAAAACACCTGTCATCAGCTACCAATCTGTCCTGGCAGAAGATGACGCTTCAGACTATACACAGTTATCAACAGATCAGCAAATCCTAAATGAAAGCACCCTTTATAAATATATAAAGCATCTATATCCCGCTGAAATCGAATCCTAAGTACCTTCCTGGATGTGGGCCCAAACCTTCCAGGGCCAAATAGAAAACAATGCTGAAAGGTCTAGGCCATTCTGCTAAATGTGAAAGTAAGTGCTTTGGCCAGACTAAAACTGGGAAAAAGGCCATAGCAGAGATGTCTATATTCTAAATATCTACTCCGCTACCAGGCTTGGGCTGAGCCACACGGTTGGCAATCGCCGCCGGGCTGAAATAATGAGTCAGGTTGGAGGCTGAAAAACAAAGGGAAATGGACGGCGTGTTAAGCGAAGGTGGCACGGGGGGCAAAAAAACACCAGCACAGCTCCAAAGGGTCAAACCCACACAGGTCCTGTTTTCTAAAGTCGGGGCTAAACCTGGTTCACCTAGTTCTGCATGAACCTTCCTCAAATCACTGGCTCAGCTCCAACGATTCAACTGAATTCATTCCAGGAAAGGTGCCGAAGGCTCTTTAACGACAAACCACTCCAGAGCCTGAGGTCGAGAACACGGAGCATGAAAGACATGCCCACATAAGAGATGCTCCAAACCGCAAATCATCTTTGTGGCCTCCGCTGAACCCTGTCCAGCAGCTCCTTATCTCCCTGGCACTCAGGAGCGGGGCACAGCCCTGCGGACGCGGCGCCTCTCTAGGGCGGAGCAGAGTGGGGAGGCTCGGCTGTGGCCGCTCTCTGTGGCGGTTCCCTGTGCGATTTTTCCCGGCGGTTCCCTGTGCGCTTTTCGCGTTCTTCCCTCGGCGATTTTCCCGTTCTCCCCTCACACGCCGCCCCGGGCCCGGAGCCCCGCCCGTCGGGGCGGCGATGCGGAGCGCGGCCGGCGGGCGGCGCTGCGGCGGCGGCGGCGGGAGCGGCGGGGCGGCCATGGCGGCGGCGCGGCGGGTGCAGCTCCGGGGGCTGCTGCTGCTGCTGCTGCTGCTGCTCGGAGCGGCGGGGCCCGGAGCTCGGGCGGCGCGGAGCCGCGGGGCCGACCGCCAGAACAGCCTCCGCCGCGCCGCCAGCGGCCTCTACCAGGGCGTCAGCGGCCTCTTCGGCGAGGACAACGTGCGGGCCCTGCAGAAGGTGAGGCGCCAGTTGCTGCTCGCCCACCCTCCCCCCCCCCCACACGCGCTTCCTTTCCGCTTCCTTTTCGCTTCTTTGCCCTCCGCCTCGGTGCTCCGGCGGTGATGGGGCGGCTCTCGGGCCGCAGCCCCGCGGCCCCATCGCCCCCCGGTGCGGGGCTCGCTGCTGGAGCGGCCGTGGCCTCGTCCCGGTGCGGCCGGAGCGCGGCTTTGGGGAGGAAAACGGGAGGCCGGGCTTGCGGCAAGCCGGGAGAAATAACAGCTAAACGCTGCGATGAAGGTGGTTCTAGGTGGGGGAGACGGGCAGGGCCGCTGGCTGGCGGTGAGGAGCCCTCCGGCTGAAATCCGGGCTGTCTGCATCAGCAGAGCATCCTGTGCTTGCAGGGCCGTCGGAACTTGCAGGAAAGCGGGCGGGAGCTGTACATCCCTCTGCTCCTGCTCTCCTCGGGCTGTAGGAAGAAACAGTAAATTCCGTTCAATTGACCTCTGAGTACACCTGGGACATTTGCGTGTGACGCCGGGGTCATCTCTCGGTTGCTTGATAAAACTGAATCTTTGGTTTGCTTTACCAGTTGTTGGTAATAGTGTTTTCTCTAAACTTCGTAACGATAGTAAAGCCGATAAAGTGCATTTTTTAAATCTTGCCAACTTATACATTTACATTCCAAAATACCTACAGTAACGATAATTGTAGTGCATAAATTCATGATTCACAGAGTTGAAAAAAAAAATTCAGATTTACAGGTTTTTTCCCATGGGGACTACGAAATAATCTGCAACCCTTGGTTAGTGAATTATAATTCTACTCATGACGAATAAGTCTCAAAGTGTTGCTTTAGGAATTGAGGATTTTTTTAATTTTCAATTTTATTTCTCAGTTTTTCTCAAGGTTGACAGAGAGGTTTGTGAATGGGGTGGATGTATTAATGGACACATTCTGGAGAATATGGACTGATTTGTTAGATGTTCTTGGAATTGATGGTAAGTGTGATGCCTGCTCACCCTTGAACTGTCTCAGCCTGTATGAGTGTTTACAAGCTAATGGGAAAACAGTTACATTTTATCATGCCGCTTAAACGTCCATCAGTGGTGTCTCTCTCTGCTTCACATGGCTTTGATTTTTCCTATTAGTATCTTCACACAGGAAGACTGAACCCCACCATTCCATTTCTGTATGTGCACCTACGGGATGTGTGTAGAATGATTTCCAAGGCACGGCTGGTTCCTTGGTGTCATCATTAAACGGATTCACACAGCCAGGAACAGCGCAGGGAAATCAGTCAGGACTAGAGAAAGGAAACACGCAGTTGAGAGCTTTTAGAATGTAGCTTTTACAAAGCGGGATCTGTAACCCCAGTATGAATTTTGACCTCAGGCTCTGGAGTGGTTTGTCGTTAAAGAGCCTTCGGCACCTTTCCTGGAATGAATTCAGTTGAATCGTTGGAGCTGAGCCAGTGATTTGAGGAAGGTTCATGCAGAACTAGGTGAACCAGGTTTAGCCCCGACTTTAGAAAACAGGACCTGTGTGGGTTTGACCCTTTGGAGCTGTGCTGGTGTTTTCTGCCCCCCGTGCCACCTTCGCTCCACGCTCATTAACACGCCGTCCATTTCCCTTTGTTTTTCAGCCTCCAACCTGACTCATTATTTCAGCCCGGCGGCGATCGCCAACAACCCGACCCGCGCCCTCCTGCTGATCGGTGCCATTCTACTGGCCTATTGGTTCTTATCTCTCTTCCTCGGATTCTTCTTTTACCTCCTGCACATGCTGTTCGGCCGCTTCTTCTGGATCGCCAGGGTGGCCCTGTTCACCCTGTCCTGCGTCTACATCCTGCAGAAGTACGAGGGCGACCCGGAGCACGCCGTGCTGCCGCTCTGCTTCGTCGTGGCCGTCTACTTCATGACGGGCCCCGTGGGCTTTTACTGGAGGAGGAACAGCAACAGCAGCCTGGAGGAGAAGATGGACCACCTGGATAGTCAGATCAGGCTGCTGAACATCCGCCTTTCCAGAGTGATCGAGAACCTGGACAGGGGCAGCGAGCAGTGAGCCGCGCCCTCTGCCCCGCCACTGAACACCAGCTCCGGAGGATTCCTACAAAGCACTGTCTCAGCCGAAGTTAACAAAGCAACAAAACGTCACATGGTAAAACAAGCAAAACAAAACAAAACAAAACAAAAAAAAAGTGTGCAGAGTTATAACTTTTCATCGTGTCTAAGACTAATTTATCTAGGTTAAACACTCAGCCGTTAGACTTCTAGGAGAAACAAACGAGAAAAAACCATTTACGAAATTCAGCTGTACATTCAGAGTTTTATCCAGTACTAGAATTTTCTCAGTAGATAAAACGCTTACTTTTACAAGCATTTAAAAACATCTTTTGTAAAGTTTTTATAAAAGCAAATTGAGTAGTCTTTCAGATATTGAAATTGAGTTAAACATATGCAAATTTGACACTTTAACGGTTAAAAAGAAAAAAAAAAAAATCTCAAGCTACCAAGCACTTCCATTGAGAAGTAACTGCTGTGGGTCCATATTTTTTCTTCAGAGTTGTGAATGTTTTTGTGTTTTTGTTGGCTTATTTCATTGCCTTGAAGTTGCCTTTCATAGAGTATCAGATGAGGAATTTTCTGGTAACCAGGCCAAAAAATTCACACCATAGCTTTTAACAGGAGGTGGGGAGTGAGGGAGAAGGAAGATCTGAAGTCCTTAAAAGCCAGTCCAGTGTGAGGAAGCGCACGTGTGGCATTTTGTCATTGCATTTCATCCCGGGAACTTTAATTTAATAGTGTCTGGAAGGAAATCTGGCTTAATAAATTGGCAGAGAATGAAGATGTAGCGTGACAAATTGTAATTCACGTTCAATCTGCACAAATGGAGCATTTTCCAAGCTTAAGTGCATGGAGTAAAACATGATTTTTTTTATCTCAGGACCCACGTACCTTCTCTCAGAAAAGGCAGCAGTTAAAACACGCGCAAATGTATTGTTGCTTAAAGCTTTCTCAGGACCAATCAGCGGCAATAAATTACCTTCAGGAAGATCTGGATTTCTTTTCTAAAATCATCATAGTTTTATAGGAGCTTTTTGCTTGAAGTCTGTGTCCTCATTAGGTTTTGGGAGAAGCCAGTCACCTTTCAGAGGAGGGTGTAGGGAACGGTTCTCTTTCAAAGCTGCGGAGCTTTGAAGCGATTTTATTTTGCAGGATTTCTGCGTTTCTTAACAAGCTTGGTAGGGTATCACTGGCTGTGCTGGTTTACTGAAACAAAGGTCACCTCAGGGAAGGAAGTGTGGAATGTGGTTTCACCTGGGAGCAGCAGCAGCAGCATCCAGGGGCACAGAGGTGTGCAGGGAGGGGAAGCAGCATCTCCCCCCTAGTGATGAGCACAGTGGTGGTACCACGAGGGGTGGGATGGAGCACAGCTGGAGCACTCCATATTCCATAGGGTCCAAACGAGCAGCTACATCAAAAAAAAAAACGCAACAAAAATTGGTCTAGTGATGGGGCCTGGCTACAAAGCAAGGGAACAAGGAGGAGGAGCAGGAGTTTGTTCCCCAGGTGTGCCTGCCAGTGCCAGCTCTGGTGGGACAAGCTGAGCGCAGCTTGTTCTTCCACTGGGCAAAGCTTTTGTTGGATGTGATGCTTAACTGAATGTAACTGTGGGGCAAATTCCTTTTTTTTTTTCTCTTTATGCTGAAGTTTAATGTTCTTCTTGAAATGTGTGTGCTACTTGCCTAACCTCTGTGGGTCTGTGTGTGACATTTCCACGGAGGTTGTTTTTAAATCCATGTTAATGGCCTTGACTCCTGGTGATCACTTCGGTTCAACACGGTTGAAGCTCATATGCACTTGGCACGGTTGGAATGCATTTTGATTTTTTTATGTCACTGTAAATCCCCCCTGCACCCCATTTATTAACAAGTACATGGTTTAGAGTTGTTAAATAACTGGGTTATCACAGCTTAAAATCTTTCCTGTGAGCAGATAGGGACTATGGCAACAAATAGTCCCCTTTGTCAAGCTGAAAATGTAAAGTACGGTAAATTCCTTTTTCCAGCTCATTTTCCATAGTATTACAGAGTCTTCCCTGTAAGCTCAGTTCTCCCTGCTGCTGAGCACAGAGGACTGGGCTAAAACAAACAACCTGGGAATTAGGAATTGACTAGTAAAGCTTGTCAGGTCTTGATGTGTTTTGTCAAATTCGAGACCTGAGGACCAAAGTTTGCAAACCTTGCTCATGTCAGCGTCTCCATCACCTTTCTTAGGACAATGTGCATGGGTCAGTTTGCATAGATTGTATTTCGTGTAGTCCATATTTAACGTTGGAGTTAAAAATACTGAATCATTTCTATATTAAGAGTTGTCTATGAGAAAGATTTCTTTTAAAGTATTATATAAAGGTTAATTTGGTTTATAGTTTCTCCCTATCTCACTCTAATAATTTGTCATAGTTTTGTAAAATCAGTTCTCCTATATTAATACTCTTAATTTCGATCACCCTGCTGCTTGAAAAATGGTATTTTTATATTTACTTGCATCCCATGTATAGCAAAATATTATGTGAAAAGCAGTATATATAAAATTGGGTATTTTTAATCAGTATTTTTCCCAGCACTCAGTTTTCACGTTAGTCAAATTCAGAAGTAATGATTTTTTTAAAGCACAATCTAATCTTCAAATATATATATATATATATATATAAATATATACTTTAAAAATGCTCTGTATTTTTAAACATGCACTGTAGTGAAAGCGCTTTTGGGGACATGAATGTGGTATTGTATTTAACCTCTTTCAACTTTTGTAAATACCTTTTACAAGTATTTTCCATACTGGGCCATCTAGTTTATCCATGGAGGTTTTTGCTGTTTTTTAGAAACCCATTCCAGTGGCTGCACTGCTTTTGTATCCCACAGAGATGTGTCACCTGTGGACAAACTCAGCCTGGCAGGTGGCGCTTCCCAGGGCTGGGGTGGCACTGGACATCCCTCAGCAGGTGACCCCTGTCCCAGGCTGGGGTGGCACTGGACATCCCCAGCAGGTGACACCTGTCCCAGGCTGGGGTGGCACTGGACATCCCCAGCAGGTGACACCTGTCCCAGGCTGGGGTGGCACTGGACATCCCCAGCAGGTGACCCCTGTCCCAGGTTGGGGTGGCACTGGACATCCCCAGCAGGTGACCCCTGTCCCAGGCTGGGGTGGCACTGGACATCCCCAGCAGGTGACATCTTCCCCAGGCTGGGGTGGCACTGGACATCCCCAGCAGGTGACATCTTCCCCAGGCTGGGGTGGCACTGGACATCCCCAGCAGGTGACCCCTGTCCCAGGCTGGGGTGGCACTGGACATCCCCAGCAGGTGACACCTGTCCCAGGTTGGGGTGGCACTGGACATCCCCAGCAGGTGACCCCTGTCCCAGGCTGGGGTGGCACTGGACATCCCCAGCAGGTGACATCTTCCCCAGGCTGGGGTGGCACTGGACAGCCCTTGTAGCTCCCACTTTTTGCCGTGACTTCGGGGAGCAGCTCTGTCACAGCCACGACCTGCTGGGGAACAGGTGGCACGGGGACAGCCCTGCCTGGCTGCTCCTACAGGACAGATCCCACTCCTGGACCTCTGGAGATGCCATCCCTGTGTGAGTGGCTGGACAAGTGCTGAGGAGGGGCCCTGGCTGCCCGGGATCGGCAGCTCCCCGGGGTTTTCCCCCGCCTGCTTTGGGAGCAGCCTTTGGAAGCGCCGCGGTGTTTTCCCCGAGCGGCTCCTGCGGACGCACGCACCTGTAGATATCCGATGTGTCCTGTGGGATGTGGCGCTTTCCCAGTGGTTGGTGGGTGTCAGAGTGCGGTGTACAAACCCGGTGTAGCTCAGTGCTGTTCTCCTAGCGCGTCCTTCACCTCGTGATTCGCTTCTCAAGACTCGTTGCGTCGTCGGTGTGGAAAATAGACCAGTATCAACCTTAGCTCTTCGGTGGTGTAGAAGTGTTTTAAGTGTGGTTTGCCTCACATTCTGATCTGTATTTGGCAGCTAATGGCGTTAAGTGACCATGAGTTCTCTTTGTCTGGGTTGGGGAATAAAAGGTTTTATCGTATCCGCATGTATTTTAAACTTTTTTGGATAATTCCATCGACCTGTGGTGACAGCACATGTAAAAACCGATCTTTTCCTTTTATTCAGAAGTTGTATTTGCTGTGGTAGCACTTGTTGTTGGCACTGATGGTAGTGATTTCACATCCTGTTTTGTACATCAGGTTTCATGATTACGGTGTTTAAGTTTGTACAATTGTTTATGTAAAAATGATTTGGTCTGAAGAGATGCTGTGTGTTCACTTCTTATCCCTAGACACATACGAGATCCTACTGGTAATACCGTTAAGTAGTTCCAACTGTACCAGACTTATTTTTTACTGAGCTTTACATGCCTTTATTTATTCCTTTATCGGACCATCCAAACCATGTACTCCGTAGTTCAGTATTTGTAGACCAGTTTCACGAATCAACTTAAAAGGTATTGTGGCAAAGCTTCGAATAAATGTTTACTGAGACTTTGCACTGAGCCGCGAGTGCCTGGTGAGGCTGCGAGGGGTGGGAGGGGAAGGGAGGGGAGGGATAGGGTAGGGTGGGACGGGATGGGATGGGATGGGAAGGAATGGGGAGGGATCGCGGCTCCCGGTGTGGGTTGGAGGCGTCCCGATCCTGCTGGATCGCCACGCCCCTGCCACGCCCCCTACCGCGCCACGCCCCTTTCTCCGCCCTTTTCTCGCGAGACCGACGTGCCCGGAAGTGGCGGCAGCGCGGTCCGCACGTGTGGCGGCGCCGGGCCGGGCCCGCTCGGGTCGCGCCGTGTCCCCGTCACCGGCACTGCCCCCGTCACCGTCCCCGCCACCGCCGCCATGGGCCGAGCGCGCCGCCGGCACAACTGGAAGGCGCGGCTGCCGCAGGGCCCCGCGGCGCCGCCCGCCGCCGAGCCGCTGGAGCTGCCGCTGGAGCTGGGAGGTGCGGCGGGACCCGGCGGGCTCCGGTCGTTATCGACAATACATCGGGCTGAAAGGGGCGGCAGGGCTGCTGTGATCGCAGTTGCTGTCGTGTCTTTGCTGTATTTTTATTACATTCTTGTTGTTATTATTTTTAAAACTCCCCAGGAAGGCGGTGGGTTGTCCGTCCCTGGATGTGGCACTCGAGTTCAGGAGTTGGACTCGTGGGTCCCTTCGACACTCAGCGCTTCCATTATTTATTAAAGCAACTATTAACGTATTTCTTATATTAAGCATTCGCTTTCTCAAGCTTCCTCAAAACTTTTTTTTTTTTTTTTTAAGATTGTTTGTTCTTCTATTTTTATCATTCAGAATTTAGTGAGGCGGTTTTTTAGTATTAAAATTCACTGGTGGTGCCCGGGCAAAGCAGGAGGCTGGGGAGTCACCCCAGGCCACGCCGTGTCCTGACCCTGGGGAATTGAGTAAAAAGGCAAAAATTGCATCATGTTGTTACATAAATGATGGGAAAATCGCCCTCAGGGCTATAGAAAGCTCGGGGTTATTGAATCCCCAGTTTGGAGGTCTTTTGCCCTTGCTGATGTTGCAGGATTTTTTCTTTTTTTTGGCTGGGCATGAGGGTTGTGTTTGTTAGGAATAGCTAAATCTGGCCTGGTGCTCGATAAGCCTGCTAAGCAGTGTGCTGAAAATAATCCACCTGGCACGAGTGAATAATCAAACCCTTGCCTTCAGATGGAGCAACCCTGAAGGGAATTGATGAAAGCAATGCCCTGGTGCTGCCAGCAAAAAAAGCAAAGAGGAAAAAAGCCTCGTGTGTTGTGCAACAGCAGAAGAAACCCCTGAGCAAGAAACAGAAGAAAAACCTGCAGAAAGTTTTGGAGCAGAAGGAGAAGAAAAAACAGGTGTGTTTGCTGTTTGTGGCAACAGCAGCTTCGTGGGTTTTCTCTTCAAATGGTGGTTTGGTCTTGGTGTGTGGAGAAAAGGGGGGTGATGGTGAGGGGTGTGAATTCTCAGGGGTGGATTCTCAGGTGTGAACTCTCGGGGGTGTCTCAGGGTGTGCAGGTGCTGAGGGTGATGTTACAACAGCAGCAGCCACCCCCTTTGCTGGGCACTGTGGCAAGGCTGCAGCACGCACGGGTGCAGCTCCAGTGGGGGAAGGCATCCCCTGCCCTCTCAGTGGATCAAGTGGTGCAGGAACACGAGTGGTTCCTGTCTCCAGGTTCCTGTTCTGACCAGGTATTACAGGTGTTGTGAGGTACATCACTGGCAGTCAGTGAGTTATTGCATTTTAAAGCACTCTGTGAAGCAGGTGCTGTGAGCGGCTGTGGCCTGCAAACCTCCAAGCCACCCTAACACTGCCCTGTCAGTGCTTCTGAAATGCTTCTTGTCTGTTTTCAGTGTGGGAATTAGAGCTTTTTGTCTTGGTGAAACCAGTCCTGGCCCTGTTAGTGTCTGAAGAATGGCTTTCACAAAGGAACTCTGGTTTTGGAGGTGGTTTAAAACTGGCTGCCTGACCTGCCAGTGCCATGTCCCACCTGAGGGATTTGAGGGGATGCTCCCATTGCTCCAGGCCTCATTCCAGTGCTTTAGTTCAAATCTATTTTCTTTGCTGCTGTTCTTAGGGTGCAGCTGAGCTGCTCATTGCAGTGATGTCAAGTCCCCATTTCTATTTTTGCTGTGGTACAGGGCTGAAATCTTCACTAGGGAGGGCTGAGCCTGGAGCAGCAGGAAGGTTTTACATCTGGATTTGCCAGGGCACACCTTGGAATGCTCTTAGTGCAAATCTTGGTGAAACAAGCACTGCTTTTGGTTGTTCTCCCCAAACAGAGAGCTGAGTTGCTGAGCAAGCTGAACGAGGTCCAGGCTTCTGAGGCAGAAATGAAACTCCTGTTCACAACTTCCAAGCTGGGCATTGGGGAGCGCATCTATCAGGCTAAAAGGTAAAGGGATTTTAGAACCCTTGCAATTGATCACTGCATTTGAACAGCAACATTCTGGGCTTTCCCTTGATTTCTTTTTTTCCTTCTTGGTGCAAACAGGTTCTTCAGAATGGACGGAGTTAAATGATTTGCTGTTTTTATCTGATAATGTGATAGTTATTTTCTTGTATTGAGAGGATGTTAGCTAAAAAAACCTGGTCTTTCATACAGGATGAGGTAGGTCACAATATGCAAGCTTTTGGCAATTATGCCTAACTACAAAATTGGTGGATAAACATTTATGTGTTTTCTTGTACTGGGGGACATCTACTGATGTTGACCAGAGTTGGTAGATTTATCAAGAGATGGATTTATTAGGAGCTGCATTTCTAGATTAAACTATAAAGATTCCTTCAGAAGAAATTAATAAACCCCAGGATAGAAAATGCTTAGGTACAAATCCATCAATTGGATCAGCCAAGGCTTTACCTGGCAGAGTTCTGAAAAGCTCCAGGAGTGGAGATCCTGGTTTTTGGGGAAGTCATGTCTGGTTTGAGGTCCAGAACACAGCTGACATGTGGATGTTTTGTTCCCAGGGTGACACAGGAGCCGAGGGCTGATGTCCCTGAAAAGATCAGGAGCATCAGCGGCGCAAACAAGAGAAGGCACAGCTCAGGTTCAGAATCAGAGCCTGAGGAGGAGCCCAGCAGCTCTGAGGAGGAGGAAGAGCAGAAACCAGACCCTGAGAAGTCCCCAGCCAGTGCTGTGAATGCTGCTGAGAAGGCAGAGGCAGGAGTGGGGAAGGCAGGCGCTGAGCAGCCTCCAGCTGGTCCCAGAGCCCCAGTTCCCCAGGCAGCCCCCAGCAGGGCACCCTGCCAGCCTGCAGTGTTCGTCCCTGTGGACAGGACTCCTGAGATTCAGGTGAGGCTCTGCACAGTGCTTACCAAAGGGGCTGGCGTGTTCCAGCAGCTGGGTGCACTCAGGGACCTTGTTCTGGCAGCTGGTGCAGGTCTGAGCTCCAAATCTGGTCCAGCAGCAGCAGAACTCGGTTTGTTTTAGGGTAGCAGCATTTATCTTTAGTTTTCCATACAGAATCTATTAACAGCCCTTTATTGTCCTCGCTGGAAAATCTTCTGGAGTCCCTTTCAGCCCTCCGTTGTTTTGTGTCTTACGCTGGATGGTTTTGCCCCATTTGTTGTAGGTGGGGCGTCGTGTGGAAACAGGAAAAGCTCTGCACGAGTCTAAGCAGACCAGACAGTTGTGAAATGAGTTTTCCCTTGAAGTGCTGTATTAAGAAACTCAAGGGACTCTGGAGTTTCACAAATTAAAGCGCAGGGCTTGCCCTCTGCTTTCTGGGAGGCTGCCTTGATGGCTCTGGCTCTCAGACATGCTCGTGTGGTATTGACTGGTTTAGAGCTTTCCAAATCACAGGCTTGCAGAATTCCTTTCGGTGGGTTTTATGCCCTGAGGAAGGCAGCAGTTTTCAGTCTAAGGAAAACAAAAAAGAAGTGAGAAGCAAGGCAACTAAAATCTGTGTTTTTACACTGTTTAGGAAGCAAGACTAAAGCTCCCAATCCTTGCTGAAGAGCAAGTGGTCATGGAAGCCATTAACGAGAATCCCGTTGTGATCATATGTGGGGAGACGGGAAGTGGCAAAACCACACAAGTGCCTCAGTTCCTCTATGAAGCTGGATATGCCAGGTAGGAATTGGGTTTTATGTGCAGCAAATGGAATTGCAGAGACAACATTTTGGGAGAAACTTTGCTGTAATCCGTGCATCTTCAGATCAGTACAGATATAACAGAAGGGAATCCCAAAGCTTCCTGTCTGTGTTTTTATTCCAGCTGTAACTAAGAGTGAGGCTGTGAGACCGATGCCACTTAATCTAGAGCCATTAGTGCGAAGTCCTGTTGTCACTTTTTGCTCCTCTATTTAATTGAAACAAGCCATCCTTTTCTTTTCCTCCCCCTGTTAGTTCCAACGGCACCATCGGGATCACGGAGCCGCGGCGTGTGGCTGCTGTGTCCATGTCCCAGAGAGTGGCCAAGGAGATGAACCTGTCACACAGGTGAGCTTGAAAAACACTTCGAGGCCTTGCTGGAAGGTGACACTGAGATGCTCTGTGTGAGTTGTCAGAAAAACCCTTTTTCTGACCCAGAGATGGAGCTCCTGAGAGGGTTTTAAAGACTTTTATTCCGTTTTCAGTCTCATGAGAAGGGTGAGACTGTACAGATGTTACAATTCACACCATCACAATCAGAAGCCAAAATATTTCCTAATTACAATAAGTGGGTTTTGGCCTACCAGTTTTTGCCTCACAATGCTGCTAATGCTTCTAAACCAATCACCTGAAATACCCCATGTGGGTCTTGCTACATCTTTCATAGTTCTATTTTTCCAAAATATCTGCTCTATTTGCAAAGTCCTCATGTGAAGCTTGTTTCCAGTTCCATTTCTCTCTCAGCAATGTCTGTCCTATCCCGTGGCCTTTCTCAGTCCCACACTTTATCTCAGAGTTTGCACCCAGCTGCACAAGACTGTGTGAGCCTTCTGCCAGGCTTTAGGAATTCCCTACAAATCCATTTCCCGCAGTGAGTGACATGGACTTTCTCATTCTCCCTGTGCTTTTTCCCATGTCTGCCCTGGTGTTTCCCCACAGGGAGGTTTCCTATCAAATCCGATACGAGGGGAACGTTACAGATGAGACACAGATCAAGTTCATGACAGATGGTGTGCTGCTCAAAGAGATTCAGAAGGTGAGTTGCTGTCTTCAGTCTTATAAAAAGGGAAAATTTTTGTATAGCTTGGGAAGAGAGGCCAGCGTGGGTTTGTTGCCAGTCTTTCAAATCAGAATCCCTTTCAGCGCCAGAGATTTGTTTCACCTCTACTCTTAATATTCCTACTCAAGTCCCTAAATGTTAGTTTATGTTGCTATTATTAATTGCTATGCTATGATATGATATGATAAGATATGATATGATATGATAGTTTATACTATAAAATGAGAGCAAGAAGAGACTTGGGAACCAGGCTGCTTTGGGTAGGGTGAGTGCGTTCAACTCTGTGAGAAATCCAGCTGTGGATGGGGGTCAGGGCTTGTGTAGCTGTGGGATGTCCTGGCTGAGGCCTCCTGTGCTGAAATCCATCTCTCTCCTCAGGACTTCCTGCTTTCAAAGTACAAAGTCATCATCATTGATGAAGCCCACGAGAGGAGCATGTACACGGATATCCTGATCGGCCTCTTGTCTCGCATCGTGCCCCTCCGTCACAAGGTGAGAGGGGCAGGGCCACTGCTCTGGGCAGGGATGTGCCACGGAGGGGGTGGCACACATGGAGAGGCTCCCTGAAGAGGGGATTCCCTGTAGTTGGAACCCTGGAGGCTGAAAGTTTCAGGCTTTCTGTGCTAAAAGCTGCTGACCCTCAAGCAAGCGCCACATTTGACCTGAGGCTGTGGAACAGGTTCCCAAAATTGAGTGACGGCTCTGGGGTTGTGGGTGAGTGGTTTGAATAGAATTGTGTGATCTCACAGGGTGAAAAATTTAGATTTAAGGTTTTAGTGTATAGTAATGTGTATGGGGCAAGATGGAGGATTTGGGGTGTTGTCCAAGTCCTTCTTTACCTTCTTCTTGGTTTTGGGTGGTTTTTTATAATTGGGTGAAAAAGGTCTGCATTGCTTTGGGTGGTCATTGTTGGGTCAGAAATATAAATCATAGAGGTGTCCCCTCGTTATTGGGTGATTAGCACTTAAATAACCTTGGAAAGAGTTAGAGGCATCCATTTTACCTCCATTTTCTGCCTTGCTAGTCAGAGCTCATGGCTCGTGAGGCCGTGATACAGATAAAGATTAATAAACACTGACTCTGAACACCAAACTGTGACTCCCATGTATTAATCCCGGCTCTAACACGAGGAAGAAAAGATAAAAACCTCACACCTGTGACATGAAATCCCATGGAAATCTGGCAGATATAACACTCAGTTTAACATATTTGTCTTTCTGGAGCACAGAGCCTACACCAAAGGGGAAGTAGTACACGTCAGTACCAAGAGATCTGGTAAAATCCAGTTCATTTGAGCCTTGCAGTGCCACAGGACACGTGCAGATAATTGAACACCAGCAGCCTGGGAGAGAGGAAGGTGTTTATTGTTGCACTGGCTGAGGCTGCCAGCAGCAGTGCCCAGGGGAGGAGTTGTTTGGGGCACGGGGTGACAGATTTGTGTCCCTGCAGAAGGGGCTGCCCCTGAAGCTGATCATCATGTCGGCGACTCTGCGAGTGGAGGATTTCACTGACAACACCAGGCTGTTCTCTGTTAAACCTCCTGTCATCCAGGTACTGTTCCCCTCCCTGGGAGCTGAAATCAAACCTTTATAAACCTTTAATAAAACCTTTAAAACCCGGGAGCCTTTATAAAACCAGTTACAAAACAGGCAGCACTCTAGTATTTCCAGCTGGTGCTGAAATCTTTCAGATACTGATTTAAAAACAGGCATTTTGTTTAGGCTATTGTTTCTTCTGGGACTTGCTGTTTTGCTTTCCACTTTAATCAGAAAACCGCCCTGGCAGAATCTGATTATCTTGAGAAACTCTTAAGTTACGGTTCAGGGGAACCAGAAAGCCTCAGTCTGAGTTGATGATGTGGAAGGGAGAAAAACTTTGGTTTCTAGCAGGATTCTATGGTGTTCAGAGCAGACAACACCAGTAATTTCTGTGGGCTTGGTGTTTTGTGAGGTACCAAACCCCAAGAGGTGAACAGAAATCCAGGGTGAGCTTTTCTGGTTGTCCCGTGAACACTGTGATGATTGATTGTGTGGAGTTATGACAGCAATTAAACCCTTAATTGCTATTTCCTCTCCAGGTAGATGCAAGGCAATTCCCTGTAACTGTTCATTTTAACAAGAAAACCCCCCTGGATGACTACAGTGGGGAGTGCTTCAGGAAGGTGTGTAAAATCCATCGGATGCTGCCTGCAGGTAAGAGAACCTCACTGCTGAGAACCTCTCAAATTCCTTATACTGAACATGTCTAAAGTTTTTGTGGGATTTTTTTTCTTCCCTTCCCTTCCCTCCTTCTTTTTTTCTTTTTTTTTTTCTCTTGCAGGTGGGATTTTGGTGTTTCTAACAGGCCAGGCAGAAGTTCACTCTCTCTGTAGGAGGTTAAGGAAAGCATTCCCATGCCAAAAAAACAACGCTGCAGGTAATGCTATGGAAAGTGTTAAACTTCAAATTAATCCCGCTGAGAAGTGAGTTTGCTTTGCATTTAAAAATGTGAACTTCTATTTCAAAACCACAAAAAACAAGGTTTGGGGAAGGGGCTCGTTGTGGATGATTGTCATGAGTGATGTTAAACTTTGTGCTGGTTGGAGTTTGGGAAAAGGCTCCAGTTCCCCTCTGCCTTCAGTGTGACTTCTTCCACACTGTGCATCCCCAGAAAGGTGGGAGGGGGACCAGACTCCTCCCAGCACCTTTTCCAAGAGGAAAAGCGTGCTCAGCTCACAGCTGCTCCACTGGCTGGTTTTGTAGGAGGAGAGGATGACAAAGAAGACTCGGTGGAAGAAACCAGGAAATTTAAGAAGTCGAGGAAGCGGAGGAAAGTTCTGGTAATGTGTGATGGGTAAAGAATTTCTCCAAGAGACAATAGGTGCCTCCCTGCAAACAGCACTCCTGTGGAGCTCTGCCTCTCACCGGCTCTTCCAGACTTGCCTGAAGCCCTGTAGCCCCCATGTTTCCCCTCAGGAGTTCCAGCAGTGCTGCTCACACTGCTGAAACTCCAGATGTTTTGGCCAGGAGATTGGTTTAGATTGAGTATTGACCACTAAAACTTGAATGGAAGGAGCTCCAGACTTGCTGGCACCGGGGCCGCTCCTCATCTCACCATTTGTTACCCAGAATTTGAGCTGGTGCATCTGTTACCAGGGCTGGTGTTTGGCTTGTGCTGATGCGCTGTGTTAGCAGGAGATGCTGATGTTACAGATACCCTGATGTTTTAGGGGATGCACTGATCCCTCTGCCACCTTCAGGCCAACACATCTTTGGAGTCAGTGCTCAGCTTTGCTTTCGAAGCAATGCAAAGTGCTGCTTGTGTCCCCCTCTTAACGTGTTGTTTTCATCTTTCCTCTCCTCAGACACTCCCCAGAATTGATCTGAACAGTTACTCTGTGGTACCAGTGGATGAGGGAGATGAAGACAGAGACATTGACAGTGATGATGATGCTGCAGGCTCTGATCTTGACCTGGATTTAGGAGATGGAGACTCAGAAGAAGGTTTGGCACACATGAAAGAAAGAATCACCTGTGACATGAGTTGGTTGTCCTGTGCTGAGCTGCTGTGGCACCAGAGCAGCCCCATGTCGTGGGAAAGCTGTTCAGGTTTTCCAGCTCCAGTGCCAATTACTTTGCTGGTTTTAATGAGGTGGTGTTTGTGCAGATGCTGTTGGGACTGAGCCTGGAAGTTGGACTGAGCAGTGTTGGTTTGTTTCCCCGCAGATGAGAAATCCGACTCGTCCCTGCCTCTGTATGTGCTCCCTCTCTATTCCCTGCTGGCACCAGAGAAACAGGCAAAGGTAAAGGATTTATTGTCACAGTGAGCAGAAGATCTTACAGATAGGAGTGATCATTGTCTGAAACCACAAGTGAGCTAAAATTCCCACCTTGGACTGACTGTCAGCTTGAATTTCCCAGTGGGCAGGTTGGGATGGACTTGGGCTGTGGTCTCCCTAGTGTGCCACCTCAGCAGGGTGGGAGGGATGATCACCCACAACCCTGCGGGATCTCTAGATCCATCCTGGCCCTGGGCACATCGAGGTGCTGCTGCCAGCAGGCAGCTTGAGCAGATTCCTGTGTTCCCTCCTGCCTCTGGAGGCAGCAGCAGGGTCTGGACACAGCTCAGAGCTGGCGTGGGCTCCACCTGGAGCCCCTGTGGTCATTTCTGAACCTTAACCGGGCTGGACAAAGAGCTGGGGACAGAGTTGGGTCTCTGCTCTGACTCTTGGGTTCCCCTTGCAGTGCCATATGCACTGCTATCCCTTCGCAGCCCATCCAAGAGGACTGCCTGCCCCTTTTCTGCCCCTCTTTTTCCCCTGGGCCCTTTTTTTCCCCTTGGCCCCTTTTCTTTCTTCCCTGCCCCATCCCTGTCCCCCCCTGCCTCTCACACTCCCCGCTGTCCCTTGCAGGTGTTCAGGGCTCCTCCTCCCGGCACCAGGCTGTGCGTGGTGGCCACCAACGTGGCCGAGACGTCCCTGACCATCCCGGGCATCAAGTACGTGGTGGACTGCGGGAAGGTGAAGAGGCGTTTCTACGACAGGATCACGGGGGTCTCGTCCTTCAGGGTCACCTGGATCTCCCAGGCCTCGGCCGACCAGCGGGCGGGGCGGGCCGGCCGCACCGAGCCCGGCCACTGCTACAGGTCAGCCCCGCTCTGCTGATGCTGAGGGCAGATGGGAGGAGTGATTCAGTGGGCAGAATTAGGTTTTACTCAGGTTTTCCTGTCTATAATAGTATAATAATAGCATTATTATATATATAATATATTAGGATTGCTATATATATAATAGTGTTACTATACATATACTAATATATATATGTGTTATTTTATATATGTAGTACATATAATATATACTATTATTCTACTATTATTATAACAACAGTAGAATAATAGCATGTATTCAAATATATACTATTTCAGGAAGGTTAATCATTTCCACTAGAGTAATTAGGTTAAAAGGTCATACAAACAACTTACGCATTTCACAACATTTTTCTCGCAGGGGGTTGATTGAATCTCTCCTCTTCCCTTAAGCAGGTTTTATCCCACCTTCTGTAATCTCAGAGCTCTGTTTGTTCCTGCCATGGCATCCTGGTTATCAAACCAGTCATGCTAATTAAGTGTGTCTTACTCTCTGTCTTGTGTATTCCCGCACTGCTGGATAGCAGGGGAAAAAACAGCCCAGGGGGGTTTCAGGGGGGGTTGCCAATGGTTTGGGATTGTCTGGTGTGACTGTTCTGGCTCTTTTTCTGACAAGGTTGGGGTTAATAGCACCAGAGGTGAAGTTCACGTTCGAACTTAGGTGTTTATTATTAATTATTGTCGGGTTATGCCCTTTGCTGAGCCAGAGGTGGGGCAACTGAGAGGTGTTTTAAAGACTTTGATGCTGTTTTCAGTCTCATGTGAAGGGTGAGACTGTACACATGTTACAATTCACACCATCACAGTCAGAAACCAAACTATTTCCTAATTACAATTAATTATAAGCATTTCTTGGCCTATCAGCTTTTGTCGCACAATGCTGTAAATGCCTTAAAGCCAATCATCTAAAATCACCCCTCGTGGGCCCTAATACAATTCACCTTTCACAGTTCTATTTCTCCAAAGTATCCAGTCTTATTTGCAAGGCCATCCTTTGAAACTTGTTTCCAGTTCCATTTCTCTCTCAACAATGTCCATCCTATTCCATGGCATTTCTAAGTCAGCATTTCTTCTCTCAGGGTTTGCATATTATTGCACATTATATCATCGCACATTGTGTGAGCCTTCTGTCAGGCTTTGAGATTTCTCTACAAATCCATTTCCCATAAATTGCCATCTGTATGACAGTCTCACAAGCCGTGGGTTCTGCAGCACCTCTAACAAGGTGCAGAATGGAGCACTTCTCTATCTCTACGAGGTCTTTCCGAGCACGATCTGTCCAGTTGGGAAATGCCACCTAAATTATCTTTACTTTAAACCCAATAACCAAACCACTTGAAGTCTGCAATGCAGACTTTATTTACCAGTTAGAGAAAACCACCCAAAGCCATGAAGAAGGAGGAAGAAGGTGAAAAAAGAACGACTAACCTCCACCCTAAAATCCCCATCTTGTCCCATATGTATTACTATGTACTAAAATCTTAAATCTAAGTTTTTCACCCTGTGGGATCACACAGTTCCATTCAAACCACACACCCACAGCCCCAGTGCTGTCACTCAATTTCAGAATCCTGTTCCACGGCCTCAAGTCAAATGCAGTGCCTGCCTGAGGGTCAGTGCCCTTCAGCACAGAAAGCCCCAAATCCTCAGTGTCCAGAATTCCAGCAGTCTGCCCTGTGTTCCAGTGGGAGAGGTGAATCCTAAATGCGAACTGTCACTGGTGATGTTGGTTTGAGGTTTGAGTTTGGCTCCTCAGGGGCCTTTCTCTTGCTGAAAGCTCTTTATTTTCATGGTTGGATGAGATTTCACCACGGCCAGATGAGATTTCACCATGGCCAGATGGATTTAACTCCAGGCTGAGTTAACTTGTTGTGAATAAGGCAAATGCCCCAACCTGTAAATAATGATGTGATTATATAAATACTATCCACAGTTGCCTTTTTTTTTTTTTTCATCCTTTGCTAATTTTTTCCTGCATATCTTTTAAGATTTCTTTAAAGGATCTAAATAATGCTTCTGGTCCACTAGGTTATATTCTTCAGCAGTTTTCATGGACTTTGAGAAATTTTCTGCTCCAGAAATAACAAATCGACCAGTAGAAGACTTGATTCTGCAGATGAAGGCATTAAATATAGAAAAGGTGAGTTGGAAAGGGCTTTGTACTACAGCACCCATTAAAGTGGCTGCCCTTAGGAGCCAGAAACCAACAGAAATGTGTTTTATTGTCATTGCTTGGAGCAATGAAATTAAGACCCTGAGAGTCTGTTTTGGTTCTGCACATTGCAGAAGCTGCTCTTAATTCCACTAGGCCTTAACAGACGTGTTTGTTCAAGGAGTAAATGCTTTCTTGTATTCTTGGAGGTTAAAAAAAACCCCCTCTCTAAACAGGGTCTGTGTTTTGGAGATACTTTCAGAAAGCACAACACTTAAATTTAGACCTTATTTAGCCTGCCCTGGGCGGTGCCTGCAGTCAGTGGCAGCTCAGGGTGATTCTGCTATTCCTGTTTCCTCATGCTTTTGTTCCAAGCATTTCCTGCCATTATGTGTCCTTTCCTTTCACTCCTGGCAAACATCCTAGATGTTTTTCTTCGGTACACGGAACCAGAGGGGAGGATTTCCCTCCCTCCCAGAGCTCCTTGCTGTGTTCACACTGTTTCCCAGTGAGGGCCGTGTCAGTGATGGACTGAGGGGCTCTTCTCTTGTGTTTTAGGTCATCAACTTCCCCTTCCCAACACCACCTCCCACGGAAGCCCTGGCAGCAGCTGAGGAGCTGCTGATAGCCCTGGGTGCCTTGAAGGAGCCCCCCATGACAGGAAGGTAATGCCTGTGCTCCCCCATATATATAATAATTATAATTATTATAATAATAATGGTATTATGTCCTGCCCTGCTGATCCTGTGGGCTCTGCTGTGCTCCTGCCTCCTCTTCCTCCTCAGCCCTCACATCCTTGGGCACAGAAAATGGCATCAGCTCAGTCTCTGTTTGTTTTGCTGGCCCTGGGTGTGTTTGGGCAGGGAAATCGTGCTGGGAGCCCCATGCAGGGCTGTGTTAGGAAGGGGAAATCTTTCCCCCAGCCTTTGGGACCAGCACGTAACCAAACCTGAGAAAACACCTCGAATCAATTGGGCTGCCAGAACCAGGAGCACGAGCTTGTTCTAATTCGAAGTTCCTTCATTCCACGGGCTCTCTTTCCCCTCTCCCAGGCTGAAGCAGCAGCTGGCAGCAAAGCTGAGCTGCCCCATCAGTCCCCTGGGCAGAGCGATGGCCACTTTCCCTGTGGCCCCTCGCTATGCCAAGATGCTGGCACTGAGCAGGCAGCACCACTGCCTGCCCTACACCATCACCGTCGTGTCTGCCATGACTGTCAGGGAGCTCTTTGAGGAGTTTGACAGGTGAGTGGCTGAGCCTGGCGTGCTCCTCAGGGGCTGTGTCCCTGTCACACTCTGCCCCTCTGCCTGCAAAGCCCAGCACTCACAGGGGCTGTTCTGTGCTTCTTCCAGGCCAGCAGTGAGTGAGGAGGAGGCAGCGCAGCTGAAGGGGAAGAGAGCCAGGTTTTTACAGATGCAGAAGGTCTGGGCTGGGCAGGGGCCCATGCAGAAGCTGGGGGACCTCATGGTGATGTTAGGTACGGAGCCTGATTTCCCTGTGCCATTCCCCTCATCCTGTTGTCCCCCTGTCACCCTGAGCCCTCAGCCTGGCACAGCCAGAGGCTCCCCTGTGCTGTAGGACTGTAGGAAAACACTCCCAGCAGTGTTTTCCAGGCTGCTCTCTGGGCAGCCTCCGTTTCCCCAGTGCCCAGAGGAAACTGAGATGCACACATTGCCTGGGGCAGTGCTGGGTTTAACCAGGAGAACTGATCTCTCCTGTCTGTGCGTTCCCAGGAGCAGTGGGGGCCTGTGAATACGCCGGGTGCACCCAAAAGTTCTGCGAGGACAACGGGCTCCGGCACAAAGCCATGCTGGAAATCCGGCGCCTGAGAGGGCAGCTGACCACAGCAGGTGTCTGGGGCTGGGGAGGAATTGCTCTGTGTGTCCTCCTCTGGGGGGATGGCACGTCCACCGAGCTGATTTTTCTCCTGTTGGATCTCCTCTCACCTCGTTTTCCCCGCAGTGAACTCGGTGTGCAAGGATGCCAAACTCTACGTTGACCCAAAGATGAAGCCCCCAACAGAAGCTCAAGTGACCTACCTGAGGCAGATCGTGCTGGGAGGGCTGGGGGATCACCTTGCCCGAAGGGTTCAGCCAGAGGAGCTGCTGGATGACAAGTGGAAAAATGCCTACAAGGTGACCAGCTTGAGTGGGCTCGGTTCCTCCTCCCCTGCGTGGCAGAAAGATGCTCCTGTGCAAAGCCCAGGGTTCTGGCTGGGTGCAGCACTGAGGGTGCCTGTGCTGGCTTCCTGCAGCTCCTCTCTGTGGAATTTAAGTTTGCCAGTGTTGCCTTTCCCTCTGCTCACGAAGGAAATGTTATAAAAGAGCCAAGAAGTACCATTAGTTCATCCTGTAAAGTGCTTTGTGCCTCCAGAGAAGGTGAAGCAGAAAATGATGGCGTGATTAAAAACCTCCATCACTTAAAGCTTACAAATGCCCATCTGAGAGAGACTGAAATGAGATGCAATGAAGGAATTGAGTTGTCAGTAACTGCTCTTAACTCTGCTTCAATCTTTGTGCCTCCTGACAGACTGCACTCCTGGAGGACCCCGTGTTCATCCACCCCAGCTCAGTCCTCTTCAGAGAGCTCCCAGAGTTTGTGGTGTATCAAGAAATTGTCGAGACTACGAAGCTGTACATGAAAGGTGAGTGCTGTGGGCCAGCTTGTGCTGCAGCCGTGGTGAGGAGCTCAGAAATGCCTTGGCAGAGAGTTTCCCCTCTCTGCTGGCTGAGTGCTCGTGACTCCTGGGATTTGGATCTTTAAGGCTTCCTAGCTCTGGATCAGGAGATAAATTGGCCTTTTTTGAACATTTATCTGGCAGAATTGGCTGGAGCAAAGCTCAGCTTCTGAAATACCTGCTTTGCCCCAGCCCTGCCAACCACAGCCGATCTCTGAACAGATTTTTTTACAACATAAAAAGTCTGACTTGAAAAATGAGGGACAAATCAATCTGTGGAGATGAGATCCTGACCGCGCCCTGTACTCATGGGGCTGCAAACCTTGCATTCAGTTGTGTTTTCCCTCCTCAGGTGTGTCTGCAGTGGAACCTGAGTGGATCCCTGCCCTGCTGCCACCCTACTGCCACTTTGGGAAGCCTCTGGAAAACCCTCCTCCCTCCTACTGCCCTGGCACGGGCCGAGTTCGCTGTCACAGACCCAGTGTCTTCTGTAAGTGTCACTCAGGGCTTTGTCTGCTCTGGAGCTCCTGGGATGCTGCTTTAACAGGGTCAGGCTCTGCTGGGGCTGTCCAAGGAGCTCAGCAGTGGTTTGAGCACCTCCATGGGGTTTGTAGCATTTAAATATTGGCATTTCCCATCGAAATGGGCGCTTTGTGGAGCCCATTGTGAGGGCTGGCGGGGGTGGCAGTGCCCTCCCCACTTCTCTTGGCACCTGTGTTGTGCCACCTCCCTGGAAATGTGGCCTCCTCAGGGAGCAGGGAGGAGACCTCGGGTGCTCTTTGTTTCCAGACCGTGTGGGCTGGCAGCTCCCTGCTGTGGAAGTCGATTACCCCGCGGGAATCGAGCGCTACAAACACTTTGCCAGGTTCCTGCTGGAAGGAAAGGTGAGTGTGTTCCAGCTGCATCGTTTCCCTGATGTTATCAGTAAGTTTTCAGCCCAATTTTTGGAGGAGATGAGCTTTATGGCTTCGTTTATTTGCGTTTTCCCATTCCTCATCACTTGCTGGTGGATGGAAGAGTTTGTTGTGGTTGATGAGGTGGGTAAAGTATCTTTAAAACACAAAAAAAGCGTGAAAAAGAAAATCAGTATTTCAGTGAAAGACACCCCCAAATTTAAGTCCTTTTTGTGCAAAGTAAAGAAAGCTAATATCCCACGTCTTTGTCCACCTTGAGACAGAAGAATTGTCCAAGGAGTCAGGACAAGACTTGGGGACACACGGAGAGGAGGAAGATGATGATGGAGAATATGAAATGGAAATTTGTAGTAGCACAAGTTCATCGATGGTTGTTGCCATGTAACAATTAATTTACCTTATTCATTAGATAATTGCTGTGCCAAATCTTGCAGGTCATTAAAAAGCTGAGTTCATACAGCCGGTGCCTCCTGTCCAGCCCCCTCATAATGCTGAAGACATGGTCCAAGTAAGTTGTTAAAAACAAACTTCAGGTCGTTGTCTCCACCACACGCTTTTCACCTCCTTTCTAAATATAAAAAATTCAGTGCTGAGAAGGGTGTTGGAGGCTGTGATCTTGGCTGTAGCTGCAGGGTGGAGAAAATGAGTTTTCTCACCAAGAAAAGTCGTGTCCCAGGAGAGTTGGTGGTGGTGGGGGCAGTGCAGGACACGTGCTGGGCTCTGCCGGCCACTGCTGGTGAGCTGAATGCTCTAGCTCTGCGAAAATGTGCTGATGAACGTTGTTTTGTTGCACCATGTCATTGATTCAGGCTTCAGCCCAGGACAGAAGCCCTCCTGCAGGCTCTAGTTAAAGAAAATTGTGATAATCGTGATGCTTTGCTGGCTGCATGGAGGAAAAATCCTAAATGTAAGTGTTCTGCTTGCCTAATTATCAGTCATATCACTGCAGTGCCTCAAGCACTACTGAATTGTAATTTCAAAAATGGACTATTTCATTTATGAAGTTTCAAATATTTCCTATTTTCTTACCAGAAGCAGTAATGTCTCATGTTTGGTTCTTGTGAAAAATGACAGAAAGCACTTCAGAAAACAACATTTATTTCTATTCTAATATTTTTTTTTATAGTTGTAAACACAGTTAAAATGTATTAGACTGTGGTGGTACTGTCTGTGAATATACTGATTTTTTTTTTCCTGGTCAAATGGATTTTCTTCAATATTGGGTGCCAGATGCTAGGAATTCCTTCACAGAAGCAGCAGCCAAGTGCTGCAGTGGTGGCTCACAGGAATCCCTGTGCACGGAATCATCCAAGCTCCAGCACCATCCCTGCCGTGGGATGCTGCTGCTGGCACGGTGGGGAGATCCCACAGGAGATGATTTTTCCAGGCAAACTCTGTAACTGTAAACTCTGCTCCTGTTCTCTTGCAGATCTGCTCACAGCCTATTGCCAGTGGGTCCCCGAGGCCATGCACCAGGAGGTGGCCCTGAAGTGGCCACCAGTAGCCCTGTGACTGTTGGTGTGGATGGATTCCTTTTCTCCAGGATGTTTTGAGAGCTTTCCAAGGGTTTCCTTGGAAACCTGAAACAGATGGACTCACCAGCTGTAGCAATACCTTTTTGTAAGCAAACCAGGTGTTGTTCTCTTTTCCCACAAGTCCTGCCAGCTGTTTGGCTGGTATTTCATAATATTAATGATAATGAGATGGATATGGACTAATATTTCATAATATTAATGATAATGGATAATTTTATCCATTGTATTTTACGGATTTTTTTTTTTACCTGAAGCTTCTCTTTGGACTATATTAGTCATGTGAACTGTAATAAATATGTAAAGTTCTTGGTGTGGATGGGAGAAATGCTTGCTGTCTGGGATGCTGCAGTGAGCAGAATATCAGAGCTGTGCGGGCACATCCTCACGGGTGGCAGCACATCCAGATGCAGACAGAACCTGGGCAGCAGCTCAGGACAGGAAGCACAAAAATGAGGAAACTCGTGGGTTGAGATGGGAATGGTTTAATTAGTGAAGGGAAAAGGCTCGAGCTGGTAAACCCAGTGCTCACACTGTGCTGATGGGCTGCTGCTGTGGCATTGCTGGAGGATAAAATCTGCACAGGGACTCTCTTGTCCCCATCTTCTGAAGGAAACTGGTGCAGCCCAACTGGCTGGATGTGATAATTCCCACTGCTCCCACATGCCTCAGGGGTGAGGCCAGGATATGAGGAAACATTAAAAATATCCAAAGTGTAGGAGCAGCACCTTTAGGTTTGGAGGCAGAAGGAAAGCAGCCCCTTGCCCTGTGTTGTCAGTCAAACGCTGCAGCACCACTGGGTTTGGGATGTCCCCGGGCAGGAGGGAGCTGGGGGATCTTGGCAGGGCTCCTTTCTTTAGCAGGAATTGCAGCACGTCTGCAAACTCTGCTGAGGGGAGGGAAGAAAAAGCAGCAGGCAGTTGTCGAGTGTACTGGGGAATTTCGGCTCATGGGGCAGGAAAAAGCAAAAAGCAGCGGCTTGGTTGAGCCAGGGCAAAAAGTGGAGATGCCGGGGATTGAACCCGGGGCCTCATACATGCAAAGCATGCGCTCTACCACTGAGCTACATCCCCTCCTGTAGCCGAGCCTAGTGCAAGTCCATAAACCCACAGCAGGAGCCGCAGGCCGGGCCGGGCGGTGACATCGGGGTGACAGGGCGGTCACCTCGCGTCCCCTGCGCCCCACGCGGGGCCCGGCGGCGGCAGCGCCCGCGGGATGGGAACGGGACGGCGGCAGCGCCACCTCAGCGGGACGCACCGTCATAGAGCAAGGCAGAACAGGCTTACATGTGTCCGTCCTCGTTAGTATAGTGGTGAGTATCCCCGCCTGTCACGCGGGAGACCGGGGTTCGATTCCCCGACGGGGAGGTATCATACTTTTTGTCCCCGGCTGCCATTTTTTGTGGGCGGCCCCGCGCAGGGTTTGTCTCTGATGCTGCCGTGGAACGCACCCGCCGGAGGGGCGGGACGAAGCCGGCAGAGCTGCGTTTTGTGCCGGGGCAGGGGAACGTGCGGAACCCCCCGCGGCTGCTGGTACCTGCGGGTTTCCTGGGAACGGGAGTGGCTGCGGGAAGGTGGGAATCGCTGGACCCCGCAGGACGGAACCCGCGCGGGACGGCGGGCAGCGGCCGGGCAGGGGAGCGCGGGGCGGGGTCGTATCCACGGCCAGTGAGGGCGCTCGCACCCGCCGAAATAGCTCAGTTGGGAGAGCGTTAGACTGAAGATCTAAAGGTCCCTGGTTCGATCCCGGGTTTCGGCAGAAACTTTTTTTTTTCCTCTTCTTTCTCTCTCTCTTCTTTTTTCCTTTACCGTCAAGACGGCTTCTTTTGCCGCCGACTGGGGGCTGCCGTCCCTGCGTCGGGCGGCTGAGCCGGTGCCAACGCAGGCGCTCCCGCGTGTGGGACTTTTGTGTCACGGACCGCTTCGCGCAGAGCGTTGCCGATGGAGCGGGTCATGCAGCCGCCGCTCGGGCATGACCTGGCCCGCGGGGAGCTTCTTTCAAGCCGTCCTCGTTAGTATAGTGGTGAGTATCCCCGCCTGTCACGCGGGAGACCGGGGTTCGATTCCCCGACGGGGAGGTTGATTGTATTTTTCTTCCTTTTTTTGCTTTTCGGCACGGATTTCTCTGATTTCCTATGGAGCAAAAACATTCAGTTTTCTGTGCGCGAACGAGCGCGTTCCCGTCTTTCTGAGGACTGTCTGAGGATCGCACCAGGCTCTGTGCACAGCAGCGCCCGCAGCGCACCCGGGCCTGGCGGGGCTCGGTGCGACCCCGGCCGCCGTTCTCCACAGCGGGGCCGGCCCCGCGCGAACCTGGCCGGTGGGCAGGACGGGAAATGCGGGCAGGGGGATGTAGCTCAGCGGTAGAGCGCATGCTTTGCATGTATGAGGTCCCGGGTTCAATCCCCGGCATCTCCACGTGGGTGTACTGCTCTTTTTCTCCCGATTTGTGGTGATGTTTAATCCGGTTGAAGTCACCGCGTCCCGTTAAGCAGCAGCAAACTGACCGCGCGGCCGAAATGGGCTCACAGTAGCACTTCCCAGCGGCATGAAGTGGGTTTTATTTTTCCATTTGGTTCTCCTCAGGCCTATGCAAACACACACAGCTTTTTGTGTCCCACTGGGTGTCCTATCTCTGCACTAAGGGATACAGGAAGCCCCAAAAGGACAAAGCACCAAACCCCGAAATGCAGGGGGACAGTGGCCACTCATCCCAGCCTGACAGTGCCTGGCAGTGCAGCCTCAGAAGCTCTGCTCCGCGTTCCCAGAGCCAAAGAGGAAGGAAAGAAGCCAGGACACCACAGGTGACTGCACTCCCTGGCTCTGCCCACTCCCCTCCGCTGTCCTGCTTGGACCCTCGGCCGGCTTGGGAAGAGCTCTCAGAGAAACAACCGCCCTGCTTTGATCTCCTGCGGAAGAGAGACGGGAAAACTCCGTGGAAACTTTGTGGCTGGGGAAACTCAGTGGGGCTGGGAGAGCTGAGAGCCGTGGCACAGCTGAGAGGTTTGGTCCAGAGACGCCAAAGCCCACGCAGAGCCTGAGACAGCTTTGATCTGCTCAGCTCAGTGGCAGCTGTTCTGTCTCACTGCCTGGTTACCAACAGCAGCAGGGAGATGACCGCTGACAGATGCAAAGTGACATTTCCTGCCACACTGGCTGAAACAGCTCCTTGTGCTATTTATTTACTCATCTTACTTCCAGTTGTTATTTTGAGCCAATGTTTGGCCGCAGCACTGCTAAGCGTGAAGATCCCTGTTGTAAATTTCTCCCTGGATATCCCTGACAGCTGTACTTTTGGAATGTGCCCTGCATGTGAATGTAAGAGAGAGTTTGTAGTAACAGGCATGAAGTAACAGAATTTTTGTCACAAAATACTTCCCCATGTGCCTTTTCGATGATTTTCTGCCCAGTCCTAAGTGCTCACCTTGTAACTGAAAGTACAAGCTTAACATTCTTACTCACTTTGTGCTGAGGAAAGAGCTAAACCTGGAAGGCTTCTCCAGTTTTTGTTGTTTGTACATTCCCAATGCATACAGTGTCAGCCACTGAGCACTGAGAAGTAAGAAGTAAGTAAAAGACTTCTGTGGCATTTTTTTTCCCATCTAAATGACACAAATGATTGAGATTATTATCCCTACAGCTGTGGTAGTGATAATAACACAAAGCAGCAGAGGCCAAAGAGCTCCCCAGAGAATTCCTCTCCTGTAACAGCTCCGTGTGTCAGGCAGACACAGGCACTTCTCAAACCACAAAGCTGCTCCTGGAGCTCTCCTTTCAGCTGGTGAGCAGCCCTGGGTGTTATCAGTGTCCCTTCCATTTCCCTTGGGCGCTGCCAAGGGAAGGATTTGCTAGGCAGATTGAACTGAATGGCACTGCCTGCATCTTGCAGACAAAGCTCCATTCTGTTCCCAGCTGCTCCCTGGAATTGCTGCGCAGTTTGGGGAGGATGGTGGAGGAGCTGGCTGTCAGAGTGCAGCAGAGGTCTGTCAGAAGGTGCTCTTTGAGAACAGAATAACAAATAGGCATTATTATTGTTATTTCTAATTTTACCCGGATTTTAATGAGCTATACACTACACTCAGATGCATACTCCACTATATGTGCGCACTTATATACACACACTCATTATCTCTCAGGTACACCATCTGCAGGACTTGATCTCTTTATCCATCTGGCCTTTCTTTGTCACACACTCATTATCTCTCAGGTACACCATCTGCAGGACTTGATCTCTTTATCCATCTGGCCTTTCTTTGTCCCTCACATCCCCTCTCCAGGCCCCCTGATCTCCATCCCCTCCTTCCTGGGGTGGTCCCGGCCCTTCCAGGCTGCTCCAGCCTCGGCCCCAGCACCAGCAGAGCAGCCGGACACCTTCTCTGGCCTGTCCCTTGTCCCACGGGCGCGATGGCACCGAGGCTCTGAGATAAACCTGCTCCACCCGTGCCCATCCCGGCGGCGTTGTGCCCAGGTGGGTGACACAGAGCACCCTGCCCCACCACGTGCAGAGGCCTCACAGGGAAATAACACTCGAGGGACGCCTCGGGATAAAGCAACGACCTCCTTCCCTCAGGAACCCCCTCACGGTGTGTGGGGCCGCGGGCAGAGCCGACCCTGGCCCTGCCCCAGGGGTGGAAGCCAGGGAGATGTTTTTCAAGGCAGAGGCGCAACTGCAGGGTTTAAACCCCTGAACATAATGAAAGACTCTGCCAGAAGCCGCGTCGTAAATGTAAATGCGGCTGCGTCTCCAGGTTGGGCCCACTGTGACGGGCCGGCCACGGCCCCGCTCCGGCGGCTCCGGGCCGGGTTTTGCGGCGCTCCGGACGCGGCGCTCGCCGTCCCGCGCGCGGCGGTCTCAGCGCAGCCCCGCGAGGCGCCGATCCCTCCGCGCCGCCCTCCCCTCTCACCCGCGCAGGAGAGCGGAGGCGCGCGGCGCCAGGAAAATAGTGCGCAGCGGAGTGATCCGAGCGCGGGGGCGGAGCGCCGGGGGGCCATATATGCACCGAGCGGGGGGATGCGTGGCGCAGTTGATTCTGGGTGAGGTTGGTGGTGTGGGCACGGCCGAGCGGCGCCGCGGTGAGAGTTCGGCGGGGAGAGGGCCTGGACACGGGCTGGGCGTCCGGGCGGAAGGGAGGGGTGTGTGCACTGAGGAACTGCGGCCGGGGGCGATGGCAGACGGTGATGGCGGGGGCAGAGCTGGGACGTTGCCTTCGCCTTTAACGGCAGCACCGCCAGGCGGTGGCGGGGAAGGGCCAGGGCCGGCGGCCGCCGGCAAAATGGCGGCGGCGCAGGCGCAGCGGCGCTTCAAGAAGGTGGTGGGCGCGCGCCTCGGGCGGGAAGGGGAAGCGCGTGGGGGCCCCGCCCCTCCGTGGCTGTGGGCGGGGCCGGCGCTGTGACGTCACTGACGGTCACAGCCCTGGGTACGGGGAAAGGGGAACAGTCGCTAAAGCACGGTGGTTTTCCCTCTTCCAGGGAAAAATGCAGATCTTCGTCAAGACCCTGACGGGCAAGACCATCACGCTTGAGGTGGAGCCCAGCGACACCATTGAGAATGTCAAGGCCAAGATCCAGGACAAGGAAGGCATCCCTCCTGATCAGCAGAGGCTGATTTTCGCTGGCAAGCAGCTGGAAGATGGCCGTACTCTCTCTGACTACAACATCCAGAAAGAATCCACGCTGCACTTGGTGCTGCGCCTGCGAGGTGGAATGCAGATCTTCGTGAAGACCCTGACGGGCAAGACCATCACCCTTGAGGTCGAGCCTAGTGACACCATTGAAAATGTCAAGGCCAAGATCCAGGACAAGGAAGGCATTCCCCCAGATCAGCAGAGGCTGATCTTTGCTGGCAAGCAGCTGGAAGATGGCCGTACCCTCTCTGACTACAACATCCAGAAGGAATCCACCCTGCATCTCGTGCTGCGCCTCAGAGGTGGGATGCAGATCTTTGTCAAGACCCTGACTGGCAAGACTATCACTCTGGAAGTGGAGCCCAGTGACACCATAGAGAATGTCAAGGCCAAGATCCAGGACAAGGAGGGCATCCCTCCCGACCAGCAGAGGCTGATCTTTGCTGGCAAGCAGCTGGAAGATGGCCGTACCCTGTCTGACTACAACATCCAGAAGGAGTCGACTCTGCACCTTGTCTTGCGCCTGCGGGGTGGTAACTGAACCAGCAGGTTGTTGCTTCCAAATAAAAGGTTCCCTGCACTTGTTCATTCCAATAAAGCTGTTGCATCCATAAAAAGTTTTGTGTCCCGAGTTACATGCACAGCCGTTCGTGACATTGCCAGACTCCGGGCTCTCGAATAAACAATAATTATGTAGTTTCCACAGACAAAGGAGTTGCAAAACTGCCTTATGCAAGGCTTCCACATGCCTGGTGATTGTAGCTAATCCCTCAGCCGTGGTTTCCCCGGGGTTGTATAAGTGTTCTGATACCTGGCTGCAGCTCAGTGCCCGCCTGCAGATGTTGTGCAGCTGTGGGCGTTGTGTAAGCAGGGAAAGCTGTAGATGCTCCCGGGTCGGAAGGCTTTGAAACAGCTCCTGGTTGCCCAGCAACTGCCCTTATTTTGGGATTAGTGGAGAAACAGCGGAAGGGTGATCCTGCAGCTCTGTCACAGGCTGGGGTAACAGGATGTCTCTGCTGGTCCTGCAGCCCTTGGGCTGGAAAAGTGGGGTGGGAAGTGTAGATCTCATCAGTTACGGGGTGGACTTGTTTTTTTGTCAAGCTTAATGGCATTAGGCAAGCAGCAATTTCAGATGTACTTACTGGAAATCTGAATGTGCCTCATTCCAGCTGTGCCCCAAGTGGAAATGCTGCTGAGCTGAGCTTTCACAGAGCGGTTTGTGTATGCCAGAGAAGCTCTGGCAGAAGGGAAGTTCCCTGTGAAGGGAGGTGGAGGTTGCAGGAGGGGCTGCTGAGTTAACCATGGGTGTGTGGGGACGGAAAATGGAGAGTAAAACAGAAATTTCCTTTCTAGGAGTGCTGGGATGGACTCAGCTGTGGAAGGGGATACAGTGGGAGCTCAGTGATGGTCTCAGCTGGTGACTGGCTTCAGGGGGACCAGAAGGGATCTTACACTGCCTGGGTGGGATAACAGGGTGACTCCAGTAACACCAGTTGCCTTTAGTACTGTGGCCTGTAAGGAGCAAGTCTGGAGCACCAGGATGTGTACTGGGGGAAGCATTTGAATGCTAAGGAGCTAAATCCTGTGTAGGTGGGAGCTGGTGCTGTGCCATCCTGGACATCCTGGCCTCTCCCACTGCAGTGCCCCAGGCTCTGCCCACGCTGCCCTGGCTCCCTGAGCTGAACCCCAACAAGTGCAATGAACAGTTTGCCACTGTGTGGGCTTTCTGTCCTCTTGGGATGTCAGAATTCACAAACTGAGCATCTCAGGTGTCCCTGCTTAGCCCAGGAGACGGTGTCACAAATGCAGGGAGAATAACTGCAAGTGGTTCTGATTTAAAGGCAGCCTGACTGCTATCAGGGAATGACAAAAGCCTCCACAAATCACTGCAGAGCTGTCTTCTAAGAAATCCTTTTATTTTCAATATCTCATTAAAAACCTTTACCGTGGCATATTCAAAAACCACGAAGCTGGACAAATCTGTAAATGCCCCGAAACAGGCTGCAGCCAGGCAGAGCAGGAAGCCTGCAGGAGAAACCTGGGCTGTGGTCTCAGCCTCTGCTGACCACGAAGGGAATGGCATGAAAGTTGTGTCAGGAGGGTTAGGATGGGTGTTAGGAAAAAGTTCTTCCCACACAGGGTGGGAAGTGGTCACAGCACCAAGCCTGCCACAGTTCCAGATGAGTTTGGACAGCACGCTCAGGCACAGGCTGGGATTTTGGAGCTGTTCTGTGCAGGTTCTTCACTCGATCCTAGAGGGTCCCTTCCAGCCCAGGACATCCCATGGCTCTGTGACCTCTGCAGGTCCCTTTGCTGGGTTTGAGGAACCTCAGGGCTCACAGTGGCAGCACCCGTGAGCAGATACCACAGCCGGGGTGGGATCAACCACAGAACAGCAAAATTTGATGAGAACAGCAAAGCGTGTCAGAAACTTTAAGGTTGTCAGGACATCTTTTGTTCTACCCATGGCAGAACATGCTGTTCCCAGAGATCTTTTCACAGCTTTGTTCTGCAGCGCCTCAGGGAACCTCCTGGATTTTCCTGGGGTTTACTGGGATTTGAAGAAAAATTCCTTTTGCAGCATTTCTTGGTAAAAAAAAAATAAATTAAAAAGTAAAAGAAAACACAGCTTTTGCTTTGTGCTGTTCTGAGGGCGTTGCTGCTGGGAGAGGGGGCCCACCCCACAGCAGAAACCAGCCAGGATTGAACAGAGACCTTGGTTAATTGATAATTAAACAGAGTTAACTGGTTATTAAACACAGGCAACTATCAGGGTAAAAGGTGTAGAAGGAAAAAATAAAAGTCACAATGAAGTGTAAAGATACAAATGCAGATGTTCCACCGAGGTGGGGGCCCTGCCTGGTGGCAGCCATGAGCTGGTCTCCTCTCTTTGTGCAGGACAGTGTGTGGCAGGTGGAAGCACTCCAATTTCCAGATGTATTGGCCCCCCTGGGACAATGGGACGTTGCACGTGGTTGATTTAAAACAGGTTGTCACAAACTGGACTCTTATTTTCTGCTGCCTTCTGGATGCTTCTGGGGATGAGTCTCAACAAGGATTTTATCCAGGGCCACTTTCAGATGCACAAGACAGACTATAAAGACCCAGTTCCTTGGAAAAGCAGAGTTGAATTAAATGAGAAAACAGAGGCAGGTTAATGGGTGATGGATGTTTACTCCTCAGGCAAGACATATACAAATATACACATGAATACAAATACATTTGTGTATTTTTTGTCTAGCATGTAATGACAGAAGAAGGAGGAATGGCTTCAAACTCAAAAAAACCCAAGATTAGATTAGATATTAGGAAAAAAAATTACTGCGAGGATGGTGAGGAATAGGAACAGGTTCCCAGAGAAGCTGTTGCTGCCGCTGAATCTTTCGAAGTGTCCAAGGCCAGGTTGGACATTGGGGATTGGAGCAACCCGGGAGAGTGGAAGGTTTCCCTGCCTATGGAAAGGGGGCGGAACGAGATGATCTTTAAGGTGCCCTCCAACGCAAACCCATTCTATTCTACAAACCGCCTGACTGAGCGATAGTTCATCTATTTACATAGGGCCTTTCTCTCTGTATTTCCCCAATTTGCCCGTTTTTCCGCCCGCGCACACGCGTTCACACGGCCGCCGCGCTCCGCTTCCCTTTCCCGTCGCGGGAGGGCGTGATCAGGGGCGTGGCCTTCCGCATCAAGCCCCGCCCCGCCCCGCGAGGCCCCGCCCCTCCGGCCGGGCCGGGCCGGGCCGGGCCGCGGGGCCATAAAGCGGCCGCGGAGCCGGGACCCGCTCCCGGTGCCGGTTCGCTCGCGGTTCGGCTCCGCCCCGCCATGGCCGTGGCCCGCCGCAGGCTGTCCGTGGGGCTGGGGCTGGCCGGGGTGGCCTGCGCGCTCCTGGGGGGCTGCCTGCTGCTGCTGGGGCCCGTCATCGTCCGGCAGCAGGTCATCAAGGTCAGCGGCGTGCGCGGGCGGCGCGGCGGGGGCTCGGTGCGGGATGTGCGGTCGGTGCAGCCCGTGTGTGGTGCGGGGCTCGGTGCGGGGATGCGGGGCCGGTGGCGGTGCGGAGCGGGACGTGATGCAGGCGGTGCGGGGATGCGGGGCTCGGTGCAGCCCGTGTGCGGTGCGGGATGCCCGGCTCGGTGCAGCCCGTGTGCGGTGCGGAATGCCCGGCTCGGTGCAGCCCGTGTGCGGTGCGGAATGCCCGGCTCGGTGCGGGATGTGGGGCTCGGTGCAGCCCGTGTGCGGTGCGGGATGCGGGGCTCGGTGCAGCCCGTCTGCGGTGCGGAATGCCCGGCTCGGTGCGGGATGCGGGGCTCGGCGCAGCCCGTCTGCGGTGCGGGATGCAGTGCTCGGTGCAGCCCATGTGCGGTGCGGGGCTCGGTGCGGAGTCGGGGGCTGGAGCCGGTGCGTGTTTTGCCTTGCGCGGTCCCGGGAGCCGAGCGCTGGAGGTGGTGGTGGTGGCAGTGTCGCCGCTGCAGCTCCGAGCAGCCTCAGGCTCTTCTCACTCTGGGCAGATGCGGGCTCGGGGTGTTCCGCCCTTGGTGGCAGCAAATTTGCCCGGAGTGAGCAGGTTAACTGGGCACCGCTGGTTAACGAGGGCTCTTTGCATCACTGCAGTTGGCTGGGGATGCCGCGCTTGGCAGAGCATCACCCTAAGCACCCTCCCTTCCCTCCTGCCTGTACCTGCAGCACCAGTTATTCTTTTCGTAAATAGATGAGCAGACTGCCGGGCTCACACGTGCTCCGGTGAGATGCTTTCCCAGCTGGAGACAGGATGATGTGCAGGAGCAGCCTCCAAGTTATCCTCTCTCCTAGACTGAAAGCCTGAAGAGTTGCTTCTCTCAAGACCTGTTTTATCCACAGGAGAGGTCGTGAGGCTGAGGAGGGTTTGTCCCCAAAATGTGGGGCTGCGAATGGAGCTGTTGGTCTGTTCAGTAGCTGCTGCACAGTTTTAGGAACCAGCGCTCCTGTCCCTGCTCCTGGGACACCAGTTACCCTGCTGTAGTGTAGAACTCATCCCCACATTTAGCCAAACCTCTGTGTCCCTGTCCAGGGCAGATGTGCTCCCTGCCTTGGCCTTTCTCCAAGCCTCCACCTACCCAGGTCAGCCCCTGAAAATTTGCTTCTGATGAAAGAGGTGAACAAACACCCCAGAGCCAATGGCTGGCAGTGAGTGTGGCGCAAAGTCTCTGCCGAAAATGACCTACTTAAACATACCCCTTGGAAGTGCTGCTGGCTGGGCAGAGCCAGACAGTCCTGTAGATTAAACAGCACAAAATCTTTGTTCAGTTTCAGGGCATCAGGAACTGGGACCTGCAAATAAAAGGCTGAACGGCCCCTACGGAACAGAAATGACGTTTTTTTGTGCAAAAAACCCCTTTCTGCCCTCTTTTTAGCCAATCCTGATTCTTTCAACCTAATTAGCTAAGTCCTGGTAATTTGCAATGAGAGCAGAAGATGAGGAAAAGATCAACCCTTGTTTCTCCTCCCTTCACCTCAGGCCCTTGGTCTCCACATCTTCAACATGATGCAAAATTGCCTTGAACTTATATTTTTTCCATTTCATGTTAAGCTGAATAACTGAGTGATGGTGGGTGAAGACAAACATTCAGACAAGACCCCTGCTGAAATTCCTGGGTTGCTCCTCAGAGTAGTGTGGGTGAGAGGGGCTGGTAAAGGCTGCTTTGCCCATCCTGGCTCCCCGAGCCCTGTCAGGATGGTGTATCCTGGTGGAGAAGCACTCAGTTACAGAGGGGTGGCTGTTTCAAGGATATCTTTGGGTGAAATCTGCAGGGAAAGATGTGGGAAGCAGGGAGCTTGGAGCCTGTCTCCTGCCCTGTCTGCACAGGGGGGCTGGCCCTGCAGAACCTGGGGATATTGCTTTTCTGGAATGCCACAGACCTTGCTGCCTGCGGTACGAGCTTGCGCACAGTGAGGCTGCATCAGCTCAGCCCTCTGCCACCCGTGGCTGCTCCACCTGGGGGCTCTGATGCTGCCCTGGGTGGCAGGAGCCCTCCTTTCCTTGCTGATGGAGCAGGGGGAGGAGGAGGGTGCTGAGAGGACGTGGAGGGTGAGGTCTGGCTGGCACCCGGCTCAACTGCTCCTCCCGGTCTGCAGGGGAAACCTCAGCTCTCAGTTTTCCTGAGCGGGGTGCCTCCCTCCTGGAGAGGCAGGATTTGGATGCTGCGGTGGAGCTACTGCTCTTCTGGCCCCATCTGGAGTAACCAGTTCCTCGGGAACAAAGATCAGCCTGGTCAGGAGGGGTCAAACATCTCCATGACCCTTTGCAACCCGTCTAGTCGACTAACGCTCTATTTTTATTTCAGCCGTATGACCGTGTTTGTTTTGACCTAAAAGTAGGTTAAATTTTAAGGCAACCCCGTTTTAGGGGATCTGAGCAGCACCTGTGGGGTGCCTTGAGCTGGGAAAGGCAGCAGGGAGCTGGGATGTAGCTCCATCTGACTGGGTACTTATTATAAAAATAAATGCGTGTGCAACAAGTGGTCAAGGGGAGTGCAAGACAGAACAAGCAGTTAAAAGAAACTAGCTGTTCTTGGTCAATCAGTTTGACACTTGGGAGTTAGGGTTGTAAAGCAGACTAAATAAATGTTTGTCCTACTACCCCTTCTTTGGCATGAAATCCTTGAGGCTGGCAAAATTAGAGCAGCATGTGGGCATGGAAGTGGTGGTGGGAAGGGTTTGCCAGGTTGGATGGGTTGCACAGAGTTGTGGAGATGCCTTCCCAGGGGGTAGGGCTTGGATGAGGGGCTTGCAGGGGCCTGAAATGCCTCAAGAAAGATGAGGTGTTGTGGGCAAACCTCTGGCACCTCACCTTCCCTGTGTCAGCAAATAAGTGCCCAGTGAGACGGAGCTGCCCCAGAGCAGGAGCTGCTCCAGCATAAAGCCACGTCTCTCCTCCTGCTGGTGGATCAACCCCACTTCCATAAGCTGCCTGCATCACCTCAGCAGGGACAGGGATTTGTACTTGCCGAAGAAATTATTCTGGTGGAACACACCCAAAGTAAATGCTCAAGAAGGAACAAGCTCTTTCCCCTCCTGCAGTGCCCCGGGGGCAGGGAGGGAGTGGAGGCAGATGTGCCCCTGTGCCAGGCCCTGAGCTGAGGAGGGCTCACGCTGTCTTTGAGCTCCTGCAGGCATTTCCCAGGACAGTGATATGGCAACGATTGTGCCTTGCCTTTGACCTGCCTCATGATCAGCTGAGTCAATGCAGGTTGGCAGCTCAGAGGAGGCAGAGGTGTCCTGTGCTGGGCTGTGGGGACACAGCAGGCTTGCCATCCTAGTTCTCCCTTTTCTTTTTGGGAATCCAGTTGTGAGGATAGCTGTGCCACTTCTCCTCGCTTGCTTTTAGCTGTGTGGAGCTGTCAAACCCATGAGCAGAGGCCTTTGAGGCAGGGTTGTTTCTGCCAGACTAGTAAAACAGAGCGGTGAATAATTCAGAGCCAAGTCTCCAGCACGTCAAAACACTCAGAAACCCTCTGGGCAGGACTAGAAGAGCTAAGCCTGAATGAATAAACCAGCATTATCTATCCTGTGGCATAAACCTGATGCTTCTGCACACACAGGAGTTCTCCCTGTAGATCTGGCTGGGTTTCAGTCTGCCAGACACACCTGGATCCTCTGGAGAGCTTCTGTTGTAGCTGCCACCTTCATTGAGCTGAGGGTGGACGTGTTCATCGGAAACCAAAGAGCCCAAAACATTGTGCCCCCTTATTTACTTATTTATTTGTTTGTTCTCCTTACAGAATGTCAGGATCAACCCCAGCAGCATCTCCTTCCAGATGTGGAAAGACATCCCTGTTCCTTTCTACCTGTCAGTGCATTTCTTCGAGGTGCTGAACCCCAAGGAGATCCTGCAGGGAGCGAAGCCGGTGCTGGGCCAGCGTGGACCCTACGTGTACAGGTCAGGTTCCCCTTGTGGTCCAGCCTGGCCCCCGTGCTGCCTGCCAGGCTGCTCCTGGCTCCTCTGGCAGCAGGACGTGGCATCAGCAGGCCTGGGGAGAGCCCAGGGGCACTGGGTGTTACAGTGACCCAAATTGTGCTCTGATCTTGCTAAAGACACACGTAGGACCTCTGGCCACTGAGACAGGGAGGTTGGAGTTGTGGAGCTCAGTCTTTTTCTGCCTTTTGGGCAGGCAGGAGCTGGGCTGGTACGGTCCAAACACGGGTGTGAGGGGTGGTGGTGGGTGACCCCGTCTTCAGAGTGCTCTTCTTTTATCTTTTGTGCATTTAAGAGCCCAGCTCTTGAGCTGGAACTGCCTCAGTGTCAGACTTCATGGGTCAGCCTGAGTCCTTATCTAATGCGAGACCCGGGATGTGACACTGACATGAGTGCTCTGGTCATGGAACTAGAGCACTGACAGTGGGTCAGAGCCACACTCAGCAGGGCTGGGGCTCTTAGCCATGGCTGAGGAGGGTGGCTGAAGCCCAGGTGTTCCTCAGCACCTGGAAGAGGAAGCAGTGATGGATGCTAAGTCGAGCATGTAAGCTTATGGGGATAAGGAGTGATCTTCAATCTCTTAGTGCCTCCAGTAATGTGGCGAGGTTGAATCAGCAGCCTAAGCAAGCTCATGTGGGCAGATTACAGGTTAATCCAGAGCTGCTGGGGCAGTGTGAGGAGAAACCTGCAGTATGTGCAGCGTGTGCCCTTGTTTCCCCCCGTGTGCCTTCTGTATGTTGCCGTTGCATCGCTCCCTTGGCTTGGGGAAAAGCTTCACTCGCTGTAAATAAGAATAAACAAAGGGGCAAAGCTTATTAGTGTCCTTGTGTTCCTGCTGAGCAAGATTAGTGCCCTTCCCTAATGTGGGCTGTAAAACAGAGGCTCCACAGTGAAGGACTTTGTTTTTTGCTGGTTAGAGCTGAGCTTCAGCTCCTCCAGGAGCAGCAACAGGCTTGTGATGTTGGGGACAACCTCTCACTGCAGAGCTCTGGGGCTGCCCCTGTGGCGTGGGCTGAAGTCTGGCAGCCCTGGGCAGTGAGCGGGACGTGGATGGCCTGAAGCCCTGAGGGGCAGGAGGTGTGATTTGAGCCCTGAGGGGCAGGAGGTGTGGAAGGTCAGGCTGCCCTGAACCCAGGAGCCATCGGGGAGCTTGGGAGCAAATCCGCGTGGGCTGGCTGGTGGAACATGTGGCACCTTGGCTGGTCCCCTCCTGTCTGCAGGCTGTTTTGGTGTGTGGGTTGCTGTGGCTCTGCGTGTCTGGGCACCTCTCTGATGTGGCTGGGCCTTCCAGTGGCTCTAGGTGAGACAACAGAGAAGATTTATGGTTCTGTTTTGGATTTCTTGGGTAGTGAGTTGGGAAGGAACACTTTGTGTCTGCAAGAATCCAATCTATCGGGGATGCCTGGCTCCTGGGCTGCCCTCTGCTCCTGCCAGACCCTAAGCCTGGTTGGGGTGGGAGGTTTCTATCTGTTCCCACACTGCCCCCCCAGGGGTTTGCTCTCCCCCAGCAGCAAGCCCAGGCCTGTGCAGCCCATTCTTGCTCCATAGGCTGCAGGGGCTCTGCCTGGGGGTGGTTCCCATGATCTCCCATCTCTTTGCAGGGAGTACAGGAATAAAACAAACATCACGTTCCATGACAATGACACCGTTTCCTACCTGGAGTACAGGAACCTTTTCTTCCAGCCACACTTGTCCAATGGCACGGAGGACGAGTACATTGTTGTGCCAAACATTTTGATGCTGGTAAGTTGCTTGTTGCCTGGATGGGTTCCACCTTCTGGGCTTGAGGGGAGGGTGGTGATATCCAGCACTGAATCACTGAATTACTGAATCATTTTCTTGTAGGGCTTAAGCCAGATCAAGCAATGAGGTGGTTAAGCTTATATAATGCAATTTTCTGCTTTTTTGGTATTAACTGTTCTGTTCTGCTGCTACTGTTCCAAAACCAGAGTGTGCAGAGCAGCTGGTCTTGAGTCTGCAATCCCATCTGAGCATCCTGTCGGGAAATCAAGCCTGTGAGCCCTCAGCTGCTTTCTTCCCCAACTGAGGAATAAATGAAGAACCTCAGTCTGTCCAGAGGATTCCTCTGGGGCTCTAGATGGGGGCAGCAGAGGGATTTTGGTTATCACCAAAAAATGCTTCATCTTCGGTAAAGATGGGGCTCTCATCCCAGGGGTTTGTTTTCTTTCTCAGGGAGCAGCTGTGATGATGGAAAAACTGCCCAATTTTCTGAAGAGTTTGCTGAGCACAGCCCTGACTCTCCTGAAGCAGGAGGCATTCATGAACAGGACGGTGGGGGAGATCATGTGGGGCTACGAAGACCCCCTCATCAACGCCATAAACATGATTGTTCCCGGCCTGATCCCTTTCAAGGGGAAGTTTGGATTATTCATTGATGTAAGTAAAGTGATCTTGGGGATAGCTCAGACAGTCAGCCAAGGAGAAGCTGAGAAGCTGGCGGGGTGTGGGGCACCCCTAGAGCTGATGGGGCACCCAGAGTCAGTAACGTGTTTCAGCCTCGCTGTGAGCAGCAGATTAAACCAACCATTCCTTCTCTCTGCAGTTCGACAACTCCGGTTCAGATTAAACCAACCATTCCTTCTCTCTGCAGTTCGACAACTCCGGTTCAGATTAAACCAACCATTCCTTCTCTCTGCAGTTCGACAACTCCGGTTCAGATTAAACCAACCATTCCTTCTCTCTGCAGTTCGACAACTCCGGTTCAGATTAAACCAACCATTCCTTCTCTCTGCAGTTCAACAACTCCGATTCTGGGCTGTTCACAGTGAACACAGGCATGAAGAACATCAGCCAGGTTCACATGGTGGATTCATGGAACGGGCTGAAGAAGGTGAGTGTCTGGCGCTGAATATGGGGAATGCCTGGTTGAAAGCAGGGTGAGCTGAAAGCTCTGGATGCTCTTGTGTGGGAGTCAGGTTTGAAGAAAGCTTTTACAGGACTTCAAGTGCTGCAGCTTCTGCTGTAGCAAGCTGCCAGGAGGCAGCCATGTGGCAAGGGGCTTTTCAGGATTAAATTCATCTCCTCGTGGGTTTCAGTGCCCTCCCCTGCAGTGCTGTCAGAGCTGGTTGCCTCTGATGGCTGAAGTCTCTCCTGTGGCCTGTGTTGAAGTTGTTAAATACTCTTGTTAAAGGATGCTTCACCCTTCCCCTGTGGAATTCTGCTCCCAACTAAACTCAGCTGGATGCAGAGATCAACTTCTGGGGGCAGGTGGATCTTAATTACAGGTCCATTAATTGGGTGGATGTTTGGCTCATGGAATCACGGAGGATGGAAAATAATGTGCTCAAAGACAGGGAAGATCTTTGATGCTGCTCAGGAAGCAGTGTGGGGTGGTGGGCATTCCATGCAGGGGCGCAAGCTGACTGCAGCAAGCTCGTCCTTCTGAATTCTCCTCTCTACACCTGTCCCACAGGTGAACTACTGGCGGAGCAGCCAGTGCAACATGATCAACGGGACAGCAGGAGAGATGTGGCCGCCCTTCATGTCCCCGACCTCCCTGGAGTTCTACAGCCCTGATGCCTGCAGGTGAGAGGCCACAGCAGGTGGCAGGACACCCTGTGCAGTGAGGCAGAGGGCTCAGGATTTGTTTCTGTAGCTAAAGTTCAGCTGCAGTTAGGGTTTGCATTATCTGAGCTTTGCAAACAGCGTCGCTGTCTAATTATCAGCATCTTGGGGTGTCCATAAATACCTTCCAGATCACTGGAGAGGTCCATCTTGCCCGGTTTAATCAGTACAAAATAACCAGATGTGGTTATCTAATTGGAGATAAGATGTGGGCAGTTAGAAGGAGAAGTAAGGGTTGTCAGAGGGAAATGCAACTGTAACTGCAGAACTTTTTCAGCTGACTAAACCCTTTGAGAGATTATGTCAGGGGGGAAATTCGTGCCACCATTTCCTAGCTCCTTCATTTTTTTTTTTCCCTTTTTTTCTCTTCTGCTTTTATAAGACAGCCTGACCTTAACTGATCACACAGGGGTTAAAGTACCCCACAGAGCTGGCCTGAGGCTGGGAGGGAGAGGAAGCAGGCACAAACCCCCTGTCCCTAGCTTGGGGGAAGGTAATTCCAGCTTTGTAGATAGTGCTGCAAAACAAGCAAGTGCTCCTGTTGAATAGAGAACAATGACCTCTTCAGTGAACAAACAGACAGCTGAGCCAGGCACCAGCACAGGGATTCCTCCACGCAGGGGACATCAGCAAACACCAAAATGACCCCGAGCCAGCAGCTTACAGGGAAGTTTACCTGTAACCAAAGTTCAAACACATCCCTGTTCCTGTAAAACTACAGAAACCTCTGGAACAGAGCAGGCCTTCCAGTGAACAGGAGGAAGCAGAGCTTGGTTTGTTGTTGGCACAGGAGGCTCCTGCCACACGGAGCTGTGGGGAAGTGGCTCAGCTGCTCAGGCAGCGCTGTGTCTTCTCCCCAAAGCTCTGCCTCAGCCTCTGCTCACGCACAGTCACAAACACCAGCCGCCTTTCTGCAGGGCAGGCGGGGCCCATCTCCTGTGCCCTGTGCACACAACGTGCACCTGATGCTGGGAGGCAGCTACCGAGGTTTGATCCTGCTGATGTGCTACAGCAACCTCTGCCTCCTTGCTGGAAGGTGAGCAGAGGCAGGAGGCACACTTGTAACTGCTGAACATGCCCTGAGCCCCCCATCAGAAGGCCTCTGTAGGGATGAGCATCCCCTCGGCCTGCCCAGGCTGTCCTGGCAGCCCACTGTGACCCACTTACACAGTCTGTGATTCCCTGATCCCTGCAAGCCTCGCTCAAGTGCGAAGGGAGCAAATTTTTTTTTTTGTCCTGGAAACTTGCATCAAACCTGCCCGGCGATATTGCAGCACAACATCAACAGCCTCCAGTAGCAAAGGGAAAAAAAAAAAAAACAAAACCTTGCTGTGTCACACAGGGAAATTTTCCACTCCCCTGGCAGCCTGTTGCTGGAGTTGGGCTGTGAAAGGGATTTATCCAGTGTCCCTGCCCTGTAACGGAGCACTTCAGAGCCAGGGCTTGCATAAAGTGGGTATTATCTCTTGGAGAGCAGCCCTGGGGATTACTACATGCCTTTAAACAAATCTCACCTGGATGTAGCAAACAGACTTATAAGCCTGTGGTTTCTCTCCCTAACTAGTCCTGACCAAACCCTTTAGATGTGCTTAAAAACATGGAAAGCAAAAGGTTTAAATGCTCATTCCCCAAAGCGCTGCTCTGAGGGTTTATCTTGATCTCAAAGTCTAAGTTACATTGCAACTGCATCTTATCCAGCCAAGATAAGAACCCATTTTCTGGGCTGGGAAACCTGTTGGCTAACCCTGCTCCTTCTCCACTGAAACCCTTGCAGGTCCATGACACTGGTGTACGAGCGCTCTGGGAAGTTCCAGGGTGTGCCCACCTATCGCTTCGTGGCGCCCAAAACCCTCTTTGCCAACGGCACAGACTATCCACCCAACCAGGGCTTCTGCCCCTGCATGCAGTCTGGCATCCAGAACGTCAGCACCTGCAGGCTCAGTAAGTCCTTTTTCCCCCCTGGCTCTCATCTAGTGGACCAGTGTTAAATTTGAGGTGCAACACGAGCTTGGCTGTCCGAAAGAACACAGCTCTAGTGTCTTCTGGGGTGTTGAAAAGTCCTGGTGGGTTCTGTTTGCACTCCCACAGGCCTCTCAGCAAGGAGGGAAAGAGGGAGAACCCTTGTGCCTAAAGTTCCTTCAGTGCCAGCCCCATGAGAGCCTGGCATTTGTGGGAATGCCCAGGGATACGGTGTGGGAGCATTACAACCCCTGGGCTGGCCGGGGGAGCAAGGAAGAGGCAGCCCAATTTAATTTAATTTGGCGACATTAACAGTTCACTTTGGACACTGTGTGTCATGCTACAGTGACAGTTCAGCCTGGGTGTCCTGACTCGTGTCTGGGAGCTGGAGTTACACGCGTTGTGTGCTGCACAGTGCTGGGGGAAATTGGGTGCTCCTTAACCCTCCCAGATCAACGGAACAACCTGCAGGGAGGGCAGGAGATTGCTGGCTGGGAGGGGAAAATAGAACAGCCTGTTCAGAACAAGTACTGCAAGGGCTTAAAACCCTCAAAAAGAAAAAAAGCTCTTAGGTGGGTGTGGAGGAGCTTAAGGTGTCTTTCATCTCATCCAGATGCGCCGATGTTCATTTCCCACCCTCACTTCTACAACGCCGACCCGTCCCTGGTGGATGCAGTGGAGGGCCTGCACCCCAGCAAGGAGCAGCACGGGCTTTTCCTGGATGTGCACCCCGTGAGTGACCCCCCCAGGGTGCTCCCCTCACCCCAGGGGCCGGCCCGGGGTGGGGGGGACCCTGCCATCGGCTGCGTGCTGGCGCCGCTCTGCTCTCGTGGCGCTGACTCCAGCAGGTTCCATAGTGCAAAGACTGGCCAGGGCATGTGCAGATAAAAATGTCAAAGCCATAAACTAATTGAATAATTAGCCTGGCTTCTGGAGAATTGCAGGACTAATTATAAACATAATTGTTTCGATAAGCACAGTGAAGTTGTTTCCACTGACTCAGGCCTATAACACCAGGAGGTGTATCTGGCAGCAGCCCAGCTGTGCCCCAAATCTGCAAGTGCGCATTGCCATGAGAACTGGCTGGCAAACTCTGAAGACCACGCTGTGGCTCAAGCTGGCAGCTCCATTTTTGGGCTGGCTTCTTCCACTCCCTCAACCTGCCTGTCAATCTGGAACTGGCTGCTTTTGCACGGGGCTGCTGCTGTGTCACGTACCTGCAGCGTGAGGGTGAATTCTCTGATTCACCCTCACTCCAGAGTGGAAAATTTGGGGTGTCATGAGGTGTCATTGTCCCAGCTGCTGAGGAGAAAGGGACGTTGGGATGTTCCACCCACAGCCCGCGGTGTGCGTGGTTAGTTTTTCCAAATGTTCAGCGATGTTTACTCAAGCAAAAAAAAAACCTATTTCCCTCCTGAGGTAAGGTAAACTGTGTGTCTTATCTAGACATTGGGCTCTGACTGCTTTTCTTATCGCAGTTATGAAAATCTAATTAAGTTTATTACAGTATCAAACAGCTACTGATACCAGTACAGTTAAGTATATTCTTATCAAGCTGCAGGCTGCTGACTACAAACAGGGACAGTCCAACAAAAATTCTCTGCTTGTAAAAAGCTGCTGCAAAACTGCAGAGTCAGGAGAAACCAAGATCTTAATGGGTGTCAGCAAGACCAGCTTTGAAGTGTGATGTTTTCATGGTCTTTGAATGTTGCTGGAGAGGGTCTGTTGGTCCCCACAAAGTCACTTGGGAGTTCCTGATGATCTGGTTGTTCTCTTCCTCTGCAGATGACTGGCATCCCCATGAACTGCTCCATCAAGCTCCAGCTGAACCTGTACATAAAGCACGTGGCTGGTATAAAGTAAGTGGTCACCTCCTAGAAATGTCCACCTGCCTTCCCTGAGCAAGGAGTTGTGCTGGTGCTGAGCTTGTTGCAGAGTTCACTCTCCCCAAAGATGAAGCAGCTTTACCATGACCAGTTGCCCTGTGGCTGGAGCTGAAACATCAGCCATTCCAGCGGCCACAAGTTCCATCCTTTAGCAGTGCCCAGTGGCTGCCTGTTTGCTCAGCTGGTGGTGCAGTGTCCCTGTCCCTGGGCAGACAGCTGACTGTTCCTCCAGGTGAGGCAGGAGCTGCTCACCCACACTGTGCTGCCTCTCAGGAGTCACCTGCAACATGGAAAGGCAAAACCCCCTCTGCCTGTGAGGCGGAGAGTGAAACCTGTGTCCCAAAGACATTCCCAGCTCTGTGAAAGCAAACAGGAGGTCTCTGTAACCAGTCCCTGTGGTGCCAGATGTTAAATGCCAGCAAGGGTGGGACTGTGCTCTCGCTGCTTGGGCTGGGGGCAGACAGCTGCAGACAGCCCCCGTGGTGCCATCCAGGTGGCTGGAACAGGAACTTTAGCATTCTGAAATTAGTTTCACTTCCCTGGAGCCCAGGTTTGGGATGGCACTTACTGCTGTCCTCGGGCAGTTAAGCCCCCGTGGAAGCACAAGCTCTGCTCTGGCATGGAAAGCACCTGGTGCCCCAAGGTGGGAGCAGCAGGGATTGCCCCCCCCTCATGCTGCTTTCCTGGCCGCTGTCAGTCTGTCAGACACGTCCCCTTAGGAAGGATTATGGGGCTAATTGTGACCTGAGCAACCCTGAACCTAAGCACGTGTTTCTTTTTCAATTTTCTTCCCCCCCAGACAAACAGAGGATATTAAGCCGGTGGTCCTGCCGCTGCTGTGGTTTGCAGAGGTGAGCTGCCTTCCTCTGAGGTTCTGCAGAGCCTCTCCTGCTTCCCCATCACCCAGCGCTGGGGAGACTCCACTTTGGACAAAGCTTTAAGCCAGCCAGACTAATTAAGCACCAACAGAAGGCTTTTCAATACTTGGCTATGCCATTAATCCCTCTGAGCTGAACAAACCCTGCACTATACTGGGTAAATCTCTGGCTCTGCCCTAGATGTGGGGTTAAATAGGGCCCTGGACAGGGCTGCCATCATCCCTGTCCCCATGTGGGCCAGGGAGTGCAGCCTCCAGCTGTGGGTGCACGTCCAGCTGACTCCCCCTATTTAGTAGAAAGCTTTTTAACCTGACTGAATCTTGCATAAATCCCCTAATTTATGCTGGGAGGTGGTGGGAGAGGAATCATTCAGCCGCTCTGTCTCAGGCCTGGGCAGGAGGGAGGTGGGCACTGACAAACTCTGCCTTTTTTGGGCAGAGTGGATCCATCGAAGGCTCAGTCCTAAAGCAGTTTTACACCAACCTGGTGCTGCTCCCCTCGGTGCTGGACTACCTGCAGTACGTCTTCCTTGGGCTGAGTGTCCCCCTCATTGTCTCAGCAGCTGTGCTCATGGCAATGACTCAGGTAAGGACCTGCAGGTGCCTGGTGGGAAGTGCTGCCAGTCAAATCAGGCTCAATCAGACGACGTGGTTTGGGCTGACAATCTAACATGTCTGAGGAAACATTGGCTGATGCCACCAGCAATCTCCTGGTGGTGCCAGGTGCCAGCAGAGAGCAGCAGGACTTCCTCAGCCGTCTAGAAATCGGGCTGCAAATAGAGAACATGAAGCATTTCTGGCTTTTTTGGTGCACAGCAGTGATGAAAGTGGCTTCCTGGAGGAGGAGGAGGTATTCCTCAGCTCACCCAGCTAATGGAGAAACAATCCTGGTTTTTCAGCCCAGTCTGTGCCATTGCACAGATCTGCATCTCTGCAGGGTCCCAGCATTTTTGCAGGCAGCACAGAGCCTTCTCCAGAGGATGGAGCTCTCTGAACACAGCCTGTTCAGTGAAATGCGGTTGCTGTGCTCTTGCAGAAGGGGCACAGCCACTGTGGCTGCTTCTCAGCCCTGCACAGGTTCTGTGTTTCCTTGAAACGCTCTTGATTCCTGTGCAAACTACTCTAAAGAGCTCTGAAAGTGAAACCCTCAGAGCCTTGCTGGACCTGGGCTTACCTTTGAAGCCTGCTGCCAGCTGGGCTGTGGGGTGAGCTGTCAGGACTGAATATAAAACAGCCAAAACACCCAGTTTTGGGAGATCTGTGGCTCCACAGTGATCTGGGCACACTAAGCTCTCTACAAGCTTCAGTTCTGGAAGTGGAGATCTGACTTCCCACCCTAACCCCGTATCAAAGGAAGCTGATTTAGCCCTGCACGCTGCAGGGGTGGCTGAGGCTGGCTCTAAAGCTGCAGAGGTGAAGGGGCTGCTGGTGGGGATAAAAGGCAGTGCTTGCGATGAGAGCAGGCTGAGGGGGAGCCTGTGTGAGGGGCTGCCTTTGCTCAGCTGCCTCCTGCCCTTCCTGAAACACCAAACCCACCCCGAACAGCGCCAGGCTTCTCGGAGCACCACGTAATTGGATTTTAATCAAGTGTACAATTACTTGAGTGACTTAAACACATGATCCCAAATCCCCTTGTTGCTCCGCGCACTTCCCTGGCAGGGTGGGAGTGATGCTGGGGCCCAGCGTGGAGCCCAGAGCTCACCACCAAGCCCTTACAGTGCTCCCAGCGTGGTCCTGGGGTGAGCTGCTCCCTGCAGCACGTGTGATGAGTGGCTGCTCTGGCAGACAGACAGGCTGCCCTCTGCTACATGACCCCAGGGGCTCTGAAATAAAAGGGCTGGGCAGCTATTTCTAACACCTTATGCGGCCCTGAGCTGGCATTTCCTCACCCTCCTTCGTGCAAGTCTTAATTCCTCGTATCAAAGAGGTTCAAGCGTGCTGGAAAAGGTCAGGAAAAAGAAAAAAAAAAAAGCTGGATTTTTAAACTCATTCAAGCCAACTGAATATCTGCTTGTGAAATCTCCTAAACCCAGGCATAAGCCAGCTGTATTTCTGTGCTCAGCCAAAAGAGTCATGAAGTGTTAGAACTAAAAATCAAGGGCAGGAAGTGCCTGACTACCTGGAAAGTGATTCAAAAGCCTCCATGACCTTACAAATCTCTAAGAAAGCTGTACCACAACACATGAACTGTCTCCACCTAATGAGCAGATAAGAGGTTGTAAACTGGAAGACAGCGATTTGCAGCCAAGGTGTGTTCCTCATTTGATTTGAAGTGTTGCTGATCTAGCCCTGATTGCTTAATCCGTGCGCAGTTCTGCCTCCCGAAGTCACAGGCCGTGCCAGAGGGGACACAGAGCGGGGACATTGTCCACACCTTCACGTGTCTGCCGGCGTGAAGGTCTCCCTGAACCCAGCTCCTCCCTCTGCTGTGCCTCTGGCTCCTGGAGGGAGCAGTGTGCTCTGAAGCCAGTAGAGCAGATGAGGTGCTGTGAAACTCTTAAATCTTAGTCTAGTTGGTAGTGGAGCCAGTTTGAAATGCATCTGTTGGCCTCAAAAAAAAAAAAAAAAAAAAAGAAAAAGAAAAAAAGAAAAAAGCAGCATCATCTGTACAGGTGTAAAATACCCCCCAGGCGTTGTTGCGTTGCTGTGATGGCCTGAAAAGCCCACAGTGTGGTGACAATTTCAAAAGGCAAAGCAGACCATTTTAAAACTGGCTTGACACTGAACGAAATCTTAAATAGGACCTAGTTTAATCTAAATTTCGAAATCCTCATTTATAACCCGATTCTAGTTAAAATGGTGATTTCCCCCCCCCCCCCCGGATCTCCTCCGAAAATTGGAACCCTCGTGAAATTCTTGTCCGAGTGCACCATAAACTAGACTGATTGTCTTCTAGGAGAAATGCCCTTTATTTTGGAGTAGCAATAAAAAGAGCTCAGACAGTAATAAGGCAAACCAGGCCACCTCTGCCAAAAATCTGCCTCCGGTTAAGGGGACGGTGTTGCAGGAAGCCAGACTGTAGGTGGGTACCCAGTCAAGGTAAAATGCTTTTCTCTCCTCCTGATCTGATTAAACCTCACTTAAAACCGATCAAATGAAACGTTTGCTGTCCACATCTCCCAGACGTGCCCTCCTGGCAGAGCTTTGACGGAATGGTGTTGTCTCCTGGATTTATTTGGGGCAATTTAGATCTCTTAATGCTGGCACTTAACCAGGTTGCAAGCACGTGCTCTTATTGTTTCTCCCGGTGTGATCTGCAGCCCTAATAACGTCAGCAGGGACTGGGGGGAAAAGTAGGATTGGTGTGAGGAAATATTTTCTTTGCCTGGTTTTTTTTTTCCCCCCCCCATCTCTGAGTGTTGGAGTTCCAGAGGTAAGTTTTTTGAATGGGTAAAAAAAAAAAGACTTGTGGGGTAACAGAGGTCGGTCCACTGGTGGGTGTCACCCCCTCCCCTGCATGCAGGGACCCTCAGCAGAGAGAGAGGCTTTCAGGAGGGGGTTTCTGATGTATAAAATATCTGGGTTTGTATTACAGGAGCACAAAATCACTGAGTCGTTGAGGTTGAAGGGACCTCTGGAGGTCATCTATCCCAATCCCTCTGCTCAAGCAGAGTCACCTAGCTCAGCACCATGTCCAGATGTCTCTTAATGCCTTCAGGAATGGAGATCCCCCAGGGCAACCTGGTCCCGTTTTTTACAGTTCTCACAGGATTTTGGAAAAAAAAAAAAAAAAAAGGAAAAAGAAAAAAAAAAAAAGTATTTTTAAGTGTCCAGATGGAATCCCCTGTGTTTAAAGTGCCCCTTTGCTCTTGTGCTGTCCCTGGACACCACCAAGAGGAGTCTGGCTCTGTAACTTGCACCCTCCCTTCAGAACTTTGTTTTCCGTGGTAAGATCCCCCTGAGCCTTCTCTTCTCGAGGCTGAACGCTCCCAGTTCTCTCAGCCTCTGCTCACATAAGAGACAGTCCAGTCCCAAAATCACCTCAGTGGTTCCTTTGCTGGACTCTGCCCAGTGGCTCCATCTCTCTTGTCCTGGGGAGCCCAGGGCTGAGCACAGCACTCCGTGCGTGGCCTCACCAGTGATGAGCAGAGGGGAGGGATCACTCCAGGACCTGCTGCCAACACTCCCAGGGCAGCCCAGGAATCAGCTGCCTGCCTTTGCTCCCCTGCCACGCTGCTGGCTCACCTTCAGCTCCGTGTCCCCAAGGCCCTCAGGTCCTTTTCTGCCCGGCTGCTGCAGGGCTGGGTGACCTTTAGTGTGTGGGGGGTTGTTCACCCCGAGTGAAAGACCTTGTGCATCCTCTTGGTGAACCTCAGGAGGGTCCTTCCAGTCCGTTTCTCAGCCTGCTGGGGTCCCTCTGGTGTAGCAGCCACTGCCCCAGGTTTTGCAGATCATTAATAAAGATATTAAACAGGCCTGGACCCAGTATTGACCCCTGGTGTACACTGATGGTTGCTGGCCTCCAACTCAGCTCTCTGGGCCTGCTGTTGAGCCAGTTTTCAGTCCACCTCACTGCCTGCTCATCCAACCCCTGCTCCGTCAGCTTCCCTATGAAGGTTTCATGGTGTCAAAATAGTCCAGGCAGACAATATCCACTGTTCTCCCCTGGTCTACCAAGCCAGTCGTTTCATCATAGATCATCAAGCAGTTTCCCCTTGATGCAGCCCAGTGACTACACTTGATGATTTAATTGTCCTTCGTGTGCCTGGAGGTGGTTCCTAGAATTAGCTGCTCCATCACTTCCTCCAGGGTGAAGGGAGACTGACTGCTCTGTAGCTCCTGAGGTTTTCCCTCCTGATCTGTTTCAAGATAGGAGTGACATTTCCTTTCCTTCAGTCTTTGAGCCAGGACTGGTCAAAGACAACAGGGAACGGCCTTGCTGTGACATGAGCCCACTCATCCCATCTTGGTCCGTGGATCTGTGCATGTCTGGGTTCCTCAAGTATTCTCTGACCTCATCCTCTTCCACCAAGGGTGCATCTTCCCTGCTCTGGACTTTCCCCTGGTTTCTGGGGTCCCCTGCCTCATTCAGCCCCAGGCCCTCGTGGTTCCCTCTTCCTTTTGTCACCTGGGTACTTAGAGAAGCCTTTCTTGTCCTCTGGCATCCTTGGCTGGATTCAGTTCCAGTTGGGTTTTGGCTTTCCTGTCTTCATCCCTGCATGCTGGGAGAGCTTCCCTGTGTTCCTGCCAGGTTACCTGTCCCTGCTCCCACCTTCCATGTGTTTCCTTTCTGCATTTGTCTTTGGAGCTCCTGGTTCATCCATGTTGCCCTTCCTGGCTTGGGATGCTTGTTAGGGTGGACTCTTGTTGAACTTGGAGGAGGTGACCCTTGACCATTATCCATCTCTTTTTGCCCTGACCGTATTCCCTCACCTGAGGTCTGTAGACACTTTCAGAATCATTGACACATTAAGGCTGAAAATTCCTCCAAGACCTTCAAGCCCAAAAACTTCACCCGTTGACCACCAATGCCCAAAGAGTCTCCAGGTGCTCCCGGTGGCATCGCTGGTGCCCACACTGGAGCAGCAATGGGCAATAGTCAAAGGGTCAGACAAGCCTCGCCGTCCCTCCACAACACCCCGATCCACGTCCCCAGCAAGCAGAAGGCTCTGGGTGAGGGGCAGGGTGGTGTCTGTGTCCCCAGCAGCAGGAAGTGACCCACTCCTGTCACCTGCTGCTTCCTCCTGAGGTCCTTGCATTAATAGTGTCAGGCCCCACGTGGTCTGTTGGAAGGCCCAGCTGGCTCCTGCTCAGCCCTGAGCGTGGTGAACCTGTTCTGTAGGTGTAAGCGTAAATGTTTAGGTGAGGAGGAGCTGCCAGAAGGCTCCACCTTCCACCTTCCCCAGAGGCTGCACCTGTATCCTAGGAATGAGTGCAGCCTGTGAGTGCTGCAGCTGCTGCCTGGGGGTCTCCAGGCCCTCCTGTCCCTCAGCAGAATGTCCCCGTCCCTTCCATCTCGGGTGCTGTGCAGCTCACTGCCTGTCCCGCAGCTCCTCAGGCTGGGTGTTCAGGTGGTGTCACAGGTGCTGCTGGGCAGGGATGGGAATAACCTCACCTTGGTGGGGCAAGAGGTGCAAAAAGGAGGTGCAGGAATCTTCCATTTAAGGAAAGGGTCCTTTGTTGCTTCTTATCTTCTTTTCTGCCAGAGTCAGGATTAAATGCTCAAGATGGCATTTCGTGTTCAGACTCAGGTGTTTATTAAATCTTATCTGTGTTACAGTCTCACAGGCCCTGAGTTCTACAGCATTTCAAGCTAACAAAGTAAAAAACTCCTATCTCTTTCTCTACAAGGCCTTTTAAGAATAAACTGCCCAATTATGAAATGACACCTAAATTATTTTTACTTTTAACCCAATAACCAACCACTCGTGGCCCACAATGCTGATTTTTCTATCCAATTACAAAACCTCACCCAGAGCCATGAAGAAGAAGGTGAAAAAGAAGGACTGACCTACACCCTAAATCCTCCATCTTGCTTTATATCTATATTACTATATTCTAAAGCCTTAAACTCTTAAGTTTTCCACCCTGTGATATCACACACTTCTATTCAAACTCCACACCCACACTCCCAGTGCTGTCACTCAATTTTGGGAGCCTTTTCCACGGCCTCAGGTCAATGCAGTGTTTGCCTGGGGGTCAGTGCCTGTCAGCACAGAGAGTCTGGAATTCTCAGAAAGTCTAAAATTCCAAACCAGGTCCTTGGAAGAGGCTGGGGGTGGGCATGGCCCGGGTGGGGACAGGGTGGCACCGCGGGGTGTGGCCGGGCTGTGACCTCTGTCCCTCCCCTGCAGAGAAGCGGCGGCGAGAAGAGCCCCGGGGCCCCGGCCAGGCAGAGCAAAGCTCCCCCGTCCTCCTCCGAGACCACACCGCTGCTGCAGGACACCGACACCCCGAGCCAGGACGGTGCCGAGGCCTGAGCCACCCACCCTGGCACAATTCCCACCTGGACGGGCTTCCCAAGGGACACACTGCCCACAGGGACACGGCCACCCTGCAGGTGACACCTGCTTCAGTTCCTCTCTGGAAGGTGAAGCCCTGGACAACTCGGCGTTGACCCTGCGCAGCACGGGATAATCCTGCTGCTCAGCATTCCTGCTCATCCAGAGACCTCCTCCACACAGGTCACCCTTGTCACAAGACCCCTTGTCCCCAAGGGCCAGCCTGAGCCACTGCGGCCCTTCTCTCCGGTGGAATGAAGATTGTTGCTGACTGATCTGAGAAGTTATTTGCGATTTAAAGCTGCCTATTGCTAGGGATAAAAGGCGCTTTAATGGGAGCCTTTAAAATAAATGAGGTTTGTGTAGGTAGCACTGATGGGATTTAGTGATCTTTTTAAAAGCCGCTGTTCATCTCACCAAGTGGGGCACACGCTGTCCTGGAGCCACTCACAGTTTTATTGCCACTTGATGTCACTGGGCTGCACTGCAAATCATTCCTGGGTGCTGTCACTTCAGTGATGTCTCTTCCCACAGAACCTGGAGCCTGCCTGGGGTTGCTCCAGCTTTTGCATGTGTTGGAGAGTAGTGGCGACTTTCAAAGCCCCAGTTCTGTGCCATGACCTTGTGCTCCACAGCGATTCCAGCTCACAGCCCTGTTACTCAGTCTCTCCTGGCTGTAGGGGACTGTGTGAGATGAGCCTTGGCAGGAGCTGGGTGGTACATCTGAGCTGTCACTCAGCTCCTGGCAGTTGTCCCTGCTGCCTGCTCAGCCGTCCAGGATCAGCTCTGGAGTGGCCGCTGGCACCGGGAGGCTGTCAGTGGCTCTGGTCACACTGCCTGACCACGGGGAGGGGGAAGCTTGACCCTGTCCTGGCGTGTTAATGAAGATATTTGTGCTCTTGAGAAGGAGGAATACGTGCGATCATGAAAGTAACAGTGGCCTTAAGTAGGGTTTGATTAAAGTATTGCAGATTTCTGAAATGGTGTCTTGGGTGACCTGGGGGTTCATGTTTCCTGGGTGGTCCTGGGTCACACTTTTGTGAAAAGGAACCCCAAAGACCATGAATATTTTTGGAAAACTCCTATTGTAGTTATCTACCACACCTGCCTTGGCCACTTCCAGCCAGGAGTTTGGGAAACCAAAGGGGGCAGTGCTGGAGCATCTGGCAAGGATGAGACAGGGGTGGGGAATCTCTGCTCTGGCTTGGAGCAGAAGACCTGTGTGTGACATGGATACTCTTGGGGTCTGGGAACCTTTGTCCAGGACTGCCCTGTGACTTTCTAGTGGGGCAAGCAATACTTTTACACCTCCGTTCCCCTTGCTGAGCAGGAAGAGCGCAGGACCTAAACCCAATTCTTCCTGGGCCGGTGCATTCCTTGCTGGCCATGTCCCGGTCCTGCAGTGGGCCTGGGCTGCCTGACCATGGCAACAGCCGTGATAGAGCCCAGCTCTCGACAGGAAAGGTGGCACACTCCCTGAAATGTGTCTTGCAGGTACGACAGCACCGGCCAAGTCCCCTCTTGTGGCCACTGCTGGGTTGTCTCCGTGGCACAGATCCCCACTGAGAGTGACTCTTAAACCGCAGCTGTGAACCCGCTCTGGCCTTGGATCCGAGTGTGTCCATCGGCGAACAGCAGCTGGCAGCCGCTGCGGGGATGGAGCCGTGGTGGGGCAGAGGCTCTGGGACAGCGGAGGGCGCAGCAGCAAGACCCACGCGTGGGCTCCCTGCGCGACGCTTTAACGACATCACGGTGCTAATTGCAGTCGGGCGAGTGAACGCCAATAAAACACGGCAATACCGCTCCGAGCACAAGCCCTGGCGGGTGGGGTTTTTTGTGTTTTTGGAGAAGAACTCGGTACTTTCACCGGCGCTGCTGCCGGGGGCGGGGGGAGCACGGCGGGATGGCGGCGCTGCAGCGCTCTCTGCGGCCGCCCGAGGGCGCTGTGGGGCCGCGCACGCTGCGGGACCTGAGAGGGACCCGGGGGACAGAGGGACACGGGGACGGGGGGACAGAGGGTCTGATCCTGGGGGACAGAGGGACACGGGGACGGGGGGACAGGGGGACGGGGGGACAGGGGGTCTGATCCTGGGGGACAGAGGGACACGGGGACGGGGGGACAGAGGGACGGGGGGACAGGGGGTCTGATCCTGGGGGACAGAGGGACACGGGGACGGGGGGACAGAGGGACGGGGGGACGGGGGGGACAGAGGGTCTGATCCTGGGGGACAGAGGGACACGGGGACGGGGGGACAGAGGGACGGGGGGACAGGGGGTCTGATCCTGGGGGACAGAGGGACACGGGGACAGGGGGACAGGGGGTCTGATCCTGGGGGACAGAGGGACACGGGGACAGAGGGACACGGGGAGAGGGGGACAGAGGGACACGGGGACAGAGGGACACGGGGAGAGGGGGACAGAGGGACACGGGGACAGAGGGACACGGGGACAGGGGGACAGAAGGACCGGGGGGACAGAGGGACACGGGGACAGGGGGACAGAAGGACCGGGGGGACAGAGGGACACGGGGACAGGGGGACAGAAGGACCGGGGGGACAGAGGGACACGGCGACAGAGGGACGGACAGGGGGTCTGATTCTGGAGAACAGAGGGACAGGGGGTCTGATCCTGGGGGACAGAGGGACAGAGGAAACCAGGGTCTGATCCTGGGGGACAGCAGGCCCGGGGCACGGTCAGCGATCCTGGGCACTGATCCCTGCCCCGAACCCCCGCCGTGTGTCTGTCCATCGGCACGCCGTGTGTCTGTCCATCGGCAGCGCTCCGGTTGCTTTCCCCCCTGTGCTTCAGTCACCTTGTTGGCTGCTTGCGAATTTTCCAACTCGTTTTAAAATGCTTCTCACAACCTCGAGTCCTTCCCTGGCCCTGACTCACTGTCCCTTGCCAATTCCCCTTGTACACGGCGTTCGGGGCTGTCACAGCCCCAAGGCCCCTGGTGCAGCGCCCTCCCTCCCCTGTGCCAGGCCAGGTTGAAGTCGTTCACCCTCTCCCGAGGATTTTAATTGGCCCCCACAGGCTCGGTTATCATCACAACGATCTGGATTTACTGTGCCGAGCCGCCTTGCACCCGGGGCTGGCACAGCCATGGGAAATGAAGGAGTCATCTCCATCCACGAGGCACTTCATCACCGAGGGGGAACTGTCAGGGCTTGGTGTCTGCCTCCCCCACGATGTGACAGAGGCTCCACTGTCTCCTCTGGAACAGAGAAAAGTGATAACACAGCCCCACTGGGGGTGGGGTGCTTTTATAAACGCTGCACAGAGGCTTTTCCCATTCTCTGGATCCATCTCTATCCCACTTTTCCTGAAGCACCCCCAGCCTGGCCATCCTCTGGGTCTGCAGAGGTCAAGAGATGGTTTAGATCCTCCTACACCAGGAGAAATCAGTGTTATCCCCTTCATCTCTGCCTCATTGCTCCCAGGAGTTCATCATTAGCTGTGCTGGGTTAAAACCCTGTGGGGCAGAGAGGGATCTGCTTTGAGCTCCAGCAAGTCTCTGCTGTGGTGTGTGTTTGTTCCTCATGGCATCCAAGTCCTTTCCTGAGCTGCAGCTCTGGTCTCCTGCATGCAGAACTCCTCCAGCACTGCAGGACCGTGAGTGAGGCTGGTGCTGGGGTGGGTGTGGGCAGATGCATCTCTTGGGGCAGAGCTCTGGCTCTTATTGCTTAAAAAAACCCAAGAAACAAACAGAGCAGTGTGTAACTGTTGTAGTTATAGGGTGGTGTTTGATGGGGAGGTGGTTTTGATCCTGGAAGCTATAGGGTACTGAGCTTTATGAACCTGCAGCGTGGGGCTGCAGGACCCAAAATCCAGGCAGGAGATGAAGTGACTCGTGGTACCTGGTTTCTCTTGCGTTTGGCCACAATGACCCTCTCTGTCTGGAAGAAAATAGCTGGAGGGAAGACAAGCAGCTCAGGTGGTTTTGGAGGAGAGCCTGGACTGTGCCTGGGCACTGCAGGGTTTTCCTGTGCTGGTTGGGTTTAATCCCCTCTCGGAGGCTCTGTGGTGCAGGATTCAGGCTCTGGATGGGGACCTGCAGCTGAAACCCATCACCCTCCTGTGCTCAACTCGGGGTTCAGCCTGCGCCCCGCTCTCCAGGCTGTGTGCGGGGCTCTGTGCTGGTTGTGTTTAATCCTCTCTCGGAGGCTCTGTGGTGCAGGGTTCAGGCTCTGGATGGGGACCTGCAGCTGAAACCCATCACCCTCCTGTGCTCAACTCGGGGTTCAGCCTGCGCCCCGCTCTCCAGGCTGTGTGCGGGGCTCTGTGCTGGCCGAAGCCCCGCTCCCAGAGTGCCCCAGAGCTGGAGGTGCTGCAGTGCTGGCACGGGCAGTGCCCGGCAGCCCTGGCCCCGAGCTGTGCCCTCCGCGCTTGGCCGGCTCAGCTCTGCGCAGCGTCTGCTGCCTTGGCTGTCACCCAGCCCGCCCGGGCCGTGCCCGGCGCTGCGGAGATCTCTGCCCATGTCCCCACCCCGGGACGGTGATCGGCCCCCCCAGCATCGCCCCCTGCCCCGGGTGTCCCTTCCCCTGGTGGAAATCTTCCTGCCCTTCAAAAAGGGAAACAAAACCCCCTGTGCTTCTTGCTTTGAGCTGTTGCTTTTACTGTGTGCTGGCAGAGAGAGCCACAGGCTCAGCCCCTGGCACAGAGCATCACTTTGGGATGCTCCACCCTTGCTGCTGTGGGCACAGGGATTCCCAAATCACCCTGGTATCACCTTCTTGTGGCCGTTGGCGTGCCAAACCTTGGCTCAGTGGGGTAAACCAGACCACAGCCCCACATGGAGTCCCTGTTTCCCTTCCCCATGCTGTGTGCATCCACGTGGGGAAATGCCCACGCCGCAGCAGGGAGATCCCACTGGAAGCCAGGCCCCTGGGGCTGGCAGCGGTGATGTGCTCAGATCCGTGCTCCCTTGTGCTTGGTGGCTCCCTGGGAGCCAGAGAAACAATTCCTAAAAAGGAGCAGTCAGATGGAAAATTGATACCAAATGGTGCTATCAGTCCCTTGAGGAGCAAGGTTTGCTTCCTGGGGGTTAGGGCGGAGGCACAAAAGGGTATTTCAGAGGAAATTCTTTTTTTTAAAGAGTTTACTATTTTACTCCTTTTGTAAGTTCCTAATTTTCCCAGATATGAACTGGCTTCAGATTTGATGCTGAGGGTACAAGATGCTGCTTTGGGCGTGTGTGGTGTCTGCAGGATGGGGAGGGTCTGAGAACTGTGCCCTTCTCTAGCTGCTTTATGGGTTCTGCAGCACCAGGGACCATCCCCAGCAGCTGATCCCAGATCAGGGGGATTTGTAGGTATTTGATCAGGTATTTGCCAGCCCCACAGGGTGGTTGTCCTCAGGAGGAGACAATCTTCATCAGGCAACACCCCAAGGGCTGCCTGCCTGGTTCCCATCCTCACTGTCTGCCCCTGCGGCTGCTGGGTGTTCCTGGGGGTAGCCAGCTGCATTTCTGGGCTTCAGGACATTGTCTGTAGCACCGTTAAAAACCCCACCTCCCTAAATGCCCCAGCTGCTCTCTGTCTTTTCCATCTGGACCGGCTCCTGGACCAGTTCCTGTAGGAAATTGTCTCCTGAGCAAGCAGTGCCACAGACAGGAGGCTTCACCTGGTGCCCACGAGCTGGGGACTTGTGTGTCACGATGTCCCCTCACTCACAGCACTGAGCACCGCACAGCCCTGGGAGCATCGGGGGGAACAGGGCCGAGTTTTGCAGCTGAGCTTCCAGGGAAGGAATTTCCAGCAACTGCAGATCCATCCCCAAAGACAGCATTTTAAGGAATTACCCTCTCCCCCATCTCTGCAGACTTCCTCTGCTTTTCCAAGTAATTCTCTGGCTCGGGGCCATTTTTGTAGTAACCGGAGCAGAGCAGATCCATGGGAACATCCGGGGCTGGAAGTTGGTGTTTTCCAGGTTCACAGCCCGTGGCTCTTATCTGCATTAAGTGTCCCCAGTTCCTGCACAGAGAGCCTCTCTCCCAGCTGTCTCCCTTGGGAGCACTGTGTTTCCAGAGCTCTGGATGCCACCAGGAGCAGTAAAACCACCTTCAGTCACAGAAGTAAATGGTGATTAGGGTTTTTTTGGGTGTTTTGGGGTTTTTTTTTTTTTTTTGAGCACTGCTTTAGCCAACAGCAATTGCTGGTGTTGGTAACTCAATCCCCTCCCTCACAGCAGGGCTGCTCCGGCTCCAGATGTGCTGAGCACGCCGGAGGGGTGCAGGGGGGATCCCCCGTGGGTGACCAAACAGCTTCTCTGCCCCCAGAGACCAAGGGGCAGACCCTGCCTGCCTGCAGAGAGCTGCCAGACAGCTCATGGTTGTGCTCCCCCCTCCCCTCTCCAGAATTACAAGGTTAATTTTCATGCCCTGATGGGAGCAGGGAATAGTTTGGGGGCTCTGGAGGGGGTGACCCCTCTCCCTGGCAGCCAGGGCTGAGGGCAGGGATCACATTTCCCCTCCCCACCTGAACAGCCCTCAGTGTCCTGGCGGGTGCAGCCCTGGAGACATACCTTGTGGATTTTCTTCAGCTCATAAATACTCCCCTGCCCTCCTCGGTGCCCCTGGCAAATAAATTATCTGAAGCTACATTTCCCCATTTCAAAGCCTTGTGAAAGAAACCAGAGGGTTTAGCAGCCCTGGCTGGCTGGAGTGGTTCACATACCATCCACCCATTTGCATTTGATCTACTTCATCCTGTGTTAAGTAATCCTCGAAAGCCCAGTGGGCTCTTCGTGCCTGTAAATCACTGGGGCATGTCACAGGCTGGAAATGAGCGGGGTGAGAGCGTGTCCCACCCCTGCATGGGACCCCGAACCTCCCCCTGGCCCAGAAAAATCGTCCTTGTGAAATCAGAGCTGCAGCTTGCTGGCTTGGGATGGCCGCAGGAGGTGGGGTGGGAGTGTGCCTGGCCCCCAGGTGTGTTTCCATGTGGGGCTGGAGCAGGATGCCCACCTCGAGGGGGTTGGGGATGCAGTTTGGGGATGGGTTTGGTGTCTCCCAGGTGCCTGCGTGTGCCTTGGTCTGGGTGCTCCCAGCTCAGCCCTGCTTGTGTCCCCTGAGCCACCCGTTCACTGGGGCTGCCCTGTGGCACCCCCTGCCCTGCTAGGTTTGCTTCCCATGCCTGGAATTTCCCGGGACAGAGAAGGGAATCCGCCTCCCCTCCAGCCCCTGCTGGTCGATCGGCCTTTAAGCCATCGAACCTCTCGCAGCCAGGCTGTGGCTCTCTCTCTCCCTTGTAATAAATCAAAGATTATTCCCCTCTTCCCCACCGCCTCTCCTCAAAAGGTTGCTATTTCTCAGCCGTGGCCTGACTTTAATTACAAATTAAGAGCAGTCGAGCAGGCACTAGGTGCTGTTAATTGGCTTTCCAGGAAAGGTTTCACGGGGAAAGCTGAAGGCACCAGCCATTGATCTGCTTGGTTCCTTGTGGACAGCAGCTCAGCCCGGTGTGAGCCCTGTGCCAGCTCCCAAATTCAGCACTCTGGGCGTCATTTGCCCAAAAACTGCAGCCTGGCCCCAGGCTCCGAGGTCCTTTCCCCTTGTTAATTAAAGCCTCAGGGGCTCAGCGCCCCCCTGCCCGCACTGGGATGAATTTTTAGCTGCTGAGAACAAATTCCAGGGGAGGATGCTGAAATAAAGCAGATGGGATGATTCTGGAGGTCAGAGCGAGGAAAGGATGCGCTGCCAGGCATCATGTGATGAAAACATACTTACTGCTCCAGCAGCTGTCAAAGCCCGAACAGATGAGGCGAGGTGCCCGAGGAGTGCGCAGGGATCTCATTTACCTGGTAATTAATGGAAATCGTGAAACAAATCAACACATGCTCCCTGCGGAGAGAGCTTCACGCTCCGGTTTCCAACTGCTGATGGGCATGACCGGATTGTGAGAGCAGCGAGCGCTGCCGTGGGGCTGTGACACGGCCCCGTCCCCACCCCTGTGTCCCTGACAGAGCCCCCGGTTATTTGGGGATGTCCCCACAGTGTGGCTGCGGCACGGCAGCCCCTCCCTGCTCGTTTAGGGCGCTGCTAATTGCTCTGCCCCGGAGCGCTCGGGGGACTCGCCGTGCTGCCTGTCACAGCCGGCAGGGATGAAGATGTTACCGTGAGCTCCATCCTCCTCCTCCTCCTCCCTCTGTGATCCCCCTGCTCGGCTGAACATGTCACAGCTGATTTTTATTTTTTTTTTTTTTTTTTGCCGGCCCGGCCCTGCTGGGCACCTCGGGCAGTGCCAGCCCTGGTGCTGCGGCTGGTGGTGGCACCCACAGCTGCCCCGGAGCTCCTGCTCATCCCGCTGCCAAACGCCCGTCCCTCTCTCTCTCCCAAATTAATTTGGCTCGGTTGAACTATTAAAACCGATGTTTGCTGGGTTTGGGGTTTTTTGTTTGTTTGGGGGTTTTTTTGGTTTTTTTTTTTTTTTTTTTTTTGTGGTGGTGGTTTGGGGGGTTTTTAATTATTTTTTTAAGGGTTTTTTTGAGGGGTTGGGGTTTTTGGATTTGATTGTTTGTTTGTTTGGGTTTTTTTTTTCTTTTTTGGGGTTTCTTTGTGTTTTGAGGGGTTTTTTTTGGGGGGTGGGGTTTTTTTAGGGTTTTTTTTTTGTCTGTTTGGGGTTTGTTGTTTGTTTGGGGGTTTTGTTAGTTTGTTTTGTTGGTTTCTCTTTATTTTTTGGGGTTTTGTTTGTTTGTTTGGGTTTATTTGTTTGGTTTTCGGTTTTTTGATTTTTTTTTTCCCCTTCCATGCGCTCTGCGGGGCTCTGGGGCCGGAGCAGGGATGCTCGCAATGCTTCAGGGATTCAAGGCAGCGCTTTGGTTCCCCGCCTCTTCTTGTTTATTCTCTTGCGTCGCAGAACGGTTTTGCAAAACAAAGTCTTCGGAACAATTAATGCCAATCAGGCTCGCTGACAGCCCAGCCCCCGGAACACGGGCTGAGCTCTGTCCGGGCTTTGCCTGCTCCTCGGGGCTTCTGGGGGGAAAAACAACCCCAAAATAGCACAGGTGAGCACATAACTCACCTCGTCAGTCTCCTGCCAGTAGTTAGCAACTGGCAGAATGCCTTCAAGCATAAGGTTTGTGATCCCTTCCAAAAATTGCATCTGAATGTTAAGTGACGTATATAGTAAATGCCAAATCCCTTTTGAGTCTCGCTAAAAAATCTCAGTTTAAAATATGCAGGCGACCTTTCTGTCTTTCTGAAAAGCTCTCTGCTTCTGGAAATTAAAAAAAAAAAAAAAAAAGAAAAAAAAAAAAAAGAAAGAAAATAAAAAAAAAGAAACCAGGCCAACAGTCTCTTGCTCCCGGCTAAAACCACATATATCCAGGGGTCAGGGTCCTCTTTGCAGGCTGGACTGGAGCAGATCATTGCACTGCTGTAATAAACCTCCCCCAGATATCCTGACAGGAGAAACTACAGGAACTCTGCCTGAGGAATTGGTGGGCTCCTGCTCTCTCTGATATCCCTCACATTATAATTAAGAGATAATGTCAATAGAATAAAACATTGTCCCGGGATAATGGTCTCCCGCTGCTACAGGAACGTCAAGGTGAAGTCAAATCGTTTATCAAAAACCAATGTTGAGGCAGGTCCGGGACGTTTGTTTTCACAGCAAGAGGCATTAATCCTGGAACAACAATATTCCGGTGCTTTTATTTCTGCTGTGCCTGGTGATTGATGCCAGTGCATCATCGTGCCTGAGAGCCAGGGTGGCTGAGTGATGGGCTCTCCTGCCAGCTGTATTGACCAGGGGGATTTGGGCTCGTGGAAATAGATAACAGTGAATCCAGGAGTGCTGGACTGTGCGTCAAAAAGTGAGATTTTTTCCTGCCGAAGGTGAGCAGGGCTGTGTGTGGGCTGGCTCTGCCCGGCCAGGGTGTGTTTGGGGGCTGTGCTTGCCTTGCTGCTGCAGCTGTGGGAGGGCTGCTGGTCCATTTACCATGCAGGGCTAATCTCAGAGCCTGCTCCCAGCCCCGTTTCTCTCTGCTTTAGAGGATTTTAGGATCCCCTTCTGAGCAGAGGGGCTGAGCAGCTGACGGGCTCCATGCATTTATTGAATGACTGCTGAGTAAAACCACTCACAGACATGGGGAATGCCTGTGGATCCAGGTCCTTCAGCCTCAGCCCCATCCCTGGCACCCACAAAGGTTTGACACAGCACCCACTGCAATTGCTGCTGCTCTGGGCTGGGCAGAGGAGCAGCTTCTGCTTCCCCTCCTCAGCTTGCATTGGGAGAACTTGTGAGGTCAACACTTGAAATTGAATATGTGTAAGTGGCAATTAGGCTTGAAACAAAACTCCCGGGGGGGGTGTGTACATAAACTCTATCAGGATTTATTTTTTTCCCCCTCCTGTATTTGTCAGTGGAGAGAATTTACACACCCAGCAAACGTTTGGGCTGCAGAGGAGCACAAGTGCTTTGTGCTGTCTCCAAATGCCAGATCTGGTTTTCTGAGGCACAGAAGCTGCCTGCTGGCAGGAGCACAGCCAGGTCTGTGAGACCTGAGAGGGGACAGTCCCCTCTGCCAACATGCTCTCCGCAATTCCGTGCCTTTTGCAGGAGAGGCAGAGCCATTCGGCTGGAGCAAAACCCTGTCTTGCACAGGGTGCTCCCAGAAGAACTAATTGGAGGTGATTTTGACTCCTTATATACCCTTAAACTTACTGTAAACTTCAAAATTATAATCCCTTAAATCACGGGCTCCTTGCACTACTCTGGAGTGATCCAAGCCCCGTGGCAGCAGGCTGTGTCCAGACCAGAATTTGCTTGATTTATTGGTGCATTTTGCGCTGAGAGGCCCTCAGCAGCTCGGGTCAGGACAAGGACTGAGCTGCACGTGGACTTTTGGGTGCAGATCCTGCCTTTTGAAGCTCTGGGTGGTCCTAGTCTCCCCGCAGGGTGATGACTCCCAGATGTGCCTGACCACCTCAGATGGCTTGGGCAGGGCCAGTGCATCCTGCTGGGTGCACGGGCAGGGCTCAGCCAGGCCACATCTTGGTCAGTTTTTTACTGTTTTTCTCTGGTTTGTTGCCTGTAGGAAAGGGCAGGGGCCATGGAAAACTCTCTCTTTCAAGAGGTGGAATGGTTTGGAGCGTGACTGGGTTGTGCTGCCCAGCAGCAGGCAAGGGCAGACCCATGCTTAGGAAAAAAAAAAAAATTAGGTTATTCAATTATGAACCCCAAATCCATGTGTTTGCAAGAAGGGTAGAGGAGGCAGAACTGGTTGTCTGTCTGGGACTGAGGACACTGAATCGGGAGTTTATAACTATAATTACACTTGTGTAACATTGGGCAGGTTAACTAAAAGAGGGGGAGGGAGGAAACTCTGCATCTTCTGGGCTGGTGTTGAACTCTGAGGCCAGGGAGCTCCAGCTTGTTCGAAAAGGAATTTCCACCACCGCCTGCTCGCCCTCAGAGAGGCTCAACTCCAGTGCGAGGTGGGCACAGGAGAACAGAACCAGAGGAAAGCCTTGCCCTGTGGCTGCCCTCCCCAGCCTGAGGCACAAGGAGCTCCTGCAGCACGGCCAGATGGTGATTTAGGCAGGAAATGATTCATGCCCAGTGAGGGATGCTCAGGGCAGCCTGAGCCCCTGGAGCACCTTGTGCTGGGCATTGAAGGATCACAGTTTGCTGTCAGGATGTGTGTGTGTGCAGCGCTGCTCCTGCGCCCAGGGCCGTGCCTGCTGCAGGCACCAATAAAGATGTCAGGCTGCTGCGTGTGGGGAAATAAATCACAGCTTTGTTTTCCTGCCCGCAGCACCAAGGTGTCTTCTGCTGCAGCGTGAGGGGGGAGCCAGGGGAGGGGCAGGAGGTGATTTTTGGATCTGTTCTGCGCTGGGAATGAGGGCTGCTCGTGCCACCCACTGCTGCTTGCAGCCCCTGGCCTGATCCACCCAGGAATTTGGGATGTGACCACCAGGGCCAGCTCAGGGTGGGCACACGCAGCAGCAGCTCTCACCTGAGCCTCCGTGTCCCCTCACCTTCACTCTGGGCATCAGGACCATGAGATATTGCCATGGCCTGGGAGTGGCCAAAGAGGAAAAGAATAGGTGGAAAACTTTAAATGACGAAGTGCTTTGAGGCAGCCCTTTGCTGTCAGTGTGAAGCAGCGAGCCCTGATTTAAGCCGCCCCTCCAGTAACTGACCTCCACCGAACAAATCCATTTACAGTGTCTTGTTTCTCCTCGCTGTTTAACCACCAGGGTTCAGAGACGATTCCTTAAATGTTAATGGTGCAGGAATTTGGAAACTTTCCCAGAGTCGCTAGGGGAGCCGTGCAGGAATATGTCTGCTGTGCTGGTGCAGTTCAATTTCCTGCCGAACATCAGGCGGGCTGTTCTCGCCTACTGCTTTGTAATTAAAGTGCTGAAAGGCCATCACTCTGCGAGCTTTGCTCGCGTTCACCCCGGGGTGAGGGCCAGCCCTGTGCCTACCTGCGAGGGGGACGGGTTGTAAAATATTTATAGGTCAGTCCCAGCCTGTTGCCGTCCTGCTCCTGCCATCCTAGAGGTTGGGGATGGGGTGACTGAGAAACCCCACAGCCCCACTCTGCATCCCTTGTGCTGCCATCCATCCGTGGTGGGGTCAAACCGAGGCTTGACCCTCAGGGGACAAATTGAGGGTTTGCCCCATCCCTCAAACAGCTCATCCACGGGGTTTAACATCAGGAATGTGGCAGGGGACAGCCTCCCACCGTGGCTGGGTGTGACTCTGACCAGCACGGTAAGTTTGGCTCATAGCCGGGAGCATCAGAACTTCTCAAGACCCTTTTCCAGAGGAGCCTGGCTGCTTTGGTACACGCTGCTGGGTTTCATCAGAGCAGAGCTCAGGGTAATGACCCTGGACGTGTGTCAGCCTGGAAGGTCATTGTCTCACTGCTTCCTGCAGTGGGATGGTGTCACTGTAAATGCATCAAACCCCCGGGGCTGGAGGGCAAAGCGTGGAGTCCCGCACTGGGAATGCAAAATTCATCAATCCCCCTGCTCACGGCGAAGGGGTGCCCCTGCCTGGAGCTCCCTCCATCCCAGAGCTGCTGAGGGATGTCCTGGCAGGGTCAGCAGTGCCTCCCACCCCTGCTGAGGTGTCCTGGTTTGGGAGCAGGGAGAGCCAGCTGGCAGCACCAGGGGAAGGAGCTCGCCACGGACGTTGCTGGGGAAAACAAGGGCTTTAAAAGGAGCCAGGAGTGCTGAGCTGGCCTGTCCTCCTCCTCCTCCAGCTCTTTTGTCTCTAAACTTGGAGCTGACTCTTTCCACCATCTCGTTAGGAACAAGTGCTTGGCCCGAGTCTCATGGCAAATTTTGACATTTTAAAAATTGATGCCTTTTTCTGCTCATAACTTAAGCTGTCTAGTTTATCAGAGACATATGGAAAGTTTATTACATTCTTATTACAGATCCAGCCAAGTGAGCTGACTAATGAATGTGATTTTATTATTTTCTTTTTAGTTGTTTATTTATTTTTTTTTCAGTTAGGACTTGGCATGGAAGGCCTCCTCCAAAAGGGTCAAGAAATAAATCCCCAGAAGTTTTTGTTTGTTTGTTTGTTTGTTTTTTTCCCCCTCTGTCCTAACAGTTCAGCTTGGCAAAAGTGACAAAAATGTGTGATTTGGGGGGTGGAGAGAGAGGCACAGGTGGAAATCGGGTTTGCAGGAGATTTATTGTGTTGCCCCACGACAATCCCAGCAGCATCTGGCACTGTGGGACCCTCGGTGCTCCTGGATGGGCTGCCAGGATAAATTGTGCAAATCCACAGGAAACCAACCTTTTGCTGCTTAGAACAACTTGGGGTTTTATCAAAAAGGACTGGGGGGTCTACTGTCCTTGGAGGCCCGGAGCAGCTGGGGCTGTGAGGGTGCAAACTCGTGGCTGTGGGTTTTGGCAGCTGAGGGAAAGGTGAAACTCCTTGGAGGCTTTGGGTGAGCTCAGCTGGGTGTGAGCAGGTGGAAACACAGCCTGGGGCTGCCCGTGCTCCAGACATGAGCCCGTGGGGACACTCCTGTGCCCACCACCCTGCCCAGCCCCTGACATCTGCCCTGTGCAGCTCTGCCGGTGGTTTTGGGTTGAAAACAGCGTGTTTCTGCTCTGCTGCTGTGCGTGGGGAGGCTGAGTCTCTCCTCCCTTTCGGTGCCAGGTGCCTCCAGAGGGTTCAACCTGCACATCCCCAGAGCTGATGCTGCAGTTTCCCATTTTCCAGCACACATTCGTGCTCAGAAGATTCTCCATCCCTCCCAGCCCTGGTAACCCGAGGGCAGATCTCCCTGGGGTTTAACAGCTGTGAGCACAAATTTTAGTTTTTCCCTCGCAGGAACCACTCGCTTCTGCTTTGGGCTCACTTGATTCATGAATTCAGCCCGGTTATAACTTATCGTTGGTTTTCCTCTGCTCACATCCTCCTCCTCCTCCTCCTGTGCCTTCCTTGTGCAGTGTCCGTGGTTTATGGTGCCCGCTGGGACGATGACAGCAGCGCTGCAGAATGCAGCCTTTGGCTGGGCTCTGCTGCACTTTTACTGCCTTGCAGAATGCAGAGAATCTCCAGCCCAGCTCCCAGGCTCGCCCTGCCTCACGGCTCAGGTTTCGTGGCTCCCTCCATCGCCTCCTCTGCTGGTGCTGGTGGCCTTTTCCACTCCCCATCTGCCCCCTTCACAGCTCTCTGCTGCTCTTCTACCATCTATAGGCAAAATCTCTTCCTCTGACTCACTGCTTGGTGCTCTCCTCCCTTTAGGCCGCTGACTTTGGCACAATTCCCCCTTGCTGTTCACGTTGCAGGGGGTAGCACACACAGGGCACTTCTCTGGGAGAGGGTTTTTTTTGCAGCACAGCAGCCATCAGTCTTTTCTGGTTTTTTTCCTATTTCCTACACCTACATCCTGCTTTTTGTGAGACAGGGGAGGTGTGTTTCCCTGTGGAGCCTGGTCAGTCAGCTCTCCTCGAGGCTGTGCTTCATCCCTGGGTGTCTTTGGAGACCACTTTTGGGGCTTTGGATGTGTTTGTAGGTCTTGGCAGGGCGGGAGCTCCCCGGTGAGGCAGGCGGGGATGTCACACCCCGTTACCTGAGCAGCCCTTGCTCCTTTGCGGCTCCACACCCGCAGCTCTGCTGAGCCTGGGCTTGCTCTGCTCCTCATCCCTGCTCCTCCTCTCCGGCGGCTCCGTGCATCCTTAAACTTGGATGCTCACCCCGCGGGCCATCTGGTGTGTTTTAGCCGTACAAAGAGCCATTGTTTGCTCCGGAATCCGTGCTCTGGCGAGGTAGCTCCTCTTCTGGAGCTCTCTGTGGGCTTTGCCAAGGGTCCTTCTGCTCTGCTGGCAAGTGCAGGTGCCTTTGGAGCAGCCTTTTGTCCCTGCCAGCGGCACGGCTTGGGTTTTCTTTTCTTGTTTTTCCTCGGCTAATCGCAATCCCGAAGTTTCCCACAGTGGGATGTGTCCCTGTTCTCAGTCAGGGATGGGATCTGGGGCTGATCCCTGACTGTTTCTCAGTGGCAGCAATGTTCTGAGCTTTTGGGCTTGAAATGTCCTTTTTTTTTTTTTTTTAATCAGCGCTAAATCTTTTAATGTCCTTTAACATCGAGCCCTCAATGTCAGGTTCTCAGTCAAAATGCCCTGCCCAGAGCGTGTCCCCTGGGAAGCTCTGCGGAGAGGAAAGCAAAGGGTTAAAAGCGGAGCCCTGCTGCCAGCTGGGGACACTGGTGCATGACAAATGTGGCTTTTGCATTTCCCTCTGCAAATGAGCCCGTAGCCAGCCTAATTTCGGAGAGAGCCGCCTCTGAACCCGAGTGACTCAGAGGAATTTGTTCTGTGGCCCGGCGGTGTCTGGCGGGGCTGCGGCAGGCTCGCAGGTTTAATTTGTAAATGCTGACACATGGCATTTCCTCACCGTCTCGTTGGGAAGGGCGGTGTGTCTGCCGGCACTTCCAATTTGTCACTGTCAGGGCCGGCCCCATCTCCTGCTCGTCTCTGAAATGCCTTCTGATCGGTGCTGAGGCAGTTATTGGCATATAATTTATCATTTAATATTACCAGAAGGGTTTTCTTCTGCAGACATCCCAGAAATGATTACCCAGATAATGTTTGGTAGCTCTTCCTTTCACCTGCGAAAACCTCCCGGCGTCTATTTGCTGCTCTGCCGTAGTGCTGGGGAGAAAAACCGCCCCTGATGTGATGTCCCCACCACCAAAAAGCCTTGATTAACACCTGGCCGAGTGCAGCAGCTCCCTGTGCCTGCGCTCTTGCAGGAGATTTTTGCATTAGGGACTCTTTCAGGGCTGCACCCTTGGCATCTCTCATCAGGCAATGTGGGAAATGTTTCCCCAGACCTGTGGAGAAAGGATTTTGGGGGTGAATAAAGGCCACCGTGGTGCCTGGATGGTGTGAGTGGGCTGGATCTGGGCTGCTGTGCCTCCAGGAACAGAGAATTTTCTGCTTTGCTCATCCCAGTGGTGGCAGCTTGCTCTTGCAGAGGGGTGCTGAGGTGCTGCTCAGCACTCAGGGAAAGCAAATCTGTCCCCAAAGGCTGGGGCAGAAGGAACCTGGGCTGCTGTCCTGGGTCAGACCCCTCTGGTGCAGCAGAAAGGGCTGATCCTGATGGTCCCCAGCTCCTGCTGCTGTCCACCAGCACCCAGATGAGATAGGAGGAGGCAGCTGAGTTGCACACAGCCAAAAGTGGGATGTGGGAGCTGCTTTTTGGGGCTAAAACACAACATTCCCCAAAAGGGGCATCGCAAAAATTTTCTCTGCACGTGTGTAATGCCACGTCCTCGGGGCAGGGCTTGGTGTTGCCCCAGCACAGCCCCTCCGCTCAGGCTTGGTTTGGCTGCTGCTGTCTCCATCTCCTCCTGGTGTCCTCGGCCAGGCAGTCGGTCCAAACCCTGGCTGCTGTCCTGACTCGCACAGGTCAGCCTTCCTTGGAAGCTGCCTCTCGGTTTTATAGTTCTGCTTTATTGGAGACATGAAAGTGATTTTTTTTTGTTGTTGCTGGTTTATGAGCCAGACTTCAAAGAATGCAATTACGCAGCCCGGGCGAAGACCTGCTGGTATCTCATGGAAATCTGTGGAAAACCACTTCCCTTCCGAGCTCATTCCAGGCTGCACTCCTGTTATTTTCATCGCATTTGCAGGTTTCTGGGGGAGATGGCAGTCGCACAAGGTCTTTGGTGGCTGTGGTTAATTGTTCCTTGGCTGGGCATCCTCACCCCCCTGACATTACAGTTGGATGCCAGTGTTGGCTTTGGGGTTGGAGGGCATGAACTTATGGGAGACAAAAGGGAATCATCTGAGAAAGGAGCAAAATGGCAGGAAAAGGGATGTTTTTACCTGCAAAAGCTGGGCAGTGTTCCTGCTGCAGGCAGAGAGCGTTGTATCCAGGGTTCTCTCCCTCTCTGCATTGCCAGGGAAAGCTGCCAGCTCCCCGTCCTGCCCTGTGCAGGGAACTTGGCAGGAGACCCTGCCTGGGGCACAGGCAGTGCTCGTGGTGGGTGTGGGGCTGGTTCCCATCAGGAAGTGTCCAGGATCAAATGACATCTTGGTAATTGCTTTAATTGCGGAGAGATTATGCTGTCAAGTGTCACAGCTCAAAAGTCAGCTTTCCTTGTAGTCCCTGAGCTTCCTGATGAAGACACTCCCCTAAAAATCCCCCATCCCAAGCTTCCCTATTCCCAAAGGCAAACTCTGGGCACCGGGCAGCTTCCCAAAAGCAGTCGGGTCTCTCCCTCCTGGCTTCATCCTGCTTCTTCCCAAGCCTGTAGGAGTGAGGATCTGAGCCCTTTATCAGCTCCTGTACACCAGGAAATTTTGTGTCTGAGAAGACCCTGAGGCTATATAAAAGTTCAGCTCGTGATTCATTTCCTTCCTATTCGGGGATCGGCTAATTTGAGAGTATGTGCTAAACATTAATTACCTTCCCTTGCCATGGTTTCCTAGTCAGGCATCCTTTCCCAGATGACTTTCTGCTCGCTCAGGTCCAAGGCCATAAAAGCTTCCCTATTAGGAAAGGAAATATTTTACATCAGGTTTATACTGTATGCCTGAGGTCATCACAAGTACAGATGGAGTGGCAGAAATACACACTGAGCTCTCCTTGCAGCATGAAAAATGAATCAATAACTCATCGATTTAAATTAAAATGTCTGCCTTGCAAAATGCCTCCGAGTGCTAATATTTGTAGCCCCCGCGCTTTGCAGCAGGGATTGGAAATCCACTGCCCCTGCAGCACGTGCAGGGATCCATCTCTGCTAACAGCATGTGATTGCTGACACCCAGGAAAGAAACAAACAAAAAAAAACCCTGCCTTCCCTCCCCCTGGAAGGATCCAGCAAGGTGAACTTTTGGAAAATTGCTTCTCCTGGCACATGAATTATGTATCGAACAGGTGGCAGTCAATATATCTGACTTCTTCGCGAGGTAATTAAGAATAAATGTGGGAATTCAGGCAGAACTGTTGCCCTGTGCAGAAGGGGAGAGCAACAACGGCGTAGCCAGCTCTGGAGGGAAGGGGAGGGGATGCTGCAGGGATGCAGGGAAGGTACAGCTCAGGGGAACTCTGTTGATCCCATTGCCTCCCTCCGTGTCCTTCTGGTGCCTGTGCTGGCCCAATCTGCTCTTTGCATCCCCATCTGCCTGCCCATAATGGGGTCATCCCTCTTTTTCCTTAATTCATTGGGTTATTTGCTGCTCTGCTGTACCTACCTGTGTGTTCTGCCAGCCCTAGATTCTGAAATGACCCTGAACCCACCTATCCAAGCCTGGATTTGGGTTATTGTCCCCAAACTGCTGGGTTTGGAGTGGGAGGATGGGTCCTTTAGTGCTGTCTCAGTTATCTTGGGATAGCATGAACTTACATTTTTTAAAAAAATCCAAACATTCCTCTCTGCTCGAATTTCTTCCTGTGAGCTAATTGAAAAGTAGCTGTATTAGTGAACACATCCACGGTCATTAGCAAACAGTTAAGTAACTAATTTTAAAGATTTATGGTGTTGGTAGCAGGTAAATTATAGTCTTCCGAGAGTTTTCTTGCAAATGAGCTGAAAATAAGGTTTGTTCTGGCCTGGGGGAAACATAAAGGAAATGCATTTAATGACCACAAATTGTATGTGCTGATAGCCTCAATAAGATATTTAATGCCTACTTGAAATTTTAGCAGCTGGGAAAGCACAACAGCCTTAACAGCACGCGTGGGTTACACGTCCTGTCCTCCCCCTGGCTCCTAGCTCCGGGATCTGCCGTCTCCAGGTGATCCACGGGGCCCTGGGGGAAGGAGTTCCCCCTCTTACCTGCTTGGGGCAAAGCTGTGATGCATTAAAACCGAGTGCTGGCCTTTTGTTTTCCAGCTTTGGTTATTAAAACCCCGCTGGCCTCCAAGCGTGACAGGGGATTACGGGCTGGGTTTTGCAGTTAAAATAATGTTTGGGTTGGCAAGGGGGAAGCCCTGAGTGTGCTTGCAGGGGAGAGGAGGCACGGCTGCACTTGCTGGGAGCCGCTCTGCTCTCACGATTTCTGCTCTGGGCAACCCTCACTGCCCGCACTGCCAGCCCCTGCAGGCTGGGAGGGGTGACAGGGGGTGGGGATGGGAGCTCCTCTGGATCTCCTCCCTCCCAGAGTTGTGGCAGGGAATGCTGAGAGCTGCCCAGAGCTGTCAGGCTGGCTGCGACCCACACATGGGCTCTTAAAACCCCCAATTCTGATTTTTCCTCCCCCCCCCCAAAAAAAAAAAAAAAATCCATGCTTGAATAAGAAGAGCGCTGAGGCAAATAATGAACAGCTCTGGGTCCAGAGAAGCCATAGATGGCCCTAAATGATTGAAGAAGGCAATTTCCCTAACGGAGCTGCGGGCCCCTGGAAGTGATTAGTGCCTGAGCAGAAATGCATCACTTAGCTCCTATTATTTAAACATAAGATACTTGAGCAAGCACACGGAATGTTGTTTGCTGTAAATTCTTTCCCTCATTTGAAGGAGCCCTTATTTACACATGCAGCGTGTGTGTGTGTGTGTGTGGGGGAGCTTCCTCCCCTGCTCCCGGACCCACATGGAATATAAATGACCACGTTTCTCCTCGGTAGCAACGGCTCCATCTGAGGGCTATCTTCCCTGCATGTTAACTGTTAATTATAGGTTGCATTTATATCGTTAAGGTTTATCTGCAGTCCTTTCCTTCCCCCTGTTAAATCACTGATGCTTCTTGCACGGCTTAATTCCCTTCGGCTTCCTTCCCCTCCTTGTCTGTGCAGGCAGTGGCAGCTGTCAGGGAGGGATGCCCGCGGTAACGGGAGCAGGATTGGGATCGCGGAGCCCAAACGGTTTGGGTTGGTGTGGGGTAACGGAATCCAAATGGTTTGGGTTGGTGCGGACCCTAAAAATTGAGTTCCAACCACCTGCCCTGGGCAGGGATGGCACCTGCTAGACCAGGATGCTCAAAGCCCAACCCGGCCTTGAACAATTCCAGGGATCTTGGGGGATGACCCAACGTAGCCAAACGTGGTGGGACATGGCGCTGTTGCTCTTGGCTCGTTGCCTGCCCAAAACACCACGGCGAAGCGCTGAAAAGTAGAGCTGCCCCGGTGCCCTGGGTGAGAAAAACGCTCTGCATGGCACAGGTGAGGGGTTTAGGTGGGAGCCCTGCTGGGGAGCTGGGAAAGCTCTTGCTTTCCCTCCCCGTAATGAAGAGGTGTTCCTAGGCCTGGGAACGTGCTTGGCTCTGGCAGATTATTAAATAAGCAGCTCGTTCGCAGGGGAAGATGCCTCGGGGGATGCTCAGCTCGGCTGTGAGCGGGCAGGGCTCCTCTCTCTCTCTCTCTCTCCCCCCAGCTGCAATTAAAGCTCTTGTCAGCCTGAAGCCGCTGGGTGTTGGGGGGAGATGGACGGCACTCCCTCGGCTGCTGCTTAAACAATTTGTATTTCCACTCCCCATTAATCGGTGTAAGCTCTGGCAGGGGCTGCTTCCTACCCTCCTGGGACAGGCTGGCCTGGGGGAGGCTGCCCTGGAGCCTCCAAATGCTGAATGAGTCTTCCTTTTCCGCGGGAATCAAAAAGCTTTTCATGCCTTTATTTTCGGTGTATCATGAGAGCTGTGCTCCTGCAGAGGTCTGAGGGTTAATGTGCTCCCCAACATTGGCAAGGATTTGGGGTGGCAGGGGCTTGGCCCCAATCACGTCCTTGCAGATCCCAAAGCTGTGGGAAGCCAGGGATTCATCCCTTGGCTCTCTCTTTGTATGGTGCCAGTTTACCTTGACCTGCAAACAAGGTTTTCCTGGGTTTAGAAAACGTGTCTGTTCACCCCGACTCCTTTCCTCTGCTCGTGGTGGATTTCTGCCATGCCTGAATAAAAACATTAAAGGGAGAAGATGAGTGAAGGGCCGGGAGCATGGGTGGGTGAGGCAGCTGAAGGCCAGATACGTGGGTTTTGGCCATTAGGCTGCATATCATGCTCCTGCTTCACTTTGCACCTTTATTGGATCCGTGCCCAAAAGCCCAGAAGTTCTTTTCCCCATTAAAAGCTTTTCCCTCATTCAGAGCAAGCTTTTAACCCTGGGGCTGTGCCTCGTGGTCCCTGGGATGCTCCGGAGTCCACTCACGATTATTTACACCCTTACCTCGTGTGAGATGCCATAGCAGTTGTATTTTTTAGGAATTCAGAGCAAAAACTCCCCCAAAGAGCCAGTTACCCCTATTGACACCACACTTCCCAGAGCCAGGCTGGGATCACTTGGAGCAGCACCAACCATTTGAACATTTTAACATCCTTCACGGGCTCTGGCACAGCTGCAGGCTCCACCCCAGAGCAGCAGCAGCAGCTGGCTCCAGGCTGATGCACAAATCATCCCCGCTCCAGTCCTGCCTGCTGCCTCCCTCAGCCGTGTCTCAGAAATCGTGGCATTCTCTCAAGTCTGTGGTTACAATTTTTGGCCAAAGTGCCCAGGACTCAAAGGGTTTTCCCTGGGCCAGGAGCTCTGCTGGCCCTCCCACTGCTGCTCTGCACCACCACCAGAGCTGCAGCCCTTAAATAGGTTTATTTTCGGCATTAATAGGTTTTTTTGTTTGGGTTTTTTTTGTTTTTTGTTTTTTTTTTTTTTTGATTGTTGTCGTTGCTCTCAGGAAATCGTGAAACTTGGTGATCGAAGCAGCTGAATGAGGAGCTGGAGGAACTAAGAGTCAAAACCGATTAAAAGGTGGTGGTGGGAGCAGCTCCAGCACGGATGCACGGATAAAGCAAAGCCCCAGAGAGACAGGCAGGAATTTCCTTTGTGCAGCTGAGAGCAGGAGCTGGCCCCTCTGCTTTTTAAATCATTTTCTTGTGGAAATGAAAATTCACAATCCCACTAGGTGCAGGGTGGGGGGAGGAAGAGAAGGGAGGCGGCTGGTGCCAAGAGGCCGCGGTGAGGGGCAGCACAAGCCAGGGTGAAGGAGCAGGACAGGCCCCCAGCTTTTCTGCCCTTTAGAAAGAAATATTGGCCCTGGGTGGGGCAGGATCCAGCCCAGCACAACTCCGCACAGCAGTTCTGAGAGAGCATCGCCCTTTCCCAGGAATTTCCAGGTTGCTTTTCTCCCTTTCCCCAGAAGCTGTGCCTTCCCTTGCCATCCTTTGGGCTGGGGATGGGAACTTTATCTTCGTTTTATCCCTTGAAGAAGGTGTCATAGCTGCAGTGGTAGTGCAGGAACATTTCCTTCTGCTGCCAGCACTCGCTGTTCCTGCTGTTGCTGCTGCTGCAAGAGGATCTTGATTTTTCTTAATTTCCTGAGATTTTCCAAGGCTGTGTTGGGAATGCAGGAGCTGCTCTGAGGCACAGGCAGCCGTGTTCACCAAGCCAAGCCTGTGTTTTGGGGTTTGGCAGCTTTGAAGTCTGGGCATCTCCTCTCAGGGTTTAAAAGGGGTGCATGAGAAACAGGGAGAGCAACTTTTTATATGGGTAATGGGGAGTGGTTTTAAATTTAGGTGTTAAGAAGGAATTCCTTATTCAGAGGGTGGGCAGGCCCTGGCACAGGGTGCCCAGAGCAGCTGTGGCTGCCCCTGGATCCCTGGAAGTGTCCAAGGCCAGGTTGGAACGGGGCTTGGAGCACCCTGGGATAGTGGAAGGCGTCCCTGCCCACGGATGGGGTGGTAATTTGAATTTTAATAAATAAATGAATTTTAAGCTCCCTTCCAACCCAAACCGTTCCACAATTCTATGACATCCACCTCTGCTGGCACCCAAACCTCACAGGAGCTGGCACTTCACGTCCCTTTCATGCCCCATCTTTGTGTCACTGCTTAATCCCCCTGCGAGGGAATGAACCCACTTCTCCCTGAAGTGATGCTCCTAAATTCCGCTTTTTGTCCCATCCGCGGGCACTCCCTGCCCGAGCACGGGGCTGCACAAACCCACAGGCAGCTGCTGGGCCTCTCCACCAGCAATTCCACCCCTGCTTCCCAACCACCCGAATTCTCCAGCAGAGGCGTGCCTGTGTGTTCGCTTAACACGTCGCCAGTGTAATATCCGTGGTGCTGATTGAATTAAAGCAAGGTTCCCACTAAAACTGGGATTTGATTGCGTGTGTTAATCCCCTTTTCCCCCCCCCAGAGATGGGGTGGGTGCTCTCCTGCTGTGCAAGGCTTTTCCCGACGTGTGGTGGAAGAAGAGACTGGGGAATTAAGGTGACAAGAAAAGACGCTGCACACTTCGGTTAGGCAAGAAAAAGGAACTTTTTTTTTCCCCCTAGACAGGAAAATCCCACTTTATACTTGTCTCTGGCCTTCAATTTAACAAGATTTTGCTCATTTATCTCCTCAGAAAGAAATGATCCTGTGGGAAATATTTGTTGTGCCAGCTCCTCCACGGTGCTGAGAGCACACATGAAGCAAAACAGCAGTGAGATATTTTTTGTTGCGTTTATTTTTTTTGGATCCCAGGAAAGCCTGGGGATTTTTTTTTTTTTTTTAATTCATGGGCAGGGCAACAGTGGTCCAGGATGCTGATGTTAGAGGAAGGTGTGATCTCCTGTCCTGCACACACGAGGCTCTTGTGGCACTAGGCTGGGTTTTGCTGCAGTGGAGCAGAGGGAAAACAAAACCCCGAAGGTTTTGCCTCGATCCACTCTCTCCGGGGGAATTTCCATCCGTGCCCCACGCCTGGGAAGCAGCACTAAAGGGTTTCTGAGCACTTTGAGAGCTCCAGTTAAAAGGTGCCATCAAAATGAAAAATGTGATTTGCTCGGAGCGGCCCCACCTGTGCCTCATCCATCTCCATTAGGGCACAGACTCCGAGTGAGTTATGGGAAGTCCTTGTTAACCTCAGGGGAATTTTTTTTTTTTCCTAATTTTGGGGGTGGTTTTTTATTTTTTTGCTTTCTGGGCAGATCTAGCAGGGGATTCTCATAGAAATTTTTAAAAAAAATCGTTTAATGTTAATATGATGCAGCGTTTATTAAAAGGAAATATTTTGCACTTCAAAGAATCTATCAGAGGCGTGAATTTGAAAACAAGCAAAATCCCTTTATCTGACCAAGGAAATCTTGTCAATGCGTTATCTGTCTGTGATGGGTAGCCAAATTTGAAACTGGGTTCTCACCAGCATGGTTGTTTCCATCCCCAGCCAAGGAAAGAGATAAAAAACCACACAACCCAATAAAAAAAAAAAAATCAACATTTATTATGGCCTCAAAACCAGAAACCTCTCTGTTCCGTGAGACCACTTGCTCCCCAAGACGCTGCTGACCTCAAGGCGATTATTTTAAACTCATTTTTAGGCTTCTTTCCCAGCAGAGAAAGCAGGATCTGCTTTCCCCAGAGCATTGCTGGGAGTTTTGGTGCTGCTCACACCCACCCTGAGCCCTTCCTGCAGGCAGAGGAGAAGCAGAGGCTGTGCCTGGCCCAGAGGGACGGTGCATGGGACAGCATCTCCCGGGGACTTCCTGCTCTGGCCCCAAAGTTATTTAGCTGATGGCTTTGGAATGCTTTTCTTCAGTCTTTGGAGCTCTTGTGGAAGGGTGTTTGAATTAAAGCTGGGTTTTGCCAAATCAGTGCAGTTCCCTGAGAGCTCGAAAAGAGTTCTTGATTTTTTTTTGTTCTGCCTTTTAGAGAGAAATATTATTATTGTTTTCTTCAGAAGAGGGAGGAAAAATCTATAAATTTCTGAGTTTTATCTGAAACTTGAAAACGCAATATTTGTCCTTACTGCTGGCTGTGGTGAAAAATTTAATTTGGGGGACAGGGAAAAGTCACATCCCTGTGCTGCTGGCACGAGCTGCCCTGGGAGAGACTCACAGCATATCCCACACCCAGAGGATGGAAATCCTGGCCTGGAAACTCTCCCTGTGTCCCCCTGACACCCTGGCGTGTCACTAGAGCCCGGATTTAACTTCGGAGCCCTCTTAGGCTAAATAGGAGCCCTTTTATAGGGAATGGGAGAAGTTAAACATGTTGTTGGGTTTACAAGGAGTCATTAAATATTTGCTGCTGGGCTGCCATGGGTTCCCATTCCGTCTCTAGCTCGCTGTCAGGTCTGTTTAAAGGGATATAAATAAGCCTGGAGGGGCTCTGGGGCCACAGGCCTGCTGGGGACAAACCCCCCGGCTTTGAATTTTTGGCAGGATTTTTGTCTCCCCAGGTTTCAGTTTCTCCCCTGCCATAGAGACCTGGCTGATAAAGCAATAACTCAGCTTTATTGATTATGTCAAAGGCAGTAATTCAAGAAAGCTATTTAAATTCACAAGAGGAAGCTCTCGCAATTATAAGTGTCTGCAGCAGATTATTAATCATTTTTGTTATGGCTATCAAGCCACGAGACAGACATTTTCTGTAAGGCTTACGTGAGCACCAGCTTTTCAGTAATGACTTGGGCTTTGCTCTCTTATTGGTTCATAATGCTGAATAAAAAAATAAGCAAACTGCTTTTTTTTTTTTTCCTCCCCCTCCTAAATCGATGTGTGTAAAGCTTTATAGCATATTGCTACAGGAAGTGTATGAACTTCCAGCAGTTTAAATTCATATTCTGTTTAATCCAGCTAAATACCAACATTGGCTTTGTACTCCCTTCCCTTTGATTTCTCCAGAGTGATTCCCAAAATAACACTTGAGACTTGGAGCAAAGCAAGGTGCCCATCCCTGCAAATGCTCAAAAACAACACAGGTGTGTGCTGAGGGTTATGGTTTAGTGATGATCCTGGAGGTCTTTTCCAATTTTAACGTTTCCAATCCTAATAACTCACCTGAGGAGGGAGGTGGTGCGTCCCTGGAAATCCCTGCTGGATTTCTGGATGGGGAAGGGCTGAGCTGGCTCTCCTGTCCCTGCGGTGTTATTTTTTGGTTGTGGAGGATGCTGCTCCAGGCAATTCCCTGCTCCCCCAGGTGCCCCCCTTCTCCATCTCCTCGCTCAGGCTCTGCCCCTGACGGATGTTTTTGGGGCTGGCTCAGCCCTCCTGTGAACATCCAGCTCTTCCAGCCGGGGGAAAAATGGGCTTTAGCAGCAGTCCTGTAAATTACCACTTACCTTTGGCTCCCAGTGAGCCCCAGAGCTGGTGACAGCAGCAGGTTGAAGCTGGGCAGCCTTGGCTGAGGGCCAGTTCCCCATTTGTACTGCGGGCAGGTTTTTTATTTCACCGAGGCAGTTAAGCAGAACATTCCTCTATAAAAAGCTGCAAGAGAGATCCGAGCAGCTCTCCCTCTCATCTTCCATCTCCTCTGCTTAGTGACCTAGAACTAAATGTTTTATTATTAGAAGAAAAAAATTGTAATATATATATATATATATATATATATGTATTCAAGGCAGGTCTCTAATACAGGTTTTTGGGAGGGCAGGAGGAGAGGTGATGCTTGCATGGGTCACTTGCTGAAGGGAATAAGGGGCCCAGAACATCCTCTCCAGTGGGTGAAAAGGTGTGTGAGGTCCCTGCAGGCCGAGTCAGCTCCCTGCTTTCACCTGCTGAGCTGGGCCTTGGCAGGAGCAGCTTTGGGCAGGTGAGGGGCTGGTGGGGCTCAGCACAGTGGGGACCTCCCTGGGAGCAGCTCTGGCTCTCCCGTGGATATCTGAGAGCCCAGGTCCTGATCATTTGTCCCTTGTTAAGCCAGAGTGGTGGGGTGGGAGCTGCAGGACACTCAGGGGGGTGTTGTCCTGAGAGACCCGAGCAGGGGGACCTACTGTCCTCCAAGACGCAGCAACACACCCTCTCGGCACAAATTCCTTTTCCCTTCCCTCGAAGATGTGCTGGTTTTGATTAAATACCTCATCAAACATTTATTTTGCCTGAAAGGAAGCTTTTGTTCTCGTTCTGGGGCCTTTCGGTTATAAAAACTTCAGCCAAAATCACTTAATTAAGAATGTGCTTTTCCTGCTCCGCTTTGTCTGGGAGCTGCTCCGAGGAGCAGAACAGGGTGTCTGCAGGGATAGCACAGCCTGGATGCGCCACCTGGGAGGGACGCAGGGCTTTGGGAAGCAGCAGCTCCTCTGGACTCCAAAGATACCTCCAGCAGCAAGAACTCTTCTAGAATCATAGAATATCTCGGGCTTCAAGGGACCTGAAACCATCATCGAGACCAACTCAGTGGTGAGTGAGGAATTCTCCTTTTGGGTCTAATTTCAGGGTAAAAAAAAAAAAAAAAAAAAAGGAAAAAAAAGAAAAAAGTGATTCCTAAAGTGGTCCCATCAGCTCAGGTCACTAAGGGATGTGTGACCAGGAGCGAAAAGAAAACAAGGTTTAGTTCCAACAAAAAGTCTTTTTTCGTCTGCGAAGATGCTCTGCTAACAGCCCCGGCATCCCCACAGACAGGCGGCACTTGGTGTTTCTCCCTGCCACCAAAATCAGTGACTCCATGGGTGACAAGTGGGCCCTTCCCCGGGCTCTGCCTCTGAGTGCTCGTGTACCTTCGGGGAGCTAAAAATGGCAACGTAGAGGCGAGATGTTCCTCGCCTTGCTGAGCGCAGGGGTTGGATTTTTCACTCCGACATAGCAGCTATAAACAGCTATTAGAGATTCTCCTGCAAGAGTCCAAAATGCTTCGGGTTCTGTCCCAGTTCTGGAGTGTCAGAATAGAAGCAATTAATGCCGTGATAGCAAATGACAGGGAGAGAGGTGGTTTGTTTTTTTTTTTTTCTGGGGGAATTGCCCTGAAAATGTGTTTTGATGGAGGAGCTGGTGCTGGCATGTCCTGGCAGGTTGTGCCGAGGTGAACTCTCAGGCTTTTCCATCTTTCCTATCCTAACTTTCCAAGGAAATCTTTTTTTTTCTTTTTCGGTGGCTCCCAAGAGGGATTGCCTAACAAGGTTTTATCCAGGTGCAAAGGGATGCAGGATAATATTTATTAAGCTGTCAGTGATGGGCTGCAGTGGAAATGAGGAGATGAGCAGCAGCTAAAAATTGCTGCTCCTTCGGAATACTTTCAGTTTTCCTTCCTAAAAAGTAAATATCTCTTCAATAAATGAGCTGGCTTTCTTGTGCCCTGTGTTTTGGTTGGTCGGTTCATCTTTCTTTGTCCTTTTACACCTTTTAGCACAGACAGGGATGGGTTGCACAGGCAGGAAGGAAGCCAGGCTGAAAAAGTGCTGTAATTCCTCCTTTCCCTTTTTGTAATGGTGGGGAAACTAATGGCCAGAGCCTCTGCTTTGCAAGCAAACATCTCCGAGCTGATGGATGCTGCCATTTGACTCTGCATCACTTGGATGGTGGTTTTATTTCTGCTGCACAACCTCTCCCTTCCATTAGCCACCGATGTTTTTAGGGCTCATTTTCACATAAATTTTGCCGTTCTGGCTCCCAAAAGCAGCAATAATCATGGCTGGTGTGACAGAGGAGCAGCGATCCTGCTGGGATGTGCAGATGGACGGGTGGCAGTGCCAGCCCTGGCACCGAGGGTGACACGGGGAGAGCTGAGGTGACAGTTTGCAGTGGGTCAAAGGATCTGGAGGTCAGGCAGGAGATGCTCTGGATGGACTGGGCACCAACTGCGTTTTCCTTTCTTGTGTCTCATGTGAGACAAGGTCTTGTGTACGGGCTCTGCCGTGCCAGTTCTTAAGATGTAGGGAAAAAAAAAAAACCTAAAACAAAAACAAAAACAAACCAACCAGCAAATTTACTGCAAACAACCCCCGAACAGTCTGTTCGAGCTGGAAATCTTCACCACTCGCTTGGCGTGACCTTCTTGGCTGTGGTGAAGGGAAAGCAGGTTTGTGTTTCTCATAAATAGCATCTCTTAGGGCAGCAGGAGGTGTGGAGGGAGAGCAGCCCAAGGGTAACCCTGCTCCGCACAGCCAAATTTCCCCTGGGCGCTGCTGGCACATCCCCTGCAGCACCTTGGGGTTCCTGGGCATGGAATTTGGGAAGTGCCCGCTGCTCAGGGCGTCTGTGCGGCATTTGAGGGGCGTCTGCTGGCAGAGAGCTTCAGCCAGAAGGGTCAGAGGGGGAAAAAAAGGTGCATTTGTGGGGGTAGATGCCGTGGTGGTGGGAGAATTCCTGGTGAATGTGGAGGGGGAAATTGAGGCAACAGTGTCCAGGTGCTGTTGGGGACTGGGAGACCCCCAGAGATCACCCAGGTTTCAGATCTGCTGCGTCTTCCCTCTTCGTCTCTGCCCCTGAGAAACGACGGGAAAGGTGTAAAAACAGTGGATGGCTCTTTAATCTGAGAAATGTCAGAAATGTCGAGTGTTTTGTAGGTTTTAATGAAAAGAACACATTCCTTCCCTGCCCTTTCTGGCTCTCAGCTTGCTCTTTATGTCTGCACTCCCTGTAATTCTGGCCTGCGTCCTGCACACCATCCTCAACCCTGTGGAGAGCAGATTCCTCTGGGAGGGCTGACTGGATCAGCACAGGGACAAAAACCGTGGGGATTCACCCCAAAACACGAATGACTGGGCTCCACGGCCCAATCTGGTGGTTTGTTTTCGTTTTTGTTTTGGTTTTTTTTGTTTTTGGTTTGGTTTGGTTTGGTTTGTTTTTGCTCTCCTCAACCTTTTATTGCTCTCCTGAAGCTCCAGCAGCACCACGGGGATGAGCAGGGAGAGCAGCACAGACCATCCCAAGGTACGGGAGATGGCCGGAGAGGTTCCAAGGGAGATGTGTAGCCAAAATTGTGGCTCCAGCCAGCCCAGGGCTGTGTCCCTGCCGGTGCCTTCATCCTCAGCAGCGCAGGGCGCTTTCCCTTTGGCGAAGCGACAGGGAAATTAATTCCAGGCCCATTGTGCTGCGGTGGCAGGCACTGATTTATAGCCCAGGGAACAGCTTCTGGTTCAAAGTGCACATCCGTTGTGTTAATGCTCCATGATCTTTACCCCCGTGAGGAAATGGCAGAGAATGAGGCGATTATTGCCACCAGACTGGGCTCCCGGTATTACCATGATAAAGCCGGCGCACATGAAGGGTGGGTTGTGCATACAGAGCAGCTTCCCTTCCCTGCATGCCGAGCCCTCTGCCTTCCCCGAGGATGGAACTGCTGAGGGAGGCTTGGTCACAGTCCCAGATGCTGCTTGGGCCCCTTTTGCTGCTGGTTTTGGGTTGGTTTTTTGGGGTTTTTTCCCCCCTCCCCATCCATTTTTGTCTATTAATTGTGCTGCTAAAAGGCAGTTTAGAAAAGGGTGCGAAGGGACAGGTCAGGGGAGGAAATGCTGCTGACTGCCTGGCTCCTCTGGGATCAGGGGTTCCCAAATCCTTCCTTTTCCCAAAGAAAAGGCTTGGAGGGGCAGGTGGATGAGGAGTGGGTGTGTGGGGTGTTGTCAGTTCCTGGGCATCTCCTGCCAGGAGCCACCCCAACCCTCAGCTTCTCAGTTCAGCAGCTTTTGGGGACTGTTTTTCCTGTGAGCTGGGGCAAGTCATTCCCCTGGCAGGAAAAAAAAAAAACCTCTTTTCACTTGGATTGATTTTCTGCTGTTTCCCAGGAGTGATTTCATCCCTGAGGTCTGGTGAGGCAGTGCTGGGGCCCTGGGAGCGCCTCTCACCTTCCCTGTCACCCAGGAGTGGCCGATTCCGGCCCCACCAAACCTTTGGGGGGTTTGCCTTTTCCCCCCCACCCTGCTGAGGATGCGGCACTTCGGCTTTTTGCTAAGTGGTGCCTGGGCAAGGAGAAATGCTGCAGTTCCCTCTCAGGAGCTGCTGCAGGAATCTGGGCGAAGGATGATGATGTCAGGTCTGGAGGGAAGGTCTTTTTTTGGAAACACTCATCAGCCCCTGTCTGAGATTTCCTTTGGGAGAGATTTGTGGCTGCACCGGGGTGATTCAAGGTAATTTACCCCAGGGATCAGCTCAGATCCCGGGTTGCTTCAGCTGGGCTTGGCTCAAGCACAGAATATCTGGAACAGGAGGGCCCTGCACGCTGCTGGGGTTTCGAGGTGTTATTCTAATACTAATAATTAATACAGTGATGTGTATAATCCTGTGCACGGAGAGTTGAAGCGTTCCCTAAAGCTTCTTTGCATCATAAAACTCCTAATCAAATACAGAATAGATCCCTGCCCTCTCCATAGCTTTAATCCTACTTCTCTTCCAGAACTAAACAGCTTTAAATTCCTCAGTCCCATGTGTATTCAGCTGCAGAGGCAAAAAACTTTGCCATTTTTAAATCCTCCCTTAGTGCCAGACCAAAATCTCTGCAAACACAGACTCCGTAATCCTCACTAATTTATCAAAGGTGCTCCTGAATGCTAATTTTCCTGTGCTGTGCTCTGGATCAGAATTACAATTGATTGACTATAAAATGATAATTATACACTGGGAGCTTTGCATTGTGTAAACACCTTAAATTGATTCTCCTGCCCTGCCAATGGGGAAATTCTTTCCGTCACGTGCTGACTCTGAGATCGAAATGATTCTGCCTTTTACAAACTTTCCTACCATGTATGGGTTTTCTTGTTTAAAGCGGGCAGCGAGCGTGCTTTCCCCTCCCTGCTGGGCTGCTGCTGGAGTGGCAGAGTCTCCCTGGAAACAGCTCGAGGAAATGGAGATTTTCCAAGGGCTGGGGGTGAAAAATAAGGTCCCTGGGAGGACTCGTGGCTCCAGGGGTGTCAGATAAACAGGGCAGAAATAGGGTAAGATGGTTCAGTTGGAAGGGACCCACAACAACCATCTGCAGTATTGCACATCCCTGTGGAGGTCCTGGCTCATCCAGGGATGCCTTCCCCAGGAATTCCCTGGTTTTCCTCCAGACTCCCATTTCCTGTGGACACAGGTCTCCCCTGCATTGAATTAGCAATTTCCGCTGCAGAGAGAGGCTCTCAGCCTCAGACATTTTTGGGAAAGGTTTGTTTCACATTAATATTCTGGCTATAAAAAGAGTCCCACAACCACATTGGGGAAGGGGGAAAGCCACTCTTCGTTTTCTTGACACATCTGCATTCTCAGTCTCCCTGCAATCTGGTTTTTGGCTTTGGCATTAGTTCCCATTTCCCGTATTTCAGGGAGGGCTCTCGCTCTGTGAAAGGCATCAGGAGGCAGCCCCAGACAGCCAAACCATCTGGAAAACCCCGGAACCTGGAGGGAGCTGTCTTGAAAACAAACTTCCCTTCCCATCCTCCCGAGTGCTGTCTTGGAGGGAACAGCCACAGGAGCTGCTGGGCCGCTCCACAACCCCTCCACCCCACCCGGGGGGAGGAGGAGAGCCTTTTCTCTTTTCTCCTTCCTCTCATCGGATGTTAGTGCACCACTCGGAGGGACCGCGCTGCTAAATCAATCTTGTAACAGCATCATTTATTTAACGCGTGTGTTCCACAGCCTTTGCTGCCCGCTCGGTGAGGCAGGAGGGTGCTGGGGTGTCGGGGGGACCCTGGGTGGCGGCAGAGTCAGGGTTGGTTCAGAGTTAATTCCCCGAACCCCCAGAGTGACCCCGCTGCCAGGCAAATAAAAGCCAGGCAGGGTCCCTTTTCCTCCCCTGTTTGCTCAGAGCCCCAGGCTGGTGCCCATCTGTCTCTGTCACTGGTGGGAGCTGGGGGGGATGGAGGGTGAGGATTTTGTTGTTCCAAAGCCCCTGGTGTGCTCAGCACACAGATCATCCTGCCCGGGGGGCTGCAGGGGAGCACACCGCCACATCCTGCTCCCGGCAAGAGCAGAGGCTGAGGTCTGCAAACGCGGGACCGGAGGGACAGAAAATTAAGAAGGGAAGATAGAGAGGTAATTAAATCTAGCTTGTCTGCTGTCCCCAGGGACTTGCGCTCGCCTTGGCATCAGGGCATTCCTGGTGGGTTTGCGCAGCCTGGAAGGCAGCACCACATAGTGAAGGACCTCCAGATTTCTTCAAGATGAATTGGGTCTTTTTTAACCACTGCACTGGTGGTTTCTGACTTTTCTGTCGGTGGGTAACCTCTGGGGAGGCTCAGAAAGAGAAGCCAAACTTCCTGGGCATGGGAGGCTGCTGGGGCAGGCAGGGCCATCCCAGGGAGCAGCAGCAGCACAGAGCTGGAACAGCAGCTCCTGGAAATGCTCAGACTGGCTTTCCACTGAGAGCAACCCCTGATGCTCCTGAATTTTTGGAAATCTCTTCTTCAGTTGTTCCCTTAAGTATTTATTGGATGTCTTCCTTTTCTTCTTCTTTTTTTTTTTTTTTTTCCCAAAGCTTCTTCATCCAAATTCTTTGCTCCGTTATTCCCCCGAGGATCATGTTTGCGTTTGGCAGGGAGGGAGCTGGCTTGGTTAAACATAGACCTTGGTGAAGCGAAGCCAGAGGGATTTCAGAGCTCTCTGTACCTCCCTCTCTCTGTGCTGCTCAAAATCCTCTTCCTTTCTGTCTCACCCATGTAGGAGACACACAAATCCTGGCATCCTGCTGGCTGCCAATGGCTCTGCTCCCGGCAGGATTCAGGCATGGTCTGCAGGGCTGTGCTCTGGTATTTACTGAGGGTGCAAAGAGCCCCACACCTCTGCTCGGCTGTGGGGTCTGGCACAGGCAGGTTGCTCCCATGCAGTGGTTTTGTTCGCTGGAGGGAGGGTATTACTGGTTTTAGCAGGGATGTTTTTGTCTGCATCGCTTCGGAGCCCCTGATCCACGCCTGTCCCAGCCTCTGCTGTCCCTGTGACTGCTGCTAAAGCTCCTCGAGCAGCTCTGGGGAGAGCAGGGAAGAACCCAGCCCTGGTTCCTCAGAGATGCTGGGAGGAGCATCGTGGGCAGCCTGGAGATGAGGGGAGGGATGTGAACAATTTAGGATGAGCTGGCAGAACCATGGTGGTGGCTGGCACTGCCAGGGCTCCCTCTGCCAGCTGGGATCCGCAGGGCCGGCCCTGTGCTGGCAGAGCTCTGAGCAGGGCATGAGGCACCAAGGGGCTCATCCCTTCTCCCCTTCTCAAGGATTTCAGGGCTGTTCCAGGGCGCAGATCTTTGTGAGACTCCATAAAATCCCATAAAATCCCTTTGCTCCCTTGGGTTAACGAGGGAAGCTGTGCTCGTGCTTCATTAAACATGTGGCCAGACTCTCTTGCAGAATCTCCCTTTCCCTTCTCTGCCTCCCCTCTGGGGTGGCACTGAGCCCCTCTAATCACACCGTACCCAGGCAATAACCCAATCTGCGTCTCAAATGAAATTGTCTTTATTCCCGTGATCCCAGCTCCTGCCTTCCCTTCGGTGGGCAGGCGTGGCTGGAGCAGCAGCTCCTGGCAGGGCTGAGGGGCTGTTTCTCTTTGGGTTGTGGTGGGTGTCCCCAAAGCCCAGGGACCTGGGCTCCTGTGCTCCTCAGGGATGGGCTCTGGGCACCCCAGTGCTGCATCAAGGGGCCCATTCCACCCCTGAGCTGTGCCTAAATTCAACTCCAATAAGGCCAAGCCACTAACGAAGAAACTTCTCTGGGTTTCCCAGAGAAGCTGTGGCTGCCCCATCCCTGGCAGTGTTCTGGCCTGGCATTTTTTCCCCTCGAATCAACGTGTTCTCAACAACCATTGTGGCTGTAGTCAAAACCAGAGTGATTTATATCCACGGCCCTTTTATTGTCGCGGGGAGTTTCGATAATGCGGCAGATCTGGTTTGGTTTTCCTTTCACCTCCTTCCCGTGACTCATTTGGAGCGCATCTGGTGTCCCCGTTGCAGGCTAATGATTCATAAGGACAGTAGCACAGGGGGAAGCAGAGGGAGAGGAGCAGGATTGGTGCTTCCAGGGGGAGGCTGGCGGGTGAGTCACGGCAAACCGCGGGGCAGGATGCGGCACGCCGGGCGCTCCGGCCTCCCGGGGAAAAACCCAGAGGTGGAAGGGAGGCTCAGCCTGTCCCAGCAGCCTTGGCAGCCCCTGGGAGATGTGGGGGGAGTGTTGGAATGAACCCCGGAGGCTGAAAATTTCAGGCTTTCTGTGCTAAAAGGCGCTGACCCTCAAGCGAGCGCCACGTTTGGCTTGAGGCCGTGGAACAGGTTCCCAAAACTGAGTGACGGCACTGGGGTTGTGGGTGAGGGGTTTGAATAGTGTTGTGTGATCTCAGGGTGAAAAACTTAGATTTAAGGTTTTAGTACGTAGTAATGTATATGGGGCAAGATGGAGGATTTGGGGTGTTGTCCAAGTCCTTCTTCTTCACCTTCTTCTTCATGGGTTTGGGGGGTTTTCTGTAAACGAGTGAAAAAGATCCACATTGTGGGGCTTGGGTGGTCAGTATTGGGTCAGAAATATAAATCATAGAGGTGTCACCTCGTTATTGGGTGATTAGCACTTAAATAACCTTGGAAAGAGTTGGAGGCATCCATTTTACCTCCATTTTCTGCCTTGCTAGTCAGAGCTCACAGCTTGTAAGTCTGTACCTAGATGAGAATTACTAAACACTGAGTCCAAACACAAAACTGTGACTCCCATGTGTTAATCCCGGTTCTAACACAAAGAAAAGAAGAAATGAAACCAACAGGGGAGCTCCAGCCTTTGCTCCTTCCTGAGCCAGTTGTTCAACAGAGTAACAGCTGGAAACACACCTGGTGTGGTATCAAGGAGGGTTTTCATCACCTTTTGGGAAAGGTCTCGGGTTTCCATCCCTGGGTGCTGCTTAATCCCACCGTGGGTGCTGTCAGCGTGTGGTGCCTGTTGCTCCCATGGCTGCAGGAGATCCTTTGTCCTTCCAGGGTTTGGGCACAACTGGGACTTTCAGGGAGCAATTTTGGTGACCTGGCCGTGCCAGCAGTGCCCAGGTCCCGCCACAGCAGGCAGGTGCTGTGTGGCTCTGGGGTGGGTGTTGCAAGGGCAGCTCAGGGGTTGTTCACCCCTCAAGCTCTGTGGCAAATTAAGCACCAAAACAGATTTTTCTGTTCATTTTTCCTGACCTAAACATTAAAGTAACGGAGTGCAGGGGGGATGTCCAGCAGCACAGAGCTGGAGGCAGAGCACTGAGGAGGTGGTGACGTGACACGGTCAGCCCCAAATCACAGGTACCCCACGCCCCAGTAGGGGAGACCCCATAGAGTGGGTATGAAATGCTTTCTGAACCTATTGTCTAATTCCCCCAAACCTTCCCATTCCCAGCCTGGGAGTGAGAGAACCAGGAGGACTCTGGGAGGGGGAGCAGACCCAAACCAGAGCGAGAGCAATGACAGCACATCCCCGATTCCAGCTCTCTGTCACAACCTGGCTGCCACAGGCAGACAACTCCCACCTTGCAGCAGTGAGGAGCTGAGCAATGTCGTAAGCCTTTTGGGCTCGGAGTGGTTGTGGTGGGGATGAGTTTGGCCCAAAGATTTCTGTTCAGCTGCACTGAGTTACCGGCCATCTGGCTCGGCGCGCTGCAACCCGCAGCTTCTCCAAGCCCATATGGGAGGCAATGTTTTTTTTCGCTGTGTATGTTATATTTCCCAGAACGTATGGCCCATACATTTAAAATATTTGAGCGCTGCCTCCTGCACTAGCAGATAATCTGGAGCTGCGGCACCAGAGATTTCTTGGGAGGAGGATTTATTTCCCCGGTGGTTTAGGCAGCTTTGAAACGTGATCCTGGGAAGGGAGTGTTTGGCTTCGTGCCCAGTGCCCGAGGTGGGCAGCAGAGGGGACAGCACTGTGGGCACTGCCTATGCCCGCTCTCCAATGCTCTGATCATAATTATATTCTTTTTACACCCTTTGTCCATTTGCAACGATCTGGGGACCTCAATTCCTGCCTGTTTGCAACTTGCCTGACCCTGGGTTAAACAGGGAGGGAGCACCACGCCTGGGGAAGGGTGTCTGTGCCTGGGGTCAGGCAGATCCTGGGTTAAGGGAGCTCCTTCTCCATCCAACAAACAAGGCACAGCTTTTCTGCACTCTGCAGCCCCATATCCCTGTGCCCTGAAACCAAACTCTTCCCCCAGGGCCAGGCACTGCCAGGGCTCGGCGTTTGAGGCAGGGTCAGGGGGTTTTATCCATCTGTTTTGCAGCTGATGTGGCAGAACACTTCCAGAGCATCATTCTCTGGAAGGCAATAGCTCCAGACAGGCCTCTGATAAAGACCAAGCATTTAAAAATATGTTCATGGCATAGTTTTATACCCAAAATACGTGGTGGTGCACTATGCAGCTTAAGCGTAAGTGAACGATATCATATTACTTTGAATATATGGACAGCTCAGCTTATGAAATGTATAACTCATCCAGTGTATGGAAAACCAATACATCTTCCATATGGGCAACAAATCAGAGATGATTATCCCTGGGGAAAAAAATGGCCATGCTGCATTGAGCATTTTGACTTGGAGTAGACACAAGTTTTCATTCCTGCTTCATGACTAAATTTCCTAAGCTGAACAGTCAAATGGAATGATCTCATTCCCTCTCTGTGCCATGGCACAGCCTTGCTGGGAGCTGTTTGCTGGAGCTGGAGCAGGCTGGGTTCCAGCTGGAGGGGTCAGTGGGAGCGTTGCCATCAGCCCCCAGGCTGTGTTTGGGCAAGGGCAAAGCTGGTGGCTCAGTGCTGCCTTTGGGGCACCTCTGACCGCCCTGGGGACTGCCAGGGTGAGCCACTTCCCAGAGTTTGGGGACGGGGGGAGCTGAACTCGCACGAAACTGGCATTCCCTGAACAATGGGAGGTGCTGCAGGGTGCTGGCCGTGCCCCACTGACCACTCCGAGGGCTGTGACCGCTCGGACACCATCCCCCAGCCTGGTACCGGCATGTAAATATGTCAAGCTCAGGAGATGATCTTGTTATGGGAAGATTATGCTAATGAAATGTTTCCTGAGATCAAACTCATTTTGTGTTCAAAAGCATTAAAATAAATGGCTTCTAATTGAATCTTATAAACGGTCCCCTCCTGATAATGAGCCGCTATTAATTATAATTGAAGGAAGGCAGAACACAAACACAGCGGCAGCGTGGGGGGAGGTGATGGCACGCTGGGGGCAGCTCTGTGCTGGGAGGGGTCCTGACCTTCCCCTCCATCCCTTCCACACTACTGGGGCCGTGGGCCCTGAGGTGATGCACGGGGACTTGGCCAGGGACATCCCCAGCTGCCTGGGGACATCCCAGGGAACCCTCTTTGGGCCTTTGAAAAGAGGGAGAGCAAATGTGTGCACTGTGCTGTGTGAGCCATCCTGCAGCCTTTAAAATCTCACTCCTTTATTACCACTATTATTGCTATTATCCTTTATTCCCTTCCAAAGGCCCAGGTCCCTGCCAGGCACAGCGTGTGCTGTCCAGCCAGGGTGACCTCATCTGCTTCGAAGCACAAAATGGGCATCTGAGCTCAACCAAAGAAAATTTACAGGAATTCATCTGTCAACGGGGACGTTTCCATTTAATAAGTGCTCAGTTTGAGATCACATTAGCCCTTCAATTATTTATACCCTGAAATTGTGCAACTTCTCCGTTCGGGTCTAAAAAAAGAAGCAAATGTCTTTTGCTTTCCTTCCAGCGGGGATTGTCAGCTGAAACTTAGCAGGAACAGGGCAGGCACCCCTGCGGGGTGCTGGGGGGTGACAGCCTCACGACAGCAGGCTTTGGGTGCTGTGAATTTGGGCTGAGCAGCAAATCCCGCCGAGGATGCTCAGCCTTTGTCTGCTTCCCGCAACGGGCGCCCGTGAGTGCGGGCTGGGATGCTCTGGGGAGGGTGGAAAACAGGCCCTGGGGCATCCTTGGCACCTTCCTCCTTGTTTTTTCCCACTTTGTTGTCTATTTAAAGCACTGTTCGCTCTGGCGTGCCTCCTCCCACACGGTTGTCCAGCGCAGGGATGGTGGGTGGGCGGCACAATCCAGGCTGGGATTCGCTCTGCCCGCCAGGCTAATGCCCCGGCGCATCGCTCCGGAGTCACTAATGGCCTTTGCTTTTATGTCTCATCTGCTTGAAGGGATTAAAAGGGAATAATTAAATAGCCAGCAATACAGTCATCGATAAAATTGCGCTGGTAATGATGGGGGGGAAAGCAGCAAAAGGAGAGGGCAAAGCAGTGCTGGGCTGTGCGCAGCGAGGGAGGCTCCGCAGCCTCTGGTTTTTGGCAGAAATCATTAATCCGGGGCAGGCTGTGCCCGAGGAGCTGCTCGTCCCCCGGGCACGCCGGGTGTCCGTGCATTTGGAAACGCAGCTGGGAGAAATCAATGAGAGCGACTCAGATTTCCCACCCGGAGCGAGCCTGGCTGTCAGACAGCACTAACGCCGTGTTTGAAAATGCGCTCATCTTGTGCAGCCAAGGGGAAAGGGAGGAAAATCCCCTGGGAACGGGGGGGTCGCTGCCTCCCCCGCCTTGCCGAGCCTGTTGCGGGGCAGCACTGTGCCCCCGGTGTGCCGCAGCTCAGATGTGGAGGGAGAAGGGGTCCCGCGGGTTGTGCAGAGCCCAAACCCATCCCCATTTCAGCAGCGAGGGCTGCAGACAAAGCCCCCATCTCCACGGTGGGGTTAATCCAGCACGGGGGATGCTCGCCCGGTTATCTCCTGGGATGAACAGGGGCTGCCCGAGCTCCCGGCGCACCAGGGAGCGGAGGATGCTGCGACTCCAGAAGTGAATTTTTAATCCGAATTGATTTTTTTTTTTTCCGGAATTTGAATGTTGCCCTGTCCCAGCACTGATTCAAAGCCGCTGCGAACTTCTCCCTCCGAAGCCTGTTGCATAAAGCAGAGCAAACCCTGTGAACCCAGTGGTACTTTCTGGGTACTTTCCTGTTCCACACAACAGCCCGCGTTTGTTTTCCCGGCAGTGGGAGGGACGGTGCGTCGTCGTTGTCCTCGGGTTTGGGGTGAAACGCGGCTTTCCGGGGCACAGGGACGGGGGAAGCTGCTGAGGCAACTCACGCCTTTGTCTCTGGTGTTAGTAGGGATTTCCCTGCTGTTTTACAGCTGGGAAAGCCAGCACTAATGTGCTAATTAGATTTAACACCCCAGCTAGAAACGTGGCAAATTAGCCAAAACATCGCGGCGTTAACCCCGCAGCGGGACCGGGGTTTTTGTGCATCCTTCCCCGGAGTGGCCCAGGAGGCCCAAACACGGGCATGGATCACCGGCACAGCTTGCCACCGGGAAAATCCCGAGGTGTCGTGGCGCACACTAAGCCTATTGCTCCACTTTTGACACTAGCTCCTAATGCAAATCCCTCTGTAAAGAATGAAGCTCTCCTCCATCCTGAATCCCGTTCCAGTTCTCTCGGTGAGCGGGCGCGCGTGGGTGTAGCAAGGTGGGGAGAGGAGGGCAGGAGCTTGTGCTTGTCACACGGATCCCCATCGTGGATATTCCACGGGAGGAAAAAAAATATAATCACTGGTGGGATTCCTACCCAGCTCCCGGGCGGAAAGCGTGGAGACCCCACCCCAGCAGCACAAACAGGAGACGGGGGAGGGTTGTTTTTTCTTTTTATTTTTAAGCAGCACATAAAATCCCGCCGTGCACTGAATCAGCTGCTCGTTTCAACAAGATGTGGCAGGGACGGTAATTGTATGTTGAGTGCTCTCCGGTTGATTAAGAACATATTTATTGAAGTTTATCTACTGTAATATGTATAAGTCTCTTATTAGATAATTGCTAAACCTCAAACACCTGTTTAACAGATCATATATATACCCCATTACATAGTTGTTAAACCGCACTGGTTTTAATTCATCAAATGCGAATGTGAAATCCATTCTAAATTAAATTCATTTTGAGGCACTTTAAAGGAGACATTCCCTGCCTCCCTTCTACAAAGGGGATAAGAGCACCATGTTTCCTGACAGCAGTGATGTTTGAGGACAGCTCTGTTCTCCAAGTGTCCTTTTTTTTTTTTTTTTTTTTTTTTTTTTTTTTTTTTTTTGGGCAAGCAACTCAGTGGAGGTGCTAAAAATGCCCTCAAGTCTTTTCATTAAAAAACCAGAATTAAAACCCCTTGATGTTAAACGCAGGGATGCCATCACTGCTGCTGTCTGCAGGGGAAGGGGAAAGGTGATGGGGCTGTGGGCAGGCTCTGTGAGGATGGGGTTTGCTAAGCCCGGCGCTAAATTGAAGTGTTTTGCTTGGCTCTACTGGCTTTTTGCTCCAAATCAGCAAATTCCCATTCCAGCCATTTGCTGCCGATTCACATCCCTGTGAGGGGCAGCCCAGTGCTGCTGCCAGAGCCCCCTGTCCATCCCACCTGGAGGATTATCCCTGAGCTTTTATTCAGTGGTTTAGAGCCCTGAGTTCTCTGCCCAGCCCTGCTCTCCTGGCAGGAGTGAGGGCATCACTCCCAGGAGCCCCATCAGACAGGGAGAATCCTTCTCCCCCCGGCCCCACGGTGCTGCTGCAGTGAGAGGTCTTTGCTCGGGCAGAGATGATCCTTTGTTTTCTTCTCTCTTTATTTAATTGTCCCGTGGGGGAATCGCTGAGTGCCCTTCATTTTGTGATGCAGAACTGGTGTTGACACGCTGCTTTATTAGATGAGTAAGGGTAAAGCCTTGGAGACGCTATTTAAATAAGGGAGAAATCTCACTGCCGGGATAGGAATGAACAAATACACACTGGGCTCTGCTAACCCGTTCATTTCCATCCCAGTCCTGTGGAAAAATTCTGCCAATGTGGTTATTTCTGTGTCTCTGCAGCAAACTGAGGGCTGAGGAGTTGCAAAGCCTCCATCCCGCTGCGGACACATCCCTCCACAGACACTCCATCTCTGGGGCACTCCATGGCAAGACCTTTAGTGATGTTTACCATCAACATCAGGCTGCAGCCTCATGATCTGGCTGGGTGGTGCTTCACCTGCTCTTCCTGGTTTTTTTTTTTTTGTGGTTTTTTTTTTGGAGGAGGCAGCTCCCCATGTGGTTCCCAGGGGCAGGGACAGCTGTGCCGGCTCAGGGGCTGGAGCAGGGCTGGGTGTGGGTGCAGGAAAAGAGGCTGGAGGCTGGGAAAGCCCAGCCCAGTGTCAGCACTGCTGCATTTCTGGTCGCAGCTCGCCCCTGGGGTTTCTGCCCTCAATCCTTCCTCCCCTGCCAGCTCCACGGGCAGCCAGAGGCCAGACTGGTACCCAGCTCTGCTGCAGCCCCTGTGCAGTCATGCAAGGCTTTGGATGCTTTATCAAGTGTTTCAGCTCCCAAGCCAACATAAATCACACTGTTGGCAGGCTCTGCCTTTCTGTCTCTGCTGTTATTTTCTGTTCATGATAAAACAATGTGGAAAGGAAGCACGCAGGCCAAGGGGAGGGGGAGCAGAAACAAGATCCCTTATCTAATGCATGCCTGAGCCGCTCAAATGTTTCGGTATCAGCAATTATTTTGCCTGGCTTTGGCTTTTCACAAAGCTCTGGGGTCTTACAAACGCAGTCTGAGATCACGTTGGCAAAGCACAGACCCAAATCCTTCCCTTCTGTCTGACTCTCTCAGTAGCCTTTGCAGGAGACCCGTGGAACGTCTCACGTGCACAACAGCACTGAGGAAACGAGCTGGGAGAGAGGATTTGGGTAGGATCAGGCACCTCGAGGTTCCTGTCCGCCGGCAGTGGAGGATATTCCATGCCAACAACTGGAAATGCACAAAATGTGAGGGCATTGCACTGTGTGGAGGCTTGCAAAGTGAATAACCATTATTGGGATGGTTTCTGTACACAGCCCATGGCTGGTGGCCCAGTTTAGAGCACGAGCTTATAAATTCCTTGCTAAGTAGAAAGAAAAGGGGGAAAAAAATTACCTCACTATTAATGGGAAAGGAATAGTATCTCTTAATCTATGTCTAACGACACCTTGAGAGTTGTAGGTATTTGCTACAGTCCAGCTAAAGCAATATCCAGTGCTCAGAAGAGCAATATCCCCACGCTCTGCTCTGGCTCTCGTGTTGATTTTGATATTTTTAATATTGCATCCAGACAACGGAGCCTGTCAACCACCATGCGAAGTGTTCATTTAACTAAGCCAATTTAAAATGTGTAGCAATTATGAAGAGATGGGCTCAGATGAGTCAATTTGTCTCAAGTGTTTTCTAGCTGAACTTAATAATATTGGAGACGTGAGAAAAAAATTGGAAAAAAATTCACCCTCTGTGTTCAATTCTTTTGAGAAGTCGAAATACCTAATTCACTCTGGCAAATGATAAATGTTCCTCCCCTCTTCTAATTACATCTTGCCTTAGTCACAGCGGTCTCTAGTAAATCTCCTTTTGAGACTACACACATCACACGCCGTCCTGGGTGAAAAAAAAAAAAAACACACACAAAACCGAAAAAAGCGAAGAAAGGAAAAGTTCTTGATTAGATTTTTTTTTTTTTAAGAGCAATTCATTGTGCTCACAGGATCTGGAGCTGGCTTTTCACGTTGCTAACCCCCCGCCTCATTGGCACAACTCTTTCATGTGTCACGTCCTAAAAAAACCCTGAAGTTTGGCTGAAAAAAGAGGAGTGGTGGCGTGTGGAAGCTGTTGGGTGGGTGTCCCTGTGGGGAGCTTTATAGGCACAGATGGGAGGGACAGCATGTGCAAACACATTGGTTTTTGTGTCGGTGGTGGTTTAACTGCTGGGACAAATAACCATTTCCACACCTAAGAAGATGCACTTTGCTCACAGTGCCCTGATTCACTCTAGGTGCAGTTGTTCTCCCTTATTTGAAATAGTGGCTGGTTCAAGACACATCGAATTCTGACACGATTTTCCCTATTATCGGGAAATTAAAATTATTCAGCCAATAAATATTCCAGTGTAAGAGGCATTTTTGGCTCTTGTGCTGCCAGGAGGGAACCTGAAGCCCTGATGGCCAAGCCCTCCCCGTGGCCAGCTCCATCACCTGCACTTCTGCCTGAAAAAACTCTCCCATTTGCATTGATTTCAAATTGCTTTGGGCTAAAATGTCCTTTATCGATGTCATTTATCTTCCTAATCTCTTGCTTGCCCGGAGATAGTCTCCATTATCCTGTGGTTGCAAAAATTTCCCAGCTAACATGCTGTTTTTAAAACGTTTGAGTGGTTTCATTGCCTTGAGTGGGTGGGAGGTGGGTTTGCCACAAGGGCAGCCCCACATAGAAACAAACCTGCAGGGAAAACAGAGATGGATTTATTTAGTTTTCCCTTCAAAAACCAGACCTGAGGCTCACTGGTGGAGCACCCAAAGAGAGTCTGGGGAGGAGGGGTGGGATCCCCTCCATGGGGCTTCCAGCCACATGGCTTTGGTCTGAATGTTTTTTGACCGTGGCTGCAAACATGAGCAATATTTCGTCTCAAGGCTGTTGCCTGGGATGGCAAAAATTAACTGGAAGCTGGGATTTCCAGCTGGATTTAACAGCAGATTTTTGGGGAATGGCTCCAATGGGTTTCCATAAAGCCAGTTGCCGCTGGGAACAGGAGAGGAATGCCACTCTGACCCGGGAAGGTCTGTCAGGTGTCCAGTTGGGATTTTCTGGACTGGAAAATGTCCCCAGCACTCCGTGTGTTCCCTGCCCTCACTGCAGGGGCACTTCTGTTTGTACCCAAGGGTGGCAGTTTGGGCACACCGGAGGAGCTGCCAGCACCGAGACAGCTCTTTTTGCTTTTGGAGTAGTCTGGTAAAAGAGGAAATAGGGACATAATGAGTCCAAAAGGCTTGTCTTGGTGGGAGGGTGTGAACAGCTTTAAACCTCCTAACAGGGTCTGGGAAGGAGATGCTGGTGGATGCTCAATTTCTGAGCTGCTGCCCATCGTCTTCCAACTCTCTTCCTTCTGTCTCTGGAACTAGGAACAGCCAGGGTTCCTCCAGGAGGGAGAAAAGAGGGAGAGCAGCCCTTCAGTGAGGTTTGGCACGTCTGTCCCCGGGCCGTGCAGGGTGAGCCAAATCCACACGTGAAAAGGAGCCCTGTGTTTCCCAACCCACCCCGACACAGCCGGCTCCGATCTGGAGGCGGAGACAGAAAAGAGGTTTGGAAATCTGCTTAGAAGTCTGGCTCGTTAATACGCTGCCCAAAGCTTTTATCAAATAATTAGCTTTTGTGTTGCACTTCCCAGTCAGCAATAAATAAATAGAGATGCAGATAAAGTGAGTGCTACACTTAAGGCTGTGCATTTGGACATGGCTCCTGTGACCCTGCCTGAGGCCGCTTCCCCGGGCCCCTGGGCTCAGTCACAGCCCCTTGGCACGGGACTGATCGGGCACAGGGATCTCAGTGATTCCTTCCGGATTTGGCAGACCTAAGAGAGCCCTGCCTGCCTTGACGCGATAAAGTTTTGGTCCAGATGATGCTGGGGCGTGCAGTGGTTTGGCCAGGAGGGACGCACAACGTGCTGGTGGCGGTGGCTGCATCCTTCCTGCATCCCTGAGGGTGGATTGAGTTTGGTCCCCCCCCAAAGTGGCTGGGGAAACTGCAGACCATGGGGCAGCTCTGCTTGACAGGAGAGGTGAGAACATCCCAGCTGTGTGAGCTCGAGGCGGGCTGGTCACAGCTCCCCAGCCTCCCTGCCCTCAGGACATCCCCCCTGTCACTTCCCCTCACCACCCCCCTGCAGGGGATTGAGCTGGGGCTGTGAATGTGCCCAAGCTGCCGTTGCTATTTGGACTGTTTATTTTGTTTGGGCTAATTATGCCAAGAAAAGTCATTATAATTTTATGCTCTTTGGATTAACGTTTTTTGCCCAGGGCCCCATAATTAGTCTATGGTTTGTAGCTTAATGATGCTGAGCACAGTCAAGGCGAACTTTCTAACTGTAAATCAGGGGGCTGGGGATGTGGGCACTGACAGGGCAGAGGATCTTCTCAAGAAACGAGCGTTTATCTCCCTTGTCTATCAGCTGAGCATTCTGCTGCTCAGCACCCCTGAGCCCACCCTCCAGCCTGATGCAGCCAGGATACTGCTGAGGAATTGCAATGAGCCCCAGCCCTGCTCTGAGCCTCTCCCAGGGTGTCTCCTGCTTTGTGGGGATCCCGTGGGGGGTTACACGAGGGGGGTCCTCAGCCCTTCACCCCTTCAGCTCGGTGCTGCTGCACAGCCCTCCCGCTTAGGGGGCACAGAGCAGCCCTCAGCTGCCCAGGGAAACGGGCTCCACTGCATCCCTGGAAGTCTGCCCAGCTCTCTCTGAGGAGCAGGCAATTTGGATAATGATAATCTCTCCTTTAGCTCCAGCTATTAGTTGCTTTAAGCATCTTTTCTTTCTTGTTATACAGTGGCCAGGGATGTCCGTGCTGAAGCAGGGTGATTTGGCATCTGGGGCTGGGATTGGAGGTGGTGGAGGCCAGGTTGGGGAAGGACTGGGGCACCTCCATCCTTACCGTGGGGTTCATTGGTATTTTAAAGATATTGATATTCTTGATATTTTAAATAAACCCATCATCCAAAGCACTGAACTCCTAAAAACCTTCATGTCCACCCTCCCAGGTCTTCTTGCTGAGGGGTATCGATGTAGCCAGAGAGCCCAACTCATCCCTGGTGTCCACTGTCACCCTCCTGGTTTTTTATTTATTGCTCCTTGGGCCGGGGATGAGCTCAGAGCCACACGAGCTGCTGAGCGGGCAGGCTCCAGTCAGCTTGCCTTGACAGATTGTTTGGGTCAAATCACAAGCTCCCGGGAGAGTTTTTGCAATTTCTTTTCCACTGGAAAATGTCATTAATTCATTGCCAAATTGTTAACAGAATCAGGGGGCTCTGGTTTTAACCGGAGGATATTCTCCTGATAAATGTCATGGCTTTCCTTGAGCACAAGTCCAGGGAAGGGTAAAGAGCCAAAGCCCAGCGCTTGCAGCACCGGGTGTCTCATCACTCATGTTCAGTTTCCACGGAGAAATCTTTCCTTGGAGCCCAGGGCAGGCTGGGAGCAGACCTGCAGGGATTCCTGCCCAGGAAATATCACTGCCCTAGGCCGATGAAGATGCTCCTGAAACCCCACTGTGCTCACAGCAATCTCCACAGAGGTGTACAAACCACTTTGCACCTCAAGCCCCTCCACCCTGTGTGGCACCGCAGCTGCACAATGGTTAAAAATCAGTAGTCTTGTAAAATTCCTTTGTTAGATAATAGTTTAAGAGAAATACGAAGTTCAATCAAATGGTGTGCTTATGCTTTTTTACTTGCTTGCTTTTAGTAATTTACTTACTTTTAGTAATTTCATAGTACAGATTTGCCAGTTAATCAACAAAACAAATGTCTAAGTAGCTTTAGCCAATACATCAAGTTTAGATACCACCTGTCCGTCCAATACGACTCCAAAAAAGACACTTTCCCCTTGCTGGAATGGCCCTGGGAATGGCTGGGCTGGTGGGGATGCTGATTTTCCCTGGGACGGGTGAGCTGCCCTAAGTGGATGGGGAGTGTGAAGGCTTCAGCAGGAGAATAAATCGCAGCGAGGTGCATGTGAAGAGCAGCTATTGGCTTTTTTTGTGCCGGGGTGATTAAATTTTCATGCCGTTTTCGTGAGGCTGTCTTAAAAAACAAAGCGTTCCATAACCCGGGGAAGGGATGCAGGGAGGGGAGAGGTGTCTCACTTCTCTGCCAACGCTTAACCTCAGGGCTTTCCCTTCCACCTGCCAGGGAAGTTGGGTTTCCAAAGGCCTGGAGCTGGGCTGGGGTTAACCTGTGCTGCTGTCACCACTGCTCTGGGGCAGCAGCACAGCTCTCCCTCCCTGTAGCCCACAGTGACTGGAGCGTTTTTCTCCTCTCTGCTGAGCTCTGCTGTCTCTCGTTCCAGCGGTGACTGCATTTCAGGAAGCTAATGAAGTGCTGATTTTCCTTAATTGGCCTCTCGAATTTGCTGATGTCTCGTAAAGATCTCAGGTTAAAGAGAAAGCCGCTGCCTGTTATTATTGGTGCTATTTTCCATGGCCGGGGCAGGCGGGGAGGAAGGTTTCGGTGCATGAGCTGCATTTTCTGAGCTCCTTTGTGATTTACTGTCGCCGGGTGCTCACCAGGACTGTACAGAGTCCTTCAGCTGGCGAGACAAACATACAGGGTCAGACTGATTCGTGGAGGTGCCTTGGTTTTTAAGTGGGTTTCCTGTGGCTCGGCCTCCAGCAGAGAGCCGGGCATCACCGCCCTGATAAACCCTGATAAAGCCACGGGAGCAGCCGGGAGGGGAAAACCCGACCCTGGCACATCGGGCTGGTGCTGGGTTAGGTGGGGATGTTGTGGCCGTCCACACACGAGCTGGAGCAGAGCCGTCAGGGCATGGACGAGCTCGGAAGGGATGGATCCCACTGGAAAACAGCCCAGGCACAATCTCTTCAGGGCAGCAGTGAGCTCCTCTGCCCGTAGGGAGAGATGTCCTGCGGCCAGGGAAAGGCGCCTGCATTTAAGGATGATGATCCCTTGGGAAGGCCGGAACAGAGCCCAGACAGAGCTGGAGAATAAAGTAGATATTAATTAAAAGGCCTTTAAGGACACACCTTGAGCAGGACAAGAGCCTGGCTGGGGCTAAACCCAAGGTGGACCCAAAATGGCCACAAAATGGACGAACAGTCACGTGGTCTCACACTTTTATAAGTTTTGGTCCATTTGCATATTTAATTGTCCAATGCCAGCTTCAGGTTATGCCGTCCCATCCTTGTTTTCTCACCTCAGCCCACCCTTGCTTGTGCTTCTGGGCCTGAAAACTTGTAACGTTGTCCTTGGTGTGCAGCAGGAGGAGGATTTGTTTTGTGTCCCTGCTGTGTGCAGAGCTGAGTGACACTGACTGTGAGCTCAGAGCTGCACCCCTGGGCACCACAGAACCTGAAAATATGAAAGCTAAAACTTAAGGCATCAGTGTCGCTGGGTGTTGAAGGGTGACACGGGGTGTTTAAGGGTGACATTGGGCGTAGGGACCCCCTGAGCTCCCGGCAGAGCGGTGTATGAGCAGCCGCTCGCAGCTCGCCAGAGGCTGCGGGGTTCTGGTGGCACATTCGCCGCCGCTGCAGGACGTGCTCCGCAGTGTCACCGTGTCAGGGGACATGTGCTGCCACCAGCCCGCCCGGCAGCAGCAGCAGCAAGGCATTTAGAGCCTTCCCCGAGCCCAGAGCTGCCTTGTGCACGTCGCTCGGGGAGGCTGAGCGGGGCGGCAGCCCTTCGCTGCTGAGCCGAGTAATGCGAGGAGAAGGGCGCTCAGTGTCGCAGGGACAGCGACAGTGGCACTGCAGCGTGACAGGGGGGAAGACCCTGCCCTGCCCTTCCTAACTGCTGTCCCTGGCCTGTCACCTTGCCCCGGGCTGTGTCAGCTCCTGGTTGTCCCCAGGGCACGTAGAGAACGGCGGGGGTTTGTTCGGGGTAGGATGTCAGTGTGTGATGGCCAGAGGAATTATTTCACCGGAGGGGTGAGGTCAGATCCGGAACCAACATCTTGGCACCGATTTTGAAAGAGGTCCCTCTGCCTGGTGGCGCAGGGTTGGGTGGGGAAAAACACTCAGTTTAACCAGCACGGGGTGGGGAATGTGATCCTCCCCCAGCTCCGTTGGGTGACAGCATCTTTGGGGAAGGGCAGTGGCCAGGAGCGTTGCCTTCCAGCGGTGAGCTCCGTGAAAAAAACCCGTTCATGCCACCACCACGGGGCGGCCCAGCTGGCCGAGGAAAGAAACCCGAGTCCCCAAGTTCATTCCCAGTGACTGCCCATCCTGGGAAGTGAGTTTCGAGAGGAATCTGGTGCTTGGAGGAGCCCTGTGGGCAGCCAGGCAGCTGGAGCCCAGCCCAGGGCACAGCTGCGGGGAGTTAAGTTACTCGCCTTCCAAAATGACATTTTTCTGTGGTTCCCTCATTTGAATGAGGAATAATATGGATATTGTGAGCAGAGCTTGTCTGGGAGCTCCCGGAGAACCGAAGCTATGGAGGGCACACTTGTTCTGCCGGTGGCACTAGGTGGGGCGGCAGTGGCATGGTGGGCACAGCAGGCAGGAGGACATCCCACCTGCATGCCAGGCCCTGGGTGGAGGCAGGAATTCAGCTGGGCACTTGGCAGGGGATGGAGTCTGGCATTAGAAAGCCGGATGCCAGCTTTAAACACAGGGCCAAAACCAGAGCAAACCCCCAGAACGTCCCCTGGGGGTGTCTGAGATGTTTTGGTAAGAAAAGAAGTGTGGAAATAGGCAATGCCAGGGGTAGTGGAACTGCAGAGGTGCCTCAGGCTGCAATGGGAAACAACCTTCACACCCAGCAAGGGGAACAAAGCCCTGGTGTGACAGGGGAACCTCTGTGCACGTGTTGTCACCACGCACCAAGAGGAGATGTTTTCGCAGTGGCCAGGAGGGCTTCGGTGGCAAGCAGGGACGTTGGCTCAGAACAAAATTATTTTGAAGGTGGATTTATACAGCTTAATCCCCAAACTCCTGTGTTGTACATGCAGTAGGGCAGCTTTACATCTGTCAGGCTGCCAGCCCCTCCCTCGGGGGCCGTCCCGGCCAGGTTCCTCTGCACAAAGCAGCCGAGCTGAGCTCTGCTGAGGCTGCAGAACCCAGTTAACAGGACGTTCAGCATTTCTGTCATTCCAGAGATGCCTGCAAGGTTTCAGCCAGACCAAAGGCAGCCAGGTCAGGGAAAGCAGCACACAAATACTTCTCATTCCAGGCCCTAACCCGGGCTTATGTTAACCACTCTGTGCCCATTTTTTTCCTACCGGCGCAGAGCCCATGGGAGGGTCCTGTGGTGCACTCAGAGCTGGGGATGTCCCCGTCCTGCTGCTGCTGCTGGTCACCTCCAGGGATTGTTTCCACCTTCAAGGGTTGGTTCTACCTTTTGAATGAGGAGGAAACCCACAAGTGGACACGAGTGGGTGCCTTCCCCATCACTTTGGGGAGTGCCTGGTGGCCTCAGGAACAAGGGAGGTGCCTGCAGCCCATTACTGGGTTCAGAGCTCAGTGTGTTGGGGCAAAACCCTCCACCCAGCACTGGTCATTATCTGGAGCTGGACATGGGGTGAAGGCTGGGCTTCCCTTCGGCCACCTCCTGCATTCCCAACCACTTCATGTTTCACGGCGTGTCCCTGTCCTTCCTGGGGCCCTGGCTGCTCCCCTGGGTGCTGCTCCTGTGTTCCCCACCTATCTGTGCTTTACCCTGGGCTGTAGCACACACAGGCCCTTGGTGATAAGGGCTCACACCTGATGGATTCATTTGAGCTCAGTTTTGCCTGGACCAACGCACTGGCTGTGCCCAGACTGGCATTAAAGGCAGGGGCACTGAGGCTGGATGTAGATGCTCCGGAGAACCGTGGCTTTTGGAAACAAACACAACAGCACAAACGTCCACCACAGGCACAGAGCTGTGAGGCGAGGAGGAGGCTCTGGTTCCTATGCAGAGTGAGTGCTACCACTTCAAAATTAAATGCAGTTGCCATAGAAATATTAATTGGGAACAAAATCTGAAGATGACACTTAAGCAGAAGATGGAGCGTTACGGAGAGATGAGGACAGCGATGAAAATAGAACAGTTAAAAGGAGAATTCTTCAAAGGAAGTATCATGTAGGTGAATATTTAATGCACAATCAGCAGGCCGCCACGTCAGTGGTGCTTTTAATGTTGCAGGGCAGAGGATGGGAAGTGTTTGCTGGAGGACAGAGCATCCTCCTCTCCAGCAAAGATCCCTGGGCACTGGAGGGGGAGTCTGAGGATGGATCCTGCAGTGGCAGCAGGATTCTGCTCTTGATTGCAGCAGGACTGGGATTCAGGGCTCTGTTAACAGCCCCAGTGCTGCTCACTGTGCTCCCTGCCTGGTTTGCAATCAACCCAGGAGCCAAAAGTCAGATGAGGCACATGATGGACACCTCCTCACAGCCTGGATCCTCTGCCCCTGGGCAGACATCGCCAGGAGGTTCTCAGGCAGTGCCTGCCTGGCTCTGAGCCTCCTCCTCCTCCTCCTCCTGGGGCCATTAGCATGGAGAGCAGGGAAGAGCTCCCAGCCCTGCCAGGCAATGCAGGGGAACCAGCTCTTTCAGGAGAGTTCCCAAACCGTCGCTTGGCCTGGGCTGTTTGGGAACGTGGCAGGAACACCCATAAGCAGAGAGGTGTTCTGAGGTGAAGCAGGGCTGATTGGGACAAGGCAGAGTGGGGACAAAGTGCCCCACCGAGCAGAAGTCCTGCTGGGACCCTTCTGTGAAGAGAACCCAGAGCTCTCCAGGGAAGGACGACTGCTGGGCCACCTCCTCTTGCAGCAGTAGTGTCACTGGTGGGGAGGAAGAGAAGGACATCGCTACTGAAAAATCCTGACTCTAATTTTTTTGCATTAGAAAAAAAGTAGATTATGGTAACAACCAGCCCTCCTTTCAGGCAGCCCAGTGAGAGGAGAGTAGCTCCATTCTGCCTCCCCACTCAGTGCTCACTCTGCCAACTCCAACCCAACAAGCACCAACTCCTGTTTTTCCCAGGAAGAACCTCGCTCTTCCAGGCTGTTATCAGCCTCACACCCTTTTTTCCCCTCTGCTTTGTCTCCTGGTAGCTGTGGTGTGGGATCTGCATCCAGACAGGGATGGAGCTGATGGAAATGGGGTATCTCACACAGGACCACAGTGGTGTCAGCGGGGACAACACAACTGGGCAAAGCCCGGCGCCTGTCCCTGGTGGCAGGCAGCCCAGGGGGGACAGGGTGACTGCAGGCTGCATCCATCTCTGGCGATGTCTCCACTCAGAAGGAGGGAGGATTACAACGAACTCGTACTTTTCCCATGAACCACCTCCCACTGTGTTATGCTCTGAAGTTAATTGCAAATGAGGAGATGGAAATAGCTTATTTTGACTTTCCTTAAACAGTACTTCAGTGAATTTTTTTTCCTTTATTTTTTTTTTTTTCTGTCTCGAGAGGCAGTCCTGTGTCTATTGGAAAATAGCAATTACTTCTGTAATTCCCTAGAATTAGTAGAATTAGTTGAATGGGTAATGTTTGAAGTGAAATGCTGATTAGAAATACACTTGACGTGGAAGCACCACGAGCGTCGTGGTGGAGCTTTGGGGGGCTCCTCCTCCATCCCAGGGCATAACAAAGCTCAGCTCAGGTTTCTTGGGGAATAGCCAAAGTTGTCTCAGTCATAACCACCAAAGATAGTGAAACTCCTCTCCTGTGAGGACAGGCTGGGAGAGTTTGGGTTGTTCAGCCTGGGGAAGACTTTGTGGAGAATTTAAAGGCCCTCCCAGTGCCTAAAGATGCTCCAAGAGTGCTGGAGAGGGACTTTGGGCAAGGACATGGAGTGACAGGACGAGGTGGAATGGCTACAAACTGAAAGAGGGCAGGGTAGGATTAGATTTTAGGAAGAAATTCTTTACTCAGAGGTTGCTGAGGCCCTGGCACAGCATCCCCAGAGAAACTGTGGCTGCCACAGGGCTTGGAGAACCCTGGGGGTCAGGGAAGGTGTCCCTACCCATGGATGGGGTGGGACAAGATGAGTTGCAGGTCCCTGTGGGCGAGTGATTCCGTTCTGTGGTGGGAGGCTGTGCAGCCAGACGTGCCTGGAGATGCAGGGGAGATGCACCATTGTCTCCAGGCCATGGCTGTCCCCGGATATTCTGCAGCTCTGGCTGAGATACCCCAGCTGGTGACGGGCCCAGCCTCTTGCTTCCGGAAAAGGAGGAATAAAACCACCTCAGTCACTTTTCTTAGCTGGAACGAGGCTGGAATTGTCCGCCTTGGGCACCTCCTGCAGCATGCAGGACACAGTGCAGGTCTTGGGAGACTTGGTTCTGCTAAAGATTTGGGGTTCGTGATACCATTAAAAAAAATTTAAAATTATCCTGTGGTATTTTTAATAACCTGCTGGTTTAACTCAATTATGAGAGCATAATTAACTTGCTGAGATGAAGCAGGAGATAAACCTTTGATTTTTTTTTTTCCCTCTTGAAGGATGCTGCAGATAGATTTTGAACTTTGTATTCAATTACTTAAAGGAGAAAAAAATTAACAGGTTTCTGATGAGAAAAGCATACTACCTCCTTCATAAAGAGAGATTTATTAAGGATAGCGAACGAGTGTACCTCAGGGCTCAATCATCTACTGTGTTTTTTTTTTTTTTCCAAGGGGTGATTCAATTACTTTAAGATGTGTTGCCTAAAAGAACAAACCGGGCTCTGTTACTCGGCAAATTAATCAAGCTCCTTTAGTGGTTTCTCTGGGTTAATAATTTCATTTAGGCGGCCTTCTGTTTCGTGGTTTCATCCCCACCAAGGAAACTCTCAAACGAGAGGGAAGGGGAGGAAAAAGTGCTATTTGCTTTCTGTACAAGGCAGCAAATGCCACTGAGACAGGAAAAGTTTTCCCAAGATCAGCTCTCTCAGAGGTGCCTGTGAAAGCAGCAACTGGTTGGAAGAGATTTAATTTTTTTATTTTTTTAAAGTGTTAAGGCTAATATTTTCACTGTGCAAAAAGGCCATTTGGATTTGTTGTCATCTGTGAAGGGCTGTGGATTTTATTTGTAATTACTGTGAATGACGTTCTCTGGCTAGCGCGAGCCAATCCTGGAAATGTCACCGATTTTTTAACACATTTGTCTCTTTGAATATTCATAGCTCTGCCATTCGATACAGATGGAGAAAGTGCCGCAGGGGGAAAGGAGGAGTTGGTGGAACTGGGCTGTCCGTGCCCTGGTGGCTGTGGTGTTTCCCAAAGCCCTGCCCTGGGCACGGGGAGGTTGTGCTGGGACAGAAATTGGCTGTGCACCCACAGCCATGAAAAAACCACCATCAGCCAGAATTTTTTGGAGTTAACATAGAATTGGCTCAGAAGGGACCTGAGAGATCATCTGTTTCCAGCCATCTCTCGGTGGCAGGGTTTTCTCAGTGGAAAGTTGACAGCTCCCACTGCCTTTGCCTGGAGGGCAGAGCATGGGGATGCTCAGCAAACACAGGACCCCTGGCACATCTGGGCTCCTCCCTGGCTGGCTGTTCCCAAACCCCATCAGGGAGACTTTTGGGAAAAGCTTCAGGGCTACTTTTTTTGCACCATAAAATGTCTTTATGAAAGGCATGAGCAATCCTGTTTTATTTTCCCATTGGTTGGATAATAAACAGAAACAAAAAAACCCCTTGAAATACGGCCTGGGCTGTATCCACTTAAAACATGGGTCTTTAGATGCCAAATTCTGCATCCGGCTTTTTGGTCGAGGGGAGCAACGCTCAATGTGACCTTTCTGGATAAAACCACGACTCCTACCAGCACCCAGGGCTGCTGAAGGCTCAGAGATTACCCTGGCAGAGCCCAAATATCATCTGCAAAAAGGGGAAAACAAGGAGTCCCAACCCCATTAGCCCTAATGAAGTGTTTCAGCAGGGACCAGGGGACTGTGCCTCCCTCCTCCTGCGACAGGGACAGGGATGCTCATGTCGTGGCTTATTGCTTTTCCTTTGGGCAGCACTCTGGTGATGATCAAGTTAATGGAGGGACCGGAGCAGTTCCCAGCAAAAGAGGTCATCTGTTTCCTTTCAAGGGATTTGGCTCCGGTTTCATCATTTCATCATTTGGAAGAACAGTGAGGCCCTTTTATCAGGAAGGGCTTTCAGGGGAAGGGGAGGGGGACATGGCAGGCTGGTCTCTGCCTCCTGTGATAACTCATTTTAGACCCTCACATAAAACCTGTGCTGTTTTATGGCTTGGGAAAGTGCTCCAACGGGGCAGAGCAGAGGTTGGAGGGACACACCAGAGCTGTTCTGACCTCAGACCTCAGGAGCCAGGGACCAAACACCAGCCACACTCCACACTGAGCGCCCCACCACTTGTCCAATGCCATGGAGATGGCCAAATTGTGCTTTTCCCCCTCTATTTTCCTCGTAATTGCTCTTTTCGAGGCCACAGCCCCCGGTGCTACTCTTCGCCTCCTCCTCCAAAACGCATTTCTGGATAAAGATGGGAGTGTCGGCGTGCTGAGGTGGGGTGGGTATTTTTAGAGCAGCTGGCAGACTCTGCAGAGCAATTATGCTCCAGGTTCCCAAATAGCCCTGAGCTCTGTCACTGGCTGAAAACACCCCCCAGCCCATTTGTCCAGGGCTGCTGTGGCTTGGGGAGCTTTGCAGGCAAACCTGAAGGTTGGAATCAGGCACAGCTGGAGCTCGAGTGAGGCCAGAGCTGCCTGAGCACATGGGAAAGGGAATGGCTCACAGATGTTGCACAAAGCCCACCTCTGGGGGGGGATAAAAAAAAATCACTCTCTGATCTTATCCTTGGGACTCCAGGGATCAACTTTCTCTTCTTCCCAACCTCCACGCTGGCAGCAGGGTCTTGGTGCTGCTCGTGGAGCATCCTTGGATGAGGAACTTCTGTCATGCCTGGGTAATGGTGGCTTTTCGTGCAAACAATTCTCGGGTTTTTTTAATGCCTTCACACTTAAATTTAATGTGCTCATCCCAGTGTGCCAGCAGCTGCTTTTATGCCAAGAAAAATTGGTACATTTTGAAGGTGTTGGATGCTCCTTTGCTGGGGACACTCTGAGGTGCTGGTGGGTGACAGAGCTCCCGTTCTTTTTTTGGGACAGAAATTCCCCCTTGGTGTCCTCTGGGTGGAGGCACGAGAGAGCAGTCCCAAGTTTCCTGTTATCCCTGTTTTGGCAGCTCTCCAGGAGCATCACTGCAAATGGGACTTGTGATGCTCAGCAGACAGCCCTGATCCTGGCAGGGCCCAGGAGGGTTTTTCATCCTGCACTGGAGGAAATTTCAGGCACAAATTGTTTGCAGGGGGCAGGGAAGGGACACACTGAATCCCTCAGCATTATTCATCCCTGGCTCTGTCTTTTCTCCCTCCAATTTCCTACAAGAGCTGTTTTTCCTACTACAGGAAGGGAAGCAGCGTTTCTGCTTCAATTATCACCGTTCCTGAATCAGGGATGGCACCACACCAACACTTGGCTCCACCTCTTCCCCTCTTTAATCCCTGTTTTTGGAGCACTGGCTGCTCCTGGCCCCAGATCTTTCCAGCTGCTCTTTGCTGCCTCCTCCCCATCCAGAGCACACCATGGCACTGCCCGTGGAGCTCTTTTGCTCCAAGGTTTTTTAGGCATCCAGGAGGGCTGGGTGTCCCACCACTGCCTCGTTCTGCCTTGGCTCTGCTCTGCCTGCCAGGCTCTGCTTCCTGCAGTCTGCCGGAGGATTTATTGCTGGGGAAATGCAGTGCTCTGACTTACGAAAGTAGGACATTCGCTTGGCAGCTCGAGAAATAATGGGAAATCCATTTAATTATTCCCCAGAAATGCTCAGATCGTGCAGATGCCGAACTTAGGTTTAATATAATTTAGATAACTCATGTCTATAAACATGTCTGGGACTGGATGTGACGTTCAAGCCATGGATCCGAGCCGGTGGTTTTCCTCCTTGATTTCAATTTGGAGCTTCAAGTATCCTACAAGAGCAGGCTCATCCCCGTGCCTGACCCCTCTGGGTACCACCACAGCCCTTGGTTCACGTCTGGAATGCTGAGGAAGATTTTTTTTCCTCTGGTTTGCCAGAGTTTTTCACAAGGATGCTGTGGGCAGCCGGGCACTCAGCTCCTGTGCTGGGGCACAGTGCCAGCCTCAGCACTGGCATTGATTGTGCCTAATGGAACAGAATAGAAAAGGGGGGGAAAAACACCTATTGCTGGTAATATCAGTGCTCTGGGGTTAAAATGAGCCCCTTTCTTGTATGGGAAATCTCCCTTTCCTCCCTGGCATTTGGGAACAGCCAGGCCACCCTGCCCAGAGGAGTTCTGCAGCCCGGCTGAGCCCAAATCCTCCTCGTGGGAAGAGTGTTCAGGATCCGCTTGTAAGATGAGAATCCCCTGGCATGGCAAATACGGGCACTTGTCAGGTCCTAAATAATTCAATTATTGCCTTGTTTTTCTGCACTTTCACCTCTTCCTGGGCTCTTTCCTCCCTCAGCCCGGCTTGTTCTTCCTTCCCCTGCTGTGGACCGCTCTTCACACCTTAAATGCCTCCTAACACTCCCGTAATGGCTTTTCAGCCCCAAATATCAGGCGCTGGCGTGTCGCTCGCTGATGAACACCTCGGCCGGGGATGTTCGAGGAGCCAGAGCTGAGAAACACCCGGAGAACCGCCCCCCCGGCACCGGGCGGTGCCGATCCCCATCGATCCGCTTGTGATAATGTGACTCATGCCCCGTTTTTAACTTTGACTTTGCAATGCCAAGCAGTAAGCGCGCGAGTGACACACATCACTGCGGAGTAATTAGACCGAGCGCACACACACACACACACACACACACACACACAGAGGCGCAGCAGCGCTGATTTCTGCATTAGCATGATAATGAATGTTCTCACTAGAAGCTTGTAATTATGTTTCCTCTTTTTTTCCCCCCCCTCCCCCTGAAAGTATAATTAATTATGAATAGAGCCAGAGTTTGACGCTAACGCATATTTTTTTTTTTTTTAAAATCCCTTTTGGTTCTATTTCTGCCCTATTAAAAATTTATGAAGGAGCCAGAGGTAAAGTCATTTTCCCAGACAGTTACTCCTATAAATTCAATGGGAACAATATTTTTTTAATAAAAGTAATAACAGAAGGCAGGAGGGCGTTTTGCAGAGGGTTTTCTCCCCTCTTTAGGCCATCACCCCGGCAAGATGCTGCATTCGCCTGTTGAAAGCCACAGTCCTTCCACACTGCTGCAGTTTGGGGGAAGGTGCCAGTGGGCTGCCAACCCTGCCAACCCTGCAGGTCCCCTCCCTGTAGCTGCTGCAGCCATGAAGGATGGGGGTCAGGACAGGGTGCTGATGTGCTCTGAGAGGAAAAACACTTTAGTTATTGAAAACAGAGGGAAAAAAATAGCCTGCAAGCACTTTAAGTACTTTGGGAAAAGTTATTTAGGAACAGGAGATGCAAAGCCTATCCAAGGAAGAGCTTGTATTTCTCAGTTGGCTCACAAGGATAAACTCTCCTGGGATTCCAGCCCCGGGGTGTCCCAGGTTTTTGGACGCAGGACAAACCTCAGGGTTTGCTCCCACAGCTGGGATGGCGTGGCTGCTTCCAGCAGGGCAAGGTGCCTCCTCCCACCTTCAGCGTGGCCCTAGAAAACCTCTGTTTAATCACAGCATCCCTTGGGGACAGAAAGTGAGAGAAGGGGTGAAACCAGCTCAGCGGTTTGGGCTGATTGGTGTAAAGATGTGATGATAGAGACGGGGACTGAGGGCGAGCTGTTCACAGGACCTGCATCCTTCCAGGCATCCCAGATGAGCCCCTTGCAGTGCCACAGGCTTTGCCCCCCTGCTGCTGGAGCCTGTTGTGCTTCTTCCTCCTCCTCTGCTGGTTGCCATTCATACCACCAGCCTTCCCTTGCCGTAGGTGTGAACTGTTTTTCTTCTTAAATTGCATTTATTCTAACAAATGTCTCATGCAAACACAATTGCAGGTTTGCTAGAGGGAGATGCTATTTGCAGGCAGCCTTGCACAAAGGCAGATTTATTCTCCTTCCATTCATTTGAAGCCAAAGTAATAGCTCTAACTACATCTGACTTATAATAAGCGCATTCCTGGGAACAAACCTGTACTCTGCATGTATTTCCCTCTTTGTCAGCTCCACCTAGGCACTTTTTCTCCCTCTCTTTTTATTTTTTTTTTTTTACAATAACAAAATCAGAGCCTTGTCAGTTGAAAGTTTATATGCCCTATTTATAGCACTCTGCTGTCTCCCAGCTTTTATGCTCCAGCATAAGGAGCTCTTTACCCTCTGCTCACAAGGAGCCGAGCATGAGCCTGAACAGAGTCTGGATCTCCACAATAGATCTTTTATCCTTCCCTGAGGAGGGGAGCATGCCTTGTTGGAGGGGAGCACCCATCCCCACAGGCCGGAGGACTTTGCCCTGAGTGTTTTGACAATTTTTTTCCACAGCATACCCTTGAACTTGGGGGTGTTTTGCTGTGCACCGACATGGTTTGCTGTTTGCAGCTGTCAAGCATCACTGGTCCCATCTTCTGGCCTGTGATGGCTGGGAGGCACCACCAAGGTTTTGACACATGAAATTGTCATCTCTCTGATGACTGTCATTAAGAAGAAAAATATGAATGGTTTTCCAGGGAGCTGCAACAGTTGCTTCAGTGATTTCTGTAGTTAAGCCGATGCTTTAATGCCGTTGGTGTTTTTAAGAGATTTTCCTAGGCAAGCATGGATCCAGAATCTCCTGTGGCTCCTTGACTTGCCATGGTGGGTTCCTGAACTTCTCTGTTCCTCACCTCCTCTGTGTCCTCGTGGCACGTCACTGGGACTCAGGCAGGACTCTCCATCTGTTCCAGGCGGGAAGATTAGGATAAAAGGGGCTATTGTGCTCTCCTCCCTCCAACTAACTTTAATCCCGGTGAAGGGGGAAAAGCTACACGCTAAAAAATCCTGGGTGAGAGGTCCTGCTTGGATGTTTACAGGGTAAACAACCATTATAACTTAAAATTGCAAAATAGTAATTAAAAAAAAAAAAAAAGAATGTTTCAGGCAGAAACACAGAGAGCCAGGGCTGGGGGAAAACAGCTCTGCCACAGCCTGGCTCCTCTGCAGGGCTGTGCTTCTGAGGATTCTTCCCGTCTGTTAAATATAGCTGATGAGCTGTTCTTGAATCGCACCTAATTACATCTCCTCTCCTGCACGCTGGCACTTCCCAGCTCTTTGGAGCTACAAGGAGCTGGATGATTGCAGCTTGAACTCCTCAGGTGGAGCGAGACGCTCATTTGTCATCCCCTGTTTGGCTGTCTCCTACTTGGGAGGAGGGAGATGAAAAGTTGAATTCTCTGAGAAAGGAGGGAGGAAAAGAAAAAAAAAAAAAAGAAGAAAAAAATCCTTTTGAACTCTTGGCTCATTAAGATGTCAAAAGGTTGGGTGCCCTGGCAACTGCTTCGTCTCTCTAAGCAGGGCTTGAAATTCCTGCAGTCATCCTGCAGGGAATTCGCAGGCTCCTTGTTCATGGGAAGATGCCCATAGCTCAGCTACAGGATCCTCCTGAAAAGCTGCTCTAATTTCAGCAAGGACAGGTTTCCTAGCTGGGAGCAGCTGCCCCTTGGGCACCTGGGTGTCCATCCCATCCCGTGTCACCTCATCCACTTCTCCGTGTGCCTCTTCCCCCACCTTTCCATCCCCACTGAAAATATCAAGTCAGGGTCGTTCCTGTGGGCTTTCCCTAGAAAAAGTCCTTGCCTGAAAGGTATTTGGTTTTCTTTTAGAGACTAACTTGCATGCAGCAGTTTGGTTTTGCTGAGTTTGGGGGTTTTTTTCTGAGATTTTGCCAAATTTCAGCCAGCTGCTCTCCAGCCTCTGCATCCACATCCTGTCCAGCAAAATTTCTCCCTCGTTTTTTTCTGGTTGCTCCTTGGGCTTCACATCCTGTGTCTTTACTTAAAAGAAGCTTCTTCATCCCAAATGAAGGGCTCTCGCTGGAGTTTAAGCGACTACAGAATTGGGAAATATGTTGTTCCCAGTTCTAGAAAATACCAGATGTCTTAAAATGAAAAACCTCCAGAAACAAAATTTACCAGTTACTACATATTGCAGCATATCCAAAGCAGGGAAGCAGTTTCTCAAGGGTGGCATTGGAGGAGTGAGAAGGGGATCTGACTGGCTCAGCTTTTTTGGCTAAGAAAACCCTGCTATCCCTGCAGGGCCAGAGGCTGGAAGCAAGGGGAACCTTCCTTTGGGATCCTACACCAGTGAGTTATCCCCTCCCGTAGGAGTTATCGCTCCAGAGCCACCTCAACTCCCCTAAAACCACCGCAGGGAATGGAGAAAAGGCTCCTACATCCCCAGCTGAGCTCAGCTGAGGAAGACACAGAGCTGTCATTACAAATACACTTCGGATCTCTTCCATGGAGGAGGAAAAGTGCCAACACGACCAAAAATATGCATAAGATCAACTCACTGGTTAGAAGTGGCCTGGCTACCAGTTTCAGTCTCAGGGGTTCAGCTTTGCTGTGGGAAGCCCTCATCATTCTCTACTGTTTTACTCGTAGCCAAAAATATGATGAAACCAGAACTGAATGTTTTTTTATGTCTCATTACAGTAAGCATCATAAATTATTCACCCGTGAGTGAATTCAACCACATTTCTTACTCAAAAGGAGCTTCCTTTCCTCTTCAGGGGCCTGGAACTCAGAGTCTCCTGGGCTGCTGGTGGATTTCAGGGCTTTCCCACCCGCTGCTGCCTGAACACATGGGGACATCATTGCTGGCTCCTGACTGACATCCCCCCAGCCCCCGACCCCACTGCTTCCACGGTGGGAGCAAACTTCTCTTGGGGCAGGAGGAGGTTTTGGGACAGGGAATGGGGATCCCCATCACACCACCCCCAAACTCTGAGCCCTAGAGCCAGATCCTTCTAGAAATGCACGTCCTAGGACAATGTCAGTCTAATCAGTGCCCTCTTCGTTAGCAGGGTCCTATAATTAGAAGCAGCAGCCAGCCATCTGCTTTTATCTCCACATCACACGGTGCCTCTCCGCTGTCCCTTATTACCGGCCATCATTTGAGATCAGCGTTTCCCTCCACCCCCAGCCGTGTCTGATCTCACTTTCATTATTGCTAATGACCCGTGCTGGCAGCGCTCTGCGGTGTGCGGAGAGGGCAGCGCTGGGAGTGCTGCCCAAAGCCAGCTCCTCTTCCCTCTCTGCCTGCCCATTATTGCCTCCCACGGGGTGTTTTGGGGGTTTCGCAGTCTTGCCAGAGAGCCTTCCCCAAATACCCTCTGACTCATGCCAGGAATGAGCCCTGGGGCTGGGAATAGGGAAGCGTTGGGGAAAATATTCCTGCTCTCAAATATTCTGAAGGATTTCAGCTTGTAAAGTGCTGTCCAAGTTTCCCATTGCACCCTGCTCCCGGTGAGGATGGCGGATGGCGTCTGCCAGGACATCAAAAAGACCACCGTGTCCACACCCAGCAGCTGAGGGCTGCAGGGTAGTCAGACCTTGGAGGAAAGAAAGGAGAAAACCTTTTTCTGTGCATCTTTAAATTCGGTGCCTAGACAAAAGCATAAGACATATAAATGGATTAACAGCCATGGTTTATTAGCGCTACTTAATTCACTTCACAGGGCTGAGGGAAAAGTTATTAGCAGATGTATGGCCAGTAATAAGCTAATTATAACCCTGTCAGATCAGAGATTTGAAGAGGTGGGTAGTTTTGTGTGTGAGATAACTATAATTGTCTGTTAAAGATTATGAATTAATATTGATTTAATAAAGCTGTGGCCATTTATTTCAGCGGTACAAACTAGTTAGTTATTCTGTGAGCTGCCCCAGCACCATGGGAGGCAGAGGTGTGTATGGGGGAGGCCAAAATGCACGTGGGACCGGTCACTGAGCCTGTGTCCTGCCTGTCACTGTCCCCATTGCTTGCCTGGACAGGGACAGCTGTGTCCCCTGGCTCAAAATTGGTGCTTGGTGCCTCTCTGCACCACAGCAGCTCAGCCCTGGCGTCACCATGCACCTGTGGGAGGGGAGAATTGGCTGCTTTTAGAATTTGCATTTGCTGCTTTTAGCTGGATTTAAAACCAACCTGCATTTATCTGCATTTAAAAGCTGATCCCCCTCATGTGGGACATGACCCTTTTGGGGTCCTGTGTGTCCCCTGACGTGTTAAAATCTCAGGCAGCCCCTGGAGAACTTGCAAGGAGCTGATGTGAGCGTGCTGCGGGATGTGAATGATGATGTGAGTGGGGGCAGAGGGAGCAGCACCCACTGCTGTCCAAACCCAACCCAGACCCACCGTGGGAGGGAATGGGGCAGCTGCTCGGACCACTCAGCCCAGCCATTTGGGAGAGGGAGCCAAGGAAACGGCCAGAGAAGGAGGAGAGGCCAAGCCTCGCGGCCAGGGTCAGGACTGGCCAGGAAAGCAGAATTTCATTGCAATTACAGTGTGTCAAGGTGCTGATGGGGTCCCCCTCCCAGGGTGGGATCACCCTCACACCTTGGTGATGAAGGCAACCTGGTGATGCTTGAATCATTTCCCGATTTACAGCCACCATCCAGGATCACGCAATTTTCCCCCTCTCTGCACGCAGCTGAGTGCCACTGACTTTGGGATATTTCAAATTACATAATTGTTTTTCTGTAAATCGTTGCCAGCTTGAAGGTGAACACAGAAAAAGTCAGGAGCATGGCGTGGGGCGTGGGTGCAACCCCATGACACCAGCTGCATCCTCAGGTTTTGCTTTTCCCCCTTCTCCAGGGAAACGTGCAGAGATCTTTAGTTTGGCTGGGTTGTTTGTTTTTGGTGGGTGGGTTTTTTTTTTTTTTCCCTGAGACAGATCCACTTCTCTAAGGTGAACTCCATCCCTTCACATCACCTGAGTCCCACCGAATTCCTCTCATGCCTGGAGCAAGTAAAGGCAGGTCACCAGGGCGCTGGGAAGGTGCTTTGGAGGGAACTGTGTTGCATCATGCAGGGCAGGGCTGCAAACCTGCTGCCTCCACCCTTGGCCAGAGCCACCCCCCAGCCCCTCCCTGAGATCAGGAGGTCCAAGACCCCTCGTCGTGGTTGTGGAGGTTAAACCCCTGCCAAAGTTTTCACTCACATCCGTCCTAGTGGGCTGATGCTCCGGTAAAGGCAATTACAGGCTGACTGAGGCTAAAGGCTACAGCTTGCTTTAGATGGAATCACTTTCCCCTGAAGCTTTCTACGGGAGGCTGGTTTCAAAGGGGAGGGTGCCTCCCTGATGTTTTGCATCTCACTTTTTTTTTTTTCCTGGAGGAGTTCGGGTCAACCTAAGCAAGAAAACACCCCAGTTTTCTCGCATTTGTGCCGGGCATGGGAGCAAGTTTAATGCAGACCATCTCAAATATCTGAGGCAGGACTCCAGTTTTCCACTGAGAGCTGAAATCCCCATCTTTGCTGCTGGACGGCTCGCATTACCATTTTATCTGATGGAATAGCTATCAACGGCAGCTTCCAAGTGAAACGCTAAGGAAAATCTGTGTAAGCTATCTGCAGTTTCTCAGCACAGATATACCGAGATTACAGCGACAGCCAGGCTCTGTCTCCCGGATTTAATGTGAGTGTACGTGTCCGGCTGCGGCGCAGCACCCACGCCAGCATTCCCTCTGCTCCAGGATGCTCAAGGCAGGCTCACCGTGGGCTTTGCTCGCACGAAGCCTCAGCTCCCAGAGCCTTGAGATGCTGCCACGATCTTATCTCCAGCACAAGAAGCTTCCAGGTTTTTTTGTGGTTTTTTTTTTTTTTTCCTCCAGGGAAAAGCTTGAAAACAAAAAGCCTTGAGACTCCAAAAGCCAGAAATGCACGAAGTAATCATCCCCACTTAGAGAGCAATGCCACTGCAAAAAGCCCATATTCCCACTGCAACACCAGCCTGGTGATTCCCTTTGGCACCGTGGCCTTCTGGACATCAAAAACAGGCAAAAAAAAAAAAAATCCATCTGTGCTCTGGCAGGATATTCAGTGTTGCTGGAAAGTGTGTTCAACCCTAAGGGGTTTATTTAAATACATTTGATTCTAATGTTGTTCTAAGGTCACTGGGATATAAAAGCCTGGCTCCTGTAAAATTAATGTCCTGAATCCTTTTGCTGTGGTACATAGAGGACTTGCCTTCCATTCATTTGGTGAAACGTCACAGATATTTTTTTAAAAAAGCTAAATGTCTGGAGCAGAGAAACCCCGCAATGCAACAGGGATCAATCCGGTCCTTTATCTACCAAGATAAACACGTTTTCAAGAGAAAGATCCGATCTGCTCCTTCGCTTCCACAAGGCGCTCAGCCTGTGGCTAAACCCACGACTTAAAACTCACCAAAGGTGCTGCCCTGAGCCAGCAGACACACAGCAGCCACGGGCACAGGAGGGCAACTTTTCCTGCTTTTTTTCTGGCGCGTCAGGCTCATTTTCAGGCAATTTGCCTTGCACTCCTGGTGTTTATGCTCGCACCGTGGCGTGCGCCCGTGCTTAAAACATATCGAGTGGGGTGACTTAAGGAGACCGAGCCCAGGCCTGGGAAAGTCCCTGTGCCCTGCAGCAGCGCAGCCGTATTGGGGCAAGGAATGCCGTGAGCTGCCCGCTACCCTGCTCTCCCGCTCCCAGGGAAATGCCATCGCTCCCGGAGATGCGGGGAAAGAGAAGTGAACTGCAGGAGGCAGAGCGGCAGGGAATTCGCGCATGGCCGCATCTGCCTGCTGGAGTGGGAGACATGGAGGTTGTTACAGCTGCTGGAGCAAGCAGAGGTTTGCGAGATGCTTTTCCAGCTGTTGGGGGCCATGCATCACTCGTGGCAGGGAGAGGGGGTGGACTCGCCTGGGGAGGGGGCACCCAGCAGTGGAGCTGGAACAAGAGATTATGACCTTCCTCATCCCCCCTGGGAGGATGGAGGGGAAGAAAAAGTACGAAAAAGCAAGATATTAGTTAAGATCTGTCACTGAGCTGGGTTGCCTCAGCGCTGATTCCTGTGGGCATCTGCTTGTTAAATCGTTCAGATTTTCCTGTAAAGATCCCACCCTGAGAAGGTTTTTGGTACAGTCAGGATCACAGCACAGACACTAACCCAGGGCTGGGAATGGGCATCATGGGGTCTTCTCCTCAAGCCCCCCACCTTCCTTTTCAGGAAACTGAAGTTTCTTAACTATGTTGCCGTGGGATGCTCTGGACAATTTCCCGGGGCTTGAACCTTTGGCAGGGCTCAGAAAGCCAAGCAGTGCCTTACCCCCTCCGGTGTAGTGTCCAAAATACCACCAGCATGAGGGGGCTGTCGGCCAGCTCACACCACAAGTGAGAATCCCTGATTTGAGCCAAAAACATTATCAACGACACGCAGGGCCGCCAACTCAGCCCATTCCACCGGTAAAGCCGGGAACACCGGCGGTGCAGGCAGCAGCACTGAGGCGACTGGTGGCACTGATAAACCCTTGGTGACGGGGATGGAAGAGGGTGATGGAGGTACAGTGGGTGACAGGGATGAAGTGGATGACACGCGTGATGGGGTGGTGAGGGTACAGCGGGTGACAGCACTACAGCGGGTGATGGGGATGAAGTGGGTGATGGGGGTAAAGCCTGTGACGGGGATACAGCCGGTGATGAGGATGAAGCCAGTGACGGAAGCACAGCCGGTGATGAGGATGAAGCCGGTGACGGGGCCACAGGCGGTGTCCGATCGCCGTCCCCGCGGCGGCTCCGCCGGGTCCCGCCGGGCGCTGGGCGGCGCGGGCGCACGCGGCCCCTTTAATGCGCGCGGGCGGCGCAGCCCCGCTCCGCCCCGCCCCGCCCGGCCGGCTGTGGGGCGGCCTTAGGGACCGACCGAGCGACCGGCCGAGCGACCGACCGAGCGACCGACCGCCGCGCCGGGCCGGGCAGGGCAGGGCTGGGCAGGGCAGGGCTGGGCTGGGCTGGGCGCTGCGGGGCCGGCGCTGCGGCGAGGGGCGGCCCGGCCCCACAGACGGACGGGCGGGCGGACAGGCTGGGCGGGCGGCGCGGCTCGCAGCCCCATGGCTCTGGATTTATAAACACGGCGCAGATGGCGGGGCCGCGTCCCCGCGCCCGGCGCTGCCCCGCCGGCCGCTGAAGCGCTGAGCGGCGGCGGCCATGGGGGGCGGCAGCTGCCGGCGGGATTAGGTAAGTCGGGAGGGAGGGGAGCCCCGGGGGAGCCCCCGGTGCCGGGGTGCGGGCGGGGGCCGGGCTGGGGGGGCCGCTCCGCTCCCCGCAGGTGGGGGGAAAGGCGGCCGCGTTACGTAAAAATGAAAATGTGCCACGGGAGCTGCTCGCCGGGGAGAAACTTTCTCCTTTTCTTTTTTTTTTTCTTTTTTTTTTTTCTTTAATTGGGGGGGGGTTGGTTTTGCTGGTTTTGGCCTCAAGGGAACGCGCCGCCCGGGAGCGCGGGGGAGCCCCGCGCTTGGCAGACTGGCGGGGACACCCCTCTGCGGGGTGGGGGCATCCAAGGGCCTTTTTCTACCCCCTTTTCCTCTATTTTTTATATTCTCCCCTTCTTTCAATCCCGCTGTATTTTGCGGCTCTTGCCCCCCGCGCTATGGAAGGCGGTGGGCTGGCCCTGACCGGCGGCCGGAGCAATGAATGAGCACCCGAGGGGACAGCGAGCGGCCCGCAGCCGTGCCGGGGGGTGCCGGGGGCACGGCCGGCTCCCGGGCACGGCGAGAGCTGCAGGGCTGCCTCCTCGGGCGGTGTGCTGTTCGCTGTGTAAATATTTACGGGAGGTAACTGAGACGGTGTCTGCAGGCAACAAGTGCACGTTTCTCTGAACCCCAGCTGCGGTCTCTGGAGTGATGGCTTTTTTTCTCTCTCTTTTTTTTTTTTTTCTCTGTTGATTCTTATAATTTCCTGTTCCCTGTTCTCCCTCGGCCCTTCCTCCTGCTCCCTTGCCCTGACAATGCACAAAGAGCAGGCTGCAGTGGGTGCAGGCAGCTGCCTGCCATGTGGGCTGCTGCCAACACCACTGAAGCAGCAAAACCTGCAGGACTCGGGCTGGGGCTGCCTGGGGCGCCGGGGCCGTGTTGACCCGACAAACCCAGCCCTGCTTCCAGCGCTTTGAACCCTGTGGAAGGGCCAGCACGCCCGCAGGCGCTGCTGCCCGCGCTGGAGGCTCCGTCTGCTCCCTGAACTTTGTGTTTTGGGTCAGCTCAAGAATGTGCGGGAGAGAGGACGGTGCTGCTGGAGGTGATGTGTGCAGTGGGTGTTTCCTAACCCCGTTGGTTCACAGGCGTTTATGGTTTGAACTCTTTCGGCGACTTCTCCCTCAGTATTCCCGTGAAGCAAAGGTTGGCGCCCTGGATGCCTGAAAACACGTCAGGGTTTTGCTGGATCTGGTGTTTTTAATCAGTTTGGTGGATGTGATTTTGTTCCGCTGGTACTCCTTGGTCGTGTGGAGTGAGAGTTTTTCCGTTTCCATTTAGTACAGAGTTTTTATCAGCTAGGTTAAGTTTAAATTTGCCGTGGGCTTTACTGATAAAAATTTGGTACTTTTACTGATCCATAAAGGGAACCAGCGTGAGTTGGGACAACTGGGTGAGCATTTCCCTCTCTTCTGGAAGTGGTGATGAAACTCTTCAAGGGGCTCTAGTGAAGCCGTGTATTCCTGGATGGTTTTAATGAAATCGTACTTAATTCTCTGAGTTCTCAGTGCTGACTCGTTGGGTGACTTTGGGATTTAGCTCAAGCCTGTGTGCCTGGGTCTGCCAGCTCTGTGCCTTGGGTGAGGAATTCAGCGAGCAAGGCTGGCAGAGTGGGTTGGGGCTGAGTCCCACGGAGCCGCGGGAGGGAAGTTTTGCGTGTGACAAATATTTTATAACATCAGTTGAGTAAGTTTCGCTGCGAGAGAGACTCTTGCAAAACGCGTTTAGTTTATTGAAAGCAAACGCACTCAAACCTCGGTTTGTTGCTGCCAGAAGGGAAAAAGTAGAAGCTATTTTTGGTGTGAGAGAGGAGATGGGGCGCGCACATGTCTGGGGCAGGAAAACACTGGTACTTTGTTCTTCTGGCTTCATGTGGGTGGTGGTTTCTGTTACTTAGCCGTGTGTTTCTGCCAAGTTGCAAAACATACCTGGTTCTGAAACCCCTGCGGAGGTCAGGGCTGGCTCTGCGGAGCTGGGCCCGGGCCCGTACGGGAACACCTCCCACGTCAGCATCTCCAGCGCTGGGAGAGGCGGGTGGGTGCCTCTGCCTTCACACCTTTGAGCTCCAGGGAGGTGACTGGCATTTTTTGGCGACAGGATCTGCACTGAAACCATAAACTCGTTTCGTGCAAGCCACCAACCAGCTGCTGCTTGGCAATACCTTTCACTTGCTAATGGCTGTGGTTGGATTTGAACCAAGCTGCCTCCAGTGGAGGTTGCACTAATCCCTGGAGCCATCCTGCGCTAAACCCGAAGAGAGTTTGGTTCAGGCCGTGTTCACATCTTGTAATTAGGAGATCCAGTCTGGTAAAGGCAGTTTTGTTGTGATTGGCAGCGATGGTGTGCATGCAGCTGTGCTGATAGCTGCACGTGTGTTGAGAGCTCCCTGTCTCATCTCCACGGCAGCTCAGGACTGCGCTAGCTGGAATTGGGTCACAGGAGATATCTTCATCTTTTGTGACACGGCTGTGAATTATTTGTCCCCCTTGATGGCTCCCAGTGTTCCTCCCACTGCTGGTTCTGGTTTTTAGTGGCCTCTGCTGCAATACCGTCCTTTTGGAAATTGGGAGAAACCTGTTTGAACCCAGCTATAATTCATGTGCCTGAGATGCCATAATCTTCATGGCCCTGGGACGGGGGAGGAAAGTTACAATCTTGTCGGTTTCTAGATGAGTGGGTACAAAAGGAGGATTAAATTGGTAAATCTTCAGTGGGTTTTGGGTGGCTGATTAGAGCAGTTGTGAAGGGGAGTGAGCTGGAGAGGGCCTTTGGGGTGAAGGTACTCCCCATCCCTAACCCAGTGTCTCATTCTGACCAGATCGCTTCCCAAGTCAGAAAACTGAGGCTGACGGGGTTATGTGAAGTTCAATGTGTCAGAGCAAGTCTGCTGGAGAGCTGGTGAAGAGTCTCTTTCTCCATGAGTGCTTTGCTTGTTCAGTGTGAGGGCTGTTACTCCCAGTGGCAAAGCGCTGGTTCCCCCTGGGTTTAGTGCCTGTGAGCAGTGGTCCCTAAATACAGACCATGGGCTTAGCTGCAGGGGTGCACAGGGATGGAAATCCAGGCCAGTGTGTTCTTAAGAGGACTGTTATTTTTGTGCAGTTGCATTTGTGGGAACCGTGGCTGGCTTTAGTCTTCGCTGAGAGTTTTCAGCGGAGAGCAGGGTCAGCTCTAATGGAGCTGGAAATGAGGTATAGCAGCACCCGGTCGCCTCTCTGATTAGTGACTGAGGCTTTTGCAGCTGCTTAAGGATTTGGGCATTGTGAGGTCATGGATTCTCATCTAGGCTGCTGTGGCACAGGCTCCTGCACAGCTTTGAAGGGCCCTTGCTGTGTATCGATGTAGGAAAGCAGTGGAGAATTGCTATTTGTGGCTGGGCTTGTGCTGGCACACAGGTGTTGAGGTCTCCAATTTGCCCTGGAATGTCAAGGAATAGATCTTCACATTGCAGTAGAAAATGGAAATGTGTGTCATTTAATGAGCACGGCTAGGGCAGAGATGCTTCCCAAAAAGAAGATTGAAGAGGGAGCTGGAGCTCCAGAACAGAGGGCACGAAAGCGCCTGTAAAAGCTTGGTCAGAGTGAGGGATGGATCTGGCAGGAAGGGAAGGAGGACAGAAGAGCAGAAGGAAATGAATGATTTGTCAGTTTTGGGAAGTGATCCCTAACCTGAGCACGAGGCAGTGGCGGGACTATACTGGGAATTGAGAAATCTGGGCTGCACCCCCAGTCCTGCTGCCCTCCCCACTTGTGTCACTTCCCTTCTCAAGGCCACCAGTTCTCTGTTCCTGCCAACCTGCCTTCGGCAGCTGGAGTCTCCCTGGGGTGTGCACTGTTCCTTATTAAAGGCAGCAGGGTGCCCTAGGAGGGGAAGTTTCTGGTGAGCCGGCAGTGCTCACAGGGCAGCAGCTCCCCTGCCACCTCCACTGTGTGAAGCTGAGAGATGTGACCTGGCAGAGGGTGGGCAGGCGAGAGGAGGCACTGATTGCTGCAGACCCTGCTGCCAGCAGTGTGTGCTCAGCTGCTGATCCGAATCTGGCTTGGAGAGGCCCAGAGAGGAGCCCTGCCTGCAGGGCAGAGGTGACTGACACTGGAAGAAAAGCAGTGAAGATGGAGGTAGGTGGCCATGACTGTGATTGTTACCACAGTGCCAGGGCTGGAGGGGATCTGGGGCACGGGGAGGGGACAGGGAGGGCACGGCAGTGATTATGTGCCTGCTGGGTGCATGGTGGATGCTGATAATGGTTAGTGCTCTCTTTATAGCGGCGGAGTACTGAGCAAACATTAATGAATGTAAAGGATAGCAGCTCTGTCTAGTTGCAGAGAAGGGAAGTTACTCCAAATTAACTTTATGGTCCGTGAAACTGAAGGTTATTTAAAAAAATAATAACGCAAATGGAAACGCTGAAGTTTTTCAGAGTCGCTGAGTACGCTGCTTGTTGTTTAATGCCTTCCATTTTTTTCACTCCCAGTCTGTGTTTTTGGCTCAGGAACAAATTACAAGCAATATCAGCTTACGCTTGGATTTGAACCCACATTGCTCTTAGTCAGCTAAAATATTTCCCCTTATCACCGTTCCCATAATGTTTATTTTAGACCGGATAGCATCATGGCTTTTCTGCTGGCTGTAGGGAAGAAGCCAGTCTTTGAAATAGCCCAGCACCTTGGAAAGAAATGATCTCAAAGCCTGTTTGGTTTCTGAACGAGGTGCAGCTTAATTTTCCACCGAGAGGTTTATGCAAGGCTGTATCCCAGAACGTTTCGCGGCATTAAAAACCCAGGAGGTGGCAGATGGATGAATTGCTGACAGATTTAAAATCGTACGACGAACATAAAGCATTCAGACGTGAGGCCAAGGCAGCAGGAAGGTTGCAGGGAGAAATGGAGGCAGAAAGGTCGAATAAGTTATTCTGGGCAGAAGAAGATGTGCAGGCTAAGGCAGGCTCCAGTGGGTTCAGTGAGGGGAAGGGAAGGCCTTCAAGAGAAGGGATCTGTTGAGGAGTGTGTTCCCATCATAGCACTTTGTGTCCTGGACTGGTGGTGAGAGGAGGATGAGGAGGAGGAAGGGTGCCAAGCTGAGCGTTGATGAGGCCAGGAGTGGGGTTGCCCTGGGAGGAGACGATGTGGTGGGGTCCAAATAGTTTCCTCCTGTGGGGAGTGATCTGAGGGAGGGTGCCAGCGCGCAGGGAGGCCGGGGATGGTGCGGGTATTGTCTCTGGAGGCTGCTGGCCTGGCTCTGGCTCTCTGGGTGGGTGGTGCGTGTGTCAGGGAGAGAGGCAGAGCCGGCAGGATTTCCTCTCTGCGGCGCTGCCTCCTGGGTTAATAACTAACCAAGCAGTCTAGGTTTATCCTTTCATTGTGGAAGAGAATTATTTACATAATAGCACTCCGCGTAATCTTTATTTAGCATTGTTTCCCTGGCGTAACACTGGACAGAGCGGCGGTGCCCAGAAATGCAGTTTTGGCCTAAACGTGTGGGAAGTTAACTCTTCCAGCTGGGTGTGCTTCTCTCTGCCTGCTCAGGGAGCTGGCTGTAAACTGAATAAATATTTCAGTGGTGTGACCATCTATCACGGAGTTTTTGGGACTTTTGCGTCTTCTGCGCTCTGTTTTCTGCAGAGTGCTCTATGCTGGTACCTGGATGTTGTCTGCCAGCTTCCTAAGCAGCACAGTTTGGGTTTGTCCTGTGCGTGTTAGGGCAGGAGAGTAGTTTGCAGTGTGCTCTTCCTTGTCTCTGCGTTGAAGAAAGCAGAAGGAAAGAAATGTGTCAGCCCGTGGGTGGAGGATGACAGGATTTGGGAAGGTTCCTGGTGCAGATCATCCCATCGTCTGTGATCAGTCCCTGAGGACTTGCTGTCTCCCAGGTGGGCAGGTTTCATCCTCCTCAGGGAGTGTTTAATGGCAAGGTCTGGAGGCTTAGGTGGTTGTGTAAAGAGCTGGGGCCTGATTATTGCAACACAGCACGGTGAAGGACAGAGCCCTGCGCTTGGGTGTCAGTGGGATGCGGGGGGAGAATTGAATTGCTGAGTAGGATGACAGGCAGAATCAAGCTTTCTGAAAATCTGCCTGTGCCTCCAGCTGTGCAGTGCTGGCTGGAGAGGGTGGAGGGTGCCTTTTCCTCTCCACACTGCGGGATGTGTGGGCTTCTAACAAGCTGTGGCGAACAATGGAAAGTTGGCTTTCTTCTGAAAATATTTTAAAACCTTATAAAATTACTCCAGCGGCTGCATTTTTATAAGAGCAGATCTCAGCTGCGTGGTACTTGATCGCTTCATAAATAGCTCAGTCTTTGGCCTCTGCAAACTTCTCCAACCCGTACCTGCAGTGCTGCAGAAACCCTGGTGAGCACGTGGCTTATCAGTGGCAGCACCTGGCTCTTGGAGCAGAAGCGTTGCGTGCAAGTGTTTACTGCCGAGGCCGCGTGATCTCCTTGGTCTTGATGTTGCAAGGAGCTGGTTTTTTGGAAGGCTGTGAGTCCCCAGCGATTCACACTGGGTTACCTGATGGTGCAGGCAGGGCCTGGGCTGGATGTTGGCTCGGGAAGGCCTCTCGTTGCCATGGGGCGATGCGGCTCCTGTGTCAGTTTGTGCTGGTGATATGGACATTACTCGCTCAAGCCTGAAACTTGCTGAAGCAACGGTAACTCGTTAACACCCTCTTTGAACCAATTACACCTGGCAGGGTGAGTTTGCATTGGATCGGTGCTGAGATGTGTGGCTGTGGCATTCCTGATCCCGGAAGCTTTGTCCGCTGCCTCCTCCAGCCCATGCCCTTACCACTGTGGGCTTCGTGACATCATGTGCTGTGTGAATCTTGGGTGTGTGTCGGAGCAGGGGTGTTTGGTACCACAACTGTGTGCTCGGGAAGTTTCTCCAGTGGTTTGGTAGGGGTGTTTTTATGGCATCTGAACCTCAAATAACTACAGCCCCTGTTTGGCGTAAGAGTTTTTTGTGTTTAGCAGAGGGGATGACTCTTTCCAATTGGAAAAACTTCCTTGGTTGAGTCCTTGCGTTTCTGTGGGTACCACATCATATAATGCCATTAATAAACTTTTCAAGCTCCATCTTGAAAGCAGTTACAACTTCTTGTTTTCTTTCTTTTTGGTTTTTTTTTTTCCTTTGCTGTAGTGTTTCAAGCTCATGCCAGAGTGTCAGCTTCATTTCTAGGTCACCGGTCTGCCCTTTCATTTCCCCCTCACGCTCAAGTTGGCCGGCTTGTTTTGATTTGGTAATATGTGAGGTGGTGTCCACAGACAAAACCAGGCAGGCCGGTGAAATTCATGTTTCCCTGCAGCCTTGTTCTTGTTGTGCGTGTGAATAATAATTTCCAAATGCTAGACCAGAGGTGGTTAAAGCTGTCAGAGAAATAAAATGCAGCAAAGTCTGCGTTACAGGAATCTGTGCGTTCAGTGTTTTGGGAAAACTCTCGGAACTGGCAGTGGAAAAAGCCTTCAGAATTCTTACTTCAGGCTTTCTAGTCTCAAATGTCGCTTGTTTGGGAGGTGCTGATGAGGCAGCCTGAGCATATCCAGGCTCTGCAGGCGGCTGGTTGCTGCTGGCTGGGGGGGGGACCTGGGATCAGCAGCGCTCCCTTTGTGGGCTTGCTCTGCCGAGTTGTTTGGGATCCAGAGCTACAGTTGAGATCTTTTTGCATGCTGTGGCCACAGGCACCTGGGCAGCCTTGTGGCTGGAGCTGCTGAGCGTGACTGGCGAAGGGCGGAGGGCTGAAAGGCTTTCTCTGCAGCCCCAGTGGATGCTTGAGTGGAAATGAAGAGCTGAAAATCTTTCTGGGGAGCGGCACACGGTGTCTTGCTTGCTCTGAGTGAGCACGAGTGCTTGTTTTTGACGGAGCTGCAAGGCAATGGGTATTCAGAGGTTTTTATGCAACTTCGGTGTTGGGACGGTGAAGCAGTTGTCATGTCATCAGTTAAGATGTGTTGAGCGTCCTTATTTTTGGAGCAAATGATCCTGCTGACAGCATGTATAGGAGGTGTCAGCCAGCCTTTTTTTTTCTTCTTCCTCTCTATTTTTTTTTTTGCTTCATTTGTAGGTTTTAGTTTTGGCTTTACTTTGATATCTTGACAGGGTTGCTGCTAAAAAAATTGTTGGGATGGGTTTTTTCCTTTTTTTTTTTGTGATGTCTACGTGTCTTGAGATGCCATGATTAGAGATGCACATAAAGAGCTGCTGTGGTTTTGGTCCAGAACCCAGGCAGCTGCCAGCAGCGTTCCTGAGGGCTGTGTGGTGTTGGAGTGAGAAACACTGCAGGGTTTTGGGTTTTCTCCAGCATTATGAAACAGAAGTAAAGAGAGAAGTCAGCATGTACCTTAAGGGTTGTGTTTTTATTTTAACTCGCTCACAGTGGAGAGCTGAGGTTTGCATCTTCTCCGCTGAGACTGGTGCTCGTGAAATCTAACGCGCTTCTGTGAATGTCCTTAAACTCTGCCAACAGCAGGGAAGGCTGAGAAGTGGGGAATTTGCTTTGCCCTGAGGTGCAGGAGTCGTGCTGCAGAGGCAGACACAAGCACCCTGGTTGCTCCTGTTTCCCCTGCCAAAGGCAGAGTGAGTTTTGCTCCGGTTCAATGAGACGAGAGCTTTAAACTCCATCTGTGTCTTATTTTTTTTTTTTTTCTGCATTTTGTTGGGTTGTGCTTTTTCTATGTCTGTGGATTTCTTCGCAGCAGGAGGTTTCAGTCCCCACACAATGTATTATTGTGTTTGCCTCGCTCTAGTTCCTTGTTTCATGCGGAAACACCTTGAACCTTTGGCTGAGTTGGAAGGTGGGTGCAGAGTCGGGCCCGTGGGGCTGTTCCAGGAAAACGTGTCCGTGCACGACTCCTCAGCCTTGACTTACCCGGCTGCTGCTCCAGGCACTGAACGTGTTTGGCTAACACAGGCACTCCCCTGCCTCCCCATCAGGCAGTCTGCACACACTTATTTTTGTTTTGGAGGCTGATCCCTAGGGTAGGAAGGCTGTAGCCAGAAGTGAGTGTTCACACTTGCCTTTATGAACTTCTTGAGTGTTTTGCCAATTAATTCTTAGGTAACTGAGGCTGAAATACCTATTGTAAAGGACACAGCCAAGAATGGTGCTATCCCTGCTATTCTTCACTCATTCCAGTTTATGCAAAACTTGATGTCAAGGTTTTGCCTGTGCTGTCTTGGCCATTTGCAATCTGCTTTACGAAGCCTCTTAACCAGCAGAAAAAAATGTGTAAATAAATACAACGGCTTCACCTTGCAGCCTTGCCAAGTCACTTCGGTGTGTGTTGAGGGGGCAGAACAATTAGTTACAGAGGCAAATAGTCTTCTCCATGTTGTGTGCTCCTGTCACCTGGCCACCTCCCAATTTTTTGGTTAGTGTAACAGAAATCTGTATCAAGCAGCTATTTTAAGCCTGTGCAGAGAGTGGGGGGAGGCTAGCAGCTGAACATTAACCTGCCGAGAAAGGTGGAGCTGAATTGGAGCTCTTGGTGGGGTTGGGGCTGTCAAACAAGGGTGAGTCCTGCTTGTTTTTTCACGGCATCTAGCTCGCTTTGTTTAAGCCGCGTTTCTGAAATCGGGGGACTTGGGTAATAGCGTTGTTTGGAGGAGTTTGCCACCTCACTGCCTCTCAGCATGTTCCTATCACGGTGCTTCTCTCTCCTGTTATTTTTGACCTGAGTAGCTGAATGGATGTCTTCACCAAGCAGTCGTGGTTTTGTTTAAGCCATCACCACTTTGTTGAAAGTATGGGTGTGGGATGTGGAGCCAGGGGACACGGGGCCTGAAACCAGGGAAGAGTGACTGTAGTTGACACAACTGGTTGTGTTTCAGGAGTAAATTTCCCAGGACTGAAATTCCCATCTAAGGGGGAGATATTCCCCCCAGAGTTGTGTACAGACCTGTTTGCAGGCATGTCACGGGTCTCTCTCAAGCATGGGACACACCAGTCGATTTTGCAGCGGGTGATTCAGACCCTCAGGCGGGATTCTGTTGGTGTTCCTGCAGCAGTTTCAGCTTGGAGTCAAGCTCAGGCAGTATTGTAACAGTTAGTCTGGACACCTGGGGAGGTCTGTGGTATTTGTTGCTTTTCTGTGAGCTGGGAACGAAGTGCTTGGTTCTGAGTGGTGACTGGGAATGTTCCTCTGTGGCAGCGCTTGGGTTTTTCACATTGTTGCAGCTTTGTGCTGGCTGCTGCAGCACCTTTGTTCCTTGAGCCTGGCTTGTGCACCCCGAGAGACTCAAGTGGTGTGTGCTTTTGTGCCCTGGCCCTGCATATCCACGGTGAGCTGGTGAAGAGCAGAGTTGGGCAGAAGCCGTCCTCTGTGCTATGTGCAGCTTCTGCAGGCATCGGTCCTGGCTCAGCGAGGCACCTGATGAGCAGAGAGTGAGAAGGAAGGTCCTTTCCTCAAGGGAGATTAAAACTGCTCTGCCACAGGAGCCCTGCTGAATTACAAATTGCTTTTTCTCTCCCACTCTTTTCTAAATCTGCTGCTGTTCCTGAAGTTGCAGTAGATTTTACTCGTGTGTGCTAGTGCATGGGTGAGTGTTTGCTGCGGAGCAGAGTTGTAAGCAGCTGACACGGTGTTGATCATAATGTAACTAATGACACTTAAAATGTTTGTTTGTTTGTAATGTAGTGCGGTCTCTTTCTAGGCTCTGGAATTGACAGACAAGCTTCAGCTGTATTTGGCATGGTGTTTGGAGAGATGGACAGCTTTCTGTCACTTCTTTGACAGACAGGCTTGGAATTGTTAAGAGAAAACAGAGCAGCTTTTTGATTTTTTTTTTTTTTCTCCCCACTCAAAACCAGCCAAGCAAAAGCCAGGTGGAGGGGGCAGATCTCGCATGCATTCTGTTTATTTCTACGTGCAAATGCATCTTCTCGATGTGTCATTAACCTGGTTGAGCTGTGGTGCTATTTTTAGCAGCCCTTATGGTGTGTGGACAAGGAGCAGTTCCAGTAAGGGTTTGTGAGCAGCCCAGCCCAGGGGCTGGCACCGAGCCCGGGGTGGCAGGTTCCTTCCTCCCTGCCCAGCCAGGGGGCCTGCAGGGGCTGAGGAGCTCCCTGTCCCCAGTCCCACACAAGGAAATCTGTGTGAAGCATTACTCCTCGGTTCCTGTGGCCATGGTAACCGACTTGGATACATCAAACTTGACTAATTAACCTAATGGAGAGTCGTTTCCAGACTGAGTCTCTCCCCTCGGATTTCAGAGCCGAACTTGTGTTGTCTGATCCGCCAGCAACCTCTGCAGCCAGAGCAGACTTTTCCAGAGTGGTTTCTTTCACAGGTCAGTTTGAATTGGGGAGGATGGCTCGAGTCAGTGTGATGTCTTGGGTGCCTTTCTTGCTCTGCATTCCCCCCTCTTGGTAGTCTTTCTGATTCCCATGGAAGGAAGGTCCCAAACTCACATGGAAAAAAAACTTGCTCTGATTTCTTCCTTGGACTGGGTGAGGTGAAAGTGGATACTTTCCTGCCTCTCTCCTGTTGCTGTACTGCAGGATCTCTGCCACTCTGATTTCCTGTTTAAAAACCTGTGTAATCCTCAGGCTTGAAACGAAGCTGCACATCCTGAAGGTATCTGTGCACATCTTCAAGTTCCCTCATCTTAATGTACTAGTTAGAGGCATTGCTGCTTTGCACTGTTCCTCCTGGGTTTAATTATTATTTCAGTGATTGGAGCTGCAGACTGCAGCGGGGACCTAAAGAGTTCAGGCTCAATTAAAAACCACCCTGTGCCAGGCAGATAGCGGCAGGCAGCTCTGCTATTCTCAAGTGTCTCCAGCAGTCCATCGAAACACCATGTGATGGGCTCAGTTGAGAAATCTGAGTAGGCAGAAAGCAGTTTCTGGGGTAAACTTTGTGAGTGCTTCTCAAAATAGCCTGAAAGCAGGGTTTTGCTTTCCACAGCCACTTGAGTCTGGTCAGAATTTTTCGTGAATTACTAAATACTGCGAAGGTCTGATCTTCAAAAGCCATAAGATCCTTTTTCTTTTTTTTTTTTTTCCCTTCTCCTTTTTGATGCTGCTTCTGGTATGTTTAAACTTAGAGGATTTGCATTTTCATGTCTTTTTAGCCTTAATTGTAGGTTCTGGTACCTTCCTTACTTGCGGTTCCAGCTTTTTATATTTTTCAGCAAAGCTGATGACCTCGTGTTTGACCCTTGCAAACCTCTTGGGGCAGTCCAGCAAACAAATGTGGTGTGAGAAGAGAGCACATGATAGTAGCCTGAGCTATTACGCTGGTCAGTCATTGACCAGGACTCTTGTTTTTTTTTTTTTCCTTTGAAGATCTGCTTAATCATTGGCATTGCAACCCCTGCTGTGCCAGGCACCTGGAGGGGCTTGCTGGCCTCTCCCCGTGACGTCCCAGTGACGAGGGAGGTGGCAGGGGGGCTTTAGAGACTCCAGCGCTGTAATCAGGTTTTACTGGGGAAGAGATTGTCATTGATATCCCTGGGATTTGGCATCTATATAAATACACGAGCCAAGCTCTGTTTTAGTGTGTAGGTTCACGTCAGTTCATTTGTCTGGGAATGGGGCTGGGAGCATCTCACGACCACGGTCCTTCCCTGTGGTTTCTATTCCCAGTGTAACCCACAATCTGATGAGGTGGGGCTTGCTGAGGGTAAATCCCTGTAAGTGCTGGTGCGGCTGGAAGTGGCTGCTTCAGACGTGGCTGATTTCACGACCAGTTGAGAGATGGGGATAAAAACTGCGTGGCTGAAGGTGCTGTGGACTAGTGTCCACGGGCCAGGGTGCTGCGTGGGTGACTGAAAACTTGTGGAGCAGCTCTGAGATCTCAGAGTTGGGAGTTGGTTTTCCGCCCTTATTTACCGTACTACCTCTGGGTGACACGGAGCGTTCAGGAGATGCTGCTAAACGGAATTCTACAGCTGAATTCACACTGGAGAAATGAGAATTGCTCCTTTTTGTTGGGGGGAAAAAATAAATCTGCTTTTATCGCTTCCTTGTTATCCTTACAGCTTGTGGCTTGGAAAATGAGAGAAAATTGATAGTGAGGGCTGAGTGACGTGTGGAGAGAGGTAAGATCCTGGCTTTCTGTGGGCCTCGTTTCATGAGCTTTCTTGTCCTTCATGCGTTTGCTGATGTGCCAGCGGAACTGAATTTCATTGGCAAAAATGTGGTTTGAGTGGATATCTTAGATTAACTCTCAGTTGCCTGCCCAAGGGTGATTTTAAGCGAGGCTTCCAGCATCATCCCTGCTCTTGCTGTGTCTTTGGCTGTTGCTCCCCTCTCCCAGGCTGGCTTCTCTGCAGAGAGCAGCCTGTGTTCTGTGCCCACGTACTGTGCAGAAGCCATGAAAAATGTTCTTCAGATGACAGTGATTTGGGGTAGCTCTAGAAAATAATTTTCTGCTGGTGGATGGCACCAAACTATTTCCTTTCACCCACTCCCTCCCTTCCCCAAAACAAAAGAAGAGATGAAAGGATTCATTAGGAATTATTCACTCAGCTCTGCCGCCTGTCTGAGATCTGGCTGTCTGCGTTCATCCCCCAGCTCAGGGAAGGTCAGAGGGCATCTCCCTGGGGAGGATTTGCTGTTGACTGAATTGCACTCTGTCATTATCCTGCTGGATAACGAATGCAGTGGCCTCATTGGCACTGGCTTCAGAAAAAGCACGGTCATCTGCATGTGGCCTTGAGGCGAGAGGCGAAAACCGAAGGAGAGCAGCGTGGAAAACCTCATCTTGTGGGAGAGATACGGGGCAGAGCCAGGCAGTTTGGCACAGTGGTTTACTTGCTGCCTGATGCTGGGCAGGTCTGTAGCTGCTCTGGACCTCTGCATTATCTTGTTGGAGGTGGGGGAACACAGCAAGAGGGTTTAAAGGATGAAATTCCGTCTGATGAGGTGAAACTAGTTCAAGCTGCTCCTGTTCTCTTCAGTAGAAAATGTGGCATGCTTGTGACACAGTTTGAGATATTTTAATGAGATTTAAACAATTTTTTTTCCCTCTTTGTTTTGTTTTCAAATAGATTTCCTGAAAGAAAAACATACAAATCCCCCTGAGCTAATTGGTGTGTGATTTGAATTCAGCTGCTACCTTGGAAGAGCTTTTCCAGCAGCTCATCTGAAAACAGCCTTTCCCACAATATTGTGGGTTGTCAGTCAATGCTAAAGGATCTTGAAGTCGCTGGTGGGAAGGAGAGAGATGTGTTTTGTTTGATGTGCTGCATCTTTTAGTTTCGAGTGTCATAAAATACTGAGAGATCTGTGAAGACCCTAATGGGGAGAGAGCCATCAGAGGGATGAAAGTCACGGTAGCTGGAAACGTGTAAGAAACAGTTGTGGGCGCCGGAGCCCGTTGGGCTGGCTGAGGAAGTAGACAGACCTGAAGAAAATTTGCATTTTAAGCACCAATTTTCAGATGTTACCCACTGCCTGGTGCCTTGATCTTCTGGCAGCCAGAGGCTTAGAAGGGCTTAATGCTGTGCCCTTGCAGCGTGTGGCTGCACGTCGCTGAGGCGCTCAGGGGGTGGCCACATGCAGCCCTGTGAAGGGAAGTATTAAGCTTCAAATGTTGGCCTTCATTCCCTTCAGGCTAAGTTGGTTCCCTGGAAGATGCTGTGATAAAAATTGCAGGCCCAGGTAATTTGTGTCCTGATGATGATGAGCAGCAGAGAGGGGAGGGCAAGAGTTTGTGTGCCTGCTTATTGCTGTCATCTGTCTTGGCAATCAGATATTTATGAAATGGCCTTTTGTGTTGCAGTGCGGGGTGTGTGAGTGCATATTTAAGTGGTTAGTAAATAGAGTCAGTTGCTAGATTGGATCAAATCATCCTCTTAACAAATATAGACAGTGATGTTTTGCATCTGGGTGTTTTGACAGTAAAGTACGGGAGGAGGTGGTCCTAGTGCGTTTAACATCTTCTACCTGAAGCAGGGCAGTAATTGCTTAAAATCACTGTAATTCTGCTACCAGCATTAAAGGACATAAAATTATCCGGTGCTGTAATAAAGCAAAGAAAAAAAAAATACAGCTGCCTGGAAAAGTCTTGTTGCTCTAATCCAGGACAAAGTGTGTGTGACTGGTTGTGAATCAGTTTAATTTCTTCTGGGGTCTGACCCTCTGGATTCCTGTCGCTGCAAGAAATCCTCCTTGGAAGGCAATCATCTCCAGGCTGGTGCTCAGCTGAGCCATGCATGACCAAGTAGTAGCTTGTAGCATTTATGAACTAGGGCAGAAGTAGATCCCTTATTCAGACAGAGCTGTATAAGCCTCCAGTGCTCTATGCTAGGCCCCAAATTTGCCTACGTTATAAATAAGTCTGTGGCTGTGTGCTTGTGCTGTTTCTTTTTTTAAGCTGAAGGCAACCCCTTAAGCTCTTTTCTGCAGGTCTGTTCAAGCTGGGGCATGGGGAATTCCTAAGAGGATTATCATGGTTTACTTGATACAGAACTTGAACTTGAGCAATGGCTTATCTTATCAGTGATAAAAGACATGGAAATGAAGTTTACGTAACCAAAGAGGCCTTGAACTGTGGCTTTTTTTTTTTCCCCCCCCTCTTGTGGAAACTGGAATGACAGATCTCCTGAGTTCTCTGCTCACATCTGCAGTGTTTGTTATCTGGTGTGTACTGTCTGCTTACCACTGGCATTTATTTCCAGCGCTGTGTTTGGAGCTGTTCTCTGAACAAAAAAGAAAAGGGGTTTAGGCAGAGGCTCAGCAAGAGGAGTCGTGGGCATTTCCTGCTTTTGCAGGAGAGCTTGGTGTCCTTGCTGGAGAGACTGGTGCCACATGGCTTGGGTTGCAAGCCCCTGGGTTCCACTGAGCTCAGCAGGTGATTTGAGGAACAGCAGAGAGCGGGTCCACTTCACCAGTGGGCTGTGAGCACGGGGCTGGGAAGGCTCAAAAGTTGGGAGTAAACTTCACCCTGAGAACCAGAAAATGCCTGGGAATAGGTGAAGACGCCTTGTCTGTTTCCCACCGGAAAAAGCAAACGAGTGGGCAGGGCCAGGATAATCTCTTTGGTGGCAGCTGGCAAATGAATGCAGACAAATGTGAGCTGCTGTGCTCTGGCTCTGCTCACCCATCACTCCCCTGGCACAGGGTGGGTGCAGTGCCCAGCCCTCTGCAAGGGTGAGGGACGTGCTGCAGCACCCCAGCTGCTGCTGGAGGAGGAGAGTGGCCTGAGCATCACAGCTCTGATCCTGCTGGACGTGCCTGTGTGGGCTGGGCTGGGCTGGGCTGAGCAGCTGTGTGCACAGCAGGGCTGCAGAGCAGGACAGGCTGGGCCACCTGCTCACCTGCCCCGCTGCACAGGGCTGGCTCTCTCCATCAGCCTCTGCCACCTCCGCTCTGCAGGGGGACATCCACACTGCTCAGCAAGCAGCTCTGTGACCAGGCATTAAGGGGAAGAGAGAGAGAGAGAGGGGAGCCTTTGCCTGCCCTGGTGTCCTACACCTGCTTTGTCTGTGCTGCGTGGGAGGAATTTTATTTTTTTGAGCTCTTGCTGTCACAGATTGTGACAATGCCACAGAGGTCTGGGCCGCGCCGCGCTTCCCACAGAAGGGCTCAGCAGACAGTCGAAGGCTGGCAAGCTGACAGCACTTATTAGAGGTAACCTTCAGGAAATGCCACACACAGCCCTCGCTGAGCTTTCTGGCTCCAGGCGCATACAGTATTTACACCACGCTTCTTGAGTTTCCCTGAAGGCTCTCAGCCTGCAGCTGCCTTTCTGTGCTCTGCCACCTGCCCTGTGTCCTCATGCTCCGGTGCCTGGGGTGGCTTCTGGCTGCTGGGCTCCTCTGGCAGCAGCCCACCGTGCTGGGGGGGATGGTGGCACCAGCTCTTCCTCTGTCCTTTGGCCTCCTATAAGGTGCTCGTTGTAATCCAGTTCTGGAGCCTGGGGCAAAGCCAGCGCCAAGTTTTCACACTTGTGCGTGCAGGGAATGAGCTGTTCAGAAGTGCAGCACTTGCACAGCAGCTCTTTGTTGAAATGCAGGGGAATTACATGGGATCAGCTCTTTTGGCTGAGCAGGTGACTTGCTTGAGTGGCTGTGTGTGGAGTTAAAAGCCAAACTCTAAGCACTAAGGTTTGAAAATTTTTTCTCGGGTTGTCTTGTTGGTGTGTTTTTCATCCTACGTGGGATGGGAGGAAGGAAATGTGATACTATCTGGTTCTAGTAAATGACAGTGCTGAACAGCACCTGAATACTTTGTGGTGCCAGAGCCTGGACTGGGTAGGTGTGGGAAGGCAGTGTTGTGCACCCCATTGGGACGTTTGCCCCAAAAGCAGGTCAATTATTTTCTCTGCTTCCTGGCTGAGAGGTTGGGGAATGTATCTCTGAAGGGTGGGCTTACAGCATGTGCTCTAGCCTTGCTCTGCTGCCCCCAGAGTTGGAGCCTCATGTATCTTCGCCAGACCAAGAAGTGACTTTTTTCCAGCAGCAGGCGGCTGGAGTTTCATCCACCCACTCTCATCCTTGCTGCTTGCAGTGTACACAAGTTGCTTGATGCTCTGCTCCTTTCAGTGAAGGGTCAGCTGTGGTCCATCCCGAGTGGATCTGCTGTAGGAAAAGCAGAAGACTGCTCTCCTGGTGGATGTTACTCTGTTTGGGGGAGATGGGAACTCCCTGCTGCTTTGCCCTGGTGGTGTTGTCCTCTGGGATACTCCAAAGCCTGTTTTGGCACTTAGAGAGGTAGAAGTCTTCCCTCCCTGTGAGGAAAGTGAGCTGTCAGAGGGGAACCCATGGAGCGGCATTAAAATCCCACTTTATTATCGTTAATTTCCCATAATATTCGGCTTGGAGTGCCTGCTTGCTTGGCCTTGCTCGGTGGGGAAGAGCGGGACAGACTGCCTCAAGCTGAGGTCCCTTGGCTGTGTCAGCTCTGAATCCTCTGCTCCTCTGGTGTGGATTTAATTTCCACGGTGCTGCGAACGCTTCCCCAGTGCCCAGCTATCAATTGAAAAGCAGTGGGGGGGGTCCTGCGGGGAGGGGGTGGTGATGGTGGGGAATGACTTGTGGTCTCCATGGCAACCCACAGACGATAAATGGATCAATGTGCTGTTCTGCACCATCTGAAACTCAGGCGGCACCGGCTAAATCTGGGGGCTGCCTTTGCCTGCCAGATCCTGCTGTGGGGTCATTAGGGTGAGACAGCTCAGCACGAAAGCCTTCCCATCAGTGTGCCTCCAGGACCTTGCCACAGAGCCTGCGGGGTTTGTGCTGCAAACCCACACTTGGGGATTCGGGTGTTCAGAGCTGCACCACTGCCTTGGGCTTAGGTGCTGTTGTGGACAACTGCCCAGCCATGCAAGTCCCTGGATTTGGAAGGGGTAAAGACAAATGGCTGGCTTCCCTTCCAGCACTTTTTAAAACCTCCAGCTCTTTCTGCACAAGCACAGGGAAATTTATGGGTTGTTTTTTCTTTTCTTTTTTTTTTTTTTTTTTTTTTTTTCTGTGAGTTAAAGGCTCAGAATCCTGGATTAGGTTTGTGTTGGGGTGGTGGGTAAGGACAGCTGCCTTTCTTCTCACTTCTGCTTCTGGTGGTGTGGATAAACAGAAAATCTATCCTCTGAGCCGCAGCTCTAGTGTTTCCAATGACCACATTTACCTACAAAAGTATATACTGATCTTCCCCCACTAGATTTCATGATCTGAAGTTTCCAATCCACTGCTTTTTAAACAAGAGTCTTTCCAGTGCTCAGGTCTTGTATGTGCTCTGGAGTCACACCTGGCTTAGGTTCAACCAGAGACTCCCCAGTTCTCAGGCAGGACCAGGGACTGGTGTGACTGGAGCCAGTGGAAGGCAGTGGCTGTGGCTTTTTTGGCCCGTGCTTTTCTGGCCGTGTGAAGGGATAATCCCAGGTGTCTCCAGTGCTTTCAGTGCTGCAAGTCTAAGGGACCACTTTCTTTTGGTGTCAGAGCTTGGCTGTGGTGATGAGGCTCTCTGCGGACAAGCTCAGGATCTGAGGTGCTGCCTGGCCTCGGCTGCTCTCACATCTGGGGGCATCAATGCTTTTCCCTTGCAGCAGGAGGAAAACTGTTGCCTTCTATTTTACAAAGGGGCCTGGAGAGATGAATTGCCAGAGGCTGCACCTGAGGCTTGTGATGAAGCTGGGAGTACCTCACAGAGCTCTTGAGCTTGAGTTTTCTGCCCGGACTTACATCTGAGATAAATACTGGTGTCTGTAGTGCTCGTCACACCTTGATTTCCAAGTGCCTTTTGGGATGATTGGAGGGACTTTGATTGCTTGGGCAGGGTTATGGGTGCATTTCACTTCTAATTCGTGGTGTTGTATTTGTAATTTTGTTAATTCAGACAGGTAGACCTGCTGCTGTCTTCTGCAGAGGGGTGGAAAATCCCCAAAGTATGCTCTGAAACCACTTTCTGTTGTGGTTCTGTCTGTCCAGCTCTGCCTGCAGCCCCTGGCATGTCCTGCAAGCTTCCAGCAGGGCAGTTGCCTGTCACACATCCAGAGCCCCTTTTGGAGATCACTGTTGCTTGCTTATAAAGGCTCAACTGTGGGACAGTCTGGCCAAATGATCCGAGCTAGTAATTCTGTGTGGTGAGGCGCTGAAATGTCCAAGAAATCTGCCATCTCTGTTGCCTTGTGAATAATTTATGGATCTCTTGACTCCAAGCTCATAAAAATCGATAACTCTTCGTGGATTTTTTTTTTTCTTTCCCCAGCAGCAGCTTGGTTAAATTCTCCCATTCTTTTGAGTTGCTGATATTGAAAGGCTGTGGCTTGTTCGCTTACCCTGAGCCATGTTTTCTTTTTCGTAGCAAAATTGATCCGGGTTTTTCCACGGAGCTCTCTGTCGCTGTTCTTCACCAGGATGTTTGGCTCAGGTTACTGAAGGAGATGACCTCCCTGCACCTTTTCCATAGGCTACTGCAAGTGTTTGAGCTGTTAAAACTCCTGCTCTGGGGCAAAGCTGCAGAGCTTGGAGAGGTTGAAGCGTTTGAGCGTTGTGCATTGGCTGAAAGGTTTTAGCAGCTGCTGGGAGTAACTGGCAGCACCAGGCCAGATCCTGCCAGTAGAACTCGCAGCCCCTCTTAGCCCAGTAATTCAGATATGGATATGTTAATTTATTCCTCTGATTTCTAGGCCTCTCTCTGAACACTGAAGCGCTCTGATGATCTTTGCTCCCTGTCAGGCTTTGGAAACGAAGCCTGAAGTGTACCAGTAACAGCTGTGCCCTCTGTGTTGGGTTATTATCCTCTCAGAATTTAATAACGTGACACCCCTTTTTACTGGATAGCTTGTCCTTCCCTCTAGGAACAGATCGATAACAGACTTGTATCTGCTATTTGGATGTAATTGCTAGTGTCAGCTGATGTCTGGTGCTGTTTCTCCAAACAGCCCTTGGAAGCTCAATAGGCTGTGGGGAGTGAGGATTTCTTTTCCAGACTGCTGGTGCACCACATCAAAGGAGCCTTGAAATAAAGAGATGGTTTTGCAGAGAAGTTTCCCTGCTCCCTTCTCTTCCTGCTTGTATTTGGTGATATGTGGGCTGGGAGCTGGGGAGGGGGAGAGGAGGAATGGAGCCTCCAAAGGCAGTGGTGGATGACTGTGTCTGAGCCACAATGCTGCCTTTGGAAGACTCCAAGGAAATTAAAGCTGACTGCTTAGCAATGGTCCCGGTCTGCAGAGCATACAGATTTCATGGGTTAGCTGTAGACGATGGAGGAAGGGTCTGGCTTTGAGGTGGGAGAAGGCAAGAGGGTTCTTCTTTGCAAACAGTTTATTCTTGCTGAGTCTTGAGGGTAATTGCTGTACTTTGATGCATCTAGTCCATGGGTTGCCTAAGGAAGAAGAGGAAAATGATTCAAGTGCAGGGAATGTAAGAAATAGGGGAGGTTTACTCCAAGGCCACCCACCCCCTGCCTGGTCCTCCCTCTTCCTAGTTCCAGTTTTCTCCCTGGTTACCTTTGCTGGGGTAATAGATGGCATTCTTAGCTGTTGGGAAGGCGAGAGGGTGAGTTGTGGGTAATCTGAGGACTATTTTTCAAGGGAGCAGTGCTTTTTTTAATGAGTGGGTTTGAGGTGAGGATTATGTGCATAGAAATATAGTACGCAGAAAAATAGAGGTCTGTAGTAACTATAAAAAAAGTCTGCAGTATCTAGAACTAAAAAAAGACTTCATAAATACTTCCTAGCCCTGGGGTTGGCCTGTGTAATCCTACAAGGAAAGAGAAGCTGAGTGATTGATGGTTGGCTCCATCCTGCTTTATCCCTGGATACAGAGTACTGTATTAAATATGGTTGCCTCTTGGTATCACACACATAACAAGAGGCATAATATTAAGTTACGGCCTGTGTAGCTGTCTGGGGGAGGTCCATGGGATGGCATTCCTGCCTCATTTCAGTCTGTGACAAAACTCCCATAGATGGAGTCGAGGCTGGGCTCTCGCTCTGTGTATTTGTTTAATCACCCTGTCTCCAGAGAATGCAGAACTGCTGGGAATTGCAAAACCGTTTCATTAAGAATCCTTGATGCCCGTTTTACTAGCTGAAAGCTGCGTGCCAGCATGGGCAGATTTTTGTTTATTTATAACACCTGCATTTACAGCGCTGCTCAAATCATCTGGAGAATGGGAAGAGTACTTAAACCCCCGGGGGGGGAGGTATTTGGAAATATAAAACCTGCCCTGTGCAGCTGCATGTGCTTCCACTGACCAGAGCTGTGACCTGCAGTTGGCCTGTGCTATGTACTGCACTTCCCTCTCTTTTTTTTTTTTTTTTTAATTTTCGTTATTATTTCTATTTTTGTACCCAACTAAACTGAGAGGTGGAGGGACAGAACAAGACAGAAGGATATAATGGGGCTAAATCCTGCCCAGCTGTTCTCTCAGCAGCCATCTCCCTTACAATCCCAAGGAAATAAATGCTCCTCTTGAGGGTCCTGTCGGTTAATGATGATTTGAGGAGTGCACACAAACATCTCTGCAGATGCAGGCTGCCTGTGAGATTCCGGTCATGCAGCGAGCCCTGGGACCCCGCTCCTCTCGCGTTCAGTGCGATGATAAATCATTCATAGCCTCAGCAAATGCAATTCTCTGCCTCGCTCTGCACATAAACAGTCCAGGACCCTGAAGAAAGCCTGTGTTTGTAGTCCTTGGAGGATGAGGCAAGTGCCGTGACAGCTGGGAGGATCTGAAATTAAAGTTATGGGAAAGGCTCTGAGTGCATGACTGTAAAAGCAATTTGGTATGGGTGGGTGTTTTGGTTTGTAGCTGTTGTAGGGTGATGAAGGGTGAACAGGGATGTGCTCGTGTCCTGATGAATCGAAAGTATTGCTGTGCTTATATCCCTTGTTTTGTAGGGGTCTGATTGCAAACGTTGATTGTGATGTGTTGTATGTGGTTCTGGTGCTCGAGATAAGAGGAGAGGTAAAGAGATGCTGGAGTTAGAAGTGGAAGAGTTCCTTTTGTAGTTGAGTGAAATGCAGGTTGGTGAAGGTCTCTGGATTTTGTGCGTTTGTTCCAGCCTGAAGTGTGCAGCAGGTTGGCTGGGTGGAGGGTGGTGAGCCTGGAGTCAGCTACAGCTTGGAGAGGCAGTCTCGTGTAATACCCAGAGCAGGGAGGAGTGGCAGCTGTGCCCACAGGAGCTCCTTGTGCTGAAGCTGGTGCGGAAAGGGAGAGTGTCCGGTAGGAGTGGGACCCTGTGTGGACACCAGAATCTCAGTGTGTCGTGATTCAGGTCTGGTTTGAACAGCCCTGCTCTCCCCTGAGCTCAGCTGGTGGCCAGCATGGTCCTGTTAACATCTGTGCTTGCTTCCCCCTTTATGGGCAGCGTGTGGGTTTGTTGGTATTTCAGCCCTAATCCCCTGGAAACCCCAGGTGGGGGAATGCCCTTGGCCATTAACAGCTGGCAGCTCGGGCCAGAGTGTGGAGAGGAGGGTCACTGGGCTGGAGAGCTCCATCTCTTGCTGTTCCAAGCAGAGATCCAGCCCTTAAACTTCACTCCCCTCTAATCTGGGTTTCTGGTAATGGGTGTTGCATGGCGAGCTGCTGCAGGGAAAGGGAAAAACACGCAGGCACCTACACGCGCTCTGGAAATCTGTCAGAATTGGGCTTGCTGAGAAGCTCAAGCCCAAGCATGACCTACTTTGAGACTGTTGTAATCTCTAGGGGAATGCCCTCTGGATTAGATCAGTGTGATCCTATCAATTTGTGCTTCAGGCTGGAGGAAGCACTGACAAAGTTGCTTATTTTCCCTTTTTGTGCGGGAAGTTTGTTTTTTTGGTTTTTTTTTTTTTTTTTGGTTTTTTTTTTTGTTCGGTTTTTTTTGTTTTTGTTTTCCTTTTCCTTCTGGCACTTAGACTTGAGGCCAGCAGAGGTGTGTTTGACAAGTACAACAGCCTTGGGCTCTGCTTTTCCATTATGTGTCTGTGCTGAGCACCTTCATTCTAGCAGGCTTCTTTCTGAACCATGGAGCAGCCAAGTCCACCCTTGTTTATGTCTCAATGATGTTGTCTGGTGGAGGCTCTGGTCCTGGCCATGGAAAGATGCTGCAGCTGATCCCTCCAGTACCATTTTGTATTCAGCTGTTTCAATCTGTTTGTTTGGGTTTGTTCTTTTTGTCTGATCTGCTGCACTGAGAGATGCTTTAATAAAATGTGAGAAATTTTCCAACCCTTGTCTTTCCTCTCGTCACCAGCCATTGTTTATGTAAGAGCTTGGAATCTTTCTTTATTTTTTTTTCCCCTACCAAAAAAATTGCTTCCAGAGCTCAGCAAGGATGTGCATATCCACAGCAAGAAGGAAATAAACAGGGAGGCTGCATTTAATTTCAGTGTCTGCCAGAAAGTGGGAAGCCAGCACTTGCCAAGGAAAGATTTTTGGAATAGAGGTGTCCCACACTTAATTTTCCAGGAGACTTTCTGAAAATAAAGAAGCTGGAATGGAAATAAAGCTTGCTGTGATGAAGAGAAATCGCTGCCCTGTTGGCTGGGAGTTTGGCCTTTGATTGCAGAGGTGGCTTTGCCTCGGGTGACTCTGGGGGGCTTTCAAAGAGGCTTTTCTCCCATCTGCAGTGCCTGGCACAGCCCGAGGAGTGAGGGCTGTTTGGTCCACTGGTGTGAATTGTTCTGCCAGACTTCAAAGAGGAGTGGAAATACCTAATCTGTCGCTTTCAAAGGGAGGAATAAAATATTCTGATAGATTCTAAATGGAATCACATCGGCGGGTGCCTCTTCCACCTTTGCCTTTGAGCTGCTCACTGATCTTTCTGATTGGGGTAATGCAGTGAGGAGGATACAGTATTCCCTTGAGGGGAGCAGCTTGTGAACATTACTGTTCAGTCAGCCTGAAAAGCTCTATTACAGACAGATTTAGACCCGTCTTTGTGCGCTGAGAGGCACAGCCTGGCTTCCGGGAGCAGGCTTTGTCTGCAGGACAGGTGCACGTTGGGCTGAATTATATTTACCCTTTTTATCTGCTGCCTGCACCACTCTCACCTGCCGTGAAAGGGGACGGGGCTGCTGGAGAGGCTGCAGTTCTCGGGACTGTGGCGCCCGGCAGTGAGGATGTGTCCTGCAGGACTGCGGCAGCATCTCCTGCTCAGGCCCATCCGGCTTTGGCAGCTCTCCAGACACCTAATGAGTTGTCCTCTGTGAGGCCGGGAAGGTGAGGGTAGAAACAGATTTGCGAACAAGCCAAGCGGTATTGATTTTCTTCATTTCCCACATATCCTGCCAGCTTTCTGGGCAGTAGCCTGGCAGCTGGGAGCTGTGCTGGTTGCCAGCGAGGCTGGAGCGAGCTCCCAGCGTCTGTGGGGTGATGTGGGGGGCTGCCTTGCCGTGGCCATGGGGTCTTCCTGTGAATGTGGTCAAGCTCAGTCGGTTGTCGTGTACAAAATTGGGTGAGACGTGTCTGATATTAGCTGCTGCTTTTGCCGTCTTATGTGTTTCCATGCCTCAGTGCTTGAATTTCAGTCCTGAGAGCCTGGTCTTGCAGTGAAAAGCACTTTGTCTGCCCGTGGAAAAAGTCCCAGAAGGTCTCTGTGTGTTACTGAGAGCTGCTGAAGACAAGTGGGGGAGATTAAAGTCAGGTGGATAAACCATCAACCTCGTTAAATCTGCTGTGAGAGTGTCTTCAAGGTTTTGTCTGTGTTTCCAGAGTTCTGTAATAGCTTGCATTGAGCTTGAGGAGATGTCATGTAGGAGTTTTTGGATCAATATGAATATGGAAAAGGGAGAGGATTTCCTGAAAGCACAGTACAGACTGTTCTCTCTGTCTTGCAGCCGCACTGGCGCATTTGAGAACGTACCTTTTATCTCTGTCGTTGTGCTCTTTGTGTCCATCCCTTGAGGAGTTCCAGCAGGACAGATGGGATTGTTCAGCCTTCACAGAGATGCAGCTCTCCCGTGCTTCCCTGTAGTGGGGCTGTCTCTGATGCTCTTTGAGTGCTGAGCCTCCCACGTGTCCTGGAAAGACCACAGGCTTCCCTGCCTTGCTCTGCAGAAGCAGCACAGCTGGAAACAGCAGAGTGAGTGCCAGCTGCTCACTGACATACTGTGGGATTGGGCTGCATCAGGGAGTTTTAAGAGGAGCAGGCTGTAAAGCTCTTGTGCTGGAAACGGAGGGGGGAGGCATTCCTTGGGTAGCCGCAGAAATCTGTTGCAGGGCGGGTTTGGTGCCCTGGCTGCTGTGAGAGGAGCAGAACTGTTTCCCTTCATGCCTCGATTCTCAGCAGGAGGGAGCGCACATGGTGGTGGCCTGGGGTCACAGCCTCTCCCATGGCCATGCTTCTGGATCGTGTCCACTGGGGTGGGAGAGTGCCTTTGAGGCAGCTGCAGCGCAGCAGCCCTGGCCACAGCAGCAGAAGCAGCTCGTGGAGAGGTCCCAGCTCTGGCACGTTGCTGTCCCAGGGTCAGCTCCACGGAGCAGTTTGCCAGAGCTGGCTTGGCATGGCTACAGCTGTCGGTTTGGGTGCCAGGGAAGATGATGCAGAAGGAGAGGGAGGAAGGAAAAGTTCCCTTTGAGAAACGGCAGGGACAGCAGGAGAGCTGCGAGGGTGAGGCCTATTGATTACACGCTCATCTCAGTTTCCTTTGTGCCTCTCTTCGAAGGCAAAACTGTGCGGACAAAGAAACCCTGTGCAGCAGTCTGAGGAGGATGGTGGTGGAGCAGGCTCTGGTGCGGCCTCTGGGAACCAAAGCTGCAGAGTTTGGGCTTTAACCAAACCTTGGCAGCAATCCTGACTTCCTGCAGACAGCAGGGTGACCCTGGTGAGACAGGCTTCCTGGAAGAGTTTTGGTCTTGGGATGGGGTCTGAGCGCTCTGGTGAAGGCAGCTAGCGTGTGGGCTTACTGAGCGGCTCTGAAATGTTGAGGATGTCTTTGTGCGTCACTGTAGGAATCCATAAAAGTCCTATTCATGCGGTTGGCATTATAAAGTTTAAAGAACCATTTATGCAGGGAACTAGTCTTGCCCCTAGAAAGAGATAGCTGGCTCAGCAGCTGCGTGCAGCTCAGTTGTCGCCACATGGTCTAGGATTTATTCTGCTTGTAAAACGCTGCATTTAAAGAATGCTTCCCCCAAAGCCACTTGTGCCACATTCTTTGTGTCTGAGCATATTCCCTTATCTTTCAGCTCCTTACTTTCCAAGTGCCATGCAGATTAGCTGTGGAAAATGTCCAGTCCCTCTGGAGATGGGCAGTGAGCCATCTTCTGGATTGGGAAGCTGAATAGAAGCATCAAAATGATTTACCTGTTTGGAAACCGGGAGACCTGTGGTGTCTTCCTCGTTCACACTGTCATGCCTGGTGATCTGTTTCATTGTGTTTGGGTGCCTGTTCCTGCATCAGACGCCCTTCAGTGTGAGGATAGTTTTGCTCCTCAAAATTGCACCTTCCCTGAGTCTGGCAGGGAGTGCTGCATTCTCTTGTACTTGAGCCAGAAGGTGAGACCTGCAGGGCGTAGCATTTGCAGGGCACGTCTGTCATCCAGGAACTACACAGAAGACAGATCTTACAGTAGTCCCTTCCTCGTGTTATTCTGTGGCTGTTCATTTGGATGTGAGAGCTGGGGGCAGCTTCCTCCTGGGACAGGCCCCCTTTTTTAGGAAGGAGTGAAGAGCCAACACAAACAGGAGAAACGAGCTTGGCAGCTGTCCTTGAATAGGTTCTTTGGCTGGAAAACCTGAGTGTCCCTGGGTGTGGGCTGTCTGGAGAAGGACAGTTCTGGGTGGATGTAATGAGTGTGCCCAGCTGATGGGAGCAGATTGCCTTTCACTCTGTGCACCTCACGCTAAAAATACCAGAGTGTCACGGGAAGGGAACGGTGTGGGTTGGAAAGCCTGTGTGTGGGCAGAGGTATGGTAGCAGCCTGTTCCTCGGGAAATGCTGAGGGAGCCCAGCACCATTGGAGCAAGGACCCAGCACACGGAGAGCCAGGCACTGCAGCCTCTCACAAGGGCCATGGTCTCCTGGAGGAGAGTGGATGTTCCTGGTGGTGTTTGAGAGGGAAATGGGGTGGGTGATGCAGCTCCTTTCCCAGGTTTCTTACAAGTCTGGCTGTGTCCTCTGCATGTCACTGACCGAGTAACACACTTGTTTTGTTGATTTGGAGTGGGAAAACATAGCTGGAGTGGGAGTGCACATGGCAGATGCTTGTGTTCTCTCAGAAAGCCTGGGGGTAGTAAAGACCTAATTAGCATTCTTGTGAAGGCAAGTCATAGGGAGACTCCAAGATTTAGGTTTGCAAGGAGGGAATTGGCATCAGTGAAAACAACAGATTGCTGGAAATGTGCAAGCAAAAGTACTTGATGCTCTGGTGGAGGAGAGAAGGCGGCGTGGCAGGGGCGGTGGGAACAGTCAGGTACGCGGTGCGAGGGCACAGACTTGCTTCCACATTTGATGGAATGGTGGCCTGAGTCAGTGGCCTGTGTTAGTGCCTTGTACTTCCTGCTGAATCCCCCTCTGATGGTGCTGAGGTGGGAAGACCTGTGTCAGGATTTTTGACTTGCTGAGGAAAGGGGAGCTGTGCAGTGCCAGAGGGTCACCAGGTGCCCAGGTACCAGCCTGTTGACTGTCAGGAGTTAAGTGGCAGATTGCTTTGTCTCTGCAGTCCCATCTCATTTGTTGTTCTGGAAGGTTTTCTCTGGAGATGATCCAGGCATAGAATCCTTGTGTGAGGCCGGCGATTTCCGAAAGTTTGTGATTTGTTTTTCCCTGTACCTTTTTGTCTCTGGAGGAGAACTGTACATGTGCTTTTGTTGGCTGGGAGTGATGCTCTTAGAGAAAGCAAATTAATGTTTAAGACGTTGAACCTCCGGTGCAGAGCTAATCATCATATTTCTGCATTTGCAGTATGTTTTCTGGCTTTCATTTATCATGGTGAAGTTTAGTTGAGCACAGCTCTCTTGCTGGTCTTCCAGTCCTCTGCCTGAGGCACATATGCTTCCATTAATTTTCTGCTATTATCCACTCGGGTGTCCTGTGTGATCCAACATGCTTAATTTCATTCTACTGAGCACCAGCTCTTCCGATCTGAAGTTAGCAGTGTGATTTGCAAGCACCATAAGGAAATGAATCTTTCTTTTCTGGAGATAACTGCTTCCTGAATTTCTGTTCTATTTGTAATGCACTAATAACCTCCATCCACCAAATCCTGCTCAACTGTTCGCGTCCCCTGGGTTTCTGTTGGACTGGAGCGTTCCTTGTTGTTATTGTTGCGTACAGAGCCTGCTGAGGACCCTTTGTGCTTGGTGCTGTTCCAGGTCAAAGCTGCTCAGTGTACTGGATGTGTTACAGGCTCTTCAAGGAGCAGTGTTGTGCAGAGCTGCAGCAAATACTTGAAGACGTGGGTGTCAGAGGCCTTTGGAAAAGGAAAAGTTACTGCATCTCCATAGGCTGGGCACACGCATCCAGGGTGCATGGACTGGTGATGAGCGTGGTGTGAAGCTCTGATGTAGAACAGAGATGATGGTATAAAAGCTGATTTTAAGCAGGCTGAGTTTCAGAGGTGGCCAGCCTACGTAGCATGACCAAGGGCAGAGTCTCTTTGGGAGTAGGTAGGCAGACAGGAGAGCAGAGAGAAGGCTGTGCCGTGGATTTGCAGCTGCTTGATGTTTTTAAAGCACGACTTCAAAGGTGCAGTGCTTTGGGTGTCTTTGTTCCTGAGTGAAAGGGCTGGGCTGCCCCGTGGCTCTGACACCCTTAGGTCCTCTGCAGCATCCCTGCAGTGTCTCTGCTTTGATGCATCACTTCTGCGGGGCTGAAGTTGTTCCTAGCCTGGATTTCCGAGCTGGAAATGCCTGATGATCAGGCCCCAGAGCTGGACAAAAAAATGCAGGAAACTTGTGGACTGAGCAAATACCTCTCATAGCAGACTGTTTGCACAGAGAAGTGAAGTTTGGAAGCAAAAGCAAACATGCACTGGCTAAGGGAGAGGGCGAGGCAGGGGAAGAACACCGAGACACGTTTCTCTCTCTGCAGGTTCATTTTTCACTTGGTTGCTCAAGGATCTAACGCTGACAATCCAGAACTTGACAAGGCAATGTTTTGGAATATACTTGTTAAACCCCACAGCCAGTGCAAGGCGTTTAAAGCCAAACAGTTTATGAGACCTTCTGCCTGTGCAGGTGCTTGTGTGACCTGGGGGGCCTCTGCTTCCCTTGGGGGTCAGATGCTGCCTGTGATGGGTGAATGGGGAGGTACCTGTGTTTTCACATCACCTTGGGGGCAGGAGAGAGGTGTGCCCGAGCTCTTGCTCTTTGGGTTCAGGCAGTTGTGCTGCTCAGGGTTGTGTACAAGATGAGTTTAATGAGGCTGCTAGCACAGGTGAGTTCCCTTACCCAAGGGAGAATCTCTGTGTCCCAGAATCAAGTATAAGTGGGCACAGATGCCTGTGGAGGAAGGAGGAGCAGGTGAGATTTTCTTTTGCAGCTCCCTTTACAGTGCCCACGTCTTTCAAATGCTTATGTGGATTCTCTCTTGGTGGTGCCAACCAGCACTACAACAGGCAGAAACCAATACACAGGAAGTTCCACCTAAACATGAGGAAAGAACTTCTTTGCTGTATGAGTGACCACGTGCTGGAACAGGTTGCCTGGAGAGGTTGTGGAGTCTCTTTCACTGGAGATATTCAAGAATTATCTGGATGCAATCCTGTCCTGTGGTCTTCAGAATCACCCTGCTTGAACAGGGAGGTTGGACCCAGTGATTTGCTGTGGTCCCTTCCAGCCTGACCAGTTCTGTGTTTCATAGACCCCCACTTGGGGGTCTGCGAGGCAGCAGGAGGTGTAGGGGTGTGTAATGATGGACCAGAATATTTAATTAGCTAATGATGTTCTGTAATTTAATTAAAAGTATCTTAGAATACCTAGGCAGCAGGAGAAGTATGTCTTTGCCTCCCCTCAAGCCTGCTGCTGATAAGTGTGTTAATCCATTTGCATTTGTTCTGTAAAGGCATGTTTCTATCAGGTTTTCAGGAAAGTCTCTTTCCTTTTAAATGGAAAAAAGATAAGGCAAGACACTTGAGTCCTTTGTGGGTAGAGCCTATAATCCTCCACATGAGGGAAGTTCTGTTTGAGGCTTTGTCTAGCATTTCAGTGGTACAGTATGTTGCTGACTATTCTCAGCCTGCTTTGCATAGGTAATTAATTTGTCCCCTGCAGTCATTTCTCTGTAGTGATAATGCGGTAAATGCCAAACTTAGGTGGTTATGTGTGAGTACATGTAAAAGAACTAGTCATGGTGTAAATGACTGAGATGATCAGATGGGTGTGTAGAAAATACCCGTGCATTGAGCATTAGCCACAGACTGCACTCTTTTCACCAGGTAATGCAAATAGTTCAGGCTCTGAACAATTCATAGTCTGAGCCCTGATAACAGTGAGTACAAAGAGTGCAGGGCGCACCTGGAAAAAATCTTTTTTTATGGGTGTTTTCCATTTAGCCCTTGTACCAGCAAAGTTTTTTTTTTTCCCCTGCTGTTCTATTTTTTTTTTTTTTAACAGATAGAGAAATTGAGGTTTGGAGACCTTAAGTGACATGTTCCAGGAAGATGTTATCAGAGCTGAGATTAGCCGTGGGGTGTTTTGTGGCTTTCCATCTTGTGCTTGTGCTGCTAAACATCCGTGCAGGGAGAGAGAGCATAGGTTAGGCACCCTGAGACATGCCAGCTCTGCGTTCCCTTGGGCTGCACGGCAGAGTGCACAGCTCCAGCTTTGCCTTTTTCCTTCAAGGGGCAGAAGGGGCTGGTTGCCAGCAAAGAGAGCATTAAAGAGGAGGCCCTGTATGCAAAGGGCACTGTATATATAATTGGGCTGAGCTGTGTGTCAGCTGTTTCCTGCTGTGTGGCATTTGATCTGCAGCAGAGATCGAGTCCTGGTGACGTCGTCCATTGAAGCTTGTGCTGTTGCTGTTTCAAGGGAAGCCTGTATTACTTATTCATGTGGTTTTCAGAAGTTGTCCCGCAAGAATATGTTTGAGGGTCATCTTGGTTTTGTTTTTCCTGCTTCAAATGCTTTCCATCCATTAGACGTCCTCTTTGTCAGTCACTTCTTCAGAAGCAAACATTTCTGGCATCCCTGGTAGTTTCTGTTTAAAGGAAAAAAAAAATTTGAAAATTAGCAAAGGCTTCTATTGTGCGTGCATTTATTTCTTCGCGTGCAAGGTCTTTCAGTGCTCAATTCTAAACGGTTGAATTATTAAACTTGAAAAGCATCTGCTCTTTAGAAAGCATTCGCATGTCTTGTAAACATGATGGATAAGGCAGAGCCTAATGCAATTGACAGAGCTTTGTTCATGTTTGGAATATGGGTCTATATGAACTGTTATTTTAGAGCTGTGGGGTTTATGATCTACTCCTGGGGTGGCTGGTGACTGACTGATCTTCTGAGGCCAGCTCCCTTCCTCTGCAGGATTGAGCATATTGTGTGGATCTGGGTTTTCCTGGACCAACATGGTGGCAGCCCAGGGATGGCTCATGGGTGGAGGTGAAAGGCTGGTCCAGGCTCATTTCACTTTGAAAAGTCAAAGCTCCCCAGCCCAGGGATGTTTGTGCAGGTGCTTTTTTGGATGTCTCTGTCTCCTGCAAAGAAACAGCAGCCACTCATCACGACCTTCAAGGAGGCTTTGGGGACTGATGGATTTGCACTGAGGCATTCCCGACTCCAGGGCTGGCTTTCCTGTGTGCTTTTTCCTCGGTGCCTCTGGAGATCATTTTTTACCTTTATGGATGTGCAGAATAATCAGTTCTGTCAGCAGCTGCCTGGACAGCACAGGAGGCCGGTGCAGCCCTACCTGCAGTGTCTGAACCTCTGCTCCAAGGGAGTTCTCTCCCCTTCCTCCCACCCCACTGTGAATAACCAGTGCAGAGCTGATGGTGGCTGGGAGGCCAAACTGGACTTGAAAACTTTCCCACATAAAACGTACTGGCAGTGCCAGCAGAGATGGGGGCGAGAGGAGACGGCTCTGCTGTGCCAAATCCCTCTTTCATCTCCTTTCAGCTCTCCCCGTGAGGGGTCCTGGCTCATAGCACATAGATGCCTTGTGCAGATGTCTTGGCTGGGAAAGAAGTGGCCCCTTTTCCCTCCCGAGCAGAGAGATATAAGAAGGCTATTGATCTGCCTGAAGCCAAAGTGAGCTGAGCCAGGCTCTGCAGCGCTTTATTGAGCTGGGTTAAGGCTTTGTTACTTGCTGGAATTAAAACAAAAACCAACAACAACAACAACAACAACAAAAAGAAGTAAAGAAATAAAAGCTGGAAGGTGAGGGTTTTCTTTGTTGGTAAACAGATGCTGGGTCTTGTTTACCTGCTGGTTATTTGCCAAGCAAGTGAGAGGAAGGAGCAGATGCTGAACAAAGGTTGTGCTTTCTCATCCTGCTCTGGAGGGAAGCAGACAGCCATGGGATCTGCCAGGCTCAGGTCTGGGCCGGCTGGCAGTGGACAGGTCTCTGGGGTCTCCTCCAGCAGGAAGAGGGGAACTTCTAACACCTAATCGCTGACATTTAACAATGTGAAGCTTCAGCCATCAAGTTGACACTGCAGTAGGGAATGCAGCTAACAGGTATACAATTCCAGGCTCCCAGAGCGTGGATTTCAATCTACAGTTCGAAAAAGGAGAGAGGAAACTAACCTAAAAAACAATCAGCTTCATCTGGGGTATTTATCCACACAGACCATGTGGCCACACCATAATGTGAACAACTGTGTGGATTACACCTTTTGCCTCCACTAGCAGTGCCCAAGACGTGCTCACACCTGGAATCCTTTCTGTTTTAAATGCTGCTTCTGCCTTCTCTTTGGTTCCAAAATGCCTTGAGCAAGCAGTGGGGGAGGAAAGGAGCAGCAGGAGAATCAGTAAGGTACCAAAACATTTCAGGTATCAACATGATGAACACAGTAGACAACTTGAGGAGCAGACATCCACCAGTGTGCCTGAAGGCAGAGATGCTGCGGTTCAGAAGATCACACTATGTGAAAGTGGCTGTTCTCCTGTGGCTAACAATGAAAAGCAAAGTCACACTTCTCCTAAATAAACCCAATGTTTGTTATTTCTGTGCCTTTGTTTGCTTTGTAGAGCTCTAAAGCCAAGCAGGACCATTTCCTGCCCAGCTAATGTCATTCACTTAAAACTTACCAACCTAGGCTTGCACCTGGACTTTTTTATGATGTGGGAGTCACAACAAGTATCACAGGCAGCCCCTGAGGCACACAGCACTCCGCAAAGCCCCAAAAAGTGCCTTACACGTCCTCTCCAAGGCTGTCCCAGCTTGGCTGCTGCCATTTGAGGTCCTTTTAAAGCAAGAACTTTGTAATGCATCTCTCTCGCTGCTCTGGGAGACAGCATTAAAACACAAAGCCACGCACTGCTCATGCTAATGTTTCCATCTGCTCAGAGCCTGGGTTTTTTTAAGGACAAAATAAAACCAAGCGTGTCCTGATGATCCTGTGCACAGACACTTGGGTGCTTCAGTCCTTTCAGGCATCTCCAGAGATTTTCAAAGTGCTCCAAGGACACACACACAAACATTTAACGGGAGATGTGTGTCGAGAGGTCCAACAGCAGGTCTGTAAGATATGTTTGGCCTAAGAACCCAAGACACAGGGCCATGGGAAAGTCCTCTGCCTTCAATCACATGTGGGCTGACCCTCACCAACAGTCTCACTCACCCAGCCTGCCCCTTGCCTTTGCTCCAGTTACCCCAGCAAAGACTGGGGTGACCTCAGCTACCCTCTGGCTCTTTGCTTTCAATGTCCAGCCTTCAAAGAAACCTGACCCAAAGTCCAGCGAGGTTAATGGACAGGCACACGCTGACGTCAGTGAGGTCCCTGGATAAGGTCACTGCAGTGTTTGCCTTATCTTGGAATTGGCGCTGCCTGGAAGCCAAGGAACAAAGTTAGCACTGATCAGAGGTTTGTTGTCTTCACCTTTCCGGGGCCCAGCCTCTCTTCTGCACACACCCCTGGCAGGGCTCAGGCCAGAGGGCACTGCTATTAAAGAGCTTTTTCAACCATCCGTATGGATTTCTCCACATCAAGCAACCAGCATGGCCGGGCTTACAAGTCAAACCCCAAAGGCAAGACAACAGAGTATGGGGAAAACCACGCACGGAATGTTGATGTACATTTCATCTCGCGGGCCGAAGTGCCAAAATCAAGTCTGAAACTTTTTAGACTTGGGTTCCTCAGAGGTTCAAGGGTTACTTCCAGCATTGTCTACCCAAAACAGCAGGCATAGCCTCATTTGAACATAACACACAACGTTGGGACTCTCAGTCTCAAATATTTGCCTCATAAGGCCAGAGGTCACAGTGACGTTATTTACTTTTGAGAGTTTAATTCTACCCAAGGCGATTTTTGGGCTGCACTCCAGAGTCTTTTACCTCCTGCACCAGCTTACCCTGCCACAGACACCAGGAGCCCAGTTATTCATCAATCCCCTAGCTGAAAAAAAAAAAATTACATCATTGCTAAAGTCAGCTCTTTGATAGAGATTCTCTGAAGATCCTCACGTGACGAGAGACAGGAGCTCGGAGACAAACACTCCTCTGCTGCCGTGCCAGAACACCTGTTTATTTCGATGCCAAATTCCGATGGCTCAAAAAAAAATAAAAACGCTAAGCCATCTTTCTCCCTTGCTTCTTTTGAAGATGATGGATGCATCTGGTGGGAAGCTGAGCAGCACACAAACAGGCCTTTCAAACACCCCCACAGCCCACAAGCAAGACACGCAAAGCAGTCGCTAACAAAGATCAAGTCCTCGTAAGACCTGAAATATGAACGGATCATACAGAGCAGTGTTTCTCAGTATTTGTGTACCAAAGCTACTTTTCTACAGCAGCCAAAAACTCCAGAGAGCCTAAGGCAGTCGCAGGCAGGACGTGCAGGCTCGGAGCGAATGTTCACACTAACGGGGAAAGAAACAGTGAACCACCCTCCTCCCCTGTAAATAAACACGTGCAGCTCAGCACAGAGGCTGCAGCTCCTCAGGCCTGTGTGAGCTGCCCCAGGCTGTCACCTTGGAAGGGGATGTTGATGGTCACTGGGTGGTGGCACAGCCTGCGCCCAAGTTTGCAGAGCCTTTACACAACACACGTGGCACAGCCGAGACAGTCTGGAGGCTCCCATCGGGCTGTGCTCAAATCCCCCAGCAGAAACCTGGATGTCAGCAACAGGCAGAAGCTTCAGGCATTTCTCAGAAGGAAGTGCCTTGCTAAGAGCAGCAATACTGGTCACTGCAGGGGTCTTAATCAGAGTTTTAAACAAGCCACTGCATCGGTAAAGGTCCATCCATGACTGCCCTAAGACCAGGACAACGTGGCAGCAACCACTGAACACCCACCAGTAACGGTGGCACCGACAAAGGCTGGAGGTGCACAGTCTGCAACCAGCCCTCAGTCTATCTACACCACCTCAAAAGAGCTGTGTGTTCATTCTAGGACCCTACTTAAGGCCAACAATTCCTAGAGCAGAGCGTGGGGAACAAAAGCGCGTTACCAAGCCACAAAACTCCGCTTTGCAGTGTTCACAGCATCACACCAACTGGGCACGCCTTTACCAAGAGAGACTGCCAAGCTTTGCCCACACTGTGCTGTACGTGCTTCACAGCAGTGGAGGCGTCCTCAGCAAAGCCAAACCAAGAGAAGGTCACCGAGGGGAGGGCGGGAGCTCCGCAGAAAATGCACGGCATTGTTGGGAAAGCAGCAGGAATGTGGCACAAAGGTAACTGCTACAGCCTAGGGCCGCCAGATGAAAGCAGGATCAATACTCCACTATGTTGTTTAACCCGTTTATTGGGGGGGAGGTGGAGATAAATGAGTATTTGAGTTGCCAGAGGGTACACTTTCACCCCAATGTGAGTCAGCCGGAGCCGAGTTCCTGCCCAGCAACACCATCGCAGCCAAGTGATTTCAGCCTTACAGTTCACTTAACCACGGAATACAAAGAGCCAGTAACCCAGCAGTCGATAATGGAATAAACTATAGGTCAGTGACCAGGAGAAAACACACCATTTAAAATTATTCCAGTATTGACAGGCACGGGAAACAGGCCTGTGTATATTTATTTATTTGTTTTAACCAGACTATCTGCTCAGAGGCAGCGCTGAGCCAGCTGCTAAAATTACAAGGTTAGGTTCTCAAAGTCTGTGGGTGAACTGCATGATGCCAGCACACTCTTACAGCCTTCAAAGCACAGCACTGGCAAGCAGGACGGAGTGTGCATGCGATCAGCCCCGACACAGCATGCACACACTTGCTTATCAGAACATCAGCAGGCCAGGGTTAGGGGGTACCTGAGCACGAAGCACAGCTCTGCCAAGCTGCCTTTGAAAGCCTGGCGTGTAGCCAAAAGGGAGAGCACAAACTGATTCAAAACACTCAGGCAGGAGCCCAGCCAGGCTCATTTATAGCTCCATTTCCTCTCAAGGCTGCTTTTCCCCTGGAAAATGCTGCAATGGCAATTTGCACCTTAGGATTAAAGATCACTATGGCTCTCTAGCAACTGAAAGCGCCCAGAAAAGCCCCTTTCCCCTCCCAAGTGTAAGGAGCATTTCCTCCATTGCACGTGAGCAAAGTGAGGAGGAGGAGGAGGAGGAGGTGACACCAACTACTGCACAGGCACCAAGCAGGGAACATTTCAGCTGGAGTTCACGTGGTACCACAAATCAACCCTGTTTCTTCAAAATGGAACAAGACAGAGTTTGGCAGGGCAGTTCAGCCAGGCAGTGGGCACTGCTCCTGGCCAGCCTCTTGCTCCACTAAGTAAAGCAAAACCAGCTGCACCACGTGCACCAAGCAGAGCTTTGAGCCTACGAGACCAAAGAAGAATTGGGTAGGATCTAATGCTTACACCCCACCACACAAGTAAGAATAAATTACAGTTACAGTTAAATTTTAACACATTCAGACACGGAGTGTCAATTCTAATTCTTCCTGTTTGCAGAGCTGGCCAACCTCCCGACACTGAATGTGATCCAGAGTGCTCTTCATCCATGCTGGCACCATCACAGCCATGGCTCCCTGTGCTAACCAGCCTGCCCAGGCTGAGACAGGCAGTGCCAGCAGCGTGGCACCAAAGCATCGTTTCTCAACAGCAGTGAAAGGAATGCAAAGCCAAGACTGATGGCTTTTCCAGGAGAGTACCAAGGAAATAAATTACACTGCTTCCAAAATCCGTTTTTCCTCAAAAACACTTGCTTACCAGAGGGGAAAGACTTCAAGGCTGAATTTAGTGCTCAGGAAAAAGACTGGATTAAGAACCCCGGAGACCACTTGCTCTGTGTTTTCTCCAGCAGAAGTGAAATAGAGCTGTGAATCCTGGCCAGGCAGATCTGCACACCACTGAGGGGCAAGTGGCTGACAGGATGGGCCACAGTGGAGTTCAGCTTCCCATCCCAGCCTCTCCTTGGCATCTTTCTCACCACTGCCAACAAGGCCACAGCAGTTCCCAGCAGCAGGAAAAGCACCTGCCCATTAACAACTGGACTCCTGCCACCCTGTGCCATTTGCTGTAGGAAATGAGAATTACCAGGATCCTCCATTTCAGTGGAGTCCGTGCGATCCCTTCCCCTTGTGAAGGCTGAAATAATGCTGGTATTGCCACTTCAGCCCTGGCCGGATAGCAAAGCCTGGCCCTTCTTCTGATGAAATAATTTGCCTCTGCCACCATTCTCTACAAGGACAGGCCAGCAGAGATGACTTCGGGACTGTCAGTCTCCTTCCCCTGATGGGAACTGTAATGCTTACACTTCCCCTAATGCTGTGCAAATCATTTTGCAACTTTATTTTCACGAGGAGCGGGCAAATGGTCCGTGCTCCACTTGCATGCTAATGAAACCAAATATTAGATTGCCTTGGTGAGAGGTTTCATTTTGAACATCTTGAAGACAAGATCAGAGGGAGGTGTGAGCTAGACAGTCTCATTTTTATGGGAGGTAGCTGGAAACCTCATCACTTCTCATGCTGGTTCTTCTTGAAGTCTTTGTAGTGACTGAGGTATTGCTGCTGTTGACTGTGTGTTGGTTTCATGACAGAAATCATCTCTTTGTAGAGATGATTTTAGTCCTTTTGTTCACCAGGTAAACTCAAAGTAAAAAAAACCTATCACTGGGTCTGTATCTTTTCCATTGATGTAGGAGACTCCAAAATGCCAGGTGAGGATTGGTCTGCTCATAAGGGTGCTCTTCTAAACTTGTGATGCTTTGTACAGGCGCTTGTGCATTGATTGGAGCAAATTACATGGAACTCCTGAGCTCTTGAATTATTTTTGGGTCTGGAGTTGATTTGGAGAGTGAAAAATGGATGTCACAAGTGTCTTGAAGACACTGCCCGAGGTAATGATGGTTGTTCCAGGCTGTGCAGGCACTGTGGTGAGCAGCACCTCCCTGCTGACAGGGCTGTTGCACAAGGAATGGATGGCTGAGTCCTGGGGTGTTCCTGGCTTCGTGCTGCTCTCCAGCCTTTTGTTCACATTTTTTAAAAATGGATGGTCAGAATTCTCAGAGCAGTTTGATTTAAAGAGGAAGTGTTGAGCCGAAGGAATTAAAAAACCCCTCAATCCCAACACAACAGAGGATTGCCTGATTTGAGGCTGGTGTCTGTACCATGTCACACTCTCTCATTCCTGTCAGTCAGGGATCTTTTTAAATGTGTATGAATTTTCTGAGACAGACCTTGCAGTCTAAGGCTGAGGTATCTTCCTACGTACTTCAGGCTGTTTCAGGAGTCTGCTTGAGGTGCTGTTCCCTCTTTTCCATTTCACAGCCACGCTGCAGCATCCCTTCTGATCAGGCAGGGAATTGAGGCTTTGGACTCATCCTCTAAGGAGGCTCCTGAAGTTGCCTGGGAAAATTCTGCTGTGTCTGAGCAGCTGGCGAGGGCAGGCAGAGCTGCCAGACGAGGAGGGATGAGACTGTCTGAAGCAGTGGGAAGGAGAATGCACACGCTGACCAGTGAGGCTTTGGGGAGCTGGATCCTCCGTTCCTGGCTTTGATTTGGTGTGAAAGGTTTGGCTCCAGGCTGCTGACCTCCCCAGCCCAGCAGTGTGGCATGAGCAGTTGCTTGCGTGAGACCTTTCTTGGTTTCCGTCCTGACCTGGTGTGTCATGTTCTGGAGACTGTGGTTTTGTATAGATGCTCTCGAGTGGTGAGTGAAGTGCTCTGATATATATTCCCCCAAACCCCATGGAGCATTATTTTTCTGTGCTTCTTAGGTGAAAAAGAAGAATCTGGCAACTGTGTAGGAGGCTGTTGCTTTGACTGGTGTACACACGCATTAAATGATAAATGATAAATCTGGGGGTTTTATCTGGGATTTTCGTCTCTTTTTTTTTTTAACTCTTTGAGCTTTTCTGGACTTCTTTGCACATAGGTAGAACAATAAAACCTAAGACATGGTCAGTGCCTTTGTCTCAGGAGAAGTGCTGAGTCTCAGGGGAGCGTGGGCTTAGGGCTACAGCATTCCCAGTTGTGGCTTGGGGCTACAGCGTTCCCAAATGTGTCCTCTCGTGCATTTCCCACCACATGGGGCCCGGAGCAGTTCTCTGGAACAGTAGTAATGTAAATTGAATGAGCAGTCCAGTTAAATAAGTAATGAAGTTAGCAGGGTGCCTAATTAAATTAAATTCAAAATTATGTATGGATGATGCCTTTCTAATAATTGCTGTAGGTTTGTCATTGAGGAACTCCACACTGCCCTCTTGGCTGAAGCTTCTCCTTTCCCAGGTGAACGTTGGTACCACAGAGGGCTGTGTTTTACACTTCAGTTTGCTTTGATGCTCTGTGACCATTGGAGTGTTGCTGTTTTCTGTTTTGCTGAGGTGTGGGAGGAGTTTGGGTGATAACAGTCTCTGCTGCTTATATGATGGTTTTTTACATTCCTACGGAGGGTTTCTGATTTGCTCCTAGGCCAGCCTTAGTGCTGCTTCCTTGGTCCCTGTGCCCCACTGATCTCCTTGTTGGGACTGTCCCCTGTCCTTCCCATCCCTGTGCTGCCTGGCAAGTTGCTCCTGTTTCTGGTAACTCTGGGCACAATGACTTAGCCCATTTCTTTATTTGAAAATAATCTCTTCATATCCATCCTCCTGGGCTTCTTTCAAACAGCAGCTCTTTGAAGGTGTGTGTCAGTTTGGGGATAAACATTAAGCTGAGGCAGAAGAACAATTTTGGAGTGAGGGAAAGCTGCTGAAATTAAAGACACTTGAGAAGATGCAGCCATCACAGGCACCACAGGGAATTCTCCTTTCTCCAGACAGCACGTTGAGGGCAGTCTCTCCCTGTCCTGGGCACAGTCAGACACTCAGTGCATTTTGAAGATGGGTTGTCAAGGCAGAGCTGGCTCTGGCTGGCAATTACTGACCTTTGAGGTAATGTGTCCTTAATAGAAGGATGTGAGTACATCAGAGGAGGAATTGTCATTGTCATTATCATCTTTTCACCTCCTTTTGAGAAGGGCAGGTCTATTAAAGGGCCTCTGCTCCGGCAGGACTGGTCCTGTCTCTCCAGGAGATGACTCCCGAATGACCAGAGCTCTGTTGCTGCATTCTGAACTCCCCCCCTGCCCCGCTGTTCATTTTGCACCAGGGTTTATGTGCCAAGTCCCAGATGGCGTGTTCAGTGTAGTAGCCAAGCTGGCCTGATGCAGGGGCTGTGCCCCTGGGCCCCCGCAGCTGCAGTGTGTCTTGGTTGAGATAGACAGGTATCTGCCAGGGAGGGTTGGAGTCTTGACAAGTGTGTTCTGGGCAATAAATGCTCTGCAGAGAGGCACCTGGGACGGCAGCTAGAGGTGATGGATGGCAGAAGGTTTTTGTCACGTTCAGGGCAGTCTGAGTCTTCCTTGTTGATGGTTTCCCTGGGAAAACCTCCAGGTGATGAACAGGAGGATCGTGCAACCGCTCTTTCTCCAGGAATGGCAAGTACTTCTCCTGTGCTGCTTCAGCAGAGAATCTGGAGGTCTTTTACAAATCTTTAATTGGTCCTCGATTGGCTTTGGCACCTCCATGCCCAGTACCCCTGTGACCGAGCAGCAAGACTGGAGACCCTTGGAACAGCCCCCATCTCCCACGTGGGAGTGTGGGAGTGGAAGGAGCTTGGCTGTGGTCCTTATGAAGCCGGAGAAGTTTAGCAAACCACAGGGTGTAGTGACGGATATAACAAAGTGATTTGCATGGGTGCAGTGACCTGAGCAGGGCTCTGCGCATTTCATGCACAGTTGCGTTAAAGGGATGCTGATCATTTTCAGCATGACCTGCTAATTATCAGAGCAGATGAAAGCCTTTTTTTTTTTTTTTCCTCTTTAAATCCTCCTCCCCCTACATGCTCTCTTCTTCTCCCTGCTCCTTCCCCACGCCCTTATCTAAGCTAATCAACATGACACAAACAGCCAAAAAAGCAGTATTCTTACAGCAGCTATTAACAAGAAAGGAGACAGCAGGCATCTGGAGCCCCTCGGGAGGGACTCGCCTGGTATAACCCATTGCTTCTAACAGCCAGAGTGAGAGCTGCAGAGTCACAACAGAAAAGCTTTAAGCTTCTTTCTTTTGAGGTCCTAATACGCAGTGACCTGTGTGCTACGATGTAGATTTTTTAAGAAGACCCAAATATGGAATTTTAGTGGTGATGAGGGGCTTCCCATATACTTGATACATCCCTGATTAAATATAAATTAATATCAGTAGCTATATCTATTTTTGGGTGAGTTTTCCAAAGTTTGAGACATCTGGCTGTGTCCTTCAAGGAGAGTCTTTCCATCCCAAATGTCTGTTTGTTGTTGATGAAGCATCCCTCAGCAGCAGAACCCGCAGCTAGGGGAGGGTTACGCTAATCTGGTGAAGTAGTTTCTGTGATTGCATCAAGCTGGACACAAGTTTGTTTTCTCCCACATTTCAAGCATTTGTTTTATCTAGAGCTGTGGGAGGGATTTTTCCATTGTCCTCTGCTCTGTGCTAGATGAATACTTAAAAGTTGTGCTTGTGGTGATAACGGAGTGGGCTGAGACAGAGGACAGGCGTGTGTCAGGAATTTCAGCTGCGGTGGTACGCTGGCGGGAGGCTGAGCTAACGGACACGATGTTTAAATAGTGTGTCCTGAATTGCTTTAATTTGCTTCTTATTTTGTAAGCCGTTGGCTGGGTTTTCTGTCCTCTCAGAAATCAGCAGCTTCTTATGAAATATGGAGCTGTTTAAAAACAGACAGCAGCTGCTCCATCGTTGCGTCAGCACGGACTCGGCAGAAGGAAGGGGAATGGTAGACGGTTGTTTAGCTGTGATATTCTTCCCTTCATTGCTGTTGTCATATTGTGTTAACAGAAGGTCTGATCAAATGTACACCAGGAAAGTAAGACTTAATGTTTCTTTGTTCTCCTGGAACGGTGTTGGGAGGGGAGTGGGGGAATGTTTGAATGAGACTTTTATTTATGTGGTTCAGATAGCTCAGCATTGCCTGTGTCGGTAGATATGTTGTTCTGCTCTTATTTCTTGGGCTGCTTGCTGTATTTTTAGCTGGGAAAAGTCTTTACTTTGTTTGTACAAAGCCTCTGCTATGTGGTACGGGAACTTTGGGGGGGATGGTGATGTAAGTATTTAACAGGGAGAGTATGATCTATTCACACTGACTTCCTAACTTGTTTTAAACTCTTCTCTAAAAAAAAAAAAAATCTCAGCCAGATTCTTTAAAAAATAAAATGAAAAATGAGGAACATTGTTGCACAAGAACTGGAAAGGACCCAAATAGTTTGCTTACTGTTAAAATTGCGACATGACTGGAAACATTTGGTAAAGAAAAATTAATTGCGTGGTGTATTTGTGGTTTCCTGTTGAATCTCAATTTCTAGAGGAGGTTGAAAATCCCCTGGATGTTTCCTCAGATTACTAGATAGCATTATACCTTGTGTGCATGATGAAAGACCTTCAGTAAAGCGTGCCAGATATCCATGGCTTGCTATAAAAAGTCTCTCCCATCTGGAACATGACTGTTTTCTCCTTTTTAGTAGGACGATTTGAGCAGAGATAAACACGCAGTGAAATTTAGCCTGGTCCAATCTTACTCCACGACCAATATGGATTTCCTTGCAGTCTGGGAGTCAGCTGGAGAAGGATGCTCAGATAGACCTTTTAATCAGCTTTGAAGCCACGGGCAGGGATGGCTGGTGAGGGAGGAGGGGGAGGGCCAAGCAGTTGTCTTTCAGCAGAGGAGGGGTTGAATGTGGTTGAAGATCTCCTCTGGGTCCCCTCGCATCACTCCTGGGTGACGATCCTGTGCATGTTGAGCTGCAAAGGCAGAGCTTGGGGGAGTCAGATGGGAGAACTGCCGGGACTGTTTGGAGTCCCCCTTCGGCTGCCCTTTGGGAGTCCCCACCCCAGGCAGTCACAAAGCCACTGCCATGCAGAGCTGGGGCTCCTTTTGAGGAGTTGTGAACACGGTCACACGTAGGAGGGGCTGGATGGACAGCTGGGGTGGTAAATGCTGGGGCAGATTGCTGAAGAACGTGGTGGTTTCCTCTGTCTGGAGGCTTGGGGAGTGTCTGTGAGCTGCTGGATGAAACCCTGGGCTGGAGACATCTGGCCAGGGATCAGATCAGAGCATCACGCTGGCCCACAGCCCCTGCTCTGCCTCCTCGTTTGATCACACAGAAGATGTTTGTGTATGCAGAAGTATAACTCATGATGACACAGGGCTTAAGGTTGTGAAATCTTTGAGGCTCTTCTGGGTATTCCTGTGGGAAGGGAAGAGTTATCCCTCAGATAATTTCCATAGGGAAATAGTTAATCTCATAAACACCAGAGGTTGTTTTCTGAAGCGAAGGCAGGGCTGTGGGGGAGCGTGGTTAACCATGTAGAGTGAAGACAGGCTAAAACTCATAAGGGAAAAAATATATGTAGGAGTTTATAGATGTGTATGAGTGTATTAGAACTTCAATTTGAGATCACTGGCTGAGATTAAAATGAGCTGCTGTGGAGCTACACCACTTACAGAGAGCTGAGAGCAAGTTTTTGAGATGGATGGTGGCCCCACAACTTGATAACTGAGAACATGCACGGTTGTTTAAAGTCTGCTTCTTTAAAGTGCTGGGGTTTTTCGTGTAGCTTGAAATAATGAAAAACTTACTTTAGGATTAATGCTCATCCAACTTCCTGAAAATTCCCACCCAGTTTTGAATGTCTGTGTTCACTCTTGGGCTGTTGGGAGTTAAATTTTCCTCTTGACTCAATTGTGGAAACAGTCTTCACTTATCGTTTCCCAGTTTAGCTCCCGTATTAAAATTATAACAAGGCTGGGATTTATTTTTGTCTTGTGTACATTTATCTCCTGTGTATCCTTGTGTCTATTATTAGAGCCCTGCTCCATTGCTAAATGGATTGGCCGAGTTCTTGGGGACAAAATATTGAAGCATATGACTTAGCCTGCAATAGCCCCCAGCCACTCGGCTCTGCAGTATTCATAGTGCCCGGGTTCACCCAGTGCTTGTCACAGCTGATTTTCAATGCTGAGGATGCAGTGGGCAGAGCCAGCAGATAGGAGATCTTAAATGGCATATCAATTTGTAAGGGAAAGGAGGGAGGAGGTGGACCTGGAGGGGAAGCTCCAGCTGAGAATAAACGGGTAACAGTGGTGTGTGTTTGGGAAGCAGCCGAGTTGTGTGGCCTGGGTACAGCCCCCTTGTTTAGATCTTTTTTATTTGGATTTTTTTTTTTCCTTGACAGGATATTTCTGTTTCAGACTGAAAATCAGGAAATGCCGAATCCTCTGGAAGAGGACTGGTGTGGTGGTTGGATGGCTATAAACTTACCCTTTCCTGAGTTAAAAAACAAGCTTTACATGGGTTCCAGCCGTGTTTCAAAGCCCCAGTGACTTCTGCCAGTCGGTGGCTGAACACTTGTCCTCCAATTTCTACCTGACTTCTTGGCTTGCTCAAGAGTGATTTGTGTTTCTGATGATCTTTCCTCCTGGTTCCACATGCAGTCTGAGCTAGCTGGGTTTTGTCTGTCTTTCAGGGATTTGCTCTGTTTTATAACTTAGCTGTTGAGTGTCTTCACCGTGTTCTTGCTTTGCTTTCGGGATCTCTTTGTCCATGTGGCCTCTGACATGTCTGCAGCTCTCTCCCCAGTGTTAGGAAGATCCTCAGGGCTCTTCACACTGTATCGTTATACCTTTCAGAGGTCTAGGTTTGATGCCTTTAAATTGTTTTGTTTTTTAATTGCCTAGGCAGTGCCTTTGGCAGGGACGTGGTCCAGAAACAGAGAAGACTCTTACTGGAGTAAAGCATGGCTTGGGATCAGATTCTTGATTTGGTTTTTATTCCCTTCCACTTTGTTTCACTAAAAGATGTGACGAGCTGCTTCCCTGCTCTGATTTGTTGGATATATTTTTTCCTTTCTCTGCTCTCTATGGGATGTACTCTGCTGCTGGACTTCTTGATGCAGTTGGAGAGGCATTGCCTAGTAATGCCAGCTTTTGCACAGATCCTTGAGTGAGTCGTCTTTTTCCACCTCCTCCCTTCTTTGTGTTCCTCATCCAACATCCTTTGGTTCCTACATACGTGCCACATGCTTCCTTTGTTTTGCCTGTGTTAACAGAATTTTCTGACGTGGGAGCCTGTTCCAAAGGATGTGGCTTGGCCCTTGCAAAGCTTTTTTCTCAGCTGCAGCTCCTCTGGTCGAGGCAGGTGTGCCCAGTGTGCAGTTGTACCTGAGATGGGTGTGGTTTTTTGGCTTGTGGAGCAGGGGAATGGTTTGGCCCTGGCCATGCAGCGGTGGGTGTAGGAGACCTGGAGCTGCTGGGTAGGATCAGCACACAGGGCTGAATTGCATGAAAGATTTTTTTACTGTGGCCACAGAATTGCTTGGCAGGTGGAGGAGAGTTGATCAAACAAACCTGCTTCCACCAATTGTCCAGCTTTTGTATTTCTTTGTGGTTTTTGTTTTTTGTTTTTTTTTTTAAATTTCATGGACTTTAAAGCATGCGTGATTGAACAGTTTAATTGACTGTGGGAACTGCTGGAGAGAACTTTCTGGGATTTTCTGCAAACCTTGCTGCCCTTTTTATGTTTTTGGCACAGCAGAGTTGCTGTGAGCAAGCAGGCCCGAGAATGTGGCCCAGGTAAGATGTTATCACCTGAAGAGAGATCAAAGTGCCTGTGCAGTTGACTCTGTTGGGTTGTTTGCTGGTGGGAACCAGTCCCTGATCTGGTCCCCCTACCTGGGCAGGCTGCTCGTGGAGCCAAGGTGCACCTTGGGCACATTGCTTACCTTTGGGTTATCTCCTCTTCCACCTGACACCTCAAACTATTTCAGAGACTGTGGAACAGGTTACAGGAGGAATATCAGCAGTGTTGTTAAAGTTATAGGAGCTTCATGGAGACCTGGAGGTTTGTCATGGCCTGCCAGCGTGTTTTCAGAGGTCGCTAACAGGTGATAGTTCTTCTCCTGGTCCTGTCGGGAAAGTCAGGGTGTCTGGATCCCTTGGCATGGCGGAACATGTGCTTTCCAGGCCATGGGAACCACCTGAGGGGTGGTACAGGAGCTGTAAGTGGCTGCAAGTGGCTCCTTCTCCAGGGAGAGCAGGAGAAGTGAAGACCCACCTTGGAACAATGGTGGTTATAACAACAAAGCTCTGGCTTGTGTTTCCAGCCTTATTAGCAGTGATCAAAATTGATTTTCTAACGTATTTTCCTTGTGCTCCCAGTGGTTTTTCTGTGGTCAAATCTGCCTTCTTTTTTTGTCCCTGTGTGTGAATGGATTGTATTTGGAGCTGGCTTCCAAGCTACAGAGTCTGCTTCATCCTGACACCCAGCACTGATCGTGCCCTGGCCGTGCAGTCTCTCCAGAGGCTGTACACGACTGAACACACACTTAATCGGTCTGGAATTGTTAAAGGTCAAGGATATTATTGCAGAAGGTTCATTTTAAAAAAACCAGCAGACAACATTCTGTAAGAGTCGCTGGTGGTTATTTCATTAAATGCTTAGATTTGGGGTTTGAGGGGTAAAATAAATAAATTTATGTCTTAAAGCTGAATAAAGAAGTCGGTATTGAATGTTCTAATATCTTACAGATGCTGTGGGGTTGTGGGGTTTTATTTTAAGTTTAACAATGGGAGCTGGAGTGGCTCCAGCACCATAAAGAATAGTCTGTTTAATTAAGGGTTTAAGCTGGAAGAACGTGCGTAGTGTGATGCCATTTTAAAGTTTCAGCAGGGTTTTGTAGTTGTTATTCCTCATCTTGCATCATCCACCCGTGGGGTTGGGATCATGGTGGGGCTGGGTGTTCCTTACCCAGAGAGCAGATGTTGGTCTGTGTAAGAGTAGCAAGGTTTCTCCAGATGTTTTAACCCTGACTTTACTGTTTTCTCTTTCTTGTGGCTCCCAGTGCCCACCTTTAAGGTGCTCTCTTTGCGGGCACTGTGCGCACGGTGTGTTACACACAGGAGGAAATACCAGCTTTGGTTTTCCCTAATAGTTTGGGGTTTTTCTTCAGGCTGGGGAGAGGCTGTTTTGTAGTCACGTTCTTAGATGTCACCTTGGTAATAGCAAATTGGGATGGAGGTTTTGGGGGAAGGGGCAGGAGATTGGGATCAAATGCAGCCTGCTCTGGAAGGTGACCTGAGACACACTGAGGTTTCACTGGAGCAGAGGAACATGTGGCATTCAGCAGAGCAGGGCTAAGTCCCATCCCCGTGGAAGTTCTTAGGGTTCTCTGTGGCTTGTTCACCTGTTACTTACTGGGGTGAAACCCAGAAAACTTGCCATTAAAAAGAGACTAAATTCTTATTCTCTCCTAGAAAACACAAGTGTTCCAGTCACGTGACCCTGAGTCCTCATTAGAAAAAACAACATTAAGAGATTTAAGGTCGGCACCTCTTGACTTCAGCCCATTCTAAGCTCATGGGGTTCAGGTAGATGCTCCATGACAGGTCTGGTTTTCTCCCTCCCTCACGTGTGGCTCTGCTTGGCTCTGTGGTAGCACAACGAGTATTTAATTATCAGCAGCAACAGCTGCTGCTCTTGGCCATCTTGCACACTTTGGTACGGGAACCAGCATCTGCCAGGGTGTGCTGCATCCTGGTTTGTGCTGAGATGATTGCTTGGATCTTTTTTTCTTCACTGTGGGAATTAGGCTCTTCTGTGGCATTAGGAATTGTAGCCTTGTATCAAAGGCTGAGCAGCTGTGAGCCTGACATGTACCAAGGAACCTTTATGGATTGCATTTAGTCTCACCTGGTATGTTTATTCCCATAAAATAATTAATTGAACTAGAGCTCCAAGCAGCGTTATCACCTCTACACATTAGAAAATCATAATCATGCTCTGCAACTTAATGAGATTTAGAAAGAAATGGTTTTTTTTTGTTGTTTGCCTTCTGGTTTTGAGTGTTAAAGACTCCCAGAGGTTGTGCTTTCAAGCCTTTCCTGGAGATCGCGGGGGCAGTGGGCTGCTGTGTGCAGAGGGCTGGCCGTGGAGAGCCACCAGACACCAGTGCAGAGCAGGAGCCTTTGGGTTTCCCAGCATTCCGGCCAGAAATGGAGCTGGGTTGTGAACACTGGCAACACTGTTTGGAGAGCTTTCCGCATTGAGAATGGAGCTGTGTTTTTTGTGGTGGCCTTGGCTCTGCTGGTTTTCAGTCTTCCCTTTAATTTCTATTGTTTTCTTTGCTTATTTGCTAACTTGCAAAATCCAACAAATTGCAGAGGATCTCCCAGCCCTTGGGGTGAGTTTTCCTCAGGGCTGCAGTGAGCCAGCACACGGCAGTGGCACTCACTGAGCTCATGCTCAGAGGTGTAAATGCAACTGGGACCTGCTGGTCAGGGTCTGTGCCAGGGTGTGGAGATGGTGGGGTCATCCTGGACAGAGTGTGCGTGTGTAGTCAGGGTAAATATTAACTTCACACGATCTCGGGGGCTGCTCTGTTTGTGTGTGTTAGCTGCTCGTTTCTGTAGGATTTGGTTGAAACCCTATCATAAGTCTCCTTAACTTCATCAGTCTTCCTACACTGCTGACATTAATGATGGCTTGAGTGTCTTTTCCTCTTCTGTTTGAATTTTGCTGCTGTTTCTCAGTCTTGCCAGGATGTGTTACTGCTTTTAACTTGTTCAGCTTCACAATAAGCCCCAACTGGTTGGGCAGGTTGCCCTACACTGCCACAGGGGCATGGGGCGTCTCAAGTGCAGCTGGTTCTCCAGGACGTCCTGCAGTGCTATCCCAAAAGGACACGTGAATTCTCCCAGCGTTTGATGAGAGAGGATTTGTAAAGCATTTCACTGCCCTGAAGCTCTGCCTATCACACCCGGAGCCCCACCAGCCTGCTGTGGCAGAGGGCAGTGACAGAACCACATGCACAAGGTGTTAGTTTGTGGGATGTTTTCTCTCGGGCCAGGCGAGCTGGAGGAGAACCTCGCGCACATCTCGCTGGAGCCAACGAGCAGAGCAAATGTACCTGCTGAGTTACAGACTGAAATAAACCTGGAAAAGCCCAGCTGGGGTTGTGGCACTTACTGCAGGTTCTGTGCCTGTGACAAATCAACAAATCCAGTAGATGGGAAACTGTTCCTGTGTGCTGGCCCTGGGAAGAGGAGCATCCCCTGCTCCGCCGCCCGGTGACCCTGCACCGTTCATGTGGGCGATGCCTGCTGGCAGTGCAGGAAGGAAATGGTTAAAGGAGAAGAGGTTGTCAGGTTGGGTTAGCCATCAGATAGCTAATATTTTAGAGGTTTTTCAGAGCTAAGCTATAAAAAGGCCGTAGCAGTATTTCAACTCGCCCATTGTCTGCTGGAAGCCAGCCAGCGTTGCCATGCCGACGAGGAATTATTACTTGCTGCCAGAGCTGGAGGAAAAGCTCATACTTTTGGCTTCAAAACAGGAGGGGTGGACTTATGTAATCCACTGTGTTTATAGGCTGAGACTGGCAGGAGCATTGAGAAATAATTACAGGCTTTCCATTTCATTTCCAGATTGGTTTTAAGGCTGTGTGGCCTCGCTTTATTTATTTATTTTGAAGTTAAGAGGGTGGCTGCTAAAGATGCAGGAGGTGATGTGGGGATGCTGCTAGGTAAGTACCCCCCACTTCCCTCCCCCGGCTGGCTGGGCGGCTTTTGTTTTGGTGGCGTTTTGTGTGGAGAACTAAACTAGGCCACAGCAGAAAGAAGTTGCTTTGAAAAACTGGGACTTGGCCCGGCGACACAGAAACAGTGTTTAATGCTGGAGGCTGAGCGCACACTCCTGCGCTTGCCCGGCTGCTTGCCGGTGGAGGTGAAGTGCGAGGTTTTTGTGAGCCCCTGCTGCTTTCTGAGGTGATTTTTATCCCTCCAGCCCTCCTCGGCAGGGAGCGTGTAATTTTAGGGGGAGGGTAGCAACAAGGAAAAAGGAGAGAAAAAGTTTGGATTTTTTTTTTTCCCCCTCCCCGGACGTGTTGGTCTCGCGCGTTGCTCCGTTGCTGGCAGAGGGGATTTGTCAGTGGGATCAAAGCAGTTTTGCTGACGTTTCATGCTTTTGAGAGGTGAATTTGCAACGTTTAGGCTGTAATTAATGTGGGTTGGTTTGTCCCAGGAGCAGTCAGCAGATGATGCTGTAATTTGGGTTTGCCTGAAAAGCAGCGCTTGGTGTGTTTTGACTTGGGTCAGGCCAGTGGGAGTTTGCAGCTGCTGTTCTGGGGCTGGCTGTCGCATGCAGGGAGTTACTGCCGGTGAACTCTCCTGCAGAACTTTGAGAATGGGTGGGTTTGCTGCTTCGGAGGGTGGTGCTCCTGTAATCCTGGGCAACACACTTGTGGGGTGGTGGGGATTGCAGGAGAGGGATGCTGCGGGTGGGACGGGAGGGCTGTGCTGGGGCGGTCAGAGCTGGGGTGAGCTGTGCTGCTCCTGGTCCTGCTCAGGTCTCCTTCAGTAAATGAGAATCTTGCAGCTGTGACGTTTTAAATCTCTCTAACATTGGGTGTAAAGCTCCAGAGTGAACAAACCCCATTTTTGGAGGGGATGAAGAGGAATGCTTTGATACGCTGCAAACTTGCTGCTGAGGTTACAAAGGTGTATAGAAGCTGCAGTGTGCTGTGATTTTTTTTTTCTTTTAAATTTTCTTTCACTGCACAGCATCCTACTAAGGAGTTTCCTTCTCAGTCCATGCTAATCTGCCTTCTTGCCGCTGTTGTATGGTGTGTACAGACAACATATCCCTACTGCTGTGCCAGCCTACTCTCAAGAGTGGACTCCAGCGGTGTCCGGCACTTGTGACTCAGAGGTCCTGCACTTTTTAGGGACAGCTGCAGTCCCGTATGAACGTGTTGGGGTCCTGTCTTGAAACACAGGGGTGTCTCGGTGGAATTGGTGTACACAACAGCTTGTTGAATGCACACTGCAGAAGTAAACTGCTTTTTCCACAGTTTCCCACAGTTACAGGCAAAAACTTGGGAAAGCGGTGACATGCTTTCAGTGGGGAAGTGTCCCTTGAAACAGCAGGTTTGCCTGGTGTTATCAGAGACGCATGGGTGTGTTACACAAAATAATTCAATCATTTAATGATCCATAATACTGCTCTGACTCCTACCACAGATGCTGTTGGATTCAATGCAAGTTGGATTTGTTACTGCAGGGGTTTTGGGGTTTTTTTTTTCCTTTTCTCTGGGATTCATGCCAAGATGAACTGTATGTTCTGTTCGTCAGAGCTATGAGTAATGTATGTGTGAATCTATAACATAAGTAATACGAGTATATAAAATGTGTGAGTGTGCAGGATCTGTGTATCCTGTGTCTGCAGAGCGCCGCACACATGCTCCGTGTGCGTTCTGAAACGGGCTGTGATACATGTCTGGGCAAAATTAATGACATGCCTTGGAGTTCCTGCTCGCTGCAGAGCCCTGTCTGATGGCCTCATCACAGAGAGCTGAGCTGAAATCCCAGTCACAGCTACGGTTTGGCTGCTTAATTGCCCTTTTGGAGGAGTTACAAATTAGAGCTGAAAGTCCCTCCCTGTGCCTTAACGGAAGCCAGCCCTAACGGAGACGGGAGGGATGCCTGTGCCGAAGCCTGGTGTGTTCTGTGGGGTTGGTGGATCAGTGGGGTGGCCGGGGGTTTGTTCTTCGGAGCAGGGGGTACAGGCAGTGCTGGGGGTCCTGCTCGGCATCACCCCAGGTGGGTGCTGCTCCACGGGCTGCTGTGTGAGTGATGCGCTCCGAGGCAGGCCTGCTGCTTTTAGTCGGATTTTTTTTTTTTTTTTTCAGATGAATAAAATGGGCTTTCACTCATAAATTATTTTTCTTATGTGAAAAATGAGAAGGTGGCAAGTCGCCAATTTCCCCGCCTCCCTCTTCCCAGCTCCGATGAGGTCATTGCCTCTTAAAGTTTATACCACGCACTGTGAGACATGGCTGGAGGAGCGAGGAGGCGACAAATGACTCTCCGGGAGCGGGTGGGAGTGCCGGCCGCCCATCCCTGAGATGTTAGCCAGCCGTAAGTGAGACCTGGGCAGACGGAGCGGGGAGGGGGCCTGCCGCTGAGCTCGGGGAAAACCTTTCCAGGGTCAGACCCGTGCGGGACGGGAGGGCCCTGGTCACTGCCTGCTCTGCTCCAGGGACAAGGCACGGCCCGATCTGGGGTGCTTTGGAAGCAGCTCCACGGGGTGTTTGGTGGGCTGCCGGGTGGAAGGAGGCTGGGCATGTGCTTTGCTGAAACGGGACCAGCAGCAGTCCTGGCATTCCTTGTCTGAGCTTGCTTTTGTGTCCATTTACTTCTCCTCGGGAATTTCCTCAGCGCTGTTTTTGCAACGGGGTTGCGAAAGTTCGTGACCCAATGAAGGATCTCTCTAAGACCTTTGTGGCCCTGGCGGAGTGGCTGCCTGGAGAAGCTGTTTTTCTTTTCCCTTGAACTCCGTGCCGAGCTGTGTGTGGATTCCTGAGCTATTGTTTTCTTTTTGCCTGTCCCCCCCTGCTCCGCCATCCCGTTGTGGAAGTGATCCGCAATCAGGACTGCCCAGACCGTGAGGAGGTCCCTGGGGCTTTCCTACACGCTGCAGCCCCGGAGGGTGGGTTTGGAGAGCTGTCCCCTCCTCCCCACAGCTCCCACTGGGGTACCCGGGGACAGTGGCCCGCATTGTCTGTGGTTTTCAGGTGCAGCATTGGCCTGAAAACACCGTTTCATTGGTGCTGTAACTGATTATTGAATATCAGAACTTATTTACTGCCTGGTGCCTTTGCTGTGGCTCTGATTTTGGCTGGAGTTGGCTGTACTGCATTCAGGAGTGGTCAGGGAGAGGACTCCTGGTGTGTCTCTTACTGTTTCACAGCCCTGTCGTTGCTCGGTGGAGGTGTGGTGGGCTGAAGAAGTACACATGGAAGTTAGTGAGGGAGGAGTCCTGCGTGTCACTGAGCTTTTAGGCACAAACTTAATAAAACCCAACCTATATTAAAATTGCTCTTGCATTGCAGCTTGTCTGTTCCCTGGAGATCATTGAAGCGTCCTGTTACTTCCAGCTGCTCTTGTGCTGCTGCACCCCAGTGATATCTTCTCTTCACCAATTCTTTGTCTTTTCGCTTCTCCTTAGCAGCCTCATGGATTTTTTTTCTCCCTGTCGACACAATACAATCACTCCTTGTTAGCCTATCTTGCTCTTTCCTCTTTCAAGGAAGGGAAGGAGCAGGGGAACCAGATCTGATAATTCCAGTGAGTAGAACTGTTCCCCTGAGCCCTTTATAAAGAAATAAAAAGGCTCTCCTTCTCTCTGCTTCTCTTTGAGTACAAGCACTTTACCCTCTTGGATTCCCTGCAGGCTCCTCATACTGCTAAAATTGAAACATCAAGATGTCTGAGGCAGCAGGAATTACCATCAGTGTTTTGACACCTGGAGGTACAATTTCTATTAGCTTTTATATAAAAACAACACCAGTTTTGCCAACAGAGTTCTTGTTAAATAATGCATGAAGACCCCACTCCTGACAGTAGGTATTTTTCTTTCACTTTCCCGGACTCTTGGATAGTGGCTTAATTTTTTGTGACCATTGGGGGAAAGCGATCCGCACTCTCACACGTGGAAATACGCGTGTGGACACACACGTGCTTAACTCCCGGGCGCAGAGTCAATTACCCCATTTGCTAATTAATGTGGGGAGACTGGGGAAAGCAATTTGAGGTTGGTCCGTTGAGCAGGCTGGGATCGTGGTTTTTATTTTTTTGGAGGCAGCAGGACGCAGTCCTCCTGAGAGCTTTGATGGCAAGTGAGGCTGTTTCTGTGTGATCTGAGAGGGTCTGCATGCTCCCAGGCAGGGATGAGCGCAGGGGTCATCAGGAACAAAAACGGGAAGCTTGTGGTTTTGCCTGGATGGTGCTTGGCACGGAGCATATGCTGCGTGCTCACTTTTGGGGGAGATGAAGGGAAACAGAAGGGCACAGCATGTGGATGTGACTGCTAATAGTGAGAATCAAAGTACAGTTTTGACATTTCTAACCTAATAAGTGGTGCTGCATGCGAGAGCCTGCTTATTTTCCTTTTTCACCATGAGATGCTTTGACAGAGGAGTAAAGTCCCAATTTGACATTTCTGTCATTTTAACTAAAGAGAGAGATTACAGTAAATTGGATTAAGTGAAAATCTTCTTCAGATGTTTGTGGTTTGGGCTGATTTATGGATAGATGTCATTTGAACGTCATTCTGCATTTTTTAAGCATCTGCTTGATGGTTGCTTTAATGCTGTTTCTGCAAATAGTCCGCGCAGAGGAGGGAAGGCTGAGCAAGCAGCAGCACCCCGTGACAGAGCTAATGCTGGTGTGTGGCATGGGGACAGCAAACCACTGTCCTTCTCACGCTCCTGGCCTCACGGTGCCAGATCCTGTAATGGGTGCTTGCTTCTCATTTGAGTTCCTGGTATTAAACTTTGTTATCTTCTGCTGAAAGTCATTTAAATGGGCTTTCAGAAGTATTTTTTCCCACCCTGGAGAGAGATGGTTCAGTGCACATGTTCCCTCTCATGCTCTTGGCAAATCTGGAGTTGCCTGTTGCCCCGCGACCGGCGGTGACGTTCTTCTGGTTACGCTGATGCAAAGTCCTTCACTTCACCATGCCTGTGACTTTTCCAGGAACCAAAATACTCTCCTAAGCGTGTGCTGGCTCACTGACATGAGCAACATCATGTGAAAATACTTTGTCCGTGCATGGATATTTCCAAAAGATAGTGTTGAAAGTTCTTCCGTTAAACTTACGACCTGAGACTTCTGAAATTTATACATCCTTCGTGGCTTTAAGCTATTTAGAAGCTGCTGGTGCCATTTGGAAAGCTGCATAATCTCTTGTGGGTGATGATGTAATCAGCACTGTAATCAAATCTGCCAATGATGTCATTGCTGGAGTAGTCCAGTGTTCCCTGGTGCAGTGATTAGCGGGATGAGATTGAAGTGTCAGTGCAGTTGGTGATGGGAGGTGGGATGTTCCCACCCTGGGAGGTGTAGGGCAGTTGTTGGCCCGCACTGATCCTGGAGCTGCCTCTGCTCTGCACTGAGCGAAGGCAGCGTGTTACTGGGGCTGCAAGTGAGGCTGTAAAAATTACCTTAATTCCCTCCAGGGATGTGCTAGATTGTGTCGGTATTTATTTTTACTGTCCTGGGGCAGGACGGCACTGCCCAGGTGTAAGTTACAGAAAGGTGCCATGGGAACCAGTTTGTATCGAATCCCAGATTCTTGGGGTGAGCAGGCTGGTGATGCTTCACATCTTCCCTCCCAGCTGAGCCCCACTGGTTTGATTTGCAGGGTCTCAGCACTGCCAGAGTTTTCTCGTGCTGCTCTTGACACCAGAGCTGTGGTGTCTTATTTTCTGCCTCTCTGCTCACCTCAGCGCTTCGCAGCATCCTTGCAGTTAAAAGACGAGATTTTGCCTTTTGCCGTGCGAGCATTTTGTGCCTTGCTAGTGACTCAAAGGGCAATTCTTTAAACATTTTCTATGCTATTTTTCATGATATGATTATTAGTAGAAGATCACACTACTGAGGGAATATACATTTGTAATCCTGCTTAATGGCTGATCTTATCCAGCTGAGTAACTCTCATTGCATAAGGGACAGTGACCTGAAATCTTTTTAAACCGTTGGACAGGATGCCTTTCCCTTCTCTACTTAGCACGCACGGGTGTGATACAGACTTTAAATGGTTTAAAGTTTAACTGTTTTGCTTTGAAATTTGAATACCTGCTGATAACTAACCTTTGGGTTGGTGTGCCATAGAGAAGAGCGGTGCTGCAGGGTGTGAGTGACTTTAATGCATCAGCCTGTGTGTTAAACTGCATCTCTTGCTCTTTGGGATTGCCAAGCAGCATTTACAAAGGTTACCTGGCATGAATTACAGGGGGATCAAACGGAAGGGCTTGATCACACAACGCTCCTCAGGCAGGTTCATGAGAGGGGCTGGGGTGGGAGCTCTTTGGGGTGGCTCTGGCGCTGGGGAAGAGCTCTGCTCCATCCCTCTCCATCACACTGCCTCTGCTGCATAGCCACAGGGTGGGTTGTGGTTGGCAGTGCTCTGGGAGAGGTGCTCCTTCATCTACCTCGTAGATATCCTGGTGACTGGCAGTGGGGAAGGAAGGGGGTTTTTCCTCTCTGATGTGGGTGAATCAGTGCTGTCTGTGATGGATTCTCACTGCGACAGGCTCTAAATGGGAACTCCCAGGGGAAATTAGCCTGCAGCTTTTGCCTTTATTAAATATTCTCCAGTGCCATCCCAAAGGACCACTTGCTAGTGCTCTGCAATGTTTCATCTGTATTTTTAACAACACCTACATGCAGTGTGGCAACACATGGTCTATATTTATATTAAAGCTTATGCACAAATAGTTAAATGATAGATAGCATGTTCTGTTCTTCAGGTCTGTACCATGATGGGGTCCTGTACGTAGGTGTGGGAATCTCAGCTGGAGATATTGCAGATTATTACAAAGTCCAGTAGCTTACTTAGAGTTAGGGCTTATAATGATTGATTTAGCCATTTATTCAAACACCTATTTAATGATTGATTAAGCCTTTATAAACTATTTGCAACTTCTGAAATGGGACCTGATGTATTGTAGCTCCATTAGCATCTAGCTAATAAAACAGGCTGTGGACCTGTAACACCGATTTAGTTGACAGAAATTATATTTCACGTGTTGAAGCATTAAGTACCTTGTTACAGATAGTTCTTGGTGTGTTTAAGGCACAGAAGTACAGTCTGCTCCCTTGCTTCTGCCTGGTGTCTGTGGACACTGTCCTTGGGAGCAGCTCCGGCAGAGCTCTCTGCATCCTGCTCCGTGTCCAGAAGCGTGCTGTATTCTGGGTTTTCCTAGAATCTAAAAATGGGTGGGGTTTGAAATGACCTTAAAGATGATCTAGTTCCAGCCCTCGGCCCCTCATACATTTCACTAGATCAGATTGTTCAATCCCCCCATCCACCCTGTCCTCACCTTTATTTAACCAAGTACCAGAACCTAGAGGTAAATTCTGTACACAAGATTATAGAAGACAGGCTTTTTAAACTCTGACTTCTTTGTGCGTAAAAGCATTTTTTTTTCCATGAACTGCTCAACTTTCCATTTGCTTGAGCAGTACAGAGCTGGCAGCTGGGATGAGCTGTGTAATGGGATATCTGAATCGCAGCCGGAAAGCAGCTCCAGTTTAAGCAGACCTGATTTAAAGGCAAATTCAGTCAAACCAGTACAAACTCCTGCTCGGAGAAATTCAAACTGCTGAACATCCAGTTGATGGCACTTCTGCTCAGGCCAGCAGCTGCTGCTGAGGGATCCTCAAGTGGACAGTGAGTGGAACCTCTCAAGTGCAGGCTGAGCAAGGTCCATCCCTGACGCTCTGCACTTCTCACGGGGCTGTAGGAAGTTGGTAAAATTTGGCAAGGGCTGGCTTTTCCTCTGTCCCCACTCCTGCCTAGCAGGTGACTTTCGGCTCACATGGTTAGATGATCTTGGTGACTGGTGGAGGTTTGTATGGTAATGCTGTCCTTTTCCTTGGCAGTCTGAGCTTGTAGGACTTGGAAATATTGTGGCGAGGCTGATGATGTAAATGAGCACATGGGGACGTGGGAATGGTCCTGCCCTGTGGGTGGCTGATGTAAAAACAAAACCGGGAAGCCTTTTCCAGCCTTGGGCTGGGGAGCAAGGGAGGTGGTTTTGTGGAAGGCTGCAATTAATATTTCTCTTTCCATGTTGTTAAACAGTTCAGCATTCATTTCTTTACCTCTAGCATCTGTCTGCAAGATTTGTGTGTTTGTTTCTGCAGATTTCCTACTCCTCGGCAACCAGCCGTGCCGTAGGAAACCGAGGGAGAAGGGGTTGGCTCCAGTGGCCTGAGCCCATTGTTCAGTTCCCAGCCAGCTGTTCTGCAGCTGTTTGCAGTGCAGAGACCTCAGTGATTTGAGCAGAGGGGGTTTCCCAGAGCTTACCCCTGCGCTGGGCAGGAGGTGACAGATGAGGGTGCCCTGTCTGCCTGTGGCCCCTCCGAGGGGATGTGTGTGGGTGTTGTGTAGAGTGCCAGGTGCTTCTCTGGGACATTGTGATAGGATGGAGAAAACTACGGTTTATTTACCCTGTCTAACTGCTCAAATATTTTCTTTCCCTGATTTTTCTCTCTCTGTAAAGTTTATCTCTTCAAGCCAGGGATAAGAAATAAACTGTGGGGGACACTAATGAATTGCGAGAGGGGAAACAGCAAATTCCCCTTTGGGTAAGAGTTTACTGTTCAGGCCTTGACCTTGTTAAAACTTGTTAACTCAATAAAAGTTTGAGTATTTAAAGACAAGCGACTTCTTCCTGCCTTGAGGGGCATAATTAAGTCATTCCACACCCCTTAAACCAGAGCTGTGGGAGGAGGACTAAGGAGCTCCCTATCCTGCCTGCCTACATCAGTCGACAACCTTCCACCTGGGTCATCTCTGTCCTGCACCCCTGAGCCGTGTGGAGCCACTGCTGGGAGAGTCTGGCAGTGATTGTGTGGGAAACCTGCTATTTCCCAACTGCTGGGAGGATGACATTGCTCCTTTTGAAGGGTAGGCAGTTCTTCCATTGGTTGGAATTGTGGTCAAGTGTTTTGTGTTAAAGCAGACTGAATTTCCTGGGTAGAACATGCAACAGAGCTTCACGGTGTGTGTGTGTGCGCTGTGTTCACCCATAAAAATTCCTGTACAACTGTTCCTGTACAACTTAAAAGCTGCAGAGTTATCCCAAATACAGAAACTTGCTGTTTTTCCAGTTTGAAGCGGAGTGTCTGTGCCTACCGAGCTGTAATCGGTACCCACTGGTGTGAATTCTTCTGGAATTGCAGCTCCAAAGATGGACAAATACGGACTTTGCCGTGCCAGAGAGCCCCAGGAGCGCACACACACTGCCCAGCTGTGCAGTTACTCCCAGAGGAGTAACCCTGCTGTGACTGCTTTACACCTGAGTGCTGTGATCGCCTCTTGGCTAGTTAAAAAGCATTTGGCTTAATTTCTTTTCTTCTTTTTTTTGGTTGGATTTATGTTCCCTGGGTGGGCTCAAGGGCTTTGCAGGAGCAATGGGAAGCACCCTGTGCTGTGGTACAGAGCTCTCACAGGCACCACAGCTATTTCCAGTGAAATCCACCATCGTTGGCTACTCCCAGTAAAGCAGCAGGGCTGTTAAAGGCAGTTGTCTCATGAGCAGCTCAACTGCCCAAGCAGAAGTCATGGAGATTCGGGGACAATAATCGTCTTAGTTATCCCTGTGTAAGCTGCCCTGTTTCAACTTGATACCACGGGAAACTCATTGCCTCAGCAGAGACAATTTTGGACGCCGTGTCTTTTCCAGCTGTGCGTGACGAGCGTTCGTCTTGGTTTAAATCTGAGGCCTTCATCAAGGTTATTAGCTCAATGCATGAAAGTACTGGGCAGCATCCTTAAGTACCTTCCAGATGGACTCTGGAAAGGTTATTATGCCGTAATTTGTTTCTATAGCTCCACAAAAGCGGTATTTGACCTTGAGACTATGGCTCTCCTTATTTCCTCTGCTGGCATTCCCAGTGCTCTTGTCCAGACCGGCTTGGTCTGAGTTCAGTGACTCGGAGATAGAGCTGCTGTTTGCCCAGATGAGGAGGATTGCTTTGTGTCACACGTTTCCCTCGTGGTTTTGCCTCTGTTACATGGCTGATAGGTTGGAGGGTGAGAAGCCCTTTGAAACCTTGGCCCAGGGACAGGTGGAAGGGGACAGGAGGTACCTGCTTGTGCCTGCACAGTGGCAGCAGCAAATTGGGCCAGTGACTCATCTTAGGAATAGCTTGACATCGGCAGCTCAGGGGTAGTTAAGTAGTTATTAATTGTTATTGCTAAATAGCTTTGAGTTCAGCAATTGCTAAACAGGATGGACTGATAGCCCAGGGCCTGGGCATTTTGCCAGCAAACAAAGCAAAAGTCTCCCCTCCCTCCCATGTGACAGGGCAGGAAGAGCAGAGTCTTCTGACCCCAGAGCTCATTGCTTCTCCCTGGAAGAGCAGACCCTTCAAGATGTCCCATCTGTGTAGCATGAATTACTGTCACCTTTCAAGGACTCCTGCAGACTAGTCCTCCCAGGCTCCCAGAAACCTGTAAATGACAGGCTGAAAACCACTAGCCCCAGCCCAGGAGAGGCAAATGACAAGGGGTCCGACCAGGCTGCAGTTGGAGAAGTGTCCTGATCAACCAAGGCAGGGCTCCTGGTCTGCTGGGAGTGACTGACAGCTTTGGACAGCTTGTTGTCAGCAGGACTGAGCTTGGCAGGGAAGCGCTGAAATCCTGTTTGCCCACTTGCACGAGTTCAGTTATTAAACACATCAGGAATCCCCATCTGTTTTGTAAGCCTGTCTCTAGAAACATAACCCAAAGCCTGCCTCCTGCAAAGTGCCGTTTGCCTTGGAGTGAAGCTGGAGGGAGCTGGAGCTGTGCAAGCCTTTCCTTCTTTTCGGGGTAAGACTCCTCTGTGGGTTCAGAACAGGTTTGCCGTGGTCCAGGTCTCTTGCTGCAGTGGGCTGTGGTTCATGTACAGGGTGTTTTTGACAAGGGGATGGAGGAGGTGGAGGTGATGTTCTCCTGCTCCCCTTCCCTCACTGCAAATTGTCCTCGTTGTATGCGAACGTTGGAATTTTTTGGTGCCTCTAGAGAGACTTTGACTTTCTGTCTAGAAGCTATTAATTACCTAGACAAGAAAAGCAGAGCATAGCCAATTAATGGCTGCTACCACTTGGACCCGTCTGTCCGACTGATGTGCTGTGAACTAATGAGCAGCTCCTTTCTCTGGGCCACCAGCGAGCCAGAACTCCTCATCAGTGTTCTGGGGAGAAATGAAAGCAGCAGCAATGTGCAGGAACAAATAGCTGGAATTCAGTTATTAACCTGGGCTGAAAATTGACTCTGCTAGTAATTACCTGGAGGATGTTAGGAGGAAGGCCTAGGGGAGGGTTCAGAGCTGGAATTTGACAGACCATCACAAGTGGCTGAGGCGGTGTTACCTCAGTTCCCATCTGGAGTCTGGGGTGCAGGGGTGTGCTGGGTGTGTGGAACAACTGCAGTGAAAACCAGGAGTGAAACGGGTTAGTTTAAAACAGCTCTTCTCCCGAAAGACTCCGTCCTTTAGTGATATTTTATGGCACGGTTGCATTGCGTCTCATATACTTTTGAGTACCTTGGTTTACAGGTCATTTAATTTATTTGCAGGCTTCGTTTCGGTTCCCTAGGGTAATTCTGTTCCTTTGCACGTGTCTTCCTAGGGAGGCATTAAATTGTGCAGTTTGTCATAATAGTTCAGCTTTTATGCTGGCAGTTGGTGCTCTTCAAAGATCCTCGTGTGAAGTTTAGACTCCTGAATCATTAGAGAATCATGAAAGAAAAGGAATAATTTAGAAGGCAAAGATGTTTTGTCGCCTTTGAAAATTGGGAACGTGCGAAAGGAGAAAATGTTTAGTGGTACAATCTGCCTCAAAGAAATTACCTTAGGAACTCCAGAAAATGAATTTCCCTTCTTTATTCAGGATGTAAATAACCGAAAATGTCACTCCTGAGCTGAGTAATTTGTTCAACAAAAGGATCTGGAGGAGATGACTCCCCTCGCTTTCATGAACGTGCCCGAGACATCAGAGGACCTGTCTCTTTAGCAACATGAACTGAAGGGTTTGAAAATCAAATGAGCAGCGTGTTCTGCGCAAAATATATAAATAAATCTCGCAGGTGCCTTGTAATCTACCTTGCCTTCTAAAAGCCATGTTTGTCTGGGTAGCCTGGGCTTTAGGTCAGCTCCTGGGAGCAGCGAGCGGACGCGGCGGTGAGGTGTCGTTACAGCCACGGTTGTTGGTGTGCTGTTTAATGCGCTTGGGAGCGTGGCTGAAATTGCCGTATGCTTACAGTATCATTGTCAGCGAGGAATTGCGTGGGGGGTTTTTTTGATTTAAACTTGCTGGTGTGTGTTTATTCAACTGAGATTAGAGCTGCGTAACAGTTCCAGCGTTTAAGTCCGTGTTTAATGTAGGAGGGGAGGGTAGCTGAAGTGGGAAAGATGGTGTGTAGTGTGAGCAGGGAGGAGAGAGGAGTGGGCTCTGGAGGTGGGGAGAGAAGGAGCTGTGCCCTGGAACAGGCTGCCTGCACTTGCACCGTGGTTAAAACTGCCTGGATCCCATCCCAGGTGGATGTGGCAGCGCGGGGTGAATATTGCAGCATGCCAGGCTGCCAGACAGGGGGTTGGGCAGAAGAGGAGGAGGGTTTGGTTTGTTCCTTTGCGCAGCCCATGTTGCCCCAGCAGATGTGCTTTTTCCTTTCAACTCTTGCATTTCTGTATCTGGAACTTTGGGGTGGACTTCCAGCACAAAATGGGGCATTTTCGGCAGTTTTTCTCTCCCCGGGGTTTTACAGTCAGTTCTGTTAGTCTGCTTTTGCTGTCCTGCACTACTTTTCTTATCTGTCTCCTTTTTGGCATCTGATTGTCACTCCTTTCCTTTCCTTCTCCAGTCTCCTGCCCTGTTTCCCTTTGCAGTCCCAGTGCCCGGGTGGTTTCATGTTTGGTTTTTTTTTTTAATTTCCTCTCCAGGCGTTTCCATTTGTCTTTGCAGATCATCTTCAACAAAGGCCTTGCATGGTCTAATTTGTTTTCTATTTCCAGCCCAGACTTAAAATAACTCCTTTGTTCCATGAATGGCCTGTGCACGGATCCAAATCCCACCTCCCCCCCTCTTTTTTTTTCTTTTTTTTTTTTATTTTTTTTTTTCCCAGTGTGGGTTTCTGTTTCACTGTTCCTTGTCACTATCTTTAATTACTCGAAGTGTCCCTTTTGGGCGTTTAGGCTGCAGCTGGCAGTCGGGAGCTGTGGGTTGCGTGTGGCCGTGTGCGTGCTGGCTGTCCCCGCTTCCCTCGGAGCAGCCTGGGAATGGGTTTGCAGGGCTGTGGGTGCCTTGGCACGGGAGCAACGATGCTGTTGCATAACAGGAGCAGCTCTGCCATCACGTCCCTGCTGACAGGCTCGCTGCTCCAAGAGCCATGCGTTGTCTGCGTGGTTTACCAGTCTCAACTGCAAAGTCGGGAGGTGCTTGTGTTTTTTAGGTTAATTTGAAGGGGGGAATCCAACGATGGGAGTAGGGAGACTAAAGGAGAAGAAGCACATTAGGAGCGGATTTGAAAAGTAAAGACTCAGACTGGCCATGTTGGTGCTGACCTGAGGCTGGAGCCATGGCCAGGCTGGCCCTTGGTGTGTGGCATGTGCATTTTAATAAGACAATGTCCCTGCAGCTGGGGATTGATGGCCAAGTGCTCCTGCAAAGAGAAATGGGTCAGTCTTGTTCTTTTAAGTACATACACGTCCCTCTGGGAACCATCACAAGGAGACTTGCGGCCCCTCTCCTGCGGGCTGAGATGTATTTAAAGCACGTGAAATCCCCTGCAAGTGCTCCCCTGACAAGGAGGAGTGCTGGGGCGGGTGCGCAGATGTCTCATCGGCTCTTGGGGAATCAGATCCTCCCGCTGTGGGTTGGGGTCTGAGCAAGGGCTGTCAGGGACAGGAATCACAGTGCACTGTCAGCATGTCCTTTCCAGAAGCATCAGGCTGGGAGCAGCTGGCCCGGCAAACCTGCTTTTCGGAATGCTACTGGGAACGGGGCTGGCAAAATCCAGCGCTCTGACCTTGCTCTGTGCCGCCGCGGTGCCAAGGTCTGTGCACAAATGCTGGCAAAGGTTATCTTGGGGCAGAGCTAAATGTGGGTCCCATGCCCAAAATAGCTTGGAAAGATTGAAAAGGAGAAATACAAGTGGCAGATCCTGCTTTGTGGCTTTGGGCAGTGATAGGAGCAGGGCAGAGAAGTCATCTTTCGTCGGGGCTTGGAACCGGTTCTGTGTGGAGCCATGCCGTGGCTGGGAGAGCTGATGCAGCCTGATTGCAGCTATGAGACAGCAAACCAGGATGAGAGACTTCACCTCCTGAGCTTCTGTCATCCCCTCCATGGCCTTAGGGGCCCGTTGTACCTTCTTACAAAGGCAACACCCTGCTCTGAGCAACTCTGTCATGGTGCTGCAAGGTCCCTTCTTCCCCCAGATCTGCTGCTGTAATTGCTTGTGCATCCGCACCATCGGTCAGGCAAGGAAAAAATCTAGTTCAGAAGTCATCTGGACAAAAGAGAAGAGGGAGGAGAGCTTTGCCAGCAGGGAATTGGACAAGAGCTGTTGTGGGTACTGATGTTGAAGGAGCTGCTAAGAAAACTGCAGGGTCTGACCATTGTGTGCAGGGTGCTGCCAGTCTGGCGTGACTTCTGTACTCCTCCAAAGCAAGGAAAATGTTTTTGGATCACATGCAGGTACCAGCCTTGATCCCTGGAGTTGAAATAACCTCTCTTTCATGCCACAGAGCTCAGGATGTGCCTGATCTTTCCTGTTGGCCTCGTGCTGCAATGTTAATGTAAAACCTCTGTGCTCTGCTGTGATTGAACTGTGGATTCCCGGGCTGCAGACATTGACATTGTCGTCTTTGTTGCTCTGATTAGAGCCCTAAATTTGTGGCAGACGGCCTGCTTCCCTCTTGAAAGGACTTCATAGATACAGTGCATACAAATATTTGTGTATAATGTCAACTGTCTTCCAAGAAAATTTCATGCATGTATTGATTGGACAGATCCATTAACGTTACGTTGTGGCGCATTTCTTAGGAATGTCTCTCTACCCCTTTTCATCGCATCTTAATTATTTCTGCTTCCACTAGCCCTTTAAAGCAAGAGTGAGTAAATCTCTTAGCTGCTTTTCAGGTCTGGTTTTGATCTAGAGCTGCACGTCAGTGGGGTGGAGGCCGACGAGCAGTGCACTCCTCTGTGCCACACACAGCTGGGTGCTGGGGTTTTTTAGGTTGGTTGGACTCTTGGAGGTGCATGTTACAGCTCAGTATTAATTAACCATCATTACAAAGGTCTCCTTAACTTCTGTTTCAAAATACACGAGTTGACTGGAGGATATACACCTTTTGTTTCTTGAGGAGGAAAATTGTCGTGTATTTAGCATTTGATTGAAGATGACTTTGTTGTTTTTTCCAAAAACTGCATCATTTAATGTAATTAAACACAAGCTTTGTTGTCAATACTCTTCAGTTAAGTGCACTGGTGAGTGCCAACAGCATTTCTCTTATTTACCGTGTCTGCATGGTGTGGTGGTACTAGTTTTTGCCTTTTAATGAGGGGTTTTGCAGTCATTTTGTGGGCTGCCTCTTAACGTCTTCTGTAGACCATCCATGGACCGTAGACCACAAGTTGAGTAACGTTACTTTGGACTTGGGAAACAAAATATTCTGTTAATCTTATTTCAGCATGTCCTTGCTGAGAAAAAAAAAAAAAGTGTATTTTGAACTTGAGCCATGTGTTTTCATTGGGATCTTTAAAACTCCTCTGAGAACAGATGAACCGGTATTTTCTGTGAGCTGGGAGTGTCTTGTTGTTCTCACCTTTCAGATGGATGAACTAAGGCACGGGGTAATTACAGCAACTGGCCCACATTTGTGTTGTGCCAGTGAAGGCAGGGACCTCTCCTGGGAATCCTGCTCTCCCTGAGGAGGATTTGTCCAGAACAAATCAGAAAGGTTGTCTCTAACTTTGAAGAGCAACAAGTGTGTTGAATGGTGTTAATTAATTTTTTTTTTTTGCAGCTGGATTTAATTGCAACCCCCTTCTTTTAGACCTGCAGGGGTTTAGCAGGGTCCTGCCTGTATCAGTGTAGGCTTTGCTGTGGTAGGGAGCTGCCCTGAAGGTTCTGTGCAGCCCTGTGCCCAGGTGCTGTGGGCTGGGAATCCAGAGGTGACTGCAGGGCGTTGTGGACTCCTCTGCGCCCCTCTTTCGGATGTGAATGTGCTTGGCCCAGTGCTGTGCACCCCGTTAGCACAGGGACACTGCTGGGAGCTGGCTGGTGCTGGGGCAGAGCTCCTTGGCACGTGGGCCAGCCTGCAGCAACGTGCTGTGGCTTGCAGTGTGCTTTTGTGGTGTGAATTGGGAGAACAGGTGACGGGGAAACAATTTTAGGTGGTAAATGGCACGTGGAGAAACAGCAGAGCAGGGTGGTGGCAGGGGGAGGATGGGGGAGTTTTGAAGGCTTCAGCAGTGGGGAAGAATCCTGTGAGTCTTTCAACAGGTGAAAATAAACAGGTACAGGAGGTTCCATGGGCACTCGCCTCCTCTGCAGGTTCATGTTGTAGCCTTCCTTCTGGTTTTGGTGATAACCTCCAGCTTTCTCCTGTTCCTAATCAGAGCCCATAAATCTCCTGGTACCTTGTGCTGTAATGGCTAATGCTGGTCTATGGGTAAAACACTCTCAGATGGAGACTCTAACTGGGGGGGGAAATACCTTTCCTGTGAGACAATGTCTGTTCTTCATCAAAATCAGTTGAGAAAGTAAGAACTAAACAGTTTGATTTAAAAGATTTAAAGAGCCTGGCTGCACTCTCTCTCTTAACTTCCATTAATCTGTTCCTATTGTGCGTGTTCCTCTCTTAAAAACAATTAATGAAGAGGTTTGGAGGAGGAGGCACCCCAGTGTCTTTTGCTGGGAATAGGTGGCCTGGTGGTGTCCCAGCTGCACCCAGTGAAGGGCACCAGTGCATGCCCTGCAAGATGTGCTCCCACTTTACCCCCCAGTGGGAGCACCCATACCCTTTCTGTGTGCTGGTCATGGGCCCTCCTCCCCGGAGCAGAGCTGGGCACGTGGAGTGTAAAAATGGGACTTGAGGTGTGATCTGAGGCATCTGTGGAGCTGCCCCGGTGCTTTGGGGACCTTGTTTGGCTCCAGCTCAGTCCTACTGTGGCAGAACCATCCAGGGCCTTGTGCTTGCGCTGGCATCTTGCTGGTGACCTGCTGCTTGCAGATGTGGAAATGCACGGACAGTGCTTCTCTCCTGTTTGCAAGGACCATGTGATTTTTTACTTTTGTCTTCCCAGGGCTTGTAACAAGAAGCCTCAACAGAGGCAGAGGTGGTTTGCTGCCCTTGTTAAGGAAAAAATCCTTTTATGCTCCTGCTAGCTTGTGATTAATGCAGGACACGGCTCACAGACACTGTGCCTTGGTGCAGGAGGGTTTTGTTGGCCCCCTGTATTTTCATCCTGTGTCTGTATTCCTCTAGTAGAGTTAACCTTTTTTTTTAGTTGTGCAGACCGAGGCAAAAAAGCTTTTAAATTGTTTTAGAGCTCGATACCGTGTGGCTTTGCACCTGGTGCTGTGTTTTAAGCTGAACTGCTGATCTGAAGAGTTTAAAAAAAAAAAAAAAAATCCCATTTCTTTTACTGTAGACAGCTGCCTCAGCATGGTCAGGTCTACCTGCTGTGCTTCCAGGAAGCCTTGGCTTGCTGAAAGCTGCCAGGGACTCTGGGTTGGAGTGTGTGCATGTATGTGTATAACATATTTATACATATTTACATGGTGTAATTAACTTGTAGGTGGCCGTAAGCCAAGATGTCCGAGTTCGAATCTGTTATTGGGAAAGTACCTTAAATTACTGCAGAACCCTCTGAGCTTTTGGAGCCCTCCAGAGCCCCATGCACGTGTCCTTGGCAGCTGCAGGGAGGGTTTGCCCCTAGAGCAGCACTTGGGAGAGCTGGGAGGGTGCTGGTGTCTCCTGGGAGGATGCTGCTGGTGTCCCTGGAGGGTGAGCAGGGCGGGTTTTGAACCACATGCTCCTGGCACAGCCCCCAGCCTGAGGTGGGAATCGGTGATTAAAATCCCATCCAGTCGGAAGCAGGAGGGGAAGTGGGACAGTCATTCTGGAAGTATAAATACGCGTGTTCTGGGTGCCTCTGAATTCCCCCGCATGCACAGGGGCTTTCCTGCCCGGGCTGGATTGCACTGAGCACGCCAAGCTCTTGCATGGGGAGGCTGTCTGCTCTGGGATGAGGGTCTGGCTGCTCCCTGGGGTGGCAGGTAAGGTGCCCTGGGGCTCAGCAGGGCTCTGTGGGTCCAGAACTGGGGGGGAATCCCATCTCTTGTGCAGGCAGCGAGCTGAAAGCAGCAGGGACCTGGTTGTCCCTTTGCACCCTGCCTCGAGAGCTAAACCTTGTCCTTTTCCGTTTGCCGCTCGGTAAAATACCTTTTTCAAAGAGACTCACCTGACCCTCATGAGGAGCGTGGTGATGTCTTTGTGTGTCTGTCATCCTTAGGCTTCACGGGGATTTGCTGAAAAGATGATTTCTGTAAGATTTGACCTCTGCATGAGAGGACCTCCCTGGGCTGCTTTTCCCCTGTCGTGCCTGGCTGCCAGGGACCGTTGTCTTGGTTTGGTTTTATTTCTGGCTGTGAGGCTGCAGCGGTGCCGGCAAACCAGGGAGGCAGCCCTGTGCCTGCCTGCAGCAGATAGCGAGGGGTTTATCAGCACGGGCTCATCTGTGGTCTCACAGAAGGGAAAAGAAATACAAAAAGAAAAACTTCCTCTTTCTTTATTCTTTCCCCCCCCCTCGTCTTTCCCACCCCCTTTTTGGTTTTTGTACACGCCAACTGCTGTTTCAGTTGAAATTGCGTTGGTTGGGGCTGGCTGTGCTCCCCATGCACAGAGACCACAAGTGTGGGGTGAGGCTGCTGGGAGCACTGGAAGTTTCCTTTGCTGTTCCTGGTGTGCTGCTGGAAGAGTTTGATACTGCCAAAAACCTTGCACAGATCCACACATCACACGTACCTGCACTGGGGAGGAGGCGTGCGAGCGTGCGCAGCGTTGGGTGGGATGTGGAATGGGTCCCAGGGAGCTGGGGCCGTCCCTGCTTGGGATCAGTCCTGATAACATCTCCTGACCCAGGCAGGCAGCAGTGGCAATTTATGCCTTGTGTAACTAACTTAATTTGGGAATAATAGTTAGTGCACCTCGCACTGGCAGCGATGAAGGGCAGCATTTAGACCTTTGTTTCTTTTTCATCGTAATCCAGACAGAAAACGGGAGGCTTAAAATCGTCACCAAGCAAACAGTGTGAAGTATCTCTAAGTAACTTGTCAATCTCTGCTTGAGGCCAAGAGGCACCTTCCCACTTCCTTGGTTTTCCTGATTTTGTTGCAGCTGCTAAAGGAATTGCAACAGGTTGTACAGGAGTGAAGGCGTGGGTGGCAGGCGTTTGTGAAAATACCCTCGGGGCTGTGGTGTGTTCTCTGGCACTTGGTCCCTGTCATGCAGGTGGCACTGGAGGTGTGTGACATGCTTTAGTCCTGGGTTTTATTTTAGCTTTGTGGATGGGCACAGCTGCAGGCGGGATCAGTGCCTGGTGTCCCTCCTGCCATTAGATCAGGGCTTACCTCAGAGGGCCGCAGAAGTGGCCGCAGCTTGGAAAGAAGAGCACTGGCATGTGAGAGTGTGGATGTTGAAAGGGATGGGCTGGGGAGGGACCTTGTGCCTTTCTGGACCTTGTCTTGAAATGCCAAAACTCTAGGCTGTGTTTTTGGAAACCGAGTCACCCTGCAAAAAATGCTCATCTCCAAGAGACTCGGAGATCAACAGGACCCAAAGACATAGCTGGCAGTTTGGCTTCCTGGTCCTGCTGGTGGTGGGTGAAGGCTTTCCGGGGAAATCGGGTGGGATAAATTTGTGAAAATCTTATATTCGGACTTCCTGTGATAGGAGTAATCTGCAGAAAGAACTTAGCAGTGGGGTTTACCAAATGGAAAACGGGGCTGCTGGGGAATTGCGAGGGCACTGAGGTTTTGGTGACGGCCCGAGGCCTGACGCTCGGTTGTCTCACAGGACTGCGGTTTTGAATTCTAACCTGCTGCTTTCCTGCTTCCTTCCAGCTACTACGCGACGTGGAGAGCACACACACGATGAAGAGGAGCTCTCGGCTCTCCTAATCCTTTGCTGGTGATTTGGAAGCAGCCCCCTCCACGCCTGCTCTTTGGCCATGTCTGGCTCCACGCAGCCCGTGACGCAGAGCTGGCGCGCGGCCGAGCCGCGCTACCCCCCGCACGCCATGTCCTACCCGGTGCAGATCGCCCGGCCACATGCGGTAAGGACGAGGCTTTCCTTCCCTACCTGTGCTGCTGCGTGTCCCTGACAGCGACCTGTGCCTCGGGGGCCTGGTGCACTCTGCTAAAAAAGGGCCGGTGAAAAAGGCGAGGGGACGGGGAAATCCGAAATTTGGAAATCCGAGCGCTGTTTGCTGTCTGCATCGTGGGTACAGCCTCGAATGCGCTCCAGGGACCAGGGATCCAGGGTTATATGGCAGATAAAGGGGTGGTCCTTGAGGGTCAGGGTGCAGTAGGGATGGGGAGAGTGGTGCAAAGGGGTAAATATAAACCAGGGAGACTAATGGGGTTACAGGGTTGGAACGCTGCGGCAAAACTAACCCAGTGGGGTTCAAGGGAAAGAACAGCGTTGTGGGAAGGGTACATATATGGTGGACGAGGCTGAACAGACATAAACTTAACAAACCAATAGAGCAACGAAACCTAAGAAATGTTAACGTGTGGCTGCAAAGGCCCTTGGGAGGAAAGTTTTTCTCACCCTAAGCAAAAAGGTATCTCCACACACTGCCCACTCGCAGGGTGGGAGCCATGTGGGTGTCCCCAGTGCTGGGGCGGCGGTTCAGCTGCGCCGGTCACGGACGTGGCTGTTACAGAGAAATCAGACCATTTCCGTGCCTGTGGTACGGGATTTCACTGTTCCTCTCTCATGGGATCCTCTTTTGTTTCTCCATATGGTGCTTTCAGTTTTTCTCTCCCTTTCCAGCCTTTTCCTAAGCGCTTGCTGTGGTGGTGCTCGTGGGCTCTGGCTCATCATTTCTGGGCACTGTGTCCTGTTTGTCCTCCTGGCAAGAGCACCCTTGGTTGGGTGCAGCACCCAGCCTGGGGGAAAAGGGGAGGGTTTGACCATTCTTGTGGAGCAGGTGCCCTCCAGCCCCTTTTGGCATGACCATTCCTTGGCACTGGATCACAAGGGAAGGACCATCCTCTTCTAAGTGTGGGCTCGCTGCTTCCCAGGGAACCCAGTCCTTGGTGCTCACACCCACAGGAGAGCTCTTCTGGTTCCCAGGCAAGCTGCTGAGAGTGACCCTGCCTCCTGCCCTCTGTTAGCAGACCTGCCTCTTTTTATGCAGCTCTCCTGGGGAGCAAAAAGATGACTGAGCTGCTGAGTTTTCCATTTTATCCTTCCCCCGTTTCCCCTCCTCTTAGTCTTGACCTGTAATCTTTTCTCTTCTTGGATCAAGGCATAAGCTGGAGATATTTTTTTTTTATTATTTTTTGGCTCTGTCTTGTTGAATGTACCAGAACTCACAGAGGTTAATTCACCTGGATCCAGCCTCTCCTTTCTGTGCTGTCTCACTCATGCCTGTGTTTGCTCATCCCGGCTGGGTGAATGTTTTCAGTTTAAGCCCTTAACGGAAGAAACTCTTCTTAGTGGAACAGCTTTAGTCAGCTCAGGCTGCTTAAAGGAATCTTATTAGGTGCTGGAGTGTGGCTCCCACTTCCAAGGGTCTTTGGAACTGCTTCTTGGTGGGTCATAGCGAGGTGGAAGGTGCCTGAACCACAAGTCAGGGAGGAGACCTTGTCTGGGGGTTACGTTTGACAGTGACAGCTGCTGAATGGTCACATTCAGTCTGTGCTGGTTTTAGTGTACGACTTGAGAGCCTGGAAACCCATGAAATGCCAGTGGAGGGCTGAAATTCCCTCATTTGCCCTCTTTGCCTGGCTTCAGCGGAGTGGCATGGGGAGCAGAGCCGGAGCTTGGAAAGGCTTTGAAATAGAAACGTTAAGGAGGGCGCGGGACGAGCTCTTGGCTGCGTTTGCTGGCTCATCCACATCGCTCGGGGCCTGCGTGCTGCTGCACAAAGGAGCTTTTCATCCTGGGTATGAGACACGCTGACCTGGTTCGATTTATGGGAGCTTTGCTTCCATCAGTGTGAGCGTGTTTGTTTGGGGGCTGGAACATAACCAAGAGCATTTGTCTCAAAAAGAAAATCCCAGTTCTCTTTTTATCAGAAACCCGAGCGGGAGGAGGATGCGACCAGGTGAGCGCGATCTGCAGTTGTTGCAAGACTGTGGTTTAAAAGCAAACCAAAGGAACCTCAGTCTGCAGTGTGGAGGCTGATTTTAAATGAGTGTGAATGGCTCCTGTCCTTGGGGTGCTGAGCCCTTCTCTCCTGCAGAATTCCAGCTGCTTCCCCTTGGTGCTGCGACAGCAGCATGAGCAGAGCAGGGCAGTTGTTTGCAGTGGGCTGGAGCTGTGGGTTTCTACAGCCTGCAGTGAACACTGGTTTTGTTCTGTTGTATTAATGTTGGAAGAAGTTGCTGGCATTCCCTTCTAGAAGCTATTTTTACAGGCACATGTAATCACCCAAAGTAACGCGACACCTTTCGGGTGTCTGGAGGCAGGAGAGGTCCAAGCTGAGATTTTTTTTTTTTTTTTGGATGGAAAGCCAGAAGACTCCTCTGGGCAGAATCGTGCCAGCCCCACACAATCCGACGCACCTTGCCTGTGCTGGGAGGGTCGGCACAGTGTTTCTGGAAGCGTGTCCCTGCATGATCTGCCCCGCCGCTCTCAGCTGTTCACAAACACGTGTCTCTTGCTCGGCGGCGCCGTGAGCTGGAACCTGGCCATGGCTCTGGGGCTGGAGCTGGTCTCTGGTGGGATTGCTTGGGAGAGGAGAGCCCAGCTCCTTTGAAGTTGCTGCGCTGTTTAATATTAAAAGTCAGCGGTATTTGCTTGCATGTCTTGGCCAGGTCAGTTTTGTCATGGGGTGTGTTTGCACAGTGAGAGCTTGTTTGGAAGAAACCAAGGGAGGCCAAAACCAACCCGACACTAACATGTCTTGCATCTAATTAAATTTTGGTTCTGGTTTGTTGCGTTCCAAGACATCCTTCCCTGAGAGCTGGGAATTCGTCAGCTCAGGGATCCTTATCCTGGTGGTGGAAACGCCCTGGGTCACCTCCTGGGCGCGTGTGCAGGGCTGAGCACAGCAGGGCTGCAAATGCTATTATAATATAAATAAATAATCACAGCTCAACTGTGACGGTCGCACCCAGGGAAATGCGGCGCGGTAGGAATGCTGAGCTCAGAAATGAGCCGTGACATTATTTTAGGCTTGGAGACACTTTATGAAAAGTGATTTAAAGGATTGCAGCTGTTTGATTTCACAGATGAGGCAAGTGAGAGGGGATGTTGTGAAGGAGGCAGGAGGCAGTGGGAGCAGGCTGAGGGATTTTTCTTCTCCCATCATAAAGCCCAAGGGAATATCCAACAAAATGGGGGGGAAAAAAAAAGAGTGCATTTCAAGTAAACAAACAAAAATATGCTTTGTACATATGGGCACCTCCTCCCAGCAGCATGTTCCACGAGCTACTGCTGAGTTTGGAGCTGGCAGAGACGATCCAGTACCGGTTGAGTGAGGCTGTTTGTTGTCTGGTTTCACTCTTGGTTGCCAGCTTTGGGCACGGCTGTGAACCCGTGGGTCTGACCCAGACTGAGCTCTCTGCCATGGCTGACGCAGCAGACGGGCTCTACCACAGGGTAAGCAACATACTCAGGTGTCTTCCTCCTCTTCCTCCTCACTGGGAGATACCTGCTCCCAACAGCACTTGGGAAGGCTGGGTGTGAAAACGGCGCTGAGTTTTGTAATGACCACGGATTTAATTCTGTCTTAGTAGACAATGACTTGCAGAAAGCTTTGACAAATCAACATGATTTTAACGGGAAGAAGGAAGCTTAGTGAAAAGGTTCTGGTTTGTTTGACTTTCTTGAAGTAAAACTAAAATCTCCAGTAATCAGCAGTTTCATCTTAAGGGCACGGAGTGGTTCTTGGCCAAAGTGCAGGGAAAACATTTCTGTTTTCCATATTCATTAGCTGTAATGTTGGGGTGCGCAGTTGACTTCTGTCATGTTCAGCTTGGAAACAGAGGAATTGTTTGAATGCTCCGTGACCTTTAGCTAAAGGTGAAAAAACACATTACTTACGCTCTTAACCTTCTAATGTGTCCGAAGTTCATGCTGTCTCAAAGGAAACTTTTGCATGAAGGATATTCATTTTCAGGCAACCTGCAGATACTTTCTGTAAACAGATCAATTTTCCCACGTAGTGCACGTCCCCCTTTCTTTTTAAAACCTCCTCATGATCAATATTCCCTGGGAACAGAAGGGTTCCCCTCTTCCTCCTGTGTGAATCCGGTTTCTGGCTGTGACCTCCTTACCAGGCTTCCTGCTCCTGTTAATGCCCTGACATTTCAGAGCAGGAATGGTGTGGCTTTGGATGTAGGCTGGGCTTTCCAGGAGGGTGGTATCGGGTGTTGGAAATGCCGGGGGTTGGGGCACACAAGGTGTCCTCAAGCAGCAGCCTCTGTGACAAAACACCTTCTGCTTTTGGGGTGCTTTTATGTACTAGGGATGCTAAGCAGGATTAGGGATTGGTAGGTTTGGGGTGTGTACACACTCATATGAAATTGGTGCTCCATCATCACTTGAATTCCCCTTTGTGAGCGCTTTGCCCTCCCTACGAAACAAGAGGCTCATTTTGCCTCGTTCCTGCTGTTTGCTCCCATTACCTGCACACAGCTTCATCTGGGATGGAAAGGTGAGCTTAACCCCTCCTCAACTCCTCTGCTCCAGCTTTGAGACCGTTGTGCTTTTCCCGTGCCACCTCTCCTGCCTGGGAGCAGCTCAGTAGTTCCTTCATTAAGCTCCCCATTGGCAAAACAGCCCTTGTGCCGGAGCGTCCCGGCCCCATCGCTCGTTTGCTTTGGCCCATGATAAATAACTTCCTTGTCTGCGTGAACCAGAGACAAGAGGTTGGTGCAAACTTGCGTGTTGATTTGGTGTCCAAGCCAAAAGGTGGCCTGGGGGGAATCGAGTGCCTTCCCTGCCCAGACTCCTCCTCCCAGCAGTAAAGAGCAGGGCCAGTTAAATCCAGTGTCCTGCTGTGGAAGGTGCTGTCGGGAGGCGTGGGCTCCGGGGATGGCAGGAGCTCTCTCCTCTCCGTGGTGACATGATTGGGGTGGCACAGCGGCGCCAGGTAAGCCTGCACAGGGGCACTGCACTGTGTGTTACTGCTGCTCTTCCTTGGAGGAGTTCATTCACACTTTTCTTTCCTGGGAGCAAAGTGCTGGTCTGTGTCAGTGGTCCAGGAACTGGCGAAATGGGAGAGTTTACGGTGCAGCCCCTCCGAGCACAAAGAACAACCTCCTGCTACCAGCTGAGCGAGGGGCGTCCTGAATTCTGCCTGCTGGGCTCCAGCTAATGTTTTAAGGAACGACCTGAAAATAAGAGACATGCCTTGGAAATACTGACTCTGATCAGGTCTGTCACGAGAGCTCAGCGCTATCTCTCTCGAGGACCTTTCCAGTGACAGATTGCATTAGCTCTGAGCAGCTCAGTGGTGGATTTCGGAAAATTGGCTTTCTGCTCTGGGACTGAGGGAACATGGAGGTGAAAGAACAGGACACCTAATTCCCTGCCCTAGGGTCTCCCTCCCATTGCTGGGAAGAAGTTGGCTTACAGCAGTTTGTATTTAAATCTTGTTTTCCCTAGGATACAGCCTTTATCCAAAACACTTCTTTTACTTCAAGCTACAGTAAACTTCTGTGGTTGCTCCCTAATCTTCTTTTTGGACATGATTCGATGCAGAAGGTGATGCTTTGCTTTTGGTTGATCTCAAGATTGTAAATCCACAGGGGAAGAAAGAACTTTCACTGCTTATGTGGTTTGGCAAAGCCACTAAAGCCACTTTTGGAGCCTTTTCCTGTGCTTCAGGCCTGACTCTGATTGCGCTGCCCCACCAGCCCCTGGAGGCACCTTCTGCAAGACTGGGGACTTTTGCTGGTTGTCATCGTCACAGCATTTATTCAAAATACTGAGCAAGTGAAGGATTTGCTGTGGAGGTGTAAGGAAGAGTAGGAGAGAGTAGGGGACACGGAGAGCTGAAAGGATCCTACGTGGACCCGCAGATAGGTTGTGGGTGTTGTACAGGAGCAGGTGTGGTAGGAGGTGGCAGGAGCCTGTGCTACAGAAGAGACAGGATGATGAGCTAAATGTCCTGGTGCCTTTTAAGGCAGAAAGTTTGTGTTTGTTGAGTGAGGAGAGCTGCTCACCCTGGATGGCTTCAGGAAGCAGAGCACCAGGCGTGGGGGCTGGAGGAAGGGCAGACGGGTCATTCCCGACTCAAAGGCGCCTGGATGCGACTGGGACAAAAGTCTTGTGATGGAGAGAGGCTGAAAAGCAGCACTGTAGTGGATGTGCTGCTGCTCTGTGGGCACCTCTGGCTGCCGGGGAGAGGGCTGGCTCCAGCACCCGGCACCGGTCAGATGACCGGGAAGCCACAACAGCTGAGAGCTGTCCTCACCCAGACGTGACTTCTCCATGAATGGCACATTCAGACAGGGCAGCCAAGCACTGCTGGCAGCCCTGCTTTGCTGGAGAGGTGGGGAGAGGGCATGGAGAAGGGTGCAGTGCTGTGCAGCTGGTACAGGCACTTTCAGCAGCCGTGGCCTCGGTGCAGGGATGGCAGCAGGAGTCAATGCCTTCCAACGAGGGGCCACACGCGGTGTGGTCACCTCCTAAAACAAAAGGCCAAGTCAGCAGCTTCTGAGAGATGGATGGCAGTGAGACTGTCTCAGAACAATAAGGGCATTTGTCTTTTCAGCACATGTTGCGTCGCTGTAGGCAAGATAAAAATGCATGTATTCAGCCAGGTTTTTATTACTGACCTTATCTTCAACAGGGGAGCTGATTGTGGAGGAGTTATTGTTTGGTTTATGTTGCTGAGATTTTTTTTTTCTTAAATTTGCAGTGAGCTCCTCACAGGGTTTTGGGGAGGGAGCTGGGCAGACGGCATTGTGCTTGTGGCAACCCGTTTGGATCAATAATCACCTCCTTTGCACTTCGGAGGAGGTTTTTAGCAGCAGAGGATGGTTCCTCTGGGCTGGGGAGGCTGAGCGTGGTGGGTTGTGTCCCACACTGGTCTCCTCACAGCCCGAGCTGCATCTGGACCTTATGCAGTGACAGCTCTGCTACCACACTGGTTCCTCCCAAACCTTTCCCCTTCCTCTTACCTTGGAGAATTGGCTTTGGGAAAAATTATTTTCTTCAGGCGAATACTAAAAAGTGCATTTCTTGGTCTGGTGAGCAAACGCTGTGCTGCCAGTGCCAAGGGGTATCCAGGCACCAGAGAACTTTTCCTTTTATTGCTAAAATAGGTCACGCTCACTGCTGGCAGAAAGAGATGCTAGGCAACTTCTTTTTCCAAAGTCGAGGGTGTGCAGAGCAGGGGTGGGCCACCATCCCTTGTCTCTGACAAAGCCACCAGGGTGGTGGCCATGCTGCTTTGTCCACCGCACAGATTAATTGCTGGATGATCTGAGGCCCTGGCATGTTCCAGGTTGGGATGTGCTGCTCCACGCTGGCTGTGTGGTTCTGTGGGTGCAGGAAGCTCAACAACCCCCTGCTTCCCCAGGAGATGGGGTGGCTTTGCAGTCCAAAGCTGTGTGGTCACGTCTTGGACATCATGTTGGGCTGCTCTGGGCCGTGTGGAAATGCCAGGGCAGCAGCTGTAGAGTGTCCAGCTGTGGCTCTGTGTGCAGCCAGTGCCACAGTCTGCAGGGCAGCAGCCCTGTGCCATCACCCATCACTTCCCCTGTGGTTAACCGTTCCCAGAACGGCACGCGAGCTGCTCGCGAGCAGCGGGGACAGACCAAGCATCCTTTGTGAGATAAGGGGCAGTTCATGAGAAGTGAAATAAACAGGGATGCTTTGGCGTTGTTTTTTCTCACTGTTTGTGCCACACCGCTGTTAGTGGGCCTCATTGAATGTTTCAGCAGAAACAGCACGTTGTTAGGAAATAAAAATTATTTCCCTTACAACGCTGGGCGAGCTTGTAAGGAGCGGCCCTAATCCACGACGGAGGTGGCGAGGAGCTGACATTTGCTCCTCGAGGAGCGTGTGCAGTGCCCAGGCCTGTTTGTCTGCCTGCCAGAGGTGACGAGGACGGCGTGGGGCAGTCACTGGGCGAGCTCTGCCGTGCCGGGGAGCTCCGCAGGTGCGCCCGATGCCGTGATTCGGGGCGGCCGCAGCGCCTGTGCCGCTCTCCGCCGGGGAGCCGGCTCAGCTGGCGGATGTGGTGGCTGACCCCAGGCTGCCTCTCCTCGGCGTCATGGCAAAACAAGCACCCGTGGTTTTTAAGCAAAGCTGTCTTACACCGAAACTCGGCGGGGAGCTCCCGGTTGCTTTCTCGCTTGAGGACGTGGTAAGCAACGAGGACGGATCTCGTGCTTGAGCTGTGCTGCAGGCTCTCCTCTGGCTGCACTCTAGCTCTCCATGGGTCTGCTCCAGAGCTCTTTTCCAAGGAAGCCAGAAGCGCTGGGTGCTTGTACTTGTTTTTCTGCTGGTGGGAGGAAGAGAGGAGGAGCAGTTCGCCTTTCTGTTGCAAGACCAGCTCCAGGCGTCCTTTCTGCAAGCCTCCTACCTCTGAGGTCTTCTCCTCAGAGGCTAATTCCTGGAGCCGTGGGGAGGCCGTCTGGATGGAGCAGTCAGTAGATGTCTGTGTGGATGTGCTTGGTGCTGGGAGTGCAGGGTCACAGGTGCTGTTGGCTGTGGCACGGCATTGTCTGTTTGCTGCGGGTCAGCGCCCGGGGGTGCTTCCAGCATCGCTCTCAGACCTCCCCTTCTTCCTCCTGCTTGGAGATCAGGCAGCCAGCACCCAGCAGCTGCAGGCAGGGGAAGGAGAAATGAAGCACACCAGCAAGTGCACGTGTCCAAAACAGAAAGCGAGAGAGGCAGAACGGCTGCGCCGCTGCCTGCAGTTGTTGGCTTAGGGTGGGGGGTACCCTGAGGTCGGGGACAACACTGAAGACTTTGCTGGAGATTTTATGGTAGGTAAGGCAGCAAGCTGGAAGCTTTAAAATAATTTTAAAAGGTGGGGGTGGTGAGGAAGCTTCTTCCTTCTCCATTCCGTTGGGCTTACTCTGTGTGTTGCCAAGAACTTTTCTGTAATGCTGTGTTCAGAAGCGTGGCTTTGAACAGTTTGATTAGCAAATCTAAATGAGCCTGGTAGTTTGGGGTAGAAGGATTTACCAGGAAGGGGATGGAAACAGTGTTCTTGGCAGTGCCAAATCAAGGGATAACACAGAAGCCTTGAGACTCAGGGTGCCTTCCCTGGCTCTCCCTCCCAGCACCCCACACAGGAGCAGCAGGGATGTGTCCCACTTTCCTGGTGGACAGCAAAGGATACTTTCGGTCCCTTAGGCTGGGCCTAAGTGCCTCTTCAGTCTGCTTGCTGCATGAAAAAATGTGTTTTAATGAGGCCACTTTTGGGTCTTTAGCATTTCATTTGTCTAAAGATTTGCCTGCTGCTGCCCTGCTCTGCTGGGGTCACTTGTGGTGGTGCCGTGGCGCTCTTGGTGTCTGTCTGGCCTTGGAGATGCTGCTGGTGTTGGCCTCCTCCCCACAAATCTGATTTGCCAGAGCCCCTGACTATCCATGGTCTTCCTGCTTCTTTGATTTCTGTCGTGACGCTTACTGAATTCGTGAAATCTGCAAAGCTTCCCAAAGTACATCCATGTGGGAGCCCCTGAACCACAAGGAGCAGCAGGAGAGTTGATGCTAAAGGAGGAAAGTCCTTACTGGAGGCACTTGGAGATCTGAAAGGTCTGGAGAGGGTGCTCTGGCTAATCAGCAGATTTGTGGGGTGGGAGGAAGGTTTGCAGAGGGCAGGAAGAGATGCAAAGAGAGGGAGAGGAGGAGCAAAAAACAAATAGAATTGAGCAAAACCCTGCACGACAATGAAGAGGAAGAGGAGCAATGTGTAGTTTGGGGCTGCGGGGTTCTTTAGTTGTTTTATTTCCGGTGTCTTGGAGTTGCCTATGAACAGGTGCTACAAATTTGAGGTCAGGGTGAGGGCTAAATCACATTTGTGTGATTCAGTGGTGGAGAATTCAGGTGGCACCCACTGGGTACTGCTCCTGTGTCTGTGTGGAAGGTGCCCTGGTACTGGCAGCAAGGTGCCTCCCAGCAGGTGTCTTTAAAACTCTGCTAGAGAAAATTGAAGCCTCTTCTGAGTCATAGAATCATTTAGATTGGAAAATACCCATAGAATCATCGAGTCCAACCATTAGCCCAGCACTGCCAAGTCCATCAGGCAGTTTGAAGGCAGCTCATAAAACCTTTCTGGTGTTTGCGTTTGAGAAACACTGTCACAGCTCGCAGTGCAATTTACTGGAGTAACTTTCTGAGCAATTAATCCACCTACGTCCTGCCAGGGCTTCCACGGTGCCTCTTAACAGTTCATCACGGGGCATAGAAATTTGTCAATTTTAATCCTCCTCGCTAAGTTTCAGGTTTTGTTTTCTCCCTGTAAAACCCAACAGGGATGTAAGCGAGGCAGAGCAGGTCAGAGTCACTTCAGGCCATGCCAGCAGGTTCCGAGCTCCACCAGCCATCTTCTGGCGGGGTTAAAGGAGGCAAAAGCTCAGCTGAGTGTGGGCAGGGGGGGGAAAGGAAAAACAGATGGTTCTTGGGACATGCAAGAGCCTTTTTTTTTTCTCAAGGGCACAGCCTTTGAGCCTCCCAGACGGGTAATTCTTGTTTATACGCCCACAGAAAGTGACGGTCCTGGTTTTGGGCCTATTGGTGTGTCTTCCCAGACACGATGTGTTTGTTTTGTAGGTGGATGTCAGGAGCTGCATCACTCTTCCCTTTAAATATTTATTTTTAATTTAAAACCAGGACAAGTGTGAACGTGGGGAAGCTTGTTCGTAGGCAGGGATTCTGCTTTGGCTGGGCCTGGAGGAGCTGATGGGCTCCCTCACTTCACATGTCTGTGTTTGCCCCATCTGTGGCTGGAGTGATGTTCTGTCCTGCAGAGCCCCCCCTGGCATCCTGCATGGAGGGAATGGCCTCTGGAGATGAAGGAAAAGCAGCATCATGGGGTTGCATCCTCCCCAGACACCTGGATTTACAGCAGAACAGCCTTGTGAGGATAAGGGGACACTGGCCAAGTCTCGCCCTTCTTAATGTGGCAAGAACCTGTCTGCAGACACCCCTTGTCCCAGAGGCTGAGCTCTGGGGTGGCCAGGCTGGAGTTGGGGCTGGCAGAGGTCTCTTGTTCCTGGTGTTTCCCAACATTGGTGAGGACAGAGAAGGAGCAGCACCACACTATTGCCGGATAGTGGGGAGAAATAAACTTGATTCCAAAAGCTGGCACTGCTTTCTGGGCACAAGAAATGGTGGCCATGGGACACCACAGTTCCCCTTCCTTCTCCCCTCGATATTTGGCCTTTCCAGCTTTTGTGCAAGAGAGGTTGAATGTAACGTAGGGGATCTGCTTTTCTTATCTCTTCCAGGCTGAACGTTTGTAATCTCTGATTTTCTTCCTGACTTTCCAGAACAACTCTCATTTTACTCTCTGACGGTCAAACACGTTGGGCCTTGATACTCCCTTCTGCTACACAACTTGCTGGAGGACAGCAAGACATCCATCCACTTCCAGGCTGCTCTTTTCACTTCCAGCTTGGGAGAAGGGATCTCCAGGCTCAGGCTGTGGCTATTGAAGCTCCCAAACCCTTTCTTTGTCTGCCATGCTCCTTGCTGGGGCAATTCCCCAGCTTCCCTAGGGCTGGAGCATGTTGATCTTCACTGCATCAGATCAAACAATTCCTTTTGCAGCTCTTGGGGCTGAGACCCTCCCTGCCCACATCAGCTGCATGCATGTGGTGTCTTATTTATTGATCTTTTTTTTTTTTTTTCCTATAGACCCTGAAATTCCTTTTTTTCTTTTTGAGGAAGTTAAAGCTTTCTTATTCCAGGTTGGAACTGTTCAAAAATAGACTCCCAGGTGGAATTGGTTCTTCTAAGGTAAATGTGTGTCAGTGTTACCAGGGTTATTCTGTGACAGGGTTTTTCTATGCCATTGCTGAAGGTCTTAGTTAATTAGATGATTAGTCTGCTGGTCAAGTATCTATCTGCAAATAAAAAATAGCGGTTGAGTGTAGCTGCCTAAAATACTGCTGCTGGAATCAGTCTGTGGCACAGAGCAGGAGGGCTTCTTATTTAATTAAAATCAGGAACATACTGTACTGTACTCTCCAAGGGTCAAGGAACAAAAGGGACGTACACATAATAAGTAGCAAACTGTCCTTTCAAACCCCCTGAGCTCAGCCCAGGAGAGCTGTGTTTAAAGGAACATCTTCAAGATAACATTTGTGATTTTTCTTCTGTCTTTTCCCCCCCACTTTTTTTTTCTTTCTCCACGTTATGTTGACTGAAGCTGAAAGTATCCCGTGACTTAATTTTGTTCTTACCCGTTCTTGCTCTTGGATTCGCAATTGTCATCAGGACTGCTTGGATGCCAAAAATCTGTGTGTGGGTGCTCGGTGGCCGGGTTGGGCTTTCTGGGGTCCTTTCCCAGGAGCCAGCCCTGCCTGCCCCCCCAGGAAAAGACTGGAGGCAGATTGAAGAAGGGGCCGAGTTACCATTCCACTGCCATGTGGGCCTGGGAGTTACTGGGAACCTTTTGGGGAAGGGCGAAGCACTGAGCTTCGTGGCCCAGTCCTTCAAAGGAGGAATATCCCCGTGGGTTTTTTGGAGTTGTTCTGTGCCTGACGTGCTCCCCTGTGTTTGTCCCCGCAGGACGTCGCGCTGTTGGAGTACCAGCATCATTCCAGGGATTTTGCTTCCCACCTCCCGCCGGGGTCGATCATGCAGCCGCAGCGGCGGAGGCCGTCCCTGCTCTCCGAGTTCCAGCCGGGCAATGAAAGGTACTGCCTCCCTGTGCCAGCTTTTTGTGCAGGGCTGTGGTGGGAGCAGGAGGCTTGGGAGGGATCCCAGGATGATGTTTCAGGGTGCTGACCGTGCTCAGGCTCAGCGCCAGTTCAGATTCCTTCCGCTAATCCTGCGGCGCCTTTGCCTTCTGGTTTCTCACCTTTGACTGTCATGCGTTTTAAAGAAGCCTTGGAAACAACAAACAACACAAAAACCACCCCCTCGCTCCCGTGACGCTGCAGGTTGCTGTGACTGGTTGTGTTGGCTTCTTCAGCATAGGAAGTGAAGCCGTGTGTGGCTTGGGTTTGGTCTGTGGCTCCCGAGGCTGCAGGGAGGAGTGAGAAGAGCTCATTTCCTCCCCCATCTCCGCTTCCTCTGCTGCTGCTCTTCCTCCCAGCTTTCATTGTTTTTGTTTCTCTTTCTGCATTCCCCTCAGAACTTTCTCTGAGCTGCTTTTTTTCCTGTCTGCTCCCTTCATGCCTCGCCCTGTGTCCCTGTTTCCTGTTGTAGCCTCGTGGGAGGCTGGCAGAGTTTTTAGGTGCAAGTCAGGCAAGTGCTGTGGCTGGGAATGCTGTGCGTGCTTTAACCACAGGAGCTGGTTTGTTTGAAGGACATCACTCTCACTCTCTGTTTCAGTGCAAAACTCTGCTCTCTCTCACAGTTTCTCTTCTGCATTTGACGTTTAGTGGTTTGGGAAAAAGACTGGCCTGGAAGTGAAATAAGAGCCTTGCTACGGGAGATATACGCAAAACAATTCTTTTAATGCTTTTTCCTTAGGCTAAGAACAAAACCAGTGGAGAGTCAGAGATGAATCTGTTTCTCTAAAATCATCCCTGTTAGGGGGGAGAAGTAAGAACTCAGGGTGCTGGATGCATGCTAAATACAGACAGGATCCTCTTTTTCAAGCAGGTTGGGTTCAGCTTGGTGCTCAGCAGAAACAAACCCGAAGAATTTGAGAATTTGGAGGCACAAAGTAGCTTCCAAAGTTCATTTTGCATCTGGACATGCCCTTCTGAGTTATGCCTGTGGCACCTGCATGTACAGAGGGTCGTGCCACTCTTGATAACCCATAATTTATTGCAGCACGTTGCACTGCCTTGGCTCGCTTTGATTTCTCAGTGCTTTGATTTCTTAGCACAGAGTAACACGGTTAAGTTGGAATTGGGTCAGATTTAGCTAAATTTGGGGGAGATGGGTGAAGAGGACCCAGCACCATGCTCCTGCCTGATTTTGTTTTTCACACTACTGATGGTTTGCAAAATGGAGAAGCAGTTCTGCTCTCCAGTAATACGCTGTTTTAAAAAAATGTATCTTGGTTTTTCTGTATCACTTAAAAAAAAAAAGCCCAACTGCAGACCTTGGTGTCTGCTGTACCACATGCCTGATCTGGTGTGGTCACCCAGGCATCTGCCTTTGGCTTACAAATGTTTCAAAGTCCCCAAACTTATTTTTGTGTTGACAATCACATGAATGTGGGCAAATGATAATCAAAGCTGTTACAATGTGTTGCACATCCACATGCTTACCACCGTACATCAGTTTCAATCTGAATGGTGATGTTTTGGCATGCTATAAAAAGAAACTCTTTTAATAACTTACATCTCATCCCTTTTCCCCTTAACATCCAAAAAATAGTACTTTTGCAAAAAAAATATTACTATGTAGTAAAGCTAAAAATACTGCTTCAGTTCAGCTGACATCTTGTGCCAGAATGCTGGGACATAAACTCATTGAAAAATTTTGGGGGCATCTGGGGCTGCAGAAAGAGGCGGGGAAGTCTTTGAAGAAACTGTGGAGAAGTTTTGAATCCAGTGTAATTAGTTATTGAGGTGGTTCAGATTGGGTACCACTGAGGCTGGGGAGGCGTTGGTGTGTTTTTCAAAGCCGACTGCCATTTCTCTGCATCTTTAAGCTCTACGCTTAAAAATCCATTCTCTGGGGGCTTTGCTGGTTCACCTTGGTGGTCCTTTGAGGAGCTGCTGTAACACAGTTCCTGCTGTGTTGCAAGAGGAGCCCTTTGGGTGCTGGTCGCTGACCTGAGGCTTCCAGGTCCACGACCCTGGAGCTCCTGGAGCAGGTTGGGTTGGTCATTAGTGCCCTCCCCAAAAAATAGCTGTGGCTTTTCCTGATGCAGAGCATAGCCTGGATGAGGGAGGGTGGCGATGGCAGCCGTGGCTGCAGCTGAGTCCCCTTGGCAGGCTCAGCTCCTTGGCTTTGTTCCTGGGCTGGGATTGATGGTTTCGAGCAGAGGCAGCTGGCTCTCGGCATGAGGGGCTGGGAGGAGGGAGACCGAGGCAAACAACATCCACAACACGGCGCAGGGGTGAGTAGAGGCAAGCACAGGGGTGTGCTGTGTCTGAAAGGAAGACCCTCGCTGTGGTTCCCTGCCTGACAGCCCAGCTGGCACTCAGTGATGGTGGGCACGTGACAATCCTCCCCTTGGAGCAAGTGTCAGCAGAGGGGAACCCTTCCAATCCCCGGTTGCTTCGGGAGTTCAGAGGAAGCAGCCTGTCTGCTCCGGGTTGTGGTGGCTGATGCGCTTCCAGGATCGCTCTGCTCCTTAAGGATATCAGCTTGCAAGGCTGGTGCAAGTGGGATGTGGCAGGCTGACAGCGCTGGAGATGGAGCTCTGTGTGCATTCCCAGATGGACATCCCTGCCCTGCCATCACTGTGCCTTGCACTACTCACCCAGGGCACTGCCTACAGCTGGAGAGTGGTGCAGCCCTGTGCCACTGGGTCCCAGTTCCTCTGAGCCCACCTGCTTGGTGAGTGGCTGCTGTTTGCCTTCCTGGCCTGGAAACTGCAGGGATTCACTTGGTGCGCTGGTTTTGGAGGGGTTATCCCCTATTTTGGCTTTCCCTTCACTTTGGACAGATCTGTGAAGCCTCTGCAGGCTGTCTGTGCACGTGGGATTGGAGGTTTGACCCTGGCGATGCTGGAAATCCCACAGAAATAATTTGGGCTTGCTTGGATGATCTTCCTACAGCTGTGCGTGTTTTCAGTCTCTCCTGGCTGCAGTTTTGCTGTAGCCATCAGGGTGGTGGTTAGCTGGGATTCAATGGAAAGGGAACAAGAGGTGAAGTGTTTCACCACGGGCACAATGTGTTAAGGATGAATCAAGTGTTGTTGGCAAAAAAGAGTCGAGTGGTAACTTGCTGGAAGGAATGGAATGCTGAGATGGTCCCGCATTTTGGGGCTTCCTGAGCAAAAAGCTTGTTGGGAAGTTGCAGACTGCCCTTCTCCACGTACGTCAGAATCAAGAGTTGTCATCACTCCCCTTGGTGGTTGGGCAAAGAACTGAAGTCCCTGTGCAGCAATTCTGGCTGGAAGAAGGAAGGAAAACCTGAACCACTCTGAATCTCTTGCTGTAGGGAAAATTGGCTCTGCCTGTCTTTGCAGGGATGTGCTGCTCTCCGTGCTGGTTTTTTTGGTAGCAGGCTTTTTCTTGGAAGGATCCACAGACTTCCCCTTAGCTCGTTCAGTTGGCTGTGCCAACTGGTCTGCAGGAGCGAAGAGAAGTATTTCAGGATCTGCTGTTGGTACAAGTCGTACCATGAATACTTGCAGTGGAATGTCCTGGCAAGGTGACAAGGATTAGGGCTTTTTTCCCTCTTCTATATATATTTTGGTCCTCAAAAGAAGTGAGAAAAACTGGGTTGAGTGTTAAATGGCAGGTGCCAGAGGGTGAGGGATCTGAAAAATCAAGGAACTGGATTTTTCTAACTTTTCATATGTGTTAGGATTTCAGAGCTAGGTTCCATATTAATGCAGGAATGCTGGGGTGGATACATTTCTCTGCTTCCCTGGCAGAAAATGTGGCTGTAAATAAATGGTATGTGTGTTAACACAGTATATTCCACCTTTATCCAGAATGAGATGAGTCACTGTTTTCATAGGAAATCATTTTCCCAGTTCAGGGGACCACGCTCCTCTTTCGGAGCCGTTCTGCTTAGCAGGCACAAGGAGTCTGAAGAGTTTTCCCAGTGTCAGTCTGCAGGGTGACATTTAGGATCCATTAAACAGCTGCTGTGTTCCCGCAGCCATCTGAGATAGCCATGTGCAGTGTGGCACACGGAGAGCAGGCCGGATCACTGTGTCTCTTGTTGGGATTAATCCTGCTGGCCCGGGAGCCCAGGGAAGGGTGGGTAGCTGGGGCAGCGTGCTTCAGTGGTGCTGGAAATCACACACACTCTTGGTCTTCATCTGTGCTGGGCCAAATGGCACCAGCTGCTCCCAAGGTAACAGCACGACCAATTTGGTTTTATTTATGGTTTTTAATTAAGTTCCCGTTTTTAAAGGTGATCCTTTTCTCAGGAGTGAGCAGCGCTGAGGCTGAAATCCCCACAGCCATATATCTGCGTCTTTCACGCTGGAAATGATGTACCAGGAGCTGCGGTTTTTTTCCTCCCCATAATTGAATGCAGGAAAACAACATCTGGAGAGGGCAGGTGCTGGTGTGTGGGCACTTGGGGACAAGCCTTGCCTTGCAGGCTCGGGTGTGGGCTGCCTGGCATGCCCGTGGATGGACGTGGAGGATGGCCAAGGGCATGGGGTGTCTCTGAAGCCATTGGTTCAGGAGTGTTCCAGCCACCCAGGACTGCTCGGAGGGCTGTACTGCCACGCTGCAGTTTTGGATGCCTGGAGAAGGCATGTTGGGGGAGCTTGTGGAGAGAGACAAATATTCCTTCTCTTCCTCTTGACTGAGGCAGTGCCATTGTGTTAAAGCTTCTGCTGGTCCTGTCCATGACTAATTCAGTCTCTGTGCATGATCTTCAACGTGCAAGTTTTAAGTAAAGCATCTGCTCTTACCTCAGTTGCAGTTGGCTTGGGAGAAGGTGGCTGAGGGGTTGTGCGGAGACACTGCTCCCTGCCCTCGTGTGGGAACGCACAGCCTGAGCGTCCCGAGGATGCACGTGGGTGCTTGGTCAGAGCTCCTGAGGACCTGGGAGTCCTTCAGCTGGGCCACATGGTGAGCAGAGCATCCAGCCCGAGGCTGTCCCACACCTTTGGCTTGGGAAGACTCAGTCCTGCTGCTGGCAGACTTTGCTGAGGGCGTGGGAGCAGCTCCGTCTTCCCGCCCAGACATGCAGCTCTTCCCATCAAGTCACAATGGTTTATCTCCCTCTCCACCTACATGACAAAGGGAATATATCAGCTGGTCCTGGACGTGTTTTGGTAGCTGCCTGGTGGCAGGTTTGCTCCTACAAAGCCTCCAGTTCCTCTCTTTAACAGGTCCCAATTTGCCCCGTCTCACACTCCGGCTCTCATTAGCTGTAAAGAGGTTGTTGAAACCTCTGATAAATCTTGGCGTTGGCTATAAATAATTCACTTCAACACCAGTTGTTTTCTATATTCCCGTCTCTCAGAAGCATTTTATTGTTTGTCTGTACCTGTGGGGGTTGGATACTCTTTTTAGAACTTATTTTTGGAGATAATTTCCCACCAAACCATCTTAGCTGGAGGAAATAAACAGCCTCAGCAAGGCAGTCATTTGTCTTGGTTCTGGTTCCAGGAGACGCTGAGAATCAGTTTTCCAGCCTGGTTTTGTTGTTTGGCCCCATGGTGTAGGGAACAGTTCCTTGCAGATGTGTGCTCTTGTTTTGAGCCCTCGGTGCAGGAGGCTTCAGGAAGTCAAGCTGGGTTTGCTGGATGTTGCAGAGTAGCCTTCGCTCCTCCAGCAGCCACCTTCTGCTGCTCTGCTGAGGGAGAAATGGGAAGGGTTGTGCTGCTCTGAGGAGCCAGACTGTGGGTTATCGGTGAGGGAGAGCCTCCTGAAAAGTTTGTACTTGCCCATTTCCCAGTGATTTGGCTTCAGGAAAGTACAATTAAGATCCCTCATGGTAAGATGTCATCACTGCTCTTACAAGTCCAAACCAAGGGCAGCTCAGGCTATCTCATGTGATCCTCTCTCCCCAGCTCTCAGCTTAATGACTGGACTCAATGCCTTTAGAGATCTTTTCCAACCTTAAGAATTCTTGGATTCCTTGATACCCAGCTTCCAGACAACCCGTGTTTTCAGCCCGTCTTGTACACTCGCTGGAGCAGGCTGCAGGTTTCCCACATTGCTGTGGGATTTTATCAGCTCGTGCCTTCCTTACACCCTCAGTGAGTCTGCTGAGGAATCAGCCCCGGTGAATGAGTAACGCAGCTCCGCAGCTGGGAGGGTGCGATTCGTTTGTCGGAGTAGTAATAAACCAAAGGTCTCATCTTGGGTTATCTTGGTCTTCTGGACCTGGACTTACCCCGAGCAGAGCTCTGTGGGGGTGGCTGGAAGTTGGGCAAACCCTGGGCACCCAGCCTTGTGTGTCAGCACCTCTCAGGCTGCTCTGCTTCTCTGAAGCATTCAGTGTTTGTGGTGAGGGACTCAGGTGAAGACTAACCCGCCCCACTTCGTAATTAATGCTGGCATTTGCTTTGCTTCGTTTAATTATGCACAACTCACATGCAATTAAAAACACTCTTTCCCTTCAGCGAAGTAGGAATCTCTGGAATAAACCAGATGGGTGGGAACTCTTTGGAAAACGCAGCAAACCCCAAACTCGGTGTAATGGGAGGGTTTTTCAGGCAGAGTCATTTTTGCACCGACAGCAGCGTCGCCGCTGGATAAAAGTCTGTTGTAAAGAGCTTGCTGCAGGTGTGGATGTGAAGAGTGAAAGGTGTGAGGGCTTCAAGCAAAAGCATTTGTGTTTGCAGCCAGGACAGGCTGAGCGGGTTGCGTTGGGCAAAGTAATCTCGGGAGCGGCTGGAAATTCCAGTGGATAAAGTTAATGGCCGTTCCAGTGGATGTGGAAATGGAAATAAAATAGCACCTTATAACACTGCAGCTGCTTTCCCTGGCGTGGCCCCTGCCTCGCTGTGAGTAACCGCCTTTGTGAAGCTCAGTGGTGCTCTTATCTCCAGAATCCATGGGGTTTTTTCCTGAGTGGAGCAGTTGTGTTGAGCTCCTGACAACTGCAGAGGTCTTGGAGCCCTCCATTGTCAATTAGCAGCTTCTTGGTAATACGGCCTTAAAAAGGGGGAGGAAGGGAAAACAAATACATCTGATTTTTAATTGCCTCAGCAGAGCAGGGCCTTGGGTGTTGGAATATTTTAGCACCTGCCCAGCTCAACAGTTGCTTATTGTTCCCGGGTTTTACAGCAGAGCCTGAAATGCCGGCGTGCAGCTGTGGGCAGGCAGGGATTGCGTGAAGGGCTGGGACCAGGCAGCAGGAAACCTCAGAGGTGCCAGGAGAGATTTCTGGGCTTGCTGAGAAAAGTTGAGGATCATTCAGCATGGAAGTGTTTGCAGGTGAAGCGAGCCGTGCTTCAGTGCCAGATTTCAGGGCTGTTCGGCTCTGGAGGGTTTGCTGTGTGAGCTGTACATTCTGTCTGGGATGTTGGAGCACCGAAGGCAGTGCTGGAGCCTTGCCATTCTCCTGTCCCCTTTTTGCTGGGGTGGAGGAAGAGGATGAGCCAGATTCTGTTTCTGTGTGTCAGCAGCAAAGCTGCTGCCCGATCCCAACGCCAGACCCACAGCAGCAGAGCTTGGCATGCGTGTGCTTTGCGCCTGCTGTTGATGTTTAATTAAGAAAATACCTCCCCCCCCCCAGTTTTATCTTGATTTCCTGGGGCTAGATTAAGGTGGTCATGCTGCTGCAGGGGAGGGCATAGGGCAGTGCTCAGGGTGGCGGCTCTGAGAGCGTGGATTTCTACAAGATCCTCTCCCTGGCCGTGATCCAGAGCCATTACATCTGCTGGCTTCAGGGCATTCTGGATCCTTCCCTTTCTGCCATCTTCTCGGAGATTTTTATGGTCAGCAGTTGCAGTTTATGGGTGGGGGGCTAACGATGCATAGGACCCCCTGTCTTCAATGCTTGCTGTTTCTTTTCTCCTCCAAGCAGCTCCAAAGGCCGAGAAGTTTGTTAGTGTTTAGTAACTGGGGAGGACACTTTACCACCAGCTCTGGAGAATTGCAACAATCTTGTTTAAGGGGAAAAGAAAGAAACGCATGTTTTTTCACAAGCTTTGAATCTCCCGTGCTTCATTTTATTTTTGTTTTAAGAGACACTTCTGCCCGAAGTGTTAAAAACACACCCTTGGAGCTGCTGCAGCAAAGCTGATCCTAGGGCATAGTAAAAGGTTTAATGTATTTTTGTAGGATCCCATTACAATTCCCACGAGAGAACCCTGCTAAGGAAAACAGAAGTACAAAAAAAGTTCAACATTTGTTAAAAAAAAAAAAAAAAGGCAGAACCGAGCCCACTCTCCAGGTATTACCGACTGCATCACATTTAACAGGTAAAAGATGTTTGAGCTCGATGTGACTCGTTGGTGCAGCTGCTATCACTGGATAATGTGCCTTTACAGCCTGCCAGCTCTGTGTCAGAGACGTGCAACTACATGTGGCTGGTTTCTTTCCTCCCCCATCCTGGAAAAATAAATCCCTACTGTCTAGCCACGGAGGAGTAGGCATTTTTTCCCCAATATAATCTTTGGTATTCCTATAGAAAGCACTAGATATAAACACTGGGGCAGGTACCTTTGAGTAAATAAGCCAAGCGTGGCAGAAGGGGGCTCTGCCTGATCTTGGAAGCAGGGGAGGATTTATGGGGTAGATTTGAGGATTTTCCAAGCTTTGTCTCTTTCTGACCAGTCCGAGCCATATATCATTACAGGGAAGGTTCAGACCTGCAGCACTTTGCCCTGGTGTAGGGACAGCCACGTTGTTGGGACAGGAGATGACAGAAAGGCTTCCCAGGTGACACGGCAGCGGTGCAGAGGAGGGGGACAGCAGGGTGGCCCCTTGGGTTGGGAGGGTGGTGGTCCTGCTCCAGGACGGGCACCATGCCCAGCAGCCGAGCCTTTGGGTCTGCGGAGACCTGAGATGATGGAGTGCAAGGTCACCTGGCCTCCCCGCATGGATCCTTCTGGAAAACCGAGCCCTGTCCTCCTCAGGTGGTTTGCAGTCATGGAGTGGGCGAGAGCAGAGGTAGTTTATTTTCTAAAGGCTGCTTTCCCTTTGTCCCCAGATCTCAGGAGCTGCACCTGAGGACCGAGGGGCATTCCTATCTCTCTGACCTGACCAAGCCATCGGACTTGGAGTTCATTGAAACCAAGAGGCCACGGCTGGACCTGCTGCAGGACCCCCTGATGCGGCACTCGCCTCTCCTGAACCAGAGCCAGCAGGGAGGCACAGAGGATCTCTCAAAGGTAAGGGGCTGATGGCCTGTGCCACCAGCTGGGTGTGTTTTGGGCTTGGTAGAGCCGCCTTCGAGGCTCTGAGCTGCTGCTGAATTCAGTGTGGATCGTGGTTCCCAGTTCATCAAGCAGTGCCTGGAGGTATTGGATGGTTTTCCCTGAGGTGGGGTAACCGTTTTGGGGGAACAGAAACATTTCAGCTTTCCCCATAACTGTTACAGTCATGGGCTTTTTTTACTGGGCTGTTAGGAGCACCAGAACAGTTTGGAAGCTCCTGTAGGCTGAATTAAGGATGGTCATGTCTGGCTTTTCTGGATACTCTGCCTTGATTTGATTTTTACTTGACGCTTCTCATTTATCACATGTCTTTATTTAATATTGGTGTTTGAAGGGCTGGAATGGCTTTCTGGTGGTTCCTTAATGTAATCTTCCCTAGGAAAGCCTCCCTTGTCCCAGTCTCATTTAACAAAGCAAATCGTTTACTTACAATTGTCCCCTCTGCGCATGGAATAAATGTTGCAAAGAGAAATCCCTTGCTTGTGAGCCTGTTTGGATTTACTTTCATCTCCTCTTGGGGTAAATTGTGTTTGATTTTACCTCCAGTTTGGACATGCTCCTGGTTGGCAGGAGAGTCTTGCCGGATAAATGTGCTGGGTGCAGCTGACTCTGGTGTCGGTGCTGAGGGTTGCTGCAGCTGCAGGCTGGGCTTGGGAATTGCCTGAGCCCTCAGTGAAGTGCAAGGGAAGTCGCATTCATAGCCAGGAAGATGGGAATGGTTTGCTGTATCCCTGTAGGAGCTGAGTGAAATAACACATGAACAAGAAAGCTCTTCCTTGGGAATGCTGGGATAGTCAGACATTTCTTATCCGTACAGTACTGATGGGCTTTACCTGAGATCCCTCTGACCTCTCTTTTATGAGAAGGGCATGTAATTCTGGGGTAGTCCAGATGCCAAGGGAGTCCTGAGGGCTCTGAGGCATCCTCAGGGGATGTTGGTTGGGTGGCTGATGGGGAAAATGCACTGTTGTCCATGAAACAAAAAATAACCCTCTCCAAAGATATGAGGACACCAGGATGACTTTTCTGTCTTCGCTTTATTCCCACCAGCAGTGCTGTTCTGCCTCTCACCGGAAAACCACGGATTGTCTCAACTATTTGTTTCTAATAGGCAGAGCTGCTCTTGAGGAATCAGTTCATCAGTTTAGGGGCTGCAGTTGCTTCTTGGTCTGTGACACATTTCCAAGAAGCACATGCGTTTTATGGGGCTTAAAACATTTGTTAATGAAAGAGAGAGAGCGGAGATGCAATTCAGCAAGACAAGATTATGCTTTTAGTGGAGCTATTTGTAATCTTAGAGTCTGGAAGGAAGAAGAAAATGTGGTGTCCTTGAGTGGAGCTGGGATTAGTCGCTCTAAACTAGCAGGGGCTGCTTCCAGAATGGGTTTGATGGAGCTCACTGCGAGACTGGATGATCTCCGTGCTGTTCAAGTGACTGGGAGCAGAAGGCAGGGGCACAGGGTCTGTCAGCCTTTGCACCTTGGGAATGGGGTTAACAGCTGTCTTCTGGCATTAGTCCTGTGCAGTTGTCCTCTCAGACTAGTCTATATACTGCTGGTGGACGTTAAGATTGTGGAAAAGCTCCTGAAGCCAATGTTTGCTTTACTCTGAGCCTCAGCATGTTGGAGGAGCTGCTCTGGCTGTGTGTCCAGGGGAAAAGCAAAGAGCTCTGGGCACAGCTCTGGGCACTGGCAGATCTGGGCTGTGGACACAGGTAAAACCTCTTCTTGTAGCCACGCTAAGCCAGCCACAGCTGAGTTCAGCACTGGGCTCTGAACTCACCACCTAGGACCGATAAAGACCTTCCTGAGAGTGTGTCCTTCCTGTGTCCCGGAGCAGTGGCACACGCATGGTGGCAGGATGTGTGTCCCAGTGACCAGAGCTGGAGAGAGATATTTGCTGTTCTGTCTGTGCTGCTGACTCAGTGTCTGACGAAGTCGCTCAATACTTTATCTAGGGCAGCTCTGCCAGCTGGGTGAGCTCTTTGGGTGAGATGCACCACGTGAGCCCAGTATTGCTAAACACACTGCTGGTTGTTTAGACGGAGTATCCCAGGAGTTGTTCGCTTACCCGTTACCCCATTCCTCGTCGTTGCAGTCACTGCGTGGGGAGGAGCTCAATTGACTCGCTGGGGTAATAGTGCTAGGACTGGTTTTCATGGTGATTTTGCAGATTGAGCTCGTTTTTGCACGGTAAGAGCTCCACAAAGCCCTCAATAAAAAGGGTAGGGGTTTGGTTACACACTCTGGGCGCCAGCCTGTCTGTCCCAGGGGATGTCACTGAAATGGATGTTGCTTTTGGGCAGTGGATACGTCTTGGTCTCCCCTGGTTTCAGAGCAGCCATTGAGCTGAGATGCAGAATCAGGTCCGCAGTGGGATGTAAGTTTAGCACATCCCTGATAACCATTGATAACTGGATTTACCGATCTTCAGCCCAGGGGAGAGAAGTCAGCACCATTCCTGCACATTTCCAAGGCCTTTGTTTAGAGCCGTAATCTATGTTCTGAACACAGACGGAACAATTGATGGGGCAGCTGCTGGTAACAGGCTTCAGAGTTTTCCCTCCCCTGAAGAGAAATGGATTTCTCATGTATTTTGTTCCTCACCTACCTCTCCCAAACAGGAGGAGAGCTGGGCCCCTTAAACCCTGTTCAGTATCACTGCAGCCTCACTCCAAGCAAGGCTGTAAGGAGAAGCTCTTGGATCAGTGCATTTTCCCTGGAGAAGGCAGACACAATTTTGGGCAGTGTTCCTTTCAAAAGCAGCAGCTTTCAGCTAAATCTCACTTGGACAAGTAAAAAATACTACCTTTCCTTATGAACCTCACATTGCTCATATCCTCAAACACTGCTGTTTCTTTTCAAGCCAGAGGCTGAAGGTTGTTTTCTTGCCTGCTTTACCTCACTTCAGCATCTTTTTCCCTGCTGTTGTGTGTTGTCATGCTGCTTCAGTGCTGTGCACAGCTGCTGCTGCCCATGATCCTGCCTCACAGGGACGGTGACCATGGCAAATGTGGTCAATCAGTGCCTGCTCTCCCCTCTCCAGAGCTGGAGCTTCATCCTGCCTCTCCCCTTCCATCTCTTCTTATTCCTGTTGTGCTTTCACTGTTCCTCTCCCCATTTTTATGGCTGCTCTTCCACCACATACGTGGTTTGCTGCTCCTTCCTATAGGATGTGAGTCAGTTGTGATCTGCATTTAGTCCCCTTGCAAGGGCTGGCTGGCTGCACTTATGAGTGGCCTATTGCTGCGACAGGAATTCACTTACAGGGAGCCATGTAATCCCAGGGGAATGGGGCTGGGTGGAGGCTTAGGAAACCTGAACCTTGCTGCCATCTGCCCTGGCAGGCTGCTGGTCACAGGGTAAGTCTCTTCCCCTTTCTCTATCTCAGATTTCCCCATCTGTACAAGGGACAATGCTACTTCCCTCTTTTGTAAAATAATTAACAACTGTGGATGGAAAAAAAGGCAATTAAGAAGCCATGTGCTGTTAAGACTTGGACTCTGCTTTACATTGTTCAGAGGTTTTAATTTCTTCCCTTTCTGCATGAGTATTTTTGTTGTGTTATGGACTGAAAAATGGAGTAGGGAGAGTGTAGGGGGGGAGTGGCCTTGGAAAAGACAGTGCTAAGGTCAGGAAATAGGTATGGCAAAACAGAAATTAGGGCAGAGGGTATTTTGCTTTCATGCATATCAATGTAGCTTTAAAAGCAATTAATTGAAAAAGGAGGAATTAACACATTTGAAATGCCTTTTTAATGATGCATTGAAGCCAGCAGCGTACATGCCAAATTTCACACTGGCTGCCCGTTCCAGAGCCCAATTTACAATGAACTCCTGGAAGACGGGCTGTGGGATGGAAAAGGCTCTTGGCCAGCCTGCTAACTCCTGCCCTGGCCGTGGGCTGGCAGGGCACCGAGGACAGCAGAGGGGCCTTTCGGGAGCTCTGCTTTCCTCCTCACTGCACTGGCCGGTGCCTTGGCAGTGCTGCCCCGTCCCTCCACAAATACACCAGGGGAGAGGAGCGGGAGGCTCAGGGCTCGGGCAGCAGGGTTTGCCCTGGTGTGGGGTGGAGGAGCAGTGCCACAGCTCCCAGCACACATCGCTGGGCCGGCTGGTAAATCACCAGTTGAGTTTCTGCTCCCTGGCTTTGTTATGGGAACATCGATCTGTTGCTGGGATTAACCTCTCAGAGTTTCCAGTGGGTTGGTCTCGCAGTTATTAATGAAACTGGCTGGAACTCGTGTTGACCTTGGCAGAGGCCCCAGTTGGCTTGGAGGTAACTGGCAAAAGCATAATCTCTAATTGAGTAATCCAGGGCTGGGGGAAGGGAGCGGAGGGGGTGCGCTTTGAACTGGGAGAGCCGCGCTGCACCGGTGGGACGCGTGGGAGTGGAGCGCTCGGCCCGGCGCTGAGCGCGGCGGTCGCCGAGGGAATCAGCCGGCACAGCCAGGCAGCGTCTCTGTTCCGGCACCCCAGGCCTTCCCTCCTGGAGAAAACAGCCCGGAATTCCAGCGCCTCCCCGTGATTTATTGCCGTGGAACAATAGCGCGGAGGGGCTGGGGAATGGAACAAGCTGTGAGCGTCGGCCGGCCCTGGATGTGTGTCCTGCCATAGCCTCTGAGTTTGCAGCGGGGATCACTCTGGGCTCTCCCTTCCCCACGGGAGGTTTGTTTTTCACTTGAGCAAAAGAGCTCTGGGCTTGTTTCTTGGGTTTTTGGGGAATGTCTGCAAGCGGGGAGGGAGAGACAGAGCCAGTCTGGTTTCCCCAGCCGTGCATCTCTGCCGTGAGAGAGGGAGATGCTTCCTTGGCCAGCTGTGGCCAAGCCCTGCAGGACACCCAGGCAGAGGGATCTGTGGAGCTGTGCTAGCACCGAGGGACAGGGGACACACCACTGCTGCCAGCACCCTGGTGCTCCATCCCAGTTATCCCGAACCCAAGTGAGATGCAGAGATCTGTGCCCGGGCCTGGCTTGACCAGCCCTGTGGGAAATGAAATTCCTCAAATGCTCTGCCATGGAAAGAACTTCTTGTCCTGTGGACTGTGGAGTGCTCCTGCACATGCTGTGTGGCCTCCCCACCGCTTCTTGGAGGAGTGGACTTGGGTAGAAGTAGCTCTAACCTCGGATCCGAGCAGTGAAATGAAACAATTTTAGCGGGTACAAACACACCTACGTCTTTCCTGCTTTTGTCCTCCTTCCCCTGCAGAGAACAGCAGTCCTTGTTGACTCTGCTCGCAGCTGGGCTCTCCCCGCGCAGCTGAGCCAGTGGAGTTGGGCACCCATCAGGAGCGAGTGCCGTGGGGTTGTGGAGTCCAGCAGCTCGAGTGGAGCTGGGGTTGTCGAGTCAGGAGGATCCTCCTGTGACGTGTTTGACACCCACCCATCTGCCGTGTGCTTGCTCACACTGTCGACTTGTGCCTGATAAAAATCTGGTTGCAAAAAAAACCCGATTTGGTGGGGTGGGGAATTTACGTTAGCGGAGCAGTGATTCAAAGCTATTTCTGGGAAGATGAGGGACACGTTGGCATTCTCTGTCATTCCAAACATATTTAAAAGCTGAAATATTTGCGTTGTTCACGTTGCCACAGCACAAACACTTCTGGCTAGATTTCCCCTCCTGCTTTCCTCCCTGCTCTGAAGATAATTTCCAGATCATGGGAGGATGGGATGAGTGTCAGTGTGTCAACCCCTGCGCAGCTGCATGTGAACACACACCTTTGGGAGCGTGTGCCTGTGGTGTGCAAGCAGAGCGGCTCTCCTGGCACGCCTGGCAGTCCCTTCCATTGCCCACTGTGCCAGGATGGCTGCAGGGGCTGCTCAGCAGCCCATGCCATGCACCAGTGTGGTCAGGCAGCCAAGGGAAGAGCCTGAGGAATGTTGTATCTGGAATCTCCGTCCCAAGCATGGACTGATGCTGGCTTCATTGGAAAAACAGATGCTTTTGGGCGTTGCATAGTCCTTGTGAGATGTTTGGCTCCTCCATCTGGACCTGGGCTGAGGGGCAAAGGAAAGGAGCACCATGGTTGCAAGACAACTGGTTTAATTCCATTTATCAGCTGAAGTTCCTGGGGCCAAAGAACTGAACTATGGTCTGAGAGGCTCGAGTATGGAAGGAAAAGCCCTCATGGGCTGCAGAAACATTCCAGAGGTGGGATGTAAAATCCTTTGACCTTTCCTTGAGCTTGTCTGCAGCCGGGTTCTCCCCTGCCCTGTCTGCTCCATCCTGCAGCGGTCCTCGAGCCACAGACAGCAGGGCCAAGGCTCAGTGCAGCTGGAAAACCAACAGGGGAACCGATGGTGCCTCTAGCACAGGTTGTTTCACACTTCTCCAGCTCGTTTGTGGTGACCGAGATCCAAAACAACCTTTTAAATTGCCTTTCAAGCCACAGCGGTGGCGAAGGACGGTGTGATAAGACTGACTCCTTCTGGGGAACCTGCTTCATCATTTACATAATTGGACTTTTCTCTTCCACTCAGTCAATATTACAGGGCTCGCGCAGTGCGACATCTCACCTGATCTGCTGGAGGGAAGGAAAGTCCCCTGACTTTGTGTGCCTCACCCCTGTAATTGGAAGAAATATTTCTGGCTCTGTGCTTGCAGTAGGCAGTTTGCTGAGCTGGGTTTGCTGTGTGGATTCATGGAGGTTTTTCTTCTCCCTCTATGCAGTGTTTGTACATGTTTTATCTGATAGCAAGAATTCTCATGTGCCCGGTTTTGTCCTGGGAATGGAGGATAGAGGAGAGCTGGTTTGCTTCTTTGTCAGTGCTCAGGTGGGACTTAGGAAATAGTGTTGGTGTGGCAGGAACTGATACTGGTCTCCAGTGCATTAGGATGGTGTGGGGTGAGGACAGCTGTGCCAGCCACCATTTTTGCCTGTGCTCAACCAGTTGTGTTCATTTGTGTTTAAAAAGAACCCCTCTCCTGGAATAAAAGTCAAGGGAAGAATTTGGTCCTGGTAACAAGAAGGACATCCTGGCTATTTTTTTTCCCCTTGCAGTCTCATCCTGATGTGTTTTTCTTCTTTTCCCTCATGTTCCGGGAGGGGTTGTGGGTGCTCCTGGGCAGGGAACATTGCTCCTGCTCCCCCCAGACCCAGGCACACTCCAGGATGGGTTATGTGGGATCTGTCCAGTTAGTGCGGGTGACCAAGCAGCAGGAGATTACCAATTTGCAGGCATGTACATCTCACAGATGTTGTTCAGCATCCCTGCATGCCCCTCCTACCCAAGGCACTTCCTGGGGGCAACTTGGGTGTCTTCTCCGTGGACGGACAGCGCCGAGCACGTTTTTGGCACTGTACTTCTCCGTGGCTGGGAAGTGCAGCCCATCAGCAGCCCTGACTCACACAACAAAAGCCAGTGAGATGTGACACCCATCAGATTGATTCTGGGTGCTGTGTTTTGAGGAGGAGGGTATTTCATGCTAATACCTTCCTTCCCAGCGTGGGGTGGAAGCTGTGGAGAAGATACAACAGCAATCGATGGCGTTTGCCTGCTGCTGCTCGAGGGGATGGAGTGGGGGAGTGATTTCAGAGATGGATTTGGCAGAGATGAGGTGCTGCTCTTTGTGCCTGTGGTGATGGAGCTGTAATAACATATTGAACATGGCAACAGCCCTTGCTAAAGCTCTGTGACTTCACGTTCGTGCTTCATGGAGCCTCATCTCTTAACAACACCCTGAGCATCCATAACAAGAGAGGAACTGTCGAGTGCCAAAGGGCCTAGTTAAAATCACTCGCTGAAAACTTCCATTCTTTTGGACCTAAACTTGCTTTTTAAACAGAAAAACTCCTTGGCTGTGTTTTAGGCAGAGCACACTGAGAGGGTTTTTTGGCTCTGCAGCCTCGTGCTGCATGGGGGGGCCGGGGGGCGATGGACGCTGGTGTGTGTCAGGAATGCTGGCTGCGTGCTCGGCGAGCAGAGAGGGGTTGTTTTAGGACAAGCTGACAGGCCCTTGGCTTGTTCTGCTGCTCTCGAAAAATGTAATTCTAATTCTTGGCACCTTTCTCCAGGAGGATAAGGAGCGAGAGCACAGTGGAGCCTATTCCCTCTGTCCTTGGAAATGGGCTTTTACCCAGGGGCAGAGCTGGCTCAGGGCAGGAGCAATGTGCTCTGTCCTAGCCCAGGAGCAAAAGTAGAAATCAGTGAGGGAGAAGCAGTGTGGGATGAAATGACCTGAACCATCTCCTGCAGTCCTGACCTCAGTCTTGTTACTCTTTGGTCATCTCAGTGCTCTGACAGCATTTTCTGCGGGTGCCAGGTTCTGCCTGCCTTCCGCTGGCCTTAATCCTGCACCTGGTACCCTTTCCTGAGAGGAGGAAGCACACTGTCCTCTGGCCGTGCCAAGCAGGAGAGGAGGAGATGGGCAGTGGTTGTGGTGTTTGCCAGTCCTCTGCTGCGTCCTGAGGGATTCTCCCAGGGCTGCAGAGCCTGTGGCATCCTGCTCCAGCACATGCCCACAGCAGATTTCTCTGCTGCCCTGGCACTCTGTCCCATCCTCTGCCTGCACGGCAATGCTTCCTTGGACTTGACTTTGAGCAACGTGCTCTGGTCACTGCCCCAACAGGGTCTGATTCCTCTCCTCCTGTGCCGTTCCCTGAGGAGCAGCAGTGATCCTTTCTGCCGTCTGACCTCCACTTTGGACGCTGCTGTTCCCATGACTGCTTCAAAAAGAACCATTGCCTTGTGCAGATCAAGCTGTCCCACGTGGTTACGTGACCAAACCAAGCACAGGCTTTTATTTCAAGCTGCTTTTCAGGTCTGTGTTCTTTTATCTCATGCCAGCCATCTCAGGTATGATGGAGAACAGATCTCCCCCAGCAGCTAATGTGTTTCTGCCTCGGCAGCAGAGAGAGTGGCAGATGTAAACACAGGAACGTTGCAGGCTTTCAAACACTAAGAACTGCTAAAGAATGGGCAGGTATGTGTATATAAATATATACAGTGCATTATGTGAAAGGCTTTCAATATGTTTGGAGAGAGATTTGTAAATTCGTGAATTCATGCGCGTATACTTTTTAGAAGTTTTTAAGTAATTGAAAAGCCTACATTTTTATATATATACACACAAATACATATCTGTATATTTATATATGCTGCTTCCTATTCTTGTAAGCTGTTTTTTCAAAGGCTTCTTCTAGCCTTGTTCAGTGATTCTGCCTTCATCTGCCACAAGGAGAAAGACTCCCAGTCTCGAGCAAAGCTAAATATTGATTTGAGTCAATCTGGGTGCACTTGGAGACATCACTAGTGTTCATGAATGCAGCATAATCACTGATTGGAGTGGGGAAATTTCATCATAAAGGCCCCAAAAGGGAGGTTTATTATTGCTTTCTTCCAAATGCCTGAATTTTATTAGCTTCAGTCATTCTTGGCAGGGCAGTGGAATGGGATTTTATAGTTAGCAAAGGAAAAGTAAACACAGTAATCATTTCACAGCCCTATGCCTGCCAAACCAAGATGGAAATTCCAGCCTTGGTGGGAAGCTGCTGCTTTGCTAACAGATAATAACAAATTCACTGTGGGCTTATTCTTGCTATGGGAGCTGAGACGTTCAGGTTTTTCTGTAATGGCCTGGTCTGGGGAAGCAGAGGTGCTTCATGGTTTTCTGCAGGAGCAGGCTGGGCAGAGGTTTGTGGTTTGAGCAACTCCCGCAGCCATTCACAGGTAGAAGTGGTGTTTCTGCTCTGAGCCTTTGGGAACTGCTCTGTCCCGTGCTCTGGTTGGTTTTCGGTTTTCCTGTGGTCAGTCGGGCTCTGATCACAGAGCTGGGTGATGCTGAAGGTGTGACACATTTGAGACACCGCGATGCGCCTGACACCATCTCTAACTGCTGAATGGAGGGGAGGGTTATTATGGCAAAAAAAACTCTCCGTGGAAACCCAAAACTCTCACGTCAGGTTTATGCCGCGTGTGTTCCTGGGTGTGTTGAGGTGCAGGGCTTGGCTGCCAGCTGAGCTCTGGAGCAGCACCTGCCTGTGTTTCCTGGGGGATGCTGCTTCCTCCCACCCTCCTGCCCCGCTGGGAGTGGCCGGCGCTGTCCCTCCGCCACAGGATGCGACCTCCTGATGGAAAACCAGGCGGAGCGGCGGAGGAAATGGCTCCTCAAACAAGCGGCCAATGTCAAGGCAGCCCCTTCCACGTGTCCGCACAATTATTGGAACAATAAAGCATTGAGCGCAGCCGGCCCTGATGGATGGTGCAGCTGACGGCCGCTGTGCACCACCCGTGCTCCCGTCAGCACGCATCCTGCCGGGGTGCTGACGGCAGCAGCTGGGGCTGTGTCCCACCCATGTCCCCTCCTCTGTGTGTGTCCCGGGGTGTGGGGGGTGTTGGGATGGGCGGTGGCTGTGCTCTGTGCGGCCTTGGGGGCTCTCAGGCTGCGGGTGGGTTCCTCAGGCAGAGGTGTTGTCCCCGCTGTGTCCATGATTTTTACAGCAGAGGGATATTTGATGTCCTGCTTCATCTACCTGAGAGCACAGGCAGAATGAAGCTGTCCGTTAGGTGACCCTGGAGACATGGGAGCGAGGAGGTGGTGACGTGCAGGTGGCAGGTGACCTCCTTGGGTTCACTTGGGAGCGGTTACTTCAGTTTGGTGGCACAGTTGGAGCTGGAGCTGCTGGGACTGAGCAGGGCTGTGGTGCTGGGACTCACCGTCCTGTGCTGGGTTTGCTGTGATTCTTGGGAGAGTTGTTGGTGACCTTGGCTCCGTGCGATGGCTCTTGCATGCAAGAGGAGGTCTGGGCTGTCCCACAGCGCACCTCAGCCGCTGCTCAAACCATTTCAGATATTGTTTGCATTTCCTTTTTCCATCGATCTCATCCTCAGTAGGCAGCTCGGTCTGCGGGATTTGGGGAAAATAATTTTGGGTGATGGTTGGGAGGGAGGGAGGGAGGGAGTGTGAGCTGCCTTGAAGAGTATCTCACTCGCAGCTACTGCAGCGGTTAAATAGAGCTGTCTTCAATCATTCCCTTCCCTCCCCTCTAAATCTGATTCCCCTTCAAGCCAACTTCCCAGTATTGATGTTGTGTGCCATCCTGATTAACTCCCAGACAAATCCCTGCTTCACAGGGCTGCCGAGTGCTGCCCTGTGTGCATCCCGCTGGGTTGTGTGTGGCTGAGGAGTCCCTGCTCCTCCTGGGCCTCCTGCCTCCTCCCTGGCAATAGGAGGAAATTTAAATGTTTCTGAAGAGCAACATTTCAATTTCAAAAGCTGTTCGTTCAAGTGCGTCTGGAGTGGGATTTCTCTCCCCCACTCCTCTCTGAATGGGAGCTTTAGAAGTCTCATTTCCTCTGCTTGATAACACCAGGCTGAGAAGGGCTTTTGTCTTTTCATTTCCCCTCAATTTTTTATTTTTAAATCAGTGAGGTTTGGAGAAGCTGCCGTGGTGGATTTTCCCTCCCCCCTCGTCTTTGTTCATGTGCTGGAGGATGCACCTGGCATCGCCCAGTGAATGAGCTGGAGCTTCCTGGGGCACAGCCCACCTGGGAGCGCCCTGTCAGTCGCTCCTGGAGGCAGAGGAGGGGATTTGCTGGCGTGTCCGTGCTGTGGAGCTCCTGGAAGCCGAGGAGGAGGAGGTTTGCTGGCGTGTCCCTGCTGTGTGCTGCCCTTCCCGGCCATCCAAAGGGGGCTCTGGTGTCCCAGCACCCCGGGACAGCGTTGGCTGCGTTGGTGCTGAGCCTGGCTCAGGATCCAGCCCCTCGTTTCCAACACATGACGCTGCAGTGGCTCCAGTCCCGCTGACTGGTTGCCCGCCTGCTTTTTTGGCTGACGTAGCTTTTCCAGTTGGCGTGAAATTGTGTATTTTTGACGGGATGCTCAGCGGAGAGCAGATGTAAGCGGATGTAGTGCCCAGCTCCCGCTCCTGCAGGACTGATGGGTGTGGATGTCGGCACTCTCCCAGCAGTGGAATGGCATTTGTGCTGTTCACTGGAGTATTACACTGGTATAAAGAGGGAATTTTTTTTCTGCAGAAGCCTTTTTTACAGCCCTCGAGCTTGCTTTTCACATGGCATCTAGGCCTGGAGGGCTTTCTACCTGCTTGAGGGACAGCTGGGATTTGGCAGGGACTGTTCCAGCGTCTTCTGTCAGAGGGAACTTGCCTGCTGGGATTAACATGGACCTTGACACTTCATCCCTGCCTGGTTGACATGCTGGAAAGACCCAGAACTTGCTTTACTGCCTGTGGTAATTGAAAAAGGATGAGCGGTATTGCAAAAAATGAGAAAAAAAGGGAGGCTAAAGCTTTCAAAGGTGTGGAGTGAGTGCTCCGTTCCCCTGAGGTTTGTTGGGTTAGGTGACAAGGTGCTTCCTGGGCTGCTGCGGGAGGCTTGGGGATTGTGCCTGCACCCCCAGGTGGGGGGCCCTCCCTAAAGAAACTCCCTGAGCAGCAGGCACAAATAGCAATGCAACAACAGGCTTTGGTGATGGTTCGGAGTTTCCTGTGAGAGCTGCCCGAAATCGGCTGACCCCAGGGAGTGCAAGGGAGGTTTGAGCCCCAGCGAGGAGCCAGGATCTGCCAGGAGCTCCCCATTACCTTTAAGATGTGGTTCTGCAGCCGGGGGTGACCCCCCTGTCTGGCTGAGTGCCAAATTGGGCAATTAAAAATTTCCCTCCCTGCCTTGGCACGTCATGTAATCGGAGGCGTTTTGCGCAGTTTGGTCCTTTTTTTAAGAGGCTTCAAACGTGGGTTGGTGTGTGCAGTGTCAGCACGGGTGGCTGCTGGCTGAACAAATTACTGAAAGAGCATTAAAGTTGCAGATGGAGGAATGGAAGAGCTCGCTGCTCTGTGGGCTACTCTGATAACCTTAACTTCTCCTCCTCTTGTTTTCTGGAAGCAGCAGGAGCCTGTCTTTGCTGTACCTGCCCCTGTTCTGTGCCTGGGACAGGCTCTGTTTTGTGCTCAGAGGGTCCCTGGCTGCACTGCTCCATCCTTATCATCCCGTGGGTGGACTCAGGCTTTCTTTACCTGCCCAAACCGTGTATTTATTCCCAGCTCTTTTGGGGGACTTGCTGTTGGCCTGGAATGCTCCACACACGCTCAGCGTGGTCCTTCCATCTCAGCTTTTTCCTTGCCTTTGCAGAAGTGCAACACCTTCCCTGCAGCTTCCCAGAACCACTCTGCTTGCCTGCTCAGTTCCAAGTCATTCCCCTAAGGCAAGCACCAAGATGAGATTTTTATTATTTTTTTTTTTCTTTTCTTCGGCTTGGACACTTTTTCAGTGTTAACAAAAGGCAAATTGCTGGCAGAGAGTCTTACCAGATGTATCAACTGTACTGAAGATGCTCGAAGAAAAAGTTCCCAGAATCTTTCTGAATGTTGCAGAAAGGCATATTTTCTTGTAAACTTGTTCTTGGAAGTGACAGAGTTGCTTTGGCTGAAATTCCCTGTTTAGGAAAAAAAAAAAAAAAAAAGAAAAGAAAAAGAAAAAAAAAGACTGAAAATGCCTGAAGCCGATTTTCAGCATGGAAAATTTCAGTCCAGACAGTTACTGCTTGGAGAAACTTAAGGTCAACTGAAAATCCAGGGATGCAGAACAGGCGGTGTTGGGGAATTCTTAATGAGAGGTGGAGCAATTAGCTTCTCGTTGTAATGAGTAGATGGGTAGGTGAGAATTCATCACTCCTCGAAGTCAGTGGGGAACGTTCGCATTCAATGCAATTATTATCCACTAATGGGGAAACGCGGGAAGGGAATGAAAGGCACAGCATCCATTTGTCGGGTAATGCCTTCGGCGGCTCTGGGAGTTTGCCCGAGTGAGGCTTTCCGGATTTGACCCGTTATTTTAGGCTGCCTCTGAGGCCGTGTTTGGTGGTGCTGCTGTAGAATTCTGCAGTCCCGAGACCCAGAGGCAGCATCTGTAACACCGCGGAACGGCTCTTCAGAGCACAAGCGAGTTTTGTGAGACCAGATAGAAGAATTTGGTTACTGCACTTAACTGAGGCTCTGGCCGGCGAGGTTTTACCACCCTCGTAAATCTGCCGGGGAGGGGAGGCAGGCAGGGAGGGGTCAGCATTTGGTACTGGTTTTGCAATTAAATTGCTTCAAGCTGTTGAAACATTCGGGAAGTTTTTTGACCTACTTTCGTGCAAGCTTTAGAAATTGTTGGGATGTTTTCTGCTCTGTCTGCCTGGAGTTCAGCTGGATTACGGAGGAAAGGAATTTCGTGGGCCTGCTCATAAAGTCAGATTTATTTTAAAAAATAAATTAAATTAAAAAAAAAAAACCCGAGTTTTGTCTTCAGACAGCTCCTTGGTCTCCAGCTTCATGAATTCCTATGGGAGCACACAGTGGGATGCACCCAGTGAAAGCAATCCCTGGTTTGCACTTGCCATGGAGAGGAGGGATGGAGGAAGGAGGTGGATGATGCCTTGGTCCCACTCCTGGCATCCCTGGGGAGCACTGGCTGGCCTTGCAGGGGAGCACCCATGTGCTCCTGGCTGGGGAGCAGCACCCCAGGTGCTCCCCAGAGCACACCCACGTCTCCAGCCCACCTTGGCAGCCCTTGGAGCACGCGGGGGCGCAGCCCAGCGTGAGCCCAGCAGTATTTAGGAATTAAAACCTCGTTGGAAGGGGCAGGCTGCAGAAAGAGCCGTTAGCACAGCAGATGGCCACGAACAAAAGAATTGCAGTAACTCGATGTACTTTTCACTGCTCGGACTCCCTGTCTTTCTGTACTCATGCATCTCCCTGGGGAGACAAGACTTTAGAGACTTTAGTTTTCAGCTCTGTAACTTTTTCCCTCTGTCAGTGCTGTCATCCCGGGGCTTAAGATACGTCAGAACGTGTTGGACACTTTTCCAATTAAAAAAACCGAATTCGTTTAGTCTGTATTTGGCTCACTTAGGAGTTTCATGTGCATGTTTTTACCTGGTGGAGGAGTGGGGTGTTGCTTTCCTTCTCGGTTCTCATCCCTGGGAGTGTGAGAAGCCCTGGGGGCTCAGTGTCTGCTCAGAGTGTGATGCTGCTCATCCCTGGGCTCCTGGACAGGGAGGATAAGCTGCTGGCTCTGCAGTGTGGCACAGCCCCACATGGATGGGGTTTGGGAGGGGTGTTGGCTGGTGTGGTGCTGGAATATTCACTGGCTCAGTGCTGCTGTGAGAGGCTCAGGTGATCGGAGGCATCCCCACAAGGAGATCCAGTAATCACAAGTTCATGTGCAGTTTTTTTGGGAATTAATTCGAGCACAAATTGAGTGGCCACAGCCTATCCTGCCTGCTTTGGCAATCTTCTCCAGCCCATGAGGACATGAGATGTGTGAGTGGGCAGGAGTTGAAGATAACGCCTCTTAATCCCTCCTGGTGCTCCAGCAGGAAATGCTGCTGCTGGCTGATAATTAGAAAGTGAACAGACTGTGGAAGAGATGATGTTGGCATCCCTAAATCTCTGTCCTGGGCTTGGGGGAACATCACTAATGATCTGGATTAGAGAGGCGGAGAGAGACCCGGGCTCACCGAGGATGATATGTAGGGCAAACACCGTGTGCTGTGCCGGTGATCCCGAGGCTCGTCCCAGGCAAGCAGCTCTGTTCTCTTGGGACACACTGCTGGGCTGTGGAGGTTTGGAAACTCCACCGTGGGGTTTTGAAGAGGCAGCTGACACAGTCAAGGGATCAGCAAGGTCAAAATGCACTTTGCAGCAAGAGGTAGGTGCAGATGGAGCGGAGCTAGTGATCTGCTGTCTCCTGAGGGTGAGAAGCTGCTGAGAAAAATGGCCCTTCAGGAAGGCTGGGCTGCATCCAGCTGTAGGTGCCGAGCTGAAGCAGGGCACAGGTGCCCTTTTAAATCCCTCCAGCTCTCATGACTTCTCTGTGAGTATCACAAGCTGGGTCAGTAATACAAAATAAGCAGGTGGAGATGGGCTGGTGCAGGTTCCAGTGTGATTTTTTCTTGTGGACCAGATGTTGGTGTGTCTGTCTGAAGGCGGGGACATCGTATTTACCTGGAGACTTACTTGCTTCAAGGCATCAATAGGCAGTTGGCTCATCCTTTTCCTTCCTCTCTTTCTTGCATGTTTTTAAAGTCACTGCTTAATAGCGAATAGCAGGCTTGATCCATTAGCTGTGTTGGGAATTTTTATTCCTAAGCATGTAGAAGAAACCCACCCCAAAGTCTGGCCTTGCTCTTTGACAACCTCCTCAGTGATAATTGTTTTCTTCAGTGCCAGCACCTCCTCTTGCTGCAGGGAGGTTTGTGCAGCCTCTGCCCCCCTCACACCCACCCTTGTTATCATATAAATCACAAAACAAGGCCAGGGATAAACAGGAGCTGCAGTAGCTGTTAGCCATGTGTAAAAACAAATCACATGGAAACAGTATAATTACTGAGAAAATACCAACTTGAGTAATGCAGTAATTGTTTCCTTCCCTCCAGCAGATTTATTCCACCTCTCGCGGCTCTTGCTGGTTTGGAAGTCTGTGACTTCACGTTAATAAGGAGAATTTCACATTTCACACTGCACTTGCTCAGGGTATGACACTGTCTAGTGCAGGGGAATATATTTGGAGTGTTTCTTGAGAGCTTTAGGAAGCAGAGCAGGAGTTGAAATGTCTCTGACCGTTGGGGTCTTCCCCATGCTCTGAGTGGACTCTGGTCTTTGCAAACCTCTTTTCAACCCAATTTTGTGATTTATGAGAGCTTCTTTATGCCTTCCATAAATCAATGAGCTCTGCTTTTTGGATGTCAGCACTACACAGACAAGATTTTTTTTTTTTCTCTTTAGTTTTGATTTTTCCTTCTTTTTGCTGCTTGTCATTTTGTTGATTCAGAGAGGTGCTTGTGACATGACAGTGCCCAGTATGTGAGGTCCAAGGACACACTACCTCTCTCTATTGCTGTAATCATCTCCTGATACCAGATGATGATGATGTTTTTGCTGTTATTTGCAGCTCTTTCCCTTACTCAGCTTTGCTTCTCTTTTGCTTCAGATTCCTCAAGGTAAAAAGGTAAAAATGCATCAGGAACCAGGTTTCCAAGGTGTTTTGTGCCAAGTAGGAGTTGAAAGATGCCCTGTCCTGCATATTGGCACATGTGGGATGGGACCTTTTGTTTCATGTGCCCAGTGAGGAGCCTTTCTCTCCTGCATTTTTGGCAGGTAGCTTCCTTTCCTTTAGAAAAACGTACCCACCTACAAGCCACTGCCACTTCCCCTTCCTTTGCCTTAATCTGAGCGAGATTTCATGAACGCCTAATTTATCTTTTGCTTCTTGTGGTTGTCCTGCTCCTCTTGACTTGAAAAAAAAAACCCAAAACCACAAAACAACCCCAGTTGTGGAGAACACAAAGACTTCCCACTGCAGCAGACTGACCATTTCTGATGTCTAATGCTGGGAAAGTAAAACAAGATGAGATCTTCTCTTCAGGATTCTCCAGGAAGCTCTCCTGTTCTTCGGGCTTCTCTTCTGTATGGATGCTGGATACAACCAGCCGAGCTTTTCTGGTGCCTTTGTGCTCCTGGGGTTGGATGGGGCTGAGGCAGGATGGTGACAGAGGGGTTTTGGGGTGCTCCTTGGCTTTCCGTCCCTTGATGGCAGCAGTGGGAAGGGCGTTGGTGGCTGCAGGGACAGGGTGGAGGTCTCACAGCAGGTGCTGTTGAGGAGCTGAGCAGTACCGGGTGGTATCTGCACTCTCACCACGCTCAGCATGAGCTGCAGCAGGGATGGTGAGAAACCCAGAGCCATCATCCCCGAGCCTGGCGAGATGGGGGAGCACAGAGGGGTCCACAGGCCACCATCCAGCTCCATCATGGCAGGAGGACCAGCCTGGGCAGAGGGTCAGCCTTGAGCTTTCACGGGGCTCAGCACGGAGAGGAGGGTGCTCGGTGCAGAACGATGTTGGTTTTCTCCAGGGCTGTTGTAGTGAAGGTGGCAAAGTTGTGTGAACTTCCTGCCTTGTTTGCCTGCCCCCATCCCTCCCTCCTCTCAGCAGCAGCTGCAGTGTGCTGGCTGCCCGGCCTGGCAGCGGTTTAGGGTTACAAACGGAGCCACCGCTCCTCTTCTCCCCCTCCAGGAAAAGAAATCCATCCACTCACTAAGCAAACGAATGGATAAACTTTTAATTAAGGCGCTGGGTGGCTGCCAGAGAGGAGTGTCCTGGGTCAGGGTGGGCTGGTGCTGTGCCGTGATCCCATCCGTGTGGCTCTTGAACAGCTGCTTCATCCCAGGTGCGTTCATCCGCGGTGGGCAGGCTCCTCCAGGCACGCAGCTTGTGTTGGTAGAAATGGGAGCTGCAGAGGGGAAGGGTGGCGTGCAGGAGAGGCAGCCTGGCTGCAGGATGCTCCTGGCATAGCGGCTGGCTGGGCTCAGCAAAGTTGTTGCGCTGCTGGGTTGTTTCAAAGCTGAATGTTTCGTGTGTTTTCCCTCAGCCCGGGGCCATTAGAGCTGCTTGCTCCCCTGTCACGGCCACGGAGGTTTTGCCGATCTCTCCAGTCTCTGACTTGAAGGGTCTTGTTGAGCTGAGAGCCTCTTTACCTGGAATTTGAAAAACGTCAGTTGGGTCTGTTTTTATCTTGACTCACCTCTCCCCTTTTTCTCCATATTTGGATGGGTGCATTCAACATCCAACACTCAGAGTATCCCCAGGGTTCAGGAAGAGATGGAGAAAGGTGGCCATGAAGGAGCTAGGAGGCCTCTTTCCTCCCAGGAGTGTCCTCACACCCCCTTCTCCTTCAGCATGCTTCATGCTGCTCTTGTCTCTGTGGCACTGTCTGAGGAGGACGTGGTGTCTCATTTTTGCACGGAAGATGTAGCCTTGAGCCCTCTGAAGGACAGTGGTGCTGGGAGCTCCTGCGTATGGATGGGTTTATCGGTCCTGTAAGAACATGAGCAGTACTCAAGGTGGTGCGAGCCTCTGAGGTTTTGTCAGGAGGGAGAGCTGCTGTCGTGTCCCTGGGAGAACAACCTGGTTCTCTTTGGAGATGCTGGAGGTTGTGGAGCACTGTGGTGATGTGATCTGACAGCTGGTACTCCCTAGTCTAGCAGGGGTTTTTTTGAGGGTTTTGTGTATCTCAGAAGGCTGGGAATGGGCCAGGGAGCTGTGGGAGGATGAGAGAAGGATCCAGAGTCTCCTGGGAAAAGAGATGATCTGGTTGTTTTCCCCTTCCCAGGACCGTGGCCTCCCTGGCAAACTGGAGCCCGTGTCTCCCGTGAGCCCCGCGCACGCCGAGGCCGAGCTGGACCTGCTGCCCGCCCGGCTCTCCAAGGAGGAGCTCATCCAGAACATGGACCGCGTGGACCGCGAGATCACCATGGTGGAGCAGCAGATCTCCAAGCTGAAGAAGAAGCAGGTAAGAAGCTGTGGTCTGGAGGAGAACATGTTGTCCTTGCTTCTGCATGCCTCCACAGCCCCTGTCCTTGCCCCTGCGTGGCCGCAGAGGGGAAGTGGCAGCGCCAGTGCACCGAGATCTGTGTCCCTGCTCCCTGTTGTGACATGGGTGGTGGCTGCTGTGCCTGCAGTCTGGAGCTTTGGAAACCCAGCTTGTAGTTCTTTGCGTGTCAGAGAACCTAAAAGGGAGAAAAAAGTGTCCTCAGTGCCTTGGCAGTGGATGTGCAAGTGGTGAGCAGCAGAGCTGGAGGCACAGCCTGGGTTGTCCGAGTCATCTGTACAGCCCAGGGTAGCACAAGGTCTTCTTCCTTTCCAGCAACTGTCTCTCCCCAGTGCTGTTGTTGCTGCCAGTACTCAGTGCCGGGCTGTTTAAAATGTTGCTGCAATGACCAAATGACCCTTCCAGCTCATCCAGTCCCCTTTCTCTGGGGCTTTCCAGCTTTGCGGTCTTGAGCAGCATCTGATCCAGCTCTAGCCAGGGCTGTGCTTGAGCAGGGATTTGAATCTGATCTTCCTGGCTGCAGCTTTACCCTGCACAGGAGCACTCCCCAGTAAAAGGATAACCCACTTGGTGTTGGCCTGTACATAATTACCATAAAGCCATTAAGAGATTAATATGACAAAACTTCCAGGGACATCCGTGAAAAAACCCGCAGACTTAAGGGCTTTCACTTCTTAAAGCAAATCACTTCTCTGCCTCTTTTTTTTTTCTGGTTGCTTTATTTTCTTTGCTTGGGATGAGTTTCTGAACTCCCTTATGGCTGCTAATCCCAAACTATGCAGGAGGAATGACCTTTCCCAAGAGGTTGTAGCTCCAGTAGGAATTTGGGAATGGAGCAGAACCTCTACTTGGGCTGTTTGTTGAAGCTCCTTAGAATGAGGACGTGCTTGTTCTTCCCCGTCAGATCTATATTTTCCCATACCAAACACAGTTCCTTTTTGTCCTGCAAGACAAAGCAGGAATATTTTCATTTTGTTTTCAAACAATATGGCTTAATTAATGTGAAGGATCTTTTTTTTTTTTTTTTTTTTTGCATGTGTTGCTTCATCTCTGCAGAGGTTTTGGAGTGCTTAAGGAGGGGAAGCCAAGAGTGGGCAGAAGCAGCTGTGCTGGGGGTGTGAGGCAGCAGCCCTGTGTGCCAGCTCACGGGGCCCAGAGGAACACCTGGAGTGATGGAAACCACAGAGGTTCCTCTTGCTGGTTTTGGTGGGAGCTGGGTGAAGGCAGCCCTTCCCCTCTCCCTTGTAGGAAGCTCAAACAAAATGTTGGTGTCCTCTCCCACCTGGCAGTCTGGCTGCTGGTCCATGTCTTTTACTCGCATTTGAGGAAAGGAACGCAAATCATGGTCATTTCCTGCTCTGGAAAAAGGCTCCCTGATTGGGATGTGTACCTGGGAGGACTGGCAACTCCAATGATCCACTGCCTGAGTTTTCAGGGATGCTGAGGAGCTGCTGCTGATGCTGGCAGGAGCAGCACATGCTCCTTGCAGTTAAAATCAAACTGTCCTTCCGTAAGGAAATGGGGGTTTTATTGTTGGCTGCTCAGTTGCTTTATTTCTTCCCTATGAAGAAATTTTCTGATTCTTCGTGCCCACAAAAACGCTCTGTTAAATGGCAAAGAAGGTGAAAGTGACTGTTAGCGGTAAAAGTGTCCCTTCCCTATCTTTTATTCTATTTTTTTTCTCTTTTTTGGCACATGGTGGCAAAGTCATATGGTAGCAAAACTGACCCCCTCCAACTATGGCCTCCTTCCCCCTCTGGCTGGAGCCTTCCCCATCCCAGTGCTCCAGCAGAGCTAGCACATCTGGGAAGAAGTGTTTTTGGAGCAGGGGGTCCCGTCTGAGATGCTCCAGGAACGTTTTGTGCATCTGTGCATCTGAGCTGTCAGTGCAGGAGCACGAGTGAGGGAAAGCAATGAGCCTGGAACAGATACTGCTCCTGCAGGAACATCAGTGGAGCAGGGGAGAAATTCTATGCAGCCAGAATATCCTAATGCTTTTCCCCTCTGTCTTTGGGAGGCCTTCTCAGGGTAATTAAATACACTTGTATGGAAAGGCTGTGCAAAAAGAAAAAAAAAAAAGTCACAACCAACCACAATCCACCATCTCTGTCTTTCTGGTTGTTCCAAAAAAAAAAAAATGGCAGGGAAGGCTCTGCCTGGACTTTGCAAGAAGCAAACCCCTTCAGCAAGCTGAGAAACCTTCCCCAAACCCTGCACACCCCTGGCAGGAGGCCACCTCCGCCAGCCATCCCCCGCTCATTCATGCGCCATATGCGCTTAAATCTCTCGCTGAGTCCTCGCTCCCCCTCCTCCTGACAGGGAAGGATAATCCTTATGCATTTATTCCTGGCAGCGGTACCGGGGATCTGAAGGAGAAATAAACTGCTGGGCTGTTCTCTGCAGTGGCGCCTGAGCCTCCCTGGGCGCCGAGCTCAGCCAAGGGCTCTCCGGGAGTACAACACTCCCACCTGGTGATGGAGGTGGAGCCGGCCGGGTGGAAGAGCTCCAGGGTTTCCCCTTCCATCACGCTGAGTTTCCTGTGTCCTCTTTGAAAGTGGTTTTCAGAGCTGCCCCGTGGCTGGAAGGCTCTGCTCTCCCCGGGGAGGTGAAGCATGCCAGCACCCAGGTGATGGCAGCTGGGTGCGTGTGTGTGTGTCGGCCTTGGCTTCATCAGGCAGGTGTCTGCGGCACGGGAGCTGGTACGTGCAGGGATGGGGCCTTCCTGAAATGTCACCCACCTTCCCAGCAGGGCTGCAGCCTGCAGTGGTCCCTCTGTAGCACATGGCCCAGCCAAAGGGTCTCTTTCCTGGAGGGGGCACCTCTTCCACTTGGAAATGGGTTGGCTGTAGGAGCCAGGGCTGTGGCTAATGCTGGCATCTTCCATTCCTTCTACCCTGCTGCCCTGCCTTCCATTTGGGGAGAGGAGGGAGATCTTGGGCAGCCGCTGCTGGGAGGAGGGAGCGAGTGTGGAGCCGTCAAGACTCATCTCTCATCCCGCTCTCTCCCTCTAAAGGTCACAGTCCCAGCCTGGCTTTTGTGGCAGACCTTTAAGAAATCCATTTTGTCCCTGTCTGGGAACCCTGACCTATTTTGCTTTGCCATTTCCCACGGCTCCCAGGAGTGGCTGTCGCAGGCTGCAGTCCGGTGTGCAGCCTCCAGCCCCTGCTCACATCCTCACCCCAGCATCTGGCCCTTTAATAACCGTACAGCGAGTAGAGTTTAATTCTCTACTGTATTTCAGCTATAATTAGATTTGTATTTTTTCTTCTAATGAGCTGTTTTTAATGAGCCTCCACTTAGTGGCAAACTTTCCTGATAGGCCATCAACCTCTCTCGTTTGAAATCCCTTGCTACACGCCCGACCACTTGGCAGAATTTTGGTGGGTTTCCAGAACGATATAGCCAAGTTTTGGATGCTTTGACTTTTTTTTTTTAAACACAAATATTCCACCCAAGAGAACTAACGTATCTGATCCTTTTTGCTGTCTCGTTCTTTGGAGTTTTTGGAGTTTATCCCATGGGAGTGAGGATGTGTGATGGGGTGCCTTAGGAGGACACCAGGGAAGAGCTGGCAGGTCCTGGAAGTGCTGCTTCTGTGTCAGGCCTGATGCCAAGTACCTTGCAGCCCTTGGTTTCAGCTTTTCAGCTTCCCAGGGAGCTCTTGTCCCCTGTCCTGTGGTTTGGGCCAGCTGAGGTGTGGCCGTGGCTGAGAGCAGCAGAGGGCTGGGGGCTGCTCCTGTGGTTGGAGCCTTCAGTTTTCCACCGTGGTGTGGCTGTTTGCAGGCAGAAAGGGACAGATCCCTGCAGTGCTGGGAAAGGTTCAGCCCCTTCCAGGGTGCAGATGGTTTAAGCTGGGCAGTTCCTGCCTGTTCTCACTCGTGACTGGAGTAACTCTAAGGCTGTTGATGATGCTGATTTATGGGACACAGGCTCTCCAGTGCTGCCAGAGCCTGCTCCCCTCTCTGGCTGGCAACAGCAGCTTTTTTGACTGTATCTTGGTGTTCCCTATGCTGCTGCTTTTCCCTCTGTGGGGAGAGGTATCCATCTGTGGGGAGGTGGAGTCCACAGCATGGGGTGCTTCATCCATTGAAACACAGTTTTAGGAGTCTGAGTTTTCTCGGCCAAGGCATTAGACCTGTCTGGGTGCTTAAGTGCTTCCTCGGGTTCATCTCAAGTGCATCCTCCTGCCCTGGTGTGCTAAAGGTGTCACCAGCAGGAGAGATGATGGGGAGGAGGAAGAGATGCTCACCTTCTTCTCAGGCCGCCAGCCACCCCTGTCTGCGGGAGGTCAGTGCTGTGCTCGCCTCTGGTGCAAGCCAAGTCCCAGGTGCATTTTCTTCCCTAGTGCAAAATTCCTCATGCTTCAACAGGGGATGCTTTAGCTGCAGGAAAAAAAAAACCAGCAAACCCGACAAAGATTTGGAGATTCAGAGGCTAGCGGGGAAAGAATCCTCAGCGTTTTTTGACAGGCGCTCCCTCTCCCGTGCCTGTGCTGCCCCGCAGCTGCCGCGCACGGCTGCGCTCTCCCTCCTCACAGGCTGGCCCCAGGAGGAGCCTGGAAGAATCCGTGATTTCCTCTTTCAGCTGAGCAGTTCCTCAAACTTAGGGGAAGGGCTGGGATGTCTCCTCCCACCTCACGGTGTCGGGAGAGACTGGGCTGCAGGTGGAATGTCAGGTTTAGCTACCGACCGCGGAGATACTCCAAAGTGCGGGGATGGCTGGTGCACGAGTCGCTTAATGGAGAGCAGTCATCCCAAGGCATGTCCTCCAACCCCTCCGCTGAAAGGTGAAGCCGAGGCTGGAGAGCAGCCTTGCTCATCTCCCCTGGCGCCTCCACCTCTCCCTGCACGCAGCAGCAGCTCCAGAGGCAGGTAGCAGCAGGGAGCCTGACTGGAGCTGTGGTTTCATTTAAGTGCTCCCAGGAAAATCGTTATTTCTAGCCTCGGGCCCGTTCCAGGAGGCTCCTTTGAGGGCAGGTCCTCATCCTCCATCCCTAAAACACGCCGACCCACGAGCACAGGCCCGGTGCCTGGGGCAGGCCGGCGCTGCGCTTGCGTGGCTGGGGCTGCTCTCCTCCCTCTCCCCGTCCCTCCCCAGCCCCAGCCTGCCCGTGTCTCGCAGGAAGTCTCCTACCATGGCGCTTTCTGCCTCGGTCACGGCACCACAGACAGTCTCGTGTGGACGGGGATGGCTGCGTTTCTTGCTGTGACTCACCCTCCTCCTCCCCCCTCTCCTTCCACAGCAACAGTTGGAGGAAGAAGCAGCCAAACCACCAGAGCCTGAAAAACCCATCTCTCCCCCTCCTATCGAGTCCAAACATCGCAGCTTGGTGCAGATCATCTACGACGAGAACAGGGTGAGTCTGGAAACGATGGAAGTGCAAACGTGGGATTGTGCCATGTCACCGTGGCCGGGGATGGGGAGGTGGGTAAGGATCAGCCGGGGGATTTTCCTGGGTGTTACCCTGGGGGTGGAGGGCGTGAGAGTGGCAGGAGCCCTGTCAGGATGGTGCAGATGAGCACTAATGTCTTCTGAGGAGCCTTACCTGCAGGCTTTCCTGTGATCAGCCTTAGAGATGAAGTGTTCAAGTGATGCTTCAGATTCCTCTCTGCTAAACAGTTTGCTTCATCCTCTCCCCTGGGAGTGAACCAGCTTGAAAGCTGCCTCAAGGGGTGGGCTTTGACATGGTGGGTGTGCTGCACGGATGGAGGGTGGCATCTGTAGTGCTCTAATACTGGCAGGCCAGCTGTGAGCTCTCCTGGCTGCCCCTAAGCCCCCCAGGCTGGAGCAGCAAGGATGTGGATGCAGCCATGGCTGGATTTGTGGATATTCGATGCTGTAAATAGCATTAACAAAGGTCAGGCTGGCATCCCTGGCTCTGGATCTCTGCCTTGACCGCTCATTTGTCAGCCGTTGCCTGTAACAGCAGCCCGAGGAGAGATGAATTTTGCTGTGTGCATCGGAGCGATGCTCAGAAATTGGGCCCTTTGGTAGATAATCAAGCATATTCATTTTCATTTAGGTGTTGGATAAAAAGGATGATTTTGCATAAAAGGAAAACTACCAGTCGCTAATTATTTTGAATTGCGAGGCCTGCGATTTCACTGGGAGCTGCAGAAATCCAGGTGCCTGACTCCTAAAAAGAAAAAAAAAAAATCGCCTACCCTGCTCTCCCAGGCTGTGCAATTTTCCTGGTTTTCCTTTTTCCATCTGCTTCTCTGCCTGAGCAGTAGGAAACCCAGTGCTGGCACGGTCTGTTGTGTGAGTGGGTGAAGGCTGAGGTCGATGTGTTTGAAGCATTAGCAAGCACCAGCTGGTGATGGCTTCACAGCACTGGGCTTTGGGGGCAGGTGCAGAGTGTTCCTCAAAGCCATTCTCACCACCAAGTGCCCTCTCTGGGGGTCCTGGGTTAGATGGCTTGTGCCTCCTGGGCAAGGGGAGAGGCTCAAAAAAAGTGAGCTGTCAAACGTTTTTATTCCTGTTCATTTGAGCCCCGTCCTCCTTGGAGGCTCTTGTGTAGCTGAACCACATTACAAGGGGAAGAAATGTGTGGTGGTGGTGAGGCAGGAGGGAAAGGTGATCTTCAGCCATCACATCCCCAACAGCCTGCATTGTAGCAGTCCCCATTAGCTGAGCTGGCTCAGGGCTGGGTGTCCTGCCAACCCCCTGTCCTGCTTTGTCACCTCTCGTCTCTGCCCATGCCGGCAGAAGGTCACACATTCCCTCCCACCACCTTCTCCACAGACGGCAGGATCTGCTCTCCAAGCCTCACCACCACTCAGGGAGGTCCCTTGGCATTTCTACCCTGTCCCATGGGTGATAGCAGAGGTTGTGGAGGGCAAGCATGGAGTTCCACATTTCTCCTGGAAAGGCCAGGGCCGTAACACCTGGGACCCTGTCACACCCAGTGCTCAGGGCTGGTGGCATCCCCTTGTCAGCATTAGGCTGATCTCAGCCAGCTTGCTGCCAGGAGTTTCACCATTAACCTTTGTGATGGGTGCACCCATTCCAGGTGGGTGCCCAGCAAGCAAAGGTCGCGTTGGGCACCAAATGTTTGTATAATTTCACATCTGGTTCTGTGTTCATGTCTGAATTATCGCAGGGATGGGCAAACTATGATTCTTCCCTGTTCTTGTAAAGTCCCCTTGCGTGTCGCGTGCGAGGAGCCCGCCTGCGGGCAGGAGACTCCAACCAGCAACCTTCCCTTTGGCTTGATAGAAACCAGAGCAGGCTGCAGGCAGGTTCCTCCTCTGGAGAAGACAGGATCTGTCTGTGGGCTGCAGAGAACTGGCAGCATCACTGCCCAGCTGTGTTGGCTGAGGGCTGTGAGGACCCTTTCCAGTGCCACAGCAGGGAGAGGCTGAGCTGGGGCTGCAAAGGGCAGGGAATCCTTGGTGTTGCCTTTGTCCAGGCTCCGGTGACAGGGGTGGCAATCAGGATGTAATTACCCTTCTAAAGAATGCTCACAGCTCAGCTTTCAGCCTCTCGTGTACTGAATGTTTGGGATGCATTTTAGTGGTGACTGCTCTTCCTTTAGGGCCAGGAGGATAGAAAGCTGGAAGGGGAAGGGTCTTGGGATTAGAGTCAGTTGAGATTGTGGTGGAAAAGAGTGGCTGGTAGTCAGCTATAGGGTGGGTCCAGGTGTATCCAGCTGCGAATGTGGGAGAGGTCCAGACGCTCCTGTGCTGACCTGCAGCTTTACAATTAATTGCAAGGTGAGTTGGTGGGAGCTAAGGACTGCAAGCCAAGTAGAAATGTATTGATTTAGAGTGAGGAAGGTCACTGAGCCAAATTTTAAGCTTTTCTGCCTCTTCTGTGCCGTGGAAAAGCAGTGAAGTGGATGCCTAGAGGTCTGCTTGTGGGAAAAGCATCGGTAAGGGCTGAGCCAGGGCTCCAGCCCAGGCACAAAGGGAAGGGAAGCCAGATTTACTCGCATCGCTTGGCTTGTGGCTTGCTCGAGGGAGGCAGTGCACGGTAAGAAATGCAAATAAAAAGAGGATATTCAGGCCTCGGGAGGAGGCGAGAAAGGAAAGCGCCCCAGAAGCGCTGGCAAAGCCTGAAACGATCTTTAAAGAGCAACGTTGTGGAAGGGGCAGAAAGCCAGCCCTTGTGCCAATCCCCGAGCAGGTGGGAGGCGGCAGCTTCGCGGAGGGGCTTCTGCCTGGCTCTGGCTTGGCTTGCTGTGAACCGTGGGTCTGTGCTCCAGCGAGCAGGCGGGCGCTGCCGTGCCCGTTCCCACCGCTCCTGCCAGGCCGCGCCGGAGCCGCACACTGCCGCCGCTTATCCCCCGAACAAAGGAGAGGCCAGAAACGGTCCATGGGAGACCAGGGGTTACGTGAGGACAGAGCAGCTAGGAAAGCCGGAAAATCAAGTTAGCCAGCCATTCTGTGACCTACTTTCCTTTTGGCGATAGCTGTGGCTTTGCAGGCGTGAATGGTTTCTAATTTTAGCTTATGGTTCATCGGGGAAGTCTATATATTTTTCTCACCGCCGCGCTGCGTATGGATGAGGGGTTGGGATGAGGGCGGCGCTGGGCTGCATCCGATTTTCTCCAAATTCAGGTTTTTCTGGTGCTAAATGCCCATCACGCTGCTGTTCCCTCTTGTGACCTACTTAACGCGTGCGATTTGAAAAGTTCCTCGGTGTCAGAGAGGATAATTATGGAAAATGTGACCTGTAATCCCCTCTTGCTACACTCTGCTGGACATGTAATTGATTTCCAGAAAAAAAAAAAAAGGTGACTGTACCGATTCTACTGGGGAAGAGTGGAGAGAAGCTGCTCTTGACTGCAGTCGAATCCTGGACTGTGAGGCTGTGGTTGCATTCGGGAAGCTTTTAGGGGACTTGGATTGTAGAGGAGCAGTTGATACTCAAGATCCAGGTGCCTTCTTCCCTGCTGTGTGCTGACCAAAGCCACTTTCTCCTGTGTCCAAAGATGGGCTGGGAAGTTGGACCAGAAAATGTACTTTTTGGGAAATCTTTGCAGTGTAACGCAGGAAGACACACATTCGTGTATCCGAGCCAAAATGTCAACTGTACCATTTCTGAAAGGATTTATGAGAATGGGAGTTAACGTTTTGGGTGCTGTCTGTGGACTAACCGGAGAACAGGCAGTGGGCAGAATTGTCAGAAGCATTTGAGTCCTATTTTCAAAAGTGTGTTCAGTCCCTAAGTAACAAAATTATGTTTGAAAACAGTTATGGGGGCTGCAATTGCCTTGAAGAAGTGCTGTGGGAAGCCCAGGGGACGGCTTTGGCTGTTCGGGGGCTCCTCTGCAGGAGCTGGGTGCTGGCAGGGTGGCACAGAGCTACCTGAAGAAATCAGGTTGGGGTGGATGCCTCACTTGATCCAAAGGCTGACAGTGATGGAGACTTTGGGGATCTCCTAAATTAAACCCTGTGTGTGATTTTAGTGTCTCCTCTGTGGAAGAAAGCTGATCCCTGCTGCTTCTGGCACCTCAGAGGTGGTGGCTGTGTGACACAGCCTCCTTGAGGGCTTTCGTTTGCACCTCTGGGATGTGTTATTGTGTCAACAGAATTTACCTTTCTTGCACCTCAAATCCCCGTAACCAGGACAGATGATCTGTGTGTATTTTTAGCTGTAGCTTTATTCCACTGGGCGTTCACGGGATTCCTTGCATCCGCTTTCCCTTGAAATCGATTGCACATACCTGGGCTTGAAGATGTTTTTGTGCTTTAAACGGAAATTTCCAAGTCCCTTGCTAAGCCCAGGGAGGAGAGCAGCATTGCTCTGTGCCTTTCCTGGCATACAGGGCTGGCTGAGCTCTCCTTGGCAGTGTGTCCTGGAGGAAGCTGCTACCCAGCAGCCCACCGTGGCTTGGCTGGGTGTATTCTCCTCCAAGTCACGTGTGTGTCCCAAAAATTCCTGCTTACGTGCGCGCGGAGGTACCTGTGCCATCTCACTGACCGTTGCGGTGATGTGGAGCCCACAGGTGCCCACGTCCAGCTCCCTGCGAGCCAGATGCAGCTGGTTGGAGGTCCCTGCAGACCTGCTGTGCACCAGAGCCAGCAGGAGTCCTGCTCGGAGCCCGGCAGACTGGACGCAGCTCCCGTGCTCGTGTCCCTGCAAACCAGCTCACGTCAGCTTTCCCTGAAACATTGCGCTCATTTATCGGGGAGGGAGAGGTCGCGTCAGGACGTGGCGTGACTTCGCCCTCCGCCGCCGTGCCAGGGAGGGGACACCTCGTGCTGTGACCCACCACAGCGTGGCCAGGGCTGGGACCGGTCCCTCCACGTCGCCCCTGTGGGTGCCAACAGCCTCGGGAGCCCATCCCTGCTCCGCTGTCAGCCCTCCGAAAAGCTGGGCTTGATGCAGCGCAGGCAGTGGGGGCAGCAGCAGCAGCAGCGTCTGTCTTGCTCTTGAGATTGAGCTGGTGGGAATCAATAAGATTAAATTTTAATTCCTTTTCTGTCTTGATGCTCGTTCCTTCAAAAGGGCACAGCTATCTAGCTGTAAATTCAGCATTGTGCTGTAAAATTGGAATTCAAAGGACTGTTTGGAACTTTTTCCGTGCCCTGCTGCTGTTGTGTCTGTGCAGAGCACATTCCCAGCTATCCGTTTACCCTCAAATACCTTCATGAAGCATTAATGCCCCATCCATAAATAAGAGAATAAATAAATGAAGGCTTTTAGCATTGCAAAATATAATCTTGCCATTAACTACTCACAGACACTGAGTATGACTCAGATTCCTACAGGGATTTGATGTCTGTAGAACTCTGATTTTCTATGAACTCCTGATTTACATGAGAAAGGGAAGAATCGGGCCTGCCTCATCAGCACGGAGCTGGTGCAGTAAATAAGACCTTAACAGTAAAAGTGCTTTTGAGCATTTAATCTACGGGGCTTTTTTCAAATTCTAGTGTACGTGGTAGTTGGGATGGGGGCGTTTAGTATTTGGCTGATGAAAGGGCCTTGTTTGTTTTGCTTTTGTTTCTAATAACTTCTATTCTGTCTCATCTGGGCTTGGTGATGCAAAATGGGCTTTTGGAAAGTCCGGAGGAAAACTGGAAAGGCCAGAATTCAGATGTTATTGACATTTCTGCATGATAGCAAGGTTTCCAAAAAGGGTAGAATTTAAACAATTACCTTGGAGTCATTGAGAATCTTGTAATTTTTTTATTGGATTTTAAGGAAACTCTCATTTGTTTTGGCTTTTTAATGGTCCTGGTGTGTGTTCCAGGATCTGGAGTTCCCAATAGGTGTATTGACATAGAAGATTTGTCTGTGATTAACCCAGACCAGATAAGGCCGTGTCCTGCTTTTTCAGATCTTAGAAGGAGTGATGAGAACTGCAGAGATCCCAAATCTGCTGGAGGCTGGAGGGCAGACCCTGCAACACAGCCCTGGCTCTTGGGTTGGCTGACTGGAGCTTTCCTGTAACTGCTGCAGGGCTACAACGTGGATTTCTGGAAGTTTTCTGTGCAATGCCAACACTTTCAGCAGTTTTGCAGTGGTGGGATGTTGAGCCGTGGTTTGCAGTGGCTAAACCTTGCTGGCACATCACTTTAACTTTAGTGTGCCTTTGAAGGGCACCGTAGCCTTGCAGACAGCAGAGCAGGATGAGAGTGTGAGTGGAAACCCAGCTGTGTGTGGGGGCTCCCACCCTGGCCATGGATGGGGTATGAGTGAGCCGAGGGCTGAAACTGTCTGGCAGTGATGAGCCAAAGCCAGAGAGTAGCAGATAACTGAAATGAGTGTTCTTGTCACACTCTGTGCGGGGTGGGTGGGGACTGGTGTGAACACACGGCTCCAACATCACCAGTTCCCTCTGTTTTCTTACTAATTGTGGTGAGTCATTTGTAACCCCTGCTGCTGCATCACCTGCTGGCCCCAGCCTTGGGGACAGCTCTCTGTCGCTGCTGCTGTGGTGGGGAGATGGCTCCAGCTCAACACAGGGAGGTGGGGGAGCGTGCAGGGCAGCTGGGCACCCCTGGAGAGCATCAGCCCCTGGGCCAGGTGAGAAGGGCTGGGCTCGTGCCGTTGAGGGTGCCCAAGGTTCCCTGGTGCTCAGGGTTCTAGGAGAGCCCAGGGGAGGGCACTCATTCTTGGTCTGCTGAGAGCACTGTGGTGGCCAAGCCTGCAGGAGCTTGAGAGGGAGGAGTGTCGCTTTCCCTTCCACGGCCCTGGGGCTCATCCCACCTGCTTTGTGTGGAGGGCAGCAAATTGCTGCGGTGGTTTGGCTCTCGGAGAGAGCATGCTGAGGTTTAAAGGAGAGAAAAAAATAGTACTTGTGGTTGTAGGAGTGAAAATCTTTCCCTATGGAACGGGCATTGCCAGGTTGTGGTTTGGTCCCAGCACATTTTTTGGCTGTGCTGTGTGCTTTCTGCTGCATGCAGAGAGAGGTGTCTCGCCTCGGGGTTTCCATGATTTCTGCTGACTTCAGCCACACTTCTCCTGAACTTTGTTTTAAACCAAATCCCACTCCAGCCTGCCTCTTTGCCATGCTGCTCCCACAGCCCCTCCTGTCTGAGGAATGTGGTGCCAGGACAGGAACTTTTTCCAGCACCGTCCTGTGCGCAGTCTCCTTTCTCTGGAAGGGCTTTGCATATCTGTGTGCAGGACATGCCTGGTCCCAAATAGAAACCCTCCCAATCCCCAGCACTGCTGCCTACGGGATGCTATAAATAACCCCGGGAGCACAGTTCAGCTGCAGCAGCTTTGTGCTGCATGGAACCATGGCTGGAGCCGGTCCAAGAAAGTGCCGCCTCCTAATTTCAGATCCGCTTTGCTCAAAATAACTCCTGTGTTTCCTTCTCTTCCATTTTTAAACTTCGCTTTAAGAAGAGCCCACGCAAAATCCCAGGCTCTCCCTCCTCTGGTTTTGGTTGCTCCGCTGCCTCGTGGGGTTGGCTCGTCATCCCCACGGGAGCTCACATGGCCGGAAAGTTGCTCTCCTGCCTGCTTTCCCCTCCCAAGCCTATTTTTAAGTTTCTTCAAAGGAGAAGCAAAGGGCTGGAGTTTGCTTTGGAAGCCAAGTGCTCTTCAGGCGAGAATGAAGATTTTTGTAGTCTGCAGGGAGGCTTTTGCTGTTGGCGAAGATCTCTTTAGCTCCAGGCCCCTTGGAGGAGCATGAGCCGGGGTAAGAGCACGATTTGCCTGCCTGTGCCCCTGCCCAAGGGGAGGCAGGTCCTGTAGGGGCAAATGCTGCTGCCTCATACATCTGTGGGTTCCCTTCTGAATCCACGGGCCCCACAGCGACCGTGTTTTTGGTTCAGACATGTTTCTTGAGGCATTGATCCCTCCAAAAACGCACTTGGAGGTCTCTTCGTGAACACCACTGCTCCACTGCTGGAGCAGTATTTCAGGATTCTGCCAGATGGAGGAAAGGGGTCTTTGCCTTCTTGCTGGGGAGCTGCAGAGCGACTGTACAAGTGGTGGGGATCTTCATGTGTCTCACTAGAGGTAAAGCCTTGGGTTTGCTTCTTGATACATTTCCTTCTGTTAAACAACAGGAATGCGGGCACAGGTGGGGTCATTCAGCAGATGTAGGATGAACCCTGTGGTTTTCTTCTGCAGGGTCTGTCACTAAACCTACTCCTAACAAAATCAGTATTGTAACCATTATTGGTGGCCCTGCCTTTAGGAGGGAAAGGATTTACCAGGACTGCTGATGGTCCTTAGCAAAGGTCCCGCTGCTGCAGGAGGGCCTGGGGGGTCTGCCTTTGTACCTGAACTGTTTGAGGTTTGCATAAATTCTCCAGTCGGGCTTCTGGCTTGCTGGGTCCCTAGGCAGGAACACACCTCCCTGTGTGTGTCTGTCCTCAGAGATGAGCCCTAGTGCTGTGGGAACCTTCTGCTGGGTGTTTTATGTTCTCCCCAGTTCTGCCACCAGCTCTCACCTCGGTCTGCCAGGCCTTTCAGACAGCTCATTATGGTTCTGCCATGATCTGATAAAGGCAGCAAGGAGCATCAGCAATTACAGTGGGTGTCAAGTGTTAATTGGGCAGCTTTCAAGATAGAGGCATTTCTTTGTGTACGTACAAAGACATGACGTGCTCGGAATAGCTTCTCCTCCTGATCTTTCGTTCTGGAGACGTGTATATTGCAGTTGGTTAATGCAAGACAAATTATGTCATTCTTCTTGATTCTCCACATGTTCTGCCTGTGGTGGTTTGCCTCTGGCTTGTCTCATTAAGTTGTCTAAACATGGCAAATGCAGCAAGCTGAACATACTCAGCTTTTTCTCAAAGTTAATCTCGTTGTACGCACGGGTCTGCAGCATCACCAGTCCCTTGCTGTGCCATCCCTGCTGCCAGGGCTGGTGCCCAGGAGAGCAGGCTCGTGGTGGGGCTGTCTGCCTTGAGTGAGGCTACAGTCTTCTACCCGTAATTATGCAGAATGCAATTAATTTCTTTTGCTGCTTTTTGTCCCAGGTATGCCTCAAGAACATTTTGGTAAGCTGATGCCTCCTGCTCACCAGCAACCAATGGCAGGCAGGAGGGCATTGGCCAAATCATCCTTTTGGCTGCTGATGTAGAGTGGTTTTAGCAGTTTCAATGATCCTTTCTCTCCTGAAAATCTTACCACTTGGGTTTAATTCTGTAAGACTTTATAATGCCACAGTGCTCCAAGGTCAGCAGATTTTATTGCTCATGAAGACAAAAATATTAAGCTCTGGCTCAGAGTTCTCTGTTGTGTGATGAATTTTTCCAGGGGGCAGGTCCCTGGGCAGACTTGGCTGGTTCCTATTAACAGTCAGGTGGGCGGTGACGGTGACACCTGTGAACCCCGAGGTCTGCTGTGGGGTGTACACTGACAGCAGGGCTGCTGCCTGCCCTGTGTGGGATGATGCCAGAACAGGCTCCCTGCGTGCTTACATCTCTCTTAGCATCCTTGAAGTCACTTCTAAACTGCACCAAAGCCTTGTGTCCTCCTGAGTGTACAGTAAATGCAGGAACTGGAAGCCTCTCCTGGTGATGCCGTGGTAAGGCACCTGCTGCAGGCTTTGCAGCTGGGGCAGGGCTGGTTTTGGCCACGGCCATTTGCCTGGGGCCTGAGCCCCACCACGGCCAGGGTGACTCCTGCAGCTGCTTGGGGGGACTCTTTCAAAGTGCTCGTGTGCAGATCAGACCCTGTGTGGGTGCACCGGGCCCCAGCCAGGAGTCTGCACACCTACAGCTGCATCAGTGCTTTTGAGGACCAGCCAGCAGTGGGGGGTAGGTGAAACTTTTGGAAACCCTTCACAGGGCTGGATGTGGGGGCAAGCAGCAGGGCCGTGTGCCAGCCTTTGGCAAGACAATCCTTGGGAAACTCATCCTACCCTGAGACGGTGTGAGAGGTGCTTGATGCTGGAGAGCTACGTGAGCCTGACCCCTGGAGCTGAAATTCCTTCCCTGCCCTGGGGGAGCTTTCCCCAGGGTTTGCCAAGCCCCTCTGGTTCTGCCAGGAGCCCAGACCCCAGCCCACTCTTGCTCCTCAGGTCTGGGGCTCCGCTCCCTGTTTTAGGCAGCTGGGGATTTTCTCTCTCCCTTATCCCAAAATAGCTAAAACTACCTCTTTTATCTGAACCTCTGAAAATCCATCTCCTCATCCCCATCGCTGTCAGGTATTTGGCTTTAGCAGCTCAGCCCGCGGTGCCGGCAGCACGCAGTGATCTGGATTTATTGGACTGTCAGTAACCCCCCTGAACAGCCTGGCTTTGCGAGGAAGTGCTGTTTACTGAAAATGTCATCTTTTATTTAGATTCCTGCTACAGCCAACCCATGTCTTTTTTTTCAGGCCTGTTTAATTAGTAACCACTGCACAGCCCCTGACACGTGTTCCTGGGTGGGTTTTTTGTTGTTGTTTTTTTTTTTTTGCCTTTAATGAGCACTAGGTAGCCTGGCCGGGGGCGGGAGGGGACGAGGAAGGGCTCCTCTGCGGCAGGGAGGGGAGGGAAGCGAGAGCACGACGAGGAGCCAAGGGCAGCTCAACTCTAATGATCACATGCTCGTCAAGCGATGAATCCTAGAAAGGGCATCTCTGCGTGCGTGCCGGTTTGCCCGCCCTCCTCCTCCTCCTCCTCCTCCTCCTGGCAGGGCAGGCGCGCAGAGGTACCGGGCACAGTCCCCCCGCCTGGCACCCGCAGGGGTCAGGGCTCTGGGTCACTTCCTGGGCACAGCTCGGATGCTTTAAACTCATGATAACGCCAGTGCCGGAGCTCTTCGCCCACGGGTTTTTCCTGCGGGTCCAGAGGCTGAGCTGAACCTTTCCACCCACTCTCAGGCAGGGATGGGATTTGTGACGGCTCTGTGGAGGTTTGAGAAGGGGTTTTAGCAGAGGGGAGAGCTGGAGAGCAGAGAGCTGTGACTTGTAACCGATGGCACAAATAACTTTTTTTTTTCTTCTTCCTCTCCCCTTTCCTCCCTTGCAGAAGAAGGCGGAGGCTGCCCACAGGATCCTGGAAGGGCTGGGTCCCCAAGTGGAGCTGGTGAGTGTCACCTCTGGCTGCGGGCAGCGGGAGCCAGGTTTGGAGGGGTTCCTGGGCGGTGAGCGATCGCAGCACCCTCTGTGTGTGTGTGTGTGTGTGTCAGAAGGAAGTGTGCTGCTGGCCCGGACCTCTTGCTGGCACCGCACCAAAGCAGGAAGCAAAGTGTCTGAGATGAGTACTGAAACGCAGGCAGACACATGCACAGAGCCCTCCTCGGAGCGGCTTAACCCTTCGGCTCCCTCCTCGCGCCCTGTGGTGCAGCTGGAGGGTGGAAGGGGCTCTGGCACTGTCTGCCTCCACTTGGCATGCTGATGGCTTTGCCAGCAGTGTGGGTCACCTCGAGGTGCTGTGTGCAGGGATGGGTGCTTGGACTCTCCTCTGTCCCACCCACTGAAAATGGAGGAGGACGCTGAAGGGCGCTCTGTGAGCACAGCGCGGCTGCAGCTGCCGCAACCTGCAGGTATCAGGACTCGCACACTTCCTATTTCGGTCTCTCTGATGCACAGGGAAGCTGAGAAAACTACTTAGAACAAATTGTCAATTTTGGGCTGCTCCCTCATCTGGAAAAATCCATCCAGATGGATGGATAGGTCAAAGGACAGACTGCTGGAGGGGCAGCTGGAAACAACCCCCTGGGGGCTGAGTCCTGGAGAAGGGTGTCTGGAGAAGGTGCATTGGCAGTGATGCTGCTGGAAGGATCAGACCCAGTCTGACAGAGAATCTGCTTTGCACCAGCCGTGGGATGCAGTGGAGGGAGCCGTCTGTATGCGATGGGAGCAGGCAGCTCACAGGCTTCGACAGCTGTAATTTGCCCTTGCCTTGTGGGGGTGGTACTAATTGCTGTCTTCCCCTGTGCATAAGGGAGAGGTCACACGTGACAAAGCCCACTTCCTTGTTGGGCAGGTGACACTCATTATTATTCTTCTGAGTCACCGGGGTCAAACCCTTTGCTCCTTCTGCTCTGAAGATGGGCAGTGCCCAGGGTCGGTGCTTCCTCATCCGAAAGATGTTGCATTTTCTTTCCTTCCTCCTCCCTTGTTTGGGTTTGGTTGGTTTTTTTTTTTTTCCCTCTGTTTTTCCTTTTTTCGGTTTGTTGATGTTTTCTCCTTGAGTGTTGACACTGCATGGTGAGGCTGTAACAGACCTTTCCCTGTCTCCCTGCCTTACTCATCAGAGGGCAGGGGAAAAGGGGAAACCTCACTGAGAAAACCCAGCTGGGCTCTGTGTGCATCCTGCAGACTGTCTGGTCCATCTGCCGTGGGAGAGGCACTTCCTATGGCCCAGCACCAATGCTGTGTCAGGCACAGCAGTGCCCAGGACCTGCCAACGGCCCACGAGAGACAAGATGAATAGTCACAGCTTCTTCTGAGCTGGAAAGGAAGCAGCTCCAGGAAGAAGAGCATGCTCTTCCCTGATGCTCATGCCTGTTCCACTATGTCACACACCACGTACTCCAGCCTTGGAGCTGCCACAGCCCACGGGTCTCCTACAGGGAGGTTGAGCATCCTGGTGCCAGTCCAGTCTCTGCAGGAAGAGGTGTGGCTGTCACCAGCAGGGTTGTGTGTTGCTGTTGGCTCTGCTGGGATGTCCTGTTCTGGCTGTTCAGAGCTTGGTGCCTTTGGAGCTGTGGTGGTGCTGGATGCTCAGCAATGGGCAGCGTGCCTGAGCTCGTGGGGTGAGGTGAGAGGTTGGAATTGGTCAGGTGTGGCACCAGTACTGGGTGCTCCTGGCAGATTGGAGCAGGAGGATTTGGAGGAAGCAGGGATCCAGTTTGGGTCCTGGGTAGCTGGTGCTCCCCTCTGGGTCAGGAGGAGGTTATGACTCAGTACACCAGGGCTCTGCTCATTTCATCCCTGCCAGTGTAGTGGTACCATTTAAAAAATGTCCGCGTGTTTTCCCCAGGGGAAAATGTTTTTGAGATGCGCAATCTGAACCCTGCAGTGTCCAGAAAGCAATTGAGACCTTTCATTCTGTTTTATTTCTAAAGAGCTTTCAGTAAATCCAGGGCTTTTCCAGTAATAGCTTTGCATTGCAATTATGTTTGTCTAAAATGTCATCCTCCATAGAAATGCATTACTTGTTCCTAACCCTGGAGAAACACTGGATGTGTTTTGAACATCACCGTACCTATCCAACTTGTGAGCTTTACTTCTGCTTACTTGCTGGGAAAGGTGGAATTAGGAGTTGTGGATGGCTCTGAGGGCAGATGCTGTTTCTCAGTCCCTGCCCTGCTGAGAATAAAGTTTCTTAAAGTATTTAGTGTGTAAGTTCTCTGTGAGTGAGTAGAACTTGTCCCCTGGGCTTCCTCCACTGCATGGGGCCGAGTTATGGTGCTGAGGCTATTGTGCAGATAGAAATCTCTTTGAGATGCTGGTGTCATGTGGATCTTGGGTTTGGGTCCCAGAATTCCATATTTCTGAGTGTTTGGGCATTTCTTTTAAAACACTCTAAGTGTTCATATCATTTATAGGTTCTACTGGAGAGGAATCATTAGCTTTTGGTCAGTTGGTTGGCAGCAGGGCGTCTGTGATGTCCATGTGCACGTGAGCGTTTTCTAACCCAGGTCCAAACCAAAGTGTTAATTCCACTGCTTCTCCCAGGAGGAAGGTCTCTGTGACCTGCGACACGCAAGCTTCTTTGCTTTGATATTTATGAGCAAGGAGGGAAGAGAGACACACATTTCGCAGAATTTCCAGTTCCTGCAGTCCTCTTCTAAAAGGCAGTTGCTGGTCAAGGCCTCCCAGCGGTTGCTCCAGCTTTCCAGGGTGACTGGGGATGTGATGCTCTGGAGCTGCAGCTCTGTGGTGCAGACCTGCCTCTCTTGAGCTACGTGATGAGACGGATGTCTGTGTTCCTCTGCGCTTTCCAAGCATGAAGTGCACAGCCAGCTCTGATCCTGGAGCTTGAACCAGCAGATCTGAGAGGATTCGTGATAGAACCACCCCTAGGGAAGGGATACCACTGAGAATGTCTTCTTCATGAGGACCTGCTCGTCCCTCTCAACTGCCCTGGCTCTGCCAGCACAGCGTGGCCAGCACAGCTGTCTCCTGGCAGGTGTCCCCTCGCCAGGTAACAGACACCTGGACACTGCTGTCAGTCCCGCATCCCTCCTGGAACACTGTGGTTCATCTCCCTGTGCCTGCCTGCCTGCCTGGGGATTACGTGCCTCTGCCTGCCCCTTCCGCCTGGGGATTACGTGTGCTTTCACAGAGAAGAGGGACATGTCCAAGGGCAGCCGGGAAGAGCAGCTGATGACCTGCTGGTGATGGAGCAGGGAGAGCTACACAGTCTCTGTTCTGTGTGGATTGATGTGGCTGTCCTGTGTGGCAGCAGAGTGGTGAAGCAGAATCTGTGTTTTACAGAGAAGTGGAAACAGGCTGTGTGGAAAAACAAGCTTCTGTGCCGAGCACCTGTGATGGTGATAGGGAGATACCACAGAGGATGTGGGAGTAACACCTTCTTCAAACTGGAGGGGAAAAGGACCCGTCTTCGTTTACAGGTCCCGTCGCCTCCAGTGCTGCTCACCTGGTTGAGCAGATGCTTGGCAGATGTTTTGGTCTTTTCCTGTGTTTAATCTGAGATGAAATTGGGTAGACCCAGAGCACAGCCTCAGCCCCACTGCCCACAGGAGGGTGAGCTGCTGTGTGTATGCATGGTCAGGATGCTACCTCCAGCCAGGCCATCACATGTCCCTCTGCCTGTGTTGGTCACTGATGTTAGATGCTCACAGCTGGTTTGGGGAAGGTTTGTGGATGAACTGCTTGAGTACTTGGTGATGTTTTTGTGGTCAGACCTGAGCTGTGCTCTTTAGGTGATGGTTGGACTGTGGCAAGCTTTTGGTTATCCCAGTCTCAGACATGTTCACAACAGCTTAAAACAATGAACAGAAGTGTTGAAGGGCTAAATCCTGAGCACCCTGTCAGCCTGCTGATGTGGACACAACTGGTAGCAGCCCCTGGCGTGTGTGCTGAGCTGTTAATTACGATGGGTGGGATTGAGCCTGGTCTCTGTAGCATCTCTCCCTTCCAGAGGTGGGACCCTCCAGGTTCCCCAGGTAAATCCCTGCGAAGGCAGAGGTAGCAGGGCAGTGACCGGGGATGGATCCAACTCTCCTGACTCCCCACTGAGGTCCCTGCCATAATCACCCACTGAGGATGTTGGGCTCAGAGCAATCCTGGGGAAAACACATTTGTCTGCTGGAGCCCACTTGCCCCTCCTGAGGGACAGATGAGCATCGCTGTACTCAGAGATGCTGGGGGTCTGCGGTGACACGCCTGGGGACCTGGCAATGCTGAAAACCCCGGGGGCAAACACTTGTCCTGCCTGCAGTTGCCTGTGCCTGTCTCCCTGGGAAGGCTCAGGCAGGCTTTTACCGCGTAGACATAACAACTCTCAGCTCACAGACTGTCTCTCCCCGCTCCCCTCGCCCCGCTTTCCCCTCGCCTCCCCCGTGTCGTATGTTCCCGAGGCGCAGTGCGTTTTTTAATCGGTGAATACCAGCCGCGTTTATCTGGCCGCCGTGGCGGATGGCTCGCCGGGAGCCGGCCGCCTCGGGCGCTGCCTGCCCTCCCACGGGCTGAGCCGGCATGCAGCGGGACTCGGGCGGCGCCGCCGGCAGCCCGCGCCTCCCTCCGGTCCGGCCGGCGGCGGGGCTGGGGGCACGGGGCTGGGGGGAACGGGGCTGGGGGCACCGGGCTGGGGGCACGGGGCTGGGGGAACGGGGCTGGGGGCACGGGGCTGGGGGCACGGGGCTGGGGGAACGGGGCTGGGGGCACGGGGCTGGGGGCACGGGGCTGGGGGCACGGGGCTGGGGGCACGGGGCTGGGGGCACGGGGCTGGGGGCACCAGGCTGGGGGCACGGGGATGGGGGCACGGGGCTGGGGGCACGGGGCTGGGGGCACGGGGCTGGGGGAACGGGGCTGGCCACCTGCACCCGGCCATACAGCGGCTGCTCGGGGGGGGGTTTAACTTCCTAAATGTCACACCGCGCCGTTTATGCCTTCCTTTCTCTTCTTTATTTCAGCCGTTATACAACCAGCCTTCAGACACCAGGCAGTACCATGAAAACATTAAAATGTAAGTATGCGGCAATAAAGCTATTTTAAATGTCAGGTTGGGCAGTGGGCTGGAGCAGGGGGGCAGGAGGGGTGCCGGCTTGCTCCCAGACCCCAATTAAAGCTGCCGAGGAATTGTGAGCATCCGATTAGAGCTGCTCTGGGTGCCTGGAGCACAAACCGGCTCCAGGAGCTGCAGGTTAAGGTGGATGCTGAAGGTGCTGTTTGATTTTCTCGGGGTGGGGTGGATGTGGGTCCTTGATGTTTTCCCAGACAGCACTTACCTTAAGTGCTTTCTTCTGTGTTTCACCCGTACTGAAATATGAAATCAGCTGCCTCTGTGTGTGTGTGTGTGTTTGCATGCGGGAAAGATGAGGTAAAATGAAAAGTTGCAATTACAATTAGATTTTCATGAAGGACCTCTTGAATGTCTAATAACAACTGGTTATTTCAAAGATACTTACTGAGACTTAGCAATCATCTAATTTGACTTATCACCTCAATACATGATTTAATCATCAGCATGTGTTTAATAACCACAGTGACTTCCTGAACATAGAAGAACTATAACAGATAATGAGAATAGCGATAATTGTGATTATTGTTGGAAATTTAAATAGTCAAACCAGATCTGAAACTTTTTTATCTGCCTTGAATGAACTGATGATTGCTCTGAGCTGCCTGCAGCGTGTCTATTTTGGTACCAGCTCGGTCAGCTGGTGATAATCATCTTTAATAATCTATTAACAAAAGTTAATAATCTCTTGCTTTTCAGCGCTATGTTAATTGATCCCGGGGGTTTAGAAGGGAAGAGTTGCCGTACCTTTGCTCTAGGGGAGCATGGTAGGAGGTGGCAATGTTTAGGGGCTCTGTGTCCCCAAGGGCTGCAGGGAGGAGGGTTTGGTGACGTGACCCCGCTGTTCTCTGCCAGGCCCCGCTCCATTCCTGCCCCACCCAGAGCTTCCTGTGTCATCCCAGCAATGCACTCCCTGCAAAACATTCGAACCCAGCATCTCCCCCAGCCTCTCCCCCAGGGCTCAGGGGGTCCCTGTTGTTTCTGGGGGCTGATGGTTGATAAACCACCTCGTGTGGCCCAAGGACGTGCTCCCTGCACTGCTGGTTGTGTCTCACCCCTGGCTCTGATGGGGGCTGGAAGCCACCGGCTCTCAGGGACGCTCTCTTGCCTTGAAGGGCCCCACAGCCGTCCCGGTGCAGGTGCTGAAGGTGGCAATTTCAAGCTGATCGCTTGCGTTGTCCTTGAAAGAACGAGTTAAAAGTATATTCAGATACTTCACCCACTCTCCATTCCGCTGCCAATATTTGTGGGTTTGTGATCACATTTTCCTGTGATTTAAACCATTTCCTGTCCTGGGTTGCTGCTTGAAGGACGGGTGCAAACAAGAGAGAACTGACCGCGCAGGTCAGGAGTAAACCGTTTGTAAGAGGTGAAGCCCCATCAAACCAGCCAGCAGGGCAGGTGTTCCCCTCCATCCCTGCCTCTGCAGGCATCTGCAGGGTTATCCCCACCCCAGGCAGTGACAGTGCCCATGTGGCTGTAGCAGTGGCAGTGACAGACCAAGGAGAGGTTGGAACAGGCAGGCTTGGGGTTAATGTTCGCTGTGATTAATGCTGCAAAAATACGGGAAGGAAACCACACATTTTAATGAAAAGCCTCCGTCTCCTCCTTCCAGAAACCTGGCAATTAGCAGCCTTCAGCTGGTTATTGATGCCAGCCGAGCACAGTTTACAGATCTAGGTCAGTGAAAGGGCCCTGAGCAATCTGGGCTCCAGATGTTGGCTGTTTATGGCCGTGGGTCTGTCTTGGGGGTCCTTGGGTCTGGTCTGCACTTTGCTACTTGTTGGTGGACACGCAGAGAAATTGGTGTTTCTTTTCTCCCATCTCTCCATCCATGCTGCACGTTAAAGGACATTTTGATGCTTGGGAGGCAGATAGGGAATGAAGATTTTGGAGATTCTGCCAAGCAAATGATTCAGGGTCCTTTGACCAAGGGCAAAAGATATAAGACTTCTCTGTTTTGACCGAGCTACGCTTGGATGTTCACATCTGATGTACAACTTTTCCACAAGCTGAATTTGAAGATATTTTTTGTCTTTTCCTTGTTCTTGATATGTTTGTGCCTTTCTGCTCCAGAAGAGCAGCTTCTGCTCCATAGCCTGGAGGTGGCTGTTTCCATAGAAGATGGAGTAAATCCTCAGGGTGCTGGGAGACACCAGCCAGATGCATTAGAGCATCAGGACAGCTGCCAGGACACCACAGGTTATATTTTGCCAAGGTGTAATTGAATGCAGATCCTCCAGAAGAGCTTCACCCGATGCAGATTTTAGCCATGATGAAAAAACCTTTTGGCAGATTGCTGGGAAATCATCTGGGTTGTGATTCTGTCCACAAATCCTCACGGCATCCTGGCTGTGCTGTGCCAATTGGAAACTGTCCCCATGTGAAGCTGGAGCCTCATGGGTACAAGGTGGCCAAGCTGTTACTGTCACAAATACCTTCCATAGCTTTTTTGTTGTTGTTTTTAAACGCTTCTTAGTGTGAATTTTTTTATTCTCAGTTGAATGTTTGCAAGTGTCAGTGGGAAGGCATTTGAATATCAGAGAGCCAGGATTCCTCGATTTCTCCACAGCTATACTCTCTGCCTTGCAACACTCATTTAATTCTCCCTTCTTGTTTGCTTTGCTTTTCAGCTGGGATGAGTCACGTATGCTAATAGAGCTGACTGGGGAGTTACCGGGAGAATTTCTACTCTTACTAAAATGTTACCGGTCTCTTATATTCAGGGAGTTTTATGGCCTGTCTCCTATTCAGTGCAGTTAAAATTAATTTCATGCCCCAGTTCATTCCAGTGTTTGCAGCTTCAAAAGCTTTTAAGTCCTATTTAGCTGCCTGGCTGTGCTCCGTTCCTCGTCTGCGCGGTCCCTTTGGTTCACCTGTGAGTGCAGGCTTCGAGCAAACATGGTTAATTTTGTATGCTACATCTGCTGCGGGATCCGAGGCACCCTTGAGTGGTTTGTTCCAAAGATTTGACCTACCTTTGATGGGACCGTGTCCTTTCTGTTTGAAATATCTGCATTGTCGGAGAGAAGGGCTCTGCCACTTCTGCTCATCAAGAAGGAGGAGGGCATGATGGCTTTTAGTGCCCTCATTTCATAGGGATGGGCTGAGCTTTGCCCCTGTGGCTGGCTTGGCCCTTGCTGTTTTTCAAGGCGAGGATTTTTTGGCTTTGCAACAGACCGAAAAGTTTCTTTAAGATGCATCACAGCCCTCAGCACAGCTGGAAACCACTCAAGTGATTCTGCATCAGTCGAGGAGGCTACAAAGACCCTTTTTCTACATTTTGATGAAATACAACAAGTGCAGAATATGCTGGTGCGCCAGTGAAGCACCAGTGCCTCTGGTCAGGGTCTTTATTTCAGTGCTTTGCCAGCTGGTTGTGCAAGGATGAGAGCTGCCCTTCCCACCCTGCCACTGTAGCGACTCTGCGTATTCCCCAGACTCCAGCTCCAAAGATATTAACCTTCTTTCCTCCAAGTGTTTGAAAAATGACAAGATGTTGTTCACATGAGCAGGATCAATTACCTGCTGTCTGTCTGAAGAGATATTCTCCAAGGGGGCCTTCGTCTCTGCGGCGGGAGATTCCTGCTCGGTCAGCCGTGAAAAACAGCCCGGCAGGACTCTCCTCCCCCCGTTCCCAAAGCAGTCATCTTGCAATCGTGTTCTGTGAGACTTGTGTTTGAAAAGCAAAATGTGAGCTTGCCTGAGCCTTGAAAAAGCAGACAAAAAGCAAAGTGAATGGCTCAGGGTAAGTGCATGCAAGGTGCTGTTTACAGGGTTTGCTTTAAGCCTCCCCTGCAGGAACTTCTCCTTGCTTTACGCTGAAATTCAGGAATGTTGGGGTGAAACCAGGCCGTGTCCCCTCAAGATGCTTAGAGAGGTGGTGGAGAACCTCTCTGAATTTACAGTTAAAACAGATGGAGAGCTTGATGTGATTTGGGTTTTCTCACGTGCCCAGATCCAGCAGCAGCAGAGCTGAGCGCACTGTTAATACTTGCACATCTGGGTTCCTGTCTGCAGCTGAGAGCTTCTTGGGGAGAGGGCAGGAAATCTGCCTCTGCAGAATCAAAATCTGAAGTCAGGATTTTCAGAGAGGTTTCAGGGCTTCTGAATCTCTTTTTGTTTTCCAAGTGCCCCTCCAAAAGAGCAGAACAGCTGTCTTCTGAAAATCTCAAACTGTGGCTTTCCGAATCACTTGTCACACTGGGAAATTTAAGTCATCTTTTCATTACTTGCTGTTTAGGGGATTTAGTAGCACTGGATTGCCTCTAAATTCATAGTTGAAGCCTGACATGTAACACAAATGTTCTTTCAAACCCTGTCATTACTAATGCATTCTCTTTCAGGTCTTTTTATTAGTGCTTGTAGACATTTTCCTCATTAGAAATTCACCTAGCAGCTCCCTGCTCATCCCATTCAAGGTTTCTCATCTCTTTTATTCTCTATTGGCATGCACCAAGGCAGCAGATTACCTAGTGATGAATTACTAAATGATGGAGACACACACTGCTACCTTCTGCTTCTTCCTCTTGCCAGTAAAAAGCCAGTACTGGTTTGGGGAGGGTTGTTTTGCAACATTTGGGCTTGTGTTGTCAGCTGGGGATTCAGGGCAAGGCAGAGGTGTTTCTGGGCACCAACAGCCTGCCTGACTGCACATCCAGAGTTACAAACCTCTGCCACTTCACCCTCAGAGGCACTGATGGTGCTGGGGGTTTTGTCAATCCCAATGCTCAAGGGCTCTGGGGTAAATAACTAAAGATCTGCTTTGCTTTTCTTCCCCAGAAAGTGTTTCTAAATATTGCAAGGAACTGCTCTGAACAGCTGGCTTTCCAGAAGCGTGCCCTGCCTTGGGGTTAGTAGGTTACAGTGTGTTAGCAGCTGGAGCTGTGTGCTCCAGCCATTTCAGAGCAAGCCAGGGAATGAGTGCAGTGACCTGTGAACAGGGTGAGCTGCTCCCTGCCCTCCCTGCAGGGCGTCCTGTGGCTGCAGGGAATCCGTGCCTGCAGCTTGGGATCCTGGCACCAGCCATGCACGGGGGCAGGGACAGCAGGGGGGAGGACAGAGCTGTTCTGGTCTCCATTGCCTCTAGGCAGGTTTCACCTCGGAGCGTTCTTGCTGTGCTGCTCAGGTCTCCCGCTTTGCAGATCTCTCGTCCCCCTGTGCTTTGTTTGGCTGGAGCTCCCAGGAGCTTCCTCGGTTTCCTCCCCTCGCCTGTGCTGTCCGTCTTGCTGTACAACGGCTTTGCCAGCTGCTCGCTGCCTCCTTCCCATCTCTCTTTGCAGTTTGGTCCCTACTTTGTTTGCCCTGGCTGATGAAAGACGTTCCTGTGTAATTAAACACCCCTGATCAGTTTTTGCTCAAATAGCAAACTTCCTTTCATCTCATCTTGCACCGGTTGAAGGTCTCCACAGGCTTGGCCAGGTGTGCTGCCGTGCATCAGCCCTTTGTGTCCTTTGGGAGCCTTTTCCCTTGGCAGCGTGCACACGTGGGTACGCAGCAGCCCCGACACGCATGCGTGCACCCACATCCTTTTAACGTCGCGGCCTCCGGAAGGATCGTGGCCAAGTCCTCCCTGTGGACCTGGGCCAAGGAGCTCAAAAGCCACAGTTACAGGTTCTCTCCTTGACTGGCTCCATTGGGAAAGGCGTGAAACAAAAGGAACCTTGGGCCAAGGCAGTGAAGGTGGAAGCAGCTGCTCCCACAGGGCTCGCTTTGCTTTGCTCCGGGTGGGAGATGGGTTTTGCTCGGCAGTTTGGAGAGTGCCTCTGAGAACTGTGCTCCTGTGTGGGGCTCACCAGTCAGGGCAGGGGGAAGAGCATGAGTTCTGCAACACAGGGAAGTCAGGAATGGAGATGGGTTCCGTCCAGTAGATGAATTGTCGACCACAAGGATGGGGATGTGCCATCTGGCAGCCTCCAGACACCAGCTCACCAGAAGCTGGGGGGCTGCTCTGTGTCCATCCCAGCCTGCCCAGTCCTTGGGGACACTGCCGAGGGTAAAGCAGGGAGCTCACATGTCCTCCCCACCCGGCGTGGTGTGGCATGCCAGCCCAGCAATACTTGAAACTGCCCACAAGAGTCACTGTTGCTTTATCTAAGTGGCACCCATCCCTCCTGCCTGGGAGCTGCCCGATTTCTTCCCCCCTGTGCGGTTCAGGTCTCCATCCCTGACGCTTTCCTCGTGCCCCAGAAAACCGCAGGACTCAGGCAGGGGAGGAGGAGAAGGGAGGAAGGCTGGCACCTTGCACGAGCAGCCTTTGCCATGTGCCACTCCACAGTGGTTATTTCCGTGCCCGGCTCCCAGCGGACAGCCCTGGCCTTCCCCTGTGCACAGCGGTTGTGCTGGGCTCCGTGATTTGCCCAGGGAGCGCAGCGTGTGCTTGGGAGACACGTGGCCCGAATTAACCTCGCTGCAAAACGGTTTCTAAGTAACAGCAGTACATGTAGCAAGATAAACTGTGAAGCCTATTTATATTTACCAAGATTGTATTAACCTTTGAAAGGTTGACCTTATGCAAAAAAAACAAAACAAAACAAAGAGATAAAGTGGCAAAAACATTCAGGGCATGAGGGGGTTTGTTGTTGTTTTAATCCTTTCACTCTTTGATTACTTCAGCCTTGGTGGTGGTAAACATGCGCTGGCTTTCAAGGCATTCCTGATTTTTGCAGCTGCAGAGCCATTAAGCCTTTGCCTGCATTTGCAGTTTCAAGGTCAGCCATGATGCACAACTCAAGGCAACCCATCAGCTGCGTAAGAGCTGCTCATTTCCTTCATTTGCTCTCCTGTTTTCGAAGAACTTGTGCGGCAGATCCAGCAGCAGCAGCGTGTCAAAGCCCCGTGTTGCTCCTGGATGTCACCCAGGGTGACAGGGGGAGGGCAGGGGTTGATTTAGCTGCGCTGACCCCAAGGGACAGTCCATGACCCCTTGCTGGGGACCATCCCACACATGCTGGTCCTTAGCACTACCCCAAAGGTTTCCTTGTGTTAGAGCTTCCATTGGAATTAGGAACAAACAAACAAGGGGGATGTGTTGGTTGGGCACGGTGGCCGTGGCAAAGAGCTGAAGCCTTGGAAGGAAATGTGTCTGACAGGGTCCTGCAGGAGGGTTTGCTGCCCACTGAGGCACCACGCAGTGCTGGGGCCACTGAGGAGAGCTCACGGTGAGATGTGAAGGGATGCAGGAGCATGTGAGGAGCTGGGGCAGGCAAACAAGTGCTGGAGGGACCTTGTGCTTGCTGTGGGATCACTGTCGTTCCTGTGAGTGCCCATGCATGGTTCAGTGGTGTAGCAAGAAGAGAGTTTAAGAAGGGAAAAATCTCGATGCTTTCTGCAATGTTCTCCATTCCTAAACTTAGCCAGGACTGCCCCCAATCCTCTCTAAGTGAGCTGGGCCCTCTGCCCTGTCTCATCCCAAATAACCCCGTTAGCTGCTAATTATGCTGAGGGATTTACAAGGGGTGGAGGGTGGTTTTTCCTTCCTGCTAGCCACGCAGGAGGGGAATGAGGAAGCAGCAAGGGTGTCTCTTCATTCAGCTAAATCCCACAGAACATGCCTACATGAGACTGCTAAGCTCCTGATCAGTAATTACACACTGCAGCTCTGCCTTTAATCGGGATAAAAGACTTAAGGAAACTCCTTTGCCCCTGGTCTTTACCTTTTACCTAGAGATTTTATTGCTGTGAATACTAGCAAGAGGAACAACCACAGGAGCTCAGCTCTGGGGTTCATGCAGGCTCTGGAAGCTCCTGCAGCCTTTTCAGCTCTGTTCTGCTCTCGTGCTGCTTCTCTTTGAGCAGTTCTTTCATGCTGCCTTTAGAAAGTAGAAGGAAGAAGAAGGTGAGGGGGTGTCTGGGCAGACGCCGGGGTGGTTGGGGTTGCTGCGGTGGCTGGTTTCCCCCTTGAGGTCCTAATTCTGCAAGTGGCTGAACTCTTCCTGGCTGGTTGTTTGCAGCTTTGTTGGGCACGGCTCCAAGGAAGCAAGAGGTCAGGAGATAAGTGCTGCAAGTCCTGCTGTGATCCTGCCTCCTCATCAGGGCCTCAGAGCCCAGGGGTGAACGTGTGTGTGCTGACATCCCCATCGCTGCTGGCCTGGGCACCGGGCTGTCCCTGGTGGTCTCTGCTCGGGGGGTGCCACCTCCTGCCATGCAGGGCTTGGCCTGAGCCCCCCAGCTCTTGGGCACCCACTGGGGTTTTGCAGAACAGCCTGAAATTAATGAAGGAACAGCCTGACCCATTGATAGATGCAGAGCTGAGCGTCTGCCCACGTGTGGTGCTGAGAACACGGGGAAGGTTTGCAGCGGGACTTTGTTAATTTAGTTCTCAACTTTCATCCTGATTTACCAACAGATGTGGGTGAATTTCCCAGACTCAGAGGGTTTATTGGTCTTTCTCTAAGCTGGCTCGAGCTCTGAGATAAGAGCATTTGCTGTTCTCAAGTTGATGCAATTCCAAGTTAAGGTGGAAACTGTGCTGCACACTCTTTTGGGAGTGGGGAAAGCCAGGCTGTGTATTTTAGCCGCCTCGTTAATCAGATCTCATCTTTCTTCTTTCTCTCTTTGCAGAAACCAGGCAATGCGGAAAAAGTTAATTTTATACTTTAAGAGGAGAAACCATGCGCGCAAACAGTGGGTAAGTGATTCCCTTAGACCTTATTTTCTATGTATAAACCAGCGTAATTTATTATGTGAGAGAGAAAAGGATGGTTTCCAGCAGAGAGGTGCTGGTACCCTGTACTTTGCCTGTTGTATTACTGTGGAATCTCTCCTGCTTAAAATAACATGTGAAGGAGAGGTCCCCGGCCTGCTGCAGGCAGCACCTCCCTCTGTAAGTGCCTCCCACAGAGCAAACACGTGGGGTTGGCTTAATCACAGCGGAGCCCACCATTGATCTCAGAAAGCCTATTCACGGCATAAATGTCTATTTTGTGAGTAATTGAACCCGAAGAGAGGTGTGAAACAAGCTGACCCTGCTTCCGCTAAATGGTCGGAAGGCTGCTCCGCCTCCTTCCAGCTGACCACGGAGCAGTGTTCTAGGAATTTGTGGTTTAAAAACAAAATTCAAGCTCCAGTTTGTTTCTAGGCGGCGTTGCCTGCGGGAGAGTTTCAGTGACCTTTAAGGAGAAAGGTCTTGGTTGGGCAAGGGGCAAGGCAGGGGTGGTTATGAGGCTTCAAAGATGTTTGAAAAGTCTGCAGTTACTAGAGGAGAAAGTTCAAGTGGGTTTCACTTGAAACTTGAATTTGTACATTTTCGGTGTACGTTTGTGCATTTGAATTTGTACATTTTTGGGGCTGACAGTTTGCAGTCGTTCCTGGCAGGAGCTGGAAGGCAAAGCCAGCACCGAAGAGGAGATGCCAGAACAGCCAATGGCTCCCACCGGGAAGGTGGATTTTGCAGTGTCTTTCAGTGATGGGTGATTCAGCTCACAGGGCTTCACGTTTCATGAGGAAGATGTAAATGCTGTCTCCTGACTTGCTGTCTCTGTCCTGGGGCAGGCTCAAGAGGCTGTGTTGGTGTCTTGCATTGGCAGTGGTGCAGGTTTTCTCAGTGCCTTTAGGGCTGGTTTTGGACAGGAGTGCCAAAACTGGGAGTAATTATTGGGAAAAAAACCAAATAACAAGCCTGGGAAGTGGTTTGAAGGCTGTACCTTTAAAAGTAATTTCCAATACATGAATTTCTGAGACAGATATCACGTTATTTTCTAATTTATTTTGAATAACTCTCTTCCTTTCTCATGCTTTGCTTTTTGCCCCTGATTCCCACCAGTATTCCAAAAGCCACAGACATTGCATTCCCGAGGAACGGTCGTGTCTCCCATTTGTGTCCAAATACGTGTTCATTTAGACGTGTCCATGATAAAACTTCTTCCATGGCAAGGGGGCTTACAACTCCATGAGGATGTGGTACAGCAGCTGGGTGCTGCTCTGGGCACCTCCCCTCCTGCAGCTGAGGACTTCTGCCTGGTGGGAAGTGGGTCAACATTCCCTTCCTGAGAAAAAGCATCATGTGGTTTTGTTGGAAGCAGGAGGGGAGTGCCCGGGAACTGCTTTCTGGTGGAAATGGCTGGTTACTGTGCTAAACCTAGAGTGAGTTGCTCTGTGTGAATATCAAGGAGCTGGGGGAAAAGGTTTAATTAGGCTGCAAGAGCACAGTTCCTAAAATACGACTTGCAGTAAAGTCGCCTGTCATGCAAAATAGGTGAATTTCTGCCAGCCAGTTTATTCAGTGTCCTTGAAAGGGGATTTTTCAGTTTAGGGAAGCATTTTGCCTATTCTACAAAATAGGCAACATACGGTTGCTGAATTTGCAAAGTGAATACATTTGCTGATTCTGTTTGCAAAATGGGTATGCTTAGCTATTTTTCTGCCTATTTTGTAGCAGACCCTATTTTTAGCAAAGCCCATCCACATGCCAGCATTTCTTTCTGGCTCTTTTACTTTCTGGGGTATTGTTGCTGCCTGGGGCTGGCTGGAGCAGGGTCAGAGCTCGGTCGCCACAGGGTCCAGCCCCGAGAGCCCCATCCCAGAGGATCCACAGGGCTTCCTCCTGTCTCCACTGAAGTCAGCACAGCAGAAGACATGGAATTGCCATCGGGGCGTTGATGCAGAGAGGGAATGGTGAAGGGAGCTGTTCTGGGTGTGAGAGGTTCGTCTCCATCAGCCAAGGGAAGAAAACCACGGGGCTTGCACAGGAATTGGACTGGTTCCTCCTGTCACCTTCGCTCTTCTCCTCCCCTCCAGAGAGCTGCAGCGTTCCCTGGAGCTGTGAGAGCGTGGGCTGCGGGAGGGCTGGGGCTTGGCACAGCCCACAAGCTGCCTTCAGCTGCTACGGCGGCGTTACTATCCATCCATTTTTAGATACGCATGTCAGGTCCGATTTGGCTCGCTATCACTTACTGGTGTGATTGAGAGGCCGATGGGCTGCTGAGCCCAGCCGGGGAGGGGAGCAGAGGGGGCACCAGTGCTGAAGGCCAGCACAGATGGTTGCTCAGGGATGGACACGCTTAGGGCTGCGCAGAGGAAGCCTGGAGAAGGAATAGATGCTTCTGTTCCTGAAGTGCCTGACCAGGAGCTTTCTCCTGGCGGCGGAGCTGTGATGATCTGAGGAGTTCACAGTGCTGTAAGGTGCCTGTAGTCTTGGCTTTTGAAGGATGCAGGAGATTGCAAGGAGCGTGTGTCCCAGCTGGAGCAAAAAGCATTGGATGGGGATGCTGCAGCCCGGCTGCAGCGGGGTTTGAAGTTTTCATAGTGGGGAGTTAAGGAAATGCCCAGCCAGCCCATTGTGAAGCCGTGCTCTGGAGGGCAGAGCTGTGCGAGGGGTAAGCTTTGGTACTGCTGCCCTGCTGCCAGGGTGTGAGCTGCTGGGGAATCAGCAGCGTGACGTTGATGTTGCTTTTTCCATCTTCAAATGCCACTTCCTTAGAAGAGGAATTCTGGATAAAGCTTTTGTCGAGTTGGTCCAAAGAGTGGAAGAAAAGGAGGAAAAAGAGCTGCCCTGCTGGCTGTGAAGCAGCCAGGGCCGTGCCAGGTGGCTCTGCTGGGCTGGTGGCAACGCAGGACCCAGCACTGGCTCATTCCCGCAGGGAATGGCAAACCTTTCAAAGCCTCAAGGCTTCTCACCAGACCGAGCCCTCGTGCTGGGCTCTCTCCCGGCCGTGCCGCAGGCTGGCAGCACCGGGCACCAGCTTCATAAACTTCATGGGGTATTTTTAGCTTCTTCCCAAATGTGATGCTCTGAAAGCAGGAGGATGTAGCAGATTTGCTGGCAGGGTGGGAGCTCTCGTTTTCAGGGGGCTGATGGCATTGCTTTGGGAGAGGTGAAAACGCAGCAGCTGTGATTTTTGCCAAGCTGCCGCAGGCTGTTGGTGTTACCTGTAGCTCCTCGCCCAAAGTGTGAGATACCTCGTGTGGGTTTTAGGGCATTTTAATTTCTGTTCTCCCTCCTCGTTTTTATCTTGTGGTTGTTTCCTTCAGCTCCTGATGAAACCCCAGCACCTCCTGTGCATCCATGCAGGGCAGGGCAGTCTCTAGCTCCAGGCATGCAAGTGGGAATTGACTTATTTGCAGGGGAGGGTGTTAATCTGTCTCAGCTCTAGGGCCTGAGGTGCTCTCTCTGCCTCACATTATTGTTGAGGTGCCTCCAAAAGGGCAAGGAGATCAAAGATGTGTTGCTGTTCTTGGATTATTGCCAAGTCCAGGATGGACAAACCAAACCCACGTGCCAGGATCGGTGTGACACGGGCTGCAGATTGCTGTGTATTTCCATTGGATTGGGGTTTATTTACCTCACCCCGTTTTTCTTTGTGGCCAAAAGCAAAAGGGACGAGAACAGGCATCTTGCTCTCTCCTGGGGTGTGGAGCAGGGGCTCCCTCCCCAGGAAAGCACAGGTCCTTTTGCACCTGGTGGGCCAGAGGATGCTCAAGCAGATATGAGGGCTGGGCCAAGCCATGCTGGGTAAGAGTCGTGGCTCCACCAAACATGTTGGGTCTGGAAGGAAAGAGCCTGGAGGTACCTGATGGCCTGTTTTGAGAATTCACCCTCGGGTTGGTCCCAGGCCCTGGAGCGTGTCCACGTCCTAATAAATTGTATTTCTTTAAGCAACGTGACTCACGCTCAGCGTGAGCGGCCATCGGGGGCCAGGCCTGGAGGAGTTGCCCTTCCCAGGCACGTCTCTGAGCTCCCTCTGTGCCTCTGCCCTTTCAGGAGCAGAAGTTTTGCCAGCGCTATGACCAGCTGATGGAGGCCTGGGAAAAAAAAGTGGAGCGCATCGAAAATAACCCCCGGCGCCGTGCCAAAGAGAGCAAAGTGCGGGAATACTATGAGAAGCAATTCCCGGAGATCCGGAAGCAACGCGAGCTGCAAGAGCGCATGCAGAGGTTAGAGGAGAAGCGGTAGGAAGGGGCTGAGCTGGTATCAGACAGCCTTTCTTTTCTTCTTGGGGAATGGGTGCGGGGTTTGTTGGCGGGAGGAGCGGGCTGGGGTGGCTCTCGGTCCCGTTTCTCCCTCTCTAGTCAAAATGAGAAGCCAGCAGACATGAGTCTTGCTGATTTTTTCCCCAGGGTGGCTCAACACAGAGCCAAGAGGAGCAAAAATGTCAGGAATGTGACTGCCTGTTTCACCTCTCCTGCTGATCTCCCAGCTGGCCACATCAGAGCCAGGGGTAGCTCCCTTGTGCCGGCCAGCTGGCTGGGACAGCACTAATTCCTGCCTTATTGGTGTGCCCAGCTTAAGATGTGCAAAACTTGCAGGTGCATTTGGTCGTGTTGATGATTTAATGCATGCACATGCTTTGATGGGAGCAGAAACATCTGCAGAGGTTATTGGAATGACCACAGACAATATGCAGGGAGCGAAATGTCTCGCTGGAAGGGATGTCCCCTGTCTCTTCCAACCCCTGTCCATTTTCCTCTCCTCATTGGAAGTGCAATTGAGGTCATGTTGTTTTCTGCCAGGAGGAGACACGATTTCATGATCTCCACCCTTTTTGCTGAAAACTCCCTGTCCTTTCCATTTCAGCCCTGGCATCTTGCCTGGGGTCACCTGATACACAGAAAACCTAAACCCTTCTGCAAGCATCCCATCCTTGTGCCCCACTAACATCTGGGTGGGTCCAAACTTCCTAACTGATGACTTTATTTTGTCTGAAAGAGAAAGGGAGAAGTGGTACTGAGAAATATTTTAAATTTTTACCTGCTCATTAAGAAAAGTTGTATTTTTTTGGGATGTGTGGCTGTGACTGTAAGGGAAAGATGTCAGTGGTTGGGTTTGATTTCAAACTTCCCACAGCAGTTGCAAACCAGATGTGGTGGCACAGTGCTAATGGCTCGGTGCTAACACCACGCCTTTGTGCCATTGCTGTGGTGGGGTGAACAGGAGGAAAGGTGGGGGAGAGTGTGGTTGGGCTTGAAATGTCCTTGTGTTCTAGCAGTCCAGGAAGTTGACACAGGTAAGGAAAGTGGTTTGAGGCTCTTGGCCTGCGAGCCCTAAACGCAGGCGCCATTCCCACAGTGTGGGAGGGGGTGGCCTGGCTGGAACGTTGGGATGTGGCTGTTATGGAGGTCAAAATGGTCTTGAGTGTGGTTTGCTGCTTATGAAATGGAGCATCAGTGCCTGAGTGTGTCACTGCCCTTTCCCAGCAGGGTAGGACAGAGGGGCAGTGGCGGGCTCTCCATGTCAGCCGCACGCAGTGAGCACGAGGTGTCCGAAATCATCGACGGGCTCTCGGAGCAAGAGGTGAGACCAGATTCTGCTTTATGCTCCTCTTCACCCCTCACTCTGTCTTCTCTGAGGAAGCCAAGACAGGACTGAAGTGAAGTTCATGGTGAAGTCCTATGCCAAATCCCACCAACTTTAGGTCCCACTGAGGTTGGAGAGGTTGCCGTGATGCCAAACACACTCTCTGGACAGGATCCAAAGTCAGAAGTTTATCTAATATGCATCAGCATCCTCCCAGCCATGTGAGAGATGTAATGGAGCTGTGCAATGGTTCTGCCAGAGCAAAACATGGAGCTGGTGGCCAGTAGGTTGGGTTTGTCAGCATTTGGCAGTCTCTTAGGGACCTGAAACCCCAGCATGCTGCTCATCCTGGGTAGCACCCCACAAACACCTCCTCGCTGTGGTTTATACTGGAAGCGAAGATGGAAAGGGAAAAGGAAAGGGAAGGGAAGGGGGCCAGTGCCCAGACTGCTGGGTGGAGGGGATTTTCTGTTTCGTTTTGTTTTGAATGGGCTGTGCGGCTTGACACAGGGGAATCCTATGGAATGAATGGTTTGTACGTGAGCCAGTTGGCCCACATCTTCTGGGAGTGCTCCATTCATCTTGAAACATCCCCGTGACCTCGGCTTCGTTTGGATCTGGTTTCACAAGGGTTCCACTCTCTTGGCACGGAGGCGAGCTGCAGTGAGTGGATCATGTTTGGGAGGGGAGAGCAGCCCTTGCCCAGCAATAGCTGGGATGTTTGCTGCCTGTGCACCACAGCTGATCCCTCTCTGGGATCCCAGGCACTTTGCTCTTAGCAAGTTAAGGTGACAACGTGGAGGACACGGATCTTGGAAGCAGAGGGAAATTTCACAGCCCTGCAGAGGTGCTGGCCAAGCGGAGCGTTAGCTGGTGGCCTCCATCCCCCTGCACAGTGTGCTGCTAAACTCCACCCCGACAGCCACCTGCTGAGCCCCAAATCTGCTTTGCCTGTCTCAGAGGAGACTTAAGAGCTTCCAGCTCTTCCGTAGGGTTGGAAGGAGCAGGGAGACAGCACAAATGAGACATCACATTGGCCTCCCTGTTGCAAATACTTAAGGAAACCAGTGTGCCCAGTCTGTCCTGTCCCGATGTGCAGCTGGGGCTTTGGATGAACTTTGTGCTCCATAGGATGGAGTTAAGGCATCAGATTATGTCCCAGGGTGTTGCAGTAAGGAATGACAGCCCCATTTCAGTGACATTTTAAACCTCCTGGAACAATTCAGGATTCTGTGGAAAGGAAACATAATGTCTCCCTCTGCCCACCCTTTGCAAAGCTGGCCCACTTCCCTCACAATTGGTGTGGGGGGCTGAACCTCCATGTGGCTTTTGGAGGCTGGGAGGGAGTCAGCATTCCCCTCAGTGCTACTGCTGCTTAGACTTGGTCTCATCACGGTCAGGAGCTGTTTCACTTAAGTCAGACATTTCCACACAGGATCTTGAAGCCTTTTATTCCAAAATGAAAGATTAATTGTTTCCTGGCTGACAGCGATAGCCTCTTCCAGCGTTTAATTTACAGTTACTCCGGCAGTAAAGCTGTCTAGTGCTTGCTTTTGAATTCTCCTGTTCCTCCTCCTGTCCTTTTCCTCTGGAACATCTGTCCCCCGCGGTCCCCGCGGGCCCGTGGTGCTGACCAACTGTTCTCTGTGCTTTCCCCAAAGAACCTGGAGAAGCAGATGCGCCAGCTCGCCGTCATCCCGCCCATGCTCTACGATGCCGACCAGCAGCGCATCAAATTCATCAACATGAACGGCCTCATGGACGACCCCATGAAGGTCTACAAGGACCGGCAGGTGATGAACATGTGGAGCGAACAGGAGAAGGAGACCTTCCGGGAAAAGTGAGTGCAGCCCACACAGCTCTGTCTGTGCAGCCCTTGGGAGTGCGGGCAGGATCCGTGCCGGGCTGCAGCTGGAGCCCCAGCGCACTAAGGCGTGGATTTCCCAAGTGCTTGGCTTGTCCCCCACGGACACATCCCGAATTTCTGTGCTACCCCTGGGCACAGGGTGATGCTTCTGCACAGAAACTTCTGGCCTTGCAGTTTGGTTGGGATATTCCTGCCCCCGTGCTAGGCTGTGGGAAGCGGCTGCTCGTGGCAGGGTGAGAACGGGAAGTTTTTCAGCTTTTGCATTCCCTGTTGTATCAGCCAGTTTAAAGATAACGCCCAGGAAACCCAGCACTCCACACACATTTCCTTTCTGGATTGTCGTGCTGTCCTTTGGGCACTGTGTGTCCAGGGGGTTTTTGGGGCTGTCAACATCCAAGCCCCTTACGTAGACCCCCTCAGGCTGCAGCTTCCAGCTGGTGCCCCTTCCTCAGTGCTCTGTCCTGCTGTCTGCAGGATTTGCCACCGGCTGCTGTTTCCATGGATGCGTTCCCACATCAGACACGTGCAGACTCTGGCTGTGGTGCTTTCTCCTGTTTGCAAGCAGTGCTTGAGAACAGCTTGGCTCTATCAAGTGAGATCACTTGGGGAGTCACTGATTCCTTCCCTGGGTACCACTGTGCTGTCAGCCAAGATGTGGGTGCTCAGCTTGCTCTCACATCCAGACTCCCCTGTATCCCATAGCCCAGCAGGGATCCAGGTGTGTTTGCATGGAGGACTGGAGTATCCTTGGTGCCCCCAGTGTGCTGTGAGTGTGAAAACAGAGCTGGAGTTCACCTTCCAGTGGGATGGGCTCTAATGATGCTCTCTGCTGTGGACCTGAGAGACGTGGAGGTACATGGATGCACTTTGTCCTGAGCAGCAGCACCATTTAGTCTGGCCTCTGGACAATCAGGGGATGGCTCCATGGATTACCAGCAGTCCTACAGCCAGCCATGCTACAAGCCTCTCTGTGTCCAGGATCCCTCCTCCTCCTGTTTGCAGCTGAAATAATTAATTGCCAAGATGGACCGAAAAAGAACAAAACAAGCAAACTGGCTCCAAGCCTTTGATAGAGGAGAATCCTCGTTGCTAATTAGCCTTAAAATGTGCCACTCCAAACAGCGAGGCTTGCCACAAATGACGCAAAGGCTAATTACTTGGTCTTTAATGGCAGGGCTGTGCCTGGCTAATGGGGCTGGAAGAATCCACACCCAGTGTGTGCATCCTGCAGCGCACGGTGGATTCTGTGTCATCACTGTGGGTGATGCAGAGCTCGAGGCAGAAATACAGCAGGGTGTCAGGGCTCTCACAAAGCTCATTTTGAGAGATTGGTATTCAGGAGCTGTAAGGAGGGTGGTGTAGGGAGTCCTGCCCCAGCTCTCCCCCAACCTGGCGTGCCGGTAGCCAAGCTGCCTGCTGTGCTGCAGCTTCTGGCCTGGGTTTTTAAGGTGAACTGGAGTTGTGTCATCCGTGATTGTGACCTAGAGCTGGCCTGCTCCTGAGACCAGGAAAACCTGGTTCAACCTTTTGTTCAGCCCAGTTGGCCGGGGCTCTTGGAGTAAACAGGCAGGCACTGCAAGGCTGACAAGCTCCAGGTCTGAACTATTTTAGCTGTCAGAGCATAACCACGAGGAAGAACCTGATTTGATTTGCTTTTGGGCAGGATTTCAGGTCTCTGTTGAGAGCCCATTGCTGGCCTCCTCCCAGGGAAGCTGTGGTTTGCTGGGGGAGGAGCAGGGTGCAGCTCAGGCATTGAGGCTGTGTTGTGCTGGGCAGCGTGAGAATGCAGCATCCATCTCCCATTATGGGGAGATGGCCAGGCCCATGAAGAAGAGGGGATTGTTATCTGCATTGCCCCTGACAGTGTGTTAGTACTGTTGATAACGTGGCCTTGAAAACCCCATCCTGTGGTCAGCCCTGGGTTTGTGCTGTGTGCAGAGGAGCCAGCTCTGGCTCCGTGCCCTCATCTTGGTTGTCTGAGCAGCCCATCTGGTTTGCTTTCTTCCTTTTTTTTTTTGGTCGCCCCTAGTGTTTCTGGTTTCTTTTTTGTTCTGGTGACCAGTTGTGGGGACAGGGATCTTGCAGTGCCACCCAAACCAAATGGGAGTTCTGCATCAAGAATGGCATCAATGGGGGTGACAGCACCCATGTCCTGCAGCCATGGGGGAAGTTTGTCAGGCCCTCACTGAGTTCAGCTCAGTGCCTTGACTCCTCGTTTGGCATTGGGGCAGAGCAGCAAAAGCAGGAGAGAGCTCAGCCAGTTGCCCCAGGGGAATCACTGGCAGGGCTGGAGACACGGAGCTCCTCACCGTATCCTACCCATGTTACACCCACACCACAGCTCTCCCACCTTCCGCCTCCGATCCATTTCCCCGGGGCACAGAGCTGTCAGCTCCTGGGAGCTGGCAGAGGTGCACGTGCTGAACGTGGCTCACCCTGGCTGCGCAGCCCCCCGGGGCAGAGCCTGTGCTGGTGGCCTCCTCTCCTGTCACAAAGTCACCGCTCACCAGGCTCTCCGTGCTTTGGCAGTGCGTTGGTTAACTGTGCTGCCAGCAGCAGCACCTCCTGCCGAGGGCTTGCTGGCCCTCCATGCTTCCACAGCAGCTGGGAACAGGGATTTGTTGGAGGAGGCGTCTCTGCTAGTGGGGACAGCTTGCCCTGAGCGGGCAGCGTACCCTCCCAGGCTGCCAGAGCCAGGGATGAGCTTGCTGACAGCTCCTCCACTTGCTGGGCATGAGGCAGCGTTCAGCAGAGCTGCTGTGCCACTGGGGAATCTCTTGAGCAACTCAGCAATGTGGCAGCTCTGTGCTTCCTCCCAGGGTTTGGGTTTCCCTTCCTGTCCTTTGCAGCTGCTCCCAAGAGCCCAGCAGGGCTTGGGGTCCTGCTCAGCGCCAGGGCCACCCAGGGCCGTGATGCGATGGCAATTCCTCGCCCTTTCCTTGCCAGATCCTGAGGCCTTGGCTCGTGTGCGTGCCCTCTGTGCCTGCCCTGTCCTGCTCTTGGTACAGGCTTGGGTGGCCGTGGGATCCAGCAGGGTGAGGAGCAGCTCTCTGGCGCTGCCAGCCCCCCTTCGCTCTCCCACCCCATGATGAACGTTTGCACATCGAAGCTCCCAACCAGCCCAGCCCCACTGGGCTAAATTTAAAGTTCCTGTCTTTCTGGGAAGCCGAGCAGCAGACAAATACTTTCTCAAAGCCCAGAGTCCCTCTGGGAGCTGGCCTTGCTGCTCTGGGCACACAGGGCATGGCAGCCCGGCTGTGAGGGGCTCAGCGCCTGCACCCACAGTAACCCCCTCCCTCTCGCTCGGCAGGTTCATGCAGCATCCGAAGAACTTTGGCCTGATCGCATCCTTTCTGGACAGGAAGGTAAGCCTGCCTGCCTGGCTTTAACCTGAACGGTGCTGCCTCTCCTCCCATCGCTTGGCTGTTGGTGCTGGAGCTGCCAGAAGAAGCTGGGCACCTGTGGGTGGTGGTGGTGGCTCCAAGCCCCGGGCATGGTCCAGACGCCTCCCGGCTCCCTGCAGAGACGGGGACTGAGTCAGCTGCGGGGAGACGGGGAGCTGGGAGCCGCGAGAGGTGTGAACGCAGCCAGCCTGGCGCGTGGGCGGCGCAGCCCACCCCGTGATCTGCCTGGGGAGCCGCTTTCCAGCATCTCCCGGAGGCATTTTGCACCAGCCAGGCTGTCACACAGGGGGTGGGCACCCAGCTGCCCAGCACAAAGCCGAGGGGTCTTTTTGCTCAGGGAGAGAGAGGGGTTTTTTTGAGTCCCGTTTCATCCAACAGGTCGGGTGGGTGTCCTGGAAGCGCACACACCTCCCTTTGGTGTCTAGGAATGGTTGCTCACAGGAATCGCCTGACCTTTCCTAGACCTTGTGTGTTATGTTGCTTGGACTTTTTGTTTTTGCTGTTAATGGGGCTGATGGAAGAAAGGTTTCACAGAAAAGACCTGATGGAGGAGTGAGTCTCTTGTCCCATTCTGAGCAAGGCCAGGTACCTTCTGTGGGACAGGCCCTGTGGGCAGATCCTGGACAGACCCAGCTTGAAAACACAGTTATGTCCATCACGTGAATACTCTTCTGAGCAGGAAACATTTGAAAGCTGCTGCTTCTCTGGTCCTTTTAGTTATTTGCATCCTCATGCAGCGTTCTATATACACAGTGTCCACTCACTCTGAGGGAACCACTCTGCTCTCAGGGGTGGCCTGCAGAGGTCACCTCCAGCCTGAATTATTCTCTGATTCCTCATAACTCAGGCTGGGGAAATAATTTATAAGACCGTGACCTTCCTGTCCAAAGCAGCAAGAAGGCCAGCAGCTACCTCATGCTGCTGCTGTTGCTGTAAGATCCCAGGCTTCTCATCCTTTTGCACTCAATAAAGCCGAAAGTGGTGGGACTTGGATGATGCTCACAATCCAGTCTGTGTTCCAAGCTGTAAAATGTCTTCTAATTTTATTTGTACTCGTTTGTAAATCAGGCTGTAATTATGATACAGAACACATCCATTATCCTGTTGGAGAGAGATGCAAAGTATGGCTCAATGTAATGAATTAATAGATTTTTAAATTGCATTATAAAAAAATAGTGATCTTAGCCCTTGGAACAGATGACTGTAAGTTTTTGTGTTCGCGTGTGTGTGTGTATAATCAGGGCTAAATTAGAAAGAGATCCAATTAACACTTTAAAAGTTGCAATCTGTTTTTGCAAATGGTTCCACTCCTTGCAGAGGGATGGGGTGAGCACAGCCCCCGGGCACCCCCGGGCACACTCAGCTGCCCCAAGCTCCTGAGGACCCGTGGCATGATGGATCTGTGAGATAATTTCTCTTCACAAAGCCACTGATCCTGTACGTGAAGGGGTAGCCCAAGGCTGGTGTTAGGTGCCCACTCTGTTCCGCAGAGGACTTTCTCCCAGCGTGGCACTCTTCGTGCTGTTCAGGTGCAGGATATGTCCTGGCCCTGACTCCTTGTTCTCCTAACGTGTCCAGTCTGTGATGGTGCTTGTGGAGCCAACCACTGTTGTTGGGACGGCAGCTCCTGAGCGCTGGGATCTCAGTTTGGCCACAGCAAAGTCGCGCGCGCTGGAGCCAGCGCGCTTAGCGGGTGGAAGTAACACCAGCTGACAGTCGGGTGGCAGGTTGTGCCTCGTGTAAGTGCAACAGAGGCTGACAGGCAGCTCCTTCTTCTGCCTCTGGTTGCCACGGTCATCTGGGGTCAGCCCTGCTTTGCCTCCAGCACGGGGTGATTTCTGCTCAGCACCCCATCTCCAGCTCTGCACGCCTGCAGGACCGCCCTGGTGTGTCCTTTGCAGGGCTGAGCCTTTTTACTAGGACACTGTGCATTGTCCCCTTCTTCCAGCTGCGCTGGAAGCCTTAGGGAGGGCGGTGTGGGGAAGCTGTGGGGGTACAGGTCTTCAGGAGCAGCAGGAGACCTGGTGATGACCGGTTCTGAGCGCTGCTCCTGGAAGTCTGTGCCCCAACAGCACACGAGGACAGCACCTTCTGTTCCCTGACCTGCCCGTGTCATTGCAGACGGTGGCTGACTGTGTCCTCTATTACTACCTGACCAAGAAGAATGAGAATTACAAGAACCTCGTAAGAAGGAACTACCGACGGCGCGGGAAGGGCCAGGTAAGAGCTGGAGCAGCGCGTGGAAGCGTCACCTCTCAGGCTGAGCAAGGAGCTGCAGCACTTTCTCTGAGTCCCCCCAAATGCTGCTTTTCCCCCCTCCTCACGTGGAGAGGTTGCTTGCAGGCTGTGATGGGTTGTGGTTGTCTGTGTAGCTTTTCAGAATATTCTGGTTAATGGCAGTTGGTGTTTGTCCATCCTCATGCCGAGATCACAGTATCTTTAAAGAAAACGAACAAATCCAAGAAGCTTGTAAAAGGGAATGGAGTGACTGTGGAAAACCTGGCTGTGTGTCAGTAGCATGGCGTTGCCCATGCCAGGCTGAGCTCTGTGCAAGAGCCAAGTGGGGTCCGTGTCTCTCCCCTCTGGAGATGGCAGCCGAGGTGCCAATGGTGACACCCAGCTGGGAGCTGGGTGGGGCTCCTGCTGTGCAGAGCCTACCCAAGGCTCTTCCTATAGCTGTGGGAGGAAAAGGACTTGGGTGGCAGTGACTTCTGGTGACATCTGAGCAGAAGCATATCTGAAGTGCCAGAGGGTGTCCAGGATCCTCGTGGAGGTCTCCTGTGGAGCTGGCAGATTTGGCACTAAAGCTAGCGAAGACCCTTAACTCTTTGTTTAAGGGCAGAGCAGATTCCAGGGCACCACGAGGTGCCTGGGGGCAGGTGACTGAGTCAACCCTTACCATTACCATGGCCAAGATACAAATCTAGACATGACCTTGGCAGTGTTGCTGCTGATACCACGATACCCCGGGGGAGATAAGTGCTAACCTTTTGGGAAGGTGCCTTTTCCCCCTGAAGGCTTTCAGGCAGAGGCAGGTCCTGCCTGCGGATCCACAGGTCCATGGAGTGAGTGATTATTCCTGTCACAAGAAGAATGAGGTAGCCACAAAGGGACTGTCTCCCCAGATAATGTGAGGATAAGGATAGAAAAACTGGCCTGGCTTGTGACACCACTGACATCAGCAGATCTTCACGCTGCATGGCCACAAAAAGCAGCACTTGGGCCTAGATCCTGATTGGGAAGCAGATAGGTAGCCTCACTCCAATTTGATTTCTGCAGCATTAAGACATCAGAATAGCTAGCACATGACAAATGTCATGGACAGGGCCCAATTTTCCCTTCTTTTTTTCAGACATTAGAGATGGATAAAGCCCTATTAGATTATCCAGTCCCTCTCCCAGCAAACACAGGGTGGTTCCCTCCAGTACATTTTTATAGTGTTTACCATGGTCTGTTTTGTTAGATCACAGCAACTAGAACATGAGGCCACATTTGTTTCTTGTTAGCGGTGGAGACATTTAGCGCAGCTCATTCTGGTTTCAATGTTAAATTGAGCAAGTGTGGAGAGTGAGAGGCTTTGCTCTGCGTTGGCCTACCTACCCCAGCAGCCGCAGACCTGCCCATCCTGCACCCAGCAGGGACTGTTTGTGTTTTGGGTTTTGAAATTATCCAAAGCAGGGCTAGTTGCAGGATTTCCCACGGTGCTTTCCACATGATCCAGCCTGAGCACTGGAGATGTGTGCTGCCCTTTGGAGCCTTGTTCAGTGCCAGCCTTTAGAAGCAGGGACTTGCTTCATCGCCTGTAGGACTGTTTTTGCAAGTAGGAATCTCACCAAAGGGAACAATTTACACCTCCCCTGGAGCAGACCTCAGCCAGAACATCGTTGATTTTGAAAGAGGAGCCCCCCTGAGTCTGCGAGGAAGCGCCACAGTGAATATTTCCCATTGCTGTTGGATGCTCAGGTGGAAGGTGGGATGTTCAGACAAGCTTTAAGAGCCAAGGACTGGCTGCATGATTCACAGTAGGAGAGAGGTGCAGAGCAGCAGCTGCTGCATTCAGCCTGGAGCAGCTCTCCCACAGAAATCTTTGGGGGGGTTTGAAACTCACACTTTGTGCTGCGATGCCTCTAGTATTTGCATCCATTTCCTGCAAGACTGCATGAGGGGAGTGCTGGAAGAGCCTGGGTGCAGGCTCGGGAAGGGCATGCTGCTGCTGAGGGGCTGGGTCTGTGCTGCAGAGGAAGGCTCTGCTGGGGAGAGACTCATTTTAGGGTGGCATTTTAAGGTAATAAAGGGACGAATATGTTGTTAGAAATCCTACCAGAAGCTGGTGGGAGCAGTGAGGCATCTCCGTTGAACCTCTTCGTGGAGCCAGGGTCTCCCCTGGGTATGGTGCTGATGGGATCTGCTTCCACACACCGGCCTGGGTCAGTGTGTGACTGCACAGACCATCATGGGAGAGGTCACATACTGGCAAACCTGGAGGGCTGGGATGGAGGGATGCTCCTGGTGGCATTTTGCTTAGTGAGTCTTTTCAGACGCAGCTCAAATTCTGCCTGTGCTGCAGGAGCGCTCACTGGGGGGTAACCTGTCCCAAAGGCTCAGCCGGCACCCTGCTTGTTCCCAAGGGATCCTGGATTGTTTGGAACCTTATGCAGGTCCCTGCAGGTCTCTCATTCTGTTTTCCAAGTGGCCTGGTGAGGAGTGGGGACTGTGACTGAGGGGCAGCAGCATCGGGCTGACGTGGCACTGCCAGCTCTGCCATTACCTGCCCAGCCTCAGCAACTAGAGATGGTGACAGGATAAAGGACAGAGGACACACCGGGATGGGCAATGTGCAGGGGGGAGACGGGAATCCTAGACAGCCTTCCTATAGCACATGGAGGCATGGCATCGTGTTCCCAGCATTGCCTGTGCTCCCAGCACATTTTTTCCTGCTGGTAAAGGTTCAAGCAGTTAAACACCAAAAGCTGAGCTTTAATTAATTTAGAGGAGGGGAGGAGAGGTTGGTTTTTGAATCAGATGAGAGGAGAGCGGATGAGATCTCATACAAAGAGCATTTCAAGTGGCCCTATGCTGGTTTTTTGCTCCTTTTCTCACAGAGAGGTTGGTGGTCTTATTTGCTGTTGGAGGCTGCAGGGAGCTTGAGAGCGAAGGGGAGATAATTACACACAGAAAAAAGCTACTCTGTGTCAAGACTATCTTTGTGGCCTACTTATTAAAAGTCCATTAAAAAATAAGAATCCCACTGCTCCCTGGCTGATGGTCCCCTGGCAAAGGATATTCCTCATAAAGCTGCTACTTACTGCTAAAAAATCTCCTGCCAAGAGCAGGGACTTCACATGATTCCACTTCCAGTTTGTCAGAAAACGGAGCAGCCGCCCACTCCGAGGCAGGATGCTCCCAGCACTCCGCCTTCCATGGCTCTGCTCAGTGGAAGGTACCCACATCCAATGGGTCACAATGCATAATATTGAGGCTCCTGAGAGTAAGATCTTTCTAAAATAATCCCCTGTGCTTGTGTATGAAAAGGCAGTATAACCCTGCGAGGGGGGGGAACTGATGGGAAGAGAAGGAGCTTCCTCATCATTTCTCACTGGAAAAAAAAAAAAAAGAATTTGTGCCATGGTAAAACAGTCTGATCCAATAGTCAGTGTACAGTAATAAGCACAAATTTGCATTGAGCTTGTAATGACAAATCCTTGTGTTGATGTGTTCATGCAACTCAGGGTCTGTGGCAGTTGCTCTTCAGGGTATTTCAGTGTCTCTCTGTGAAACCTCTAAATTCTATAGCAGGCACACTGAAATTGACCGTGTGCTTCCTTCTTTGGGATGCTGTTTTCTCGGGCTGTGGGAACACAAGTGTTGGGCTGGAAGCAAAGTGACTCTACTTTAACATAATTATTCCATTTGGAGTGTGAGATTTTTATTCCAGAGTAGATTTGCATTGATTTTGGAGTAACATGGCCCTTGTGGTAGTGGAACAGCTGCGGCATGCCAGATATGCTTCCTGCCAGTGAATTCTTGGGGGGAAAAGCCACACACTGCTGGGATGGGCAGGTGGGTGGCCATTCCACCAGGCAAAGCTGTCGATGGGTCAGTCTGTCGGCAGGAGGACGATGGTCAGTCTGTCAGTAGGACGGTGGTCAGTCTGTCGGCAGGAGGACGATGGTCAGTCTGTCAGTAGGACGGTGGTCAGTCTGTCGGCAGGAGGACGATGGTCAGTCTGTCGGCAGTGGGACGGTGGTCAGTCTGTCGGCAGTGGGACGGTGGTCAGTCTGTCGGCAGTGGGACGGTGGTCAGTCTGTCGGCACGAGGACCATGGGCGGCTGGAGGAGCCGCCTGCCCGCCCTGGGGATGACTCAGAGGGGGATGAAGTCATGGTGGAGGGACGCAGCCGCCGGACGGAGCGTCATGCCAGCCCCTCGGCCAGCTGTCAGACAGCGCTCACGTATTCCCTGGCCCGAGGGCCGTGTGTTAGTGCCGACACTTTCGAGGACTCCCTCGGTGGCCCCGGGGGAGCGGAGCCGCCCGGACCCCCCTTCCTGCAGCGAGAGCGGTGCCCGAGCCGGGCCGGCCGGGCGGGGACCCACGGTGTGACCTGGCGGGGCGGACAGCGCGCTCCCCGCCGGGCCCGACGGCCTTTCCCAGGCCCACCCTCTTCCCTGTCCCCTGCCAAAACCCGAATCGAATTATCCGTCCCGCCGTCTGTCCCGCCCTCCCCAAACACAAACCATTCCCCTCACCAACGTGGATAAACAAACCCCAACCCAGATTTTTATAAACAGCCCGCTTACTTTTTTGGCAGAAGCGCTGTCCCAGCAGGATCTGGCCAGGTTTGATATCTCGTGGGTCCTGGAGCATTAAGAAAAACCTGGCCAAGCAGGTTTCCCTGGCCACCAGCAGCCCTGTCACACCAGCAGGGTTTGGGATTACAGATTGTGCCTGCCCACTACTCCGGGGCTCCCTGCACCCCGTCCCCAGCGCAGGAGCAGGTCTCCTGCTATGCTCCAGTCTTGCTATCATGCCAGTGCCTCTCCTCCCTCCCCAGGGATCCGATCCAGAGCTCAGCAAACTATTCTAACTCTGTAAATTGTGCAAGTGCTCCCACTCCGGTAACCACAGCAGCTGATGAAAGGAATGATACTTGTTTCTGGGAACCATTTGATCTTCATCAGTCCGGGGAGCAGCTCCTCATTAGTGATAAAGGGTTTGACAGCTTCTCTTCCAGAAGCAGGGAAATACTTGTCACAAAATCCTGGTTTAACCATGCAGCACATCATACAGACACAGCCCTGGATGTGGCCGGTAAACTTTGTGCCACAAATAACCAAGAAGTTATTTGGCGGGCACTTAAAGCTGTGCTGATGGGGTGTTGTATCTAAAACAGCACTGAAATTATCTGTGGATGAGCAGGGGCAGGCTGTGGTGGAGATTGCCTGGTTGGGAGTCGTGCCAGGGATGTCAGTATTGGGGCATGGGTTCATCTTCTGCCAGTGGAATGTCACTGCTGGGATATAAAAGGGCTTGAATTTGGCTCGTTTTCTGGACAAATCTGCAGTGTGACAGGGCTGCCGATGGCCCAGGAAATCAGGCTGAGACTGCAGGACCAGTGAGAAGTTGAACTTGGTCAGACCCTGTGGTCCTGGTCCTGCTCAAGCATGGCCTCACAGAAAGAAACATCTCACAGAGTGTTTGTCCCCTAGGTGCTCAGTGCAGGCTGTCACTCTTTAAACCTGTGGTCACCAGATTTATGTCAGGATACCTGTCCAGGAGGTGAATGAGGTGTGAGACACAGAGAGAGTTGAGATCAATTCTGTAAGCCTCCCTTGGCACCTGTTCTTTCAGTCTGGACTCCTGTTGCTCCCCCAGGTGTGCCCTGTAAGGTCCATCGTGCCTGTTCCCCCATCACAAGGATGCAGCAGCTTTCCCGCAGCCCTGCCGCCCCTCCAGGCAGCACAATCGGGCAAACACAATGGAAACTTGCATTCCTGAAATCCCAGCTGCAGTTTTGGGGGTGATTTAATGAGAACAACACGGCCATATTTGGGAAAAGAATCACAGGATGCGCTTGCCACAGGAGGGTGGCTGCTTGGTCCCCAGGTCCCCATGTGGGCTGGTGACAGGGCAGGGACAGCAGGGAGACTCGTGGGCTCAGAGCAGGGACAGGCGGGGACACACAGCCACGTTCCTCAGGGTAGCCCTGGCACAGGCTGATGGGCCCTTTGGCCCTCACAGCCGGGCTCTGCCGTGCTGCTGATGGCATCTGCAGGTAGCAGTAACAAAACAGTCACTTCAGTGAGGTGACCCCCCGTTCCAGCCGGCCCCCAGGTTGGGACTGGTGTTTCTCCAGCAGCAGGTGGATGTATCCTCCCAGCCAGTTCTCCACCACACCCCTGCCCATGTGAGTATTCCTCGGGGCACGGTTTGGGATCCGGGCTGGGTATTGCTGATCCCAGCGAGGGACCTGCAGCACCTTCATTGCAGGACGCAGACGCGGTTGGATTTTGGGATGAGCTGTTTTATCTGTTGTTGTGATCCCGGTTTGACTAGGAATGGATGGGAAATAGGTCATGTCATTGCTAAATTGCTTTCTAAAGCAGGCACGGCTGAAAATCCCAGAAATCTGCTTCTACAAGGATACGGGGCTTGCTTTGCCCCTGGTTGTTCATGGCGTGTGTGGATGCTGCTCTGCATCCCACAAACTGCTGACCTGGCACCTTCCTCTGTTGGCCGGGCTTGGAGAGGGGTCGGTGTGTGGCCAGGGGGCTGTGAGCAGTGGGGAGCATGGTAAAGCAAACCACAGGGAAGAGAAAACACGTGTTCCCTGCCTGGGACAGAGCCGGGGCTCATCTCCGCTGCTTCCAAACGTTATGCTCTCTTCCCTTCGGGTCATTTTTCCCTTCACAAGCAATCAAATCACTTTTTAAAAAACTCAGCAGCGACCCAGAAAAGAAACATTTCCTCTTATGGAAAAGCCCTCAGTGGTTCAAGGAAGGATCTGGTGAGCAGGGTCCTGTAAAAAACCACTTCAGTGCTTCTGTGGTATCACAGAGCGAGCAGTGGGGAGGAGGCAGTGCCAGCTGCGCTGGGCTGAGCCACACTGGGCCCTGCCTGAACGGTTCCTGTGCCCAGCAGGCTCCCAGTGCTGCCCGAGATGAGCCCACGCTCGGGTGAGTGCACCCAGACATGCTTGTCCTGTGGTCTGGCAAGTGATGCAGGGTCCAGCATCACTCCAGTCCCACTGCCAGCCCCTCTGCTCATCCCTGACATGCTGCATGTCCCCAGGACCCTGCTCGCTCCAGGACCAGCAGCCTGGGAGATGGTACAGGGCTTTCCCATGGCATGGCAGGGCAGCGTGGCTGCAGCTGCCAGCGCTTTGCTGCTGGCAGTGGCCGTGTTTGGTGGCCTGCCGTGCCCAAGAGCCGTGCTGGTGAGTGTCCACAGGGCGTGTCCGTATCTCCTGGGACACTGGGCACAGCCTCGGTGTTCTCCATCCCTGCCATGTGATGAATGTGTGTTGCAGAGTTGGCTGTTTGCTGGTAAAGGAGCAGCCCAGCTCAGAGCTGTCAGTTTGAGCTGCACCGAGTGATCCCCGTGCTCTCTATCATTCTTATGAAATCTGAGCCTGGCTCTTTGATTTTTTGGACTTGCTTCCACAGCCAACAGCATCAAACCCAGCCCTGGGACACAAGCAATCAAAGCCGAGTTGCCGGCAGACATTCCTCTTCCTCTCCTTGTTGTTTTGGCAGTGGCTTGTTTTGCTTTGTGGTTTCTCCCATGAGTGGAGGGTGCTGTGCGCGGTCGTGAGAAGCCAAGGCTGCGTGGCAGTGGGTGGCAGCGAGGCCTGAGGCCTTCCAGACCACTGGAGCAGGGGCTCCAGGCCCTGGGGATCGGTTCCATGACACACAGATGTATTTCCAAGCCATCCTTCCTGTGCTGTGTGTCCAGCCTGCATCAGGAGGCGGTAGGGACATGTGGGGAGCGGTGTTTCCACGGGCTGTGCAATATCAAACCTCAGAGGTGGGTGCTTCTGCTTCTGCTGTGGCATTGGCAAGGAAGGAAATTCCATGGGCACTTTGGGTGCCTGGGCAGTGTGCTGAGGGTGCTCTGTGGCCACGTCCCTGCCCTGGCTCTCTCTGGTGTGACCTGCCAGAGGAAGAGCTTGAAAGCAGGTGGAAAGACAAATACAGCTGCATGGTGCCAGCCCTGTTACTGGCAAAGATGCCCTGCACAGGATCTGTGGGGCTGAGGAAGGGGGTGAGAGCCAAGTGCCAAGTCCTGCTGGCTGTACGGCACAGAGCATGGAGCATCCTGCCCCGTGGTGCCAGTTCAGAACCCTGTGGGGTGTTCAGGGTGATGCCAGCAGGCAGCCGTGGATGCCCACGGCCGTGGTAACTGTGCTGGGGCTCCTGGAGAGGCAGCAAAGCAAACCCCAGGCGTTCCTGGCCAGCGTAGCGTTGGCCTTTTGTCTTCAGCTTATCTCGAGCTGGTTTTAATTTGCAACTCCCTGATTGCGTGCAGTGACCTTGGCCTGAGCCTGCTCCGCAGCTGAGTGCCCTGGAGAACATCATAAATGCCATTGATCTGAAGTCACACACTGGAGACGTGAAGAGCTGGTGCCCTGCACGTGGGAGAGGTGGCACAGCTGAGTGGGTGCTCCCAGCTGCCTGAGGGTATGGGGCTCACACTGGTGGGATGCAGCTCCCTCCAAAGTCCCTGTCAAGACAGACTCTGGTGTGACATGCTGGGGAGAGGGTTGGCACATGTCCCTGCGCTGCCGCAGTGAGACTGTGGCAAGGGTGCAGAGCCGCCTTTAAACAAAAACCCGGAGCTCGCTGCCTGCAGTAGCTGGGAATGAGCTTGAGTGGCACCAAAACCATGTGCCTTGCAGCTCAGCCTGGCATGCACAGCTCCCTCTGCACCAGAGTGTACAGGCTTGCTCCCTCCTGATTTAAGGAACAAACAGGAGCTGGTGGTTCCATGTCCTGTAAGAGCCCGGGGCACCGTAATGATGGCGGGGAAGATGATGCATTTGCCAGCAACCAAATGGCATCCCCTGTGCAGCCGATCTGGCCTTGAAACCTGGTGTGGGTGAGAGGAGATGCCAGCCTTAGTGGCACTTGGGCTCAGGGACAGGCACTCTCTCAGTGCCAGCACCGTGACCCAGTTCCCCACTGGCATATCCAGCAGCAAGGGGCGTACTTGGGGTGGCAGGAGCTGGTAGTTCTGATTCAGGAACTGGACGGCCAGGGATGAGCTCATTCCTGCTGGCAAAAGTGGTGTTTTGGTGCATGTTTTGAGAGTGCTGTGGCACAAGGAGTGAGGAGGGGGCTGGAGGAGGGCGTGGGTGCCTCAGTTGCAAGGTGCACGGTCCCAGTGGTTAACGCTGGGGTGTCCTGTGGGCAACAAGGGAGGTCCCTGTTCCTGGTCCCCTGCCACAGCCTGGGGCATCTCGCCACAAAGGGGATGGAGAAGGCAGCAGCGGTCGTTTTCTGGAGGCTTGCAAGTTTGGAAAATAAATAGCCCTGCACTGTAGGTTAAGCTTGGCATCCTGGCGGATTAATCACGCAGGCTGCAGCCAGCACTGAGAGCCCCGGTGACGAGAGCTGTGGTTTATAGATGATGATTCATCGCTCGACTTAGAGCGACCACGTTATTCCAGCAGATTGCAAAATCATAAGAGGAATGTTGTGGTTAGTTTACGGCTTAACTATGCAAATCGTCAGGAAGCCTTCAGAGCCGGAGAACGTAAGGCACAGCGCGCCCGGATGGCTGGGCGGTGAGCAGGGGCCGGGAGCTGGCGATGGGGCTGTCGGGGACCGGCCGCTCGCGGGAGCCGGGGAGCGGGGAGGTGAGTGATTCGGGGGGCACGAGGGGCCGGAGCTCCCGGGGAGCGTGCGAGCGGGGCGCTTCGGAGGCGAGGGACGCGCTGCCGGCTGCCGAGGGCTTTCTGGCTGGTTTCGCCGCCTCTCTGCCACAGGCTCAGGCGTCTCCGGCGGGGCTGGGGAGGGCAAAGGTGGGGAGCTGCTTCCCCCACCTCCTCCTGCCCTCCGGTCCCGCTTCCAGAGGCAGGCAGTGCCTCGGCAGAGGAAGTAAACAGAGTGGGAGGAGCTGCACCTCTTCCTCGCCAGGGCTCTCTCCCAGCGAGTCCCGCTGTCAGGACGCGCAGCGAGTTGGTCCGTTCTCAAGCAGGGTCAGCGTTGCCCTGTCCAGCTCCTCCGTGGAAGCCGGTGTGCCCCCAAAGTGCGCTTGGAGACGAAGCTTTCTGGCAGCTGAGCTCCTCGTGCCGTGCCCAGAGGAGCTGGCCGGGCAGGGCGAGCCGTGCCGGGCCGGCCGGGAGCCGGACGCTGCGGGAGCATGTGTGCCTGCGGCGGGCCCCGGGAACGCGGTGTTCCCGGGAGAGCTGGCAGCGCTCTGCGCCGCTCCAGCTGCTCCGGGGCCGGCGGGACTTTGGGGCAGAGGTGAGCAGGTGTTTGTAATTACGGAGCTGCTCCGGCCGGAGCACAGGGGGCGGAGGAGGCCGCCTGTCCCCCTGGGCTCGGGGCAGGGTCAGCCTCTCGCTCACGCGTCCCGTGTCTGATTTTGTCCTGGGGCCTTTTTAAATAAACAGGATGCGTCGGCAGCAAAAACAGGCGGCAGCGATGCTGAGGAGGAGGAAGGGCGGTCCGGGGTTAGAGCGTCTGACCTGGGAGGGAGGGACAGCCCTGCCCTCTGCCGCAGGCATCTTACCTGGCCTCGGGCACATCCCTTCGCCCACTTGTGCAAGGTGGGGAGCACGTCCCTGGTTTGCATCTGGGAGGTGGAGTGCCTCATCCCCAGGATGGCAGAGGTGTAGGTGGAGAGAGGTTTAAGCTTGCCGGGAGCTGGGCAGCTTTGGTGCCGGCCTTTGGGGTTTCCGCTAAGGGCTGACCCACCTGCCAGTCCACCTCTAGCCAGGGCGCTGTGAATCAGAGGGAAACATCAGCTGGTAATTGGGGAAGCATTTCCTGGCCCGTCACGCTTTGGGATGGCGTCCCGTCCCTTGAATCATCCAGAGCTGGTCCGTGTCCAGCACTAAGAATAGCCTCCCCACACAGCGCGGGGGCAGCGCGGCGGGAGCGGGGACCGGCCGGCTCGCGGGTTCCCGGCGCTGCCCGCCCGCCACTGTGCCATGGCAAGGTCCTGTTCCGGTGCCAGGCTGAGGTTTGGCATAGAGCACGTGGCGTGGATGGGCTGGGGCAGCTGCCCTGGTGGATCGCTGGGGGATGTCCTGTCTGTGTGTGACATTTGCAGCTGAGCTCTGAAATGGCTTCATTCAGCACCCCGGGGCGCCCGCTCCCCACCCAGAGCTGGGTGCTCACTGCCAGCCCCACAGCTTCCAGTCCAACGTGTACCCCCGGCTCTGATGTAAGGGGGACATTCATGAGCTGAGGCGTTTCCTGGGGTGTTTGGCAGGTGCCCTGCTCTGCAGCCAAGCTCTAGTACAAGAGATAAGCCATCACTGTGGGCTTGCCAGGGTTCACATCAGCATTTGGCTGGGAGCCTTTCCTCAGATGAAGACGTGAGCACAGCCTTGGGTGGAGCTGGGTCGGTTTTCCCACCATGGCCTCATATGGCGATGATGCTGCCCATTTTCTGTATTTCACCTGGCTGACAGGTGGGACCTGTCCTGTCTGTCCTGCTGGGTGCAGGGTGCTTATCCCACCTGGCTCTCGCTCCTGGCACTGGGCACCCAGCCGTGGCCAGAGCAGGGCAATCACTAGAGGGCATCCTTGGATCGAGATGTGCCTCTGCACTGGGAGAAGCCTTCGTTTGATGTCCTACCAGGCTGGGCTTGAATCGTTTGGGAGGAGAGGGATTGGCAATGGCCCACTGAAGCCAGCCCAGTGGGGTTTGCCTATCCTGATCATGCCAAAGCTTGGCAGATGCCTGTGCGAGGAGGCCCCTGTGTTGCTGTATGAGCCACTAAAGCCACTCTCATCCCTCCCTGCCCTCCTGCTCCTGTCTTTGCAGGCTGGTACAGGGAGCTCCTTGGCATCGTTGCCATTCCAGCCTGTTTCTCTGGGGAAAAGCTGCAATGGTTGCTCAGGCTGGCAGCCCCCTAGTTCAGACAAGTGTAGAGACAGGATAAGATGATGCTGAACCTTTCCTGGACACTCACTCCACCCTGAAACTGGGGCAGGCACTCGTGTCGTCACAGCTGGGTTTAAATCTGAAGGAGAGCTGGGTTCTCTGGGATGCAGGGTTTCCCCCATCCTTCAAAAGAAAATATTTGCAATTGGGTGGTAGAAACACTGTGAACCTCATGTGGGCTCCCCTCCCTTGCCAAACCTTTGGTGAGGGAAATGCAGATGGGTGGTGATGGCCAGGGCTGGGGCAGAGCCTGTCCTGCTGCCTGCCCAGCCCTTGGAGGTCACAGCCCTCACCTCATGGGTGTCTGTCTGGGCTGAACCCACACTCAGGGTTCACCTTGGAGTGACTCAGAGTCAGAGAGTTCAGGGCAATGCTGGGGAAATGCACATGACGGATGCCCTTTGCTCCTCTGCAGCCACTGCAGGCTTCCCCACCTTCTGTTCCAGCTTGTCCACTGCCCTCCTCCTTCTCCCCTGGTTTGGGGGCTGACAAGGGCAGTGCCCGGTACACTGGGGTGACACTTCCCTTGGCCACTTGCTGCACAAGACAACCTGTTCCCCAAGCCCGAGTGATCTGTGGACTTTGGAAAATCGTAAGCAACCGAGTGCTCATCCCAACTGTTCCCTGACTCCCTCTCCCCTGGGACCTCCCAGCCTTGCATCCCACGGAGCAGTTCCCAGAGCATCGGCAGTGTGAGCTGATGCATTACAGTTGTGTTCTGCACGTGTGCAGAGGTGCTCCAGGGGCTGGCCAAGCGTGCCAGGATCCTGATGGCACAGCTGCCTCCCCCTGTGCAAGGAGGAACTGAAAGTCTGGGGGGTTTCAGTGATGACTGTGCCTGGGTTTTAAGGACTTTTGTTCAACCAGGGCCTGAAAGTTTTCTCGTTAAACTGCTCCATTTGGCAGCTCCTGATTTTAGCACCAGCCCATGGGGTCAAAGAGCTCTGCTTGCACGCAGTGCTGCTGCTGCACGATGCCTGTGTTTGAAGCAGCCTCCCAGTTCTGCAGAGTGGGATCAGGCCAGTCCTGCTGGCTCAAGGGATATGAGGACACCTCATCTGTACTCGCTGTATGGCTGCATGCCAGCCAGACCAGCCACCTTCTGCTGATAAATCCGTTTTAGGGCAATTTCATTCCCCATTACATCACCAAACCCTTTCCCAAGGGGTGGTGGAAGCCCTGCAGGCTGGGCAGGGGCCGGGTGAGCCCGGGTGGGTTTCCTGGAGCAAGCAGCCTTGCATTAGCCAGGAGCAGGATGGTTTAATAAATCATTTCCGTCTCTAATTTCTACTTCTCTATTGAATGCCTCTCGTTTGCTGGTCACCAGAGGGAAGGGAGGTCAGGGGAACCAGGCCTCCCCAGCAACCTCCTTCCTGCAGCTGTTGAAACAAAATCCAGAACTATAATAATCACTGTGTCCCTCCCTGGGGTACCACGGTGCCTTTGGTCTGAGCAGCAGCAGCAGCAGTGTTGGGGTGGTTGGGCTCACAGCCTCTGCTGAAGGTGCCAGGTGGTAAAGAGAGGGCAGAGAGGGCACCATCCCTGCCTGGTGATACAGAGCCACAAACATTCCCCGTGGGCTGTGTCAGATGCTCGGGAAAAAGATCAGAAGCGTTGATATTGCCGAGCCTCGGGGTGTCACTGGTGCCCTGTCTCCTTCATGCTCCAGCAAAATGCATCCACTGCCTGCAAATCACCACCAGAACAGGAGGGTAATTCTCACCTCCCTGCCTTGCCCCCACATCAGATCCTTGCCTGTTGCCTGATCCCAGGGGAGCAGCTGGGGCTGTCCCACTGCGTGGAACAGGAGGCAGAGTGCAGCAGCCGTGCCTGATCCTGAACTACCTCTGATCTCCCTGGAAGGCTTTCGGCCCCTGTGGCCTCCACCAGCGCCCTGCCTGCACCCTCTGCCTGCAGCTCTTTCCTCTTGGCCACTCGCCCCCAGCATTGTTTCACAGCAGTTGTTTGGGTTGGCCCAGGTGCTGCCCTGTGTCCGCCTCAGCGCTGAGGGCTTGGTTTATTTTATGTCCTTTGTTTTGCAGCAGCAGCAAATGCCCCGGAGCAGCCAAGAAGAGAAGGATGAAAAAGAGAAAGAAAAAGAGAAGGAGGGAGAGAAGGAGGAAGACAAGCAGGAAACAGAAAATGACAAAGAAGAACTGACAAAGTAAGGACCACCCTCCCTGCCTGGCTCCAGTGGGCTGGGGCTGCAGTGGTGGAATGTGATGATGGGATGCAGCCGAGCTCAGAGCTGCCTGACCCCTGTGCAGGACTGTGTGTGCCCACCTCACCTCCTCTGCAGGGAGTGAAAGGCAGATCCTCCTCCTCATTCCTCTTCCCTGCTGCTCCCAAACTGGGAAAGCAACACAATATGGGGTGGTTTTTTTTTTAATATCAACCCAATCAATCTGCAAAGCCCCCGTGATCCTCCAGCTTGTTTTGTTGTTACGAGAGCCTCTGGGAGCCAGAGGAGCAATCGGGGCGCAGCGGAGCGCGGCAACTTCACCTTTAGTGTTATTGATGTCAACGTGAGCGCTCCCAGATGAAGAGCTCCAGCCAGCCCTGCCTCCCTCACGCCGAGCATCAGCGCCGTGGCAGGGGAAGGTTGGCACGCAGACCGCTCGCTATCTGTAATGGGCTTAATACTTGGTTTAAAAGAACATCTGGCTTCATTATAGCTAGGCTGCAAAGACATTTACCAGCAGGTCCCTTTCAGGAAGATAAATGAGGAGGAGGCAGGGATGAATTTGAATGGTCTGGTATTAAACCTGTCTCCGTCAGGTCTCTGCATGCACTTGGTGGTGGAGCTGCAGCCAGCTGCAGAAAGAAAACCCCACCACAAATCACCCCACCGCCAATCCCAGCCAGGAAAAGAGCCTGTGTCTGCAAAAAAGCTGCAGACCTGCCCCCCTAAAAAACCAACAACAAAAAGAAAAACCCCCAAACACGTGCAGAGAAATAATTGTTTGACCTAAAAATCAGACCAACCAAACAACTTTTTTTTTTTTTTCTTCTCTCCCTGTCTTCGCAGGGACAAGAACGACGACACATCCGGAGAAGACAACGATGAGAAGGAAACTGTCACCTCCAAAGGTCGCAAAACCGCCAACAGCCAGGGCCGGCGCAAGGGCCGCATCACCCGCTCCATGGCCAACGAAGCCAACAACGAGGAGGCAGCCACGCCACAGCAGAGTGCAGAGCTGGGTAGGTGGCAGAGGACAAGGGGACCCTGCCCTGGGCTGGGTTTTTGGGGTATCCATTGTGCTGGGATGGGATGTCACCCTGCTCTGCTGATATTTCTCTCTATCACGTGAATTATTCAGTGTGGTTCACCAGGATAAGTAGGGGCATTTCTAAGCCTGGGCAGTCCTGGCTGAGTGTTAATGGGTTTTAAGGCCTCAGAGGGAAAGCGTTGCAAAAGACAAAAAGGGAAGCCTTTGGTTTTAGCAGCGCTTTGGCAAGGCTTGTTTCCCTCCTGCACTTGGAACTGGTTCCCTTTGCAGCTACTCTGGTTTCCCAGTCCCCTCGACCTCTGCACGGGACCCTGCTCTGCCCTCCCAGGCTGGCCTGGGTCTCTGCCACTTCTCCTACCTGCTCTGCTTTCAAATTTGCCAGGAGCCTGAGCAGCTGCAGCCTGTGGGATCTGCTCCTCCTTGGCCTTGGGCATTGGGCTGGTCCATTTCCATCCGTGCCTGATGCAGCAAAGTGTGCTGCCTGTACCGTGGAATCCAGGCTCTGCACCAGCCCACAGCGTGGCCACAGCCGTGCCATGCTGCCCTGCTGGCCTTGGGCTAGATGGGAATTCATGGCAGCATCCACAGCCCCACACTGGGCACACCTGCCTCTGGCATCTGCAGCAGCAGTAGTTGTCACCCCAGGGAGCGAGCTCATGTATTGACTTACAGAACCCAATGCATCGAGGAATTTGGCTGATTTTCCTATATTCCCTACTCTGTCAAAAGCCCAAAATTATTTCTGTGCTACCTAAGGCAGGTAAAAATAAAAGCAGGGTGACTCCTCTCGGTTTCCTTGCTCTGCAGTTTCTTGCTTGTGCTGTTCCATGTGCTATAAATCACGCGGAGGTGTTTCGCCTCCCTGTTCTCTGCTGACAACTGGCTGAAGCCTTGATTGCGAGCGCTCTGTTTTCATACAGGCGATATAAATAGTCCCCAGCACAACAGAGCCCTGCTCTCTCCCTCCAACTTGTTCAGCAGTGCTGCAGAGAAGCAGCAGATAATGCCAGTAACTTAGATGGGAATTTTTTTATCCTGGTATCTCGGCATCCTTGATAAACTTCACTGCGAACACAGAGGAAAGCCTTTAGACCATGTTAAATTGGGAAGAAGGAATGGATCAATTCCAGTGACATATCTGAGCAATTGATTTCACTTTATGTCTCTCCAATAGCGCTTTAATTTAGGTTGGCTAAGAAAGTTATTGCATTTTAAATACCAATTGAACATTAAAAAACAGCACAAAACCGTATTGTGGTTTAACTGCAGCGTGCCGGAGCTCCCTGTAGGCATCTGTTTCATAACTGCACAACCTCAGGAGATGCCATTAATCAAACCAAACGGGCCGTTTCTGTGACATTTCTGTACCATACAATAACAGCCATCACCAGCTGAGCCAAGGGCCTGCACAGCGTTGGGGACACTCGCTTTTACGTAAACGTTGTGGCCCCGGCTCTGCCTGCTGCCAGGGGGAAGCGGTGAGGTATTGATTTCCCTCCCTCTTGGCTGCTGTCCCAGGGGTGACACAGTTCTGGGGGAGGCAGTGACCTGTGCTGTCTTCCGGGAGGTGACACCTGCAGTCGTGCTCAGCCGGCTCTGAAGGAGATTCTTCTGCCCAGTGCTGTGGGCATTGGAACCCACGCTGTCTTCCCGCAGGGTCTCAGCTTCTGGTAGAGCTTCTTGGAAGATCCTTCCTTGTCTTCTTGCCTGTATTCTTTATCCTGAGCCTATCAGCCTGTTTTCCATTTTGAAAGGACACTGTCAAAACATCTCTCATCACTGTTGAAATAATGCTTTGCCTGTTGTTTAGAGTAATAACCCCTTGGCAGCCTGAGCCGGAAATCTGTTTCCTTACCGCGTTGTTTTTTGTCTCTGACTCACACCCCAGTGTGTTATTGTAGGGTTTGCTCCGTGCCAGGCTGCCAGCAGGACTGGTGCATAGAGAAGGCTTTATGCTGGACCTCGGTGTCCCCAGCACCTGCTTGGAGCTGGGGAGAGAGGCAGCATCAGGTGCTGACACCCCTGTCGGCCTCCTGGCTGGAGCAGCATGTCCCCTTCAACGGGCAGTGCTCCAGACAGGCCCCCAGCGTTGCTGGAAGTGGCTCGGAGGTGTTGTCCAAGAGCCCAGTGATGGCACAGAGGGAGCCCGCGGTCACACGGCCAACACCCGTGACAGATGCAGTCGGCCAAAGCCACCGCTGAGGTGACGCTGTTTCTCCGTCTCTGGCGGTCCCACCCTGCGTCTGCCTCCTCCAAAGCACGCAGCCACAGCCAGCTCCATCTTAGCTACCTGTTGTTGGGCCAGGGTGCATGGCACCATCAGCAGGAAATCTGCTGCCACTCTCAAGCCATCTGGCTTTGCTTCCAGGCCCAAAGTGAAGGTTTTGCATCCCTGAGGTGCATCCCAAGGGGATGTTATGCGTGGGGTACACATGGTGGCGTGGAAAAGCCTCTCAAGCCCACGTCGTGACAGCCTTTCTCGTGGGAGCACTTCTGCACTGCGTGGGGTTTTGTCATGCCTCCAGAAAACAGGGCATGGGACGGGGTTTGGGTGTTGGGACACCTCCTCTGAGCTCACTGGGCTTGCTGGCTCCTACTCACAGCTGACTGTTCCCTTTCCTTCTTCCTTCCCAGCTTCCCTGGAAATGAACGAAAGCTCTCGCTGGACCGAAGAGGAGATGGAGACGGCTAAAAAAGGTGAGACACTCATTTTCTTTCTTTTATCGGCTGTGCTGGAGCTAACCCAGCAATTGGAGATAGAAAGCACCTGACTGCTGGCTTTGGTGTGGTGTGGTGGGTCCGGAGCTGTGGGGCTGGATCCTGCCTGTCCTGCTGTTGGTTTGTTCCCAGCGCGCCTCAGCGAGTGTGTGTGGAAGGCAGGGAACGGTGCAGGGAGTGTGCTCAGCCTCTCCAGCCCCAGGAGCTGTGCCAGCACCAGGGACGGCCGGGCTGTGGCTGGAGCCATGCCTGTCCCACGGGGCAGGAGCTGGCTGCAGGAAACGGTGAAGACACGTTGTCCATTGCAGTGTTGGAGCTGCTGGTGGCTGTAGCAGGGGGTGTAGTTTCACCCCATTCTTCGGAGCTTTATGGCCTCGGTGTGATCTGTTCCAGGCACACGGAGAGTGTCTGCCTTGTTTACAGCTCTGGGATTCAGGGAGAGGCCGGTGAACCCCAGCGCTCTGCAGGCACGTGTTGGGGAGCTCTCGAGAGCCAGGGCTGCGGGCAGCGTGGGGTGACTTTACATCCTGGAGCTGATTCAGAGCCTTTGCTGAGACCGTTTTTAAAAAGTGCTGAGTGTAGCACAGCCCTCCTTGCCACTTCCCCTCCTCGTGCCGCTCCTGCGCCAGCTCTTTCACTGCTTTAATTTTTTGCCAAAGTCACGTCCTGTTGATGGGCTGTCGAGCTCACGTCCCCAGCCCGTGCATCCCGCTTGCGTTGCTGCCGACTCTCCTGGCCCGGAGAGGATTGTAAATGGGAAATTAAAATGGAAATGAGCGCCGTTTGGGGATGGCAAAGGCAAATAGGCGTGTTAGCAGGTTCGGCTCAGCTTGGAAAATGCACCTGCTGCTGGGATGGTGATTACATGTTCTGGAGCGCCGGCTGCCCAGGTGCCGATGGGAGCTGTGGACTTGGATTACTTTGCCTGTGAATATCCCAAAGTGTTTGGCTCGCTCGCCTTTAAGCTGTTCCAACCCTCTTTTACAACCCAGTGCCAATCCCGTGCATTGCCGAACGGGGCTCTCTATAGTCACAAAACTTAATAGATAGACTTTAATCAAGCAAACTGGCCTGGGGCCAGGTAATGGGGTGAGCAGATGCTGGCAGGGGAGGGTCGTTGGAGGGATCTTTTCCGAGCACTGCTTTATTTTGGAGATCAGCATCTGGTTGTTAAAAAGTGCCTCTTGTTTTATGCTGGAGGTGCGCTTAAGGAGTCTCAGCACCAGCTGCCAAAGCCTGTATGAAGGAAGGATGAAGCGTGGGAGCATGTAGCACTATTCCAGCCCAGGGGCCAGGAGGAGGCCGGGAGATTTGCTGGTGTAAAGCCCAATGGCTGATTGTTTCTCCCTTCGTTACAACCTGGGAAACTGAGATTGCAACACCAGACTTCTACAGAAAAGCCAAATTCCCCTCTGCCAGGAAGCAGCCGCTTTAATGCTTCGAACTGGCCGTGTCTGGCATTTCCAGGGACGTGTGTGGTGGGGGTTTCCGACTCACAGCAACTGTGAAACTCCGGAGGTAACCTCAGAGCCTGGAGGAGGTGGTGGCAGAGCTGCTGCCAGCGTGGCTGGGCAGGGGCAGAGGGGGTGGTGGCCTGCTCAGGCTGGGCTCAGACACACAGGCACAGTCCTTTCACCATAAGGACTCGGCCATCCAAGGCACCCTCCTCTGTACTGGGACCAGTAAAAGCCCATAGCTGCCTGGTTTAGGGAGTTCAGCAAGATGTGAGTCCCAGGGAAAGTCAGCCCTACCGCCCTACCACCTCCGGGTATTTTGGCAGATGGGGACAGTGAGTGACCTGTGCTCCAAGCACTTGCCTACCAGCAGATCAGCCCGGCCCTGCTGTCCACCCCTGGCTTTCCTGTGTGTGGCATGAAACTCCATTTGTGTTCAGGGTGGTGAGAGAAAAACAGCCCTGGGACAGAGAGACAGCAGAGCTGCCTGCTCTCCACAGTCACAGAGCTGCACAGGGAGTTTCCAATCAGGAGAAAGCAGGATTGTGTCTGCCAGGGGAGACGGTGAAGGGGAGTACCATGTTACTAAACTTAAATAGAGGAACAAAAACCCAGCAAGAGGAAAGTTCTTGCTTAATGACACTTTCGTTATGCAATAAACTTCGATTCAGAAGTCTGTCAAAATGTGCAGAGATTGGGATAACGATGGGGGAACGTGTTTTTCTGATATTATCTCCTCGCGCCACGGCTGTGATCCTTAAAGCGGGAGGTTTTGATTTAACTAGAGTTACTCAAGGCTTTTTCCCCCCTTCCCTTCCCTTCCCAAGCCGGGAAGCAGGCAGCACCCACTGCTTCGCTGCTGGGCAGGGTGCAGAGGCATTCAGCAGCGGGATGAGGCTGCTCCTTAAAAGGCAACGTTGAGGCAGTTCCTGCCTTTGGGGGACCTGCTGGATGAGCCCACGCAGGCAGGAGGTCAAGGTAGGCTGGAAGGGGATCTGCCAGCACTGGGCGAGCACCAGCCTCAGCAGCGGGTGGGTTTATTGTCCCCCCAGCCCCTCCACCAAGTGTCGCCACGAGTGCCAAAGCTTCAGGGCAGCCGCAACCGCCCCGGAGCTGAACTCGATGAACCGGGAGGTTTCGACATGACCTTTGTTAGTCTTTAAAGTCTGGTACCTGTTCTCGCCCAGCCCGGGGTTTTCCCCGTGGCGTCTAACAAGTGGTTTTGTTCTTTGAAAAGGGGAGGGTGGAAGTGGCAGGTTCTTGCTGAGGTCCTCCCGTGCCTTGCCCAGGCTCTGCACTCCTTGTCCTCAGGGTACAGCCAGCCTGGGGTTCTTTATGCCTTTTCCCACGCTGAGGACACGGAGAGGCCGCGGGATGGAGGCAGCGGGATGAGGCAGAGGAGGGTTGGGCATGAACGTAAAATACTGATGACAGAGAGTTAAATAACCCATGAAAACTCCTATATCGGTCCTTTTGGGTAGATATAAAACATTCCCTTGGATACCAAAGGCACTCTTTCGAACGCTTATTTTCAGCGCTGCCAACAATTCATCTGAGTTTTGGACTGACCTGAACCATTTTTTTCCCCGGTTCCATTCTGTTCACAAAACTAAAATAAAATCAGCCACCCTCCATCACCTTTGAAATGCAGGAGCTGGCTGGGTGATGCTGGGGAGCTGGCAGCTCCATACCTTCCTCCCTTTGTCTCCCCTGTGCTCACGTTGGAGCCTTCCCTTCCTCCCATCAGAGGTATTTACAACTGTAAAAACCTGCTGATAGTAGTAATAGTGGGCTGGAGAAACTGGTTTGCAGCCTATGCCCATCACTGCACGTTGTCCCTCTGTCCTTCAGGCCTTGTGGTGGGATGCGCCTTGGGCTCTCCCACTCAGGTGTCCTCTATCCAGGCAGGGTGCAGGGTGCAAGGGCAGTTCAGAGCAAGGAGAGCCCAGCCTGGCTGTCCCAGTGTCCACAGCCAGAGTGCCATGTGTGCCTGGTGTTGGTCACGAACTCTGTACAAAGCGACGTGGTAAAAATTACCAGGATGACGCAGTTTGGGTGCCATGAGGGCACGACTGTGTCCAAGGCATCAATTAGCCACGCTTGCCCTGGTGAGTGAGGTTGTGGTTGACTGCAGTCCCCTCCCCTGCCGTCCCAGGCTGGTGCTTGGCTGCCTTTCAGCCAAGGTGTTACCCCCAGGACTGTGCCTGTGGTGCCGGTGCCCACCGTGCCCCCAGAGGTGCTCTTTCTTCCACCATTGGCTGAACGTTTCTCGAGTGTGTAGGAGCAAACTGTGAGGATTTGCTTAGTGAGTGTCAGTGAATGGAATACAAAAGGCCTGTCAGGAGGAACTGCTGGGTAATTACTATAATTTGCTGCCTACATTTTAATTTTGAGTATTATTTTTTCAACAATAAGGGAGCGGGAATAGTATCTGAACCAGGTGAAAGAAGAGAGCTGGGCCTGCCAGCGGTGGCTGCTCCTCGTGTACTCACTGCCATGCTGGAGCAGAGGGGATGCCACATGTCCAGGAGTCGGCATTCTGAGGGGGACTTACTGTCCCCCCGTGTCAAAGGACAGGACACAGTAAAAAAGAAAGGCTGTGGCAGGAGTAGTAAATCCAGGCAGGTCTGTGATCAGGGCACAGGGCTCAGGATTTTGCAGCAGGTGGATGCGGTGGTATAGGAATTATCCATTTCAAAAGGGAGACCTGGGAGCCGAGGGTCCCCAGCCAGAGCCAGCAGAGAGGGGACATGGCACTAGAGCTGAGTTGGTCAGGTGTCCCAACTCCTTGCAGGTCAGGTACCCACACCTTGTTTGGTGACACTGCCTTCTGCAGAGAAGTGGCAGGACGGGTGTGAAAGGTGCTGGGAGGTTCAGCTGCAAGCTCCCTTGTAGCTGTAGGACACATCAGAGGCATGCTTGTGTCCAGTCACCAAATGAGAAGTCCGCTGGGAGCACGGCAGGCTGGTGCCAACATCACCTGAAGGAAGGAAGGGCATCACCTACCGTGGGTAGCAACAGCACGCCGAGCCGTGTGCCATGGTCCCTCCAGCAACATCCCAGCGCCTGTGGGGATGTGGGCTCACCCCCCATGCACCCTCCCCACTGCTTCCCTTGGCACAGCATCAGGAGCCTGGCGTGCACCTGGCTCTGCCACCCACTGATCCATGGCCCTGGAGAAGTTACTCACCTTCTCTGCGCCTCTGCAAACCACCCCGAGGTCAGTGCGGGAGAGCGATGCAGACCACGCTTTCGGGATGCCTTGGGTGGCGTCGCTGATTCCACAGGGCTGGTCTTTCTCCAGAATAGGATTGCGGCACATTTTGGCGGTGCCGTAGCCAGAACTGCCTCCCGTGTTCGCTCCCAGGAGGGTGTGTGGGCGCAAGAGGTACTGAAGGATCATACCAGGTACCGTCGGGCGCAGGGAATGGTATCACTTAGTTCTTCCCCTATAACCTTGGTCTGTTAATCCACGCGAGCTCCCATTAAGCGACCCTTTTACGGGCTCTTTCCGCCCTCACCAAGCCCAGGGTGGAGCTGGGCAGCCATGCCAGAGCGCCTTGGAATGTCTCTGGTAAAAACCCCCAGCTGCAGAGAGCCGAGGGGGTGCGAGCCGACAGCCCCCGCCTGCCGCGCTGCCCCTTCCAGGTTTCTTCTCAGTTCCCCGAGATGCTGAGCACAGTACCCCGCTCTCCGAGCTCCTCTTCCTTCCCTCTTCCACTTGCCGTACCGGAGCAGAGGCCCCCGGTCTGCCCATGGCGACACCGGTGCCAAAGCTCTCCCCGTCCCTCCTGTGCCAGGGCAGCAGCTGCGGGGCCGGGGTGTCCTGAGGCGCCACGGCAGCCCGTCGGTGCGGCACTGGGCTCGCCGGCGCGCACGTCCCCAAAGAAAAGCGCCTTTGATTCACTTGAGAGCGGAGAAAACTATTAGCCAAGCTTTGTTTTCCTGGATCCCTCCCCCTGCCGCTGACATTCAGCCGAGAGCGAGGGAGACAGAAAGTGAGCGAGGGAGGGCGGGAGCGGGTGCCAAGCGCCGCACCCCTTGTCAGCTTGGGTCAGCGCCACGTTCGTTATTAATGCTCTGTCTAGAGGTCACATTCAGATGCAACGAGCCCCGGGTCAGCCAGAGGAACAGATTAGAGCTTGCTCGCTGCTCCGCCACATACCGACGGCACCGGCTCCCCGTCCCCGGGCTGGCAGGAGCGGAGCTGCCGCGCTCCCGCCCCTTCGCTTTTCTCCTGCCTTTTTTTTTTTTTTTTTTTTTAAATTATTATTATTTTTTGGCAACGTCGGGCATCTCCTGAAACTGCACAGTCTCCCTATAGCCCCGAGCTGCTGAGCAAGGAGATGAGGTAGGGGAGAAAAATACTGGCGGCGCTTCCATCCACCTTAACAACCGCGGCTGCAGCCGGCTGGAACGCTCCGGCGGGCGAGCAGGAGGAGAGCGGAGAACGCTGTTCGCTCCACAGGGAAGAGCGCTGGGGCCGGAGCATGTGTTCCCACCAACTTCTGCCATTGGGGTCAGGAGTCTGCCGCCTGTGACCTGGTTTCCAGCCTCGGTGCCCGTTTGCTCGCCGCTCCCGGCCGCCCATGGCTCTGAAATCCTCTCGCCCCCAGGATTTAAGGAACCGGCTTTGCTTTCTTCTCTGTCTCCGGCTGCTGCGAGGGAGCGAAAGCGAAATGCGTGGGGAGGGTGTGAGCGGAGCACTCGCAGCGCTTTGCCGCGGGCTGCCGTGCCCGGGGGGGCTTTGAAGAAGTGCCCTGACAGCCGTGTCCTTCCCAGCCCACCCTCTGCACACTCCAGGTGTGCTCCCTGCCCGCCGGAGCCGGAGCACGTAAGTCGGGTGTTGGGGTCCGAAGGATGGGGTTAACCTCAAGGTTGTGTGTGGCTGCGTGCCTGCGGCAGACCCTGCGTCCGGAGCCCCCGCCCCGAGCCGAGGAGCTCAGCCTTCCTGAGGATCTGATAACTCGGTTAGTCATAGTTTCAGTTGCGATGCGGAACCGAGGGCCGCGTGCTGCCCGGGCGGGCTGGAGTGCCGGGGACTGCGGGCCACGGGGAGCGGGCTCTGCGGGTGGCTCTGCTGAAGGAGCTCGTGGAGATGCGGTGCCTGGCGAGCCGGGAGCTTACCGGCACGTCCGGGGGTGCCTCGGCCGGTCCCTCCCGAGTGTGCAGATAACTACAGCGTGGGAAGCAGGTGTTGCTGTTTTGCTCTGGTTTCATGTAGAAGAAGAGTGGCGGGGCTCCCTGCTGGTCCCGCGGGCACGGGCTGCAGGCAGCCTCCTCCTCCTCCTCCTCCTTCTCCTCCTCCTCCTCCTCCTCCCAAGCAGTGGCCACCTGCCCGGTCAGCTGCAGGCTCCCTCAGCAGTGTCCCGGTGAGCAGGGGCACAGCCAGCCGGGGCAGGGGGAAGGACAGCCAGGAGCTGGCATTGCCTGTGGCTGGTAAAGGTCACACCACGCTGGGGACCCCTCACGCTGTCATCCATCACCCCCCCAGCCCCAAGCTCTGCCATGCCAGGTCCTGCTTCCTGGCATCTTTCCTGCCAAAACACCCGTTCTCATGGCACATCCGCACCGCTGCCAGCGTCTTGATTTCAGCTTTGCCGGGGGCACACAGTCAGCCTTGGCCCGGCTGTCACACTTGGTGCCGGGCCACCAGTGTGGTGATGAGCAGAGGGACAGAGCTGCTTGTTTGCTTTGGACGGCAGCAGAGGGTTGTGTCAGAGGGGATGGGTTGTGACACTGGGGACTGTCCTGTTTTCCCCTGCGGCATTCAGCAACGGCAGGGGGAGGACTCCTACCCCACTCGTTGCCTCAGGATTGGTGGCCGGATGTGATTTTTTTTCTAATCATTTTTTTAAAGAAGTCCCAGCCCGTCAGCGGGGTGACAGAGGTCGTGGGTTTGGCTGAGCGAGGCTGGGAGTTGCGGAGTTAAACCTCAAACTTGTTTCTTGGCTTGCCAGAGCCTTTCTGGTGCTCGGTGCATGCGATGCCTCGTACATGCAATTTGATAAGCCTGGTGCTGGGACGGGCAGGATACAGGCACCAGCTGGATGTTAACTCCTGCTGTGCTGGGTGCTGCTGGTTTTCTCCAGGACCTGGCAAGCAGGGAGGGGGATTTCATCTCTCTGGGGGTACCTGGTGCCATCTATTCAATGCAGCCATGCCCTCAGCCCCCACGCCATGCCCTCCCCTTGCATGGACTCACCGAACAGATCCTGGCTGGGGGCATGTCCTTTGGGCCCAGTTGCGTGTGGCTGCGCTGAGATCAGCCTGTCCCCTGGGGTTTGTTGTTGGGCTGAAGCAGAGGTTGGGCTGGCACTTTAGGGCCGGGCCGACACATGGCAGCAGCTTGGCAGGAGGCTGGCAGCAGGGCTGGGGCACAGCTGCCACGTTCCCAGGCACGAACAGAGCCGTGCCAGGAGCCCCAGTGTGGCACTCACCGTGGTCCCAAGCCCCATGGTGTCAGAGCAGCCAGGGAGGGGCTTGGATACGGATGGAGCCAGTGGTCAGTGCCTACTCCAACCACACGGAGCTCTGTGGTTGGTGGCCTCTGGGCAGAAAGTCCCCCAGCAGAGGAGGAAGATGTTCTTAGCAGGTTCACTCCCTGCTGGCTTTCGTCTTGAAGTTACCTTTCTGTGGCAGTATAGTAACTCTGGACTTACAGACTCCGCATCCTGTGCCCTCACAAGGTGCAGGGAAAGGCTAGGGAACTGCTGGCCTGATAGTGGCATCACATGGGCAGTCAGGAGAAAGCCAGGCTGGCAGTGTCCCACAGGCTGGTGGCAGCTCCAGCCCCACAAGGCACCACACGAGGGACCAGCCGCACAGCAGGAATAAGTGCAGGCAGCAAGGCGTCACTTCCCAGAAAGCCTGGATGGTTCTTTCACAGTCACCTCCAGGAGCCTGGGGTGCCAGTGCACCCTTCCCTGGGCTGTGGTTGTAACTCCTACCTCCGTCTGCAGGACCAGGGGTGCCCAGATACCCCTGTTGAGATGGCAAGGACACGGGGTGCTGACTGTCTCCTTTCTCCTCCTCCTCATCCTCCTCCACCCTGCTGGGTTTGCCCCATGTTCGGGTGGCACCATCTGGCCAGGATTGCCAGCCCTTGGCACGATGCCTGACCTGGGAAGCTGCTTTTGCTCATGAGCCTGTGATCAGACTAATCCCCTGGCACGCCTCTTCGCAGCCAGGGACATCACCTGGGCTTACCTGCCCGGGCTTCCCTCCCCTTCCCTAACAGGGCTGCGTGCCTTGCCACCCCTCCTGAAATCGTCACTGGGGCATAGGGGAGGTGGAGAGACTTTGCTTCATGTTAGGGGCTGAGAGCAGCTGTCCCAAGTTCTCCTGGGCGTGCCAACACCTGCTGCCGCCGTCCCAAAGGAAAAGGAGCACCGCTCGTCCTCGTGACTGCCGAGCCATGGCTGTGGGATGTATTTTATTCCAGAGACCGTCAGCATGGTGCCTTTTTTCCCTTTGGAAAGAAAAACAGGCTCTCATAGGTCATCCCCTGGCCTAGAAGCCGTTCAGGCAGGTGCTAGTGACCATATTGTTCCTGTGTAGTTTGGCTTGCGCGGAGGAGGTTTCCCGTCCTGTGCGGATAATGCTGCCCTTGTGCGAGTGCATCTGGTGTTAAACCTTTCTCCTCTCTGCCTCCTCCAACTGCAGGTCTCCTTGAGCATGGGCGGAACTGGTCGGCCATTGCCAGGATGGTGGGCTCCAAGACTGTGTCGCAGTGCAAAAACTTCTACTTCAACTACAAGAAGAGGCAGAACTTGGACGAGATCCTACAGCAGCACAAACTGAAAATGGTGAGAGCCCCGTCCCAGCCTGCGCTGGGCACTGTGGATATTTCCTAGCAAAGTGCTTGGATGCTTTCCGCAGCCAAGGGGGGCCTTTATCACGTTGTGTGAGAGCTGTGGGGACTGTGGAGTGGCACGGGAGATGGTTGTCCACCCATCTGTCCCTGGGAGGTCTGGGTGAGGCAGAGCTGCTGCGTGGGAGATGCCTGGGCGTCTGGAGCGTGGCTGGTACGCAGGGAGATAAGGAGCAGGAGGAGGAGCGGGGCTGTGCTGTGTTGGCCAGGATGCAGGTTCTGATGGCTGTGCAAATACTTTGTCTCTGGTGAGATTGTGCTGTTCCACCCCGGCGAGCAGAGAGCCCAGGTCTGTGCCTTGCAGGTTCTGCAGTTACCTGCAGTAAACTGCTTTGCTTTGCCCCAGAGAAAATCAGGGATTTAGGGTAACATGAGGAAAGCCTGACTCTGAAAGAGGTTTTCTTCAGCACTGCAAGCAGATGTGCACACCTCTCCGTGCCTCAGTTTCCCCTTCAGATGGGGCTAATGCTGCTTCTTTCCTGGCATGTGGTGCAGGGTGTGAATGTAGTGGGGCTCGTTTGGTGTTCTGGAGATAGCTTGGACTGCTCCGAGACACTAAAGATTATAATTATTTCATTTGTAGAGTGTCCTGGGGTTCCCAGTTTCTGGCTAATAGAATTCACATGGCTAAACCCCCAAGGGGTGCTTTGAAAATGCAAAGGACAATGTTCAATGCAGGAATCTTTCCAAGCAAGCTATTACAGCAAGAGTAAAAAGAAAGACAGGAAAACATTTAATGACTCACCCAGGAATTTAATATCCTAGTCAGTCTATAGGAATGAGAGAAAGAGAAGACATCGGCGATTCTTTTTTTATTAATTCTCTATGCACAGAGACACTCCTGTGTTCCCATGTTTCACCGAATTGTTTTTAGAAACAAAGCAAACAAACTATATAAAAGACCCCCAGACCCATATAAAGGCTGGAATGAAATATTCTGTGAAATGTGCATCAAGCCCTCTGAATGTAAAAAGTTACGTTAGAAAGATATCATTGTTCATTACTGGGGAGAATCTGAAATAAGATCATACAGCTTTGCTGGCAGTGGAGCCGGTGTGTATTAATTTACTCTGCTCCTTAATGTTGCAGAAATTATATCACGGAAGTGTTTTTCTGCAGAACCACATTTTTCCCTGCATCCGTCCCTCCAAGGCAGCCGCTAGACTTCTCCAGTCTAATTGCTCACTCTCACTTGCAGTTTATATCAGCATCATCATTTTATTTTTCGAGCATTGGAGGCTGTGGGATTCGGTCGTGGAGAAGAACAATGAACATTCAGCTGTTATTTATTGTAGTCTATTGTTTTGTGGCAACAGCAGATGCCAGAAAGCTGAATAAAATGAAAGAACAACTGAGATTAAATTGCCATGGACCTTCCTTCCTGACTCCTAAATATAATCCCAACCAAACCGAGCCTCCAGATCTCATCCTATAGCCAGTATCAGCCACGACCTCCGCGGAGGGAAGCACCTGGTGAAGCAGTTTTGCCATGACATCCACAGATTATCCCCTGACCTCACCACCACCAGCTATTGCTGATCATGCGCAGGGAAATGCAGTGGCTCTGCTTTTCCTCCTCATGCTAAGTGAGAGTGAACTTAATTAGCAGATCTCATTCATTCCCCAAATGGGGCTCGTTGATATTGTAGCCTCCTCTTCCAGGTAGGTGTGACACCAGGATTGTGCAGGTGACTCTGAGGAGCTGTGGGGCTGTGCCGGTGTGGGATGGGAAACAGACACCAAACCAGTCGGCTGCACCCTGGGCCAGGCAGCCTGTTACTGCTGGGGCAGGGTCAGGCCACCTTGAGGCTTCACGTTATCTGCCCTGCTGTGTGTTTTGGCTTGGTTTCGCTGCTGCGCCGCTCGGATGTGTCCCAGGCATCAGCGTCACTTAGCCTTGACCTTCTGCACAGTGCACTCACTAATCTTGGCATTTAAGGAAAGCAGGGCATTGGGATACACGGTGTCCTCGGAGCTGCTCCTTCTGTTAGTGGCTGGAGATTAGAGACTGTCTTCACTGGGATCAGTCTGTGGTGTGATTGTCACTGACTGCTGGGCTTGTTTTGGCTTGTGCAGGAAAGAGGGGCCAGTCTTTCCCTGGGGCTGGGGCTGGCCCTGCTTGGAGACAAAGTCCTGTGGACCTCCTCTGAGCAACATTTTTTTAATTCCTTGCTTTTTTAGATGGTGCTGGCTTTGCACAGCAAAACTGCTTCAGGAGTTGCAGCCTCTCCTCCTGGGAAATGAGTGTGTTTGACTTGCTTTGGTCTTGCTGTTAGGACAGGCTGAGCCTGACGGGAGGTTCCCATCAGGGTGGCTCCGTGTTGGTAGCGGGTTTTGGGAGCTGTTTGGGTTGTTGCTGCCACATCAGGCGGTGAATGCAGGGAAAGGCCAAATTTGTCAGGATGGCCTGGGAAGATATTGTGGAGGAGGAGGTGTGGAGTGACCCCTCGTGCGGGGTTCCGTGTCCTTGCTGCGCACAGTGGACCTCCTCTGTGGTCTTGGTGAGTCAGAACGCTTGAGTAGCACCAAGTCCTGGATGCTCCTCAAGAAATACCTGGTGGGAGGTAGAGAGGAGCAAAACTGTACGAGGAGTCTGGAGCTGTAGGTGTGATAAGAGGCAAAGTGGTGACTATGAACACCTCTCTAGATGTAGCCGGGGTCTGCTGCCTGTATTTCACTGCATACCAGCAGTGGGGTCTGCCAGGAGAGGGACCCACAGTGCCCCTGAGGCCGCTCGCTGCTCTGCTCTGCCAGCAGCTGCCAGCCCCAGGCTGTGGCCAAGTAGGGCGCTGAGGCAGAGGCTGGTTCCCAGCTAATTCCCAGTGAGGAGCCTGCTCCTGCCCGCGGCTGAGTCACAGACCCGTGAGTAAGAGGCAAGAGAAGTCTTCGCCATAGTAACGTCGGCGCTTTGTCACCGCCTTAGCGTGATGGGGAACTGCTGCTTCGCACAGGAACGTGCGGGGCTGAATCGCTGCCGTGGCAGAGGCGCCAACGCCGGCAGCACCAGGACACCACCGGCCCTGCCGGGATGGGGCAAGGGAACCACAGAGCCTGGCGTTCCTCCCGCTGCCTCTCCGCGCCTGCACAGAGCCGCTTCTCAAGTGCCTCTTCTCCCTCTCTCCTGCCCAGTTTGATAAAAATAGATTTTGAGCGAGAGCGGCGTTTCCAAGCAAAAAAGCAGTTGTATTTGTTTGTTTTATCTGGAAGTTTTCTAAAGGATTGAAAAGTTGGGGGTGGGGGAAGGGGAGGACCAGCTCTTCCCAGCACAGAGATCCAGCGGCAAAGTTAACGTTTCCACCACGGCTTTATCTTTTCATCCATGTAAATAAACGTCCTACACACGTCACTCGTGTGGGGTTTGCAGGGAGAGCCGGAGATGATGAGCCTGTTCCTACTGGTAATATTTACTCAAGCAACAAGAGCAGGAAACAATAGCAAAGCCGAGACTTTTCCTTTAGGTCTGCAGGAGGGAGCAGCTGTCCACGCCCTCGTGGCTGTGGCACGTGCTCCAGCCAGGGAGGCTGGGGCTGTCTCAGGGCAAGCCAGGACACCAGGCAGTCGCCTTTGGGATGCCGCGCTGCACTGAGCTTGCCCACTGTCCACCGCTGACAGCTGCCCTGGCGTGGGAGGCAAAGTTCTTCGGCAGCACCTGCCAAAGGGGTCATGAAAGCAGGTGCATGGAAATATTGGCTGGGCCGTATCTGGGGCATCAGCTTCGTTATCTGCAGATAAGCGTCGAGTCGCGGCCACACATGTTTGTGTAGCTGGAGGAAGAGCCTGGAAATGCGCAGGACCAACACGTCACACGTGTGTCATGAGCAGACGTGTGACCCCCCCGGGCTCTTGCCAGCCCTGCGCTGGTGACCTCTGCATGCTTGTCCCTTGTCCTTGTATCTGTGCCATTGTTGCCCTGAACGCTCGCTGCTGGCTGAGGCTGGAGCTCCCTGTGGAGCCAGGCTGGCCATTGCAGAGCGGTCAAAAGGTTTTGGCCAATTCCACCGCGCTGCCAGGTTTTGAACAGGCGAGTCTGGTCCCAAAGCCTGGTGCTCAGAGGTTTTACGCAGGACAGGGGGTCCCTGGCAGTGTGAGCATCCCTCTTGACGCTTTGGGCAGGATCAGTGCTCTCTGCTCTCCCGTAACTCCCCGTAGGCTTTCCCTCTCACCGTTCTTCCTCTTCTTTAGGAGAAAGAAAGGAACGCCAAGAGGAAGAAGAAAAAAGGCGCCGCTGTTCAGAACGAAGAAGCCGCCTTCCCTCCCGCAGCTGAGGACGAGGAGATGGAGGTGTCGGGGACGAGTGGCAATGAGGAGGAGATGGCGGAGGAGGCGGAAGGTGAGGCAGGTGGGGAGTGTGAGTGTGCAGGGAATGTGCTCAGCTCTGCCGGCTTTGCTGCCCCGTCACGGCAGAGGCACCGCGCGTGGCCCCTCCAGGACTGCGAATGTCAGCACTCTCAAGGGGTCTGTCACCCCAAAGTCACACCGAGGTGACGCTGTCTCACAGCACTCGGGGCATTTTGGATGCCTCTGGATTTCACGCTTGCAAGGAGTGCCCTGGATCACTGCCCTCCTCCCGTGTCTGGATGGATGGATGGCTATTTTGGGATGGCTTCGGTTTCTGATTTCCATCAGTGCGCTTTCCAAGAGCGCACAGCTTCCCAGGGCCTCTTGTAAATCACATTTCTTGGTGTTTTGCTCCAAAGGTGGGTCCCTGCATGCTCTTAGCCACCACTGTGGGCTCTCACGGAGCTTATCATGGGCTCAAGGAGAGATAACCCACCAAGGTCTGCGTGCACCCATCCCATCAGGGCATTGCTGCTTTCCTGGGCAGTGGAGTTCCTGGAGCCCAGCACTGGAGCAAAGGCAGGGGAAGCCGTGGTCTCCCACCAGCAAGGCTGAAGCACCTTGGTGGGGCTTTTCCTCCTCCTTTCCCTTTTAAGGCAGCGTTTTTCTCCCTCCCAGCCTTAAACCAAAGAAAGGAAACAACGCGAAAGTGACAATTTTCAGCTATTTGTCGCTTAGAAAGCGCAGCAGTTTGGAGTTGAGAGAAAATGTGCACGATTTTCCAACAATGCCCGTTTGACTTCTGTCAAAGTAATTTAATAACATAACCAGCACTCTGGCACCACACTGGTTCCTGGCCTTAGCACCCAGGCTAATGGCACTTGAAATGGGAAATCTTTTCAAATCGTCCTTGTGAGTGACTCACTACAAAGCAGATTCCAGGTAAATCTTCGTGCGAGGTGATACGTGACTCACAGGAGCAGAGTAAAAGGTAGTTACTGCTCTTTGTAAGAGGGCCTGAGAGGAAACAACATGATTTTGAGATTAGACACGGATCTCTTGACATGCTTCTGAGCCTTACTCTCCAAGCATCGGCTCTTGTTCTGCTGCAGGGGTGCCCTACAGAGTTGTGGAAAAGCATGAGCAGGGGGATGAAAGGAAATGGGCATGGAAGTGTCAGGGCGGTGTTAGGCAGGAGATGGGTGCTGGCTCCAGAGTGACTTCTAGGGATACTCAGATGATACCTTGCAGTTGCAGGGGCTGTGTGGCCAATCCATGGATGGGGGAAAGACTCCGTGGGGGAATTATGGTGTAGACTATGGATTCAGCATCTGGAGGGAATGCAAGGAAGTCTAGAGCTTGGCTGAGCTTGGGATGAGCCACTGTTGGATATCTCAGCATGGCATTCAGAGTTGCATCAAGTGGCACTTGGGAAGAGTTTTGCCAAACCCGCTGTGAACTTGTCCTGGCTGGGTGACAGGACACCTCATTTCTTGTTTGCAAGTGAGTAAGAGTGGAGAAGACTGAGATTCCTGACGAGCGTGGTACGATTTCACTCTGAGGAGAGATGGATGTGCTCCGATGTACAGCTCTCAGGACACAGCCCCTCTGTGGCACTCCTCTCACCAGCGTTTGAAGCTGGCTGAGCTGCTGTGGAGAGGGACAAGTCAAGGAATGCATGTGAGGAAGCCTTTGGGGCATGAGCGTGAGAGCCCTGCCTGGTGGGGACACGCTGGGATGGGACTGTGGAAATCTCCCGGTGTTCCTGGCCCTGGCCGTGTTTGTCCAGCAGAGGCTTGGAGGGAGTGATTGTCTCCCCAGCTGTAGAAACAATCTCTTGGCAGCACCTAACCCTGAGCGGTGCATGGACACTTGTGCTTCCAGCTCATATCGAGCCACTGGTGGCTGATCTGGGAATGATCCTTCCCATGTAATAATTAACCTGTCCTGCAGCCCTGCCAGCGCTTCCCTTTCACCGACCCTGACCTCCTTTCTTCTGCCACCGGTGGCTTAAATAACAACAAACACGTGTAGTGTTTTGGGATGATCCCAGCGGCTCCAGGGGTGGCAGAGCCAGGGACACAGGTGACGTAAGTCAGCGAGTAGGGTGCCAGTGAGGTGCCTGGTCTGGGGCAGCCGATCATGTGCCATGGCTGAGAGGGCGAAAAGGGAGCAGATCTTGTCCTGCCAGACCAGCCAGCAGCCAGGGTTTTCCCTTAAAATCCAGCTTCCCAGTCACTCAGTCTCCAGGCTTTAGGGCGTGTGATTTTGTGTTTGGGTGGGGGTTAATAGTTGTGCTGGGCAAGCAGAGAGGCCCCCAGAAGAGCCCTTTGCTTAGCAGGCTCTGGATCGGGGATCCCAGCACAGTTCTCCCAGCCCCGGGATCATCTCCCCCTCAGAGGAACGAGGGCGTTCTCTTCCCAAGGGAGGGGGTGGAGGCAGCGATATGGGAAGCAAGAATCTCAGGCTGATCCTTATTTTTATTTCTTCCCTTTTCTCAGCTGCAGTAAATAACAGCTCCGACACCGAGAGCATTCCCTCGCCAAGGCCCGAAGCCAAAGAAGGAGGCGAAAACGGGGCCAAGGCACCACCCGGGCCGGGAGGTGACGCCGGCACAGAACCGGCAGTCAAGTGGGAAGAGGCTCCGACACCCCCCGACGCTCCCCCTGCTCCCCCCGCCAACCCCGCTCCCGCTGCCAGCCCCCCGCCGGAGACAGCTCCCGAGCCACCCAGCGCCGAGGAGAAGGTGCCGGAGGACCTGGTGGTGGACGTGGTGAAAACGGAGGAGCCGGAGGAGAAGGAGAGCGAGGAGCCCTGCAAGAGCGAGGTGAAGAAGGAGGAGAGCGAAGAGAGCCAGGAGAAGGACAAGGGGAATGACAAGAAGGCAGAAAGCGGCGTCGGCAGCGCGGGGCCGGCGGGGACGGAGGGGACGCCCAAGGCCGAGAAGAAGGAGAGCCATAAGGGCAGTAAAGGCCCCGGGGTGAACCCCGACAGCGACTCCAGCGCGACCTGCAGCGCAGACGAGATGGATGAGCAGGATGCTGTGGACAAGAGCAGGTAGGAGCCGGGGGGACAGGGGGCCAAGGGCATGACCCAGAGGCCAGATGAGCTTTCCTTTCCATTGTGTGTCACAGTGCCCGTGGGTGCCTTTGTGAGCTCCTCCTTGGGAATTTCACTGCCCAGGCGCTCCCCCAGGCAATGGGACTTCCCAGCTGTGTCCCCGTGTGCCCCCAGCCCTTTGGCCGTTGCTTCCAAAGGGGCTGTGACACAACAAGCAGTGCGATGTCCCAACGTACGGGTGCTTCTGGGACATGGCCGTGGGCAGATGTTGGGTGCAGAGCCGTTGCATCTGCTGGTGGCAGCTGCCCATCTGGGTGACGCAACGGAGCGGGGTGTGCTCTCAGGGACAGTGGAGTTGTGCTGGTTTGCCAGCATCCGGAGCTGGGAACGGTTTCTCTCTGAGTTGGCACTGGCAGGAGAAAAGTCACGTCAGGGATGCGTTTCCAGTGCAAGAGGGGGCGAGTTGCTCCTTTGGCAGAGATGCTGCTCGGATCTGTAGGGGCAAATTGTGCATGCTGGCCATAAAGGCAGGAGAAGGTGGTCGGTGTGAGCTTTCCTGGGGCCGTGCCAGTGGGTCTTCACCTGAGACACTGCAGTCTGGAGCCCTCCACCCACCCCCAGGCCTGGCAGCCAAGAGTACCTCAGACCCTTCATGGGTGGCTCTTGGGACAGGGAGGAGAAACACTGGCCTCCTCCTTGGAGAAACATCCTGGGCCCCTCCCAGCTTTTCCCACAGGGCCCTCCCCACCCAAGAGCCTCACAGATGGAGAGAGAGTTTTCTGGGTTTTTTTTTTTAAAGAATATCTATGAATACACACATCTTTGTAGCTCTGAATTTCATGATGGCTCCTGGGCCAGGTAGGACTCCTGTGTACACCCTGCCATTGTATGTAGGGGCGTCAGTCCCTCCTTGACTCAGAGGTGGGCAGGGATTGAAGGCTGGCATCCCGCATCCAGTGTCATGCAAGCCTTCTGTGGGCTCACAGGGAGCAGCTTGGCAGCAAGATGAGCGCTGCCAGGCTGGGCAGGCTGTGTGCAGCACTGTGGATGGGCTTATTGGAAAGGCAACTGAGCACAGTGGTGGGATGAAGTCAGAGGGAGCTCTTGTGCATCCCACTGTTCCAAATGGCCTCTGTGCTTCCCCTGTGATTGATGCAGGAGCCAGTGGATGAGCGCTGCTGGAGCAGGAGCATCCTCTGGAGTGCAGCCCCTCGCTGCTGAGCAGCTGGAGCAGCGCTGGCGGTGCCAAGGGGTGGTGCGGGCGCTGCTGGCTCTGGCCCCACGGCAGGGCTGAGGCCTCTTGGCCACAGTGCTCCTCTTCAGCAATGGCCAGAGTCCAGCACCACCCCTCCCCACCCTCCCCTGCTTCCCAGGCAGGAGCGAATCTCCCAGTAAGGGAGAGTGAGGCCAGCAGGGCTGTCCTCCTCCAGTTTAACATTAACCCAACCGAAAGCAGGGCAGCGGTGGCTTGTACCGACTTCCCAGCACCAAAGGAGCAAGTCGTCTTGGGAACGACTTTTCCATCACAGCTCCTCGCTGAGTCAGCGCCTATCTCGCTTGTCAAACAGTTACCAGCTTCCAGGAATATTAAACATTAAACAGGCGTCCCGCAGCTCCCGGGCCACTCCTCTTATCCGGTGTGGTGATGAGGCGCGGGCGATAGCAGAGCCTGCTGGCATGGGAAGGCTGCAGCTGACGCTGGCATCGGGCGCTTCCCAACCCAGGAGCACCCGCGGGGCTGATCCTCGGCTGGCTCCGAGCTTTTGGCACCCGCCGCGCTCCCAACGAGGGACTCGGTGCCCTCCCCGGCTGTAGCTTCGCTCCCTTGCCTTCCCCGTGGGCCGAGGGCTGCCGGCCCGCGGGCGTTAGCGCAGCCCCGCTGCCGCAGCGTGACTCGCGCTGAGCAGGGCCGGGGCTGCCGCGTGAGCCGCCCCGTCACCGCATCACCCGATGCTCGCCCACCCACCCAGCGCCAGCGGGGCGTGGGTGCTCTTCCCTGCGCCTGTGAAAGCATCAAGCTGTCCCCGGCATCTCCCAGAAGAGGACAGAGGGTGGCTGGGGTGTCCCCGCGGTGAGAAAGGAAAAGGGTTCAGAGTTGGGGCAGCCTTTTTTTGGTCCTCCTGCAGTTCGCACTAGCAAAGACACGTCCAGGATTGAGGAGGCGCAGCCTTAACGCATCCGAGCCGAAGGAGGCAGCTGGTTGTCTGTGGTTCCATGCAGCGAGTGCTGCAGGAGGGCTGCTGCAAGCACGGCCAAGATGTGGTTCAGCAGGAGGTCACACCAGATGGGGACATGTGAGGGAGGCCACACACAGCTACCGCTGCAGACCTGCAGCATGGTGAGGAGACACCTGCACCGACCACACCGGTGCTGCACATCCCACTGCTGGCTCAGCTGTGGGTGCGGGGACTCTGCCAAGCCAGTTCCATGTTGGAGCCGTGTCTCAGGCTTGGGAGAGCCCATTGTGGAGATCTGGTAGCCACTGCCTTTGCCCAACTACTATGGAGTCACGTTTGCCCTGGGTCACGTGTCAGTGTGTTGGATCATCTGGAAGTTTAGTTAGTCCCCATCCGTCTCCATGGCAGAAGGAGAAAGAGGAAAATGCAGTGTCATGGTCATCCCCAAAGCTTTGTGCCTGCCTGGGGACATTTCCACGCTGCTGAGGCTCAGCTGTGAGCCTGACAACCCCTTCCTGCTCTGACTCTTTTCCCATCCTTCCCAACGCCATCAGCCATCTCAAGGTACTGGTCCTTGAGTTTGGGAGGCACTGGGTTGTGCAGCAGGTGGGGAAGAGATGCCGAGATCTGTTCATATGGTGATTTCCGGAGCAAAGTACCCAACAGACATCCCATTGTCTGGCACAAGATCTGCTGGGAGGGACGTAATAAATTAGGCAATTTGCATATTGATGAATTTAATACTGACTTTGGCTTCCGAAGCATCAGGATCCTGGAGGGCTTCAGGAAACCTGAACATCTTGAGGGTGCTTAAAGGGACTTTAAGGGTTCTTAAATGTACCTCTTCAAGCACCAACAAGTGCACGAAGCAGATGCTGGGGTGGCAGTTCCACAGTTCAGCCCAGCGTGAAGGTCTCAGGAACAAGTGCTGGGTGCCTTTGTCCCCAGCCCTGTGTCTCAGCAGATTTGGGGGCATTGCACCCTTCCAGGAGCGTGGCTTCACAACACCCGTGTGGCTCCGCAGGCAGACACCACTGGGATTGTTTAGGGAAGAGTTCAAATTTGCTGTCCCTTGGAAGGTTTCCCCTGGGTGCCTAACCCTAGTCCCAGTGTGGAGGTGGGTCCCCTTCCCCTCTGATGCCACCAGGCACTGTGCAGAGCGAGGGCTGGGGCAGTCCCAGCACCACGATGAGTTTATTCCCCGCACATGGCCCCGCCACGCTTGTTTATTCATCCAAGGGTGAGCATGGAATGACCTTGAAATTTATAGGCTGAAGAGAACACTGAAATAACAGCTAAAATAAACAAATCAAGCTGTAAAGCTTGAAAACTATGAACTGGCTTCAACAAATTGGAGTCAGGAGGGAGAGAAAGCGGAGGTGGCCTGGGCACACGTGGTCCCTGAGGTCTCGGCATAAGCTCAGGAGCCGGACATGCTGAGGGTTTGACCCATGGGCTTTGCACGCCTCCATCCCACCCTGTTTTGGTGGCACCATGGGGATGCTCCCCGTGTTTGCACAGGGGCTCTGCACAGCTGGGTGAGCATCTGCCAGGCGGCTCAAACAGCCAAGAGGAAGAGCAAGTGGTGAGGGTGCAGGGCTGCAGAGCTGCTGGGCTGCTGAGTACCAAATCCCATCCAAATCCAGCCTCTAGTCTTCCAAGTGACCCAAGGGCCCAAGCTGCCTGCACATGCTTGCCCTGGCTTTAGCACCTTGATAAACGACAGTCCTTGAAGAAGAGCATGAAACTGATCCCCAGCCCTTGGTGAGCCCTACGTGTGAGCTCTGGAGGGGTAGCATGATGTCCGATTGAAATCTGAGCTGGTCCCCTCGCTCTGTTACACCCAGCTCTGGAGTCCCTTTTCCCTCAGGTTTATTCTGGACCAGAGCAGATTGGCTAGAAATAGCAGTGGGCTGAGGGAAAGTGGTCTCGAGGGCCTCTTGAGCCAGACATAAGGGTCGTGTTTGTACATGTGGTCCCGTGGGGGTTGTCTTTGAGCCCAGATTCCCCGCAGCGAGCAGCGGTCCAGCACGCTCCTCTGATGCAGAGGATGTCCTCTGGGTTTGGCAGCACAGAACAGAGGTGCAGGGTGTGGGGGAACCACGGGCCACACCTGTCCGTGGCTGATGTTGTGTTTTGGTTCCAGGTTGCTGTCCCCCCGGCCCAGCCTGCTCAACACCACCAGTGACACCAGGCTCAACTCCTCGCCGCAGAAGCCGCTGGACCTGAAACAGCTGAAGCAGAGAGCTGCTGCCATCCCTCCCATTGTGAGTACCCTGCTGGAGAGGGCCGGGGCTGGGAGCACAGCCTGTGCCTCGTGCGTGCTCTCCCACTGGGCTCCGTGGTGCGTGTCAGGGTTGCAAGGATGTGCTCATCCCTGGGGATGGCCTCTGGTCCGCAGAGAGCTGTGCCCGGGCGGTGCGAGCCCCCCGGCCAGGCAAGGTGCTCCCTGTGCTGAGCGTGTTCCCAGCTGCTGGAGCAGCTCTGCCAGCAGCATTTGGATGTCTCTTGAGCTCTTTTATCAGAAAATCGTGGGAGGTCTGGACAGAAAAAGCTTCTCACTGCCACATGACTGCTGCCTCCCATTGCTTTAAAAAGAAAGAGTGCACCTTCCTAGCCCTGCACTTCATCTCGTGCTTGAAGGATATCACCTTCCTCACCCTGGAGCTTTGCTTGGTCCCTCTTTTCGGCTGCCAGTAGCCATGTGTTGGAAGTACTGATATAGTGGCTTGGGCTGTGAGGAGAGGCATCCTGGTGTCTCCAGGGTCAGCACTGGAGGAGCAGCGATGCAGGGTGGGCAGGGAGGAAATCCCTGCTTTGGGGTTGGCATGCTCAGGGAGAACCCATTCCTGATGCTCCTCCAGTTTCCCATATTGCACCTTAAGATGTGGCTGCTGTAATGGAACTTCTGGCAAAAGCTACAAGCACATAACTATAGATGAGAGGTTTTGAACAAGCCTGACTCTTTCCTGTAGTATCACCAGCACAGAGCTGGTACTGTTTGTCACGGGCTTTTTTAATCTCCTGTGGCTAGTGAGCTATGAAGTCCTGTTTGGTCTCTGCTAAGACTTGCCATGATAGTGTGGGGCAGGGGCTTCTCATAACTCCTGATGTCTTCAGGATTGTTACGGATGTCAACAGCACATGATGAGCATCGCCAATCCTTCATGCTTTGCAGATTTCCGAAGGTTTCTCAGAGGGGGTACTGCAGAGCGGAAGCGCGAAGCCTCAGGTGCCTCCCCACGCCTTGGCTCTCTACCAGCAGCAGATCACAAAAGCCCACGAGTCTGCCCGCGAGGACATGCCCCCGAGCAAGCTCTCCCAGTCCCAGCAGCAGCAGGCTGAGAAGGAGCAGCAGCAGCCCAGCAGCAGTCCCAGGGGGAAGAGCCGGAGCCCCGCTGTTGGTGAAAAGGAAGGTAGGGCTGTGTGCGTGTCGGTGCGCGTTCATCCGCACGGAGCACCCGGGGTGTGCAGCTGTATGCAGCCAGCAGCTCTCCCCCTCTTAGGTGAAAGCTTGTTTAGACCCCTGAAAGCTCTTTAATAGCATCTTGAGGCAGGACGAGAGAGGCAGGGCTAATTTCCCATGTTCATAGGACAGTACATGATGTCTCATTGAGCCCACAGCAAACACCGGGCAGTGTGGAGCGCTGAGGAGGTGAAGATTGCCTTTATTAGCGCCTGCCATTCACCAGAGACCAGAGGGGCCTGGAGGCATGCCAAGGCTCTGGGCACAATGGCTCTTTTCTACCTTGCTGGCTTTCTATAAAGAATGCTTTTAATGCACAGCGGGGACCATTATTTCATTTAAAATCAATGCTAATACTGTGACTCGGAGTCCAAAGGTTCCTGTAAAGATTCCCAGTGCTTTCTCCCCGGAATAGCTCTGATGTGGTTTGGCTGCCTAATGAGCAATTCAGAGGTTCCCACCATAGAACATCTGAAACATTATTAGCCTGAGCACCTGGGGATCAAGGTTAAGGAGAGACGGGAAGTCCTGATGAGACCATCCTCTAAATGTGTTTTTAATCTGAGTGTTAGAGTCTGTTCCAGTTCAGAGTCTGTGTCCCTGCCCCCCATAGCCAGCCCGTGGCTCAGTTGTTAAGGAAGATGAGAGGCTGTCACCAATGGCACAGTCAGGAGCGGGGAAGTTGGTCTTGGGTGGGTGCAATGTCCACCAGTGCTGGATCCTGAACAGGAATGGGTGCAGCTGCAAAAATCGCCTGCTTGTGCATGGAAGAGGAGGGTGGATAAGACTGTACTGAGGAGGCACTGGACCTGGGCTGTGTTCTGTGCTGGAAAATCACTGCACTAGTTCACTGTCCAGCAGCCAGGATGGTGTCTGCAGTGTCCAGGCCAGGTAGTTATTCCTCAAGCTGTCATGTCCCTCTGGACAGAAGGATGTGCTTGCCAGAAGAGTTGGTTGCTGGCACTTGGCCAGAGTTTTTTCAAACAATAAACAGCACCATGTGTGCATCACACCTTCAGAATGTTTTGCATATGAGCAAGGAAGGTGACTGCTCACCTTGCAAGAAAGGGAGTTTTCCCTAAGTCGTGGTGTTGCCACCTTTGAAGTCCCATTTCCAGTTGATCATATCCCACTGTGTTCCTGTTTGCTGCCCAGATGGAGCAGTTCCCCTCCGGCCCTTCCCCCTCAGTGGCAGGTAATCAGGTTTGATCTCCAGTGCAGATCTGGTGCTGCACTGCTCAGCTTCCCTGTGAGCTGGGTGCCACTGCCAGCGCTCCAGCCTGGAGCTCTGCATCTCCCGTGTCCCAGTGCTGCAGCTCCAGCTTTCTCCTGGCCACAGGAGGATGAGGAGGGGAGGCAGATTAGTGGGTATGAGGTACAAGAGGGGGCTGAAGTCACCCACTCCACTCTGCGGCCTGCTGGCGCCATTATCAAATACAAGGATCTGTTATCCAGGTGGATCTTTTGTTGCTTTGTTCTCTGTGAAGCACTAATGATATGAAGCACTTTATTCTCTCTTCCGTACAGCTCTGAATCTTTCATGTTAATGAAAGTAATTATGCCTCCCCATATCCCTGCAAACATCTCAGCAGGTCTTGGGCTCCAGCTGTGTGCTCTCCAAGCCCCGTGTGGCTGTGCATCTGTGCTGGGTGCCGCAGTGGGTCTGGAATGCCTGTGGACCCTAGGGAGACATAGGTTGGTTTCCCCTGTTCACAGTGGGAATGCATCTCCCTTTTAAAAAGCAGCAGGTTTGTGATGAGTCACCTCGAGGGGAGCAATCAACTCCCCCAAAGCCCTGGTTCCAGCACAAGTATGGACTCAGGCACCGTCTCAGTTCTGTCTCTGCTTCTTGGAGCACATCCTGGCTGTGGGTCAGGGGTTAGAAGGGAGATAGCCAGATAGTCCTGGCAAATCTTTGTGCATCCCTTCCCTCCCTTGCTCTCTGAGGCATCCCAGTGCAGTGGCAAGCATCCAGGCTGCAGACATGGTGCTGCCACATGGCTTGGAGTTGAAAGGGAGAGTCCAGCGCAGCCTGCAGAGCCCTCTGGAGAGCAGCCCTGTGCCACCTCTCAGCAAGGGGTTGACTCCACCAGAGCAGGTACTCCTGTTCCTCCCTGCCTCGATAAGAGAGCCTGAACTCCTGCAACCGCTCCAGAGATCAACATCCTTCACACCGCTCTGGATCCGCTTCAAAGCCAAGTCTTGCACACATCCTGGCCGAGGCGTTGGCTGCCTCGCAGCTGCTGGCTGGGGCCGTATCGGCTTGGAGGGCGGCCAGCCAGCCATACCTTCCTGAGCAGTGCCCTGCCTTCCAAGAGGAGCTGCTAATCACGGGGCCGGGCAGAGGCAGGCAGCCCTGCCTGCATCTCACCGACAGGCAGACGGATCCCTTTCCCCAGCGCCCAGTCGCCGTCGGGCGTATCTTCGGTTATCGCTCGGCGGTTGGAGCGCCAGCGGTGTGTTTTGTGTTGATTTAGTTGTGTTTCATTTGGCCTTTGTAGGCGATGGGGAGCCAAGAGCATTAATTTGGATGACGGATCATATAAACTCTGACTCCTTCGCTCCCATTCCAGGGACTTGATAAACGGTAATAGGAACTCTCTCTTCCCCGTGTAAGTGCTATTTTATCAAAAGCTGGCTGAGTTATGGCCACCCTCTAATGCGGGGGCAATTAGGAACTGGCCACATTTCACAGACTGGAGAGGCTTGCAGGGGAGGGGACGGCTCCCACGGGGAGGGGAGGAGGACGAGGCTCTCCAGGAGCCATCCAGGGTGCACATAGCCTTGGCTGACAGTGCCTTGGCGTCAGGGAGCGTCTTCAGCTGGGAGATCCCAGCGCTGTTTGCCCCCACACGAGCAGAGCTGAAAGGGGCCGCGCTGAAGGGGAGAAGATCGGGGAGTTGTGGGTGTGCCAGAGACTCTCCACCAGTGAGGAGGATGTGCCTGGGTTCCCCTCTCTTGGCAGGATGAAGGGATCCTATGTGGGGACAGAAGAGGCCACAGCCGAGGTCTGGTCCCACCAAGCTGCAGAGGTGTGAGTGCCTGCACACCTCTGTGTGCCCAGAATGGATTTCTTCTCTCACTGAAGCGGACAAGAATAATCTCCCAGCCTCTGAGTACACTGAGCATTAATAACGATAATGTAGTAAAGCCTCATTAAATTGGGCCTCTGATAATCTACTTGCCCTATTATTAGGCTTAGCAGGATTCAGCATCTATTTTTATCAAAAAATTGATGGTTAAAGGCTGGGTTCATTTGTGATTGCTGTTGTTTACTGCCCAGTTTCTAATTTCTGGTCAATGTGAACGTTACACAGGTGGATCTGGGGAGGAAGGGCAGTGCAAATGAAGTGTTTATTGATTACAAGCAAATCCCACCAAACCTGCCACTAATCCATCCAGAAAAGGCTGTCTCATCCGTCTGCTTAGCCAAGCGTGAGGATGCACTTGGCATAGAGCTGGTGCAGATGAAGGCTCTCTTTTCCTCAGCATCTTTCAGCACACGGCAGGGTTCAGGTGTCCCCAGCACAGCTCCTCCATTATTAAGCTCTTCTTGGCCTCCCATCAGCCTTTTTATAGCCAGGATGAACCCAGCCTGGTATCCAGGGTGCCCTGAACCAGGTCATTTTGGGATGCTTTCCTGCCCACAGTCTGTGCCTCACAGAGGACCAGAGAGCCTCCCTCATTTCCCTCATTTGATTGTTCCACAGAGCCCATCTCCATCTTCATTTGCCTTTGACAGTCTCGAGCAGCATGCTTGTCCCAGGTGTTCAGAGAACATCACTGTGTTATTCCCTTGCTGTCTGAGAAACTGATGCTGTTCCCACAGCCTACAAATGGTTTATAGCCAGGAGCCAGCCTTTAAGAGCAGATGAGGTTTCAGATCTCTGTGTGATGTGGGCATGAGCCTGTCCCTGGTGTGCTGGTGTTGTGGTGGTCCTGGCAATGGCCTGGGGCTCTGCAGGCACCCCGTGCCCAGCTGCACACCACAGTGTGGTCACCAGTGGCTGGTGCCCTCTGGATGTCCCCCGTGCACCAGAGGGATGCCAACAGTGCTGCTTCTTGGCTTTAACCTCGGGGAAGGATTTGGCAGCATCATCACTAATCCTCCAGCCCTGCCATGCTGGGATGATGTGGAGCTGTGGGCACAGGAGGCAGGAGCTGCCCTGGAGCACTTCACTAATGGCCGAGTCCCGGCCAGGAGCTGGACTCTGTGACCAGCTGTATGCCAAATGCCATCTCCCCTGGGTGAGGTGGGGTGGCACCAGGTCCATGGAGCTTCAGGCAGCGAGCGCCAGCAGCGTCACCAACACAGACGTCTCACTGCACTTCAGATCTGAGTAAAATACATGCTGTCAAATCCAGGCAGTGACACTGAGCCTTTTCCTTTGAGCTTTATTGGGGAATTCAGCCCTCGCCTCATGACCGAGTTGGACTGAACTGAAGCTATTCCCTGTGCTTGGAGCTGGCTCTTTCTTCCCCTGCCTGTGCTCACAGGGACCCCTCACTCATGTTGGCCACTGACCATGCCGTTTCTTTCTGTGTCCTTTGCAGAGAAGTCCGTGCATTTCTCAGCCATCGCAGAGGCTCAGAAGCTGAGTGCCGAGTCGATGGCTGCCTCGTGCTGGCCCCCTGTCCTGTCCTACCCCCGGGATGTGATCAAAACTTCTCCCCAGGCGGAGCCCCACTTGTTCCAGTATAACCCACCAGGCAAGTACAACCCACTGGCCGTGTGGAGTGTGCCCTCCCCTGCCTGATGTGGGACTGAGCACAGAGGCTGTGCTTACTGCCAGTATCACAGGTTGGACTATTTAAAGGTCCCAATGTGCTCAGGTGTCTCCCAGCTCTGGCTGGGGCAGGTGTTGGGATGTGTCACGAAGCAGTGTGGGTGCAAAGTCAGGCAGGTTTTATCCCTCACTGTGCTGTCCTTTCTGGCTGGAGGCCAGACAGGTTGGGCACAGCTCATCCTCTGGCTGCAGAGGGGACAAGGCAGTAATTCAAACTATTCCAGTCCTTTCCAAAATGACCATGTGACAAGGAGCTCACGGCTGGCCAGGTCACTGCATCCAGCCCCTGCTCCCTCCCGTGCCCCTTGGCTCTCTGGTGGCTGCAGCTGCTCTGCCTGCCCTCAGCCTCACTCACGTTTGTGTTCTCCCCACAGGACACCCCATCCCACTAAACCTGCATGAGAGCTCTCGCTCAGGGCTGCAGAGACTAGCCAGCATCTCCAACCCTCCTCCCCTCATCTCCTCCGCCAAGCACCCCTCCGTGCTGGAGAGATCCGTCGGATCCATTTCCCAGGTAGGGTATTGATGCATGGGAGCAGTGGAGATGCCTCACAGGGACCATCAGTTCCTCCTGACCTCTCCTCTTGCCCCACAGGGAATGCCCATCCAGCTCCACACACCCTACAGCCCCGAGCACGCCAAGGTCCCCGTTGGTTCCATCACCATGGGCCTGCCACTAACCATGGATCCCAAGAAACTGGGTAAGGAATTGGGGAGACAAGTTGTTTCTTACAACTGCTCTGAGAGCAGGAGGGAACAAGCTTGCCAGAAGTGTAGGGGAAAGGAGGAGCACAGGGCACAGCAAGGGAGCACGGAGAGAACTGCTAAGAGGATGAAAGGATTAGTCCATCAGGGGAGCACAGACACAGGGAGCTAAATTTGTGCAGTATAGGAAAGCAACAACTCGGTCAGGGACACTTCCCAGCCTATAAATACTCTCCAGCTAATACTGTGATCGAAGGAAGGAAATATATTTTTGCTCCCCAGGCTGGTAGGATAAAGAGTAAATGGCCTGAAGTGAACAAAGAAAGTGTTTAGTCTGCAGATTTGGAAGCTTTTCTTAACAGCAGGAGGGAATGGGTGAGGGATCAAGCCTGAGGAGGAGCAGTATGAGCTCTGTTTCCCACTGTGTGTGGGTTCTGTTATAAACCAGCACAGGGTTTTCAGTGTCAGCTCTGGTCCCGGTGTGGGCAGTGCCAGGGCAAAGGATCTGGCTTTGCTCAGTGGCATTTGTGTATTCACCACCCTGGGGAGGCCAATCCCAAAGAGTTGGGAATGGCAAAGGTGCCGAGAAGGTGCTGCCTCCGAGCTGGCACAGCCAGACACGTGGCCTCATGTCCTGCACCTGTGCTGATATGTGGTTTATGTTTTCCAGTGCCTTTTCCTGGAGTAAAGCAGGAACAACTTTCTCCTAGAAGCCAGGCCAGCCAGCCAGAAAGTCTGGTTCTGCAGCCATCCCAGGAGGGCTCCATCCTGCGGGGTGAGCACCCGGAGCGGGAGGCGCGTGCCCCAGCTGTGGGGAGGGAGGGAGGGAGGGAGGGAGGGGTGCTGGCACTGCCCAGCCTGCTGGATGCCACACTGCCTGCAGCTGCCCACTGAACTCAGGTTTGACTTCTGGAACTGTGCCCAGCCAAAGGGTTCTCGCTGTCCCTTTTCTCTACCTCCCCAAATCAGGGCCTCCCCAAATCGTTGATTCTGGTGGATGTTTTGTGTTCAGGAGGCATCTGAAAATCTGTTGCTTAAGACAAAGCAAGACCTGTTTAAATTACATTAATTGGTATTTTCATGCTCTTCATGGTTGCTGCTGTAGCTGGACAGGGACCCCGTTTTGGTTAAATTCAGCCCTCGTGGGTTTCTTTCCCCATTAACCAGGCAGAAGGAAGTAAATGCAAAGGTGTTGCTTTTTAGTTCTGGTTTGTGAACCCCCCCAGTAAGACAAGTCGGGAGCCTGAGTGTGGTGGGCTGGCTCCAACCCAGAACAGATCTGTGTGAATGAACTCAAGCCACCCTGAGCTGCATCTCACCACAGATCTGCTCTGATCACATCAGGAGAGGCTGAGCCAGGCTATGCTTTCTCCCAGGCTCATAAATCTGCCTGGCACCTCCACAAAGACAGCAGGGAGCTGATAGCCTCAAAATACCTATATTTTACCTCTCCACCCCACACTCAGGGCTGAGTTTCTCAAGAGATTTGGTACAAAGGATTCTGCAAGGCTTGGGATTGAACACTGCCAGCTCTTGGAGGGTGTCCTCTCCAGTACCACAGCTTGCTAGAGGCAGGGTCAAATCCTGCCCTTTGTAGTCTCAGCCCCGCAGGTTTTGTGCTGAACAGCAAATCCAGCCCCCAGCTCACAGGTTTTGTGTCCTACAGGTACTTCCCTCAGCTCTGCCTCGGGAGGAAGCATCACCAAAGGAACACCCACATCCAGACCCCCTCCGGAGTCGCCCATCACCTACCGAGGGTCCATCACACATGTAGGTCCCTTGTCTCCCCTGGGTGCTGGCAGCTGCAGCGTGTGGTGCTGGACGGGGACACTGGGGGGCTGTGGGGCACACTGGGTGTGCAGGGCAGGGCTGAGCAGCAGCTCTGCGATGCTCCCACCCCGTGGAGCCCCTCGGAGGGGTCTTCAAACAGCTCCCACTTGGGATGGTGTGAGTGGTGTCCCAGGAGTGAAGACTGCAGAGCAGCAGAGCCCAACAAACAGCAATGCAGCCTTGCAAACACCTTTAAACCTTGCTTTGCCTTTGGTAGCTATCAAGAACAGAGGCAAAAGCAGCTGTAAGTGGCTCTGGCAAAATCATCTTGCCAGGGCGAGAAAGTAGAGCAGAGCAAAGGAGATGGGTGGAGGGGCCAGGCCAGGTGGAGGAGGGAGGAGGCTGTGAGGGGCAGGTAAGGTAGCAGGAGCTCCTGCCAGGGCTGAGCGTGCTGTGCTGGGGGTCCTGCCCAAAGGCTCTTCGGCAGGAAGATACTTTGGCCTTAATCTCCACCATCCATCTTCAGAAGAGCAGCTGGCAAGCGGGCGATAGTTCCTTGCAGTGTGAGTTATTGCTCATCTGGTAACAGAGTGGAGAGCATTTAAAAAAAAAAACCTGTTTCCCATGGGGATTTTATCTGGCCATCATTCAGATATTTAAAGACATTCAGGCTCCAATTTTTGCCTGCCTTCCTCAAGGAGGATGATCACGTTCGCCTTGGCCCTGGGGACCTGATCCTGAATCCTGGCCCAGGGCAAAGGCTCAACTTGTCTGGTGCCCTGTGTCCAACAACTGCCAGGAGTGGGTGCTCAGGGGCTGTAAATAACCCATCAGAGCAAACACTTGCTCCATCCTCTCAGATGCTCCTGCAGCAGCTGCGGGCAGCAGTGGGTGGGCGTGAAGGACCTTGAGCACCGTGTGCCGGTTCAGGAGATGAGCAGAGTTTGTTGACACACTGTTATGCATCCAGTTAATGAATCCAGCCAGCTAAAGAATCCATCCAGATTCCCTTGTTTGGCTTGGGATTAAGGTACCAAGCCCAGACCCAGGGCATTGCCTGGCTCTCCTGCTGGCCCTGCAGCCTGCATCCCTCTGCTCCTGCAGGGGAGAAGGAGCCCCCTGTTCTGGCAGCAGCTCCTGGTACCAGAGCTGATACTTGATCTCAGATTAGTCATCCAGTTCCCAGGAAGCAGATCTTGAATATATGCTCTCTGCTCTGAAGCCATCTGTCATCACTTGCTTTCACATCCCCTTGGAGTATGTCTGCAGAAGGGAGGTGACTTACCTGGGGCTGGGAGAACCATTACCAGGTGCTCAGATCCACTGCAAGGGTGAATGACCAGAGCACTGAACCCACATGCTGGCATGTCCTGGCTGTTGAGGAGTGCTGCTACTCTGAGGGCTTGGTAAAGAGCAGGGGCACCCCAGGCAGGAGTGGGGAAAGAGCCTGAGCGACACAACCTGAAAGCACCAGCAAAGCTGGCGAGGACACTGCATCCCCAAAGCTTCCCCCAGGCAGCAGTCCCAGGGCTTGCGGGGGTTAAATGAGCTGAGTAGGCAGGTGTCAGTCAGGAGTGTCACTCTGACAGCATCTCTCTGCCTTGCCAGAGATGGGGAAGGGGGTCTGTCACCCCATGGTGGCTGTTCCCAGTTGGCACCGACAGGTTACAGTGGCAGGAGGGTGTTAATCACAAGCGACTCCTCCGGGACATCCAGCTCCGTGTGTTTTGAAGGGAATTCGGGGGGCAGGTGCTGTGAGCTGCCTGTGGCACAGGAGAGGTTTCAGTTCACACTGGTGTGTGTGTGTGGGGAGCCTGCTGCTGTTCCTGTTGGAGAGCTAAGGGAGGCTCTGCTCCCCGACCTGCTCCGGGACCGGTCTCGTTGTCGCCTGCCGTCTCGCCCGGGCGCGCTGCCAGCCGCCAGCTCCCGCACGCAGGCAGCTCACTGAAGGTCACGCTGCTGCCAGCAGATGTGCCTGGGTGGGCAGGACATCTCTCTGGCTCCTGTGCCAAGCTGGGGAAATAGACTGCAGGGAAAAAGCTGATGCTGGGGCAGTGCCTGCTGTCACTAAGGTGTCCCCAGGAGAGCACCAGCCCTGGCCCCCAAACCTGGGGAAAAGGGAGCAGGCAAAACTCCAAAACCCACGGGGTGAGAGTTGCTGTGTTGTAGGTCTGTGCTCTCCTCATCCCCTGCCTCTTCCCAGCAGCCTCACACAGATCACGTACCTTTTTACCGCTCCTCGTTATCATTCTCATCAATAATTAAGCTGCAAGTCCCTCGCTGTTGGCTGCGCCAGGAAGCGGAGGCCGGGTGTGCTCCCTGCGCTCAGCTTCCCGCGAGGAACAGCCTGTCCCCGCACGGCGTTTGCTTAATTGCTTGTGACACTGTTAAATATGGATCTTGGTGGCTTTCCAAGGGCACCCCGGCAGAAGTGCTGTACAAAGGAACCATTACCAGGATAATTGGAGAAGACAGCCCCAGCAGAGCAGAGAAGGCGAGGGAGGATGCCGTGCCCAAAGGACATGTCATCTACGAAGGGAAGAAGGGCCACGTGCTGTCCTACGAGGGTAAGTCCTAATCCTCTCTGCCTTTTTAGGGCAGATGCCAGGGGTTTGTGCCACTGTGGCTGGGAGTTGGGAGCTATTTGAGGAAAGGCTGACAAAGTACAAGGGGCCAGCCTCATGTCTTTGCTTCCAGCATTTCTCTCCCTTCCCACCCTGGTGCCCCGTGCCTGTCTGTCCCGTATGGTTATCTTGTCTTAGAGATGGCAGGCAGGGTTGCAATAATTTTGGGAGACAGGGAAGAGGAGAGGACCAGATAGGAAGGTGTTACCTTCATCCGTAGCACCCTGTGCTGGAGGGGGACTGATGATGAGAGTGCTCCCAAACTCTTGTGCCAAGGTGGACTCAAAAACCTGCAAGATGGAGGCAAGTCAGGTAGTTTGGCAGAAAGGTTTATTTGGAGGTCCGATTCTCACCTGCCTTGACTTGGGCACTGTGAGGCTTTTCCAGCATGGGGCTGCCCTGCAGGAATCCTCCTGGACCCAGCCTCAGTGTCTGGTGAGTTTTGCTAGAGCTGTTGGAGGTGGTGAAGCCGTTCCTGCATCCCACGGGGAGCCTGTCTGGGGATGTGTTGGCTGCTGCCGCACCCCCGCAGCACGGGAACGCTTTTCCTCAGAAACTCCGGCGGTGCCTCGCTGCATTAGTGGTACCAGCAGGTGGTCACCAGCTGCTCCTGCCTGCTCTGCGCCTGCTCAGCCCTTCGCAGCACTGGACATCAAAGCTGCTCTGTGTGTCCCAGTGCCTCCCGTTGGAGATAAGCAGATGTTGCTCTCCAGTGGGGCTGGAAACAGCTCCGTTCTTGCCTTTCACCGTCTGCTGGGTCAGGCAGTTCTGTTGTGGAGCTGGACTCCTGCTGGCTTGCACCTGTAGTCAGGAAGAGCTGACTGAGAGTTGTTGCATCCCTGAATCATCTTGGGGTAAAGCAGTGGTGTGTGCTTTGGTGCACAGAGGGATGGCAGTTCTCATGTGTCACCTCCCTTCTCAGGTGAGTTTGGAGATGACTTAGGAGCTGGTCCCAACCTCAGCTGCCTCAGTGGGAGTCTCTGGCAAGCTGCTGTGCTGCTTGAGCCCTCTGCTTCCCTCCTGGGGCACGGTTTCCATTCCAGCCTGCCTGGCAGCTGGGCTCTGTGGGCAGTGCTGCAGGCAGTGTGTCCCACGGAAGTCCCTTTCCTCATGCCCACAACTGTAGGCAGCTCGTTCCCTCACAGGCTGGATTGTCTTATCCGGGGCTGGAGGCAGAGGGTTCAGGTCAGGCCGTGGGGACAACTCTGAGGCTCCAGCTGTTGTCACCTTTGGTGTGTCCTGGGACCACAGGGACCTGTCAGGACAAGGGCTCTGTGCTGTGCCTCTCGCTTGCCACATGGAAACTGGCTCATAGCATGTCCCCCCGGGTCCACTGTCAACTCTAGCCCAGATAAGAAATGTCACCATGGAAGACTTGTGTCTGGATGCCCTTTGGGACAGTTGGCAAGGCTTGGACCAGGAAGCGTTTCGGGACTTGTTTGTGCAAGAAGCTATTTTAATCACCTCTGCCCAGGCCGGGGGTCGAACGAGGCTGATGTCAGAAATAGCACCATCAGGGAGAGATGGGGAGGGCTCCTGGCAGTGAGGGCTGCCCGTGCCCAGCGCTGGGATCCCACTCCAGGCAGTGAGGCAGAGCTGCAGACCAAACTCCCCTCTGTTGTTTGTGTCAGCCCGAGTCTCCTTGTCTGCAGCCTGTGTCCGTCACCTCTCATGCTGCCCCCCATGGACACAGAGGAGGAATTAATTTCTTCCTCTCCCCAGCAGCCTTTTACATGCTTGATAGCGTTTATCACATCTCAAGGGATCCTGTGAGCTGCCGCAGCCTTGCCAGCCCTGCCTCTCTCCTTCCCCCTGTAGAGCCCAGCAAGGCTGAGCAGCCCAGGAACAGAAGAGTTAAAAAAAAAAAAATTAAATAAGAAAACTGAAACTGTTGGTGATTATGAATTTTGGCAAGCAGAAAAAAAATTGCAAATTCTTTAGTGTCATGAGGGTGCTTAAAATAAAAGAGCTGTAATGAGACGAGATCCTGTAGCATGTGTGAGCTGAATTGTGCTAGATTGGTTATTCTCATCCTGCATATGATTGCTGATGGCTTCTGCAAGGCGAGGGACGTGGGTTTGGAATGGTTTCCTTTCTGTTTAGTCTCTCTTCTCCCTCGCGCCCTCCCCCTGCTTCCCGGTGGTACAAAGGGTGCCTGGGAGCACGTCCCCTCCTGCACGAGGGCTGGTGGCAGCAGATGTGCCTTGATGACAGGGTGCAGGCACATCACCCGCACGGTGCTCGGCTGATTCTGAATGTCACCCCCGGATTTCTCCTGTCAGATGGAGCTGAAGCAAAGGCTCAGGCACGGACCCCCTCTTGTTTCCCCACACACAGCCCCAAACACTCTGTGGATTGAGTGGGTGCTGATTGCGGAAACCAGCAGTGGGTGTGAAGTTGTAATAATCCCATTTTATTAATTACTGGTTTTGCCAAGGAGGAGTTTTGTTCCTGATTGTCCACAATAGAATGAATGTTTTTAACTTCCCTGCTTTCTCTAATTGTAAAACCACCTTCTCTGCCCACGAAGAGGAGGATCGGGGCACTGGCAATCCTTGGCAAGGGCAGCCTGGCCAGGGATGATGGGCAGAGGAGTTTGTCTCTCCTAGCTGACATCCTGTTTGGAGCTCGTGGCACAAACCCGAGGCATTCAGCTGGCTCAGAAGCTGCTGAATTCACAGCTCGCTGCACATGATGGGTGCCCATTGCCCGGGGTGGGTGTGATGCTGCCTGGCACGGGCAGGGCTGTGCTGGTGGTGGGGTTGTAGCTCAGGACAGATGTCCGCTGCTTGTTCACAGGGAACCTGCTCCAGCTTTGGATCAGGGGGCAGCCAGGGGTCTCTCCTCACTCTAGTGCTCGCTCCATCAGTCCTGCTTTGCACCTTCTCTCCCAGTTCCTATGTGTGCTCAGTGCTGTTTCAAAGGAATCATTCCCAGCTTTGCTTCTCCTCCGTTTTCCCTGGTTTTTTCTCACCCAGGGAGTGTCTCAGCAAATGTTAAGGCTGGCCAAGATCCCAAACAGTAGGTGTCTAGCGAAAATCAAAACAAACAGGGGGAAAAAGAAAAAACAAAACTCCCCAGACCCAAAGAGCCAAGTTCAGTGGAACTGCAGCTGCTCCCACTGGCTCAGGGCTGTCCTGCTGCCCACGGGATGGCCTCACCAGGGAGGGAGGGAATGGGACACGACAGGGTGGATGCTCCAACCCAAGAGGGAGGCACAGATCTGGAGTCTGAGGCAGGCAGGGAGGGGGGAGAACACCAGCTGAATTTCCTGGAAGCCAACCCCGTGCGATGTTTCTGGCACTGCGTAGCGGCGGCTGATGCTGGGACGGGATCTGACCCCTCAGCAACGCACACAAACAGCAGTAAACACCCTCTCTTGGCCCGTGCTGACTTTCTCTGCCTCTTGGTGTTCCCTCCCACAGGTGGAGTTGCTGCTTCTCAGTGTCCCAAAGAAGACAGCAGAAGCTCGGGAGCTTCCCATGAGACCACAGGAACTAAGCGGACCTATGATATGATGGAGGGCAGGATCAGCCGGGGCTTATCAGCCCGTGATACCTTATCTACCAGCATTGAAGGTGGGTCTGGATGAAACTTTCCACCTGTGTTATGCTAGTGGCCTGTGGAGATCTCGTCTTGTCTCCTGTCTACATGATGCATCTTCCTGTGCCAGTGTTCTGGCAGCGGTTAGCTGGTATCCCAACAGGAGAGCATCTGACCAGCATGGGAAAAATCCAGGATGTAGACTAACCTGTTTGCCTTGAGTGTTTGTCCTGGCAGACCAGCTCCAGGAGTACAAAATAAAATTTAAAAAAAAAAAAAAAGAAGCACATTTGGAAAAAAGGAATAAATAAAGAATGTAGAAAATTTGGGCATTTCTCTTTGTTGTCCCAGGCATCCCTGGTAACACTGTCATGTATTCATTGTGAATGAATTCCTGTGTCACAGCCCGACTTTCCCTCTTGGATCTCTTGTAGGTCTCATGGGTCGAGCGATCCCTCCAGACCGACACAGTCCCCATAACCTAAAGGAGCAGCATCACATGCGAGGCTCGATTACACAAGGTAAAGCCTGCGAGCACAATCTGGGCGTGGGCGGGGGAAGCATCTCACGTGCACGGCCCCTTGTTCTTGTCGTCAGGGTGGGACGGGAGGAAGCAAGGATGGGCGCAGCAAGGTCCAGCTGCAGATCTTTGCAGCCCCTGCTTTCTGCTCAGAGAGATTTTTAGTCTCACTCAGCTTCTGCCAACTTAAATTCTGCCAAAGTCAGGGACAAAATTGTCAGTGATTGGCATGAAGCAGGTTGAAATTAGTGTGAAGTGGGTGTAGGAAGTGGTGGTAGATGTGAGGTGGACCAGCTGCGTTAGCGATATAGCTGCTCTGTGGGCTCAGTTGGGTAGCAGTCCCTGAGTTATTTGTGTTAACTAGAGACCCCCTAGAAGTGAGTATCTGCCCCGGGAGTCCAGGGTCTGCCTGGGGAGTCTCCCTCTGCATCCATCATCTGCTTGGGGTTTGCAGGAATACCTCGGTCCTATGTGGAGGCCCATGAGGACTACCTCAGAAGAGAAGCCAAACAGCTCAAGAGGGAAAACACTCCACCAAGGGATTTATCTGATGCCTACAAGGTCAGATCTCACGATCTGACTCCTCTGAAAATGAAATCGGCCCATGAAGACCTGGTAGCCACGGTGAAAGAAGCAGGAAGATCAATCCATGAGATTCCCCGGGAGGAGCTGAGGCGGACACCAGACATCTCTCTGACCAGACCTCTGAAGGAAGGTTCCATCACGCAGGTGAGTATCAGGAGTGGGTGAGGTCAGTCCTGCTCAGACTGCTGCCCTTGCCCAGATCCTGGGAGCCATTCCCAAAGGAAAAGGAGAGCAGAGAGCTTTGTGTTGCATCACTGCTAAGAACTGACTCTCTGCTTGGGTACAGGTTGTCCTGTCCCATTCTTTGAAGGGGTCCCTTCCAATCCAAACCATCCTATAATCCTTCCCTGCAGATAAATCCAAAACCCAACAAACCCCTGGCACATTAAGAAAGCAACGATCCATCTAGATGTGTAAATTAAAGGGGACCCATTAGCCTCTTTTTCAAGGACAGAGTCAGCTCGGTGCCCTCAGCATTTGTGACTCTGGGTGCACATAAACTCGGTCTCCTCCCTTCGTGGGCAAGTGGCAACCCAGCAGGGCCAGTGGTTAGGGTGAAACATGGCATGCCATCTCCTGTTGGTCTCCAAATATTTGCGGGGTTCCCATGGCACTTTGCAGTCCTATCCCATTTCACACTGTGTGTAGGAGAGAGGCGTGATGGGCACAGCCAGCCTTCGGCAGTGACTCATCATCATCTTGTTGGAGCACAACAAGACTTGCAAGATGGGCCCTCCACCCTGCCCTGTGCTGAGTGGTTATCTCCGCTCTGCCGATGGCTGTTGGCTGTTTGACGGAGAAAACTTGGTGTATTGACCCACTGAATGAGGCATCCTGAGTCCTCTTGAAGCTCAGTGGGATGCAGTCACTGGGCTCCTTCTGTTCTAGGCCCCTTTGATGTCCCTTCTGCCTCCTGTCCCTAGGGTACCCCACTGAAGTATGACAGCAGCTCTTCCTCCTCGAGTACCAAAAAGCACGATGTGCGGTCCATCATCGGCAGTCCCGGCAGGACTTTTCACTCTGTGCATTCTCTGGATGTCATCCAAGACCCGAGGAATCTGGAAAGAGCTTATGAAGAGAGCCTGAAAAACAGGCCAAGCCCTGTGACAAACTCGGGTGGCTCCATCGCCAGAGGGGCTCCTGTGATTGTACCCGAGCCGGGCAAGCCCCACCAAAGTGCCCTGGGCTATGAGGACCACCAGGCAGGGCACAGCACGGCGTTCAGCAGCCACTTGCACAGAGGGTCTCCGGTCTCCACACGGGAGTCCACGCCACGGCAGCACGAAGGTACCTGGCAAACCTTCTATTGGATGGTAAAATTTCTAACAAGCGAGCAGGTGAGGTGCGCGGGAGGTGGCCGCTGACCCCACCTGCCCGGGGGGTTCCCGGCAGGTGCCTGTTGAACCCGTTCTTCCCAGCAGCCCACGCCCACGGCTGACTCACGGCACTGGGGTGGCTGCCAGGGACAGCTGGGGCTCGGTGCCCTTCCTGGGGGTGCTCGCACTGTTGAAGTGAGGGCACCTCACCCGCACCACGGTAGCCAAAGGGAGACTTGGGTCAAGGGTGGTGAGGCCATTGGTGTTTCAGAGGTGTCCTCCCTGTCCCAGCAGTGACCCACAGCGCTCTTTTTTTTCCATAGGTGGGCAGGAAAGCGGTGCTTGGGACACTGGGTGGGAGGTGTTCACACTTCTCACTAACACCAGCAGTGACCTCCTTGTGCTGAAGAGCGTGGCAGCAAGGCTGCACCAGCGTCTGCTTGTGCAGGCCGGGGTGAACGCACAGATTGCCCAGCATGAATGTGCCGGGGTGGAGGGATGATTTGGGAAAGGCCTCTCTCCCAAGGGGCGACTGGGACTTGGCCCACCCCGACCTTGGTGGTGTAACAGGGCATGGCAGTGCAGAGAGGAGGGAAAGGTCCCTCGAGTTCAGGGTAGCTACAGTTGTCCCTGTGGAACATGCTTGGCCAGAGGCACCCCTCAGGGACACGGCTTGGCCGCAGCGCTCAGTCTCTGACTCATTTCCTTCTGCTCTCTGCAGGGAGCATCACTGCTGGGAAGCCAGTGTCCCAGGACAGAAAGATCACCCCCACGTCGAGAGAGCTCACCAACTCCAAGTCTCCGCACGCCCCTGTGCCCGACCACCACCACCCCATCTCCCCGTACGAGCACCTGCTCCGCGGCGTCAGCGGCGTCGATCTGTACCGAGGACACATCCCGCTGCCTTTCGACCCCGCCGCCATCCCGAGGGGAATCCAACTGGAAGCAGGTACCTTGGCTGGGGGCACAGTCTTTTCCTTCTCATGCTCCAAAAGCCTGAGGTCTCTGGCGCTTCACATCTGCGTCCTTCTCTCTCCCAGCTGCTGCTTACTACCTGCCAAGGCATCTGGCTCCGAGCCCCACGTACCCGCACCTGTACCCCCCGTACCTCATCCGGGGCTACCCGGACACGGCGGCCATGGAGAACCGCCAGACCATCATCAACGACTACATCACGTCGCAGCAGATGCACCACAACGCCGCGGCCACGGCCATGGCGCAGCGGGCGGACATGCTGCGCGGCCTGTCGCCCCGGGAGCCCTCCCTCGCCCTCAACTATGCAGCAGGTCCTCCCAGCACGGCATTCCGGGGGGTTGGGAGCAATATGGGAGGAGGAGGAGGAGGCTGGGTGAGGCTGGCACTGCCGGCTCCAGCACGGCCAAGCTGCGGCAGCACGGCCAAGCTGCGGCAGCTCGGCGTTGTCCTGACAGTCTTCTCGCTTCTCTTTCCAGGCATCATCGACCTGTCCCAAGTGCCACACCTGCCCGTCCTTGTGCCCCCTACCCCCGGCACCTCTGCCACCACCATGGACCGCATCACCTACATCCCTGGACCCCCCCAGACCTTCGGCAGCCGGCACAGCAGCTCCCCGCTCTCCCCAGGTAATGCAGGAGGTTGCTTTGTCAGTGGGAAAATGACTGAGCAGGACGCTCGTAACCAATCCAAGGCCGTGGGCTCGGCATGCCAGGACAGTTTGGGAGACTTCAAGTTAATTCTCACTTAGGGACTGACTCCTTCTCTTCCTGCTTGTTGAGGGTTTCCTTGCTTTTGCCCCTTCTTCCCCAAAGCAAACAGCTCTGTGGAAGGTCGTACCCTGGAGATGGCGCCAGGACAGTTATTCCATGGTTTTGTCTGGGTTTTGTCACGCTGGTTGCCCTCGTCTGTCCTGCTCCAGGTGACCTTGGATGGAGCCATTCCTTATCTGCCCTGCAGACACAGCGATGCGAAGAGCGGGCAGCATTCCCTGGGGGAATTGCTGTGTCTGCAGCCCTCTCACTGCCTTTTGGTTGGGTTTCAGGAGGGCCCACACACATGACCAAACAGTCAGGATCATCGGTGTCCGAGCGGGAACGGGAGCGGGAGCGGGAACGAGAGAGGGAGCGTGAAAAATCCATCCTAGCCTCCACCACAGTGGAGCATGCGCCCATCTGGAGGCCAGGTAGGCTGGGGAGGAGTCCATCCTCCACCCTGGGACCTGTGCTGGGTGGAGGCAGGGTTAGGACTGTTGGACAGAGAGCTAAAGAAGCCCTTCCTTGTGCTCTCCCCAGGTACAGAGCAGTCCAGCAGCCGTTCGTCCTCCCACTCTCACAGCCACCAGCACTCTCCCGTCTCACCCCGCACCCACGAGACCATCCAGCAGCGCCCCAGCGTGCTCCACAACACGAGCATGAAGATCATCTCCTCGGAGACCCCCACCCCTTCCGTCCTGCGGTACGTTCCCCCCTCCGTGGTTTCCAGTGCTTGCCTGGGTGCCTGCACCAGCGCTTAATTAGTGAGCACCTCTGAGAGAGAGGAGTGAGGTTGTTTTCCCTTCAGTCTCAGTGGGAGCAGGGCTGGGGCTTTCAGGGAAGTTGTGATGGGGAGAGGCACATTTTGGTGCCCCAATTCTTTTGTTTTTCCTGCTGCCAGGAGAGCAAGTAGGAGTGTGCCTGTGCCCAAATACAGGTATTGCTCCTCTGGCTGAAGATTGCCTGGGGGTGGAGTTATCAAGGTCTCTGGGACCTGTCCGCGGGTTTTATGTTCTCCGGTCAATGCATTCAGGCCCAATATCCTGTGGCCAGTTTCTGGAGGCTCCATCCAAGCCTTCCTCACTGCCCCTGCGTGGCCCAACGATATGCTCAGGAGGCCTGGAAGGAGCTCGACCGGGCAAGGCTGAAAACTGGACGAGCATTCCCTTTCTCCGTGTGCCTCTCTCACCTTGGCCTTGTCTTCATTTTCCTTGCAGATCCTCCTCCACCACTACCACGTCACCGATCCGCTCCGCCGCCTTCCCCTCGGCCTCCACCCTGCGCTCCTCCCTCGGCGCGGCCGACGGCTACGCGGCCCCGCTGGACCCGGCCGTCCTGCAGAAAGAGGCCTCGAGGGCACGGGAGGCCAAGCCAGAGCGAGCCCAGACTGACAACAACAACGTCTACACCTCAAAGCTGCCCAGCGGGGCCAACCTCGAACAGTCGCCTTCGCCCATTAAAGCCATGGAGTCGAGACCTTTGCCCGCCTCCGGACCTGCTTCCTCTCATCACTATGGCAGAGGGCAGGGGAAAAGCCAGCAGCACCACCACCCTCTGGACCAGCAGCACGCAGCCTCGGGCTCCGAGCAGCACAGTAGAGAAAAGAGTCAAAGCAAACGCTTTTCCATGCAGGAACAGGAGCTCCGAGCACTCGGTAAGACCAGCACGACTGCAGCCAACTTTATAGATGAGATTATCGTGCACCAAATATCTTGTGGTAAGGGGCAACAAGAAGGAGGTTGGCTGAGTAACAGCTCCACTAGGGATGGTCAGAAATTGAAGGGCAGAGGTGAGAGAGCTGTGGCCTGACACCCATTTTATTTCATTATTTCTGATTTTTACTAGCACATTTTGGATATTGGCCCCATCAGCTCCCCAAGTGTGCTTGTCCCTTTTTTAATCTTGCATCTTTTAAGGATCTTCCCTTCTCCCACCCTCTTTTAGTTTTTCCAGTTGGCAAGTCCTGTTTTGCAAATGTTGTCCAGTTCCTGGTATTGCTTTTTACAGACAATAGCCATTTGCTAATTTTGATTTCCCCATCCTTAGAAATTCCCAGGCAGTCTGTAAGGAACAGTTGTGGGTAATAAATCAAACGAGCAAAGCGGAGAACTGGGATTGCGAGCGTGACAAGGCTGCCGGCCGTCAGACAAGCACCTCCCTGCTCATGAGCTGCAGAGTCTCTGAGGGCTTTGTGTGTCTCAGCTTGGATGGGGTCCCTGTGCTTGGGGTGACCTCACTCAGGGTCCTGGTGCTGGGTGCTGCCCAAGGTGGGCACTGTGGCTGTCCTGGGATTGCTCAGCCCAGCCGTGCTCAGCAACCCCTTCCAGAGCAGACCACAAGAACCACCTAAAGAGAATCTTGTGTAAGACACAAAAGGACTGGGATTAGTTATTCCAATAGAAACTGCAGGGAGGGGGATGGATTTCAAGGTCTGGGTCATTCTTTAAAGGACCAACTTTGACCCAGAGCGTTCATCCCAGCTCCCACTAGCATGCAGAAACAACAGGCAGCTGGTGGGGATTTGATGGGACCCCATCTTCAAGTTGCAGCAACTGCCTTGGCTGCCAGTACTGGGAGTTCTGTCCCGCTCCCCATAACCCAAAGATGGAGAAGATACGGCAGCATGGCTGGGGAGAAGAGCTGCATCCCATCCCACCCCTCAGTCATGTCTGGTCCTGGCACCTTCTAGCAGCTTGTTGCTCTGTAATGCACTTGGAGGCCTCTTGTGCAGCCACCTCCACTCTCGGGGCATCGGTCCCTCCAGGCATAGTGGGGGTTTCAGTGGGTGGAGAAAACGGGGGAATGAATTGTGAACCTGCAGAGGTTGGATTTGATCCCTGGATCTCATGCTGTCACCTGAGCTGCTGAGTGTCCAGTTCTGCAGGAATGAGGCATCACCTCTTGACAGCAGCCATCACCAGAGCTGGACATCGGAGATGGCCCTGCAGTGTGACCTGCCAGGTCTTCCTTCATCTCTTTTTTCCCCCACTTTGCTGAACATGTGACTCTACCCACAAGCAACAGTGCAGCAGTGCTAGGGAAAAGCTAAGTTTTTAACTTAGGGCTTTAGCCTGGTTTTAACTCCCTTCCATTTCCTCAGGCTTTCATGGAGGCTACAGCCCTGAGCGGATGGAAGCCGTGAGTCCCGTGAGCTCGCCCAGCCTGTCCCATGAGAAAGGGGCCAAGCTGCTGCAGGACACAGACAAGGGGCATGGGGAACATGACCTGAGGCAGAAGCAGCAAGGTGAGGACAGGAGCTGGCACCGGAGAGCCCAGGCTGGCTGTGCTCCAGTGCTGGGGTGTCATTTGAAGAAGGGGACACAGATGTCATCTCATTCCTATTCTCTTCTTGATGCCCCCCAGGCTCACTGAAGGGCTCAGCTCCCGAAGCCCACCTGCAGCACCTGCGGCAGCCCGACGGCCCCCAGTGCCAGCCCCTGCAGTCCAGCCAGAGCATCAAGGGCATGAACCAGCGGGTGGTCACACTGGCCCAGCACATCAGTGTAAGAAACGAACCTCATCCACCTCCATCACCTTCCTGCTGGAGCTCCAGGGAGGAGCTCAGTGGAGCATGGCTGGTGGGGATGGGCTGGCAGTGACGCTGGAGGCCTCAACTCCTCTAGTTGGGGGCTGGAGAGCCGGGGGCATCACGAGTGTTCAGCCCAGGTATTTGTGTCCCCAAGCAGCCCATCGCAAAAAGCTGCTGCAGACAGGAGGCAGAGGTTCCATCTGCAGGGACGGATCAGCCTGTTTCCCTCCTGTTCACCCTCTTAGTTGGGCCCGGCAAGGGAAGGGTGGAAAGGTGGAAGTTAGCTCCCTTTCTGACTCCGGTTTCCTCTCCAGGAGGTCATCACGCAGGACTACACGCGCCATCACCCTCAGCAGCTCAACTCCCACATCCAGGCCCCGGTGTACTCGTTCCCCGGGGCGGCGTGCCCGGTGCTGGACCTGCGCCGCACCCCCAGCGACGCCTACCTGCCGCAGCAGGAGCACGCCGCCGCCTCGCGCATCTCCCCGCAGAGCGAAGGGGGGAAAAGGTGAGCTCAGGGAGGGGCCGACCCGGGCTGCCGCAGGTGGGATTGTGCCACTCTGAGCTCACACGGACCCACGTGGTTCAGGGGAAGTCGGGTGGGTGCCCTCGGCTACCTGGCACCGCGGTGAGGGGTTGCACTAGGGGCAGATTGGAGTTCGGGGTTGCTCTCCCAGGCTTGGTGCTGTGGTGATTCACAGCTTTACACAGCCCAACTCCTTTCTCATCTGGGCATCTTTCCCCTGGGGTGGTGCCTCTTGCCATCCCTGTTGTCCTAGAGATGCTCTTTAGACCCTCTTAGAGTCCATGCATAATTCCCTTCCCAGCCTGGCTGGTGTCACAGGATAGTTTAGGTGGGCTGCTGAGATCCAGCCTCTTGAGCAGGTTGTTGTCGTGGCTGGTTGGGTTCAGAATATCTCCACTGCTGGAGACAGCACCTCTCTGGCCAACCTGTTCCCAGCATTTCAGCACTCTTACAGGAAAAAAGGGTTTTCTCGCTTTGGGATGGAATTTCACGTGTTTTGTTTGTGCCTGTTGCCTCTTGTCCTGTCACTGTTCTCAGTCCTTGACCACAGATGATTCCAAAAAACCTGAAGCAACATGTTTTCCATTGGTTCGAAGTTAATTTTATCTTCATCTTTCACTGTGAATCAGAAGTTTATTAGACACGGGTGCCCTGACAACTGCAATTGTTCATTTCAGGCACCACCTGTATTTGTTTTAAAGTCACTTTCAAATCCCCTTGCTGCTACAAGGCAGATCTGATTACTGCTGTATGGAATTAAAAAATGGGTCTGTCTTCCCACCCAAACACCCACCCAGATGTATCCAGGAATGAGTGGTGCCTTGTCAGTAAATGGGATTGTTCTTCCCTGCTCTGCCTGGTCCTAGAGTTGGCTTTATAACATCAAGGAAAAGAGCCCAGCCCTGACCACCCAGTGATGAAAAAAACTGGGGAAAAAAAAGAGAAACCACAGAAAGAACAAAGACGTGAATTCCCAGAACTCGCCGTGAGGAATTCCTCGCAGACTCGAGCCTGGCTGTCTCCCAGGCTCTGGCCACGGGCAGGCATCAGGGGCCAGTTGTGATCCTCTCCAAGCTGCCCCAGTCCAGGCCCCCTCCTGCAGCCACCCAGCTCCTGTGTGGCCCTGACAGGGAGGATGGGAGGTGGCGGGTTCTGCCTCCACTGTGTTCACAAACACGGAGAATCAAAAGCAGCGTCTCCAAAAGGTTAATGTCAGAGCCCTCCGCAGGGATCCATGTGTCCCTACCACTGCCAGCAGGTCCCTCCTGGGCTGCTGTGTTTGGGGTGGCTCAGCTGTCCCACTTTCAGGGGATCAGGCCCGGGGTTTGGCTCAGCCCAGCTCTCTCTGCCCAAGCCACGCTCAGCCCGTGCTGTGAAAAGCACCAGGAATCCTTCTCCCCCTCCCAACCCCGAGCTGCTGCACAGGGCCGGGGGCTGTCCCAGTGAGCCGATGGGATGTGCCATGTGTGCCCAGGTCCCCGGAGCAGGGCAAGGCGGCGGCGGGGCCGGACAGCTGTATCGAGCCCGTGTCTCCACCAGACGGCGTGGGAGAAGCGGAGCACGCCAAGAGCGCCCCGTACCCCGTCCTGTTCCGCGAGGGAGAGCCCATGGACCAGAGGTACGGCCCGGGAGCGGCTGGGGGTGGGGGTGTCCCCACACCTGGCCTGGTCTGGGCTGCTTTCCTTGCTGCCCAAAGCTGTGTCCCACCCCAGGGGCTGTTCAACATCACGGGGTTCATTTATTGTTGGGATTGGGGGAGAGGTTGGAGATGCTGAGTGTCCCAGGAGCTCCCAGCCTGATCCTGAGCAGTCACACTGAGGGAAGAGGCTCTTTAGGTAGGAGGTCGTGCAGTGGACGTTGCAGAGGCTTCCAATGGTCTTTTGCTCTGCAGGATGGGGTCCAAGTCCCCAGGAAACAACACTCAGCGTCCAGCTTTCTTCAGCAAGCTGACCGAAAGCAACTCTGCCATGGTGAAGTCCAAGAAGCAGGAGATCATCAAGAAGCTCAGCACGACCAACAAAAACGAGACGGAGTACAGTAAGAACCCGTGGGGAGGCGAATGCAGGGCACCAGGGCAGGCAAAGCCTCGAGGACACATGAAGCAGAGGAGATTTGGGAATGGGTGCTGCTGTGTTAATGGGCTGGGAGCTCCCAGACAGCTCTGTCTGCACCGAAGAGTCAGACTCGATGATCCTTGTGGGTCCCTTCCAACTCAGAGTATTCTGTGATTCTATGAAGTAAAAGGTCCAAATGTTTCCTAGAATGCTGTGTACTGATGCCAGCAGTGACTGTGTGTATCTGGGGAGCTGATGGGAGACTTTCCAGCCCAGTCTCTGTGCTCTGGGGCTGTCAATCCCACCCAAACCAGAAAACCTCGGTAGGAAGGAAATAATGAGCTGAGCACGGAGGACACTTAAGAGCAATTGATATTTTAATGACTGGCCAGCCAAGCAGAATCCTTCCTCCTTGAGATGCATCTCCCCCCCCCAACCTTACTTTAAGCCCTACATCAATATTGGTGCAGCTCTGTAAAACTAACCAGGCTGGCTCAGATTAGAAATTCAGCCCGTTCATTCATTAACCGCTAATAGAGTAGATAGGATCATAATTTAATTTAGCCCAGCATTATACAGTCAATACTAATTCAATTTGAATCCATCTTACAACAGCTGCATTGGATAAGAGGGCCCGAGCTGTCTCGTCTCCTGGATGATGTTACCATGAGCCAACAGTATTGTTATGCCCCTTTGGGGACATGTGGCTGAACCCCCTGACCTTCCACACTTTCCCTTATCGAGAAAAAATATATAGAAATTGGATACGCCTCTTATTTGATGAGAATTTCTGTTATTCTAAGGAAAGCAATATCCAAGTCAAACAGCTCGGCTAAGAGGGAAAATATTGATTTAACATTTCTTCTCCTCCTCCTTGCCCTCTCCGCTGCCCAGACCTGCTCCGTGGATAAGGGGGCATTGAGCCTTTGAAAATCCCACAGGCAGGAGAGAGGGTTTGTCTTCACGGAGCTTGTAATCCCAAAGGCAGGAGGGGGGGAAGGGAGGGAGGCCAGCACTGAGCACAAAGACATTGCCCTGGCTTTCCAGGCTCTGCTTTTTTGCCCTTTCCCACCTGGTGAAGGTGCCCCACTGTGGATCCCCCAAAGGCACTGGGAGTTACTCCTGGTCCCAGCCAGCACCCACAGTCCCACCGCTGTGCCTGGGGCAGCTGAGCTGCTGTCCAGAGTGCTGTGACACAGAGATGGGAGTCCTGCCTTGGCTGCCATGGCAGGTCCTCCCAGCCACTAACCTGCACGTGCTGCTCTCTGTACTGAAGAGATTCTTTGTTTTTCTCCAGATGTGGGGCAGCCTGGGACAGAGATTTTCAACATGCCAGCGATTACCGGAGCAGGTAACTCCCCACGTACCTGTACCTCGTTTCCCACAGGGCTTACAGCCATGGAGAGCATAGCTCAGTAGATAAAAGCATCTCCTTCGTTCCGTTTTCCCTTAAGATCAGGTGTAACAGTTGCTGGGAAGCAGAAGCCTTGGGACACACCTTAACTCCTTGCTGTTGGGTTGGAGAAAGGGCAGTGTAACTCCTTGGAAAGCCTGGCAGAGTTTGAGGAGAGGTGAAAGGTCAAGCAAGGGTTGGCCATCTTATGCCAGCAGAGGGTTAAACCATCTTAGCAAGGTGGACCTCACGCCTGGAGAGAGCCCCCTGCTCCTGGTGGGACCTTGTGGTCACCTGTGGGTGGGTAGGAGGGCAGTGGCAGAGGGCAATGTGAGGGTGGGCAGCGGGGTCTCTGTCACTGTGGGCTGGGCAGGATGCAGGAGCCAGTTGCAAAAGCAAACTGGGGCAAGAGCAGCGCCCTGTGCTGGGCAAAGTGACGATGTTGAGGACCAAAAGGGAGATGAGGGGTGCTGGGACAGGAGGAGGTGTTTCCTGGGAGCTGGAGGAGTGCTCAGGCCCACCACCAGCCCAAGGGGGAATGACAGTGGGAAGCTGTCACTCTGTTGCCACCTACAACATGTCCGGGTGGGCTCACGGATGGAGTGAATCCCCGCTGAGGAGTACTAATTGCTACTTAATTGATTAATGATTAATGCTGTCCTACGGCAGGAATGCCTTCAGGTTGTTAATTTTAAGCAGGAGACCAGCAGGTTTTCACAGCCAAGGACAGGAGATGCTGTGGGCAGGGGTTTGGTGCTGTGGGAGGGCCAGTGGTACAGGACTGTCAGTGGAAATGAGTTTGGGAGAAGTGAGCTGGCATCAGCTGCTGGGGTGAGCAGGTGCAGCCAGGTAGGACCTGAGGGGCCTTGGCAGACAAGATTCGAGGGTCAGCTTTGGCCAGAGGGGACCAGCAGAGACTCTGCCTGCTTTTACAGCAAGACCAGTGTTCAAACCAGGGTCACGGGAACCTGGGATCTGTCCCTTTCCAAGCAGAGGGGCAGGGATCCCAGAACGAACACCCCAGGATGGGCTCAGCTGGGGGGCCTGGCAGTTTTGTGTCTGTATTTTGCCCTTGCTTGTTCCCTGTCCCTGCCACCGCGGGAATGACGGTGGCGCGGCTGAGCCTCTGGTCCCTGTGCGGTGCTGCTCCATAACTGCATGGCTTGAGACTCACACCCACGCGGACACTTCGCCTCTGCAATCCTGTCCCGCAGCCACAGCCCAGCCCGGGGGACGCCGGGCCCCTGGGAACCCGGCCTGGGGAGAAACGGGGGCGGGGGCAGCGGGCAGGGGGCTTGCAGAGAGCTCGAGGAGGGACAACAGGACGGAGGGACAACAGGACGGAGGGACAACAGGACGTTCCCCTCTCCCGGTGTAGCCCCATCCAGGCAGGCAGCTCTGCGGGCTGCCTGCATCCTGTCACCCCAGGGCCAAATCCAGCCACGTCTTTCTCATCAAGTGTTTTTGTGGGGTGCTCCTTCTTTCTTCCCTGACTTCCCTTTATGGGAAACCGCCCCGGCCTCCGAATTCCTGGCACACTGACTTTCGCTGTGTGTGTATATGGACCCCACGTTCAGATTCATTTCTTCCTGCCCCCGTGCGGAGCCTGGCTGGGTTGGGAGCACAGCCCCTGCTCCCTGCAGATGCTCCCTGGGGCTCAGTGACAAACCCTTGTCCCCAGCCCCTGCCCCCTGGGAACCTTCCCAAAGCCCAGAGGGAGTCCCATCTGTCCCACCCCACCGCCAGCCCCCGCCGAGCCCCGGGGCGGGATGGAGCGGGAGGAGGAGGAGGAGGAGGACGGGTGCATCGCAGCGCTTTGAAGAACAAGATGACAAAGTTTGTTGCTTTGCGAGAATGTGCTGACTGTTTGTTTCTTCCCTTCTCCCTTGTCTCCTTTCTCCCCCTTTCCCCGTCCCCCCCATCTTTCTTCTCATTTGGCTCCCCCCCATCTCCCGTCCCCTCTCTCCTCCCTCTCCCGTATCTCCCAGGGCTAATCAGTTGTAGGAGCCAGTCGGTCCAAGAGAATTCCAGTACCAACATGGGGTTGGAGGCAATAATTAGGAAAGCCCTAATGGGTAAATATGACGAGCAGTGGGAAGAGCGCTCACCTCTCAGTGCCAATGCTTTTAACTCTCTGAATGCCAGTGCAAGCCTGCCCGCTGCTATGCCCATAACTCCTGCTGATGGACGAAACGAGGACGTGCGCTCCTTGCCAGGTCTGCAGCCCTCTCCACCTTCACTCTCTCTGTGTTAATAATTCTCAGCCTTTTTAGCTCCCCATTTACAGGGGGATTTATTCCCCCCCCTCCCCATTTTTGTTCATTTTGGTTTTCTTTTCTCCCCCCCTCCCCCAGCTTTGAGCTTTGTGGATCTGCTGATTAATCCTGTTTGATGTTAATTTAATAGTCTCTAAAGGTGCTGTTGCTTTCTCTAAACCACTGACTTGCTCCTTTCCCTATTTGTTGGTTTTTAATATCTCCTTTTCCTGTATTTTTTTTTTTTACACAATGGAGAAGTTTATGGGGGTGGAAGACCCCCCCTCCCAAAAAAAAATCAAAGACATAAACTTAATTAGCCAGCCCCAACTGTCTGTAAACCCCCAGTGAGATTGCTGCTGCCAGAATAGGGGAAGGTGCAGAGAAGGGCTGGTGTGGAGGACACAGGGCAGGGTGGCATTTCCCTCCCCACTCCAGTCTCTGGGGGTGTCAGGGCAGAATCCAACCTGGGATGAGGGGATGGGATCTGGGAGCACATGGAACAAGAGGGAGATTGTAAGGGAGCTAAAAGTGATGCTTGGGGGATGATTAGAGAGGAGAGCAGGGAGTGAGCTGCCCCGTGGGCCCTGGTGGGGCGTGCAGAGCCCCATGGTGGGGTCTGCACAGCTTTGGGGAGACTTGAGCAGAGATGAGAGGGTGGTTGTGCAAATCCCCGGTTAGGAAAGGGAGGGAGGAGGGGCACCAGGGATGGATGGGGGAAGCATTTGTCCCCCACACACGAGGGCGAAGTGCCTCATGCGAGTGCCCTGCACAGAGCATGGCACCGCTGCCAGGGGTCCCCCTCGGGAATGCAGGCACAGAGCCCCTGGCTCAGGAGTAGATCCTGGGTGCACACGTGCACCTTCCTCCAGGTCAGCTCACACCTCTCTGGGTCAGCTAACACCAGGCGCTCCGAAGCTTTTTGCAGAAAAGCTTTTCTGGCTCCTGCATGAGACCAGCAGCTTCTTCCAGCCGTGCCTCCCCATGCCTGGTGGAGGCTGCCTGCTGCTGGGCAGGCCGGGTGGGATGCAGAGCCCATCCGTCCCTCCCTCTTGGGGAGCTCCCCCTGGTTTATCCGGGCTCACCTGCCCGACAGAGGCCCTTCTGGCTTCAAACCTTTTAAAAACTGGCTAAACATCCCCGGGGGTTCTGCCGTTAGGAGGGATGAAAGACCATCCTGGCCCTGTAGACCGTGAGAGCGGGGAGTGTGCATGTGGGGCGGCACACGGAGCTCCATTCGTGAGCCACGCTTGTGGGCTGAGCCCCGAGCCGGCTCAGGAGCAGATCCTGCAGGGAAATGGCCAAAGCCACATGGCCTGTCCTGCCCCAGCTCCCTCCGTGGGACGGCTGGTGGCATCAGCCCACGGAGTGGAGCAGCCCAGGAGGGGGCAGAACCCTCTGGCTGCGTCCCACCCGCCCCATCGCCATTCCCCGCCGTGCTGCCGGCAGCCCGGGGCGAGCTTTCCTCCTGCCCCGAGCCGTTCTTGCAAAGCTCCTGAAAGGGAAACGCTGGGAACCCGCCACCCCCTCCCCGAGCCCCTGAGCCCTGTCGCAGCGAGCCGGGTGACGAGCGGGTGCCTCTCTTTGCAGGAGGAGGGGGGAAGCCAAAGATCGCTGCCAGACCCAACAGCCGCAAGGCCAAGTCCCCGGCGCCGGGTCTGTCCTCGGGCGAGCGGCCGCCCTCCGTCTCCTCGGTGCACTCGGAGGGGGACTGCAACCGCAGGACCCCGCTCACCAACCGCGTCTGGGAGGACAGGCCGTCATCCGCAGGTAGGGCTGGAGGGGACGGGTCCCCAGAGCGGCCGTGCCACCCCCGCAGGGCCGTGGGGAGGCTCAGGGCAACCGGGGGGACGGCCGCCCCGCGGTGCTGACTCTCTGCCTCTCCCTCCTCCCGTGCAGGTTCGACGCCGTTCCCCTACAACCCGCTCACCATGCGGCTCCCCAGCGGGGTGGTGACGGCAGCTCCCGCCGCCCCGCTGCCGCAGGGCACCCCCGGCAGCCAGCACCACGCCTGGGACGAGGAGCCCAAACCCCTGCTCTGCTCCCAGTACGAAACCCTTTCGGACAGTGAATGAGAGGAGCCAGGGGGCAGGGAGACGGCGACCAAACTCGGGGCACGGGGAGCGAGCGGGACACCCGGGGCCAGCGCCCACCACCCCGGCCCCGCCGGCTCTCACGAGCGAAGATGCAGGAGCAGAGCTATTTCATTTTTCCCTTTTCCTTATTTTTGGTTTTCTTTTCCCTTTCCTCCCAACCAGCCAATTTGGTGGGGGATGTCGGTTTTGTTGTTCTTTTTTTTTTTTTTTTAATTTTTGTTCGGGTTATATATATATATATTTTTTTTTCTTTCTCAACATCTGGAAATTTCTGCATCCTCTTCGGTCTGATAAAGAAAAGGAAAAGAAAAGAAAAAAAAAGCCTTAACGAGACAAAACCCAAGGAACCCATCTTCGATCTTGGCAGCCGTGCTGGGCGGTGACCCCCGCGCTCGAGGAGGGACCGTGAGCGGCCGCTGGGACGCTCTGCCGGCACCGAGCCGGGGGCTGCGGGATGTTCCTGCGGAGTTGGCAGCGGCCGGTGGGATGCTTCCCCCGGACCCGGCCATGGGGATGTGCCTCGGAATTGCAAAACCTTGAGCGGGTTAAAGAAAAGATTAAAAAAAAAAAAAAAAAAAATACCCACAAAAAAAACCAACCCCAGAAAACGGTTGAGAAGTGAAACGGGACGGAGCGCCCCGGGGGTCGGTTCCCTGGCTGATCTGCGGGCTGGGTGCCCGGCGTTCCCGTGTCACAAGACGTATCAGCCCCGCGACGACACGCTTCGAACGTGGCTGGGAGGAGCGGGCAGGGGAGGGAGTGACGAGCTGTTTCTTAAAGAAAAAAAAAAAAAAAACCCCACAAAAAAATCCTGGTCCCTTCGATGGAAGCAATCCCGGGTCACTCGGAGCGGGCAGGGATGTCCCCGGGCTGGCTCACACGCTGCCCGCCGAGGGGCTCGGTTGCTTTAAGTGCATTGTTTTCTGAATGGTGAGAAAAGGCAATTGTAAATTGTATTGGTCTACAGGGTATATTTTTGATACCTTCAGTGAATTATGTCAATATTTTACGCAAGGAAGGACTTAAAACGCAGTATTACATGCTGTAAAAGAGGTTCTGTTCTTACATGCAGGCTTTGATGCATTTGTCCATTGTATGGAAGGGTTTAAAAAAAAAAAAAAAAAGAAGGTAACGCTGATCCATCAAAGTTATCTTTGGGAGTCAGGAGAATGTATGTACTTAGTTTAAAAAAAAAAACAAAACCAAACAAAAATCTTGCCATGGTTGCAGGGCCCCCCGTTACACACACCTTTGCTGGTTGTAGACGTTGATTCTCCAGAGCCCTCCAAGCTGGCCAGGGCAGGGGCAAAGTGGGCAGGAGGCCAGCGTGGCAGGGAGTTCACAGGAAACTTTAAAAAAAAAAAAAAAAAAAAAAAAAGGGAAAAAAAAAGGAAAAAAAAAGTTTTTATTGTATTTTTGTGATACACACGAATGCTCTACTTTACATTATTTTTTTCATTCCATGATGTTGGCTCATATCTGCAGTTACATGGTTAAAGAACAAAAATATTAGACTTTTTTTCATTCACTTCTGCTTTCTCGCTCTGGGGGGAAAAAAACAAATGGCAAAAAAAAAAAAAAAAAAAAAAAAAAAGAAGAAGAAAAAAAAAATAAAATGTATTAAATGCTTTGCATTCTATACGCTAGAGGAGCCCCAGCCCGGCCCAGCCCCGCCGCCTCCGGCAGCCCCGCGGGCTCAGGCGCCGTCACCTTCCCCACGGATCTTTCTTTTCCCCTGCAACGTTCCCAGGTTGATTCTGATTTCAAAGCAAGAGAATGATGGTGTTTGTTGTTTGTTTGGGGTTTGTTTGGTTGTTTCTTCTTTTTTTTTTTTTCCTGTTGGGTTTCATTTTTTTTGTTTTTGTTTTTTTTACAATGTACAGGTTTTTAAATGTTCATCAATGTTTGTGTCTTTTCTGTTGTGCTTTTTTTTTTTTTTCTTTTTTTTTTAAGAAAAAAATCCGAGACAATGCACAAGCAATGTGGAAAGTCTTTGCGTTCCCAGGTTATTGCTGCTGGTGTCTCCGTGGCTCTGAGCTGTACAAACTCACAGAGCTGATCTCTGGGGGAAAAAAAAAAAAAAAAAAAAAAAAAAAAAAAAAAAAAACACCGCTATTAAAATGTTGCAGATTCTGCTGGGAAAAAAAAAAATTTATCCAAATCTGACCCATCTTCCAAGGCGCCTCCTTAGCTGATTCAGAGAAAATAGCGGAAAAAAACCCCAACCACAACAAAAGAATAAAGTTCCCACTTGGCACAGTAGCAATACTGTGTGCTGCTTGGTGTCTCCAGATGTCCAGGAAGGCGCTGGTGGCTGTGGAGCTGGCAGAGTGGCACCACAGACCCTGCCAGTGATCCAGTGAGGGCTGAGACGTGGCCAGAGGGGTGAGAAAAGGGCAGTGGAGCTGCTCCTCTCAGCAGCTGGAGTGCAGCACACAGGGGTGGAGGTGCTGGGGTGGCATTCGGGTCTCTCACCACGTGGGCACCCCGTGCCAAGCCCTGCAGTCAGGGGTTGGGACATCAGGAAGGGCCACGGGCAGCATTCACCAGCAGCATGGGCAGCAGCCAGAGCCGTGGGATGGAGAGAGGAGAGCCTGTGCCACCCTTCAGTGCCAGCCCCGGAGCCGTGGTTCTCCCCTGGCACTGTTTTCCATGTGTGCGAGGTGAGGGGCTGGCGCCGGCCAGGAGCCCAAAGCACAGCGATACCTGAGGCTGTGCCGCGAGCGTGGCAGAAGAGTTGTCAGGTATCGGTGAGGTTGTTCCGGCCCTTGTGGGGTGTGTGGCGCAGTGCTGGTGGATGGATGGTTGGGCAGATGTTCCCCACCAGCTGCCGGGCAGGGCAGGCTGTGCAGGAGGGGACGGTGCTGTGAAGGTGCTGGGGTGACACCGGTGACACCGAGATGCTGCAGGGCTCCAGCAGCCCCTTGCTCAGTGGGATCCTTTGGCTTTGTTCCTCACTGGGGGAACACCACAGCATTGCTGATGTTCCCAGCTCTGTGCAGGAGCTCAGGCCCTGGTTGTGCCACTTATCCCCATCCCGCCTGCCGTGGGCTGGGAGAGCAGCCCAGGGATGCAGGAGACCAGCTGAGACCAGGACCAGGTGGGTTTTACTCCAGTGGGATCCTCCTCTTGGGGAGCCCCCCTTGTTGGGAGCTCAGCCCCACGCTTGGCCACAGCACTGCTTGGTTTTGCCACTCTCTGTCTCGCTGGGTCTCCCCACACACACCGCAGCCCCTCCTGGAGCTGCCTGTCGCTGGCAGCAGCAGGGACAGGGATGGAGGGACTCTGAAGAGAGCCCTCGAGCAGCAGCAGCTCCCACGGGGCAGCTCTGAGTCCCCTTGCTGTGGTGAAGCGGAGCGTCCTTCTGCTGTGGGTTAATTAATTCCTGTCAAATCAATGAGCTGGCAGTGTGTGGGCAGGAGGCCCAGAGCAGCTTGGTGGGGATCCCCCCCGGACCTGGGCGGCTGCAGAGGGATGGCCCCACTTCACCTGCTCAGATGTTGACCCAGGGGAGTGTGGTTTTGGGAAAGGAGGAGCCGCTGCTCCTGTAGGTTGTGGTGTTTCCCCCTCTGGCCCTCGTTCTCACTGAGGCATCCCCAAGCGCCCCAAAATCTCACGGCAGGGTCTGACAGCACCTCCTCGTCTGCGGTTGTGCGATCCAGGAGAAACTCACATTAAACTATTCCAAACCCCCGAGTTTAAACTTAACGTTTACCAACTGTGTAACTTGTACAAACGCAAACAAATCGCTGGACAATTTGTCTCTTGAACTGTATTGGGAGGGGAAAACCTCTCTGCGTGTACCCAGCCTGCGCACAGCTGCTGTGGAGGGACTTGTACCACACTGGGGGGGCTGTGCAGAGACCACCAGGTGTAAATAGTTCCACAGCTTGCTCCAGAGGGGAGGGGTTTATTCTGCTAAAGGTGACGGGTTTGTTCACTGTTACTGTGCTCGGCGTGCCCACCGGCCAGCGGTGGGGGACAGTGGGCGACCGCTGCCGTGCTGGTTCAATAATAAAAAAAGCAAACAAACCAACCCAACCCCAAACTTCTTTGGCAGCAGGAAGCAGCTCCTGCCTGTGGGTGTGTGTGAGCCTGGGCAGGACGAGCTGCTCACGGGGCAGCTGGGGTGGCTGCAGGCGGGGGGCTGGGGGGTTAAGGGACCCCTGTGCTGGCACTGATGGGGTGTCCAAGGTAAAGTGGGTTGAGGGGACCAAGGGGTGGTGGCAGCAGGCACCGAGGGCACAGCGAGCTCCCCTAGACCCTGGTCTCATTCACCCACAGCTGTAGGAAATTTTGGGGATGAGCAGCTACCTAATGAAGAAGTGAAGCCTAATTAAGCAGCCCTGGGATCTGTTTATGGGTCTAAACTGCTTTACCTCGGACACCAGTCCCACGTGTGATTAACTTCACCTGGGAGTCCCCAGATCCTCCTCCCACAGTGATCCCATAGGCTGGGGAGCACTTCCCACTGCTGGAGGGGGTGGTTGAGGTGGGGAGTGATGAGTGGGGCTCACTGAGCTGAGGGGGATGGCTGTGCACGAGGACTAGCTGATGACTCCATGGAATTTAGTCCATCGAATGGCTCTTGAGTGGTTTGAGGGCCTCCTGCTGCCTTTCCCGGGGCTCAGAAATGGATTTTACACAAATGATGTTCTCCTGAGCACAGCAATGAGCGTTTCAGCTGTGGTGTTTCCCTGCCTTCTGCCAGCACTGCCTGACTGGTTTGTCTGCCCAAGGGATATCCAAAGGGTTTCTTTCTCCGTGCTGCTGAGATTCACCCTGGATCACCTGGATTGCTGAGACACTCCCTGAAATCCTTCCAGGTATGTGCCCCCACTGACCAAATCTGCCTCCTCCTGTCTCCGTGTGCTCCTCCAGCAACCAGCTGCCATGGCAATGCATGAGGCAGATACTGCTGGCTCTTAAAAATCAGTCTAAAGATCTCTTGAGACCAGTGATTTTGTTGAAAAACCTTCATGGAAAGGCTTTTGCCACTCTGAAGGCAATTAGAGTAAGTTAATAACCAGTACAAACAGGAGCTGGGCTGTTCAACCTCTCACATCATGGTTTAAATGCTGACAAGGGCTGACAGCCATCTCCCTAGTCAATAATTCACACTGATGCTGAAGAAAGAGAAGGTGGGAAAACTCTTAATTCAAGGCCAACACTTCGATTTTAATGATGGGTAACTTTAGGTCTACTCGCAAAGCTCTTACATAAAGAGATGAAAATGGAATGGGACAAATGCAGATGGCTTTGGAAACCAGCAATAAAAACATGTCAGCATTCCACACTCACTTGTATTTTAAGTGACAGACAGAAGTTTTTGAGGGGAAAGGAAAGATAAAAGATGCCCCTGAATACCTGTGCCCTGGACAGACTGAGAAGGTGCAGGAGCATTGTGACCTTGTGGTGATGAATTGGTGTTTAGTCAGGATTGGAGAATTTTTTTTTTTTCTTTTGGAAAGAAAACAAGAAGATGAGAAGATGATTTTTTTTTTTTTTAAAGCTAGGCCAGGTTGAGTGACAAGAGCAGGGAGAAAAGGGCATGAGATGGAGGCTGTCCTTGCTGTGCACCCCAGGACACTGCCTTGAACACCAGCACCATCCTGGGGCTGCAGGTGCCCTGTGGGTGATGAAGGGGAGTGGCATGCAGCTGGGGTACCCAGCAATGTGCAGGGCAGGATTTTTTTTTTAAAGGAGGGTACAAATGACGCCAGAACACCACACCTCTGTGCTGGCAGCACCCAGCCCTGTGTCCTCCCACGATGGTGGCCCACAGCCCTCACACACTGGCCCCAGCAGAGCAGGGACTCCCCCAGCTGAGCCTTTGACCAGAGGCTGTTCCTGGGCTCTGCACAGCAGGAAGTATTTTATACTCTCCTGACAATTGCAATCCAAATAGCCATTCATCAGTTCTTGTGATTTGCCATGAAATTATATATGCCCTGTGATAATGATGCAGAGGGCTAAAGAGCTGATCTTGGCAGGAGATGAGACGGGGTAGGCTGGCGAGTAACTTGGAAGGGAAATAGAGCAGCTTTTGGTGGGATGCCTGGCTCTTATCAGCACTGGGACCCTGAGGGGTGTTGGGCAGAGGTGTCCAGGCTGACTGAGCTCTGCCTGGCTTCTGTGTCATCTGGGGAGAATTGGGTTCATGAGGAACTTGGGAATGAGTGTCACTACGTGCATGTGTGAGTAACAGCTGAATTAATTGTCAGGTTTATTTATCCTCTCATTTTTTGGCCTCCTGCAATTACCAAAAAGGATTTGTCAGGGCTCCAGGCAGCGGAGTGGTAATAAATCACTGGCCACCGACAGGAGGTTGGAGCAGTTGTATCTGGAGTGAGCCGAGATTGGTGTTGGCGTTACTGAAGGGCAAGTGCTCAGAGGGGCTGGGGGCCTGCAGCACAAGCAAACAAACCAACAGAACAACCAGCCAGCTTTGCAGAAGTACTCCTGAAATGAAATCCGTGGGCACGCAGTTCTCCAGCTGCGGAGAAATCCCCGAACAGGGATGCAGGGAGGGCTGGGGAGGTGAAGCCTGGGCAGCCACCAGCACACGGGACATTGGGCCGCAGGTCCCTTCCCCTGTGGCCCTAGGGTGACCAGAGCCACCCCTGTGAAATCCACAGCATCTGCCTGCACGCCCTGAACTGCAAATCTGCTGAAAAAGAGAGTTGAAAGGTGAGATCCTTGTGCTGCAAACACAGCACTTTCTGGATCCTGCTTTCCAGTACGGGAGGGTGTCCGGACCCCACCGAGGACGGGCCGCATTCGTCTCGGCTGCAGACACAGCTGACAGGTGAGGCTCTCCTCTTGCTGGCCCTTGTAAAAGGAGAGCAGGCAGAGAGGGCTGCCCGTGGTGCTCGGGAGGCCAGCCCAGAGATCAGTTTCACCACCAGCATCGTGGGGGAGTGTGTGGGTCACACATTGCTCCGAGCCCCTGGGTTCGAAGGGGCCGCCGTGTTTCCCTTCTTTGGAAAGAATCCCGCTGTCCCTCTGGAAGTGCACGGAACCTGACGAAACACAGGGTGTTGCAGGGGTGGTAAGCTCCATCTGGAGAGCTGTCTGCTTTGAAGTCGGATGCTGTTTTAAACTCTGCAGGGTACTTTTGCTTAGGAAAAGCAGCAGTTGTCAGTAAAGACTGATCTTGGTCCAGAAATTTTTGCTGCTCCCCAACTTCTTTTCATATTTATTAGTCATTTGCAATCTCTTTGATGACTAAATGCATGTTCAGCTTGGAGAAAACCGTTGCAGTATTTGCTGAGGTAAGTCAGGGCAGAAGAGCTGCTGACCACAGTGGCCATGCTAACGATGGTGCATCTGGATTAGTCATTATTAATTGCCGTGGCAGCCCCAGTGCTCCTGAGCAGATGCTGAGGAGACTCACGGAGCCAGCAGGAGCCCTGGTGGGGGGTTGTTCTGAGCTCTGACCTATGGGCAGTTGTTCCATAAGGCTGCAGCAGGTCAGAATTTGTGGAAAATGTGCCTGTGGGAGAGGGGCAGCACCAGGAGCTTCTGGGGGTTCCTCTCCTGCCTCCAGTGGCACAGGAGGAAGGGAAGGTTCCATGAAGAGGAAATAACCGAGCAGCACCGTCCAGGAGGCTGCTGTTGAAGACACTCCATCCTAATTCAACGTGTTCCTCGAACTGCTCTGCGCAGCTCTCATCAGCTGTGGCCTGATGGGCCCCCAGTCAGCTCCAGTGAAACAGGGTTTCTGAAGAGGTTTGCACTCCACTGACTCGGGTGTTTGTTTGCTAAAGTCCGGCCTTCAGCTGTGAAATGCTGATCCAGCTCTGCTCGGGACCCAGGAGTATTTTCTGCTGCTGTTTCGTCCTGAGCCCTTTCCAGAAAGCGAAGCAGCTGCCAGAGGTCAGACACGAGGAACCTGGTTGGTCTGTGCCTAAAGATGGGTGCCAGGTCCGGATCTGCATTCCAGTTGGACCAAAGCAGAGCTTTTCCCCCATGGGGATGTTAATCCTGAGCCTTGGCTTAGAGCCATCTCCAGCTTTCAGGGTTTTGGAACTGGAAAAAAGCGCCATGCTGCTCAAGGGAAGAACAAGTCCTTATACCCCAGTGAGAAGTCACAACTGTCTCCTTAGCACTGAAACCCATCTAACTCCATCCCACTGGACTAATTTTTAAGCTACCAGTCTCCATGGGCTGCCAGAACATCCTGCTTCCCTTCAGGCCAGCCAGAACCCCTGAGCTGGAGCTGCCTCCTCCATCCACTGGTGAAGGAGAAACCAAATAGCAGAGGCTGCTCTTGGGTCTCTTTGAGGGGGAGGGCAGCCTTTTTATTAGGTTCAGATGTTGTTTTCTGCCCTGGGCCATGCTGGAAAGTAAAGCAGAGTGTGTTAATGTTGGCTGGAAGAACCTCTGTGGAAATAGGCTGGAATGAAGCAGGTTTCTCCTGTGCCCGTTTCCTGGGGGAATGGGGGAGATGGGCCAGCATGGGAGGCGCAGGCACGGACGAGGCGTCACCCCTTGCTGAGCTTCCCTGACTCTGTAAAATCTCCCCGCAGTGAGTGTGGCTTTAGCCGGACACCCACTTCTCCAGGGCTCTCGGGTACCTGCTGTGCCCTGGTCAGCGGCTGCTGTCCCCAAGCCAGTGGCACCCACAGGGAGAGTTGGTCCCCGTGCTGAGCTGATGGGTTCCTTCCGGATCTGTTCGCCGTTGGGAGGTGTGGAGGTGGAGGACTCTCTGTGAAGGGCAAGGCTGCTCTCCAGATGGTTTTTCTCACTATTAGGCAGTGTTTAAACACACTGTGATTTCCCTCCCCATTTCTTTCAGAGTGCACACAGAGGAGAGACCCTTGGAGGAGGGAAGTGAGCGGCAGGGGGAGGGCAAAGGAAACCTTCCCAGAAAGTGCTGAGCTGGGCTGCCCGTGAGCAGAGCCGGGCTCCAGAGGGTCCCTGCTGGCCGGTGCCAAGCCTGGAGGCCTTTGGAACACGTGGCTCATTAACAGAGTGGCTCAGCCACGGCCAGGCTCACTCACGGGGCTGGTGCTGCCAGAACAAGTCCCGAGGGACTAGAAAGGGCCCCATCTGCAGAGTTCAGGGCAGACCTGGAGGCAGAGCAGAGCTCTGCTTAGCAAAGCACCCTGAGCCTCAAAGACTGCTCCACTCCACCTTCAGTCCACTTGGAAAACAGGCTCAGACTAGAGCTGGAAGGACGCTCAGCTCCTCTCCCAGATACTGAGGGACCTGCGTGGCTCTGGGTGCTCTCTCCTCTGGGTCAGCGTGTATCTCGGGGTAAAGCCGGTGCTCAACCAGCTACGGGTGCTCCAAGAGACGCTGCCATCCCAAAATGCCTCATTAGCAGCTGGACTTGAAGTTAAAACCCCAGCTAAGGCAATCCTACTTGGCCACAACAGGCCTGTAATATGAAGTGCATCGTGGCCTCTCCGAGCCGTGCTCGTCAGCAGATAAAATGAATATCCTGGAAGTGCAGGCGCTAAAAAAAACCCCCTCGCTGTCGGAAGCACAGCAAAACCCATCTGCGAGTGGAAGAGGTCAAAGAAGAATACAAAGGCTTTTATTTCCCGGAGGCATTTGTCAGCAAGACAAATGTGGGGTTTTTTTAAATTTGCTGCCATTTCCTAGCTGGCCGCCCACGCAAGCGCCAAATGGACTTTCACTCGCATGAAGCTGAGCGTTGGCTCGTGTCCTTTGTAATCCAACGCTCAGGAATCAGGCGAGGAGTCGGCTGGATCCCTCTTTGTTATCAGTGAGTGGGGCATATTTAAAGGATACGGGCAGATTTCAACACTACATCTATAACTAGTTTATTGCTGGTGTGTTCCTCTCTTGCCCTTATTATTTATGTTGAAGATGATAAATGAGGGATTGATGATTCTGGCTGGTTCATGAATAATCAGGTTATTTCACTGCAAAGCCCCGGGGGAAGGTAATGTTTCTACAAAACCTCCATCAAAGAGAAAGCAGCTTGCACGCGCGTGTGCGTCTCTTGTTCGTTCCTCCGCTGCTTTGTGTGGGTCTTGGCGTGGTTTTGCAACCTCCCTTTGCAAGTGTGCCTTATTTATGCCCAGGCACTTCCATGCTGCATCCCAGTCCAAAGTGTTTCCCGGTCTACGCAGCCCCTTGGCACCATCAGCAGCAGCCACGCGATGGAGACCAACCGTTTGGAGCAGTTTGTTCTCCAGAGAAGGAGGTGGTGGGCATTTCAGTGTCCTGTGATGGGAGGGTGCAGCCAGGGGCCCTGGGGAGGTGCACGGAGAGCCCCAACAACAGCAGTCAACTTGGAAGGAGCCCGTTTGTATTTCAAGAAGCTGCAAATAGCTGCTGGTCTCAGGGTTTGCTTGTGAGACAGGAAGAACCTTGGGGAGATGATCTGAATGTTTATGTATATAGAAGTGTCTAATCACCAGGCTCAGAACAGGCTCGGGAAGGGAATCTGGAGGTGGTTAGCTGGAGAGGAGGATATTTTTGTGCTAGAAATGTGCTGTCCGCCTGTTTGTAGGGTAGGAAGGATACGATGAGAATCAAAGGCTTGGCAGGGATGAGCATTTTCATCCTCATAGATGTGAACTCCCCATCTGTTGTGGACACCAAGGCAAGGCGTGGAACTGTTTAGATCCAATATCATTATTAGAAGCAGAAAATAGAGCTCATAAAACTCCCTTCTTACACCCCAAAAAAGCAATTCCAGGACCCTTTATCCTACTTGAGAACAAGCCATTCCTGCATTAATTTCCCTGCTGTGACTGGGCTTGTTGCCAGGAGAAGGAGACTCAGTGCTTTGGCAGAAGATGCATGGCCATGGGGCAGGTCCTTGCACCTCTCCAGTGTCACCAGACCAGGGGATTTGGAAACAGAGCTGGGGAAGGGCAGTGTGGTGGCCAAGCCACGTTCCTGCCAAGCTGGGGAGTTTTACAGGGGCTGCATCTGCAGTGGGAATTGCTCCCACAAGCAATGGGATGGAAACCAGCACTGGATCTACATCCCATGGCCGAGGGCAGCTGGCAGGGCCAGCCTTGGAAGTCACCGTCCCGACACCATGCCAAGCATCCAGAGGCCCCATGCAGCCACCCTGGGGGCTCAACTGCTGAAGCCAAGGTGCCCCCTGAGGCACTGAACCTGCGACACAGGACACGAGGAGGTTGCAGAGCTGCATCTACAACATCCCAGGTGGATTGGGTCATCCTGGAATGGTTTATGGGGGAGACAGTTGTGAAGCCACAGGCTCAGCTCGAGGGACAGAGATGTATCTGCTGTGACAGTCTCCCATTGCAGTCTCCCCACAGAGATGGATTAAGTGACAGTTCAGTGTCCTGGGCCTGAGGAGACAGTTCCTATAGGTGGCCATCATTCCAGGCATGCCTCTGGTGAATCCTTCACATTCCAAGAGATTAATGACATTTTTGAGGACAACATAACCTCCAGCTGCTTGGCACTGCCTAGAATTTAGGAAGACACTTCTGCCAGGCCCAGGCTGTGACAATGCCATCTGCTGATGGAGAGCAGAGACCCAGCCTAAGGTCTTGCACTTTCAACTGATGGTTTGGCAGCAGGGGGACGTTTTTACTGCTCCAGGATCAGGTAAGGCTCTTTCTCTGGCAAATCTTTCCACTGTTTGTTAACCGTAAATAGCTGTGGAATGAAATTTGATGAAGGCATCTATTGTTTCCTTACAGCTCTGCTTTGTTGAGTGGAATAGGGATCCCAGCCATGTGGAGTTTTATTATTATTTAATTTGTAGCTGCCCATAATCAGCAAATTCTTTTAGGTGAGGCTTTTGGCATTTTATATTCGGCATTCTTGCTGTCTGTAAAACCAGCCTAAACCTTTCCTTCTGTTCCTAAAGGCATCTAGTTTAAATTCAAAGTCCATCCATTATAACTTCAGCACCTTGTAATCCCTCAGAGATACGTGCAATTACTCTCTGAAATATCCCAGGAGCAAAACTAATACCAAGCATCATCTGCTTAAATTTACAACATCCAACTAGCACAGTAAAAGCCACTAGCTTAGGGGTTAGCTCATCTGAGCACACTTGCCAAAACACATATCCTGCATCTAACACTGCTTTTGCTGCTGAGGATTTAGCTGCCACCTCAGGAATCTTCATTGGACAGCGTTCACATTTTATGGTTTTATTTAAATAGCAGGAGTGGATGCACATGTCCTTCATCTGGCATTTGGGTGTCAGGCAGTGAACTCACCCGGCCTGCACAACCCCTGCCTTCTCCAGGCTGTTTGTGGTCCCTCAGGTTCTTAGCCATGAGCTCGTCTCCCATCCTTCATCCGAGGAGCAGTTCAGCCATGACTTGTGTCAAAAAGCTTGGGATGAGGACACGGACACTTACCCTGCAGCTGAAGCAAGCTTCTTGCATAACACGGCTTTGCCTCTCCTTTCCATTCCTTAGAGTTTTACAGCCGTTTTCATCCAAGCCTATTGACTTCATCCCTATAAATCCAATGATTTTTCCATAAGGATTAGTGTCAGATTCTCCCTGCAGACATCTTGGGTCTTGGAAGACAAAGGAGTGCTGTGTTAATGGCTGGCTGGTGAGCCTGAGGCATTCACAGCAATGGTTTCAAAATGCACTTCATGGCCAGGCAGGGTTTTAGCCCCAGTGCAGCTCCTCCACCATCCTGATTTGGGAAGCCAGGACATAGGAGGGATCCCAATGGTGCATTAGAATGTGGATACCTGCATATGAAATAAGCATTGTGTGGGTTCTTCCTGCCCTTGAAAGCCGTGGAAGAGCTGGGAGAGGAACTGTCTAGATCCAACACCAAGGCTTCAAAGCTGGGTAGAGCAAGATGAGGCTGAAGAGGGAAATTTAGAGCGAAGAAATGGTCAAACTGATAACCAGGGGAATCCTGAAAGGTAGAACTGCCTCTGAGAGCTCCTCCTCAGCTTTCCCTGGGCACACAGAGCAGGGTTTGCACATCATAGCCAGCCGTCCACGGGAGCTGGGCTGAAATCCACAGAAAGGGATGGACACACCAGAAACCTTCCCTCTGGATGGAAAAAGGGCAGCAAGTAAAGGGATATGGAAGAGGAAGGAAACTCTGCATACATCAGCATGAGGGTTTGAGCATTTTATTACAGTATATAAATTTTGTCTTCTTAAATTACTCTCTATGAGTTGAACAGAAAGGGATTATGGTGGAGGAAGGAATATACAAAAATAAAAGGATATTGTGAGCTACTGCATCACCACATATACAACAGTAAAGTACTTTACAAGCATTTAGAGAATCAGAGTTAAAAAAATAAAAATATGACACATCCGTATGCATTTCCACCACTCTTAAGTTCTTCCTTCTCTAACCTTCAGACACCTTTCAATCCCATCCTCAGGTCACAATTCACATGGTAGGATACTTTGCTCATTTTGATGGCCGTTACAGTATCTGAAAAAGAATTAGTGCCTCCCAAGACATATAAAATCCAACGGTTATAGAGCTTCAGGGGAGATGTTCAGAACAGATCAATCTGTGAGTGATCAGGTGATCCTCAGGGAGCAGACTTTATCTGGCAATAAAAATCTGAATATCCCACAAGAAGATCCATCATCCCCTATAAAGCATTCCCCCATCCCCACAGAGGCACAGCTCTGTGCAAGTCTGACTGATACACAAAGTACCTTGTGAGCCTGGGGAACGCTGATGCTCACAGACTTCAGCAGGACTGAAGGACTGTGACGGAGGATGGATCTGATTTTGCTACAGCTCTAAAAAAGGCAAAGATGCCTTTTCCTACAGGAAAAAAAGCGGCTTTAAACCACAATGGCTAAATATCCTAGCTCACAGTGCTCACACAGAACCATTCACCTCTATGTCAGACTCACTGCAGTCTTTAGTCTTCAGTTTGCTCTACAAAGTCTTTTTTGCTCATTAGCCTTCTGGTGACCTCTCCCATTTTTTTAAAAGACACACTCAACATAAATAGTAAATAGCATTCACTTCTCTGACCAGCAGCTCACTCAAACACTGCTATCAACACCCAAACACCATTTCATCAGTCCCAGAAAGCGTGCACCCAGGGTGCAAATCTGTCTGTATTTCACATTGAGGAAAGTAAAGCTGGCTTAGGAAGGAAAAAAAAAAAAAAAAGGCAATAAACAAAGATAAGCAGTAAACTTTTGGTCAAAGTTGTTCTCTGCGGTTTGTGCAACGTATTCCACAGCTTCTGAAAGTTTAATATTTGGTTAGGGTTTCATCTTTATGGCCCCAAATGCAATGACAGCAATGCTGGCAGACCAGACGTGAGCATGCTCTGTTGCATTCCAGGGCAAAAGGATCATAGGGATGAAGGGGAGAAAGACCCCCCACCTTTGAGATAGGGACTTTCCATACTGAAAAAAACAATCTTCCCCCCGTCAAAAAAAGATAAAGGCAGTGTCTGACTTTATCCATCAGGCTGGCAGAGCTGTGGGCAACATGCATGCACATCAGGAGCCTGGGGAGAAATAGCGTAGCCACAGTCCCAGCCGTTCAAGGAAACTCACCTTTTCATGGTCTAAATTTATCATTTGTGTATCTTCAGACGATATACAGGAACAAAGATCTGTTGGCTGAGATTAACAACACTCCATTTACAAGAAAAGCACCTCCACAGTGGGACTAATTGTTCCTTTTAGATGGTCAAATACACTACAGGTGTGGCACGAGGCACTTTTTGGCTGCCCAGGGTGATTCTTCATTGGCAACACAAAAACACAATTCGGTTTCTGGTGTTTAAGCAAAACAAAAAAAAAGCCATCATTTCTCCCAGCCATGAGTGAGCTGAACTTTGGCTTTTCTACCACTGCCTAACCCAGCCACAGGGATGGGAGCAGCAGGGACAGAGAGTGGACAGGCAGGTTGGGATGTGTGCCGAGGCAAGGGTGAAGTCTTGACCCTCTGTGGTTTCCTTCACCTCAGAAAAAACGAAGCCCCTTTCCAATGTCAGCTTCTGCTGAGAGGAAAAGCAGCTTGTGATGGGCCCTTGGGAGATACCACATATGAAGGGATTTCTCAAAAATTTCTCCAGATCTCAGGCACTTGGCAATGTCCCAGTTTGGATGTGGTCCAGGGTGACAGTCCCACCATAGCCACCATGGCTACGCAGCCCAAAACGTGTTCAGCAGCCTACAAAGCCAAGCTGCTTTCTATCTTCTTTTTTCCCTAACATGGAAAGACCAGAAAAGCTGCTTAAACTCAAAGGAGCAGGAGCGTGTTAGGTCACTTCTAGTGTATTTGCAGAGAAAACAAAGCATGAAGCTTCAAAGAGGCCTGGGCTGGGTGTGTGGGACCCTGCAGTGCCAAGGATGCAGCCCTCCACTGCACCCTCCTGGGGGTCACATCCACCTGCGAGACTTTGCCTCAGCAGCCCCTCTCCCTGTGTGGTGAAAGTCCAGGTTGAGGTTCAGCCTCTCTGCTGGATTTGTATTTGCACACTAGGTTTTTTGGGCTTGCCTTGAATTCTCTTTTATGGTTGCAGCTGATATTTAGGAAACAGAACCGAAAGTGGACAGAGATGGGAAGAAACCTGCAGCCAGTTATGATGAACGGGATTTTTCTGGGGAAAACCTGTCCTGCTCAAAGACCAGCATGATCAAGAACAGCAGCTTTGTGCTCGAAGCAGGGGAATAATCCAGCTGTTAAAAAAGAGCAAAGCCTGATGTGTGGTCAGGATAGGGAGAGTCTGGCATCCCCTCAGCTCTGAAAGCCAGCCTGTCTCCATCAGTCCACTCTGTCTGTCGTCGTGCAGGGATCTCCTGGGTGTGAGTACTGGCCTTGCTTTTGGACCTGCATTACACTGCTGTCAGCTTGGAAACCTGCCCCTTGGCACAGACTCTCAGGGACGCAGGCACTGAGCCCTCCAGAGCCTCCCTGTGTCCCCAGGAAGGCAGAGGGGTACTTCCCCTGCTCCCAAAGCTTGCTCAGCAGCCTGTGGCCAGCAGGACAGACCTCAAGATGAACTAGCAAGTAAGCACATCACCAACCTCACCGCACTGGGGCTGCGTTCATCCAAGCGCCAACTCCCTGCCGCCTAAGCCAGCTCTCCTGTTGGCTGGAGCCCTGGGGAGAAGGGCTGCTTCAGGCATAATAATCCCTTTGGAGGCAGATGCTGCTTTTCCAGGCTTTGATGCTGACAGACAGTGACAGCAGAATCTGACCAATAACAAATATAATCCTTGTTTGTGTTGCTGTAAAGAATTCAACAGTAGGTGGAAGCCTCGGAAATCCTTTGAGAGGTTTCTTCCTACCAAGTCCTAACTCCCAGTGGAGAGGCAGAGTTCAGCACTGCCATAACACACATCTTTCAGCACTAATGATGCTTCAGCTGTCAGGATTGAAGTTTGGATTTAAAGACTTTATATTTACCTCTGGTGGAAAAACTGTGCTACATTTTAAACAAGAGGACTCTGTTTCATAAAGGTCACAGTTCTGGTCACATTTACCAACTGCTCTTTGAAACTGATGGAAAAAGTATCTTTTTGTGTCACTAATTTTATTATTTTTTCAAGTTTTTCAGACTTTTTTTTTTTAATCTCAGTGGGTTTGTGCGTCAACTCTTCTGGGCAATCAGCTACGTCTTGTTGACATTGTTAATAGGCTTTCTGACTTGGCTGCTCAGCTGTGTTCTGAAATAACTCCATCAGGCTCACAGCAAGTCAGGAACAAAATGGAAAGTTTAGAAGAGAGAAAGCTGGAAATTAATTTCCGGAGCTGTGTGGTTATTTCTAAGTCTGAGCAGCATGCAAAAATTCTTGGTAAGATTTTTGGAGACAATTCCGTGCTATTTTCAAAAGTTTTATGTTTGTGGGAATCCAGGCTCTTGCAGAGTTTCAGCAAGAGACCAAAGTGAAGATATACCAGATGGGATTCATGAGTAGGGAATGTTTTACCTTAGGACGGCTGCACTGACTCCTGCTCACTGTTTCTTGGTCCTTTTGCAGAGACAGTTCAGCAGTTTGGAAGTCCCTGGTTTTAGTGCTACAGCCTGGCTGATTAAGGAAAATCTGGATGGATTTGGGCTCTTCAATCCTTCAAACTCTACAAAGTCTGGCTGCTCCTCTACAGGCAGAAAAGCTGCCCATGCCACAAATATGGAAACTATGGAGAGGGTGAGTTAACCCTGCCCTGGCTTCAAAGAAGCCAGGGAGCATCTTCCCGCTCTACACTCCTCTCTGCAATACAGCCACACCTGGAAACTCAGAAGGGCTGCAAGTGCATACAGATCCCTTAAATTAGGTGTTAGAGGCAGTGAACAGCACAGCACACTTCATCTGACAATACTTTTGATAAAAAGGCACAGGGCTCCTAAATCTCTCAGTCACTTTTAGAAACTAGCCCTTCAGCTGTTCATCTGCCTCAGTCTCCCCACTTACTCCTGGCTGGGCTCACAGAAGATGTGTCTGTGCATCAGAGCAGGCCTTTCTCCCATCTCCTGGCTGTGCTGTGCCTTGCTATGGTACACAAACATCCAGCTGCTAGCAAGAGCTGGGGGACCTGTTTAAATCCTCTTTTTCTTGGGGTGACAGTCTCCACTCCTCTCAGGAAGTGGGGTGACTGCGGTGCTGTAATAGGGCAGCTCTCACTCAGATGAGCTGTTGGAGCAAGCTGTGATGCACCGGTACAAATAACCACCTCCTCTGCATTTCAGATCTGAAAGAGATCTGGCCTGGTGTGTGCTGGGCTGACCAGACGCTGACTCTGCAGTTGGTCTTCCCTTTGCAGAGACCAAAATAGCTCTGAAGCTTACAGTGACTCTCACCTATGTGCTAGACAAGACCTACAGAGCTCGTAAGGCATCATTCTGCTACGGGTAACAGGGTCCTTTGTCATCTTGATTTCATCTAAACACAAGCCAAAAATAGATATGCTCAGGGGAAAAAAAAAAAAAAAAAAGAAAAAACCCAAAAAATAAAATCCAGATCATGAATGTCAGGAACGTCGCAAAATACAAGCCAGCCTCTCACTGATCAAAACCATCCTGTGCCCTGCAAGCCTCCTCCCAGCCAGTTCAGCCTCCGAGAGCTGTTCTCCAGCCATGAATATTCAGCTGCCACCGAGCAAGGCCCAGCCAGAGCCCCGGCGGGGCGGATCAGAGGGTCTCGCCGTACATGACGCACGGGCCGGTTTCCTCGCAGAGTTCCAGCTGCACGCTGGAAGCGAACCAGCGCTTGGCACAACCCAAGCTGTAGTTGAGGGTGGTCCGGTAAATGTTCTTGGCACGCTTGGGGAAAATGATGGTGGTGCTCTGAAACCTCACCGGCTTCTGGCGGGGCTCGAAGATCAGCTGGGACTTGTAGTTCCGCCAGGTGCAGTTGGGAGCGGCGATGATGGTCTCGCTGTAGGTGGTGACGGTGGGGATGGGGCCGTAGAAGATGTCATCGCGGTAGTGCTTCTCCGAGTCGTACTTCACCTCGGAATTGCACCTACAGAGGACAGCAAGGGATCAGCAGCACAGCCCAGGCAGCAAAGGAGGCAAGACAGGCAGGACTCTTCTCTAACCCTTCGAAGCTGGCAGTATTTGCCAACCTCTTAGTGCACAGACACTGGGGCGGACGCCAACTCTACCACCCAAAGCCAAGAGGACTCTGTCCTGCTGGGGAATCGTGCTGGAACCCCACCTTGCTGTGAATCCATCTCTGCATTTCTGCAATGCGGTCACACCAGGGCAGAAAACACCTGGCTGCACAGGCTTCAAGCAACGCTCTTCTTCCTCTGGTTTTCTCCGTGGGTCCCACTGAGGCCTCAGCTCAGCCCTGAGAGCTACACTGGAGGCAGACAAGCACCCTGTAATGGACCTGTTGAGCTGTCAAGGTTTGTCCTTTTTTATATATCTCCTTGCCATCATTGCACAAAAATGCCCAAACCAGCTGAAATCTGAGTTCTGGGAGATGAGGGGTGAGGTTACTTGTTGGATCCTACAAACAATCCAAGCAATGCTGAAAGAGCAGGTAAAGCAAAGGGATATTGTGTGCTATGGCTGCCCAACACCCAAGCCACTGGTCTCAAAGGAACTGGCCACCTGAGCTGCCAACAGATGAAGAACCACAAAAGGTAGGATGTCACAGCCCTGCCTTTTTTCTGCAGCCATCCAGAAAGGATGTGCAGACACTAGGCCAGAAAAAGGGCTTTTTGCTGGAATCCCTAGCCATGGTGAGCAGCAGGACTTCCACTGGTTTTCCCCACTCCCCAAACGCTCCTCCAGCAATCAGCAGCCAAGGAATGTGCAGCTCCACGTAAAAAAGATTAAAAGCTGGGTGTGTGCTTGTCATTACCTCCACCCAGAGGGGGGGCTGACTGATTGTGCACCGCGTGTAATCTGAGCTGCTGTAATGTATTTTGCACAGCTAGGGTGTAAGCAAGTCATTCAGCACACATAAAACAAGACTCCGCTGTAATCACCATAAAAACATGCCCGCTGGCAGTTCCTCAGCCAGCAGAGATTTACTGGGGTGCCCTTCCAGAGAGACTTTTGCATAGGTTGAGGGGGTTTACAGTCCTCCCACTGTCCCTGCCCCAAGCTGTAAGTGCTCCATGCTCTTTGCAGGGTACATTCCACATCAGCAAAAGAGCAGAGACCGGCATTTATCCATCGGCCGCAGCACCAGCCCCACAGGAGGGCAGAACATCTCCACCACTGGCTTGAGACACCATCTCCTCACATGGAGGAGCTCATTCAGTCTCTGTGGGCTGTCTAATGTTGGTTTCTCTGCGGCAAGAGCGAACAAAAACAGGTGCCAATTAGAAGGGTGTTGCTTCTTCTGAAGATACAAGTCATCTGGGAACAGTATGAAGACCATCAGATTACTTAGTGGAGGCCATCAAGCCCACAGATGGTAACGGTTTTCTCTCACAGCCTTGGATTTTAGCTGGCCTTGGAAGGAAAGCCGCCTTCTGTTAAAACCTCCCTCCAGTTCTTACCTCCTCCCCTCTGCCTGTGCTGCTGTCAGTGGCTTTAATTCAGGAAAATTACCCTCCCACCTGTCCTTCCCTTTCCATCAAAATATCCATGACTCCCATTTGTAAACACATTTTGATTTTTGGCAGAAGCACCAGAAAAAAGACAGAGATCCCCATCTACCCACCCCATCCCATCTGTACCTGATTTCCTGCACGGGCTCAGGGTTGACCTCAATGCTTTCTCCAAAAAACACCGGGTACATTCGAGGCCTTATCTCTGGCATGGACGGGTTCAGGAGGAGATAAGGCATCTGCAGGGAAGGAGAGCACAGCAAGTGTTGGGACACAACAGATGGGGTTGGCACAGTTCATAACTTGCTGCGGCTGGCAGCTGAGGAGCCTAACACAACACCTGGACTGTCCTCACCTACCAACACCTCCCTCTGCCCCAGCACAACCCCCAGGTACGTGACTGTGCCCACATCTCTGTCACTTCATGCTGCAGTATCTGTTTGTTGAAATTTAACCCTGCCTTTCCTTCTTCCTTTCTTGTTTCTCACAGGAATTGCAACTGTTTTTGAGTTTTCTTTAGCCCTGATAATTGCCTTTACTGCTAGGAATTAACAAGTCTTAGAAACACTCAAAATGTGTCAGCATGGAGGAGTGCTCCATGTCTGACCCTAACACAGCAATAGGGCCTAAGGCTGCTGACTTGAAGCATGTAGGTCTACTGAAGTGAGACACGTATATGTATTTTTATAGATACACATACAAATATGTACATAAAATTGTGTATCCCTTGCAACAGTCCAGCAGAGGAAGTGGGAGACTTGCTGTTCCCGAAGCCTCCGTGCCAAAAATGGCTCTTGTGCTCCAAAGGACACTCTTGTTAACCATAAAACTGAGGGTGGGGTGAGACACTGGGGCACCTTGTGGCCTCTGCAATGCAGGCAGCCAGTTGCATTCCAGGACTCTATATAATGAATGGAGAAGCTCCAATTCATTACACCAAAAACTGGATTTTTAAGACTCACTGCATCGTGAACTTACTCTGACAAACTGTCACAGACCAGCCTAGGCTCCGCTGCCCACCACAGAAATGAGTAATCCCACTTCTCTCTACTGGAGTGCTCCTAAACACCAGTTCCCACATATGGGGATCCAGTGTCTGGTGCCTGGACCAAACCCAGCAGCTAATTCAGCCTAATCCTGCCCTCCTGGAAAAATGTCACTGCAGGTTTCAGTCTCTGCCCCTACTTTTCTGTCAGCAGATATTTATGACTCACAGGGACACAGGATCTCTTTAAAGGAGATGGCTGGCAGGCTCTGTGCAGGCTCTGTAGATGGCTAGCTGAGGTCTGCTTTCCTCTACTGGTTTGGGCCTTTTGCCTCAGGCTAAGGCAAAAAATGTCACTGCTCCATCTGAATTTGCCAAGCCCTCCAATTCTGCGTCCCAAAGCCACAAAGCTGTTTCTTTTTTTCATGCTGAAATATCCCTGCACTTTACAACTGCGTAAAGTTGTATTATAAAGTAAAATGGCCAACCCCTCTTTTTGATTATTTCTGTTCCATTGTCAAAACAGAACACTATCTGCATAGTTATGAGGGGGAAAAAAGAAAAAAAAAAATATATGTTCACCCTCCGTAGCAAACACTGGCCAAAAGGCAAAGTTCATTCCTGAATTGCTTTCAACACTCTTGACAGGGGAGGGCAAGGGCAGCCTTTCTGGTCATAAATAAAGCTCTTTGCTTCTGAAATGTGAATTGTTTACATCAGACAAGCCTCAGTTCACAAGGGTGCAGATGTCCAGCTTATAACAGTCTGCACTTGGCCAGAGCTCTTTCTAAAGACATTTTGTACATAAGAAGAGGTTCATTTGGGTGCAGGAGTCAAACACCACTTGCCCATGCTCATGCGCTTTGTGAACAGCAGGCAGGCCGCCCTTGGGGGGTTCACCTGCAGAGGGATGCAGAGTGCTTGAACTGGTGAAGGAAGCAAGGCTGGGGATACGTGTCCCTCCTTTAAAGAAGCTGTTTCAAAGAAATGCTTCTAGGCAAACGAGCCTTCACACTTCTTGCTAACAAATGCTGACACTAAGTGTGCTCCAAACATCCCCAGGACGCGGGAGATGTTACCAAGTCTTTCCTGTGGCTTAGCAGGAACATTGCTGGGGCATCTGGCCCTGAGAGTGTGGATGGGAAAAGCCTCCTCAGCCCACTGAGCTCCGGGGGTGCTGCTCGGTCAGAGCGTGGGCACAGCAGCAATCGCCGTCTGTGGAAAGCACAAGTCCCACAGCAGGGAACAGGAAACAAGAACACGCTGCAGGAACACCACCAGTGTGCACCGAGAAATGGAGCTGCCGGCATGCCTGACTGACATCAATCAGAGTCAGAAATTTGCCGCTGAACTCGGTGAGAGCAGGATTAAGTGCTCCCCAGGTTAGCTCTGGATGGGGCGGTGATGAGACTATTTCCACTGGGGGTTACAGTTAACCTTGCTCTGGGCAGGGAAGCATGGCAAAAAGGCATTTCATGGGCTGTAGATGAGCACCAACTTCAGACCTGCAGGCTTGGCTTAGTTTAGAAATCTGGAACAATTGTGGACACTGGCAGGCCAAAGCCAGGACTTCTACTGCCTGTTGTGACCATTACAGACTCAGACCTCTCTTCTGTGAGCTGCTGCAGGTCAGAAACCTTGAAGTAACCTGGAAGTCTGCACATGGAAGATGTAAGTAACTTACAAAGCTTGGCCTAAAAATAGAGATCTCTAAGACCCTGCAGGCTGCTCACCAAACAGCAACTGATTTGCTTGCACAGCGTGAAGGGGTCACTAAACAGCAACCACAGGTTTCACACAGCAGCCACGGAAAGGCACTTCAGGTGACATTTTATTTTCCCTCCAGTGGTATTCTGAAATGTCGACTCCGGCAAAGTCACCTGGAGCTGGGAAGCAAGGAACAGGGGATATGATCTTTCCAAAAGATTTGTCTTTGGGGCTGAAATGTTATATGCTTGGCACATGTCAAAAGCTGGCTTTTTGGCAAGAGTTTGACACCAACTCCTTCCAATCTGCTTTAAGGAAAAAAAAAAAAAAAAAAGAAAACAAAAATGTTCTGCCTGTCAAAAAAATACTGACTCAATTCTTTTTCCTTCTGCACAGGAATGGTTTAAAGAGGAGCACTGGACTGCTGAGCTCCCTTGAGAAAATCAGGATCCCTGGCTCGTTTCTAGAAATCACTTGGTGATCTCCAGACACTCCACAAATAAGGCAGGTTTCTGTATTATCCTGCACTATGGATAGGCTGGCCGGGAGCAGAGCTTGCTGCACACTCCCAGGGGTCACTGATGGTGAAGAGGAGAAGCCCACGTCACTTTAGACCAGGCTGTCCACGAGTGATCCATAGTCCAGGTCTGTCTATCCAAGGGTTGCCGTGCTGGAACGCTGCAGTGGGGACCGGATTCATCTGTCCCCAGTAACTGGAGCTGTGCTGGTACTTACCAGATGCAGCTTCCCAAAAACACCACCACCCTGTCATCTTTAAAGACAGAAGGAGTCTGGTAGGCAAGGAAGGTTGAGAAGACAAAATGAAAGATACCAAGATATCAAAAAAGTTACTCCCATGTTTACAACTTGATCCAAGGTGAATATCAGGCAGTAAATGAGCTATTATTTTTATTTCTTTTCCAGTATATAATTTGTGTCAACCAGCAAAGAGTTACAAGATTATTAAAAAGCTGAAGAGCTTTCTTGTTTGGCTGCATTTTTCCCTCTGCCTTAACTCTGATGCCTTTCAGGCATGTAAGGGCCTGGGCAGCTAAACTCTGCTTTTTTTGCTAGTAGCAGATAGATAAACACAGATAAAATTGGTTGCTGAACAGAATTCAATCTACAGCTCAATGACAGCATTGACTGTTCTTTAGCTGCCAAATTCCAGGCAGCAAAGCAAGAAAAAGGAAAGGAAATTAACGTGACCTGAAATAAACAAACCCCCCAAAAGCTTTCCCCAGAGAGCACAAGGAACCAGAACTGACCGACTCCTTTTGCTATGGTCATTATATGGAAGGCACTAAGATGTGGCATTAGATCTCTAGGGACTGTAAGGGGAAACAGCTTTCCAAGTGTCAGGGCTACAAACAGGATACAGCTTCCCAAATTCCCAGCTCCTAACTTAGCTAGGGCATAAGCAAATCTCTCACCACATTTTCCCACTATGGTAACATGTCAGGTCCATGAAAATGTCACTTTACTCAGCTGTTATTTACAGCTATAATGAAAGATCTGGCTGAGTTACTTGACACACATCTACATTCTCCGCTCCAGAAGATAAGCAATATTTGTTTAACAGACCATTTATTTTCCCAATATCTGCACGTATTGCACATTACGAGTAATTTATAGTAGAGCCGGATGAGATTATATTGGGAGGTGATAACAGTAAATGCAAACCTCAGGTAGAAAGCAGGGCTTTATTATTTCAAAGAATTACATCCTTCCTGCTTATCTCCCTCTTTTATTTCAAGTGGGAAACGTGTGCTGCTTTGCTTATTGTCCACAGGGTTACATGGGGACGCAATGGAAATTCAAAAGCTAGAAAACATCACCCTCAATGTCTTTCATCAGAGCCACACTTTTCAGAGCAGATGATGAGATCCTGATGCCTGGTATTTCCCTGATCTGCCCAGAAGGGATGTCTTTCAGACCAGGTGAGGCCCAGAGCCATTTCCTGTCCTTCACCAAGGAGGAAGAGGAGTGGGTGCATATCCAGAGCTGAATGGGGCTGAGGGACAGGGAACAGTCAGGTGAGATTAGCCTTTGCCACGAGAGGAGGAGAGCTCCACAGGTGTGGAACTGAAGCTGGGGAAATTCCTGCAGGATCCAGCCCCGTGGGAGTGGCTCAGAAGTGGGTCAGGATGCCAGGCTGCCAACAAGCCCTGAGGCAAACCCTGCTGCGGTGCCAGATGGGTGCCTTGCTCCCTGCACCAGCCTGGGGCTTGCCCAGAGCTGCTGGGACCCACACGGCCTTGGGAGTCACATCCCCTGCCTGGTGTGTGGGCTGCAGGCTGCCTCAGGTCGGGCTGCTGGGCCTCCCTCTCGCGTGTGCTTTCACTGTAGGTGTTGGCAGGTGTGAAAAGTATGTATGGAGTCTTTGATGGCCATGTTCCTGACCCAGTTCCTATAAAACACTGCCCCATTTCTGACGCACTTTCAGTGCACGACAAGATGCTGGCTCTGTGACCCAAAGGGTCTTCAAAATGCTGCATGTCAGGAAGAGATGTTCTGGGTTTTTGGGGGTGTTTTTAATATGAGCCATTAATCCAACAGGGTTGGCACAAATGCTGACTTGGACCACGTCGTTGGGACCCCGTTTTTGTCTGTGAAGGCTGTCCCAAGGGGCAAGGTCTCCTTCTCCATACTTGAGATGAAGCTGGAATCTCCTCCCACCACCCAGGAGTGATTCTGAATCATTCTTGCTGCTGAATGTAAGTAGAAATTCCCTACATGCCTACAGCTGATTCATGGGGATGCAGTCCTACAGAAGTCAGGGCTCACTGGGGCAGGTTGAGTGCACAAATACTTAAGTCTTACAAATTAAAAGGAACTCACTGCAGTGGCAAAAGCTCCTTTCACTGTTGGCATGGAACACAAAATTTGCTGGTTCAAGAAGGCACAAAGGATAGTCCTGCAGATGAATGTGAGCTTGATGTCCCCTGATATCCATTAGCAGTTGTGAGATGAACGCAAAGCACTTATTTCAGCACAGTCCACAAGCAGCTCTTCTAGACTAAATCTGTATCCCAGGGCAAGAACAACAGGGAAAACTCTAAGCAGATAGGGGTACTTTGAAGTCATTTCATCCCCCACGCTTTCAGCAACTGCTTCTTTGTGCATATTATTAGGGATTTATTTTGTTGTACCTCTGTTCCTCTTGACCCAGCTTTACAGACACAGTCTAGAGAATTCAGTAACACAAGTCATAAGAATAAATTTAATAACGTTTCAGATTTAAAAGACAGAACTAGGTAAAAGTCACCTTCTATTTTCCTTAGGATATTTGCACTTAAGCACAAAACACTTGACAAATTCCCTACATGGACTTTATTTGAAGAAATAAAAGCCAATTTATCCTGCACTACAAGTAAAATGAAGGAAAAAAAAAAAGTCCCTAAATGGTGTTGAACTTGTGGTATTTATGACTCTGGCCCTAAATTGCCTTTCATATTTTCTTGGATCCCAAAGCTGTTCCCAAATTGGCTGGTTAAATGTGAATAAATGGTGCATTGTCTTTGAAACAAAGTTGCGCTTATTAAATAGCAGAGAGTTTACTTTTTCAGAGTCACAGTTAATAACACAGAGCAGAGAGAGCACAGATTTTACACACGAGAAAGTCTTCGATAAGGGCATGCAATCTCCTTTTAGTCTGCATTAGAAGGGCTGTCCTAAAGCAGAAAAATTTTGTAACATATTTGTGAAGTTGGGGCAAAATAGCTGACTGCAGAAGAATGCAACTGGGTTCAGACCGGTGGTTTGATAGTTCTGCAGCAAAGAATAGTATGAAATACTTCGCTCAGATCTGGAATGTTGTTTCCTTCACCTGACAGCAATTTATTGTAACTGTACATACTGGAACCTTGGCTGTTGGTGACTGAGTTTATATATGGTTTTATAGTATTCCAACACAGAGAGTGCAGGTTGTGTTCCTGGCTCTGTCACGTTTACAAGCAAAACAAACACTAATATAACAGGCGATTAAAAACGGCATTTCTTGGTGTGCAAATAGCTGCAATTATTGATTTGCCAATTCTGCATGCTCTGATGAACAGCAGAGGAACAGACTTAAACAGAAGCAAATTCATGGGTTGCATAACTGCTCACAGATCTGCAAGCCCTTGTAAAATGGCAAAATTAAAGCTAATTAGACACTGCAATTTAGAAGTATGAAGCGAGCAATGCTCTCCATATTTTTCCTGCTTTAATATCAGCTGCAAGTACAGTATTTGCACGGTGGAAATGAGAGGAAGTGAAACTCTCTGTAGTCAAATAGAATGAAAATTCCTATTTACTTCATTATTTTGCAAAGAACCAAACAGAGTTAAAGAGCAGAGCCCAGCAGCACTCCAAGTAATACAGTCCAACTGGTTCCAGCATTTGGATCCCTGCAACCTTCTGTACCTGCTAAGGGCACAGAATTCCATACATTCCAAATGTATGGAACCCATACTCCAAGCAGGAGCCCAGCGTTACCCTTGCAATGTGATACAGAATTTGGAAACATCTACAGTGTGAGCTTTCCTGACGTGTGTAAAATGTTCATTAATGATCAAAACAATTGAAAAACTTAATTTTACCGGACACAGAAAACAGGAATAACTTTTTTCCCTGTAGAAGTCAAGCACTAAAACTCTCAATCTAACAACCCATGAACTGAAATAAATAAATTTTCTCATGTTCTTTCTTCTTGGATATCTGAAGGCTTTCTTGGATGGTGTGGTGGCCAGCTGTCATATGACTGGCATGGAGGCTGTCATATCCCCATTACAGGGTTCTGCAGACACCTCCACCCCTTGCTGTTTTTTGGTCCAGCAGCCTCTGCCCACCTTCCTCACCCATTTTATTTTACAGACACACAGCAACAGCCTGATCCTGCCAAATCAGAGGCGTGTGGGTAACTTTGTACATAAACACTCCCATCGAGATGGCACACACGCCCAGGCATCTGCAGGTAAGGCTCCACACTAGGAACTGCGGTGTTAGCAGGTTTGAGATTTGACTTTCATAATAACACCTCACACCCTCTCCACTGCGAGGAGTCATTGTTCATGGGGAAGGTTTTGGCATGTTCAGGAGTAAAAGGCAGTTTTCAGTAATATTCTCAAAAGCCCTTAGAACTTGAGAAAGTGCACGAGGGTGTGAGGAGTCATGGCAAAATGTCTCCATGGGAAAGAAGTCTTTGAATTGTCACTACACCATAGGTAGATATATTTTTCCCATGGAAAGATCTGTGCTGCAGCTTTCATTCCATATAGAAGCCAATTAACCGTGTTGAATACACCTACAAACATCTTTTATACATGTTTAAAAAAATTTTTTAAAGAGCCCCGGGGAAGAACTTTCATCATCCTTTAAAAACCTCCACCACCATTGCTCTGAACATTTTGTTTTAAAAACGAGTTTTATAGCTCAGGGATAGAAATAAACAAATAAAGCAAAATAATAGTCATCGTAAATCTACCCAAATCCTACTCCACATTCTACCGCTTCACTGGCACCGCATCAGGCTGACCGAGACCTGCAGTGCTCTGCCAGCTGTCTGAGCTGACAAACCACCACCCCCGGCTCCGCTCGGCCGCCTGCGGACGAACCTTTCACACAGGCTCATGCCACAAAGCCCCGCTCCAGCAAAGGGCAGCGGCGCACAGCCCTTCCCAGACCCTGCTCTGCAGAAACTCCCCGGACACACAGCCCCTACCCTGCCCCAGCTAAAGGGCACTTTTGTCTTTCTTTCAGCCCGGGCACCAGCAAACGTGGCTCCTCGCAAAGCAGATGGTGGGATGCCAGGGCGTAATGATGGCTGGGAGCCAGACGCCCCTGCCTCGGTCCGGACGGATGCAGCTCCAACCTGTACCTACCAGGCAGAGCAGCGTCACTGAGAAACAATTACACTTTTCTGTTCCGAAGGTGAGCAGGGGAGCCTGGCTCAGACTTGGGTTTCACTCCCACACCGTTATTAGAGTTCGCCCAGCCCAACTGCCAACACTCTGTGAGTGTATCCAAAAACCCTGCCCGGCACTGGGCCAAGCCCTGCCTGGCACAGCAGCGGCGTTGCCAACACCGGACTGCAGCCGCCCCGGGCAGCCCGGAGTGCCCTCGGCCGGCCAGAGGCACTGCGGGGGGAGCTCAGCGCAGGGGTGCCCAGGCAGCGGTGACAGGCGCCCTCCTGCCTGTCCCTGTCCCCCGCTCCGGGGCCCGGCCGGCCTTTCCCCCGCGGGGCCCGGAGGGGACAGAGCCCGGTGCCCGGGTTTGGCTCTTACCACTTTGGCGTCCTTGGCCTCTCGCCGGTGGCCCGGGGCCGGGGGGTCCGCACCGCCGCTGCCCCCTGCTCTGCCCTCACCGGGCGACAGGGAGTAGAAGGGGGGGCTGGGGCTGGGGGGCAGCCCCGAGTCCGGACTGTCCAGCAAGCCTTCCCGGCTCTTCTCCTTCAGGCTCTCGTCCATCCCTTGCAGCTGGAGGTGACCTACCATGTCTGGGGGACAGCGAGGGGGCCGCGGCGGGAGAAAATCCTCCAGCGCCGCCCGCCGCGGAGGGAGGGAAGGGGAAGGGAGCCCGGGGGGCCCGTCCTGAGTCCCGACCGCCGCTACCAGCCTGCCGGAGCCCGGTGCTGCGCGGGGCAGCGCCAGCATCAGCCAGACCGGGGTGTCCCGGCCGCCTCCCCTCCACCGGCCCTGGCCCTGCCCGCCCGGCCGCCCCCGCCCTCAGGCGTTCCCGGGGAAGGGAAGCGATGTCCGATCCCCCCGCCCAGCCCCGGGGGGACGCGGCCGAGAACGCGCGGCAGCGCCCGGGGCGGCCCCGCCGGCAGGGAGCGCTGGGCGCGGCGGGGGACGGGGACGGGACCGGGACGGGACAGGGATGTGCCGCGCTCGTCCGCAGCCTGCGCCGCCCGCCGCTTCCCGGCGGCTCATTTATCCGGAGAGGGTGGGAGGGAGCCGGGGAGCGCCCTCCCCTTCCCCCGGCCCCCCAGCTCTGTCCCGGCCGCGCGTTCTCGGGCGCTTCCCAGGCACGGAGCTCGTTGGGTACCGCCCGCCCGCCCTCTCCCTCCTGAGGGGACGGGGCAGGCCCGGCACAGGCCGGCGGGAGAGGGGTGTCCCCGCACACCTCCCCGTGGGCTGTGGCTGCCCTCTGCTCATTCCCTCACCGCTGTCTGAGTTTTCCCTCAGTTAGGTTCCATTTTCCCTTGCGAGATTTTTGTCCCTCTTCGGTCTCCGCCTGCTATAAGGCTGGGAAAGGGACCTCGCCACAAACAGCCCATCATCACAGGGGCACAGCTTATTTCCACCCATTCCTTCACTTGTGTCCCAAGTTATCCCGCACTCAGAGCTGATTTCCCCCTCAGTTCTGATTTTCATCATCCTTCTTTCACCCCCACATCCCCAAAATAAGTCTTTCCCCTCAGTGTCGTGGCTTGTGGGCATGAGGGTAGAGACCTTCCTCTCGAGAACCACAGTCCCTCTTCGCCTTGAGGTGGCAAAGGGCAGCTTCACCAAGGCCGCAGGTCACCATGGCAGTCTTGGCTACCAAGGTACACAAACCCGCCTCATCCCCTCATGGCAGCCCTCACGCCTCCTGCTCCCTCACGCCTCTTTCTTTGGCTCCACAGCTTCTGGTCCACAACCAAGGAGTCGGCCTCCCTATCCCAGCCATCGTGTGATCAAGGCCACCATAAACACCATGGCAGGGCATCCCAAATCACAGCACAGCCTTGAGCCAGGAGGAGCAGCATGTGCCAGAGGTACTGCCAGCACGGAGGGGAATGGAGAGTCTGTATTAACCCTCAGGGTTCAGAGAAGCAGCAGTGGTTAAACGGGTCAGGCTGGCTGAAGCCATTATGGTCACTTGTTGCACAATAACCGGTTGTAGCTAATGTTACCTTGTCCACAGCCCTGGTTGTGTTTTTCTCATCATATTTTCTCTCTACATAGAGTCTAGACTGTGAGAAACCTGGGACAAGCCCACTCATGGCTCAGCTCAGTGGAGTTTTATTCATGGCAAATAGGTTTCCATGGGAAGCTGTTGAAATCCAACTGGCCTTCTCTTGGTCCGAGTTATTGGCCCAGCACCCAGTGGAATGAGACTGTGTCTGTTTGTGCTATGAAATGGACAAACGTAATGCTTGTAGTGGCAACGAATGAAAATGTGAGGGATCTGATACTGTACCTAGTGACAGAGGCTTCACAGCCAAACCATGAAGATGGTGCAAAGTACTTGGGAGTTGGGTTGAACCTAAAAGTGCCCCCACTGCATCCTCCTGAGGGAGCAGATCCCACTGTAGGGTGGTAAAGCTGGATTTGTTTAGATGTGCTCTTGCTCAAGTCAAATGGAAAGCCTAAGGATGCCCAAATCCACCTTTGACTGAAATGAGGGGCCCTCCTCAGAGTGACTGAAGCCATTTGCATGCACTGAGCTGTGCAGAGGAATGTCACTGATTTGTAAATGTCAAACAGGCACCGAGCAGCCCACACACGAACCTCAGTGAATTCTTACCTCTGACCCGCTCGTCGGCTCCAGCAGCTGCACAGGCGGATTTAGAGCCCCTTACTGTAAGGGCTCTCATGTCTCACACAGGCTACGGCTGATCTGAAAATGTCAAAGGGGACTGAAGGTCAAAATTTCCATAAATTAGTCTCTGGCTTGCTACCTATCACGTAATAGGATTCTCTGGCCAGTTAACACTGTGAAGTCAGGCATTCAGCCCAGCAGTTCCCCTGCAGCCCAGTTCCCCTGCCCCTCTCCTGAACTGTCTCAAGACCATGTGTGCAAGGGGAAGGAGTGTCTTCAGAGCTGCTTTCCTGTTCGGAGAGAAAAGGAGCAGGACAAAGAGACACTGGGCAGGGGTGAGTGCACTGTCCTTTCGTCCTAGAAAGCCCTGTTTTAGCTTGGGGAGCAGTCCAGGGGAGACTGGTTTTCCTGTTTCTTGTTTTGAGAAAACTGCAATCCAATCTTTCCCAGACCTCAGTAATGTATGTTTCTAAAGGTAGATTTCAGTACAACATGTGTTCATCTCAGAAGTGGTTGTTATGCTTTAGGAGTTGCTGAGCTCCAGACACTACTGAGCATCCCCCAGCACTAGTAGAGATGTTGACTTCAATTATGAGTGGCAAAACCGCTGCTGGTTCTTTGTGCACACACCTAATTTTGACATTGTTATTATGGTTGTTGATATTCTGCAGTCTGTGTGTGTGCCATGGTGGTATTATTGTTGTTATGGTTATGATTAGTAATCTGTTTAAAGTTAGTAGTGGGTTGTTCACCCAGGTTGGAGCTCTCTTGTGTAAAGCATAGGGCAGGAGGTGGTAAGAAATGCTCTTGTCCTGATGGGTGTGATGGAAAAAACTCAGACCTTGGTCAGAGTCCCCCTGGAGTCACAGAATCTTGCTCTTGGCCAGTGAAAATCAGCCTGAGTGGAAACTGAGTGAAGGATTCAGTGTGCAGATACACATGTATAAATGGTGTGGTAGAATTAGGCCTGGTGAAACAGGATTTCAGTATTGCACAGTGCCCTATCAAAGGAGAAAAGGAGAAAAACAACAAATTTTTCAGCTGAGGCCACGTTGCTTTACTGAAACCCTCCTTAGTTCAGCACTTCTTAGTTTGCTGGAAGGAATCACTAGGGACTGGTACATTCCTGTGTCTTGGCCTGGGAAAAGGGAAACTGGGCCTTTGTGTGTATGGTGGGACAAGGAGGAAGGAAAAGTCTGGAGGGGAGTTTTCTGAAGCTGCTGAGTAGAGACAAACAGGTGCAAGCGTAGTGGTACAAGGGCAGCAGTGTGAAGGCACAGCCTGAGGGAGAGTGGCCTCTGCTACCAGCTCTATCTCCAAAGGAAAAACCCTGCCTAGCTGTGAATTTGAGTGTAAAACAACTGTAAATAAAGAGTAGGGAGTCAAGTAGCAGAAAACTAGGGAATATTCCAGCAGGACTGTGTCTGTTAAGATTCACTCTCAGGCAGTGCTGCAAACCCGACAACAACAGTTACAGGGCTTTTTGAAGCACGCATTTCTCAGAGCTTGTCCAACTTTTCTTTTTTCATTGATCTATTTGTTATAAAACACAAAATCCCAGGCCCAGTCCTGAAACAGGTGGGAGGTCATAAGAGAGGGACTGTGTGGGCAGTGGGGGCAGGAACCCAGACAGCCCTCCTGATGTGAGCAGCCCTGCTCCTGGATAAAAGCTGGTATTCTTCCTCAAATCCACTGGGATTCAAGCCTCTCCATGCTTTTCTGAGTCCTCTGCCTTCTGTTTTCCTAGCTACTCTCTTAGCTAGGTTTGAGTACTTTAGGAATCTGCCGTCCCACAGACATGGCAGAGAGTCAGCATCACGTGCTAAGTTTCCTTCCACTGCTGCCAGGCTTGAAAGACAAATACCATGAGGGAAGAAAGAGACAGGATACAAACACCTACATCGGGACTTTTTCTGAAGAAGCAGGCTGGGTGGCAAAACGGGAAGAATGCTAGGAATGTCCATTCTGGTTCACTGTCGAACCCAATCCTCGAGAACACCCACAGTGTAACTGTAGTCCCACTAAGAATTGCTCCGGCCACGGTTGCATGTAACTGTGCTCTCTGGTTCCCTCCAAAGAAGAGCAGCCTTCCCTCTCTGCCACGGGTTCCTGACACCAAAGCAGCAGCATCACTGAAGGGAATATGACCACAGAGCAGGACCCAGGTAGGTCAGACCCAGACCACCCTTGCCAGGCAAACTGCAAGTTGTTCACCTCAGCCCAAAATGATTCCAAGCACGAGGGCAGCAAACCACTGCTCACTGCACAGGTCCAGATGTGATACAAAGAGCAGGAAGCACGTCCATAGTGCTGGACCTGGAAACCACAGGCCAGTAATGATTAATTTTGCGGTGTGGCAGAGTTCAAATCAAAGGAACATTTCTGCCTGAAAAGCAGTGGCTATTTATCAAGAGATAAAATCACCTCCTGATAGGTCTACTCGTTTATTTTTAGGCAGCCCCTACATCAGAAATTTTTTCAACCTCGACTCCCAGGTCTTGGCTGTCTGCTTCAGTGAAGGCCACAGCCCCCTCAGGTGATGGCTGCACCTGCTCTGGCCCTGCTACCCTCACCAGACAAACAGCCCTCCTAGCAGTGACTTGGAACAAACTGTCTGGCAGGAAATGGGAATGAAAAGCACAAAAATCTCCTTCTGTGGGGTCAGGAGTGCCTGTTCTTGGCAATAAATCAAAGGAAGCAAATTTCCTTTGAATAGCCTGGACTTGAACAAAGACGGTCCATCTCCCAGACAAGGTAGTAGACTTTGTGACTGCGGGAAAGAAGGATGATCTTTGAAGAACATGCACAGGGTTGTATGGGAATGTTGTCTTTTCATATTTGACTGCAGTGTGTAGATTTGTGCCACAATCCAGACAAAAAACCGCGGCTGAACACTGTGTTACAGAACGAGCAAAGGCTCTGGAGCACAGAAAAATTATCAAGACTCCTGCCGACCCTTGCTTGCCTTTGAGTAGGGTGCCACATGTTGCGTATTCAATTGCCTGTGGTGTCCAGTCAGAATTCGCTGATATTCTTACATACCTGAATCAAAACACACCTCCCTGCCTTGCTGCCCCAGAGAAGGACCTGCCTGTTATCCTGTGAAATTTCCTCTGCTTGTCTGTCAGGGCTGCTGTGCTGTAATCTTGGAGGATAATCAACAGCGAAACCATTCATAAATCACAGCAAACAGAAAAGACGCCGATAGGGTCTTAAATTTCAAGCCTGTGAAGCCATCATTTCAACAATGACAGTCAAAGGGGAGATTAAGAATTCTTTTACATGGAAAAGTTTTTCTTGGAAGAGAAACCTTCTCTTTGGTTGCCTCTAACTGCAGTCATGTGGATTTGATTTTTACATGGCCCTTCTGGCCGCTTGCAGGGAATGCTCTGCAGCCCCAATGGGCCTGTTCTCGCACCAAACTGGCGTGTGGAGGGACAGCAGTGGGATTGGAATAAGGCATCAAAAATTAAGGACTAAGGCTTTGCCCAGTGCTAGCAGAGGCCAAATGGGCTGCCTGTTTGGGAAGCAGTGGCAAGATGTTCCAGACCCCTCTTGGCTCAAGTCCACCATGCCTCTGGGTCCAGCTGCAGAATGGGACTTAGACTGGTGCCTTGTTTCATGGTGGAAGTGAAGTATTTGGAGATTAACTGTACTTGCACCTCACAGTGTTTGAAGCTGTGAGGGTATTGTGAAGTCTGTTGCCAAAACCAGAATGCAGGGTTGGATTAACACCCCACCTGGAGGGCAGGTGATTTCTTTCTGATCCAAATGGAGTCTTGTCTTGCCCTGTTCATTTGGATCAAGTGCTGTGCTAGGAAGAATGGAGGGAGACTGCATAGTTCTTGCCTTCCCGGCAATGAGAGCCTGAAGAAGATGCAAGGGGAGCAGGGGAGGAAACACCAAGTGGAGGAATACAGTCTGTATGCATCTACTGTGCTTCCTTCAGGTAGTCTTCCATTTAGAGTGGGAACAAGGTGATATTCTGCTGGTTTGTTTACTCTCCCTGATTTCTAGACATACACTGTGCTTCCTACTTCTGCCTTTCTAGCCTGCTTGGTCTTGTGACAAGTCAGGAAAAATATCACACTGGGAAGGATGCTTCTGTCGTAAGCATGGTTAAAGAAGAAGAGCACACCGAAAGGTACTCTGAAGAATTATAAACTCTTTGAAAAAGCAAGTATTTCATAGCTTAAGATTTTCTGGATTTTTTTTTTTTAATGGAAGAAGCATGGATAACTGAGGATAACTCTCCTCAAGAAAAAAAAAAAAAAAAAACAGAAAAATTTTTTTTCATACTTTTCTTGTAAGCAATCATTTAAAACACAAGACCAGAACAGGGATGTAAAGCCTTATGAACAGCTTAGAGATGAAATTCTTGACTCAACAAATAGGTGTCATTATAAGAACTCTTACAGTTCATATTCTTGGCTAGCCTGTTGTGATAGTGTTGTGTCTGTTTGATTTATGACATATTATTCCCTCCTGTAATGTCTAACAGTCAACGGCACATTTCTTCTCCAGCTATCCACCCCATTTAGCACATTTATAAAGCTTGGAAGGACAGCTCTCAAATTGCCCATTGGGATGGGGCACGTTGAAAACGGCATGACGCAGTGACACGTGATGGACAGTGGGGGAGATGGTCTCTTAGCTCTATTTCCTCCTGCTCTAAATCAGGTATGACATGAAAGAAATTATTTGGCACCACATGGTGACCTGAGGATTGGAAGGCCGTCTTCTTCCAAGAGCAGTAGCTGTCAACCTGTCACTTGTGGAAGAAAACCAAGAAAAGCAATTCTAGTCGGCTTAAATTCACTGTAGAGGATCTGCGTTGCTGCTCAGAGTCCACAAATGGGGGAGGAAGAGTCAGAACTCACGGTCCTAACTTTTCAAGTTAAAAGTCTTTGGTTCTCATGTCTAAGCTAATACCCCACTGAAAACCAACCCGAGGATCTCTCCTAGTGAAAGAGTGGGAGCTGAGAACGGAGCCTTCCTGGAGGATATCAGTCCATAGATGCTGTAGCTCAGTAAATTCTTTGTTGGAGGTCATTTGCTGAAAAGTCTCCTACTTTTTTATTCTCATCAGCAGGCTCTTAGCAGATCCCTCACACACGTCTCTCCTCTGGGGCTGTGTAGGGGTGAGCCTGTATCACTGGGAATCCACTCAGCCTTTTCTGATTTCCGTGATCAGAGGCAGAGAGAGCCTGACCTCTGTGTGGTGCTCAGAGGGCCTGACCTGGGTACCTCTCATCAGTGCCTGCCTGTGCTGTATCCAGCTGTTCAACAGATGGGGCTGAGCCAAACCCCCCAGCACGGGATTCAGGCTTGGGCAGGCTGGGCAGTCAGAGCTCTCTGCATTCACTGAATTGCCATCAAGGTTTCAGCATTTTTGGATGGCCAAGTGTGGTCACCTGTCCCCTGACAGCTGGGCTGAGACTACTGGAGTCATCAGCTAAATTACCCTGAATTGATGACCTGCAGACTTAAAGTTCCCATTATGCACCCAGCTCCCATTTCCTTTTGTATTTCTCTCATAGAAAGTAACAGGAAAAGCTATTACTGGTTTTATGAAATGTAAGTTCATGCAGTGTTTCCTATAAGGCTTCAAGTGACTCCTTGTTAAAGCAGATAAGTTAATCTGTCTTTTGATTCAGGTCGCAGTACGTTTTCAGCTTTAAATCACCACAGTGCAGTAACTAATGGCATTTGCCGTAGAAATGATGTTGAACAAACAAGGAATCCAGGCAATTACTAGATGTATATTCCTGGTGAAAACAACCCACGTAAAGACAGTGTCAGGGAAAAGGATGATTGATCATCTGGATTTTGCTCCCTTGTGTTTTCTTGCCCAGTTTCTCCACAGTGTACTGTTAACTGTTGCACAATTATCGTAATGGAACCTGCCAGCGGACTTTCCGCATGAGGAACTCTGGCACTGTCAGGAGGGGCTCAGCAGGGCTTTTTATCCATGGAGGCTGAAACTGCACAGCCAGAGCAGTACAGTCCCTTCAGGCAGTCAATTTTCAAAAATACCAAGGTAAGAATTTTACCAGAGTTGAGGTTTTTGTCCACTTTCAATTCTTGATAGAATGCTGTGTGTTCCAGTCTTGTCTCAGAGCTCATTGAAGTCAATGCAAAGACTTTAGGTGACTTTAATTAGTAGTGGTCTGAACCCTAAAACTGATCAAAACTCCCACCAAACTGTAAATAGGGAGGTGTTCTGTTTGCATTGCAGATATAATATTTGGCTACAGGGCAGGGATGCTTGGAACTGTTTTATCTATCCTCTCCATGCATCTTTCAGATGCCTGGTAGTTTTATTGGATTGTTTGTAATTATAGTTTTGTTTATAAGGTTAAAAAAAAAACAAACGGGCAGTTTCAATCTCAATGTAAAACAGAAGCAACTGACAGCTCCTGAAGTCAATGAGTGAAATGTGACTTTTCTTACATTAGGTGTAGTTTTGTTCAGTTGTTGGCCACTGGTGTCAGAGAGTTTGTTCTCATGGTACGTCTGCTCCACCCACATGCCACAGCTCCATGGGAAAAGTTCTAATGCTGAACCTGCACTGTGGATTTTGCAGTGTGCAGGGCCAGCCCATGAAGCAATGGGAAGCAAAGAAAATCAATGTGCAGGAGAAAAAATGTGCGATACAGAGAGATTTTATTTCAAGCCTGTTCAAGGAAAAAAAAAAAAAATCAGGGACAAACCCAAAGCTTGGAGCTCAGAGTTTCTCACTGAACGGTATCATTCTGAACTGCCTTTGGAAAGGTGTGTCACTTGTTCTCTAGACTGCCACAACACCCTGGGATGCTGTAAAAATAGCTGGCAGTGCCTGACTGACAGGCAGGAGACGTGTGACCCTAAATTATGGTGTTTTCCTTTTCATGATGAAATGAATGCTGCCTTAGACAGAGGCTGGAATACATCTGTTTGCGGTGGGAGCACCATTTTAGGCCCGTTTCTTTTTGAAACTGGGGTTGGAATTGCCAGGGATCAGCAGAGCTATGGGCTCACAAAGAGGGCACTGTCTTTGAGGAATCTTTACATAAGCCCTGCACAACCAAGGCAACAGGAGTTTGCACAGCTGCTGCTGGAAGCAAACATGTACTTTTAGCTGACCTGGGCCGATGACTTTGGGCGTTAAATCTGACGCTTTCCAGATGTACAGACCTCTCCTGCCACAGTCCCCCAAACATTCCGTCCCCAGGTAAAAAGGAAAATAATAACAATAATAATAGCACTAGTAAAAAGGCACTATAAATACCACACTGTAGTGTATATTCCAGACCTGACGTTTCTAGGTCGCGTGGTCCAGTTCAAAGGTGAGTGGCATTATCTTCTCTAAGAGCTGCTTTGAACTACACCTAGTTCAGAGCTAATTAGTGCTGCATCTGTCTTGCATCTCATCTTTGGTTAAGCACCTGCTTCAGAAAAGGTGGCTAAACACCTGGACCTTTTGGGAATTGGCAAATGTCTGTCTGTGAGCATAAGACCCCAGGGAATAGCCCTAAATCTGTGCTGAGCCCGGAAGCATTCACAAGACAAAGGCATCTTGCCAGATAATCAGAAAATTAGGTTTTGGGCCTCATGGCAAAACAAAACAGTGCATATCAAGGGACAGATTTACCAGCAAGGATGGGACGGGATGCTTGAGAAATGTTGTCACTGGAAAAGTGACAGGGAACAGGCTGGCTGCTCCCCCACCCCGTGTCCTGACTCTGTGTGTGCTGCTGCAGGTTGAGAGTTGTGCTGTGGAAGTCACTGATGACTGCACAGCAGGCTCTGGGTTGACACTGTTCACTTGATTCTCAGAAGGAATTGGAACCTTGTCCTTGATCCAGACCCAGCATACATTGTTTTCCTCCCTAGACTGGTTATTTTTAACAGTAATTCCTGCCCTCGTGCATCCCTGAGGCCTTTGGATGTTCTTAGGGAGGGTGGTTAAAGGGCGTGGGGTGCTTGAAGTGGATCATTTATTTTATTCCATTTTATTTAGGTGTGGTATTTATAAAGGCTCTAAAACTGGCAGCGAGAGAAAGGCAAATATTCTTCTGAACTGGAGACTGCCCCAAAACAGACAGCTGCAGCCCAGCCTTTCCTTATTTTCCCTGCCAGTTCTCTCAAGCATGACCTGGTTTGAGGACCACCTTCAGTGAGATCAAAAGGTGATTTTCCCTGTGCTTGCTCCACATGCCACTTCACTTTCACACCACCTGTCAGCTGGGTGGCAAGTGAGACAGGAAAGAATTCTGGCCTCCCTTACTTGAACCATGAACAACTCCAGGAAAGACAGTGATGCAGTGAAGGTGAAATTAGATCTGAGAGAACCTAGAAAGCCCTAGAGATGTGTTCCTGCCATGGTGAGCTGAGGCATCCAGAGAAATGGTTACTCAAAACTCTCTCTCATCAGCTGGGGATTCTTTAATCTCTCCTCCCTGGTGCATTGCGTGTCATCCTGTGAAAGGATCCTGGAAATATGAAGGCACCCAGTTGCAGAGAGAGCATGGCTGTTTGGTGCTCATTTCTGCAGGAGTTTTCAGCTACAGAGCAGTAAGCTTCTCACATCTTCCTTCCTCACCTTTCTTGCTTTCTTGATAACAGCAGTGCAGCGAACGGGAGGTTTGCTCTCTTGAAACTTTTTGTTTTTCTCTCTGGCCACCAAGAAACACCAATGTTTCCAAATTTTTCATGGAATAAAATTTCAAAAGATCTTGCTTTGCAGAGGGAAATAAGTTTTGCTCCAACATTTTTTGATCAAAAGTTCTGGTATGCTCCACATTGATGTGTTTCACTTTAGTTTGTTCAATTAACCCTAAAAGTTTTGCTTTAACTCTGCTCAACACTGAATATCAGCCTTGAATTGTATTTCTCTCTAGCAGCTCTCATGCAACAACTTAACACCTATATTTTTCAGGGAACAATGTGTAGCTACTGTCATGTCTCAGAGACCTTAAGAGTCTTTGCACCATGGCAGATGGAGTCCTCGAGGAAACAGCCTGCAGGAAAGATGAGACATCTAAACCACAGCCCAGTGAGATTGTGTACTTATAGGAAAATGAGGTTTTAATGGTTTATTGAACACATTCAACCCAAAACATAGTTTCTGATTTTGTTCCAACTGGCCCTGAAGAAAATATTTCTTCTTAACTTTACTTAATTGAAAAAAAAAAAAAGGTATTTTTCTTTCTCTATTGTGAAAGGAAAGAAGGTTCAAAATCAGGATGTTTTTCTCCCTAAAAATTTCAATTTTGTGAAAACTGCCTCTTTACTGGGCAGCCTTCCCAAAGGGAGTCCCCAGCCAGCCCCAGTGCTAATATCAGTGCACAGTGTTTGGAGCTGATCCAAAGGTCATTCACACCATTAGACATTTTTATCGTGGACTTGAATAAACTTTGGGCCAGGCTCTTTTGGCAAGAGCGCGTACAGTCTGGAAACCTAAAAATAAATCCTGATTTGGAGCCATCCACTGCTTTTTAGTCACCATGATGGTACATTGGTATGGAGTTGTCAGAGAGGTGATGAGGTGATTTGGTCTCCTCTCTGGCCAGAGAATCTTGAGCTGTTTGTTGAAAAAAAACAAGGGAGAAGATGATGTTCCACAAGGTCAATGTTAAGACCTCTTGATGAAAAATTTTCCTGTGAAGTATCAACCCTGGAAGGTTGAGATGGAAGGTGTTGTCTCAAGGGATGATCTGGTTTTCTCTTCAGGAAGATTTTCAGCAGTAATAGCTCCTGGAATATGTAAGACTGTCATCCTCAGTCCTAGGAAACAGAGAGGACCCTCCATGATGCAGTTTGTCTGCAGCAGTAGTTTTGGGGGCCAGCAAAAGGGGCTGTGCCAGAAGGGAAGAAAAACTGGTCAAAGCACAGAATTTACACTTTTCCGTGATCTGAGACTTCAGAGGAAACCAGAGTGAGAAAAAACCCTTGGTAACAATGAATCTCTGTCCTGCCATTCACCATTGCTGTGCACCACGAAGGGATAGCTCTGAAATTCTGACAGGGAATCTCATGCTGTAATTACCATGTCTAAACCCTTTCACCTGGAGTTCACTCCAGCTCTCTGCAATGACCTGAGTCACATCTGTGTGTGGAAAAAGCAAAGTGTTTCCAGCATCTCAATTTTATTTCTACTGGCACAAGTGCTTCCTTGTGTCTGGTACTGCTTGCTGGCTGATGAGCCCTTGGCTGAACACAAGTAACTGGTCACTTGCTGAGGTTGTGTAAGTGGCCACATGAGGGAGAGAGGTGGAGAAAGTTAGAGGCCCTTAGTCAGGTGGCAGGCAGTGGGCTGGCTTGTGCCTACAGACTGTGGTGGATGTCAGTTCTAATTCCCACAGTGCTAGTGACAGCATCCTGCTGGAACGATGCTGGTGGCTGTGGGCAAGCCACCAGGAAGTCCATCCAAAGGGCTCCATCTTCAATTAGTTGATCTATTTCCTTCCTTTGTATCTTTTTCTATCCATCTGGGTATCAGATACTTTGTTTTCTGTTCACAACAGGAAGGGGTTTGCCCTCTCCATGAGGTTTATAGCCACCACTCTTTTCTGTGGGTCCTTCATAACTGGTTGTTGTGATTCTCCTGATTCCCAAGACAGCTCTCTCAGCTGCAGCAGTCCCTGTTTAAGGGTGTTAAGTTGTGGCAGTAATAATGCTGGCCCTGGTGAGAATACAAATGTGTAGTTTGTTGATCCTGGCCTGCAGAGCAGTACTACTGCCTGGCAACTACACCACAAGAGCTGGCAGGCAGACTGACTTCCAGCTCACTGCTCTGAAAGGGGAAAGGGCGTTTGCAAATTTCTTCTTTCCCTCCGTCTCCTCCAAGTCAGAGCCTGCCAGGAAGCTTTGGAGAGAAGCTCTGGTGTTCATCTGTGCCTCCCAAGCTGAGTATGATGGCCAGGCTCTTTCTCCAGGACTTGGATACCCAGCAAAATTTAGTGGGTCTCAGCAGTGGGTGGGGGTCACTGGAGGTTGAATGTGGGCAGCATGTGGGGCAGTGAAGAACTGGGGTCCTGATAGAGCATTTTTTTGGGGGACTCCTGCAAGAAGTGGGGGTCACTTCTAATCATCCACAACAGGCTAATTCTAGAAGCAGGAGCGGGGTTCCACATGCTCGTGGATCACACATTGCAGGGAGCATCACACGCTGGTTCCTCATCACTGAAGAACTGAAGCACACACCAAAAACGCTTGGCTGAATCAGGATGTGCTTAGATGTCCTGTGACTTACTGTGAATTACCCCTGCTGGAGGACATCAGGGCCACATTCTGGACTGGCAGCATGTCACACCTGCACTCTGCGTTGCCCAGGGATGTGAAGTAATTCGATACCTCAAGAGGGAAGGATGTATATTTCTGTGCCGTGCCACTGATATTTTCTGAATCTACAGCGTTCAATCCAGGTCCTCTGGGACACCCAGGACCACCTTACATTCAGTTATTCTAAGGTTGTGTTTTGTATCTGGTTTAATGGGACTGTCCTGTCTGACAGGGAGAGGTAGAAATTGTGGAGAAATGGAGCTTATGAGCCGTGTCTGTCACTGGCACTTTGCCACCACCCCCTTTACAAGGAAACCTCCAAACTCTTTTTAGGAGCAGCATATTGTCCTAAGCACAATCTTGTGTTCACTGCATAGAGCACTTGTGCGTGCGTGTGTGTGTGTGTGTGTGTGTGTGTGTGTGTGTATTTTAGGGGCCAGCTTTTCATTGAAGCCTGGTCCCATTTCAGTCTCACTTCCTGAATGTTCAGTGTTCAGAGGCCCGAGCTAAATATGAGTGAAAATGTGCCAGGGGGCTTTGCTGGGGTTGCTCACCAGCAGAACAACGATGCCAGCAAATTAGGGAGAAAAAAAGCACCACCTGATTTGTTCTTGCTCAAGGGCAACACTCATTTATGCATCCTGTTTGCTCCACATAACATGGGTACACATATGTTACCGTGTCCAACCAGCTACAAAAATGCTGTGGATCCTTGGGGGGCCCTTGGGAGGCTGGCATTATCTTTTTTTCAGGATGTCAGTGAAATATTTACATCCATGGGGCACAGTGTGAATTAGACATTGCTCCATAGCGGAGCTTTCTGATTTAGTTTAGGATGGGGCAAATGCAGAGCACAGAACTGCCCTCATGCAAATGTTCCTGTGTTTCTTTGAAATGTTTATATTATCTGCAGGGCTCCCTCCATAAAGGAGCAAAGGCCCAATCCAATGGAGTTAAAGTGACACTGCTTCCTATCTGCCCTGGGATCATTTTTTAAGTGCACTCTTGTGGTCTATGAATTTTATGTAGTTTTTTCTATAATTTACCTTTTACAGCAGTATCATCTCCAGCCTTGACAGTTTGCAGTATCAAATTTACCTGTCAGTATCAAATTTACCTGTCAGCCTTTGCCAAGATGATAAAAAAGCCTCCACACCTTACAGTGGCACCATGAGCTTGGTTTGGAACTGGGGTGGGATGGGATGTCAGTTTGCACAAAATACGCCCAGGAACACTTCACCTGCCCTCAGGGAACAGCCGCCTCAGGGTGAAAGGCAGCAGCTGTTCCACGCTTCACATAAATGGTGATAGAAGAATATATGGCTGAAACTTCAGAGGGGGAATCTATGATGGCATAAGTTAATTGCCCTGTTTGAAAATGGTCTAAAGGGAAAGGTTAATGCCCAGGGATTGTGCAGGCACAACCTTGATTTTCCATCTGCTTTGATGTCTCAATTAGTAGAACTCAGGGCAAGGGCAAGGGGGAGCAACTCCTTGGATGTTTCCAGCTTTTTTGGGGGGGAAGAAAAAAAAGGTTTATTTATTAGAATAGACAGGTCACAATTTAACTGAGAGATTGTTAAAGGAATTCAGAGCCTGTGGGATTTATGACAAGGTGATGAAAGAAGAACTCTGATAGTTACTCAATAAGCTTCTTTTTCCAAGAACATAAAGTTTTAAAAAAAATAAATTTAAAAATGAGGATTTTTTTGTTTTATGAATGGGTTCTTGTGGTGTGCAGGCTGCTAACACTATCAACATTGTTTCTGGGGAACTCCAGGCATCTAATCAATCTTCATTCTGTAAGAAAACGTTCCAAATTATACGAAAACCACATGGCTTCTCCTGTTTGTAGGGAAAAACCTGACCTGACCCCATCTGTGCTCCAGAATGGCTGAGTTCCCACCTTAGGACTAATTCCAGCAGGAGCTGTGATCCATTTTCATTGTCCTAGCACACAGAAGAAGGCACTTTGTGTAAAGATGCAGCTCTCCTTAGGATCCCAATGAAGGAGTTGATCCAAGGAACACATGGAGGGAAAGATGGGACGGGGATCATTACCATGGACATCCAGGCCGTTCGTGTCTTTCAAATTACCTGCCTGAGCTTGTTTCCCCCGCAGGCCCCCTGCTGCCAGATCGTTCCCACAGGTTCCATTCCTGTGTCAGATGCTGGCCTGCTGTCTGCTCCTGCTCCAGCACTGCCCAGTGGGAGGCCAGCCCTTGCTGGCTGCTTCCACAGGGCATGTTACAATCCCGCTTTAAACTGCACAGGGATTGGGTGCAGCCACCTTCAGACAGCATCTCTTCCAACATTCTGAGGGCAGTTGCTTCCATTTGACCTTTCTACACACACACATCGTGCCACAGGCATGGTGGGTGTAAAATAAATGTTTGTTATGTGTGTATCTATAAAAACGCAAGTTCACAAAGCAAAATGCTTTTTTTTTTTTCTTTGAAGAAAAGGGACAAGTCATCTCTGACAAGTGACTGAACTGTGAATAGCTATGGGGATCAAAAGAAAGAAGCTGCTGACCAGACAAATGTGTTGGCTCTTTGGATATAGGCTGCAGTGACAGGGCTTGCTTCCAGTTTCCAAACACCGGCAAACATAAGAGACAATTTGTGATTCTACATCTTGGCTTATAAGAACAGGGAGCAATGTGTAAATAAAATTAAAGGCAACATGATGTAGCAGAGTACTAGACTGGGATCCCTCAGGTGGCTGGACTAGCTGGGTCACGGGAGCCTCTCTGTGCTTTATTTTTCCAGAGGACATCCTGTTCTTTTGCAGCAGACTTTGGCAGAGGGCAGGATTAATTAATATAAGAAAATAATCCTTCACATAAGAAAATCTTTTTCATACATCCTTACATGAAGAAACCTCTCTTCAGGTGCTTATAGCACAAAATGCCATCGCAAGAACTGATCTCTCCTTGTGTGTATTCCTTTTTGTACTGCTGCTGTCCCTGCCCTGCTTAGCCATACCTGAGGTGGTCAGTGGTGCCCTGAGGGCATCAATGGTCCCTCATGGCCCTGAGGAGCCTCACTGGGGCCTCCACCCACACTCTCTACCTACAAGGTGGTCCCTGGAATCCAGTTCAGCTCAGACCTGAGGTTCTCCTCTCTCTCCGAGCTGTGCTGTGGGACTGTCTGCTCATGGACTTTGTTGGTGTGGTCCCTGAATCTTTCACTGTTCTTGTCTTGACCTTGGATGTTCCTTGAACTTCCTTGGTGATGACTGGACTGTGTCTGACCCTGCCCTGAATTCCCAGCCTGTGCTGTGGATGCAGCTGAAGTTGGCTGCCACCTCCACTGCTCTGCTGTCTCCTCTCGGGGATGCTGGGGCTGGTTGGCACAGGCCTGGCACTGCTGGCCTTGTCACTCTGCCTGGTGTTTGGCTCCCTCTCCTGAAAGGTGCAGCAGGCTTTTGGCATTCCCTGACAAACCCTCATGCACAAGATGCCCAGTTAGCAAAGGAACTGTTGTGAATAATTGTAGCTTTTCAGGTCACAGCACTCTCAGGCTTTACTGGCATTCCTGGCCAGATCTGCTTCGGGCTCTGCCTGTTTCAAGACCGGCTCTTTCTTCCCTCTATCTATGGGGAGCAGCAAATGTCTGGAGAAGTCTGGCAGAGCTAATGCTTCATGGATTAGTGACACATGACTGAGTTCATTAGGCTGCAGCAGCTGACTCAGGTTACCTGCCCTCTGCAGCCCATCCAGAGGCCAGAAGGCTGAGGACCTTTCCTTTAGCATTGAAAAAAAATAAATCAAATTAAATCATGCAAGTGGCTACAGCTGTGTGGCTTCTTGTGTGCACATCTAAGTCACATCTGGTTTGTTAGACAAGGTATCCATAATATCACCCTCCTGCCTCAGCCTAGCAGTGCCAAATGCCCCAGCACTCTGCTTCCCTGGAACTGGCAGCACAGATGTCCCCCACCCGTGCCTTGGCTCTGCGTGGCCTCACGTGCACACAGGGTTAGCTAGTGAGTAGCTCCAGGGTCTGGTGCAAGGCTCTTTATTCCCACAAAAAAAAAAAAAAAGGGGGAGAAAGAAAACAAGTCCTCTGAGGTGAACCTGCCTGTACAAATGTTTTCCTACTTGAATGTTTTCTGAAATATAAAACACTTGCCATCTGGGCAAATACACCTCAAGGAGAAAGAGGTAGTGTCTGGGGCAGGTAAGCCTGCCTGGACCTTCTCAAACATATTTGGAAAAACACAGTCAACTGGAAAATCCTAAATATCGGTGCTTCAGCACTGCTGCACTGGTCTTTGTTGCCCAGGAAGCTTTGGTAACTAGCATTCGTATGACCAAACCAAAATATTTAATGGTATGTCCAGGCACAAACATCTCTCAATGGACCTGTCTGTCTTATCAGTGGCAGAAACAACTGCCAAGGCCATTATCTGAATGCTGTGCTGAAAGCCACGTGGTCTAGGTGAGGGACGGAGAAATACTTTACTATATGCTGACATCTCTCTGGCCTTGGACCAGATTGACTCTTCTCTTGACAAACAGCTTATATTTTTTTTTCTGGAGTGCCAGAATCCAGTGCCATTAAAGACCCTGGCATTCAATGTGCTGCACAGCAACCCTCAAAATGTACCAAGCAAAGGTGGGTCAGGGAGGTGGTGAAGGCATTGTGGTTTAGGTGGCTGCTAAAGCAATGGCACATGTCCCTCATGACTGTTCCTTAGCCATGTGAGGAAGTGGTTTGTCCTAGGTCAAAACTGGGGCACGGTGAGGCCTAGATTGCCTGGCTGCTGCTTTTTTACTTCCCACCCTGCAGGTTATGAAAAAACATATTTTATTTATCCAGGAGACCAAGGCTGCTCTGACAGCCAAACTGGTTCCCTGAATGAGGGGGAAAAAAAGTCATATTTTTGAACCCTTTCTGTGGAACACACATGCACTTGCTCTCTCCTTCTTAAATATCATCAAGGAAAACTGAGAAAATTCAGCAAGAAGTGTGTTTTGAGCTTTCCTTGTCTGCCTTCGGTGTGTTTTTGTTTCTTTCCAAAACAGTTAGATTTCCAGACAAAAAGAATTGGGACTTTGCTTTGAGTTTCTTGGCTCTTCTCAGTTCATGTTTCCCTGGCCATTCCTTTATTCAAACAGAGGCTTTTGTACATAGTATATGAAGTTGAACCGATGGCAAATATTATTACAGTCTCATGTTCTGAACTGACACCAACCAAGCCTCCCTCTGCACTGCTCCAGCAGGATTTCATGTCAAGTTGTTCCCCTGCTCCAAAGGTCTGACTGTGCCCGTCTTCAGCACAATCACCTCAGTCCTTTGACTCTGCAGGGCAGGACTGTGAGCAGTGCTATTGGGAGAACACTCCCTGCCTGACTCAGACTGGGTTGCAGAGCTGAAATCCAGGTGCTTTGTCTGGTGAAGGCGAGTGCTGAGACTTTCAGTGGCCTTCAGAGTCAGCAGAGGGAAAGCAGCAGTTTGATCTGGACCCTGACTGTGGACAGGGAGTAGTACAGAGTTCAGAAATTAAATAAGTTTGAAGGAAAGGCACTCCTCCAGGGACACCGTAGAAAAAAAATAACTGGAGGATAACATCCAAGACCAGCCTTGAAGCTGCTAATAGTCTCTCCATGATCTCTCCCTACTTTCATCTGACTCTTTTACCATTTTGCCTTTACTTGATGCCTTCCTCTTTCAGCTGCTCCACTAATTACTTCCTTGCTTAACTTTGAAGCCCTCCATGGCTGTTACTTATTTTCCTTTTCAGCTGGTTGACTGTTTTCATCCTTTGCTCTCTTTAGCAGCAGCAAAAAGATGGCAAGCAGAAGAGGTGTGGGTAGAAGAGACAAAGCTAGTAAGGAAAAAAGTCCTGTCCCTTTGAGGAGGCATCCTGAGGAGATTCTGGATCTAGTCAAATATTCCTGCAGTAGTAACAGTTGTGCAGCTGAGGAAACTGTGGCCTGAGACATGCTGTCGCTGTGATGGAGTACTTTGTTGTGAGAAACTTTTGGTGAGTGCTTTGGGGTCATGTTTTTCCCACTTAAGCCTTTGGAACTGAGATTTAACAGAAGTTACAGGTACTAGTAAAGCCCTAAAAACCCCTGAAGTGCTAGATTTGATACTGGGAGAGGGAAGTGTGTGTGGCTGCCCCTGGGCTTTAGGGAAAGGGCATGAAGGAAAAGAGCATTATGACCCAATTGTTGCAATATCCATCCAACTGCTCACCCTGCCCTGGTCTTTTCTGTCCCTGTCAATGCTCTTGTTGTCCCAAATCTTCCCCTGCTTTGGAGTTTACAGTTCAAATGCAGCCTTCCCTTGTCCTTCTGATGGAAGCCTGCATGCAGAGGTACCTGGGTGTGGTTCTGGCTCTCCCTGAGAGCTGGTCCTTCTTGGTGTGACTGCTGTGTCCTGGGAGCTGTTTTGGCAGGGCTTTTTTCATCTTGTGCACTTTGGAAAGTTTCCAGACTGTCTTTTTCTGCCCCCTTGCAGACTCACAGCTAGTATGCACATTGCTTTAATTTGTTCTTCAAATGAAACCCAATTATACCTGTAGGTGCCTGGCTGTTAAATCAGTAATTTACTTCATGGTAGCTTAGTGTGTTTTTTAAATGCCTGGTTTGCTGTGGGGTGTCTGTTCACTGCAAGGCTGTGCAAACCTGTAAAACAGCACTGGAAAGAATTTCTTAAGGGGAATAAAAGAGGCTCAAGGTGAACCATGCTTCTTCTGTTTATCCACAGGGCCATAAAAGAACTAAAGTGTTGGTGCTGCTTTACAAGCTTTTCAAATTTGTGGACTCTCTCCTCGTTGGTTTATGTATTTGTTAAGGATTTTGAGAGGGAGAGGGACACTGCCTTTTCCTTGCATTCTCTGCGTGGTACCAGTTTGGATTGTATGAGGTGGGATGAGCTTCAAGTGTCAAAGCGTCTCTATTCTCAAAACATCTCTTCCAGCCTCTCTACTGACATTGCATTTTCCCATGTCCTGTGCCTCATCTTGCACCTGATTTGGTCTGACTCTGCCCACTAAGTTCCCTGGTAGAGTCTGGATATATAAATCCCAGGAATTTTCCTGAATGACCCAAAAAACCCCCCCAAAAAACAGAAGCCAGTGATTCAGGTCATACATGTTGGCTGCTGACCCATGAGGTAGCTAGAAGGGGTGATATTCAGATTTTTGGCTCTCCTTTACCCGAGTTTGTTGTCATCTCTCTGCTCCTCCAGAGCTGAAGGCAGCAAAGATGGACACTCCAGATGGAGGCCTGCTTTGCCAGGGCTGTTGAGACTTGCTGAACAGATTGGATGTGTGTGTTCATCCCGGGATAAACAGAGCAGCGTCACTGAAACCGGCGAGGCGGGGCCGGTTAGTGCACTGGGAGAGAAACTGAGATGGGGAAAGACTGAGAGCAGTGGGCCAGGGAAGGAGGGGTTTGGGCTGGGAGGAGGCTGCCAGGCTGCATTTCATCCTGCTCCGTGGCAGTGGTGCTGCAGAGTCATCTGCAGAGAGTAGACACACTGGGAGGAACCGGAGCAGCAGCTGCTGGCAGCCGCAACACCAGTTGTGCTGAAGTGGGGGAAGCAGCCCTGCACAGCCCGAGGACTGCATGAGCAGTAGTAGGTTTATGCTGCAGCAGCCAAAACTTTAGTTTAAATAAACCAAATCTGTCTAACCTCAAAGCTGCAGGCATTCATCAGCCTTCACAGAGGCAGTGTGTCCTGGGGCCAAGTGGGACGTTTGCCTGAGAATTTATCCTGCAAGGAGCCTTTAGTTCCCAACTGGGTTAAAATTCTAGGCAGTCTTCTGCACAAAGCTTCACTGATCTGCTTCTGAGGATGCTTGAAACGGGGCCAAGGATCTCTGTGGAACAATTCTACATACCCAGCAGCACCAGTCTGTGATGGCTAAATTGCAGTCCTTTCCAACCCATGTGCTTTTACTTGGTCCTCAGATTCCTGGTCCCTAAAAGTAAACTCTTTCCTTCTCTCAGCTCTGTTTTAACATACGTGTTTTTAAAGCAGAAAAGCAAAGTATTTCAAAGCTTTCTCTGTGTTAGGACTGTGTTTCTGGTGATGTGGCTTAGGCTGGATTGCTGTATTCAGTAAGTGGTACAAATGGTATTTGCCTCATTGACAATATTCCTCTCTGCTGCCTACTCCCTTACCAAGTAACCAGCTACATGTAGGTTTAATAGGAGGCTCAAACAATATCATGGACTGACTTTGCTCAGATGGGTGCTTGGAAATGAGATGAGAATCAAAAGACACTGCTGCCCTGCTGGGAACAGCACAGGGTCACTTCTCTTGATAGTGTGGTGTGCTTTAGGTCTTTCTAAGAAACTAACAAGGCTACACTTTCAGCTCTGAAATCTTGGTAGCCCCAGGCTTTTGGGAAGTTCTGTTTCATTTAGATTCTGGCATTTACTTTTGTTTGCTTGGACTATAAAGACCTTTTTATTCTGATCCTCAAGAAACTGTTTACCATCCAGCACATGTGGTCTGCATCTCTCACACTAAAATCTTTTGAGGACTTGGCAACCTTTTCTAGTTCTCTGATCAATGCTGGCTAAGGAACAATGGTAAAAGCCCATGGAAGTCTGTTGCCCAAAATGTGCTGCCCCTGTTCTGATTAGCTGCCTCAAGTGAGGTGGAGGTTGCTGGCTTGATTGTTTTTTTCAGGAGTGCTGGTGCCAGTCTGGAGTCACTAGGCAGATCTGACAGCAGGTGTGTCAGCGTAAAACCAGAGGGCAGCTTTGCTACCCACTTCTGCATCTTCACAGAAAGTTAAGACCAGTTTTTGCTTTCTACCCTGATTTACAGCTTAGTGCTTCTATGTACTGTTGACACTTTCCTTTAGTCAGTTCCAGTTCCATGGACAGCTCTTAGCTAAGGATGCATAAAGCTGTCACCAGGCCTGTGTTCTCCCTGGACGTACTCTGCATTGGGCCTAAGTGGAATCTCCTATGCATGAAAAACAACGTTTATGCCTTGCAATGGCTTTTCTGTGAGCTCTCATTACTCAGAGTATCCAAGAAACAAGTCTTGGCTTCAAGATCCCCTGTGCACAGTTGAGGGGAAGGGTGTTAACCCAGTGGGAGAAAACATTGCCTTCCTGCAGCACTTCTCATTTAGCAGCTTGGAAACTCGCCAAAGAAGCAACTTCCCATTGCTAAATATTGCACTGTAAGTGTCCAGGAGAGGTGTTTGCAAAGCCAGGGGAAATGGGCCATGCTGGTTTTTGAGGAGGAGGAAGATGAGGGGAGTAAAAGCAACAGCAGATTTACAGTGGCTGCTGAGAATGTCACAGCAACAAAGTCCTAAAGGGAACATTTTGCCTGTGCCCTGGATCAGCCTGTGCTCCTACTGAAGCTGTTGCTGGCCGAACATGAGATGCAGTGAAGCCTCTGAGCTGACGTGTTCCACTGAGGTGTGATACTGTAGAGTTAAATCCATGTACACAAGGAGAAGTCAAATAATATTTTTTTAGCGACTAAATCGCAATAGCTGCATCAGCACAGCTACCCAAGGCTTCTCTACTGTTTTTTTACAAATCTACCAGCAGCATCCTAGGCGTTAATTTTAGAGGATAATCTCCATATCTGCATATGTGGGTTAGAGCTCGCTGCTGATCTGAACCTGCCTTTGTCTAAAGCTTTCAACATGACTGAAGCTCTGCCTTTATGGGCTGCTCCTCTCCGTGAAAGAGCTAAACCAGCCATAGAAATCCAGTTCCCTCCACCCTGAACTGGGGGAATATGTGGGTCAGGCGCAGAACCTGCCACCTCCTCCTGTGAAAGGTGATGTTAAGTTGTTGGGATCCCCAGCTTGGGGTGGAGGAAGGAAGATTTGGGTCCATCAGTGGCTAATTTAAAGAGTTGCCCTTCCACGTTCCTTCTCATATGCAGAGGATTGCCCACCACAGGACTGGTGTGGCAATGAAGGACTGAAACCAGACCCTCAGAAGATCATGGTTCTGGAGCAGCTCCTGTGGAGAAGGTCCCAGGAGCCCTCTCATGCCCTGACCACGCTGAGCAGGGAGCTCTGGAAATGCAGAACATAAATCCGTCCCCAGTCAGGTGGCTTCCAATTGCAGGAGCCCTGCACCGAAGCACGGTCATAAAAATAATTAAATTATGTTTAATTTCACTGATGGGTTTGTGTGGCTTGTAGTGGCCCCAGCTTAGCAAGGCACCTGCCTAAAATTAAGCCCACTACTAGCTCTATGCCTGGCTTTGCTTTACTGGAGTACAAAGAAGTCTGGTTCTCTTCCTATCAGTTCATTCTAGCAGCAAAGTGAAATAACTGTCCACTGTGCTGGCCTGCTCGTACCTCTTGGACTCTGTGCTTAAAGAAAAAAAACAAAATAGAAACTAGAGGGTGCAAGTCATGGAATGGGGGGAAGTCCGTCACTTCCTCAGGAAACACCTATAACAACAGTGCTTGGAAAAAATATTCAAGAAAACCTCTCCTGTTTTGATTAAAAAAAAAAAAGTCTCTGCTCTAACTCCACAGCATTCTCCTTTTATTTATTTTCCTAGAGACATGGTCCAGTTTTTATATTTTGCTGAGTTAAATGAGCAATAAGTAGTAATCAGATGTTGACATAAAGTTATGTGTACACCTGCTGACTGACTCATAAAGAACAAGAATGCTTTTAGTTAAGAAATGGCAAGAAAACTAAAATACAGCAATTAACTTCACTAATAAGAAACTCAGGCAGTTAAATTATATACATTTCTTAAATCACACAAGACTTCTGAATGACCTTTTTAGTTTGATGCTGCCTGATGAAAGCAATTCTGGTTTCAGTTCTGATTCAAAAAATCTGGAATTCTTCAAGGTTTTCCAGCCAAACGGTGTATTTAAAGCTTTCAGGTGAAAGGGAAAGGGAGTGATGGTGCCCATCACTGTAAATTCTTATCTCACCAACTCTGAGTGCCAGTTGGGCATCTGACTCTTTGTTTATTAATGCCTTGCTGAATTCTTAGAAGGTGCAAAAATACCACTCAGTGCCCCAGTCAGGAACACAAAAGGTCCAGGAATAGTGAGCTGTAGAGATGTGTGTGCACCTGTGTCTGCACTGGCACTCGAGGTGTTGAACTGAGGGTCTGCAGTGCAAAAATGTGGCAGCTGCTGCCATTCCAAACACCAGCAGAATTGCTGGCTGAGAGCTGGGGTAGGTCTAGGTCTGAGCCCACTGGGACCCGTGGGGATTTCTTGCAGTTTCTGTGGGTCTGAGGCATCAAGAAACAGCAGCACTGAGCTCCACTTATAACTGACCTAGCCAATCCAGGTATGTGCTCTATTTTCATACTAACTGTGATCTTTGAGTGCTCTCAGAAGACCTTTTTATTTATTTAAATACAGTCTTCCTGCTTTTAGTGGAGTCTGACTTATTATAATCAGTTCTCTCAAGCAGATGACTTTGCACAGGTGCTGGGCATTGTGAAGCTTTAGGCCTCTTTGCAACAAGCCCACAGTGAGTGCAGAGCTGTGACATCTCTGTGAGCAGCATGTCAGTCTTTAATGGTTTTTCAGTAAAAAAAAAATAAGTCCCAGCAAAGGGTGAATTTGATCCTTTCACCATGTGGTGGAGGGAAATCAGAGAGGTGGTCTTGAATTTCAAGCATGAGACTTGAGTGCCTTTGAACTAACTTCTGGGCCAAGAACAGTTTCTCAGAAACCGGATATGTGATGTGAATTTCACAGCCTATAACTGCTTCCTAGTTAAGACAGACACTGATAAGCTGTACTCAAGAGGTGTGCAAGAACTCCAAGGGTGTTCGTGGTAATGTCTCAGTGATCCCTTGCCTGGCTCACTTACAGGCTGAATTAGTGCTTGGGGAGCCTGGGAATTCACGGCTCTTGGTTAATATGTATTAATCCAGAAAAACCACATGAGAGTTTTGGTCACAAGGGTAACGCCGAATGTCACAACGCAGAATTAGACCCTTGACGTGCCAAATATCTTCCTGGTGGTGGATGATGGTGTGATTTGGGGGGCTCTGTGTGTATGAAAAGCTGCAAGACTGGAACTGAAGGGCAGCCACTCAGTGAAGGACCGGGGTTTGGTCTGCTGTCACACTGACAGTGCTCCCAAGGAGGACCCAGGACCAGGGCAGACCAGAGCAGTCTGGGCACGTAGCTGGAGCTTGCACTCAGACAGCTTTTCTGAGCTGAGCAAGTCTGGTCTCTCAAAAGGTTTGTTTGACCAGCCTGCATTCCTGCTGCTCCTCTCTCCACCAGGCAGTTTAATGGGGCTGCTGGGACAGAGCTTTGCTTGTTCAAATTTCAAAGAGCATTGCAAGGAATGCAAGGAAGTTGTTGGACATGTTAATCAAAGAAAACTCATATTCAGGAGTTTGATTTATACCTGTGCACTACACACGGATCATGTGGGCTGCTAGATTGACGCTCAGGCTACAGGTTGTAAAACTTCTCACATGGATTCTGCCCTCTGCTCCTTCCAGCCACTTCAGACTGGAAGCAGCTCGTATCTGTGTCCCAGATGCCTCATGAAAGAGGGTCACACTCTGATTGTTGAGAGGCAGTTGTGCCCTCAGAGCTGCTCTGTACCTTCCTGTGCTTTCTCCTCTTCTCCAGCTCAGGTGTGTTCACTTGAAAAGGACCAGGACACCAAACAGCCCTTGTCCAGGATCTGACTGTGTGACAAAGACAGTGCAGTCCCTCCACCCAGAAGAGTCACTCCTTTGAAAAAACAAGAGGGTATTTATCCCTGTCTACCACATCTGCAAACTCCAGCTGGAATCTAAAAGCTGATCTAACGTTTTTGTTGTTATTGGTGCCTCTTTGTAGGAAATCCTGCCTAGAATTGCTTGCAGAATACATCCCTCAAACTAGGAAACAGCGATAAGTAGCGCAATGTGTGCAGAGCTGTAGTGTGCTCTCCTTCTGCAGCTCACAGCATGGAACGCAGACACTGAAAGGCCACCAAATTGCCCACAGAATGTGTGCTCATGCTTGTGACGCTCTTGAGGAGATTAGGAGCCAATCCTGAATTCTGAGCTCCCATTACCAGTGCAGCTCGTTCATGAGGCCTCAAAAATGCTGGCAGCTTTGATCGTTTCAAGTCCTAGCATATAACTGGGGATGCCAAGCTCTGACTTCAAAGTCTGTCAGTCCCCGGATCCATAAACTGATCAGCAAGCACTTGCATGTCATCATGAAGAAGGACTGATGAAGGGGTGGGGTGGGAGCACATTCCTTCCTTCCCCAAAACTCCTGGGCCATGCCTGGAGGAGGCTGGATGCTTTGGTGTGATTGCTTCTGGTCTTTTCCTTCCTTCTTCACGTTGTAAATTATTTAGGTGTCAGCATCAAAGATCAGAGAGGAAAAAAAAATCTCAAGTAAATGCTTTATATTCCTTGGGATCATCTGTCCAAAGAGCTCTGCTCGCTTTGTGAGCATGGGCTGTGTTCAGCCACAAAACATCCCTATAATAGTTTACAGCTGGGGAAACTGAGGCATGGGGCTGTTAAAACGTGACTTGGCCAGAGCATCTGCACAGCCTCTGCCAGAGCTGGGAGGAGTGTTCTGTCCCCTGACAGCTCCTCTGCATCTGCAGGAGCAGGCTTCCTCCCTCCAGCAGCTTGCCAAAGGCTGCACGAGGGAGACCCTGCTCCTACTCATCTCCTGCTCCTACACATCCCTCCCGTGCTTTGTAGTGTGGCAATGCTGCTCCCGCGGCAACTCACTGATCCCGTCTACACCCAGCCTGCTGGCCCCTCACCAGCCCCATGCCTCCAGTGTTACACACCCCCCTACCTCTCTGCATTCCCATCCCAAAACATCATCAGCCTCTTCTGCAGAACCCTGGCCCGCATACAGACATTCTGGGTGAGTTCTTATCCATCTAAGGCTCTCCAAATTTCTTTCACTTGATCTTCCTCACTGGAATGGAAAAGGGCAAATGTCTAGAGATGCTCTCAGGAGAGACTTTCTCCAGGCTCTGCTGAGCTTTATGCTGTGCTGCCCCTTTCCTTGGTCAACATACAGGAGTATCAAGCTCCCTGTGGATGTTTTCTGCTCTGCTGGATTAATCCAGCTGCCTGAAGAGGAGGGGTGTCTTGTTTGGTGTCTCTTCATGATGTAGATTTGACCAGCAGTGGAGTTCAAGGTTGCTATAAATAGTTTTGTGCCTTGTCACAGGAGTCACCCATTTATTACAGTTCTCTTCCTTGTCAACAGCCTTCCTCAGAACTGGCTGTAGCAAAAGTTTTGGAGGCTGTGAGTGCACAGCTCCCTTTGAAATGCCCTGATCTAGCATGACTGCAGCTCCCTGACTGGGGCAGGGATGTCTGATGTCCTGAAGAGCTTTGTCTGCTCCAGCCATCTAGTTTTATATCTTAACAACATGGCCTGCAACTCTTTGGTGGATCCCTTCTCCTGGCATGGGTCTTGTCATATCCTTGTCAGTTCTGCAACCTCTTTCTGATTCTCCTAGGAAAGACTCCTCAGAGACCTGCAGATAAGCAGAGGGGAACTGTTTTTTTAATTATGACAAGAGAACAAGAGACTCCCTAATGTGAGTTGGACTTCCCAACATTCCTTCAGGAAACACATCATAAAAGCATTGCTTCATTCCCTTGTCTGTTCCCCCCCTCCCATTTTAAATGAATGAAATCCAGCCCCCTCTGAGGTGGAACACAACATCCACTGAACACCCTGTGGTAAAACCACCTGCCTGGGTTTAACATGGAGCAGCAGATGATTTTGTCTCCCTTGGAAGGTTACATGCAGTACAGGGAAGCTTTGTAGCTGGCTCAGAGAGAAGTGCCAGGCCATGGCTCTTAGCTCAGACAAAGACTGCTTGTGCTGAGCAAGGTGGTTGAAGGTGAACTGAGGTTTCTCAGAGTCCTGAGCCAGTGGGTAGCTCCTGTCTGGAGTCTGGTTGTTGTTGGCTCTGTGTAGGCTGTTGGGTGCTGGAGGAAGTAGCTGTCCAGTCAGCGGTGATAAAGTTTGTGCTCTCGGCAGATCCTACATTGTGCCCAGGGTGCTGGCAATTTCTTCACTGTGTGCATCTGCCAGCAGAGTTTCTGTATTGCTCGGTGGGATTTAAAATTCCCATGGGCATCTAAGAAAAGCTTGTCTGCAATCCAACACTGAAGGGCAGAGATCAAAAAGACACCCCTATCATTCTGAAAGCAGGGGAGGCATTTATTGCTTGGGTACCAAAATGAGGCTTTCAGGACCTGCCATTGGCTGTTTTCTGATGTTGGCCAAATCACATATTTGTCCTCACATCATGCCTCAGGTTCATCACCTCTCAAATAAGGACAAAGTATTCCTCAGCCCTTCCCTACCCCACTGTGCAGCTGTGGAAGAAAACCTGGTAGGTACTGGTTTAGTTCTTGTGTTATAGCTCCCAGTACTGTATGGCTTTAACAGTAATTCAGCCCAAAAGAAGAAATCAACTTACAGAAAAGCTTAGAGAATGTCCAGATTGTAACCTCACCAAAAGGATGAAATATCTGATCGCTGGAAGAGGACGCTAAGGGAATCCTTTTTCTAAAGCCGTTCGAAGCCTTCATTTTTTTTCTCTACGGCTTAGGATAGTGAAGCCAGCACTCCTCAGGTAAACTTGCCAGCCATTAAAGGATTGTAGAACAGCAGACTGTGGAGCCAGAAACCTTCAGCAGTGTGTGCTGTAGGGAATGGTGTGATCCAGGCCTTCCAGGCCTTGGATGAAATGCTTCAGGCAGGCTACTTCCAAATCCTCTGACATTCATACAGAAAACTTGTCTTTTTTTCCTGTGGCTGTCTCACCCTCAAAATGCCCAGTCCTTCTCAGCTTCATTCTCTGTTTGGTCCCTGTAGCCTCCACCTGCATGGAGACATAGAAAATGAGCACTTTTACTTTGGTCTGATCAGGAAAATGCACACAGAGTTTTTAGATGGGACAAAGATTCCTAGTGTCCTGCTGTTAATTTAAGAAACTTGTTCAGAAAGACTTTTGGTGCTTGCAGGAGTTGAATGTATCCAAAAAGGAACGGTGGGCTGTTGGAGAGAGAACAGGGACATCATGTTTGCCAAGTGATGGATTTAGCTCTTGGTGGAACACCCCAACACCCATCTATCCTGGGGCTCCACCCTCCCAGTGTCCCTTTACTGCCTTAATGTTTGGATTCTTCAAACTGGCAGGTGCTGGGATCTGCTGAGCAGGTTATGGCCTCAGTGCTATTTTTATCTACTGACTTAACAAGCAGTTTGAGGAGCTGTAGCAGGCAGGAAATAAAGTCCCTCTAAAAATACAGAGGGTAACTTTTAAGAGGTAGATTTTTAATTGCAGCTTGAGCGAACCATTTTTAGTTTCCATGAGTCTGCTCCTTCTCGTCTCCTCTGCAATCTGGAGCTTCCCCAAAGAAGAACTTGTCACGGTTGTAGTCTTATGGCCCCATGAGTCTGTGACTCTGCTTTCCGTGAGGTTCTGGCATCCCTGCCAAGATCAGGCAACAGCAGCCCCAGATTGTCTCTCCAAATCTGTGCATCTGCAGTTGGGCTGAGGGGAATCCAGAAAGGGGAAAACTGAGGAAATTGCTTTCCTCCCTCTTTGGGGTATAAAACGTTCTCTTCTTTCAAGTTAATTTGTTCTGCGAAAGTTCCCCTTGAAATAATTTTCCAACTACTTTGAAAGATCAAATAGATTATATTGAAAGCTACTGTAAGATGAAGTGCCCATTTGGATTTAATAAATGCTGGTTTATGGAGTTCGGCTCGTTCTTTCTTTGGGATAAACCTATAGAGAATGGAAGGGAGGAAAGATTTTAATGTTTCTGAAGAACTTATCCCACGAACAGTAAAAACATACCCTAGAAATATACCAGCCACAAAAATGACATCCTAAATGCAGTATTTATGACTTTCTGTATTTGTTTTGCATAAAGTTTTCTGGTTTCTATTACATAGATTGATTTATAGAGTTTATTTGGAATAAATGTAGCGCATATTTGAAACAAACAGAGTCCTGGCCTGTGAAGTGCCCAGGAGATACAAAACCTCTGTATGGTTCGACCTGGGAACCTCCAAGTCCTTTTTATCAGAGTATCTTTTTCCATTGAAAATAAAATGCAGAAAAGTAATGAGAAATTAGATGAAGAAAAGCAAATTGGGAAAACATATGTAGCCAATGTTTCAACTAAAATTGCTCTGAACTTTGTATTCTGTGTATTTGTATTCATTCTGTTCCTTAATGAAATGTTCTTTATCCAAATGGAAATTTTACCACGAATATCATTTTTCACAGATTTGTTTGGGAGGTGTGGGGAGCTGACAGGGGCTGGAGAGGATTGAAAACTTCTCAGAAAACATTTTGATTTTACTGAAATTCATGTAACTTTAGAAGGCACACCGAACTAGAAACTTCATTGTAACTTTTCCATTAACTTCAACCTTTAGGAGTGAAGAGAAGCAAACAAGGAGAAATTTGTCCATAAACCATCAATTCTTGAGCTGTATATGAGCTAATTGCATATTTTAGCAGGTTGGGGGAAAAACAGTAAAACAAGGATTGTCTGTATTGATTTATTTTTAAAGCGCATAGGTTACATTTATCTCTGCTTTCCTCCTGTTCCCCTGACAGGCTTGGCATCTGCCCTGTTCCTTCCTGTAACTGGATTACTTGTGTACTTTTAGTGCATTTCTAGATTGGCTAAAATAGTACCTTTTCTGTATATTTTAGAGGGGGTTTGCCAGTCATCACAGCACAAAGATCCTCTCAGAAACCTGAGTGATGTCCTTTACATGCCCACAGCAAAGCACCTGGGTTTTAAATACCCAATAAGTGATCTGCACACTGATAATTACTGGGTGAATAAAATTTATGATTATCCTGAATTTGTTATTGAAAAATTGCTGGCAGATGAAAACTGAGGCTTGTCAGCTTTTTAATAGCTAAAAAAAAAAAAAGATACTTTAAGCTGCATTTGCCTGCTGCCACAGGGTCTGAGTGGCTGCAGACAGGAAGAGTGTATGGTCGTATGGTGCTCAGAACTAATCAGTGGGCTGTTCTCCCAACTGTGTCATCTTTCCAAAAACCATCTGGTATTTAATGCCATGAGTCTATTTTTCACAAGCTGCCTAGAGTTCTCTGTGTAAGAAGATCCAAGGCTGTAGTCAGGTTGTCATCACCTGTGCTATGAAATGAAATGAGGAGACTCCTGGCAACCATCCCCCTGCTGGCCTGACCAGTGTGACCCATGTGGTCACTCCCTAACCCAGACTGATGCAGGGGGGAAAGTGGCTGCAGGTGTAAAATGGATGTCCAAATGAACCACCTGTGGAGTTGTTCTGCTCCATCTTTTGGAAGAAAAGAGGGATATTTTAAGTCTAATCTTTTGCAGCACGCTAGATCGCAGCCTCAGCATTGTCATGGACCCATCCAGATTAAACTCTGGTTTTTTGAAAGCCAGGCTACCCTGAAAGATATGCTCTCACATGCTATGGGTCTCACCAGTGACCATGTTTGGTGGATTCTGTGCTTGTGTGCTTGAGTTCTGCCTGGCAATTTGTGCTTTCCCCTTGTAACCACTTGTGTGTGACTCTCCCAGGAGCCCCACATTGCTCTGAGAGCACTGAGACAACGTGGGCCTCCTACCTTGCCAGGCTTAAGCACTTAAGTAGGTGATGCCCATAATTAGGAACCATTTGATGGAGAAATAATTGACCATGGGACATGAATGCTGATGTAACCAGTTTAGGAAGCATCTTTTTCATGCTGGTTGAGTACAGAGCCACAGGGAATGGAGCCATAGAGAACAGCACTAAGGAACAAATCCTGTCCTACAGCCTGTGTGCACAAAAGGCCTTTATGCCCAATTGTTAATTGCTGAAAGGATGCACAGGTTACTCTGGCAAGGCCTTCCTTGAGCATCTGACACTGCACTCTGGCAGGGGAAGAGCTTTCAGGTGGCTGTGCTTGACCCACTCTGCCCCAAGACAGCTTCAGTTGTAGTAACAGTCTTCTCTCCCTCAAGTGGAAGTTTTTTATTTCGAGCTGCCTGTTCTTTGGAAGTTATCTTGAACTTCAAAGAGCTGAGTTGAATAACTTTTCTTTGCCTTGCTTGATTTCTGATGTGCCCTCGTTGTACTTCACAGCCCTATTCACAATAGTGTGGGGTTAAAGAGTAAAATGCTACAGGTAGGATGATGTCTGCAAACTGGTAGGAGAAACTGGAGCCTGATTGCTCTGTGCACTTAAGAATCTCCAGGCATATTGGCAGAAGCCCAAATGTGCCCAAGAGGCCAGCATAGGAAAGCTGGGACCATTGTTCTTCCTTGGCTAGCATGGCAATCATTGAGGCACAAGCTATTCCTGGGGGACCAGACTCCCACTTCCCTTTCCAGCTGCTAGTTTTCCCTCAGAAATCTGTTTTGCTCTCCTGTATAGAAATAACTCTGATGTACTTTAGCACGTGTCTTGTTTGTGATGGCCCCCATCCAAAACCTACTGATACCAGAGGAATGTTTTGCAGGGACTCAGAGGGATTTTAGATCAGATCCAAACCTTTGCAGCTAGTTTTGTATTGCTTTCCTGCCAGGACTGACTGACCAGCCACCAAACTCCTGAGAAAATCAGCATGAAGTGTCAGTTAGGGTTCAGTTCAAGTGACAGCTAAATTTGCCTCTCTGGAGATGAATGAGAGCTGGTGGGCCTGCAACCCAAACGACCTCAAACAAAGCCAGCCAGTGTCCACACCAGCAAGCTTTTAAATCATACAGTAGCCTTCAACCATTAACACTTCAAACACCATCTGGCCCTTTGAAAAGGCAGTTCATTTATTAGTGTTCCTGTTAAAGTCCCTTCCACGCTCTGTTCACAGGGTTGCCTCCTGGATTGGTCAGACCCCGAGTGGCTGCTCGATCCCACTCAAGCAAGGATGAAAACCAGCCCTGAAATGCTTTAGGAGGATCCAGTGGTGGGATGCTGAGGTCTGGAGTCTCACACCTCCCCTCCAGTTTTGGGTGAGTCACGGCTCCTTCCTCTCTCTGTCAAGGCTGGGAGGCTGCTCAGACAGACATGCCTGCACTGTGGTGGCTGTAGATCCAGCTGGCACCCTGTGGTTCAGGGCATGGCAGGGAGCTTCTAAATTCACTGTTAGATCCTACTCACTGGCATGTGCCTGACAGCCAGCAAAGGTCTTGGATCTGCCATGCTCTGGGTTGTCACCCTGTCTGTCAAGAAACATTCTGGGCTGTGAGCTGGAGATGCAGAGCTGCCCTGAGATCTTTTGAAAAGTCTGTCTCTGGGTTCTCTGATCACAAGGCTGTGCAGGGCCTGTCTTCAACTCAGATTCCCCACACAGAAGTGTGCTGACCTGCCCACTCCCCTTGCTGGGTTTGGACATCTCTGCTTTCTTGCTTTCAAAATACTCTTTTAGAGCAAAAAACCCAACTATGTTGTCTTTTCTCCTGTTCCATGGACAGACACAGTGCAAGCAGAGCAAGCATGAATTGCACCACACTTGCTGCTCACCAGCTGGCCGGGGGAGAACAGTGCTTGCTTCTGTCTGGGCTGTGGGGCTGGAAAGGTGAGGCTAGCAGCAGGAGGCAAGACAAATACGAGCCTGTTTTTGATTTGCCATCTGACCCCTGCCAGCTCAGAGCACCCTGTCTGTAATCGTGACCTAAATTAAGCCCAAATGCCATGAGCGAGGCTGTTCCTTTCTCTCGCAATGCAAGTGTTTCCAGGTACCTAGCCAGAGATTTATAATCCACAACTAATTACATTCTTGTTTGTGTCTGCTGTCATGCTGGTTTGGGCTTTCTGTGGTTTGTTAAGTCCAGGAGCGTGCCTGGCCCTTTGTGCTGCCAGCCTGTGTGTGGAGACAGCAAGGGGCATCCGTGGCTGACAGCTTAGCAAGCTGCTGGAGGAAACCTGCTGGGCTGGGCTGGCTGTCTTTAGTAGCCCAAATATCATGGGAGACATTTTGGCTTGTTAAATTCTTGACTGCACAGGTCTGCTGTCCACGGTGTGTTCACTTGATGGAAATAGCTCTGGCAGCAGCCCAACAGCAGGAACACTGCTTTTCTCTTAAATGTGGAAGGAGACAGAGGCTTGGTGTTCCCACCCAGCCAGCTCTTGCCTTGGTGGTGGCAGATGACCAGCATCTTCAGCTGAGCTTAGGTGCAGTGGTTTTGCTGTGAAGCTGAAGATAAATCCTTGTAAACAAAGTCTGCAATTGATTACCAGTAATTAGCCCAGCTTCTTCTGTCAGGGTACTGGAAGGAGCAGGATGGAATAACAAGCCTTGTGATGTCACATGGCTCTGCAGTGTTGGCTCTCACAGGCTGTGCTGGGGACTGGGTAAACCCTTTGTGAGAAGCCAGTGTCTTGTCCCACAGGGCAGACAAGCTTCATTCTGCATTGCAAACCTTCCCCCAGAAACACAGGAACAGTTTCTGAAGAAACCCACCTGGGTGTATGCAAAACCACAGGCTTCTCTGAGGAGCCAAACTGAGTTTTCACTTGTATGTTCTGTGCTGGTTCCCTTCTGCCACTTAGTGCCAGGTGACACCACCACGGAAAGATTTAGGCTCCCCATATTGCTGCGGAGGAGAACCCTAGAGCATATTACTGGAAAAGCAGTTCCAAATGTAATATATGCTCTCTTCTACCCTTTGTCTGCTTTCTGTGTTTCCTCCCTGTGCCAGTTGTTCTTGAAGTCTGTGCTGTGATTGTGACATTGGGGCAGACAAGTCAGGCAAATACTTCACACACACACACACACGCTCCGAGCAAACCAGACATCCGGTATTTAGAAATAAACAGCGTAAAGAGATTTGGGAAAGTCACTGCTCATGCCAAGACATTTAAGAGGCATCTTGGTTCAAGCAAAAGTCTCAACACATTTCCATTTTAATTTTTTTTCACTTTGTTTAACTGTTGAGTTAGTTACTTCAAACCAAAATGGTTCGTTTCTATTTCCAGTTGATCAAAATGAGGGAATCTGTCTTCCACTTACATTTTGAGGTGCTGATTTTCACCTAAATATTTTATCTGTCAATGGACAATCATTTTACTGATGGAAAGAAATGTTTTGTTAAAGTTTCCACCCATCCCTGGCAATTCGCAGAAGTTTAAGCTGGCACTCTTCATCTTAAACTCTTGGTTTACATTGTTTAAGAAGAAACTCCCTCCTTCACTACCCAGGGTCCGAGTTAGCAGGGATTGGAGGGAGACAGTGGCCATTCAAGAGAGGTGTCAGACTCCACTGCTGTGTCCTGTCTGCATCATAAAGTGTCACTCAGAGGGCTAAAATCTACAGACACCATTGCACATAGACTGGACACTATTGGTCTGCAGCCCTGGAAATTTGGACCCAATCCAGTCTGGGTTTTGCTGGTTTTCTTAAGGGTCAGCAGTCATTAAAGGTGACGAGAATCTTGGAGCGAGACCCAGTTAGCAATCACTAAACACAGGTGTACAAAACTGGTGAAATAATCTCTTTGTAGCAGTCAAGGAAAGTATGGCTGTATAGTGCATGTGTCCTGAAATGTGTGCTTAGTTGTGGGATTGTGGTTTGTCTTTGGTCATGCTGTATATTTTTGAAGTGGAATTGAGGCCAATGGTGTATACTTTGTCTCGTGTGTATTCAGATTTATGTGGAATGGATTTGAGAAAATATGACAGATGGGAAATAGATGGATTTTTTTTTCCATGCAGGTTGGCAATCCCTTTTACCTGCTAGCATCTTAAATAATGGAAGCTGGGTGATGACCACACATTAACACTTTCTGCTGTTCTGAGTGCTTTTCAAGAAGGGAGCAATTACTTCAGAATCTGCTCTCCTTGTAGTCAGGCCAGTATTCAGAATATAACTCCTGTTTCAGATTAGTTTCAGTCACCCATTTTTACCTGGTAGACCACTTGCAAAGATGCTCATTGCTAATCAAGACCTAATTTCTGACAGATTTGTGCATATTAGATCTCCTCCTCTGTTTGTAAATAGAACTGGGATTTGGTTTTTGGAAAACATGAGCAGAGCCTAGGGAGTTCATGTTCTGACTGTGTCCAGTGTTCATCAGGGAGAAATTTGGCAATGGTTGCTGTGTGCTACTGGCATAGCTGAACATCAGGAAATGGAACCACTTACTCTTGCAGCCCTCAAGGGTGTGCTGGCCTCTCTTTGGGGTTGAGGAGAACCTCCCTTGTCCCAAGAGAGAGATGGGGCTGGGGCTGAGTGAAGAGGGAGTCCTCTCCATCCACCATGGCCGGAGGGCATTGGAAGTTTTGAGAGGATTCAGCTCACTGAGTTGCAGAGAAATGCAGAATGATAGAGATTTTGTACAATCTCCCTGCTGAGATCTCCTCAGGGAGTTCCTTCCAGGCCTCTGTGATGCAGATGGGCTTCTGTTCATTGGGCACGTGGTACACCTTGAAACGTCTCCAAAAAACCAGAAGTGTAGGAGAGACACAAAGCGGAGGTTCTGTGGATCCAGGATTGGTACATTTGTTGCATGCAAGATGATGCAGTGTTGAAAGAGACGATGCTGACAAAGATGTCTCTTGTTCCCTGCGTGCTTTGAGTTAAATTCTGCCAAGGAGGACTTTTCATCCTGCAAGCTTGGTCTCTTCTGTGGGGCTGTTGGCAGTTATTAAAACACAAAGCCCTTCTTGCCTACAAATCCATGTGCTTGATCTTTCCAGCCCAAATCCTACAAGTAACATGCACTTGTCCCCAGGGCAACTTGCTCAAATAACCACAGCTCTGCCGGAAAAAGGGCCATTTGAGCCTTAGGGAATTGGGAGGAGAGATTGAATTATTCCCAGCATCCAAAGACCAAGAGGTTCCTTCTTCTTCAGCAAATGTTTTCAGTTCCCACTTGGTGAATTATTGCTAGGGATTTTTTTTTTTCCCTTCAGTGTTTCCATGAATGTGGTTGAGGCTCTGATCCAGGAAATGGGGGGAAAAAAACCTCTGAAAAATGTATCGCACCATTTCAAAACTCAAGTGGAATTAATTAAATCCAAATTTCAACAGTGTGTCCAAAGTTGAGCTGGGCTCAAGACACACTTCAGAAGGTTTGATTTCAAAACAATTCCTTTGAGCACATGCACATAATTTAGGGAGATTTCTGTGTATCCAGAGCAAGGCAGGAACTGGGAGCTGCTGGGTACCTGAGCTCAGAGAGAGAAGTTAATATTTGCAGGCCATCCGGAAAAAACCCTTTTTCTGCCTGATTCAGTTTATCCTAATCCTCTGCTCAGCAAGCTGCAGGCTGGAAAAAGAGTCAGGAAATAATGCTGTGGAAAGGAGAGCCAAACCATTTGAAATGGAGATGCTGTGGCTGGTACACTCACAGTTCTGCAGTTCTGTTCGCTGGAGAAGTAAAAAGAAGTAAAAATCACTAAGGAACAGTAGAGAGAAAGTGTCCAGGACATCAGGCTTGAGTTGAAGCAAAAGAGTTTGGTAATGAAAACTTTTCTGAATGGTGGGGCGATGTAGGACTTTTCCCAGCTCCACCCCTGAAAGGGAGGTTACCTTGGGGGGTCCGAGTGCTTCCATCCTTTCATCTATTAAATTAAGATAATGTAATTTACTGCCCCAGAGAAAACATGATGGACTTTAAAAAATAGTGCTAGTAGGCTGGAGCTTTCTCAGATGTTTTTTCAAAGCCCACATTCCAAATCCTTTCCTCATTTTCATGCATGTGTCCGAACTAGCTGTAAGAGAGTTACGCATGGGTCAGTGAGGAGTAGAAGAGGCTCTTTAAAGTAGTATTTAACAAATTCTTTCTGTCATGCCTGTTCCTTGGTTTTTCACTCATTGTGGAGGAAACCAGCATGTCTCATTTACTCCTGACTTGTGGTGGTGACCTGGGAGAGAGTAGATGGGGAGGACTCCTGCATGAAAGATCAATTGTGCCTATTTAGTCTCTGCAAATGGGGAGATTTTGCATTGAGAGCCTGAAAATGGGGGCGGTTCTACCTCATTTCTGCCAAGCAGCAACACGTTGTCAATATTTTTCCTGCAGATCTTCTGCCTGGGCAGGGATGATGTGGGTAAATGTTCTGATGTGACTGTATTTCTGTGGAAATATATACATACGCACACAAATGTGTATGTGCGGCTATATATTTTGGTGGAATTTCAGGAGCTGATGAACTCTGTCACAGGTGAGAGCACAAGCATTTCTGTCAGCTACTCTTTGGGAGAAGGGACACAGCAGATCTCTGCTGTACAATGAGTTTTACAGACTTTGACTTCAGCACTGCAAGAACAATTATCTGTAAGTCAGCATTACCTGTCGCTGCATATCAGCAGGTGTACCTTGAAACACGGGGGAGTATTTTGGGTGGGGATTACATTGCCTTAGCAGGCCGAGAATCCCAGAGTCATGCTTGAACCCTGGAATTAAAGCAGCTGAATTCAGGCCTCTGACAGGTTGTCTGTCATCTATCTCGTTGAATTCCATAGCAGCCAGACCTGCTGGTACAACAGGGATATTGAAGGATGAGATGAGTCCATTTGTTTCAAAGACCTCCCAGCCAGATGTTACCCCTGCTGTATTGCATGTGGCTTTCTTCAGGCACAGAGTTAGCACTGAAACCTGAGCCAACTGATAACAAGGGCAGCAAGCACCAGCTGGGTCTGTGTGGCATTGCCCATCCACCTTTTCCTGGCAGCTCCAGCACTGGAAACACATTCACAGTGTGGTTCAGTAGAAGCTCAGGAGAGCTCGACCATCACAAAGGTCACACAAACACTTTTCCCTTTGAAATGGCTACTGACAGCCTGTTGGATGCTGCAAGTCTTTTGTGGGTAAATGGCAAATCAGAAATTCATTTCCTTCTGCATTGCATCAGCAGTGTTGGAAGTCATGTTGCCTGATACCTCATGGCAGCAGCATGACCTGAAAAAACACAATGAAATTACCTAGGCACTCCTTTTCCAAGCTGAAGAAATCCTTTTTTATTATTATTTTTTGCCACTACCTGCTGGATTTCCTACATTTCAGTTTGCTGAAGCCTCTTCTGTTAGTTGGCTCATGTGTGTCCTCCATCCCTTTATCCTTGTATCCTGCAGCTTGTTTCTTTGCAGGTTTTTCATGTCTTTCAGAGGAAAAAGGAAAGGGAGGAAATTATATAAGTATAAAAATACAATGGTTTCATATTCCTGTTTGACTGCTCCTGGGCTGCTTTCACATGTGGCAAACATACCCAGACAATTAATCTTGTGCCCCCACAGGGTGTAACTATAAAACAGTGCATGACAGATAAAGATGTATCTTCCTTCCCCATTGTGCTGTGTTTGGGGGATTTTTTGGAACCTCTGCTTTTGCTGTGTCAGGGCCAGTTACCCCATCTGGACCCCTGGGCATATTCTAGTTGATGTGATAAAAGCAGATCTTCTATATCTTATTAAAATTATGTATTAGGGCATACATTCCTTTTTCCCTTCTGTTCCTGGTGGGGGGGTTTTTGGGGGTTTTTTTTGTTTGTTTGTTTGGTTTGGTTTTTTGGGGGTGGGTTTTTTGTTTGTTTTTTGGGGGTTTTTTTTGTTGTTGTTGTTTTTTGTTTTGTTTTGTTTTTTTGTTTTTGGGGGTTTTTTTTGGAATGGAGAAGTAGCCAAAATCAGAAGAAACTCATGGCCGTGGGAGAAGAGTAGAAGAGAAATGGCTCACAGCACACTTGTTCTAGCAGGGTAAGTGTAAGCAAGCAACAACCAGCCCATCTGAGAATGCTCCACAGAGAATTGCTAGGTGCTTACACTGCTAGATAGGTCCTGCTTTCCCTGAGTGTCCTTGTGCCAGGGTGGAACACTCTGGGAAACTCACATAATGAGCCCATGCTGCTGCTTCAAGTGCTGGAGGCAGGAAGCCTCCAAGTACAGGAGCAGTGGCTGCTCATTCGTATGTCTCTTCTGTCTGAGCTGATGAGTTCACAGTGCTGCTCCCCTGCAGTTCTGGAATTTTATTATGCTGTCATCTCCGCCATTCTTTGTGCATCTCAGAGTTTTCTGCATTCTTCCCAGTGTAACCTCAGTTTCTCTGTATTATTAGCACTTATTCTATCCAGGCTTGCTATTTGTGTGGATGGGGTTTGGTTTCTATGCAGAAGGCCCTGTGGACATGAATCCTTTGGGGACTTCAAGAGGACATACTAGATGGTCACTCCAATTTGAAACTGACTTTGGGATAAGCTCCTTGTGCCGGTTACGGACCTGTGTCTCACAGGGAGTGAGAGCAGTGCAGGAGCAGTGGGCAAAGGGAAGGAGCAGCACAATGGGCTGGGGTTGTTTAAGGTGTCTGTCTGTGTTGGATAAGCTTGTGCCCAGTGCAGTCCATGTAAGAGCACCATCCCCCAGCATCTGATTCTTTCTCACACACTCATCCAGGGTTTTCCAGACCCACCTCTCTGGGAAACAGCCAGTCTGAGAGAAAAGACCTCAGCAGGCAGCAAGGATCCAGGCAACAGGCACTGCTGCTTATGCAATAGGCAAACATTGTAGTAAATAACATGTGCAGCTTTGTTATTAAGCTTGATCTTGTTAGGGGGGCAATAAATGTTCTCTGTGATCATTTTTCTTGTAGAATATCAACACAGGATAAAATTGTGGCTCTGGCTTTGCTCTTCCTGCTCATTAGAGCTCCATGCTGCTTCATGCCATGGCCTCAATCTGTTGCTGTTTGCCTTGACAGCTGCATGTCCCCAATTTCCTTCAGATTCATTTTGCACATGATAATGCTGGCAGTTCTTGGGTTTTTCATGTCCCTTCCCCCCTGCCCCTTCTCACTTTTACAAAACCAACTTAGCAGCAAATTGTGCTTAATTTAAAAAGGATGGTTTGGGCAAGATACCTGTTTGGTGGAAACCAAAATCAGAGACATCTGGCATTCATTGACTTTTAAAAGCAAAGAAATGACACAAGTAAAATGCAGATACTGAGGATTTCCAGCTACTTTGGGGGGGATGTTGTTTTAGTACATTGAACTCAGATTTGTTCTACTTTCTCCTAGCTGTTGCTCTGGGTATAGGCTGGACTGAACCACTTGTTTAATTATATACCACTAAAAAACTAGCTTTGCTTCATAAAATGTTTTTTTTGTTTTGGTTTGGTTTGGTTTGGTTTTTTCGGTTTTTTGTCCTGTTCATCTGCACAGGATGCTGTTTTAAGGCCTGAAGGCACTTTTAGAACCATCCCCTGAGTCACCAAACTCCACCTTTCTGCCAGAAAAGGCTTTTGTATCATTTCCAGAGCCATACACCTCTGCTGTGCCTGGGGGAACTTGAGCTGGGTACACTCCAGCCTCACTTCCAATTTCTGGACTGATTTACAACAGAGGGGCCAGAGAATCACTTGGTTTGATTCGCTGGGCATACAGGTGGGAGTAAGAAGTGCTTCCCAGGGCTGGCCAGGCCCTGGGAGTGGTGCCCTGCTAGCCTGGAGCTGTGAGGCAGCTGAAGCAATCCCATCTAATCAGTAGCTATAAAACAAAAACCCAGCCCGTTCTGACACTACAAAACAGTAGAGCTTTATTTGAACTTGAAGAGAATAAATGAGTCCTTGGCATTATGTGGGGAGAGGAGACTGTGCTTCTTGCTGCCAGTAGTGCATACTTTCTAATTCAAGAAGGAGCAGCAAGGCAGATCCCATAGACAGCATCAGGCATGAACCCAAAAAAATCCTGGCTTTGCCCATGGAGAGAGTGAGAAGTTGGATCCTCTAGAACAGAGGCTACTTTATGAGGAGTAAGAAACTGGGCCACACACAAACTGGGTATGTGAGGGGAGCAGGGCACTGCTCTGTTTTCGCTGGGGGATCCCCAGGCAGGTCAGCCTGGGCCATACAGCCTCTATCCCAGCAAGCAACAGCTCACTCTGCACTGACTCCCTCATCTGTGCATGTGTCAGCTGCCTCAGACTCCCCACATCTCCCCACTGCAGGCAGTGGGGGAATCTGGAGCAGAAGGAAAACAGAATTTTATGAAGGGCAGAAGTACAACTCTCCCCACATTTCACTCACTTCCCTATTTGTCATTTCTGGCTGAATCCTTCACTCCTGCTGGATCTTCCCCTGGGAAGTGATTTGAAAGAGCCTCAATAGTTTAATCCAAATTGCCCTCCAGTTCCCTGGTGATGCAATTAATTGAAAGCAGGATTTTTACATCTCTGTTCTGCTTAAAAGTATCCCCTGGCCATCAGGCTCTCCTGCTATGAGAGCTAAGAGTCACTGTGCTGGCAGCCACATCCAGTATGAGCCTGGATTTCTAAGGGGATAATCCAGGAAGACATCAGGTCCCCCTGTGTGGCAGTCCCAGCCATAATCAGCCTCTCTCACAGTTGTGTGCTATTGCAGTTCAGCATCAGGAGTAGTTTCTGCCAGCATTGAAGTGCAGTAGCAAACTTAAACCTTTTTCCCCATAGTAATCTGCAGTAGGAGAAGCTTCCAATCCCTCCCTGTGATGGATTTTCTTTTGAGAATTTCCACGAATCTGCTCCCCTTGCTACAGAATTAATCACACTTAGAGATAGAAAACAGCCATGCCTTTGCTAGAGAGAATGTGCTGAAATGCAGTAAGTTCCATGTGAAAATATAATGTCTTAAATAGGCAAACCCTAAGGAGATGTAACTTGAACAAAATTCTGAGATCTGGGTGAAGTAGGCAGAGCCTGGGATGAGAGAGAGCGAGGCTATGGCACAGCATGCCTCAGTTTGCCTGTTGGACAGATGAGGAAGAGGAGAACAACTGGAGAGCTTAGGGCTCTGATTCCTCTTCCCTGTCAGAATTAGTTGTGAACAGGATAGGGAGAGGTTTAAGGATTTGGTTTAAGAATTTGGCCGTAAGCTCTGACCGACAGTTCCTCCTGCCCACGCGACCCTCGGCGGTGAGAGCAGACTGTGGCAGACGATTTGCAGGTGGACTCTGAGCCAAGGCTGAGCCCCAGTTTGGCTGCTTTTCCTTATGAAAGGGAAGGCATGTTTTGGTTTTCCTGGGCTGTCTGCAGAGCCTCTCTCTCTCTCCAGTCTGGGACAGGTGCCAGCCACTTCCAATGCCTTTTCCCAGTGAGTTTAATAACTTTACTTCCTTCATCCTCTCTTGAGCTCTCAAAATAGCATCCTCAGGTATGACATGACACGCTCTATTGCCCTGCTGTCTGCTGCAGACAGTGTCCTCTTTCTTTTTGCTTATCCCTGCTTCAGTCTATACATAGTCCTTGGGATTGGCATCCTTTGTCATGTTAGAGATGCCAGGGGGACCTGGGGATAAGAGGGGGCAACTCTGGCTGAGAGCACTGGAATGTGCTCTAGAGTGCTAATTTCCACAGCACTAGGGCACATTTTGGCATATCCTGGACTCTCTTCATTTAATTTAACTACCGCACTTGTCTTTGGCATTGGAGCACAGCACATCCCACAACACCTGGGTTTTACCTGAGGTGGGAGACCCCATCCTTTTAGGCCCCCTGAAAATGGTGGGTTTGTGCAGTCTATGAAGCAGTGGTCACAAATCCTCCGCCTCTGTTTAACCGCTGACTCTTAGGAAAGCCAAAACTCCTGAGCATGAGTTCATTAGCCCATTGGAACGGTGCTTCCTTGGCTCCTGACTTCCCTCCAAGGCTCTGGCAGCCAGACACCACCTCTGCTGCCAAGCTAAACCTTGCCATGCTGTGTGATGGGACAGGCTGCTCGGCACACAGCCAGGAATGGGCCTGTTCTCACTCAGCTATTGAGCATCCCTGCAGGCACATTGGTCATGCCAACCTCCATCCTACAGAACTTCCATACAGGCTCATATTTCTTTTGAAGCTGCCTTGTCCCTTCATCCACACCTTATAAGGAGAGGCAAACCCATGTTTGCCCCATCCTTGCCTACCAAAAAGCTGTGTCTGGACCGCTGATGCCCCATAGAGGAAGTTAAATAACCCCTTGAAGAGACTGACTGCCATGTGAACAGCCTGGCCCAGCCACTGCAGACCTCATTTGGCTGCTTTGGCCTCTTGCAGCCTCTCTAAAAGACATCTCTCCCCCACTGCTTTGTGCTTCTGCCAAGTGAGCTGTGCTGTGCTGCGTCCCTGATCTTTTCTGACATTAATTACCCTTTCCTGGCTCAGGCTGCCCTGTTTGTGGCCAGGAAACCAAACTCACTTGCGCCTGGAAGCAAAGCAGGAGGGAAGAGAGAGTGTCTGCTTCCTTGGATGGCCAACTGGAATAAGCAGGTGTCTCTGAGCCCTTCCTACCCCAGGGAGAGCTGAGAGAAGACTTTGCCCATTGCAGCCCAGGCTGGATCCAGCCAACTGCTGAGCACCTGCTCTGCCTGCTGGAGTCTCTGGGAGTGAAGGTAATGGGCCAGCTCTGAATGTGTGCCCAGCATCGTCAGAAATGCACCACAGACAGCACAAGCACAGTGAGAAATAGCAGGAGGAGTAAACCTTGGAGGACACCCATCTCCTTCTACAGGTGACTTTTTAGGCCGCTAATTTAAAAGTTGTTTTCCTCCACTTCACCTGTGTGCCCATGGCTTCCTCCCTGTCACCTCTGAACAGCTCTACTGCAGTGAGTGACACCAGTGGAGAGGCACAGGGTCCCAGCTCCTCGTGTTGTACAGCTTGTGGCAGTGTGACAACCCAAGGCTGGATGCTTCTCTGAAAACACCACTGAAGACTTTCCTGGCACCAGCCACATGCTCAGTGCCACCCACTTTCCCAGGGTGACAGTGTTCCTATGCAGGCCAGAGCTTTGCTGACAGAATTGGATGCTCTGAGCTTCTGGTGAGGGAGTGCAGTTCTGCTGCTGGGCTTTTGGAGACTGCCACCAGCCTAAAACAGGAGCAAGAGGCTAAGTCAGGGAAAGGCAAACGTGGACACTGTGTTGTTCCTGACACTTTCACAGCGCTCTGAAGTTCCCATCACACACCCAAATGAAGCAGCAGCACTTGGAGAGTTTGACTGGCAACTGCCCAGTTACAAATTCACCGTCTGTATTAACTCCTGTGCTATAAACGGACAGAAAGGAAAATCCATACTTTCCTTGTAAAGAGCAGCAGCGTTTCTCAAAAGGAGCCTGTGTGTGTTTGCCACATCTTTGAGCCTGCATCCAACAAGAAGGGACCCACGAGGCGGAGTTATTTCTAAAATACAGCACCATCTAGTGCTGTACTGCAGCAGGTCACCCACCGCGTGTCCCACCGCGGCACCGGGGTCCTCTCCTCACCTTCCCTCCCCAGCCTAAGACTCTCTGCCTTTTGGAGTGGGCTTTGATTTGGTTCGTGTGTCAGATGGCAGTGGGTTGTCTGAGGGCTGCTTCAACAAGTCTCTTTGTGCCTCTGTGTACTTGCGGCGTTCCAGCCGCCTCTTGCATAATTCATGGAGAAATTCTGTTAAAACTTCATCCAAACCCCAAATCATATGTGAAATGCAGCTGGAAACCATCTTTGTAGATTCGAGCCATTGCAAACATCCCTTCCCCCGGCTTCACCACACCTCTTATTCCTGTGTGTTAAAGCCAGGCAAAATTTCTAGTTGTGCAGAAATCCTGGGGCTGAGTGACACAAATACGGCTGTTTTTCTGGGCAGTGGCTGTATCCCTGTGCTCTGCAGAACCATAGAGGGTGATGTGCTATTGCTGAGGGTCCAAAGGGGTAAGAAAGATATTATCTGTGAGTTAAAATTCACAGTTTAAAGCATTGTATTTGCACTAGAAAATAAACTTCATGAGGATTGAAAACTGCTGATCTGAAGTGTCTGTGGGATAAAAGTGGGATTAAAAGGAACTAAAAATGCTGCAAATATCATTTGCTAGGTGTAGAAGTTGTTTGACCAAAAGCAGAGCTGGCTGATTTTTGTGGAGTTAATTTCACCTCCGTTCCGACCACCCCATCATAAGTGAACAGTCTGAAATTGATTGGCTTTTCCCCATACCTTAAAATTCAAAGGTTCAGATTAAAACCAAATTCCCTTCAGGTTACATCCAGGATTCACGCATGTGGTTAAGATGTGTAACATGGTACTAAAAGCTCCTGTAAATTAGAGCAATCTTTATATCAAAGCAGCTGTACACTCCCCTCCCCTCCTAAACCCAGGCACTATGAGGCAAAGCCCTTGAGCTGTAGCAGCACGGAAGGAGAAACTAGTAGGCCAGGAAATGCTTGCAGTGGTGCTGTGTGATTGACTCTTGCTGCCCAGACAGGTTTCCTCCTGCTTTTCCAGGGAGAAGGAATGTTGTATGAAGAAAGTGTAGTCTGGAGATATCTTTGTCTGATGTAACTATGGGTAGAGTTGGGATGGAAGAAGTTTCTTCTGTGGTAACCAATGCCACAATTGGGGAGGATGCCTGAGAGACTCGTTTCTTTCACAGGCAAGTGCCTGATACCTTTTCCCACACTTATTTGACCGTTTAACCCCAAGGAAAACATATTGTTTCTTTGCACCAGGCTTTGTTATTTTCACTTTCCCAAAGGATGCAGCCAACATCAGCATGATGTTGTGAGAATTTGGAAGCAGAACTGCTTGCTTGTGCATAAGGGGACAGTTTCCTTGTGACACCAACAGAATCAAAACTGCAAAGTTTCTATTTTGGAGCCACCCCTGATGGCAGTAAAAAATGTCTTTTCCAAGTCTTTCATTTATTGAAGCACAGAAACCAGCAGTGTAGGAACTTGCTTTCCATGGCTCACAGCAAAGGCAGGGTTGGAGGATTGTTGTGGATCAGTTCTCAGACACAGCTGTGCTGAGACTCCAGGAGGTTCTGCTTTTGGAGACCCAGGTCACTGTCATGAACGGTGCAGCCTTGGAAATCCAGCTGACCAAAGCATTTTGCTACTCAGCCATCAGGAAACCCATTTTGAAGGTGCTGTGGCACATCTCTTTGGTCTTCTACGTGTCTAATGGGCCTCTCTTGCTGATTTTTTTGCACAAACAGGAACTGCTGCCTCACACTGGATCTGTCTCCCATAAATGCAGTGTCTGCCCAGCAACATCCTGCCCTGAAGGAGAGAAGTTCCCAGACCCTGCCAAGTATCAACATCAAGAACATGTCCCACGGAGGCAAGGCCACACAGCAGCTTCCATGTGTCAGCATTCCTACTGAGTCCTTCCAACAGGCAGCCTGAATTCAGCTGCTCACACACACAGTTAGGTAAGCTAATATTCAAATAAAACCTTTGGAAAATTCACCTTTATGTACCTCTCCTTGGCACTATCTTAGCCTTTCCTGGGTCGGTGTGGGACTATTGCCTCTCTTTGCTTCTAGACCTTTTATTTTTCCCTTTGCCAACCTAATTATGAGTGTCCCAGCTGAGAGACTTTTCCATTTCCTTCATTTGCTAGGCAACCAAATGTCTGTACATTTCCATAGGGGTCTGTAAACATCTCACGGTACATTCTTCTAATTAGAAAACAATGTCTGTGGTTGTGTTTACATTGCTATGCTTATTAAGAAGAAACTGCTGGGCTGGTTTTGTGTTATGTGCAACCTGAGATTGTACATTTGTGTGCTGTTCAGAGGAGTATTTAATTGGTTTTTAAGAAATGTATCTTGGGGGTTTCTTGGTTTCTGAATCAACATAGACAGAAAGTTTACAGCTAGTTTTTGTATGAAATTACAGATCACACGTTTCTGTGAACCTTCCCTAAGTTTATTCAACTCAAAAAATGCAAGTTGAGTTAAGGAGGAAAAACTGCATGGCTGCAGCAATGAGCCATCTCCCTGGGAGGCCCTCCCTGTGGTCAGGCACTAAATTTTGGGGCAGTTGAGCAGAACTAGTAACAAATATCTCAAGGTTACTATCTGTACAAAGGGGAATCACAGGTTTCCCACACTTCTAGGATGATTCATAGTATTCTAGAAACATACAGCAGGAACCCATGAGTTCATCAATTCTGATTCTCCGTATAATACAGGCTGTAGTAATCAAAATCAAATAGAAATTAATGCCCTGTGAACTGAATATGTGTTTGAGAAAAGAGTCCAGTCTGTGTCAGAGGTTTCCAGTAGTGAAGAGTCGATTGCTACCTAGTAAATTGTTCCCTTTATTAGAAATGTTCACTTTATTGCTACTCTAGGTTCTCACTTCAAACCCCAGACACCAAATCTTTTTTGTCTGCCAGAATGAAAAGTCTTGGGTCATTTGTTCTCCTCATATTTCTGCTTCAACAGAATATATCACTCTGTAACAAGAAGAAATTGAAGTACTGGATGCTTCTGCTTGAAACTTACTTTGTAACCTTTCAATTCAATTCTTGGCTCTTTCCTGGACCTTTTCCAGTCCATCCATGTGAGTGGTGAACTCAAGCACTGTGTGCTCCCAAATGCATCAGTACCAAGTGCAAGTCTGGGGGAATTGCTCTTTGTTACTGATGATGTTAAAACACCAAGTCACAAGAATGTAGCTTGGAAAGACCATTTGTGGAGACCTGCTCACCATCCCTTGCCTTTACAGAGTGAGGCAAATATTAACTCCCTTTGACAATCTGGGCCTGGCCTCGTTCTTTACAAGCCACCCTCCCAAACGGCCAAAGGCTGCAGTGTGGAGGATCACAGCTCCCTAGAAGTCCCCAGTGGGAGTCACTACAGGCACAGCCACACAGTGCTGTGCCCCTCTGCCTGCTTGTGGCAGAAAGAGCCCAATTAAATGCTAACCCTTAAGCAAATAGTGCCCTGACCTCCCAGTTAGCAGAGCAGCCCTTCTTGCTTATTTTATTCCCGGCATTTGAACTGCAGCACATTCCAGTTGGGTAAAAAGGCTTCGCTGTCTGGAGCATGCCGGAGTCAGGTGGTGAGCATACCAAGAGCCAGACAGGATACTGAGCTTCCTGTGAGAGTAAACACTGAAAGTCATGCAAAGCATCTTTCATTCTGGCTGGGCCTCAACAGCCAGTACAGCCGCTGGAAAGGAGGGGACTTCACAGAGACAGAGAGATTATTCTCTTCTGGCTTAGAGGCTACCTGGACTTTTAATCACATTTGAAACCCTGTATGTTTAAAGGCTGCTCACTTTGTTGGCAGAATGCACACCCAAATTTCCCCCCATCTGCTGGGAGCTTGCAGCCTCACTCAGGCATCTGCTGTGCAGGAGCACAACCAGAGTGGATGCTCTGCACCTCCTTAGTTTACATCTAAGACAACACCATGGGATAACTGAAGGAGCTCTTGGACTTACCCCAAGTCTGTTCTAACATAAACTAAGGGAGAAATATTCTGCTGAAGAGCAGTTCAGATTTGCCCTAAATAATTGCACCTCTGGACAGTCTCCCTTAAGGGCTCTGAGCATTGTTACTACCAGGAGAGGGGCACTGGATTTGTCCTGGTTTTAAAGAAAGAGAGTGTCTAAAAGTTTCATCGAGCTTCATAAAGAGAAGAGGCAGAGTTCTTTGGCAGAAACTCACTGATCTATTAAGTCCTCCTCAGCATTCACATGAAAAGCTAGATTCCTCCCCAAAACTTCATGGAAACCATTTGTTAGGCATTCAAGACACCTTCCCATGTGGTGTGGTTGTTGACATCTGAACAGAGCGGAACAGATGTTGATGGCATCCTCATTGTTGCATTTTAGAAGCTGCAGCACTCACAGTCTCAAGGCCAGAGTGAATTCCAGACTGTCATAGTGAGGATGAGCCCAGGAAAGCCATTGGGATCACAGTAGCCAGCAGGTTCTGCAACAGATGGTTCTAACCTTTCATCATAATGTTCAGGTGTTCTATTTTATGCTATTTTGGAGCCTCCCACTGGAGTGGGCTGGAAGGAAATCAAGCCCTGTCTAGGCTTATGTTTGAGCTGTGTTTCAAGAAATCCTTTCATTTCCATAAACAAGTGCAGTTGGAAATCTGGCCCTTGACTCTTGTCTGTCTTTATTCTCCATCTGTAAATAGAAATGGCAGCATAGTCTGGCTCGCAAGGATATCTGAGGACAGAAATATCACCACCATGCAGGAGCAGCTCAGTTAAAACAAGTCACAAAAGCCCATGAATCCCAGTATCCACAGCCAGGTCCCAACAGGATTTTTTCATCACCTTGTGGAAGGAACATTTCAGTTTTCTGACAATCAATAAAAATGAGATTCTAGTCTTCAAAAAGCTTTGCCTTTCATACTGATATCCACAAAGTTCATGGTGTTCAAACAGATTTTCCCAAGCTGGTCTATTAGATGTGTTTTCGTAATGGAGAATTCAATATTTTCATTTTTGCTTGCAGAACTGTCTCTACATCAAACTTTGTTTTGATTTTTATAGACTCAAACTCTATTTTTAGGGTTATGTTATTCATTGAGGCTTAAAGCCAGCAGAGTCATCTTGGTAAGTCAGACTTTATGGCTATTTTCATGAGATCAGATGTAACATCAGTCCAGGCTTTTGGAAGGCAACTGCTTTTAAAGCTGCCAGTTAATTTGTGAGAAGACACTGCAAGGATATTCTCTTCCTATTGTGCATTTCTTCCCTAAGAAAACTAAAGTGTGTTCTAATACTTTAATGCCTGGGAGGGTTTTCATCTCTCTTCCCTCTTGTCTAGCGACATTTTAACTAAAGAACCAGATATGGTACCTTTTCAACAGAAGAGACAACAGTTTGAAAACACTGTGATTTTATTTCTTTTTAGTCTTTCCAGCTGATCTATTGATCTGTACTTCAACAATTGCTTTATTTATTGACCATGCAGTATTTCTAAAGTATTTTACTGCTTCTACAGCATAAGCAGAGATCTTTGGAGAGAAGAAGGCCTGGTGGGAATGTTTTGAGGGTTGTGTCCTGCAGTGTTCTCTGTCTACTGAGGTTTCCATCATAAATCCTGGCGATATGATTCCATTTCCTGGAAACGTTCTCTTGCAGATTCCGAATTTTTTCACCAACATCAGTTGTCTGCAGTATCCCAGTGAGAAGGGTGTTAACATGGTAGTTTCAGCATGGGGAAACGAGGTGCTGGGGGGAGGCTCTGTCACAGAGTCTGTAGGGCATCAGTAACGAACATGGATTTCCCTGAAATGATCCCTCCAGGGAGAAGCAATCACAAATGGGTTGGTTCTTAGATTCTGGGTTGTTTTCTTTTGCAATACTGTTTTCCAGGATCTCCCACCTTTTTTCCCCAGGCAGTAGGCTTGCAGTGGTGGTCCCAAACTTCTCTATGAGATACCTGTGAGTTAGGAGACTTGGCACGCACCCCTGTGAAACACCAACTGCTGGAACACACCCTCCTCCCTGATTTATTATCTTGGCAAGCCCCTCACTTTGCATATCTGACCATTCCTTGCCGGTCTTTTCATTCTCCATTTGCCCTAATGTTCTTTCTGTGCTAAGTTGAGCTGAAGATCTGGAGAAGAAATTCATAGCGGTGTGTGATTAGCTGTGCCAGAAGCAATTGTTATGGCCTGCAGTGGGTTCTGACATCTGTTCCAAAAAGCAAAGCTGTTTTTCCTTCAGAATCTCTCACATTACTCCAAACAGCCACATCCTTTCAAAACATGCTCCTGTGCTGTTCATACTCTCCTCTGGAAACCACTGAAATCCATTCTTTGCCTGTTGAAGGACAAATAAGGCATGTAATCAAGAATTTGTAGAAACAGTGATAAATGCTCAACAGCTTCTGCATCTTATTCACTTGATGCTTAATTGAATAAACCCCAAATTTCTAATTGCAAAAACTAACAGACTGGGTGCTTTAGAACATTCTTATAAATTACAGTGCTGCTATAGCACAGATTTATATAAATGTTTCTTCAATGCTCAAAAGAACCCTTACCTGTCCTGAACTGGAACATGTGAAATTAATCTATTCCAATTCCTTTTGCATTATTCTCTTCCCAAGCTGGAAAGCCAACTTATCTGCATCTGATCAAGTGCCAATAATGATAGTCTGTAAGCAAAAACTTACCCAAATTCCTGGCGTGTTTTAGTTTCAAGATAACCAAGTACAGATTTCCAGGGTGTTTCTGTAACTGATTTTGGATTTGGTGTATATTTATAGAACACTTCTCTCATACGAGAGAAGAGAGGGTGATTCAGAGTTTGGTTTTGCACCTGAATTACTGGTGTTGGCATTTACTTCCCAGTCATTTTCCTTCAGCTACGGGAAGATTATTGATAGGCTTGACAGGGACTGGACAAACATTTTACCTGGATACCAGGACATTTTACGCCTTGGGATTTTTGCTGTTCAGTTCCGCCTTTCCCACGGTGCCCTGGATTCAGTTTGGCTGGGTGCTGTGTGCTACATGTCTTTGAGAGAGTGAATCACCAACCCCTTGAAGTCTCCAGCTAAGCCAGCAGAAGGCACAGCTGTTTATACTTTTATCTTGCTGTTTTCTTTTGCTTTGGGGTCAATCTTAAAATGAAATTTGCCTTGAGAAGCAGAGGGTAATGTGGGAGCCTTTCTGGTTCTGCACTTACTGTAATAGGTACAATCATTCACATTTTGCCCAAAACTCAGTGAAATGGCTGAATATTTTCTAGACAGCTGCCATGTCTAATCACATTTATTTGTGTTTAAATTTTGACGTATGGTTCCCATTTCTGGAAAGCCTTCATGCTATTTAATGGATACAACATTATTTTAAAGTTGTGGACACAAGCAGAAACACTGCTTGACATTAGACTGACTTTGAAACAAGGTAACCCTATTTAGAGTTAATTATGACCCCTTGAGGGAACCTGGCATAAAAGCCCTGAGAATATTTACAAAATTGGGATGTTAGTCCAAGGAACATTTATTGGGCTTGAAATAAGCCCACATCCTTTTCTTTTTTTCTTTTCTCTCTCTGTTTTTGGTGTCAGTTTGAGAGGTACAAGTATAATTGAATTGGCAAAGCGCTCTCTCTGACATTGATTTTTACAACAACTTTACCTTTTAGGCAAAGTCACACATATTATTGATTTGAAAATTCATTGTGAATGTTTTGACGTCTGGTTTCTGTCTTCTCTGGGGAAGAGAAAGAACAACACACAAAGCAGTACAGTGTAAGGTACAGGTCAGGAGCAGAACAGTACATGCAACATTTTCCTGTTTTCAAACCCAACATTTGGCTGTATGACTTTCCAGAGTTTGTTGTTCCTCTTGACTTATTTCTCTCTGCATCTGTGACAGTTATGACAGGGGCACAAGCTATCTCTAGATTCATTTATGTGTCTGCCCATGCCCACAGAGAGCTCCACTCTTCAGATGTCAGAAAACTCTCTTAAGAGGCAGAAAAATAGCAAGACGTTTTTGGAAAATATTCCCTTCCTTTTGGTTTTAATTAGTGGTGCTCAATTACACGAAGGCATTATGATCATATGAACAGAAAGACCCCACTGACTCTTTTGAGGGGTCTTGCACCAGAGGAAACCACATCTACAGGGCAGGCACATTTCCCTAGAGACTGAGAATACTCAGCTGCTGGAGATGCATTTACACTTTGTCGTTCTTAAGTGTTTGTTGTCTCTGCTGCCATATTTCCCCTCTGGTTTTTTTTCCAGGCAATGCTAAATGTCACGGGACAGATGCTGTTTAGGTAGGCATTAGGATATGGCTCGCCTGAATGCTATTCAGTAATTCCTGAATTTGAATCATTCATTTTCTGAAGTAACACCTCCCTCTGCAGTGAATCACTTGTGACTCTTACCCTTGTGCCTGGGACCCCAGGATTGACCAGCTCATGCACTCTGCATCCTACGCAGGCTTCCCTGAGTAGCACAGCCCTGTCTCACGTTCCCACTGCCCCCCTGCTCACATTTGTGGTGTTTCAGAGCTGTGTTATGTTGCACGGGCAGCCAAGGGACAGTGCAATCAGAATGAGTCTTTGTGCACTGGGGAGGTATGACATCCTGAGATAATTTCTCCAGTACAGAGCAAGAATTGATCAGCACATGTGGATCCTGGAACTGAAGGGGACATCTGGGCTTGAAGAAATCCCTTCGGGCTGTGCATGTGCAAAGGCAATGCCATGCTACCTCCAGGCCTCGCAGAGCCCACACTGTGTGCTGGGTTTATACATATATCCTGAGTTTATTCACGTTCTGGAAAGCTGCCCCAGGAATGTCTACAATCTGGCATGTAGCATATTACAGCTGCATTGCTGAAAGAACCCTCCAGCCGGCAAATCCCAGCCCGTTCCTGCACAAAGGCTCCTCTCTGTAGCTGCAAGCTCAGCTGGGGCATGGCCTCCCATGTGCAGATGTTTGCTCACCCTGTGTCTCCGTCCCAGCAAGGGCTGTGGGACTGTGGCTGTGTGCACCCCACCTGCATCACCTGCAGCATCCTTTGGGGTGAAGGGAAGACCCAGCAGATGGATAATTCCTTCACACACTCCATGGGGATCCTTTCCTCTACTCCTTAGACTCACTTGGGAAGTAGTTGACCTGGTACCCAGTACACAAAGCAGAACAAAGCCAAACCACATTTCCTTGGTGACTCTTTGCAAGTGACCTGCCTCAGCTGTAGTGTCCATAAGAAGTACAGAGGAAAACAACAGAACATGGCCTGAGAAGAAACAGAGGAAAACTGAGCAATGTGGCCTCCCTAATTCACACATCTAGCCAGATGTCCAGAGCTAAACTAAGTCCAGAGGGCTCCAGTGTTGATTTTTTTTTAAAGCTGAACAGCTCTTCTCGTTAGAGATCAAGGTAATTAATTGCCTTAGCAAGGAATGGCATGTACTGCACCACATTGCTTGCAGAAGTTGCTGATGCCCAGAAGCAAAGATAATACTGCATTCCCTCTATCCTATTCTCAGGGTGGAGCCCTGAGAATTCACATCAGTAACAACCCATTAGATCTCAACACAGTTTCCAAGAAATGCGGCTAAAACAGCATTTCTTTGGAGGTAACAAAAATAAATGTGGCTCAAAAGAAAGCAATTTACCTAGGAAACTGAGAGCTCCAAACATCAGCATATCTCAGCTTTCCTGGGATTTTTTTTTTTTTATTTTTATTCTGCATTTCTAAATGGCATGGATTCAGTCCCCGTAGATGGGCCGTGACGGCGCACATCTGGTTTTATGGTTAAGGAAATAGCTGATTGAATCGATACGCTCGGCACAGCTGACTGGAGTAAATAAAAGAGGGTTTGAAGGCAGCCTTGTTTTCCCCTGGATGGATGAGCCCATGTTCAGTGCTGTTAGAATTGCCCTGGAGTCCGTGAAGTGACACAAGGGGCGAAGAGCTGTCAGTGTATTTCTTATGAAATGAGCGTGCTTGCTCTCTGCCCATCATAACTTTGGTTTTGTGAGAACACAGCTGTCAGTCACTTTCTGCCCAAATTGCCACAGTCATCAAGAGGGGGAGGAGGCAGAACGGGCCAAGAAAGTGGGACTGACCCGTGAGGTAAATGGTTTCCATCACTGGATTCTGTGATCACACCTAATGATTCTGTGTGGAGTAATTGTCAAACATGAGCTTCTTTGTTCTCACAAGCCCATGGGAAGGGATGGGGGAAATTGTAGGAGAAATCTGTGTCCAGAAGGGTAGCAGAGGGAGGCAGTGGGGGTTCAAACCTGGCAGCAAATCCTGGCTCAGTGTAAATGAACTGCAAAACTCTGGTGGAGCCCCAGGGTTTTGGAGGCCACGGGCTCATGTTTCTCTGTTTCAACCTTTTGGGCACAATATAACTGTAAAAGCACTGGAACAAAAAATCTCAGTCACCTTTTGCAGCAATGGGGCAGCCAGAGAATAGCACCTGAAGAGTTTGTGAGGGTGCACGATGGACCAGACCTCTCTGGATGATCTCCTGGGTGGGCAAAGGCTACAAGCACCAGTTTACAGCTCCTTGTCTGCCAGATGTGTATGATTCCCACAAAGCAACTGGCTGGCTGTAACCATTCCAAGAACTTACCTTTAACCTGATAATTGGGGGTAAGACACAGATCTTTTACGAATACCTCAGTTTTATTTGTTGCCTTTGTTCTCCTTGTGTAGACCATACACAGAGTCTTTCAGGCCCCTGTTTTCTCTCGAAGCCCATATTGATCACAGCTGGGAAGTTACCATCCTAGGAATGGCTTTTCCCAGGCAGTAGGAAAGTTATTTTCCTTAGGCACCTCATTGTCACTTCATATTCTGGGGAACTACTTCAGAGCGGGATCTGTTAGCTTTATGACAAATCCCTTTATTTACATGGAGGGATGGCAGTTTGGGGTTTATCCTTCTAAAACATTGCAAGGAACAAGCCTGCAAACAAAAATACTGCTGCGGGATTCATTCTGAGCTATCCCCAGGGCTGTTTATCTCCCAGCCCTCCCTGCTGCAGCCCAGATCTCTTCCTACAGATGCAAATTGCACCTTGGGCTTTATCTTCTGTCCTTTCTGCAGCCAGATCACCCTCTCACTATGAAACCCAAGCAGAGGCAAAGTAGGTGGTTTGTTTCTAATACCTGGAAGCTGTTGGTGCTCTGTTGCACCAACAGAGCACAGATGGGGTTCATTTACCTGAATTTGACCTCTCAAGAGGGGGCCTCTTGACTCCCCTCTCCTGGGTAATTCTGGTGCAAAGCTGGGGGTGCTCTCCCAACCCAGGTAGGGCACCTCTGGCTTCTTTGTGTGCATAATTAAACCCCACTTACAAAGAGAACGTGAAGAAATACGGACACAGCTGGGTTTGGATGTGCAGTATGTCTCTAGTTTCTGCCATGAGGAGTTTTTGCACTTCACTTAAAGTCTGACAGAGAAAGTGTCACCTGCCTGCCAGAGGCAGCCATGCTCCACCAAGGGCTTGTGTCCTGCAGGTGTGGGGCAAAACTGTCCTTGTGAGCTGAGCTCCTGCCTGGAAGGTACTTGGCTGCGTGTTCTTTGTTTGAAAATGGGTTTGAAGGGGAGTCTCTTCTTAGGTGTCAGTTTTAAGGACTCTAAGTAATAGCTGAAGTGTTGCTGAGTGTTTAGGGGGTGATGGAGGCTACCTGGAGGCCCAGTAGAAGAGGAGTTGGTGTCCTATGGGCTCTGGTAGGAGTCTCACTGGAACCTGTGCTCCTTGGTACTTACCCAGCTGGGCAGGATCTCTCAGCTCTGCCAGCCCTGAAGACGACTTATCCAGACCTTATCTCAGGGACTATGAGAGAAGCAATTCATGATTAAAGGGCATTAAAAACTCCAGAAATAATAGAGCCAACATGAGAAGATGAGCCTGAGCAATGAGTTGCCGGTCCTCTCTGAGGAGTCAGGACTGTATGGAAATGTGCAGATTGCTGTAAGAAGACTGAGTTGATGCCATTTAGTAATACCTTCTTCTCCTTTAGCAGGGAACTTGGCTCTGGACAGAGACACGGAGGAGATGTCTGACAGATTTACGCCATGGAGAGCAGCACTTGCTTGGTGAGTGACCTTGGCAAAGGAGGGGTGGTCACTGTTCTCACTGTGGCTGCTTTGGGGACATTAGTTTTGATCTCCTTCTATGTCCTGCCTGCTACTAAGCTTTCCCTCTGCACCTCTGCCCAGAGTGTTTGGCCCAGCATTGAGAGAATGTGTCTGCTCTTAATGGAAATGGTGTTTCTGAGTGACATGGAAGGAGTTTTCCAAACTCTGCTAGTATTTCAGTCCGTGATCTGGAGCAAAACGGGCTGCCCTGCTGTACTTCGATTGATTGCTCCTGAATAAAGTGGACTCTTAATGCCTGTCCACAGGGGCGTTAAGAAATGTAAAAAGTATTTGTAAATTAAAATGCCTGAATGAAAGGCTCTGGTATGTGTAATCATAGAATATCACATTAAGTAGGAAGGCAAATGTCAGGGGAGTTCCTGGCATTCCATGGAGCCTTGCTTGTCTCGCATAAATAGATTTAATAAGCTCTGCTAGAATTGAAGACAGGTTACATTTAAGCATATTTATTTAAATTTACATAAGTATACATCAAAGAGAAGATAATGCAGGTTCTCGGTTACTTCAGTCTAGTTTTTGATAGTTAATACTTCATCCCTTCCAGCATATCATAAAGTTCCTTTTCATGGTCTCAGAAGAGCATAAGGAATTGAGTGAAAGGTGCTGAGCTTGTTACTCTGTGTGACTGTCTGGGGGTTCAGAGCTCTGTCTGTGTTTCACTGGTTTCCTCATGTTCTTGTTATGCCTAACTCTCCAGTACCCTGAGAAAGATAAATGACAAAGCCCATCAGAAGGGTGATCCATGATTTAGCCTTTCCATTCAGGACTAAGCAGGGACCTGGTGAAGGCAGAGGAAACTGCTGCTTTGGGAACAGGTGATCACTCAGTGGTCAGTGCAGGGGTGACCCCTTTAGCTGTATTTCATGCTCTTGGTGTGTGTGGGAGCAGAAGGTGTGTGCTGTGTAATCAGGGAGCTGGGAGTTACTAATGAGCAGGAGATGAGGTGGGTTCCTGGTGTCCCAGGGAAGCTGCGTGCCAAAGGGACCCTGGAGCACAGGTACCTGTCTGAACACTGTCCCCAGCAGCAGGAGGCTCAGTCCAGCAGCCTGTCCTGCTTGCTGAGTGCTGTGTAAAAAACACTTGCGTGTTGGTATTTCTGTCAGAAAAAGATAAATTGGTGTCTCTCTTTCTCACTGTAAATATCCAGAGGCCAATAATTTAATCTTCCCTTGCCTCAGCTCCCCAGCTACTAAAATGGGGCTGCTCATCCTGCTCCACTCTACTTACACAAAGCTTTATCCCCACTGACAGTGAGTATTATGCTCCAAGAACCAACCCTTAACACAGCCAGCTTGTATATCTTGGGTGACCTGGTCCCATCCAAAAAGCCAAGAAGAGCCCTTGGCAATCACAGCTGGAACTTAAAGGCCAGTCTGTGGTCAGAAACAAGAGCGTGTTTTGTTCATACACAGCCAACTCTGCCAGCTGTTTCCACACTTTAGCAAGTGTTTCCTATTCAAACAGAAAATGGCTGATGGGAACTGAACCAGATACAGCCATTCCAGCTAACAGCAAAGAGTTACACCCACGGAGGAGTTGAAAAAGATGTTAGATGTCTCCAATGCAGTATTTACCAAATTTCCAGATGTTTGGAATCCCTTAAGTCATCCAACAGGCCTTTGCAAGGCGATGTGACTCTTGAGTATCATGGCTCTCCTGAAACAGCATTAAAGTGAACTAATTTTAGCCTTGAATTATGAGATTTTTCTCTAACAGAAGGTGTCCCCGAGGACACGAGGGTAGATTTTTATTTCCAAAACGTTGCCTTTGTATATTTTAAACGGATCATCTGGATGAAGTTCTAATGGCTGGTTCAGACTGTCTGATTTATAGCAACAGCTGTTCACCTTTGTAAATGGGGAGATTCTTGGAGATACAGAACGCATTTATGAACCTGATACTCCACACCAAGGGTCAGGTTTTCTTGCCTCGTTTTTGCACAGGTGTAAATCCAGATAGGCTCCTGTGAAGTCAATGAAATTGTTCCATGAAAGGCGTGAAAATCAGAGCTGCAGGAAATGGCAGAGCAGTTATTTCTTTCTCCAGTAGGCTGAATTTTAGAACCCATAGCAATTGGAGGTGATTAAGGTTGAGAAATGTACCTAAGGAGTGATAGGGTGTTGCTGCTGAGTGACTGGGGAAAATGCAGATTCTTGCATATGCCTGGGGAGCCATTTCTTCTTATGGCTAAAAAGGATGGCAATCAGAGAGCCCAAAATTAGGAAGTAAAAAATGAAAGAATAATGAGTGGGGAGATACCTTGGACTTTTAAATATTTTAATCCCTATATTTCAAAAGGTAAGATTCCTACTGCTTGAAACTTCCTGCAAAAAAATTTCTTTGATTTTCAGTGTTGAAATCTGGAAAAATAATTGACCACTCTGGGTTTAAAAAAAAAAAAAAAAAAGCAAACCCAACTGCTTTCAGACAGCTGTATCAATATATTTTTTCATCTTCAGATATTTTTATTATTTTATCTACACTTTGCCAGAAAAATAAAAAGCTTCAGAATTTCCCATGACATTTTCATGTTTTGACTGACTTTTGAGTTTTGCTTGAAAATTTGTAACTCTTAGAAAAAGAAAAGTTAAGTTCCTTCAGACAGTATAGAAGCTCTAGCTCAAGTTTATCCTTGAGGACTTGCTTATGCTTTCTTAGGTGTCACTGGAGCATTAGCATCCAAATCAAGGCCATATAACTTTATTATTACCAAACCTGCTATATTTCACACATTTGCACTCTCTTTACCTCCAGCTACTCAATCCATCTCTGTGTCTCCATATACTACTCTTAGAGCTGCGCTGTTGATGCCAGCTCTGATGTAAAATGCCACAATGATTAAGTATCCTCCATAACCCACTAAATGGAATAAATAACATTATTAATTCAGTATGCAATTGTCTGGCTTACAACACTGAGCTTAATATTTAATACAGCGTAATGGAGCTGATTTCCAGCTACTAGATGCCCTCCCTTAACTTGCCTCTCCAGTCATCACTATTTGCTTAAAATATTGTTCCAGCTGTAGTGCAGCAGGAAAATTCCTCAGTAAAACTGAGGCAGAAATGAGACATGAGAAACTGTTTTGTGTTCCTGGGGGAAGCTCCCAGGGCTCCAGCCCTGTCAGGAGTACAGGCGTGGGCCATGGTGACATGTCAAAATTGTGGTACCCCAGCCCTGCTCCTGAGTGCACATAAAGTGTTGTTTCCCATTTGGATCATGGTGGCCATGTGGTCCTGGAGGAGAAACAAGAACAAAAGGTGCCTGAGCTCCGCTGACATTAGTGTAGGTCCCAAAGGATCTGCTCGAGGTAGTGCTGTTCCTTTGGATGGATGTTTGTTTGGCAGAGTTATAATGTGCAATCAAAGAATGGAGTTGAATCAAAGACCTGGGACTCTTCCCAAAATAAAATCAATGGGAAGAATTCACCCTGGTATCTTTTAAGCAGTCTGGATACAAAGCAAATTGTTCGGAGCTGGATACTGCCTGCCAAAATCTGCAGCTTTATTCATCTGAAATATTCCAGCGTAGGAAAAGGCAATTCAGGACTATTCTCTGCTTTGTCTGGTTTAGATCTCAAACTCCCAAGGGCTGCCTTGCAATTCCTGACACTGGGGCCTTAATGCTGGTCCAGATCATCCAGTGCAGGAATAATGAAGTGAGCTCCTCGCAGTAATTTGGTCTTGCTCTGTAGGTCTGGGCGATAGGCAGTCATTTTAAGACCTCAGAGATTTGGCTTCCAGAATACCTGATGATGGAGTTTTATAGCCAGTTTTACTGCTGCTGAGTTGTTGTTAGCAGAGAACTAATCTGAATGCATGAATATGTGGAAAACACAGTTTATATCACCTGGCAAATTTATGCTTCAGCTTCTCATCCAATGCAGTGCTAGAAACAGGATGATTTGTAGGATCTCCATGGCCAATCACAAGAATTTCTTTGGAAAGGTTCAAAATTCCATCTAAAATCAGAGTGGAGGGGTTTTAAAATGCTAGGGGTTTATTTTCAGAGTTGACCTGAATTTGCACAGAGCTAGCAATGCAATGGCAAAATCCAGCTGGAAGTCTAATTGGGAAGAGAACAGAGAAAGCTTCTCAAGGGGATTTTTTTTTTCCTTGAAAACAGACAAAGAATTAGATGTCATTGCTTCAAATATCTAATGAACAAAGGAGGAAAACATGAACCTGGGAGCTGGCAAGACAGCCAGGTCAAGTATCTGCTGGCATTAATATGATCCAAACCACTGGCCCTATTACAAAAAGGATTTTGCCACTGGTTATTCTGGGACCAGGCTGTGATGTGAGAATTCTCCTGTGTCAAAACATGGCTGAACTGACTTTCAGTGCTGGACATCCATGTCTTTGCTCTCAATTTATTCGTAACAACGTTCCACTGGAGCTTTGTTCTTTGATAAAGGTATTTTAAATGTCTTAGGTAAAGTTCTCTATGCAGAGAAGGGAAATTTGAGATGTTTAGTTCTTCCGTATTTCCTTATATTTATCACAGAAGATGCCAGAGAGTTGGTAGTTTGGTACCAGGAGGATGATCCAACCTGAAGTCCTAAAAAATCTGTAACTTCAGTGGGATTTTTTTATGGAGGATCCCTGATTAGAACACTCAGGCTACTTCAGATTAGCCCTTGGTTGTAATGCAAATACGCAGAGAAGTTGCCAGGAGGATAGAAGTGCCACTTCCTTGGAAGACCTTTTTCCTTTCTGCTTAAGGATTTCTAAACATAAAACACTGTGCCCTAATTGCTTACAAATTACTGGGTTACCACAAATGCTTGCACGGGAGGTGTCATGAGATGCTGGTGGCTTGTTGTTGTTGTTGTTGTTATGATAACAAAGTGCATGTTCACAGCCACATCCTCTCCATAAAGGGATGTAACACTCAGAAAACTCTTACATTTCCAGTTGTGCCAGAGACTCTGGGTTTTGCTGCCGTATCCACCACGTATCTTAACAGTGCCATTCTCTCAGAAATAGCTTTTTCTTGCTGATCTCCAAACCCCCAAGGAAACCCTACTCTGCAGCCAGGACTAAGGGGTACAGAAATCCATCAGGATTTCAATGCAGGGCGTACCTGGGAAACATGAGCGTGATGCAGTGTTCCCTGTGCCTGGCTTGTTCCTTGTACGGCCAAACTGAACTCTGTTAAAAGTACTATCCATCACTACCAGCAGCTTTCCTCTACTCTTCTCATGTGCCCCCTCCACTGCTGTCTGTGTTTGTAGCCCCAAAATGCAGCCAAGGGCCAGAATTGTTCCACAATGTGTTCCACAGTGTGTTCAAGCATTGCTGTGGATGAGAGATGGTAGAGTGGTGCCACTGTTTTTCCAAGTATTGAGAACTTTTCAGCAAGCTCTGTCTGGTCACTGTGGCAAGGTCAAAGCATTGGCGAAGACAAACTCAAGGATGTCTTGCACCATTTCTCAGAGTCTGTGGTTGGTTGGTTGGTTGGTTGTCTTTTAAAGTGTCAGCTCTTCCTGCAGGATGGAAACAACAAGGTTTTGTCTAGGAAAGATCCAAATGCCTTTTCATTTTGACCCTTGTGAAACCTTTTGAAATCGTCCAGATGAAAAACAGAGAACTCCCCAGGCTTGAGCATGTGTATTTGTTGGTACTTCACAACTGCTGAGGGCTAAAAAGCACGAGGAAGTCCAGGGATCTGTGCTGGTAGGGTGCAATGGTAGATGAAGATGCAGCAGCATGTTGCTTTGAGTCCTCCCCTACTGCCCTCCAAAAGAAGTTCAATGGCAAATTTGTCTTCCAAGCCACAAATGAGAAAATGCAGTGCTTCATATTTCCTGTACTTCACAGCAAGTTTACTGTAGTTGATCAGGTTAATTCATCTTGGCTCTGCTTCTTAGAATGCTCTCTGGTATTTATTCTCAGAGGAAAAGCCACCTGTTTTTCCAATCTGCTGCAATATCTACATTTTAAAGAGGGGAATATTGTATGGAGTCCTGCTCCTGTTCTGAATTGCCTCCCTGTATTGGGATGACAGTTTTGCCACATCCCAGTCAGTCTTTTATAGGTGCAGAAACTGCAAAGAAAGTCCCTGGAGTGGCAATTTGGTGAGAGTTCATGTACCATTAGGGCTGCATTATAGGGCGTTTCTACACTGCTTTTGTCAGCAGTCACACTGATCTCCACTGAAAGCCGAGCAAGGGAACATTCCAGGCAAGCTGGGCTGAAGGAGCTTTTTGTACCTGCAAGGCTGAGGGAAGCAGTGGATGAACTGGATCTGAGTTTGCGCTTTAAAGATTTCCCCACATAATGAAAGCTTTCAGGTCTGCTCAGAGGGCAGGGCACTGCACCACTGGATTTGCTCCTAATACATCCTGGCTTAGTTCTTTTGAAGGACAGCAAGGGAAGTAACTTTGGGTGTCTCTTGGAGCACCTCTAGGACACGTGGTGCTCCTTATCTCCGTGAAAGCAGGAGGTTGTCTGCTTAACAACCTGTGCATGTGACAGGGCAATTACACTGGCCTGTGGCACTACTGGGTTCTTTTATGAGCCACAGGAATGAGGAGCTCTGTGCCATGCAGGTCGCTGGGGTGCAGTTGGTTGTGTCAGAGCCTATCTCAAATAACAGCAAGAACAGATGACATTCCACTGGAAACTCCTTTATAAAGAAATATTTTGGATTCCAGATGTTTGGGATTTTTCTGCATATTTGTAAAGTTAAAATGTTCCTTTAGGACTTGGTCTGCGCAATTATCCATACAAGGTTTTTGCTTTTAAACTGTACTCGGTTATTTGTGAATGTTGTTTGCTGTCCACACTGGAGCCTGGAAGTCCTTGCTGGTGACAGGAAGAATTGAACTTGCAATGATTCAATCTTGCAGTGTGCTGGTAGCAGTTTAAGTGATTTGTGTACTCCTATTAACCAGGTGACAGAGCCAGTATTTCTCTTCCCCCACCTTCCATTTCAATCATAGCTTATTGCAGTGAAAAACTTGCTTGTTTTGTCCCTGAGAAGGCTGGGGGAAAAGGTTTGTGTTTCTGCTTGCCTAATTGGGAAAAGGGATTTTATGTGGCTCCCTGCACTTGCTGCCCTTATTACACGAATTATTCCTCTGTAGATTTGAGAGCATCCTCTAAGCAGTGAGTCATAAGGCACAGCAGACTTCCCTGGAGAGGCAGATGCAGACAGCCTTATCCAGAGCATCAGCTGTGCCTTTCTTCTCTTTCCACAGACAAAGCAAAGGCCCAAGGGGGCATCCTGCCTCTCTGCAAGCACGGAGCTTTGTCTTTTAAGATCAACTACCTAAGGACATATCTGTTTTTCAATCTGTTTGGATGAGATTTTGTTTCTTTCCGCAGACCCTGCCCATTTCTGCCTTAAAACCATCACTGTTACTCCACTGCATGACTTAAGACTTTACTGTCCATTTCAGGAGATACTTCTCTGTCTCCTTTGCCTGTCTAAAATACCAATGCACAACTTCTCCCCATGGTTGCTGTGACTTTGGCCTAGTGGTCTTTCAAGAGATGCATAGTACAGAGTCTGAGGGCTGGAGAAATTTGAGCAATATCAGAACTCAGATATCCTTTCTCTTGGTTTAGCACATTTGCCAGTGTACAGCAGCCAGACATGGTTTCTCCCTGCCCACAGACCCAGAGCATCAGCACAAACAGCTCAGTAAATCCCATTCCATGGACAGGATTTAAAAAGTGTTCTTAATGCCATTGGAAATTGGCCCTGCATGTGTCCAGAAGGGGAAGGTTCTGGCTGGATCACACATTCAGCCCCTGGCTTTGCTCATTTGCACTGGCTTCTGCTCACACTGATGGGCTTGAAAAGCGCCCCAGTCCTCACTCCCCCAGAGCCCTTCTCTTGTGCTGGGCAGACAGGAGGGTCAGGAGAGACTGGTTCCTTTGAGGGCGAGAGCTGGAGTGCAAAATGAGCAGCCCACAACCCCCAACTGGCAGGACTTCATTCAGGAACACTTCTCTCTCCACAGGGGCTGGTCTGCTCTCTTTATCCACCCTCGGACATGATCCTATATCCAGGCACTTAAGAAGAAGAAAAAAGCAGCAAAACTGAAAGCTGCTATTTTTAAATTCTGCCCTTGGCTCTTTGCAGCAGTCTGCTTCCCTCCCTGTGATTCAGTGTTCTTTTGAAAACTAGGCACCAGGGCCCTGTGGTTTCCTGGTACTTGGAACATAAAATCTCCTAATTCTTCTCTCACAGCAAGCTTCAGAGGCCAGGGAGTGATTGATATTTTCTATCGCTTCATTAATAGTCACGGCACAGTAGTTTCCTAATCTGTTTTTGCACTGCTTTTTGTTTTGAATAATTTGTCTTTCAAATTTCCTCAGCCCTCCATGTCACACAAAGCGACTGCTGTTTGCTCCCCTCCTGGAGCAAACTGGTGGGGAGAGACCTCTCAACCCAGACTGCTGGGTTGAGACCCTCAGGAGCTGGGAAGTGGTGGGTCCTGCCTCAAGGAGCTTCCCCGTGTTTGTTTTAATAAGTTTGGCAGATATCCTGAGGATGTGTCCCAGAGTGATCAAAATCATTAGGAAAGGAGAATTCAGCCTAATTCCTGAGTCTCTGTTCACCTCCATCACTGTGCACAGTGAGAAAGTTTGTGCCATAATCCATTTCCCCAGCTTCATGGCCAACCTTGGATCTCTCCTTCTTCAAATTGGACCTGCTTTGGAGTCCTCAACAAAGGCAACCCACCCACCCCACAGAGGTCAACAGAGGTCAATTGTCTGTTTGGCAATCAGCATGGAGAATCTGTAGTGTCTGAACTGTTTTTCCATACTTGTTACATACCTCCACCTATCAATTCTAGTCTAGGGAATTACAAGTTTAAAACCTGGATATTAGACCTACTTCTGTCGTGAATAAGGTGCTCAGGGCACAGGAACTAAGCAAATCCCTGGCAGAGAAGGAAAACCTGGGATATCTCCTGCTGACCATGCCCATCCCCACCATATCTTCAGGGATGAAGGCAGAAAATGCAGTGGGACCCCTTCGCATCCACAGAGGAGATGGGGAAAAACAGGATCGGGGCCAGTTGTTGTGAGCCAGCTCCTCACTACCACAGTGCCTTGTAACACCTGGAAGCTTTACCTGTAAATGAGCTGCTGTCCCAGATGAAACAATGCACTGTGCAGCTGAGACTCTGGCATGACTGCAGTAATCCTGAATTCGCTATAAATTGCTTTTTCATTCAACCCAACTTGGAAAAAGGCAAGTCAGGCTGGAGTCTAAACACCCCAAGAGTCTGTATTTGCTTTGTTCCAGCACACTCTGCTCTCATGTGATTTAAAACAATGTGTCTTTGTGCTTATCTTCTGGGCTTGGCAAGGCAGGTTTTACCTCTGAGTTTTTGTCTCAACAGGAGAAATTGCTGTCTAACAGATCCTTTGTGGACTTCCGACCAAAACCGTCCAGTGCAACACATGGTAAGTCGTTCAATGTTTTATAAACTCAGACCCTCAACTATAGCTATTTATGGTGGAAACTGGCATATCAATAGTTTCTTTTTGGTTACAAGAGTAATGAATTCTGGCTTATGTTTTTATGACATCTCAGTTTGGGTTTCTCCAACCCTTCCTTAGATTATAATGCCTTTGACTTTACATTTGTTCCTTCTGGTGCCTGCCACAGCAGCTTAGCACTGTGGTGTGTCAGCAAAGGAAGAATCTCAGCCACATTCCCCTTGCTCCAAAACACACAGGCCCTTATTACTTATATTAAAGGGGGAGGTTTGTGCCCTGATGTGACACGTGGCAACAGCGTGTGAGGACGTGGCTTTGGATGATCCTGTTACTGCACTGATGTATCCATTCTTAGTCATGTCCTCCTCTGAAGCAAAAAAAGGGGTGAGACAGTGGATAAATGAGTGTGGCTTGTGGGGTGGCTTTGTTAAGTTCTCTCGGTCTAGCCATCAGCACTTGAGTGATGCCTGCAGTGGAGAATAGGTGGGATTTATTGCAACCTCAGCACGTGGGAGGGACACACTGTACAGTGGTGGAGAGAAACTGTGCTGGCAACCTCTGGGCTAGAGCAGGACTGGGTTTGCTGCACCAGCACATTTCCATCGCTGCAGCTCTGCAGATTTCAGCCTGTGATGTTGCTCTGTGCTCGGTGGTTGTACCACCACTTAGGGCACTTGTGTGCCCTAATTCCAGTACGGGATTAGGAGGTTAAACCTTTTATATAGTTGTTTGTATCATATGAATTTCTTCTGTGTATCTGCTTCTGGTATTCAAAAATGGTTCTCATGCGTTGCAGGGGTCACCTGGAAATTGGGTTGACTGTGTGAAAGGTGAAATGGTACCTGTGATGGGACACTGACCTGAGGAGGTGCTTCCAAGCCTCTTTAGGAAGAGAACTCCTGAGTTTGCATTGACCAAGGAGGTCCCAGGCACGTGCAGTACTCAGAGTTGGGAAAGGGGGATATTCTGGCATGAAGTTGCTGTTAACCCATGGCCTTCATGTTCCCTGTTGGATTTGCTGTTTTGCACTTGGGATAAACCCCTCCCCTCTAACTAGCAGATTCCTGCATTTCTGAGTTCTGCCTAGTAGCAGAATTGGACTGAGCAAAATACCACAGGAAAGATGATGCTGAAAGAAGTATTTATTAACTCTATTACCAGATGCAGAATGGTAGGCAGCATATCCAGCCCAGACATATCTAACCAAATTTAACTGAAGGTCATGAATCAGCAGAGGTCCAGCAGGGATTTTCTGACTACATGCCCAACAGATGTGCTCTTGCCTGACCGTATCCTATCTCAAATGTACATGTTGCCTTACTGAACTCAGCATTTTTCTCCTCCAATCACCCCTATTGAAATTCAGCAAGGTGCTAAGAAGCCAAGAGCTTATGGTTTCTAAGAGAATGAGGAGTTTTAAAAGTTTCAACTTGGGAAAGTCTGAATCTTGAGAGACCAAGCTTTTCAGCAAGTATTTTCCACCTGAAAGTTTGTGTCGTGCAGTACCTGGGGATGGTTCTGCCAAGTCACCGTGGGCATGCAGCACCGAGGTCTTTGGTCCAAAGTCTCCTGGAAGTGCATGGCAGTTTGCCCAAGAACAGGGATGGGCAGTTCCTCTCTCTTTCAATTTCCAAAGGTAGCAAGCGTAACCAACATGACAAGTTAAAGAACATGTCACATCCCACTGCTCTGTGTGCATGCTTATCCCTAATGATGTGCTTTTAAGGATCTTGGATAAGAACCAAAAGGAGAGCTTTGAAAATTCACTCACACAGAATAATTGCATTTAACCTATGCTGTCAGTTCACACCGTATCATCTTCAAGAATAATAAATAAGCAGTCAGCATTCTTCCAGTAACCTCTCACTATTCAGTACCAGGAGGTGAGGGGACATGTGCCTCCCCAGACATCAGCTACGCCCTGGGGGTGGTGGGAGGGCTTCGTTTGGGTTTTACACTTGACGGTAGCAGTGGGGGGATGAAGTTAAAATGCAATCATTCTGAGTCAAACGGTAAGGCCTAGGAAAACAGATGTGGGATGTGTGCCATGAGCCAAGATCAACTTCACAAAACTCTAAAGATTACTTCTACAAAAACTGGAGGGGGGGTGTGGAATTATCCAGTCAGGGTTGTGATGGATGGGGGCAAGGAAATAGCCCAGGAAAGTCAAACAACAGAATCTGCAGCACAAAAATGTTAAGTTTATGGTGGTGTTATTTTGTCATAGGTAGGAAATTCTTTCAATAGGATATGAAGGGTATTAATTAGTATCTTCTTCTGACATAAAATGGGGGAACAGAGGCTTTTATTTCTCTGAACTGCTCCTGCACTATCTCAAGAGCAAAACTGCCTTTCTCTTTAAAATCCCGAGCATATAGGGCTAATCAAAGTACAACACTTTAGGACCACTGAGCTCACCCCAAGTATTGCAAACCAACTGGGCACTAGATTGTATTTACCTGGTTTGCTTCTGGCCTTGCTTCTGCATCCGGGTTGTTTCTAATGGTGCTGCTCTGCATCAGGCGTCTCACTGTATCGGGTCTTACAGCTCTGTGGAAGAGTGGCCATGCAGACAAAGCCCTTCCCAGCTCAGCTGTGGGCACAGTTCTGCCTGCTGCATCTTGTTCAGGGTGAGAGGAGGAGAGATTCCTGTGCATCCCTAAGCCCTGTGCTCCTGGGGCTCCAGGCAAGAGGCTCAGAATGAGTTTTGTTTGCTCTCTGTGAGCTCTTCCCCTGCAGCCTAGAAATCCTTTGGACTTGACTGCAGGCTGTAAAACTGGCTGGGGGGACACTGACTTCTAGTTGTTTGTCTCCAGAGGTAAACCACTGTTCATACAGTCCTAGCCTCCAGCTCTTAGGATGAAATTCCCTTTCTGTGCCAAAAAAGCAGGAGCTCCAGCCTGCAGAAAGCTCATTTGCCATGGTTGTCCTGTGGGCTTATTTTCCTCCACAGTAGCACCAGTGTCTGGCTGGAAACCATGGCAGATGAGGCTCAGCAGGCTCAGTAAAACCCTCACCAGAATGCAAGACAAAAGAGCTGCATCTCTAATGGGCAGGCTCATATCTCCCTCTGAGGAGAACCATTACAAAAATATTTCCCAGATTATTTGGCTGGGCATTTCACAAAACTATCCAGTTTCATGATGCTAATTTTCCCATTGTCTAGACAGTTGCAAATCCAGACAGCATTATCAGTGTGAACCTACTGCATGCATGCAGACACACAAAAGTCCATTTCTCTGCCCGTGGCTTTTACAGGTATGCTCTTGCTCATGGTGGTAACCTTCTGAATTGCTCCTAAGTGCCTGGACAAATCCCATAGGGATCCCATTCCTCCTGCAAGGCTGGCATTTAGTTCAAGCAACACTGAACTATGTGGATGCTCTGAAGGTTGGACTGGAGAGAGGATCTGGCCCCTCACTGCCTACGTACATCTGCAAGAAAAATAAACTATGCTCAAGGTTGGACAGTGCTGTGAGCCAAGCCAGGACATCCCTCCTTGGGACAATCTCCTGCCACAGTTGTGTTCTAAGGATGAAAATGTTCTTTTGTGGCTTGCATGCTGGAAGTGCTCATGGAAAGACATTCTGGGGCTGTAGACATGTAGATGAGGACCTGCCAGTCTTTCCTGACAATAAAAAGGTCTGTGAGCATTTGTTCCCTCTGTCTGGCTTCAAGGTGCCAGCCCACGTTTTAAGTCAGGCTACAGCACCTTCCCCAGACTTTGGCATAATCAGGATTTATAGCTCCTCTGTAATGCCAAGGGGCAAAAAGCACAGTAGGAGCATGGGCTGTATTTACAAATAACTTCTGAATGAAGATGCTTGGCCAGCAGCAGCATTTCTTGTTGTTTCTCTTCTCTAACTTGCTAAATTCTTCGCCTTCTTCCCAGGGCCTCTTACATATGTGCATGGTTTTCCTGGCCCACTGAAGTGAGGTAGCCCCTGGCTGCTCTCCCTGCCTCTGTCCACATTTCTGTGGAAAGCCCATGTGAAATATGAAGGGCTTGCCTGCAGCACCCTTCCAGCTTTTCTGGAAGGTGCAGGGACTCACCCTGTCCTCGTGGAATGTGAATTTTGCCAAGCAGTTCTTGACTGTGTGTAAGTTTACCAGAGTGACTGAGGCAACAATTTGTTCTACTAATGAGAGTCCAGGACTTGCAGTGTCTGAACAGCAATGACTTTGGTCTTTCCCTGGTGAGGCCTCCACCCAGGCTGGGTGATTTGTTTCCAGGAGCCACTACGGGCTCCTAAAGGTGAACAAAAGGGAAGGAACTGAAATAACCACAATGTAGTGGTTTCATCTTCTGACTCACAGGTATCTGTTACCAGAGCCTGGGAGGTGCAGGCAGAGGGAACCCGATGGGATCTGAGCAGCGCTGAGATAATGTCCCAGACAGCCAGTCCGTGCAGGAGTGGAGGAGGAAGAGGGCAGTTCTAGGTCAAAATCTGTGAGGCTTTGCGGTGAAAGTATTGGGAAGGGAGGGCTGGAAAAGTTCTTTCTTCCTCCAGAATAGCTGTGGTCTCTTCCCCAGCTGAACTCTCACTCTTTGTCTGCTCTAATCCGCATCTTCCCTCTGCCAGCTGGGTTTGTTTTGCAAACTCAAATCTGATCTCCTCAGTTTGTCCTGTGTGTCTTGCTCAGTTTTTGTGGCTCCATGTTTCCACCATATACACTTTAGAGTAAAGCATTCTACTTGCCCCTTTGTGACTGAAAAGGGAAAGTATTGTGGCTCTAATAATAGCAGAAACCTTCTAGTCCAGAGTATTTTGCAGAGGGCTGGTTACATCAGCAACTTTACTACTGCAACTCTCACTGTGACATTTGACTTATTGAAAACTGAAAGATTCAGCCCCGTTCAAATTTCATGTCCATGGAGCACACTCAGCTCTAGGGCAGTGGCCTTGTTTGCCAGAACAATGTTAGCATGAACGGAGAGGGTGATTCTGAATCTCTGTACCAGAGCAAAAACCCAAAAACTTGGTTAGATTTTTAGATTTAAAATGCCCTTTCATATTTTGTGATGCCTGGGAAATGCCTGTAATTGGTTATTCTGACAGAAGGGAGGAGAGCAGACATCTGCTTAAATTTTCTTGGAACAGGTCTGCAGATGAGTCTCTGATGGACTTTACTTTGGAAACCACACTAACATCACTCTGCAGGCCAGAATCACATATCAGGCCCTGAGGTTTGAGGGGTTGTCCTGCTCTGCCACAGCCCTCTGGCACACTCTTGGAGTAAGTCACTGGCTTCAGTGGAGTTACTTACCCAATACTGATTGCATTGGAAGGATGTGAACTTAAAAAGTGTTTGAGTAACAGGTGGCCAACAAAGGTCATCAGAAAGACAGGTCCAAAGGCAAAGCTTTTTTAACAGGTGTGCACAACCACTGTTGAAGGAGACTGCAGTAACTATTTCTAATGGTTATCCCTGAGGAAACCCCCTTTTGGCAGCAGCCTGGCCTTATGTTTCCCATCAATTGTAGCTTTGTCTCTTCTGAAGCCCCCCGCTGCAAACAACTGGCTGAGACAAGATGAATGGAAAACATTGCCTGTGCTAGAGAGGTAATGGCAAATCCCATGCCAGGAGGAATAATAAACAGGAGATCATTGATACAACTGTGCTAGTCTCGATGGGTTTTCCACCAGGCATGTGGAAGCACCTATAAAGGAGGCATTGTCTGTACTGTCACTGAAGGGAAACAGGAGGAATGAGCTCGATGGAGCAGGTGAGGGAAGGGTGGGTGTGCCTGGTGAGCAGAATTGATCAGTATCAGCAGGATGGGGAAGGAGTGGGTGAGCAACCACTGGGCTGTGAATGCTGAGGATCAAAAGGTGTCCATCAGGCTGTTGTTCATTAACCAGACCCCTGCTCTCAATCCTCGGTGATGAGCTGGGAACTGAGCTGCAGGTTTGAGTCTGGTGGCTTAAGGGCGTCTTGCCCAGAGCCTCCGTGCATGGATGCACATTTCACATCTTCAAATGGTGCAGGTTATCCGTGTGCAGGATCTGTGGTGCGGTGTTAGCAGAGCCTGGGCACCTGGAGATTTTAAGGTCGTTGAACCGACTGAATGGCTTTGTTTCTAACAGGAATGCAGAGTTAGGCCTGCGTTTGAGTGCTGTTGCAAATGTCCACCCCTGCAAGTGACACAATGCAGAAGAGATTCCTTGAGGGTGGGCTATTGCACTCCCTCCCCGGGATCTTCCTGTGACACTGTTCTACTGGGCAAGAAGCCCGGCAGCTTCAATGAACATGGCTATTGTTTTTCTCTAGGGACTTCACAGAAACTTCTTCTGAAATCCTGATTACAATCTCAGCCTGATTAAAAGGGATGGGGAAGGGTGTATCTCACCAATAAAGACACCCTGAGGCTGGGAACATTTGCAGACAGGAGCACCTCTTCTCCAGCCTCTCTGCCTTTGCTTCCTTGGCTGCAGATAACAAGTGCTTTGGTTCCAGTTTGCCTGATTCTTGGAAACCTGAGGCAGACAGCAGCCTGCTCTTCCAACATGCTGTAGAAAAAAATTAAAGGTGTGTGGGAGGGAGGAGGAGAAGAACTATTTCCTGCAGTGAAACTCGATCCTTTTCAACTTAAAAATAGGAGGAAAACAAATTCCTGTGGGACCTTCTATAAAAGGGTTTGACAGTTGCCTACTCTCAGCCCCACCTCCCAGAGCTCCTCATTTGTCTGATGCCTTGGAAAGAGCCCTCCTGAACACAAACACAGATCTGTGACTGCAGCCCTGCTGCTGGGGGAAGCAGCTCTGCTCCACGGTGGGGGTCAGATGCAGGGGAGTGTAATGCACTGTGACAGGTAGCAAAGCCCAGGATTAAGTGTTCTTTGTGTGGACCTACCATGCAAACAGCATTTCCTGAGCCTCTTTTTCTTTGCTGTAATTTTTATCCAGACCACTATAAAGGTGCAAGGAATTGCTGAGCACTTTTGCAGGCCGTGTCAAGCCAGGAGCCCCCAGGAGGGATCACACAAACAGCAGCCAATCCCCCATCTGTGCTTGCATCCCCTCGTGGTGGCCCTTTGAGCTGTAAGCCACAGCCTGTGTGCGTGGCACCTGGACGAGAGGAAACTCTGGGCACACCTTACCCAGGCTTGATTGCCTGATCAGACTCCAGTGCCTCGAAGCCACAGCCATGTCCCTGCTCGTCCCTGCTGCTGGATGTCTGCTCTCCTCTCCCTCCCCACCCATCCTCTCACTCCTTTCTGCATCACCACCTGATTCCAGGGCTGAGTGGCAGTGCCACAGACCCCAACACAGCAGCCTGGCCCCCCTGCCCCCTGTGCTCTCCGCTGTCAGTCCTGCTCCTTCTTTTGCTTCACTTTCTCAGTCTTGCTCTCCTCTCCCTTTTACATCCTCCCTCCTTCAACACTCTGCATTGGCAGGGTAGGACTGAAGGCAGCTAGAGAGGCAGGATTTCTGGAAGCTCCTGCTCCTCTCTAGGGAAGAGAAAATTAAGCTTTAGGAGGCAGAAAAGATAGCCAGAAAGTCAACAGCATTGGCAATGGCACCCCACCAAGAATGCTGCTGCAGTTCTCCTGCCCCAGGGGTGACGTTGGACCTGACATGGCCTGGCACCATGACAGGCATTGATCAGAGTTGTGCCATGCTCTGCCCATGCTGCTACCGTGAGTCACTTCAGCTCTTGGCTCCAGTCCCTGCTGAAAGAGGGAAGGCTCCCAACAGGAGTGATTCACCATGCCTCACCAGCCGCCTTTCATCTGCTTCCAGCCAGATCACCTCGGGGCTGGAGCACTGGAGCTGTTCTGCTCCAGTGCTTTCCCATGGCCTCGCTGCAGAGCTGCTGTTCTCCTCCCTGACCTCCTTTAGACCTCCCAGGTTTGTGCTGTTAACACGTTCCTGTGATTCCTCCCTCCTGAGTCAGTAACAAACCACTTGTGGTGCGGGTCTTGGGGCTGTGCTGTCCATGGGGGTGCAGAGCCTGGCTGGAACAGGACCGTGCCTCTCTAAGTTGGGAACCACCCTCAGTCCTCCTGTGAGCTTGGGGATCACTATGCTCTGGGACCACATGAGCTGTTAGAGCCATCCCACTGGAGCCAATTAACAAGACTAGGTGCTTTTCAAAAGGCAAAGGGGTTTTAGGCTATGGGCTCAGGCCAGCTTCTGCTCTGGATAACGACATTATGCCTCACTGTGCCTCAAATCAGCCATGAGCTGACACAGTGTACTGTGTGTGTCCAACAGCACAGGCAGCTACCACAGCTCAGCTGATGAGCAATAATTCATTAGGCCTGTGTAACTCAGTCACTGCAACCGTCTCTTGATCCTTAACACAGCCAAATATATTCCCACTGTGATGTCACAAGAGTACAAAATTCATCTTTAAAAAAATAATTACCTATCATTGCTCATCCCTCATAAATCTGCAGCTCTTTGTCATCTATCCAGGCCAGCAACCTGTCCTTCCAAAGGCTGTTTCCACCTGTGTAGCCCAGAGTTGTACCTACTTAAGGAAAACAGGTGGCTTAGATGAATGCAAACCTCTCTCTGGTACAGACATGAGATCAAATGACTTGGATTATGATTGCTCAACAAGTAATTGCCCTTCAGCTGAAGCAACCTCAGCATTGTGTACATGCTTATAACTTGCCCAGCTCCTTCTCTGAGCTTGCACAATGTGGTTGTCTTAGTAAGTGTCTGATGCTTGCTGAACTAATCCAAACCAGCCAAAGTTCTGATTTGGACAGTCAGTCCTGGACAGTTTGACGTGTTACTTGTACTGCAGCTTCTTCTTTCCTCTGCATCCAAAAAGTCAGTTTTCCTCTTGCAGACACTTTAACTGCAATCACCAGGCTTTTGCCCTGGCATGTGCACAACCCCTTTAACCAGCTCTTTATCACCCCAAGAAACAGCTTTTTCTGTAGCACCTAGACACCTCCACCCCTAGCATCAGCTTGGTGTACCACTTGAACTCACCAACCAGTGGATTTCAAACTATCTTTAATGGAACGCCCATAAATCTGTCTGTAGAATGCCCTATGTTGATGTGTCACAATAAACCCTGAAGAAGGGAAACAGTCCATACCTTTGAGAGAGGAAGGAAGCAAGCACTCCTCAAGGTAGGCTGTGATCCAACTGCATGGAAGGCTTCATATAGAAATGTGGTGGGTTTGCTGAATTTTTTCTTTTCTTTCTAGCCGGCGTGGAAGAAAAGAGAGGATAGTTTCCAACAGGGAGGATAAAACAGTACAAATTAAATCCATTCTCTGGCCAGTGTAACAATTGTAATTTCCTGCTATTCCTTGGAAGCTGTACAACCCAAAAGGGAGATATTTCAAGACCGGTGTGTCGGGGTAGAAGCACATGCATCTGGTTATTTTTAATGGCAGCTCTGTCCCTAATTTTCAGTGCTGGCCTTGATGAAATGCCAGCTCCATTTCATTAACCTTTTGTCAGTATGGCAAAGAAGAAAAGGTGGCTCCCAGCTTTAGCACCTGAGATAAAGCTCCTTTTCCCAAAAAGCCATTAGAGGTCCTTAGCTATACCAGGAGAGTTTGGGGTATAGAATGGAAAGAAAAAGGGGAAAAAAAACCTCTCTGAAGGTTTGTGTAACAGAGTCTGTACAAGTCTCATATCTGCAGTCTTCATTACTGTCTGAAATGTGTGTTAGAACCGAGTAGCAATCAAGGTAACCATTTTCCTTTATAAGCCAAGAAAAATACTGGGTTTCTTTTCAGACCATTAGGAATAGTCTCTTTTAACAGGCCTCCTCTCCTTGCTTCATCTGGACTGCTTAAAAGCAAAAGAAAAGGCACAATTTCACAACCATGGCAGCTGGGAGCTGCACATGGGTTAGACCCCAACAAACAAACCTTCACCCTGGAAGTGCTTTCTCAGAATCCAAGACTTAATCCAACACCACAGCCAAAGGATTAGTGTTCTAGTGGTAAAGGATTAGTGTTCCGGTGGTAAAGCTGGGCAAGAGACAGGATTTTTGTTCTGTGAGAAATAATGCAGTGGGTTGGAGGTGGGAAGAAGGAGGAAACACAAAGTCAGATTTGTTCCAAAGCTCCAGTTTGTCGGGATGTCAGCACTAACGAAGCAGCACAATGCAGCTCCAGCCCTCTCCTCCCTCCTTCTCCTGCTCTGTAGGTATGACCAGTTCCTACAGCCACAATCCCTGCCGTGGTTGCTACTTCCTCCGTCAGCTTTTTATGGAAACATAATCCATTGCTGTGAGCACTGCTTGAGAGTCAGAGCAATGCCTGCAGCCCGGCTGGTGGCTGTGAGTTAGGGGAAGGCTCTTGGTTGAGCTGTAGCTGTTGCATAGCTCAGCCCAGCTCTGGTGCACCCAAAAAGCTCTGTCCAGATCCCCAGCTTCCAAGTGGTGAAAGACAGAGATGTTTGCTCTCTGAGCTGCAACCTCAGGAGGTTTGGACTTAGCTTATCATGTGAGATCAGGATCGCTGCTCCCAAAATGTCACCAGCGAGCTGTGGAGCAAGAAGAGGAGGAACCCTCACCCAAAATTCAGGCAATGCTAGAAAATGTCAGGTATTTGCACAGAGGAAGGCTTGGGGCTGGGAGGTTTAAGGGCTGATAGCATCTGTTCTCTGCCAGGTTCCTGTCATCTTGTACCACAGATCCTGAGGCCTCCTGACAAGTTTACACTGGGGCCTGGTAGCAGCAGAGCAGGAGGGACAGGCAGAGCCATGCCAAAGAGACAAAGCTGCGTCTCCCGAAGGCCTGTACTCACCAGCTCTGGGGAGCACCACCACCTTACTGGTGTGGGACGGCTCAGAGGCCGCCGTAGAGGGACACCTTCATCTGAGGGGAGAGGTTGTACTGTATAGGCACAGGACAGAAAAGGAGGAGCAGGAAGTGAGGGCAGAGATCTCCAAAGCTCGTGCTGGCCAGGGTGAGCAGGGACACAGGCTTGGCACAGTCCTGAGGCAACCATGCTGTGTGAAATAGAGCTCTGCCAGGACTCTGAGCTGCTGCTCATCAGAACGGGAATCCAGATGGCCAAGAGAGAGGGCTTCTCTTTTCAGGCAGCGATTGTGGCTCTGCCTTTGCAGGGGACGGAGCCGTGTTTGCTCTGGGCCGTTCCAGCACATACAGAGCATTCCAGAGAGCACATTCCCCTTGGCACAGTGCTCTGGTTTGGTACCTCCCAGGCTGTGACACTGCAGCACATGTGCCTGCCAGGCCACCAGCTCCGAGTCATCCCAGGAACGAGCACAGCAGTGAGCTGAGGAAGGGCCTGAGCTGCTCTCACAGCCAGGCAGAGGCCTTGTCAGAAATAAGCCAAGGAAGCAATCCAAAGCAGGGCAAAGTAAATTACGTTCAGAATTAAGACTGGAGGTGCTGGAAATGCTGGTTCTCTAGGCAGTGGTACAATCCGAGCTTCACCTTCTGTCGTGTTTCATGTCTTAACACTCCCACCTTCACTGCAAAAAGCAGTGGAGCTCGACTGTACGCAAAGGTCAGGATAGATTGAAAGGAATGGCTTCCATTTAGATGTAGTCACCTCCAGACAGGGCCCTGGGCTGCCCACTGCTTTGCAGAGACAAAAGTAACCAGTCTGGTGTGCCAGGTGTGGGATGGAGCCTGGAAAATCCTTGGAGTCCCCCCTGCTTGTACCATAGCTCAGTGCATCCATTTCTTGTGATCTGTCCTGTCACACTGAAATGGAGACAAGAGCAGAGATGGGTACTGATCCATTAGAAAATCCACCAAGTAAAAGCAGTTGGCTGGAAACCTGCTTTCTTGCAAACCAGAACATTTCTAGTCCACAGCGTTTAGCACATTCAAAGGCAATGCCAGCACACAAAAGCCAAGGACTAGAGGCCTGTAATTTGCCTCTCCCATCTCTGGGTTGCTGGAGTTGAGGGAACATTCCATGAGTTTCATTATGGTCTCCAGCTGCAAGCCAGGTTCTCCAGGACATCCGCTGCAGGCAGGGATTTGGACAAAGAGAAAAAGAGAGACGGTCTTGTGCACAGAGCCTGGGACGGGTCTCGGTTTGAGGTTTGAGCGAACCTGGGCCATTTGGGTGGGACCCACTGGAGTTAAGAGGCTCTGTGTGGTTTGGATTCAGACCCTGGCAGAACTAAGCTCCGGCCTTGATGAGCGCGCCTTGCTCCGAGGGGCTGGAGGGGACACTGAGCAGTCCAGTCAAGGGATGAGTGCTAAGAGCTCCTGGACACACGCAGTGAGGGCAAGGCATGGCTGCTGTTCCAAGCTCTCCTTTCCTTGTGCTTCTGCCCTGATTGCAGATGTCAGTGCAGGTGGTCATTGTTCTCAGTCCTCACGGAGCTATGGGGTTTCCTCCCTGCCCCTATTCATTGTAAACCAGGGCAGTAAACTTGGAATCTGTCTGGGATGGGATTTAGTCACAGAGGTGGGCCTTGGTGTTCTCTTGAAGCAAAATTCCAAAGCTGCAGCAACAGGATCTCATCTCAACATGGCATGTTATGGCTGACTGACTTAACACCTGCTTAAATTTGCTTAATTAAGTAAATGTGGGCTTATACACACCACAGCAAGAACCCACCAGAGCATTCTTCAGGGCTGAAATGACCAGCTGCAAAAAGCATCCATGTAACAAGGGATGCACATGTGAAGATGTGCACATCTTTTTTTGGCTTTGGATAGGCTGGAGGAATGTTTTTCTCATACACTGAGAATAACAAAGAGGATTAATCTCTGGGAAAAAAAAAATGGGGCACTATGTTGAAGTGGGTTTTCATCAGTCTTGTGCTATTGTGTGTGTATCTGGGGTTTACTAATGATTCGAATGAAAAGTAATCAGGAAAAGTGCTTGGAGAAGGAGATTTTCCTGTATTTATTTTGGACGCATGTCCAGTGGAAAAATATCTTCCCAAGCATTTTGCTTGGCGACGTGGCCTGTTTCATTTGGAGAACAATTGATGGTGATGATGAGTGGTGTTAGATGCGATCGCCGTTCGACAGCTTTTTGACTCGCCTGCAAGTCAAAACAGCAAATTCCATGCGACTGCACACGTGCGCTGAGGAGAGGGTGGGGAGGCAGAGGCCTTGGACACCCTGCTTGATGTGTTCACTGGGGTCTGTGCCAAACTCCTCACCAGGCACCGCCGGCTCGTTATCGCATCTCCTGCTTGCAGCAGCATCCCGAGGGGTTTGTTTTCTCTGCAGTTTGATGGGATACCATTGGATTAACGATGCCCTGGGTGTACTGCAGGGAGAGGTTTAGCCTCTTAGTGGAGAGCTTGCCCATGGCTCTGTGCATGGTGCATTCCGTGCTTACAGGAGCAGCTTGCTCCTGCTGGCTTTCTATTTCATGGAGTATATTCTCAGCTGATGCTGTCCTGGCTTTGTATTCACACCTTCCCAACTGTAGCCCTGCCCTTCCCTCCTCTCCTCCAGCTCCAGAGAGGACGAGGAGACTGACACACACAAAACCATCGCTCCCTGCGCTGGCAGCTCAACAGAGGGGCCACACAGGAGGTTAAATCAGTGAATACCATTTGTCTGGTTTCATTTCTGAAAAAGAAACAGCCGCCTGCCACATTCATTCCTCCCTTTGCCAAGGACTTTTCAGACCAATGGCCTCTGGTCTCGGTGGCACAAGGGATAAACCCAAAGTAACTCTGCTGAAATCTTCAGAATTGCTCCCAGGGTAACCGAGAGCAGAGCAGGGGCCCTGAGAGTTTCCTGAGCTTCACAGCCATAGCCGCAAGGCAAATAAAATGAGATTAACCAATTACAATTAAAATGAGAGAGAACTGCTTTTGACAGTAATTTTGAATTTCCCCTAAAACCACTTCCAGCTGTGACCTGTGACTCGCACAGCGTTTGCCTGAGATCTGCCCCTGGTTGTTTGTTATAACTGGTGCTTTCAAGGACACTCAGTCCTGCCTAACAAGAGGTTTCCTAGGCAAAAAGAAAAAAAAAAAAAAAATGGAAGAGGAACTAACACAGGGCATCCCTGCAGTGAGGCCCAGACACAAGAGCCCTTCTGGCAAGCAAATCAGAGCTGCCAGGCAGTCTCCAAGGAATTAAGCAGGGTAGTGCTTGCATCAAATTCCTGCAGCCCCACACAGATGTGCTGCTGTCATGCAACTGTGAATCCCACCCTGGGAACATCCTGATTCACACTGGTGTGGAGCAGATCTCTGGGCTCACAAAGAAGCTGGCTGTGCATGGCCTTGGCCTTGCAGAAGAGAGCAAGGCTATGTCTATAAGATAGGAATTACTATCATCATTCTTATCTAGAGCTTACAGAAAGTTTGTTATGCAGCAGTGCTCTCACCTTTGGAGCATCCAATCCTTTCAGACCAATTAATATCCTAAAATGAGTAGGTGGTTTTGAGTCAATCTTTGGCCTGTGCTACCATCCTCTAACAGAGTTTCTCCAGGTGCTGTTCAAAAAACAGCCCTGGAGGAGATTTTGGAGGAATAACATAACTGGGTGTGGGTTTTTACCCAAATATTATCAGCAGCTTGTGGCGTGCTCTCAGTGAATATGCTGCCGTTGCTTCCCATCAGGAGACTGGAGATTCCCTTTTGAGAGGATCAGAGAACAGCACTTCCTCCAAATCTCGTTTCAAACACCCAGCAGCACTCACAAGATTCAAGGCTCAGCCTTTTGGGGAAGGATGTTTTGCCTTTGATTAGAGATCAGGTGTTGCAAAAAGAGTTGGGCTTGGGGTGTTTGTCAGGAGATGCCTGCAGGTTTCTGCCTGGGCTGGTGAGTGAGCAGCCTCCACTACCAGCACCATCCCTGTGGCCATGAGCCCTGTACATGCTGCGTTCCTGCCCTTCCAGAATTTCCATATCCTGCCTTGAGGAAGCTGTGCCTTGCAGGGGAGTGGATCTTGAACTTTCTCCATCATGCAGTGCAGCAGGATTGATTTCCATGCTGCAGGGTGACAGGGCTGCAAGAGCAGCAACTTGGGCAAGTGATGAGGAGCGTAAAATTATATTTAAAGTTGCTATTTTTACTCTTCAGGCATAGAAGGTGAGAGGAAGAGTAGACAGAGATAAAGGTGCATCCTCTTAAGACTGCATTACCTGAATCAGAGTCTGTATTAGATTATTTAGACTGTGATCTGCCAGCTTTGAAGGCCCTCCAGGTGCTGTAGCACTCTCCTGTTGAGGTCAGGACCACAGTCACCTTTCTCTGTAGTTCCCATTGTCATTAGTGCTTTTTAAGAAGCTACTTATTCTTTAGAGATGAGGTCTAAAAGCAATTTTGGAAACAAAAAATGCCGTTTGTTACTCCCACACCAGCTGTACTTACTTAATTTGGAATGAATCAACTGCTCTTTGGTGCTGTTACACCTGGGTGACTTTCAAAACACTTTCGTATGAGCAACTGTCTGCCCACGCTGGGGTACTCTTGTCTCTGCAGACACCATGATTTGTTTTGTAAAGTACCTGAGTTTATATCTGAATTGCTACAGTCTCTTCTTAAAAGCTTCCCATGATGGACATTTCCCATTTCCCTAGGCAGCCCATCCTAAAGCTTTCTCTTCAGTTGGCTTTACCTACAGTACTGTAAAACTTCCTGGCAATAAATTAGGCTGATTTCTTCTTGCCCTGCCCAAGGTTCTGGAGAACAGTTCCTATCCCTTTTGCAAATATTGGAAGATCATTATCATGTTCCACTCATTCTTTTCTCTTCTAGACTAAACAAATTCCCTTCCTTCCACCTTTTTTTGCAGGCCATGTTTTCAAAACCTCTTTATCATTCATTTTTATTCTCTTTGCACACACTCCAGCCTATTGTCTTCCTGAATGTATACTGCCCCAAACTGAGGGGATGGAGTCTCCCACTACAGGGAAAATCTTTTCTAAACCCTTATCATCTTCATAACATCCTGTTTGGAATAATAGCCTGTGCAGCCAGCATCCCCAAAAATTATTTACTTTTTCAGCTATGTCTTCTTTGGTGATATTCAGGACAAGTTTTAGGGTGCCGTTAGCTGTGTGCTCTTTGTTTTCAGTTTAGACTCCCTTCATGAGTCTCAGTAGCCCCCCTCTCTGCCTGAGTTCTTCCATTTGTGGAAAAAAATGAAAGGAGGGAGAAAAATATATCCTTGATATACTAAACAGCCCCATACCCGCCTCATAAGATCTTACAGCCCTCAAAATATTTGCTTAATCTCCCAGTATCTTGGCAGGGCACATAGGTATTAGCGCTCCCAGGTGTTCTTATCCACTGATCTCAAAATATTCTCCTTCTTGTTTTAAACACGCGGAGAGTGAAGTGTTTGGAAGCTCAGTTTTCATAAGCAACAGAGATTCCCCCGCTCCATTTAAAGTCAGTGGAAAGTGTGGTTGCAAGCCAGCAGGAGAACTGGGCTTTAAGTGACAGGCTGGGGTCCCCTCGAAAGTTAATCCCACAGGCAGGAGTTAGAGCCCAGGTTTCCTGAGCCTGTCTGCTGAGCAGAGCCAGGCTGCTTCCCACTCAGCTCTGTGAACACACCTTGCATGGTCAAACCTATCTATAATCCCTGAAAACCTCCTCAGTCCTGGCAGGGATCACGGTGCCCTGGAGAAGAGTTGGGCTCATCACGGCTTGCTCTGCTCCCCAGCTAGAAATCTTGTTCCTCTCCTATTTGTTTGCACGTTGCGCAGTTGAAAAGCCCGTTAAAGAAAACAAACAGCACCTGTGCCAAGCTCTTTGGTTCTCCAGCAGTAAAAGATATTAATAGTTTCCAGCTCTGGATTTTGCATCTTGCCTTGCCAGAGCTCACCTGCTCTCTGTGAATCGGGATGCTGCTCAGTGCTGCTCACCGAACAAAAGGCTGGTTTGTAAAAGGCAAATCTGGGGGAATTTTTTAAATTCCAAAAATAGACAAGGGGGGGGAAATGTGCCAGCAAGATGGATCTCATTTCATTTCCCAAATCCCTCTGGTCTCCGGAGTTCATTCTTTGCTCTTAATGTTTCATGCTATGGCTTATTTTAGGCTCCTTAGTGGAAAGTTTAAAACATTTACTTAAAGGCAAAGCTTCAGCTGGCATAAACTGTCGCAGCTCCCTTGGCTTCAGTTGCCTTCAACAGAGGCACTGCCCTTTCGCATTTAAATTGCTCATTAGCGAATGGAAAACTGAGTTGCTTGAAATCATCTGCAAATACTAAGGAGAAAGGAATAGAGAGGAAGGGGCCACAGTATGGATTTCAGCTGAGAAATTGTCTTTCCACATGGACAGGTGCAAATGCAGAGCACTCCTGGCACTCACTGCTCTTCAAGTCTTTCTTCAGATCCCGCTCCAAAGCGGCTGCCAGTGCCCCCCCAGAAGCTCCGAGGGGCTGGTGATGCCAGATCTTGCTGGGCAGAAGGAATGAGGCTGCAGGAATCTCCTACAGGGCAGGCTAGGCTGCTGAGCACCGCCAGCCTGGAGCCATTTGAATGGCCCTGCCCTGGTGGAGCTCCTTTGTGCCACAGAGATGTGTCCAGAAGCACCAGGGGGTTCTGATAAATGTTTTTTTTTGGACACAAGCTCCTTGGCTAAAACCTTTGGGTCAGCCTGGAAAGGTGCTGGTTTAGCCAAACGGGCAGGATGAAGATTCCCTCTTGCATCTGGCAAGAGTCAATGCCCCATCCTGCAGCCATTCCACCTCCAAATTCCACCCATGCTGGCCTGATTTGCAGCCCTGGTGATCCCACAGGGAGGGCTAGAAAAGCACTGTCACAGTTGCCATTCAGTCAGTGCTTTCACAGGGAACATCTGCAAGCTCTGCCTTTTGTTCGGCATATCCTAAAGGAAAAAGAAGGGAAAAAAAAGAAAGAAAAATCTGCAAAGGTGCAATACATTTTTCTTTTGCTGTCAGGTTTAACGAACAGCAGCCATCTGAGCCTGCCCCATTTCATGAGGTTGTGTTACTGCACTGGTCCCTTTCTTGTGTGTCCTGACTTAAATGGAACCAACCTCCCAGAGTCTCCGGTAAATCACGTCAGCAGAACTATTCCTGTTCAACACCAGCCTAAGCCCACAGGAGACTGCCAAAGCCCAAAAGATGGGAGCAGTTATTTTGCCAGCTCCCTGGCTGGATTTGTGTCTCTGTAGGAATATGTACACTTCCCTTCGCTTTTGCAATGGCACCAGCGTGTTGATGAACTGCAGTGCTGCTATTTATCCCTTAATTACTCCCATGACTCACATTAAAGGAACAATTTTCCATAGAAACAAACACAGGCAGAGCTGACATCGCTCAAACAGCTTTTATTCCGAAACACACTCTGTACTTTGGGTTTTCAGGGTGGCAGTTCTGGAGGCTGCTCCATATTCCTGGTGCTCCATATTCTTGGGTTTTGATGGAGTTAAGGGGAATGAGACTCACTGGGCACTCACTTGCTGTGGCATGGGGAGGAAGGGTTGGATTATAGCCCACGTGGGGCTGAGCACCACTCAGCATGGTGTGATTTTGGGAGAGATGGATATGAAGCATAGCTCAGGACAGGGTGATTCTGTCCTCAGTGGTTCCTGGGTGTTCTTAGGACACGTTCATCTGCCAATGTTCCTGTCAGGACGCTCCCTCTGCTTAATTGCTCATGGGCGTTTCAACCTGAGCTGCTGCTCTGTGTTTTTACTTGTCTTGAGAGGCTCAATCGGGGAGAGCAGCAGGAGTGCCTTCCCTGGGTTTTATCTGGGGATATTCATCCTGTTCTCTGTGTCGTTTCAGTGACAGGTGTCACAGCTGGGTGTGATCATCCTTGGCTGAGTCAGTTATTTAAAATGACTAATTAAATAATTAGCTGGCAGTTCTCAACTGCATCCTTTGGGCCAACCTGGTGTCAGTTCTTGTGTGGGGTCGTCATGGACTTCAGATCTTGTCCCTGACCATCATAAAGCATTATGCATACAGGACATTTTCTTTTCCAGACCTGCCTCCCCTGCCTTGGCACTAGAATTATCAAGTATCACCTTAGTTTTTGGTTCATCTCTGGAGCCAAGAGAAACCAGGCAGAGCCAAAGCTGTTTCTCTGATTTCCCTATTTGCAGTTGCCATTATTTATGGCAATTAGATGTCCCTGGTGATGGTGTTCCAATGCTTCCTCATCCTGTGGGGCAGGAGCAAAGATTTCTCGTTCCTCAGAGCTGTGTATGTTTATCCTAAAATCCCCCCACAAAGGGAGCCCTTCCCAGGGCTTTGCCACAGGCACTGCGGGCACAGAAGGGTGAATCCATCCCTACTGGAGGCTGTTTGCCAAACCTCCCTGTAGCCAAAGAAGAGGGAAAATGGCCCCACACTATCTCCTCCAAGGCAGGGAATTGTAATGTCCAATGAGATGTGGATACTGGAGCGCTCAGAGCCCTCAGCTAGGAAACTGGGCCCCTTTACAAAAACTGCTACACGCTCACATAAACACACCATTCCTGCTCCAAAACACTCCTAGCATCATGGAAAAGGCAAGAGCAAGCAGGTGGATGGAGACAGGAGGGACGGGGAGGCACAGGGTGATGACAGCAGCAGCGCTGTCACAGCACTCAGGGCCAGGAGGTGGCCAGAGGGCACCTGCTTTGCTGTGGGCTTTGCTTTGCACCCTGGGGAAAGGAGGGAATGATAGAGCAGAGCCCTGGAAAGCTGGAGTGGGCTCCCTCCAGGCAGGCAGCGTGCTGTTTTTGCCACTGTGTGTTTTGAGAGATCGTGTGATTTGATGTAGAGTCTGTTAGAGTTGGCTGTAACTTGCTTATGCTTTGTCCGTGCAGATAAAGTTGCATTCGTATTATTCCTCTCTGCTCCTCACACACACTCGTAACTCTGAAAAGTGTGGTTTGAAAGAAAACACACCAAAAAAAATTTAAAATGCAACTTTGGCTGTGCAGTCTTCTCAGGAAATGCCTATAGAAACTGTGTGTGCAGGAAACAGCTACAAAGGGAAGGAGAGGAGGGAGGAGAAGCCCAGCAGACCTGGATTCTTAGAGACCATGTGCAGCTTCTTCCTCTCCAGCTCCTCAGGGCTCTTTGGCTGTCTCTTCATGTTGCTTCCAAGGCCCCACACATTACAAATGTCTTTCATGAGGGCTTGTCAGCCTCCCACCATGCCCGAGTCCCATCAAGTCTCTTCTCTGAAGAAGAAACTTGTAAGGGCTCAGTAGCCACGACTGAAGCCAGATTTTCAAACAGGGCCAGCACTTCATAAACCACTGGGCTTTTCTGAAAGTCTGGCTCTGAGGAAAGCCTTTATTTCCTTTTTATTTTTTTTCCCTACACGAGGACTGAATCAGTAATATAAACATTAGGCTGAATAGGCTGAATATCTCCTCCCTAGAGGGCTTCTCTCTTTTTCTGCCTCCTTTATTTCTGCCAAAGTGCTGATAACCAACGTGTCCCATGTGGAAGGGTATCCATGGGCCTGACAAAGCCCTGTTCCATGGGTATTCTCAACCCAGGCTGCAGAAAGAGCTGGGAAGGAGAGAGTGGGAAGGCCTTGACTTGCCTCACACGTTTGCCAGCAACAGATTCTGCTTTCAGTGAGTGACTTGAAAATATTTACCTTTTCTTGAAGCAAGAAGGCAGAGAGAGGATTCCCTTACTCCTTCTCCTGGTTTAAAAGAAAGCTTAATTTGAGATGTGAAGCACAAATCAGTGCACCTTCACACCTCCACTTAAACTGGGCTGTTTAGCTTGAACAGCCAGGCTGAGCCTCCCTTGCACCAGGACGTGGCTGTGCCCAAGGCTCTCGTCCTCCCAGGATGCAGAAACATCAATGGAGTAGCATCCACTTAAGTTTTCTTTTGCCTAGAGGTTGGCCTGGGGTGACACCAGCTAGTGGCTTATGTTTTCACAGGTAGGGGCTCCAAATTTGTTCCAGAGAGAGTTTGATTGCCCCTAACTTCTTCTGAGCCCAGCAGCTTCAAAGACATATCCCCCACACTCATATCATAACAACATTTAGAAAGCAGTTTGAATTTCTTCCAGCTGGCCTCATGTTACAGAGATCCCTATCAGCACCCGGGAGGAAAGAATTAGCAAGAAAAACAAGCGTCTCTTTAAACTTCACAAAGAGAACGAAAATGCAAAGAAAAAGGCCACGTAAAAAGCATAGATGTAGCCCAGTGACGTCCAAACAATGTGCTCTTTTCCTAGGGTTGTCTGAGGTAGAAAGGTTCCTAATGCTTGGCTTTTCTTGTGTCAGCTGGAGCCTTTGAACACTAATGGCAGGGTTTATCAAAGCCAGATGCATTTGCACAGGTACTGTCTGTGTGACCTCCCTCTCAGCCGTTTGGAATGAGCACCCAAAGTGAATATTAACCCAGGCAGGAGCGTGTGCCTGGGGACGCAGGGAGTCACCAGAGCCAACCAGACAATAAACGTGGACTTTCCAATACATCTGCTTGGCTTTTCATGCCAAGCTCCTTTCATGCCCACCCCACCCCACAAGGGACTTCTCGTGGCTCTCTCTTCCCCCAGAAAAGCAGCCCAGCTTCAGACTTTTCCCATGTACCAGGAGATCAAGCAGCCAGGCTCGGGGTGAGCAGTGGGAACACCTGGAACAGGCAGCTCCCCTAGTAGCAGAGAGCTTCCCCCACCAAAGGTGCTCCCCAAACCTCAGCCAGCCGGGTTTGTTGTGGGTTTTGCAGAGCTGCCTCCTCTTGCAGAGCTGTCCTGCACCCCAGGCCAAGCCCTGCAGCCATCCTCGGCATCTCTCTGTTGGTCACAGGCTGACGTGCTGACATGTGAACAGCTCCTCTAAAAGAACAGATACCCTCCGTTTCAAAGAGCAAAGTCCCTTGGGCAGCTAGGGAAAGCTGGCAGAGGACACAGACTGGATTTGTTTTTGCTTTGTGCTCCCTGTGGTGCTTCACATGAAGGAGCCAGTGGCTGGAGATGGAGCTTGGGGACCCAAGCTGGTGCCTTTGCATGTTGGAAACCATTTCCGTTAGAAAGCCTGACAAGCACTGTCTGTTTTGGTATTTGTGATCCCCACAGAGCTATTTTTCTGCATTTCCCAATACTTTCTCTTCTTCCCTATTCAGTCTGCAGATGGGACCAGCCTCTTAGCTGTCTCTCTTCAAAGGAGGGCATTATGTTATGCCCTCATTTATCATACTGTTCTTTTCTCCAGCAAATTTCCATTATGATTGGGGAGGGGAAAAAAAGAAAAAGTCTGGCAGCCATCACCTCTGCTCTTAGCTGAACTTCGGCTGGTTATTGAGCTATTACTCTTAATTTAATTGTCTTCACTTGCTCTATCTAAGTAAAAAGATAGGTAAATCAATAGATGTAGATAGATTAAAGGATGAAGGAGTGGGGGAGCAATTTGGGGTGATTACTGGCCCAAGTCAAGCTGCAAAGGGAGGGAAATTGCATTGAGCTGCACCAATTTACACCTTTGAAGGTACTGACTTTCTGTGACCATGAAACATTTCTCACTGCAGAACTCAGCTGAGTGTCTGCTTGGGTTTAGTGTGCAGTTAAATGAAAATTCACAAGCAAAAGTTACAGATTGATGTCTCAGCTTCTGAGAGTCCAAAAAAGTGAACTTGAGCATATGTAACTTCAGAGACTAACCTAATCTTCCCCTCTTGCTGAGAAGATTCACATAGCAACAGTGAAAGGGGCTTTCTTCAATTTGCTTTATCCTGTGTGTATTTAAGATAACCCTTTTTTTTCCAGAATTTCATTTAGCTACTCATACTACAAACACAAGGACAGATGGTCACCAGATCAAACTTAATCAGCATTCTGTATGCTGGATTTTGAGCTTAGAAATTCATCTGGTTCTAGTAAAGCACAGTCTGAAACCTGCCTGATGTTTAACTCAACCACAGAATTGTATTAAATTTCTAAGCCTCCCCATCCTCACAGGAGATTGAGATGGGAACCATCAGGCAGTTTTTAAAAGGGGTTGATTAGTAGTTTAATTATCAGAGATATCTGCTCTATTACTAGTGTCTCGCTGGAGAGGAGCATTTTTAATGGGAGGCTGAAGCCTAGTCTTACCCCTTTGTGCCTTCTTGGAATTCATGACAGGACTAAATCCAGCCCTGGAGTCAGAGGATGCAGTTTTGTTTACATCCCCTTACACCACACTGAATTCAAGGTCTAGACCTTGGCAGTGCACCCTCGGTCAAGGCAATTTGAATTATTTTCCCATGGCTTCTTCTCATTCCTCCTTTCATCAGGCTCTTCCCTCCTCTGCCTCTCTTTGTTGTTAGTTGTTGGGCTGAACTCCACATGAGTGTCCCCATCCCAAGTCGTTGATGTCACACAGGACAAGCAATGAGCTCCCCCAGGGAAGGGCCGTCAGGCTTCTCCAAGCAAAGAGCACACGGTATCCAGGTACCTCAGGAGCCACAGCAAAGCCTCCTTTTCTTCAAGTGAAGTCAGGATTTGATGACCCTGTGTCCTTAAATCCTCTGTCCTTCAGGTGTGGTGACCTTTTTGCCCTCTCTGAAATCCCTCTGCTATTTTATCCCTCATGCCACAGCCTGTCAGAGGTGAGTGTACCCCTGCATCCAACTCTGCTGCCTTTATTTGCATAACTGTGGCATGGGGCTGCCTGGCTGGAAACCAAACCCCACTCCAAATGGCACAGAGGCGACAGCCATCTGTGTCTTTTTCACATTCAGTTTCATTGTTTTAGGATCAAATCCAACCACTGCAACCTACAGTAACTCTAGACTTCTCAAGGCTCAAAGCTTTCCGTAGAGCACGATCTGTGGTTACACCGTGGAGAAGCAAACCTGGAAAAAGACTTGTTGGACTGGCTCAGAGGTATTTTAGTTAGTGCAGAGGGCTGCCAGTGGTGAAACCAGCACTCCCAGAGCATGAATGAATGGAGGGTGTTTCATTCTGTGCACGTTGGACAATTCAGTCCTAACTGGGCATTATGGTTGCACTGGGCAGGTCGCTCTCGAGATGGATTTCCGTTGCCACGTAATAAATATAAATACTCCTTATGAGGCACTCATGGATGGAAGGCATCTAGTGGTTGCTAAAGGCTATTCTGATGATGTATATTCAAACCCCTCCTGTTTGGCATTAATTAGCACGATGTTCTATTCTGCAATTTCCCAGCAAAGACACATCCAGATTCCTGCTAGGAATTGGAAATGGCATCATCCACCACCCACTCCTCCACCCAAACCAGACAGCACTGATACAATCCCTCCCTCCCATGAACCCCCCAGCAATCCCATGGCAGGGACATGCAGGGGCTTGCAGGATATAGGATTTTTTTTGCATTACAAAACCTAGACATTCCTTTCTAAGAGGCTTCAGGATGGGATCTTCATGAAGGTCTCTCCCATGGATCCCAAAAGCCCAGTGCCATGAGCTGGGGGCAGTCAGAAGCTCCTGGTTTGGCACGTGGACTGAGGTATTTCTGATGTTCAGGTTGAAGAATGCTGGTTGCAGGAAGGTGATGCCCTCAGGAGCTCCAACCCCTCAGGAACTAATGGAAGTTTGTGACTCACACACTGAATTGAACTCTTCATGTCACAGCCCTGGGAGGATCTGGCATAAACCATTCCCTTATGTGTTTCCCATTTCTCTGGGCTTGGTTGCTCCAAGTCTCCTACAGATGCTTCCTAATGCAAATACGAAGACAAACGTGCAGGAGGTACTGTGGGAGCTGGATTCTGCCCTTGCCAAAGTCCAAGAGAGAAGGGAATGCTTGCACATTCTCTACCTATTTTATCTCTGTTGGGTGTCTGAAAAGCATTTTCTACCATCCCCAAGCTGCAGGGATAATTAGATGCTGTACCAACCAAACTGCCAAAAGATGAAAACTTGTGTGTTTCAATATTGCATGGAACATGGCTTAAAATAGCTAAGCAGATCCTGTAATTAGGAAAGTACCAACTAACACCCTTCCTCCTCTGCTCTAGGCATCCCACCTTCGGAATGTTCTGAGCTCCTTGTACCGGCCTGGCAGTGCTTTTTCCTCTTTGGTGCATCCCCAATGCAGAGGGACTTTTTTTGCTTCTTTCTCATGCACGGTTCTATCTTGCCTCATGTGAGGCCTATTGAACTCTGAGCTCTAATGCCGGAGCTGATTCTTCTGCATTGTTCTCCCGACCTGTGACTGATGGGACAGTGTGAAGCACCCATGGGGCGCAGGTACAGTCCTGCAGCTGTGACCCCTTGCACATACTGTGGATGTATGGATCCACCACTGGATCCTGCCCCCAGTGTCACCACCCCTGCCGCACTGGAGCTCCACAGCGACTCCGCCTTTGCCAGCACCACAGTCCCTGCACGCTCTCCCAGTTCTGGAACAGCCAAGCTCACATGCACCAGTTCATTTTGGATTTTATGCCTCCAGCTTCCCTCCAGATAAATGTATTTTTTTAACTCAGAAATGCATTCGTTCCAAGTCGGATGCCAACTGCTCCCAGTGCCAAGAAGATGCAGTGCTCCTTCTGCTCGCTCTGTTTTCCTGTGAACTTTATCAGTTTTTTCTTGTTTCTCCGTGACCTTTGGAGCCCGTTCAAAGTCATCTGCCTCTTGCTTTGATTTTGTTTCAGTCCAGTGCAGGTTGCCAGCTGATTTGTTGCCTGTTTTAACACATCGCCAGCAAATCACCACCTCTTCATATTGTTCAGTCAGTCATCAAATCCAGGCTTGCCAGCTCCTTTTGTTAATGGGCTAGGAGGGATTGTTACATCTAGCTGATGGGACCAGAAAGCTGCTTAATTACAGCTAACAAATCTTTAAAGCCTAATGTAGGACTTTTACAGCCAGTGAGGGCTCTGGCCTCTGTTATGGACCCAAGGTCCACCTGCATGTCGGCCGTACCTCATCTTTCCCCTGGTTAGCCAGGCACTTCAGCTGCCACACACTCTGGTTCCACTCCTGGAAATGTATCCCTGAAGTTGTTTAGAGGGACTAGGCTTGTGCTGATTCTGGGATGGAGACAGTTTTGATTGTTGAGCCAAGTGGGACCTCCTGGGTGTTCTCCTACAGCTGATCCCAGTTACAGGCAGCCAGGGATCAGTAGGAGGTGAAGGAGCCTCGTGCCTCGTCACCGTGGTTATTCCTGCAGTATTGGCAAGAGCCAGGGTGGAGATGGGAGCCTCTGGTGAGCTGCAGAGTCCACAGGCCATGTCCAGGCTCAGCTCCAGCACCGTGCAGCCCACAAGTGCTGCTTCCATGCCTGGAAGATTCCATGTTATCCAGGTATTCCTCAGGAGAGCTGTATTGAGGCCCATTTGTGGTGAAAGGCAGCAGTACTTTCTCCAAGACTTAGGTATGTTTCTCTGCACATTCCTCTGTGTTCCCTTTCCAGTTCCAGGTATTTTGCTCGATGGCTCGTTGAAGACCAAGATTTCCTTTGTGGGCCAGGAGTAAAATCCATTTTCTCTCCAATACAGAGGACAGTCAGAAGGGAAGTAGTAGCCAGCTGACCAAAACCCAGGCTCATCCAGGCATCGCAGGCATCCCCCCAGCACCATTCAGGAACCGAGGTACTGATTTATTTCTTGAGCACAGATGTGGTGTACGTAGATTTAAACTATTCTGACTCCATTTTCTGTGTATGGGTCCCAGGCCCTGAAGAGGGGGGGGGAGGGGTCTAGAGAGATAAGCGCTCACTGATTAGATGTAACTTGGATGAGTTTACATAACGCAGTGGGTGGAGCATTTTCAAAGGTCCCTGCACACTGCTTCGGCTGTTCCCTGGGGTTTAACTTTTCCTCTGGGCCCATCCCGCCCTGTCCTGGTGCCCGAATTCGATCCCGAATCATTCCCCAATCATTCCCGAATCATTCCCGAATCATTCCCGGGGCAGGCGCTGTGCGCGGGCGGCGGGAGCCCTCTGCTGGCTGCCGGCGGAACTGCGCGCGGGGCCGGCCCTGGAGCACTCGGGGCTGGGATCGGGGACGCGCTCGGGGGTGTTGGTGACCTGAGCTGGCTTTAAAGAGGGACAATAAACCAACGGTCAGAGCTGGGAACCTCCGGCATGGACAAAGGAAGAGGGGTCACGGTCTCTGTGCCCGCAGGTTCAGGGCAGGGTGCACACCTCCTTCCTCACTTTGCAGGGAAAGGAACCCCAAGTAGCTCCCTGGAACAGCCCAGGTAAAGCCTTAGGTAGGGGCTGGAAGGGGTCAGCAGCATAAAAGAGGCAGGCTGGAGGTGCCCAAGGCACAGGGGCAGAACTGTTCACCAGCACGAAGCACGTTTGGGGCAGTGCCTGCAGAAAGGACGTAAGAGCAGGGGCCAGAATCCAGCATGCGTTTGTTCCCCGTGTTTCTGAAATAATCCCTTGGAGATCAACGGGGTTTCACATTTTTCCCCATCTGTTCTTAATCTGTTTGCCTGACAGATGCCAAACCACCATACCCTGCATGGAAAAAAAACACAAAACAAAAATCCAAAGCTTTAAATCTTCTCTGTTTTTATTCACAAACATTCCCCGGAGGCCGGCACTGTTCGTGCCCCAGGCGTGTGCGGAGGCCCAGGGAGGAACCTGCCCCAGGGACAGATCTGCTGTCAGCAGGGGCTCACAGAAGGCCCGGAGAGTCTGCTCAGGGCACAGACTGTCTCTGATGGAGCAGCTTTGTGTTTATACAAACCCGATGACTCCAGTTGGTGATTATCTGCTGCTGGCATCCCTCTGCTGCCAAGAAGCCTCGACCAACATCCCTGTCCTGCTGTTCCAGACGCTGCAGATTTGTACAGCCTGAGGCAGTCCCAGCCAGGCAGGAGGTGGGCAGAGAGAAGGGAATTGCCTTGCTAAAGGTCACAGAGCAGAAGGAAAACCAGCACCCTGAACCCTGCAAAGGCTCCAGACAATTTGTCGAGCAGCCACTCATCCCAGAGTTATCTCAGAATCTGTCCCGGCCAAATCTGTTGAGGATGTGAGCAACAGCATTTTAATGTACCCATAAATAGTTTCTTTAAGGCTGAGACTTGGTGACTACAGCACTGTCATTATCGGTGCCTGGAATGAACCATCTCTGATAATAAATAATCCAGGATAACTCCCAACATCAAAAATTTTTCTGTCCTAAGTTGCTCCCATCGTCATCCTATCAATCAGAAAGTCTGAGTGTTTGCAACAGCTCATACAGTAAATTGACTTCAGCTTTCTTCTTTCCAAATACTGAAACTGGCTCTTTCCAGGGCACTGCCATGTAATTTACAGCTCTATCACCACCTCCTTAATAGCTGCCAAGTTCTTCGGGGTCCTTTGAAAGTGAACATAATAAAAAGATATGAGCTGAGACTGACCATGGGTTTCAAGTCTGCAGGTTTCTATGTGCCTTTTTTGGGTTTTTTTCAGCAAGCTGATGGAAACCAATTCTGTATCTTTAAGGCAAGATGAAAAGATTTTAGAATTCCCCTGACTAGTGAGAACAGAGAATTGATACAGCTCTACAGCAGCCAAATGCCAGCACATCTCTGCATCTCAGCTTCACCATTAGTCTCAGCTAAGAGATGGAAGGGAGAGATTTCCTCTCTGTGTATCATTTGCTTAATCAATCTGAAATACAACCCCGCAGTCTGAAAACAGGTCTGAAACAGTGACAGTTAAACAGCTGTGCAATTTGTCTGTTGCCCCAAGAACAGACTATTTAGATACGGTTTGGCTGAGCAAAAAAAAAAGAAGGCTGGGGAAAGATTCAGCAGCTCTAACAGGAGAGGGAAGACGGCACTGTCTTGGGCTGTTAGCATCACAGCAAGCTGTGCTCTCTTCAGGCACTGCTTCTCACCAGCCCAAGCCTATGTTAATTTATTTTTAATAAATTAAAACATCCTGTGCTTCCTCAGTTTGGCAAAGGTAGGATTTGGGGTGAAGGAGATCTCCTTTGCTTACCCTGCATGTTTTGCCAGTATCCCCCAACTCCCTGAAATGTCAAGAGAAAGATCAACAGAGTGAAATGTAATCTCAAAGAGAAACACGATATTTTCTTTAACGTCCTCACAGCAGCAACCATAATAAAAATACAAACCTGAGGTTTGTAAAAATGCGGCAATAAAACCACAGACATCTTTACAACTCCCAGATACCCAGTGCTCCCCGGCAGCAAGCACAAAAACCCTCCCAGACACAAGGAGCAAAACTCTAACTGGGGACCAGGCCTAATTGTTTTACAGCCTGCCAAAAAAAAAAAAAAAAAAAAAAAAAAAGAAAAAGAAAAAGCTACACATGACACCACTTCGCAGGTCATTACCAGCCACCATCAGGGAAGATAAAATAAACTCCCTTCGTTTTCCCTCACCTAGAGACCGCAGAGCAGCTGAGTTGTGGGGAGGTGGAATGCTGTGCTTACAGGCAGTACGTGGTTTGGGTTTAAAAGGCAAGCTCAGATCTTTGTGCTGTTTCCTGGTCATTAAAAGCCCTTTTTGAAAGACAGATTACAGGCATCTGTACTTCCCGAGCTAACAGTGAGCAAGTTCTGTTCCAGAGGAACAGAGATCATCTCTCATAAAATGTGAGGCAGGCCCTCAGGCAATGTAGCTCAGCTTCCCAGTGTGCTCTGGCAGGTTATTTAATATTTCCATGCCTTGAATCTCAGCAAAAGGAATCCTATATTTAGGTATTTTCCAACCTTAAGGCTTCTATGATTTCTCCCACTCTTTGTCCAACCAGATTGAAAGCTCCCTTCTCACGGCCACTGCTTATTATGAGGAGGGGATGGAGGACTGTAGCAGCACAGAGCTGTGCAAGGTGATCAGACTCAGCAGTGATGGGAAATTATTCAGAGGAGGGGGAAAAAAACTCAGTGTAGGCCAGGTTTAAAAAAAATCCAGAGTAAACAACCTCAGCCTGGTACTGTACAACTGTACTGTACAGCTGTCAAGTCACATTGCTGTGGGTTTCTTGATGCTGATAATTTAATGATTCTTTGGCCCAAGGGTACATCTCCCACTGCGAATCGGCTTCTCCCGAGCGGCTTTATCACTGACCTGAAAGGCAGCAATCACGGCTTGTGTGGAAATGCGTGTGACGAGCGCTAATGCACGGTAATGGCTACGGCACATCCAGCGGGGCTGACCACACCGGCAGGCGTCGGGATGCGTGTTTTGTTCCCTGAGCACAGAGGTCAGTGGCTTGTTCCTGATGATCTTTGATAGGATACAGTAGGCAGAGCCTGAGCGTACACATCTAAACCTGTCAGTGCTTGCTTGCAGACTGCAGGCTATATTTCTTAATTTTGAGGGGGGGGGGGGGGGGGGGGGGTTGTGAAAGTCTTAAAATGTAGATTTTAAGGTTTTGTTTTGCCCGAGGGGAAAAAAAATGTTCTCCTGTTATTTTCAAGCTATTTGCAACTCGACTTTTTTTCCTTTGTGGACTAATTGTCTAAGTTTAGCTGTCTAGTTGAAGAGCTTTTTGAAAGTTATTCTGGGCCTTAATTACACCCTTTCTGATTGGAACTGAGAACCCTTTCTCCCCAGGTTTCTGGGAAAGGCCCATGATATAATTGAAAGGTGGGAATTGCTTTTGCCCTTGTTTGTACTGTCACAGAACTCTGGCTAATGGCCATCTCATGAATTAATGCTGAAAAATAATGGATTTACTAAGAGTCTGGTTGGTAAAGGGAAGATAAGGGAGCTGAGTGAGGGGCTGACGCCCTCTCCCAGCCAGCAATTGCAGCAATGTTTAACGATCAGGGAGTAGGTCAATTCACTTGCAGTTTAATGGATGAGATAAGGGCAGCTTGCACTAAATTAGCTTTCTGGGCAATATATGATCCAAGGGATGCAAAACCCTTCTGGCTGCCTGCTGCTGAGGGAGCCAAAGCAAGGCAGAGCCGGAGCAAAGCTATTTGCAGATGATGCTGTCTCCTACTAAAAACAACTGCTGGTGCTCCTGAGCACCCGGCTGTAAAGTCGTGACCCAAAGGCAATGCAGGCCAGTGGGACACAGCTGGGACACAGCTGGGACACAGCTGGCCACGCTCTGCTCAGCACCATTTCCCTGCTGGGAAGCGAGGCTGCAGCTGAGTTGCAGGAAGGATCTGTGTGCTGTGCCCCCCTCCATGCACAGAGATGCAGCTCACAGCAGCTCCCACCTTCTGCTCTTCCAGCCCCAAACGTCAGGCTGGATTAGGCATCTCCTGGATCCTGACCTGCTTTCTCCTCCTCAGTAGACGCCTGGGCATCAGTTTCAGCACTTGCCATCAGATGTTCCTTGTTCTGCAGCAGGAGGTTTCCTCTGGTACCAGGAGCCCCCCGGCCCAAGTGTTGTGCAAACAAAGGAGAAACAATAACTGAAACCAGTCTCTGCCTTAAGGAGCTGACAGCACCTCCCTTATTCCTCCCAGCTTCTGTAAATAAATCCTTGGTAATGTCACTGTTTTGCGGAGGACGATAAAAGGACCTGTCGTCACTCCCTGCACAGACTTTTCCTGCCATTCACTGAGCTTTCCACTCCCTCTCCCACGCAGGGAGAAGTTTGTTAAAAATTAATTCTCATCTGATGACTGCTAATTATCTTGGAGGCTGTTGGTAAAGTGCAGCAAAGGGACCAAAGACAGCGCTCAAGAAGAGCCCTGCGGGAGGAATGCGCTGGCTTGGATGGTGCCACTGAGCAGGATCAGGCAGAGAGGATTTTAATTGATGCTCCTCCAATAAGATGTCTGGCAGCAGAGGTACGAAATAAAATTCACTGTTAGAGGTCTCTCTCTCTCTACACACACACTTATATATATTTCATTCTGATTTTTAAAATCTTCCCCTTTGAAATGGGGAGGGATTACAGCACCTACCAGATTTCAATATTTTGGTTGAGTTGCATCCTGGCTGTTGTTCCCCACCAAGCTCTGGGAAAGGCTCTGCACAATCCCTTGCCCTCCTTTGCCCGGTGCTGCTGTGAGCAGGGAACTCATCCCTCAGCCTGTGAGCTCCTGCTCTCATGGAGGGACAGCCACTCCAGCGTGCTGCTCCCCTTCCCGCCAGGGTGAATGGGAAGCTAATCCCGGATTCTCATCTCAGCCACGCTGATCTAATTAATAGTAACTCTTTGGGCTTTATAGGGTGGAGGGTGCCTGGATTTAGATCAGCATTACCGGAATCAAAACCAGGCCAGCTGTGCTTGTTGATATTAGAGATGCACAGCAAAGAGAAACAACATCCGTGTGCAGGGGCACAGGAGAGGTGATTAAACCTTCCTGCTTCCAGCTCTGCTGCTCTCCCCTCTCCTGTGACCTCTGCTTTTTGAAAAACACAACAAGCAAAAGAAAAATCAGGAGAGAGGCACCTGGAAAGCAAAGAAGCTTTCCAGCAAGAAGCTTTACAGGCCAGTGCACATCATGACAAAGCTTTTGTGATCTCTGATTTTGGGGGACCACAAACATTGTGATATTTAACGCAGAATGCTCATGTCTGAGAGCCTGGTGTTTGCACTTGGATGGATTGGGGACTTGAATTTTTGGTTATCTCCAAAGTTCAGGGGTTGCAGTGGGAGTCAGAACTTCTTCCAGTTAGAGTCGCTGAGCTGTAACTGTACTATGCTGCACTCCCCTCTTCAGGATTGCTCAAGAATTTTGCAGATATTAATGACACATAATTACCACGCTCATGTTCCATTTTGAACATGAAGAAACTGGGGCAGCTCAGTGCTGCTCACCTGGCGAGGGGCAGAGCAGCCTTTCAAAGGATGACAAATTGGGGTGACATTTGCAGGCTGAAACCTCTGGGAACTGAAAGTTTCAGAGAAACCAAGGCCGCATGGAAAAAATGCTCAGGGACTATTTCAGTTTTACTTCTGAATGAATGTATTTTTATCCCTTGGTTTCCAACAGGTTTTCCTTACATCGAGTACAGGTACATATTTCTGTTCTATAAATGTCACATCTTAAGGCCTGTTAATAAAAAGCATTACTTTGTAGCAACACAGATGGGGGTTTTCCTTAATTTGTGTTCAGTTATTAGGGATCCATATTGAATTTAACATCCTTCTATCTTTCCTGCCAGGATGATTCAGATGGCAAACGCATTTCTCTTTTGGCACAGGTTCTAACTGAATCATTTTCCCAGACTAGATTGTCACCTAACGGGATCCTAAATTAAGAGTCCACGTTTCATGTAAAAAGCTAGATGGATAAAATGGAAGGGCCTTCCTGCACTGCTGCTGGCAGAGCTAAATCTGCCCCTGTACCAGGCTTTTCACTTCTAAACACCCATTTAAAATTGGTCATCCTCGGTTTTAGCTTTGACTAAGGACGAATGAATTTTCCTTTAAATATTTCCCTCTAAGCTATGTTGTGCTTCCTTTTCCTCGTTTTAGGAGCTGTAAGGTGCAAAGTACGTAAAGGTCCATCCTCTGTGTCCTCACACACAACAGAATCACCTTGAAGGTAGGTAGAGCCAGCAGCTTGCAGTTTGATGCTGAATTTGATTTTGGTGAAGGTGGGAAATTCTTCCCTATGCTGTGTATAGTGCATCTGTTGACTAAGAAAATTCTCTCTCACTTCTAGAAACTTTATTGGCCTTTTCTATTGGTTGCCTCAGAAAGCCAAGTTTCTGTCTCTTAATTTTGAAGCCCCTTTTAATGAAGTACTTTATTTCCATTACAAACATAGAAAAGACACTGCATCCATAAATGCTTGTGTGCATCTGCCCGAGGTAGAATCACAGGCCAGTGACTGCACCATGTTCCATCTTCTTCAACATTGATTTGTAGAGAAAATGCAGAGAATATCCAACCATGCAGGGCTGCACACCCAGAGCCTACCCTACTGGTGGGCAGCTGAAGGTCACATTTATTCATATATTAATGCAGAAATGACAGTGCAGAGTGAAGCTGCATGTGCAGGAATTCCAACCCCACAGCTCTCCTGGGGCTCTGCTGCAGCTGCTCTTGGGGGAAACTCACACACACGTGTGCCAATAGCACAAATACCCTCCCCAAACTCCAGGCAGGCTTTTTTCCACACATCCACGAACATCTTGCCATCATCCTATGGAGCACACGTCACAACTTCTTCTCACAGATGTGTTTCCATCCTTCACACCAACACACACGTGCACGCGCACTGCTCCCAACACACGGACACACCTGGTGCACCTCTGTCCTCACTTCGGCTGGAGGGAGCTCAGTTATTCTCAGTAGCTGCTACACTGCTGTGTTCTGGATTTGGGATGAGAATGGTGTTGGTACACACTGGTTTGGGTTTTGTTAAGTTCTGTTTCTCCTAAGTCAAGAACTCTTTTTTTTTTTCTTTTTTGTACATCATGCTTTGCCAGTGAGGAGGTTTGCAAAAGACACTGGGAGGGAGCAAAGCTGGCACAGGTGACCTGAACTGGCCAAAGGGATATTCCAGAGCACAGAATGCCCAGGGGCAAAACTGGGGGAGTTCTCCAGAAGAGGGGCTGGTCTGGGTTTGGGGAGGGACGGTGACATCTGTCAGCTGGAGATGAGCAATTGCACTGTGCATCATTTGTTCGGGGTGTTTTTCCTTTCCCTTTTCATTATCATTATTATCTATCATTATTATTTAATTTCACTTTGTTTTCAATTACTGAACTGTTCTGTTCTCAACCTACAAGTTTACTTTTGATTCTCCTCCCCATTCCACCGGGGGGTGCCGATTGAGGGGAAGAAGAGAGTGGGGAGTTGGCGTGGTGCTTCATCTCCAGCTGGGCCTAAACCACGACAGCCTCTCCCGGGAGTGCACATTCCCTCCTTTCCCACATTCCCACAGACCCGCTGCCCTCCCCATCCTCCTCCTCCTCCTCCCTCTCCCAGGTGCGCGCTCCCGTGCGCGCTCCCGTGCGCGGGCGGGCGGGGCCGCGGCGGCCGCGCTGTCCCAGCGTTGCCACAGCGACGGGCCCGGTGCCGCAGCCGCACCTGCGCCTGCGCCGCCGCCCCCGGTGCCGGTGCCGCCGCCGGTCAGTGCCGGCCCCGCGGGGCGCCCGCGGTGCTTCGGGCGGGGCGAGCGGCGGACCCGGCTGGGGCCGAGCAGGTGAGGGGCCGGGCGGGGCGGCGGCCGAGGCGCGGGGGGCTGCGGAGCGCTGCGCCCTCCGCCCCTCAGGGGCCGACCGAGGGGGCGTCAGCGGCATCGCGACCCCCGGGGCCGGCTGGGGAGCGCGGCGGCGGCGGCGGCATCGCTGCCGAGGCCTTTCTCCGCCTCGCACGGATCCACCGCCAGCCGAGGGACCCTGCCGTGAGGGCGGGCGGGGCTGTGCGGGCGCCCCGCCGGCCCCGCTGCGCGTTAGAGGCGGCGGAGCGGCCGCGGCCCCGGCACCTGCGGCGGCTGGAGGAGCCGCGCCTCGGCCCGGGGGAGATACCCCGGCGGTGGGGCGCGGGCAGCCCCCCGGGGCCGGTCAGAGCCCCCCGGGGCCGGTCAGAGCCCCCCGGGCCGGGGCGGCCGTTGCGGGGCAGCGAACGGCGCGGCGGGTGCGCGCAGGGCGGCTCCGGGCCGGGCGCTGGCGCTGGACCAAAGCGCTCCCTGCGCGCTCCTGAGAGCATCCAGGGCCCTTTTCTCCTCGCTGGAGCACAGCGGATGAAGGGACTGCCCTGCATCCCGCTGTACCCCCCTTGTCTTTCCGTTTCTGCCGGGTCGGGGCCAAGGACGCGTCGGTATTTCTGTTTGCGGTGTGCCCCAGAGCGGGAGAGCGGCCGCCCATCGCCTTCCCCTGCTCCCGCTGCACCCGCCGGGACAGCTTTTACACCGCATCCTTCGCAGGCGCCTTTTGCATCGCACCTTTTCACTTTACAAAGTGGCAACAGTGTCGTTTACGCAGGGCCTGCAAAGGGCTGGACGGGTGGGTCGTGTGTATTTTGGAGTGGGTAGGGAATAACCTTCGTTTGAGAGGAGGAGGTTTTTCCTTTGGAGGAGAACGCCTGCAGTCTGTGGCTATGGCAGCAGAGGAGTGCAGGGCGTCTTCAGACATGGAGATGCTTCCAGACGCAGTTTCCCTACGCAGGACATGGGGTGGGAGAGCAGGGAGGAAGGAGGGGCCCTTCCCGCCCTGGACGGCAGCAGAACACACCTGAGCCCACTTGATTAAATGGAGTAAAGCTCACACAGAGAAGGTAAATGTGAACATAGAAGCTGAGGCAGCCCTGGGGGTGGAATTATCTATTTTGATCTGCATTGCAGGTGCATAGGAAGCATCCAGGGTACTTGTTGGCTTTACTTAGATGGTAGGATGCTTACACTCAAAAAGCTGTATTGAGCTTTTGCAATATCAATTATACTCCTCAATTAAAAAATAGATGACAAATGGATGCGACTGTAAATGCAGAGCCTTTCCCCATGTAATTTGCTCATTAGTGAATGCAATTCTGTTGTGCGTTATTTTGACTGAGCCTCTGGGAGACTGACATTTATGCTCTTGAACTGCACGTTGCTTTTTGGTTTAGCAGCTTAAAGCAAGTGCTTTATACACAGATAATGGCTGACTTGTAGTGTTGTTGATTTTTCAAGCTTTTGGTTGTACTGAGGCTCCAACAGTCTTTTTTAGTGAAACAACAAGGATCAGAAGGTCATAATCTAGGAAAGTATCAGCTGCTTAAGTGGAAAGAAAGAATATTGGCTAAACTGATGCTAACCACTTATTTTCATCCTCTTGTTGGACTTCTGCTTAATATATCTGTAGAGTTTCCTCCCTCATCCCCTTAGAAAAGACAAAGGTCTCATGACCGATCCAGATACTCTTAAGTAGTTTCCAGTCCAGTAGTTCTTGCAAACTGTAGAACAGCAATAATTTCATTTCTTTCCATTGTCTCCTTTACATCAGATTTTAGATATGGCTGCGTCCTTTCAGTGCTTTTAAATGATTTTTTAAATGTGTTTTGTTACAAAAATCCCACTATTCCTTAGTGTGCCCTACTTCAAGAGGCTGTAGGTGTTAAGGGCGATATATTTGTTCATCCAGATCTACCACATCAGTCAGTGCTTTAACTGCAGGAGGCAGAGCACAAACTCCCCAGTGCTTTTACGGCAGAATGTGGATCATAATGTAAATTAAAATAAAATATTTATTCAGCACAATAGTGGGAGTTCTGTTGTAATTTCTAGGTATCTCCTTTCTGTTCTGTGGCTTAAAAAATAGTGGTGTAAAGTAGCAAAACTGTGAAGGATTGTTTTCATATTGGGTAAAAAGATTACTATTAATCACTCGAGTTCATGTTTAGCTTCGTTTTGCGTAGGAAAGTTTAAAGAAGGTAGCAAGTTGTAGTTTATTTTACAGAGAGAACAGACATCTTTGCCTTTCTGAAAATTTATAATGCTGAAGAATTTTTTTTGCTGACAAGTGATACTTTCTGTGCATATTTATGTGTGTGTGTCTGTTAGTAACTAAAAGTGATGGGTTTAGTTGAGCAGCACTTTACTGAAAATTCAGCAGTCAAGGAACTTGAGGAGGGGGAAAAGCTGAGTGTGGGACGTAGTTTTTTCTTATTGCTGGTTTGGAAAGCACAGCCACCAAAAGCAAAACGTGAGGATGTTGGTGTTGAAGAAGGACAGGGCTGTGCTCTGGGCTCCTGCGGCACACGGGGACACGAGTGGCCGTGACAGTCCGAGGGCACAGACACGGCTCTGCCAGGGGCACTTGTGTAAGCAGCTCCCGGAGGGGTCCGGCAGAGCCCGAGCGGCGCCCCAGGGCCCGCTGCCCACGTGGGGTTGAGGTGGGTGGGTGCCCTTTGTTGGGGCACAGACCTTGTCTGCAGGCCCTGCTCTCCTCCACGAATCCAATGTACATCTGAAAAGCCCGTGAAGGTGGCAAACGGTTCACTGAGCGGAGCCGAGTGGGAGTGTTAACCCCCTTTTACCCACCCGCTGTCCCTCCCCTCTGTTCCATCACCTTTGCCTGTCTGGCTGTAGTATCATCGATGGATGTGGGCCCGATTCTTCTCTGTGCTCGTTGTTAAGTGATGTAAAAAACATCTTCCTCTAAACCAGGGTGCCCAGCAGTGTGATAATGGGTGTTAGTCTATCTCCATGTGAGCAGTGGATGATGTTTTTAATAATGTTTTGCCATTATCTACCAGGCTCATTTCTCCTGGTGATGTTAAAGACTATGGTACTATAAATAGGAACAATAAATTTATTTACTACTAGACATTGGAGGCATGACAAAATATTGCTGAAACTGATGTTTTCAGAGTGTATTGGAACTTCTGCAAGCTGTTCGTTTGAGTGGTTTTAAATAATCATTGCAACAAGGCTTTTCTTTGGATTGCTATTTCTTTCCTGCTATTGCCGAGCATGTTTGTTCTCATTTTACTTCAAGGAAACCTTTGGTTTGTATTTAAAATGTTAAATACGTTGCTGCTTGTTGGTTTTAATTATTTGATTGAGAGAGACGGGGTTTAGAATCAGTGTTATTTAAAAACAGTGCTGGACTGAAAACTGTTACATGTCATGGCTTCTCCGTGAACAGAATGGTAGCTGTCTCCAGAAAGGCTGAAAATATGCCAGGGAACAGTAGCTCCCTGTAATCCGAGTCCGTGCCCGGAGGGAGAGCACAAAAGGCACGGCAGATCGCGTTTCTGTGGAGCAGAGGTGTCGAGCTCGGGAAGAGTCCATCTGTGAAGAAAAGCCGTGGGAATGATGTCAGAACCGGCAGGTTCCCTTTGTAATGTGTCTGCTTGTTTCCTTTCCAGCCTCAGGAAAGCTTGATTTAAACTGTGTGGCTTTACTGGCTCCGTTTGAGATACCTGGGTTATGTAAGGGAGGGTATAAAGCACTTCTGTTTATGATCCTTTGTCTTGGCATCTTATTTAACACCAAAAAAATCTTGCTTAAGAAAGGACTTGGACACAGGTCATCACCACTACCAGATTTCCTTCATCAGCAGCTCTCCAAACCTTTAGCAAAGTGGAGACCAATTTTTTGTGTGTTTGATCATAGTTGCTGCTCTAAAACAATAAAAATCGATGCCTTATGAAACAGCATCACAGAATGCATTAGAGAAAAGCATCTCCTCAGCCTGTTACACTTGCCTGGAAATAGTTGTGCAGTTCTGTAGAGCTGCTTTACAATAGCTGCTCTCTGTAAATGACCTCTCAGGACAGATTTCTTTAGCTTGCTCTAAGGCTTCAGTGCCTTCTGCCATGTTTCAACAAATATTCCTGGTAACCTCTGAAAATCATAATTTCTGCAGTTCACGCAGTCGGAGCTCAGGCGAGTGCCTGGAGCTGGCGCTGCTGCAGGAAGCCGTTCTGCCTGTACCACCCCCCTGACCTGCTTACAGATTCTATTTTTTATTTGTGTTTTTTTCACCTTCCCCAGGCATCTACAGTGCTGCACAGTGAACCTGCCACCTGAAAACAGCCAGGGGGAGAACGGGTTTGCTTTCAGCTGCACCAGTTCCCTGACCTGGTTCACTGAATGACCAGGAAGGTGACTCTGGAGCATTTCAGGAATGCAGCACTAAGTTCTTGCTCAGTGTATGTGAGTGGGATGGGCGAGAAAAAATCATGTCAGGGCTGGGCAGTGAAATAGTCACACGTCTGTGTGGTGATGGGTTTTTGTCGAGTTTGGGAGCGGGAAAAGGCTCGGCCAGGTTGGGTATGTGAAACCAGCTTAGTAATTCTTTTGGTTTGTGTTTTAGCAGGCTTCAGAAACGGCAAATTTTTATATTGCACAGATACATTTTCTTCAATTTCTGGTGCAGTTCACACATTCTTGATCATAGAGGACAAAATTAAAAGAGGGCATGCAGTGTTCATAAGTGAGTATGTGAGCTGTGAAAAAAGCCCATGACTATTCCGTAGTATAGTGTGATTTCTAAGCATGAATTTGGAGTTACACTTAACAGATCCTTGTACCAAAACCACCCACAGCCCACCTTACTAACCTAAGTCCTGATTCAGCTTTAACTGAAGCTGGAGAACTTCCTTAATGACTTAGAAAAAAATAGAATGAGGCTCAGGTTTATGTGTAACATTGATACTGTGTTAGTCTGGGAGAATTGAATATTAATTTTCTTGTCATTCTTCTGACAAAAGAAATTGGTTTACTAGAAAGACTAACGTGTCTTTGCAATATTGTGACTGCCTGGTTGTGATTGGGGTGCAGTTTGCATTCTGTGGCTTTGTGGGAGATTGTATTAAAATAACAAACTGTTTTATCCTCAGGATGAAGGGGTGAATGAAATAAAAGAGCCATTCTTTAGGAGCGTGTGCTAGAGAGCAGAAGAGAAGCAACCTGTTCCTCTACGTGACAATGTAGTCCTGCTTGTGAGGGCTTTTATTGTCACTTCATCATTATTAAAGGCGCTCTTTTGAAGTCGTCAGTGTCATTTAGGTAATACCTTCTTTGTCTCCCTAAAGTGAATTAGGATCAAATTAGGTAATTTTCAAAGCTTCCTGCCAGAGTGAGCTATTTGTTCCTGACAGCTGTACAGCCTTAGCTTTGCCTACCCTGGTGTTGGTCATAATAACTGTGTCTGCATGAAATGCCACTGCAGGACTATTTGATTTGGTTCTCTAATAGTCTCTGCCACAGCAGTGATTTTAATATCTTGATTCCTTTTAGTCTCTTTTTTTTTGTGACAGCTCTGGGGTTGGGTGGTCTCAAGGGCAGAGAAAACACCAAACTATTCCTGTCAGTGCTCCTCAGTCCAGGTAGACAGTCAGGCAGTCGGTGAGTTCTGTATAAAAGTACCAGCTGGTTCCTTTGGAGCATCCAGAATTAAATCACTGCTGCCAGGGTGGTGTCCACTCAATTACTCTTCCCGCTGCCATACCAGCTGCTGTAGGAGTAACAAAAAGCCATCTTCGTACTAAAATGCTGAAATGTGTGCTTGCAGGACATTCAGAGATTAACTGTAAAGAGTTGACACAGCCTCTGATCAGAAAATGATGGGAAAGTCAGGCAGAGAAACCACTGAGTAAAATAGCATCAAAAGCAGCAGAAATGGAAAAGGAGCTGAGAAAGCGAAATCATGTCCTTCCTCTGGGAGGACAGTGGCACAGTTCCTTCTTCCCCTCCGTCATCTCTGGGAAAGAACTACTAATTTTGCTTGGTTTAGAACACACAAATTAAAGAATAGGAGAAGAAGTTACTGGGTCATTAATAATGTGTAAGCATTGTTATATTGTGACGCAGAAGGCTGAGGACAGAGGTGTTGCTGCAAGAGGTGTTATTGATACGGGAGCACAGGAGAAGGGAAGGGATGTCCCGAGGTGGATCTGTAGGCTGAGTGTATTGTCTGAAAAGCTTGACTTAGCAGCACTGGACTAGTTGAACTGGCTTAATCTGAGGCACGGGTGAACGAGGGGTGAGCAGAAATCTGAAACAACGAGCTGTGTTATTGCTGGATCTCACTGAGGAGAGGTGTAGTGGTGTGATAGAATCCGTTCGTGGGGGACTGAAATGTCCAAGCGGGAAGAGCAAAGCCCTTGAGCTGGGTGTGGAGGCTGCAGGGTCTCCTTTGTTCTGTCCTTTGAAAGGAGCTGAGCAAACACTTTGGGGATGGCGTTATGTCTCCGAGATGGAGAGCTGATCTAAGCAAAGAACAACAAAGTGACTGTCAGTAATTTCAGCATTACAGCCGTTTTTAGATGAGTTTGGTCAGTTCAGTGACAGTCTTTAAAATGGGGTCTGGGGTCTAAAACTTTGGTGGTTCTTACAAGAGGTATCCACCGTCCTTACTTAATTCTTGAAATCGTATTTTGTATAGCAAACAAATGACACTTTGGCAGCTTTTGTTACATTTGGATGGAGCTCTGGCCAGTGAGCAGTTGAGAGGAAAATGTCTGCCCATACATATTTTAAGGCTGTGAATTGGCAGGGAGCTAAAGCAGCTTCTCAGGCGATGGTCACCCCATCCACGGAAAAGGAGGTTTTTGTGTTCTGTTTCGTGGATGCCAAACAGGAATGAAAATGTTAAATCACCTTTGTTTGGGCTTCGGTCCATCCTTCAGGTTTGTGTCTAAGGTCAGAGATTAGCATCTCCCTCCTCCTATCTTGCAGCAGAGGATGGAGATGCTCTGATTTTGTGCAAAGGCATCTGATACGCAGCCAGATGCTCGTTGCCTTGAAACATTTTGAACTCTCTCCAAATGCTTAAGATCCAAAAAGGCCTGGAGCCTGCACATCCTCTGCAAGGCAAGATGTGGCTGTTAAAATTTTAGTGACTGTTTATGGTGAGCATGTGATTAAGTTGTATTTTGAAAGCTTCTGTTTAAAATTTTTTCCTTTTCCATATGAGATTTTGTGTGTATGTATTCCCTTTTGAAGAGAACATGCACTTGTAAGGAGACAGAACAGTTCCTTTTTAAGGTGAGCTTACAGGAATGATAATTGAAGTTCCCTTCTCTGCCTTACTGGAAGATGATGGCTTAGGTCGGTGCAATCATGATTAAAGTGTTGTACTTAACATTCCCAAGGGAATTCTGTTTGACTCATCCCATTTGCTCCTCCTTGGCTATATTCAAGAGAAATTGTGAATCCATTGTTTGGAGGAGTTGAGGCTCAACCTCTGAGCTATATATAGAAGTATTTGGTGGTGTGGTGATGCTGGGAAATGAGAAATTGTGGATGTTTGCAGGGTGGGATGCACTGCACAGTCCACACAAAGCCTCTGTCGCTGACAGGTTGGACAGTCGGTGTTTAGGGCCAGTCCTGCTGCCAGAGAGGAGCTGTGTCACCCTCACCATCACCCCTGGACGCTGCAGTGTCCCTCTAGTGTTCTGTCATCCTTCTCAAATGCTGCCTGCCTTCCCAGGGGACTTTGCCAAGCTCTGCATTGCACAGTTCTGTCTGTGTAAGAACACAGCGAACATTTTATTTTGTTTGGGGACAGAGGGGAAGGGGGAAAAACCCTAGTGACAGAACTTTGTGCTGTCTGTGCAGTCACAGCATTCTCCCCAGCACTGGTGTCATTGATCTGCCAGCATCCAGCCAGAGCCTGGTAGATTTGGGAGTTTGTCCCACCAATTTCCATGGTGGGGACGTAGAGATTGCTCCTCTGGGCCTGTAAAGGGCACCATTGACTTCTGCATTTGCTGTTTCTCTTGTGGTTTTTGACCTCCTTAGTTCAGAGAGCCTGAGATGAAATCAGCTTAGTGCAATCCCAGGGCTGTGGGACATAGCAAATCTGCGTCTCTGTGTCGTGACTGTCTGTGCAAGACATTTTCCCTTTCCCTGGTTTGACAGTAGATGGTTTGGGCTGTTTCCCAGAGCACAGGGGGCAGAGTTCACAGTGCTGCCTGTGCTCTGTAAAGAGCAGGTGGGTGAGTGGGTCTGGAACTGGATCTGCTGCCCACACATCCATGGAGGCTGTGGCTTCACCTCACTGGCCTTCCCTTTCCCTTGTCGGGGAGAGGCCAGCAGACAACCAGGCTGCTGTGACGGGGAAAAAGCAGAGAGAGGCTGCAGGGGGTTGTGGGAAACTGCTTAGTGCAGAGGGGCTGCAGCTAACACTCATCATGGGTTGATTTAATTGATCTCACTGATTAACTTACTGCTGCTGCAGGGAAGATGATGCTCTGATGCTGGTAGTTCTTATTTTCTTCCTAAGCCTGTAACACTCGCCTCTGATTATATTTGTTTTCTTCAGAGCAGGTAATCCTGGTGTGATCTTTCAGATGCAGGAGATCAAAGTGAAAAAGCAATCGAGGAGATGAATAGTGAGAGCCTTGTTCTGGTTTTTTTTTGAACATTTAGAAACTAGTTTTTAATGAACGTGTTTATTTGCAAGGACTGAACTATGAACACTTCCTGCTAGTGATGAAATATTTTCCTATTCAGGGCAATATTTTCCTCTTCAGGGTCCAGTTACAGGTGTAAAGCCACCATTAATACCCATTGTGAGAACAGAAGCTCTGGGCTATTGTGTGGAGGCTCTTCTTTCACCTACTCCTATCACAGCTTAGGGTTTCTTTTGGAAAATACATTCCTCGATTAAGAATCCCTTCTGAGCCTCGGTGTCCTGCACAGTCAGAGCTCCAGCTGTGGCTTTATCCTGCTGTCGTGCTCAGTCATTCAGAGTAGGATGAACACTGAAGAAATGGGATGATTCAGTAAAGCTCCTGTCTGTCTGATGTCAGCTTTGCAAGCCGGAGGATGTCGCTTTGAAAATGTATCACAGCTCAAATATCCTCACTCCTCAGAATTAATGGTGGCCCACAGTAATTGCTGTGACTGTGTGGGGCCCCTTCCAACAGCCCCTCCAGCACTGTGGCTGTGAGGGACCACCAGTGTGGCAGTGGTGGGGTGTTGCAAAATTTGCTTAACCACCCTAGAAATCTCTCTTTAGAATGTGTTCGGTCCATAGTTTTTCCTTGTTTGCTAAGGTGGTAACTGTAAAATGGCCCATTCACTCGACAAAGCACAGTTGGCACATTACCCACATTCTTGGGCACTGAACTTAATCCTTGATCTCTGTTACAAGGTAACCAGGCTGTTTGGCTCCTGCACTGAAGTGGATTTCTCAACGTCTTTCACACCTTTTTCTTTTTTTTTTTTTGCAATCAAATACTTGTTTCTGTGGGGATAAGGCAGTAGAAGATGAGGTCAGTTCAGGTCACTGATGAAATCAGGAGGGCTCTGTGTGTGTGTGATTTCTACCCCACATCCCCAGGTGCTTTAGTGTGTCACCAAGGTGCTGGAGTACCAAGTCTGGTGTTCTTTTGGGGAATAAAAGTATAAAATTAAACGCAGGGCTGTGATATGTTTAGGAACAACAAAAGTGTGTCACTTGCTCTGAGCTTATGCTCTACCAATTTTAAACTGGTGGAAAATAATTCTTGCCATAAGACTCCATACCAAGGAGTCCCAGTGAGAACACTTGCCAGGCCAAGGCAAACCCATGAAGGTCCATCTTGGACACTGTGTGTGGTCCCCTAATTCCAGGCATGGTTGCAGTGCCACTGCAGGGAGTTGTCCAGGCACCAGGAATTCTGACTCTTCACTAATCCTTGTAACCTAATTACTGTAATGGTTTCTACACATACAACAGAATTTCGCCTTTTCTGCTCTATCCGTTGTTGCCTTGTCAGGACCAGTCACAACACTGGCAGCGCAGGGGTCTTCAAGGGTGTCTGTCAGCATCGTTCTGTTAACTGTGTGTGCCTTTGGTGTGAGCGCTGCTGTAGCCAAGGCCTACCTGCACAAGGCTGTTCTGTAAGGGGAACCCAGTGGTGTAGCAGGTTTCCACGTGCTTGTAACCTGAGCAAGATAAATCTGTTTGTTTTCCCTTTGAGAGAGGCATTGTCCTTGTCTTGTTCTGTGTTGTTGGACCCGGTGCTGAGGAAACCCAAGAGCAGCTGGAGCTTCCCTTGTGCTGGTGCCAGCACCCACATCCCAGTTCAGGCACCCATGGCAGCCACATCCATGGCAGTGCCACCAGCCTGGCTGTGCTCAGACCCCTGCTTTGCCTTTTTCCTTAGAGCTGCTGCATTTTAGTGCTTTCTGCCTTGTTCTTGCCAAGGATTTTACCAATCCCTGTGTCCCTGGGGGTAAGTGGAAACCCTCAGCAGGACGGATACAGTAGGCCATTCCTCAGAGCTCTGCTTTTAACTTGTAATGGGATTAATGATTTAGACTGTCTGAAGTTAATCCTTTAAATGTGTTAACGCCAAACAAATGAGTTCCCTGCTCCTGCCCACAGTACAATTAGGCTTTTGATGAACTTAGAGCGCTTGTAGTCGAAATGGTCCTAAAGCAGAAAAACCTTTTGTGGCATTTGATGATCACACATCAGTCACTGCATTAACAGCAGAATTCAGCCCTTCCTGCTGATCCTGGCTGCAGAGAGAGGTAACTCACCATGACAATTCCTTGTCTGTTCCCTGGCAGGGTCAGGATGGCCACCTCAACCCTGAAGAACCAGCTGCAGAGTGCCCAGAAGAACCTGCTGTTCCTGCAGCGAGAACACGCCAACACCCTGAAGGGGCTGCACGAGGAGCTGCGCCGCCTGCAGCAGCGCTGCACAGGTACCTGTTCCTTGGAGGGATGCTCCCCACTTCAGCAGTGAAGCCTCAGCAGCAAAGCCCACCCAGAGGTCCCACTCACTCCCAAAAGGGTTGATTTAGGGGCTTCAGTTTGTGCCTCGTGGCAAACTGGCTGATCAAAGCCAAGGTTGTTTCATTTGTTCTTTAAAATGCTGATAGTTCGGTTGTTTTACATGTTTGCGAATTTGCAGTGAAGCTCCTGTTCTTGCTTTGGGCAGTGGGAAGAGTTAATTCTGTATTTATGGAAAGCTGTATTTATTGTAAATCTGCTCACCAGGTAATGTGCGGGCTCTATGATGATGTTCTAACAAAACCTTTTTTTTTTCCTCAGATTTAACCTATGAGCTGACTGTAAAGAGTTCAGACTCGTCAGGTAAGGAATATGTGGCATTTTTCTTTTAATGTTCATGTTCAATTTACTAATCTTTTTCAATGTTCATATTTTCTTTTCTAGTCTCCAGACTTAGTTATTTATGAAGTAAATGTCAAAAGTTCTTCCCCAAGGTCACACAGGGAATCTGTGAAAGAGCCAGGAATAGCACCTGGAACTGCTGACTCCACTAGACATTCAGTTCCCCGCTTGGTGTATGGGAACACAGGACACACATTTTAGGGGCAGAAGAGTGAGACTATTTTTAAATCTTAGCTGAGCTGGTGCTGTAGTTAACCACAAAGCTTTTATTTATTTATACGTGTGTGTGTGTATACACACTAGATCCTAGTTATTTGACATGTATTGAGTTAACAACTGGTAAAGAGCAGGAATAAGATAACTCCCTGAGGTTAACCCCCTGGATCAGGGATGGTGCGGGATGAGTATTAGCTGAAGTTACTATTTTGGATTCCTTTTAGAGATGGCAAGAGGAACCCTATTGCACTGTTTTACATAATGGCTGCTGTTAACTTGAAACCCTTCTGCTTCTCTCGTTCTTCTAGAAAGTGGCGGTTCACGAAGTGACGAACTCAAAAGTAAGTGCAAAGAGCTTGAAGCTCAGCTGAAAATCAAAGAAGCTGAAAATAGCGAATTGTTGAAAGAACTTGAACAAAAGAACGCGATGATAATGGTGCTGGAAAACACTATTAAAGAACGAGAAAAGAAGTATTTGGAAGAGTTAAAAATGAAAAGCCATAAGCTCAATATGTTGTCCAGTGAACTGGAGCAGAGAGCGAGCACGATTGCCTATCTGACCTCTCAGCTGCACGCGGCCAAGAAGAAGCTGATGAGCGCCAGCGGGACTTCGGAGGGGACCCCGTCTGGCAGCCCCGTCCTGTCCAGCTACAAACCGTCCCCTCCCAAGGACAAACTGCCGGAGACGCCGCGGCGCCGCATGAAGAAGAGCCTGTCCACGCCGCTGAACCCCGAGTTCGAAGAGGCCTACAGAATAGGGTCGGAGAGCCGGAAGCTGGTGCTGCGGGAGCCCGTGGATGCCATGCCCGATCCCACGCCCTTTTTGCTGGCCAGGGAGACGGCCGAGGTGCATCTGATCAAGGAGAGGCCGCTGGTGATCCCGCCGATCCCCTCGGATCGCGCGCCCGGCGAGTCGCACAGCCCCGCGCGCGAGAAGCCGCACAAGGCGCACATCGGGGTGGCCCATCGCATCCACCACGCCGCGCCCGCCCAGCCGCCGCAGGAGGTGGAGACCCTGGCCGTGGATCAGGTGCACGGAAGCAAAGTGGTCAGAAAGCACTCGGGGACAGACAGAACTGTCTGAGTACACCACGGAAGCGCCGTTCTGTGCTGGTTATGCACTGTGAGCCTGTAGGGTAAATAGCACCTGCGGTGAAGTTTCTTTTGATGCCCCATGCATGCCAAACTCCTCCCGGGTACATCATTAATAATTTTGCTCTAATGAAACCTCCTAGGACTGTGTTCATATGGCAAGGTATATAACCACTCCATGCTGTGGCCAAAGCAGGGGGACCTGACCGCTTGCTTCCAAGTGCTGCTCCATTTAGCGTAACTGCACGTGTGGGCAAAGGCACGGGCTGCGTTAGTGAGCGCTCTTAGAGAGAACACCCTCCCTCACACTGCAGCCACGGTGTTGGCTGGTAACTTTTGACCTGGCAGGGGTTCTCTTGTCTCCACTGTGCGTGTGAGCACTCCAGAGCCGTCACTGACCTCTGCCACAGCCGCTCTCGCAGCAGCACTGGAAGTTGGGCACGTGTACGTTCACTTTAATGACATAAGGACGTCCCCAGAGTCCCAGCAAGCACTACTTGATTAATCCTAAATACTTTGGTTTGTGGCTTTAAGTAAAATATGGGTGGGGGAAGCACCATTTAAGGGGTTATTGACCCTCATAGGAAGAGTATGAACACGGGGTTGTTTGTGGGGATTGTTTTGGGGTTGTTTTTTTTTTTTTTAATCAAATAGCTTCACGACACATTTTATGCTAGTCAGTACACTGCACTTGTAGCACCTTCCATACTGGCTCAGAGCTCCTTTTCCAGGGAGGAAATGTAACTGGCTATCCAATATGGAAATGGTTCTTTATGCTCTAACCTGCACTTTTTTTTGTAAAGGGATTATTTTTGTTTCCTAAAAATCGTAGTCTTGTTCTGGGCATCGTCAGACAGTGCTGGCTGCTGCCAGCCTAGAAACCTGACCTGCCCCTCCAAAATGTGAGTATTTAGTTTTAAGTGATGTAACCGATTCATGCAGGAGAACCTGGCATCCTTGATTTCTGTCCTTGTGGATTGGGATGGACTTGCCTTGCACTTGACCAGATTCCCCTACTCCTTTCTAGTAAGTAGCAGGTAGACCCAACAGCTGTTAGACTACTTGATTCTTTTTTTTTTTTTTTCCTAGGAAAGAAAGGCATACTAGGAGCTGGGAGAGTATGTAGTTTTGGGATAGGAGCACGAGTTTGTCCATTTTTCTTACATTCTGTTCACCTCTGCTTCACTCTTGTCTGCAGCCTCTGAGTAGGACCAGCAAGAAACACTGGCTCCCAAATGCTGCTAAGCTTATGATGTGCCTTTAAAAATTTGGAACATGTATTCTCTGTGACAGCTGATGAAGGATCCCTGCCTGCCCTGTCCCCTCCCCTCGCCAGCTGTAGTTTGCCCCTCGTAAGCTTTTTCTGCAGCTGTGTTGGTGTGTGTCTCCCTGCGGAGCCTTGGACGCTGTCGGCGCTCCTGGCAAAGGCCCTGGCAGGCTGGCAGAGCTGTTCTCCCGCCCGTGGTCCCGCTCGACTCCCGCAGCATGACCCTTCCAGCAGGGCTGATCCCTGGCGAGGCTCTGCCCTCTGCGCCCTCTGTCACTCGCTGGCCCAAAGTCCCAGACCCGCCTCAGCCCGGCGCCTCGCTGGCTCTGCGGTAGGAAGTTGTTCCACAAGTGGTGGGGAGGGATAGGGAAAAGCTGTGTTCCCAGAAGGGGGTTGGTTAAAGCAAGGTTGTTACTCTGAGGTTTACTGTTTTTACGTGTACTGCGTTAACCAGCAGCTGGTTTGGTTACTTTGGTTGTTGGCACCATATTTTTATGGTCACGTGTTGTATGAGTGACCTACCCTGCCACTTGTTGGAGGCTGGGGGGAGGCACCGCTTCCAGGCAGTGCAGAAATGATGCTTTGGGCAATTAAAGACATTTCTTACAACCATCCAGGCAAGCCTTAGTCTTTGTGTGTGCGAGACCAACCTTCTCTCTCTTTGCAGCCACAGACCAGCTTGGAGCCGTTCCAAAAGGAAACACAAACTACAAAAAAAACCCACTTTATTCTTCAAACCTTTATTGGGAGTCTAATACAACCAAGCTAATACTAACTAAAGTCAGGTGTGCCTAAGTGAACGCAACCCCACCTGTGGTGTTGAAGCTCTGCCTGGCTGAGGGTTTTTTCCCTGTGAGGCACCTCCGAAGGGTTGCACTCTGAGGGAAGAACACGGTGCCTATTTTTGACTCATTCAGCGTTCAGGGTGAGACACACGCCTTGGAGGACCCAGTGGGAAATGTGCTTGGTAGTGTAAAGGTCAGCTTCAAAGGCCAGGCCCAAGCCCATGGCGTTGCGGCGCATGGACGTTGTGTACACGGGGGTCCGGAGCGTGTTCTGAAAGAGCAGCACACAACTGAGCAGTGCCTGAGCTGCAAACAACAGCGGCCTCGAGGAGACAGCACTGGCTGCAGAAATTCACTTCTTTGGTTAAAGGTCTTACATAGCCAATACCCAGAAAATCTAAGTGTCCTTTATGTCATTTACTGGGGATGGGAAATAATTGAAAGAGTAAGGGGAGTGTAAGAGTGTCATGAGATCTCTGCCCCAGAGTGCCTGAAGGAATGAAAGGCAACAAATGCATCAAACTGTAGTGATGGGTAGTGGAAAGAGAAGTGTTAAAGCAGATGGGAGGGGTAATGATAAAATGCAGCTTCTGGGCAGAGAGGCAGATGTGACAGCAGAAGGAAGGTAATTCAGGAGCCCTACCTGGAGTCTGAGTCTGTGTGCTTCTATGGGGATGATCCTCAGGATGGGCAGCTCCACCACCGGGACACGGGGCTTGCTCTGGATAAGGCAGCCCTGCTCTATGTCCCAGTCTGCTCCTTCCAGGAACAGACCAGAAACATAGCAGCCTGCAAAGGCAGAAGATGCAACATGTGTGTAAACTGAGCTCCTAGATAAGATCTAGGAGGTCTTTTAAGATAAGAGTTCCTGCAGTCCCTGTTGTGGGCACTGCAGTCATCACAAACACACTGCATTTCAAACTGCAGCTGCACAGGGTGCAGTTTTCTGAGAGCTTTGTTTTTATCATCCAGCTGTAGTAGGAAATCAAATTAAATCGTCTCAGCTGCACTACACATGATCAACAGCAGCAGGAATAAATGCGATTTGCTGCCCTCCAATTGCCCAAGTCACAGAGAGCTTTGTAATTCCCCTGGGCCTGATCACTGGGTCACTGAGAGCAGGTGAAGGGTCAGGACAGTTGTTCTGGTACAAATGCCAAGTACAGCATTTAGATTTAACAGAAAAACCGAGACTTCTTCCTCCTTTGTCCCAATCAGAGCTGGTACTCAGAGCCTTCCTTAGCTGTTCCCTGTACCCAGCTTGTTACATTTAGTTATTAGAGCAGTGCTAGTCATAAAGAGAGATTTACACAATAAATGATACATGTTTGTAGGTACTTTTTGCTTAAGTACATTTCAATACAGTATTTTTGGTGTAAATAAATCTTCACAAGCCTGCTGGGATTGGTAATGTTCTAGGCATAAAGAAAGCAGTGTGTCTTTATATACAGACATACATATATATGTATATATATATATATATATATATATATATATATATATATATATACAAGGAGCAAGCAAGGGGGAGGTGTAAGTTCAAATCCCTGCCTGTGGGTGGGAAGAGGGTGCTTCATGCACACAGGAGCTCTGCAGGGACCAGAACCCAGCTACTTCCCAGCTGGAAATCATGAGGACTGTGAAATGCAAACCCAGGGCAAATGCCTGCCAAGGTTTAACCAAAGTCATTCAGTGTGCCAAGCAATTTCTGCCTCTCACCAATTAACTACTTTATTATTTTTGCCAAACAATTGTGAGAACACCTACCCTGCTCGGCCCCTTCAGTGATGTCTTGTGCTTTCCTGTACTTGGTTACCTCTGTGTAGAGGGTGGAGTGATCCAGGGGCCACCTGTTTTTCCTGCAGGTGGCTTGAACAAGAGCAGTCAGGTAGGACTCAGGAACGTGGAGGCCCGACAGCCACATCACCTCAGGCTCACCGTGGCTGACCTGCAAGCACAGACAGTGATGGGCAGCACCTGGTACTCACCCTACCCTGCCCTTAGGGAGGAGCCGGGGTGAGTCTGCCTTGCGTCCGCAGTTACGCACCGATGGCACTAGTTCAAGAACTTGCCTCAAGTGTTCGCTGGCTTCTGCACCAGCCTGCGCAGCACATGGTGCAGGTGGACAAAACAAAACTTGCTTACCCAGCTGGTGTACTGGTCATATCGATCTCTAAAGAAAATAATCCAATTCCCAAGTGTTTTGAGGGTGTCGGGGGCCAGCCGCCGCCAGATCTTGGGAATCTGCCCGTTGAAGAGAGCCTGAGCCACGTCATCCAGGTCACTGCTCATCCCGACCTCCCCAGCCAAGGCCTGCAACAGTGGGAAGAGTTCTGAGGGCAGGCAGAGCCCAGCTGGTCCCAGTGAGCTGCTGTGATTTTACTTACACGTCGTAGCTCAGCCAACGACTTTCCCATTCGAACAACGAGCTTATTAAAACGTTCCAGTTCCTGCAACAGCACCACAGTTGTAGGGGAGATTTTTACTCCAAAACCTTTACGTACGTGGTCAAGATCAAACACTTGGGGTAGTTTGTTTTCTATATCCTTGGCAACATTTGCAATATATTCATCTCGACTAATTCCTGCACCAGTTTCACCTGAAAACAAAAAATTTTAGTGAGATGAAATCTGTCCTAATTCTGAGAGAAGGTTGAGAGCTGAGTCACCTTTTGGCATCGGTGTCCCTCCCTCTCCTGCCCCGAGGTTTGCCCACAGCCCTGCGTGTCCCCAGCTCTGCCTCGGGGCAGGTGTTGAGCTGCTCCCAGCCGGGCAGGGCTGAGCCCTGCAGTGGCTTTGCTCCCGCTGTCCCCCTCCCTCCGCTCCCCACACACAGGGGCTGCTGTCACTGTCCCCAGGGCTCAGCAGTTGCCACTGGAGATTCCCTGTTCCCAAACCCGGGTCAGGGCACGCACCAGTCTGGGGCTGCAGCTCGAGCAGGTGACCCCACATGTCCCGCACCGCGTGCATGTAATACCCGATCTCGGCGTTGGCGTGAAGACCCAGCACCTCGGGGGTGTTGGAGAGTGGCAGAGCTTCAATGGCCTCTGGAATACAACCACACGGGCTCTGGTAACCCAGAACACCACAGCAATTGTGCTAGTGCTCTGCTTGAATTAAAAAAAAATGCTAAAGCTGGTGTTGGAGCAATGCACGGATCAAATAAACACTTCTAAACACACACACAGACTCCCCCACGGAAATTTTATATATCACTTAACAAAATTAACATGCTGCTTTAATGAGATTCTGTGGTTTGGGTTATTTTTTGGGTTTTTTTTAAACACCTGAGGAGCTCAGTGATGAGCTCACATTCCAAAAAGCTCCTGTGAAGCAGTGGATTATAACACTGCCATCCATACACCAGCAGTGCCTGGTGTGGAGACAATCTACACTTTTTTTTTGTTTAAATGTAGCAGGAGAAGCATTTCTTACCAACAAAGTCATCTTTTCCCTTCCCTTCTGGGATTTTATAATCCACTGTGTCGCTCTTATAAAAATGGAACACCTGGAATGTGTCAAACAGGAAATCCCCAAGGTACTCGTCCATGTAGACGGTCAGGATGCGCCGGTCAAAGCTGTCGATGGCGCGCCCACCATACATGACCTGGAAATCAGTGACATCAGTGTTACAGCACTGCCTCTTGGAGCAGAAAATACAGTTTAAAAAATCACTGAAAGGTCAAAACTGCTCTTTGCTTTTGCAGTGGTTGTGCTGTAATGTAACACTGTCTCCCTTATGGACCCCAAGGACAGCTCCAGTCCCCTCTCAGGGGGACAGGAAGGAGATATTTGGCCTTGGTCTGGAGAGAGCTGCTCTGTGCACTCCTAATCACCCATCTGGATGGTCTGTGTGCAGTGGTACCCTCCTGAGGGACCAGCTCATGCTCAGCTGGGATCCAGTGCTGCAAAATAACAATTTCCTGCAGGACTTCATGTTGCAGCAGCTGCCAGTGCAGTGCAGCTGCACCAGCTCTGAGAACACACATTTGTAGAGCTCCAGGGATACCCCACGTGCCAACAGCACTGTGCTCTTCCAGCACAGGCTCCCAAGGGCTCTCAGAATTAATTAAGCATCATCACTCCCTGTTGTGCAGGTGCACACAGTGGCCCTAATTCCCTGAGACTGAGATTAAGGCCCTTGCTCAGGGCTACACTGGAGTTTCAAACCTGCCCAGGAAAGATTTCCAGCTTTACTTGATGCAGCCCATGCAGAAACTTAATTCATCTGAAGGCATTGTAGCACTCACCTCCCCAATAAGGTATTTGAGGCTGCTCCAAGGGATTTGATCATCCTTCTGTTCAAAAGCTTTAGTCAAGTATGTGTTAAGGATTTCCATGCACACCTAATGAATTTGTTGGAACATGTGAGACAAGATTCATAAATCAGATATACATATTCATAGGTTTTATTTAATGTAGTTCTTGTTTGAAAACTAACAATTACTTCTTTCTGAAATAATTAATAAAAAGTAAAGTATAAATCCTCTTAAGAAAAGAAACCCATGAGAGAGGTAATAGAAACATGAAGGTTTGGGAATCTAATTTTTAGCATCCTAAATTGACATTATAGAAGATCAGGAGTCTACATGACTCCACAGAAGCAGAAAAAAATACTAAGCAAAATCTAATTGTGAGAAAGATTAAAGCTGGATAAATTCTGTGTTTTCAAAAGCAATCTGAGCTACTCAAGAGCACAAGAGCCATTGCAATTGTTTTCTTACCTGGAAATCAGATTCATTAAAATCGTACTGTACATTCCAGCCAACCTTCCCAAACTTCCTTCTCTCCTGAACCACGGCATGGAAAAATGCCAAGACATAGACTAAGGATTTAAAGGCAGGATGTGGGCACTGCTCTAAGGCTTCCTGGGGAATTTTGAAGTAGGTGGCTCTCATGTTCAGTTTCAGACCATTAGGGGGTTCTGTAACAACCTATCAAAATAATTAGGGAAGCCATCAATTAGTGGATAACTTGAGGAAAACAGGTTGTGAATATATCACCTTAAGTAAGCTATACAATGCAAGCTTGACATTTTAAGCTGTTCTCCAAATGCTCATCAAATAATGGATTTTTTTCTTAAGTAAAGACATGAAACCAACCTTTTAAGTTTATCAAGGTAAACACACCTTTGCAAAGAGAACTCAGGATTATTTTGGAATTAGTCATGTTACTGGCAAGACATTAACATTTCTCATAGTTGAAGATGTAATTTAGTGTAATACCAGTACTTTACACATTTTAACGTGCCCTGTATCCCCACAGGAAGATGCTTTAACAATGTGGCTTTACTGCTGATCAAACTGCCAGAGCTGCTTCCTGGCAGCTTTTTCAAAGGGCTCTAAAACCTCAGTTCTCACTGCTCCTGCCAAGAGCCACAAAGTGCGGATCTGCAGCCTTAAACATCCCCTCTGGCTCCCTTCCCACTGCAGGAGGGGTGGGAGAACAGCCCAGAGCTGCCACTGCCACTGAGCCACTGCTTTTTTGAAATGAACTAATGATGTTTACAGAACAGGGCACCACGACAGCAGTAAAGCAGCCACAGAAAAGAACATTAGGGCAGAATCATGGCCTATGCCTTCAAAATAATCAGCTCAGCTTTTAGTGATAAAGCTGCAGCCCGAAGTAGCAGCTGGAAACCATTATCCTATTCCAAGGTCTGTTGCACTGGCACTGCCAGGCTGACACAGGCCTTGGTTCTGCACTGCAGCATCAGGGCTGACAGGGACATTTCTGTCTCCGGGTATTCCTCACCTGTGGCAGCATTTAAATCTAAAGACCATTTGTCACATTTTCAGGTTTACTCACAAACCTCTGCTTGGAAATAATTGCTGAACAGTTTTCACCCAGAAGAAACATCCCAGTAAAATAAACAGGATTGTGGAGAAAGGATTTGGCTTAAATAAAGACAAAAATCAAGCTCACAAGCCTGTTCTGCAGAGTACCAGTGCCAGGACCTGCCCTCCTGGCTGGGCTTTCCCCACCTTTAAGGCCTTCTGCAGGATTCCAATTGGGAAGCCTTCAGTTGGGTCAGTGGTGAGCCAGAGGCGAAAGTCTTTGTGAGGCTCTGTAATTTTCTCCACAGCCTTTTCCAGGTGGATGAGCCACTTCACCAGAAGGTGACAGTTCTGCAACATCAGCCAGTGTCCTTGAACCACTGCTTCCTCCAGCAGCTGCAAAGCGATCTGAGGACACGGGGAGAACTACCTGTAAGTCTCCTTTACTCTGAGAACAAACTGCCTCTGCTGGGCTCATGCAGTGGGTTTTCCTGCTAGGAAACTGGTGGTCTAGATGACCCTGGTAGGAGTTCTCTCACTGACTGAAATCATGGCAAATTCAATCAGCTGTTAAGCTCTGGACATCCTGCCTTAGTGTCCATAACAAAAAGGGAAGTCACAGGAAAGGCAGAAGAAGCAGCAGGAGAACTTCCAACCACTTCATGTCCATACACAGCAACATCTTCCCATCTCTACTTTTTAACAGCCAAAAATCTGATTCTGAATCTACCCTCACCCAAACCAGAAGAGCAGCCAGTCAGCCAAATGGCCCCTCTCGTGTTCAGTAAAATGTTATTCCCAAACTGACAAATTACGTCAGAACCATGAAGTAACTCCTTTTAAAATGGAGCAGACCTATGGAAAGGAAATTCGATCAGTCCCAGAAGCCTTAGGAGCATGGCTTCCAATTCACACTGGCTGCCCACAGCACATCCCCACCCTCCCATCCAAGTTACCTCTTCTTGGCCTTGTCCCATGGCCAGGAATTTGAGTCTATCCGCTTTAAAATCTGTCCTCTCAGCCAGTTTCATGAGGTCACTGACAGGATCAGAGCCAGGACGTAGGATAAAAACCACGGGTGAGAAAGGGGTGCTCTGCTGCAGGATGGCATCGAAGCTGATCACGGGGGGCTGCACATACCTGGCAGAGGGAGAAGCCCAATAATAATTTGTCTGATTTGCACAGAGCAGCTGCCACGTGTGAACAGAGCCTTGGACACCGAGGGCAAAGCTCACCACATGGAAATCATTCAGACACGAGCCCTGCTCTGCTCTCCAGGCAGATGACAGGACCATTGGCAAAGCTGACTGCAGCTCCAGCTCTGCGTGAGGGCTGCGGGTGGGATGGGAGAGAGGAGGCTGACTCACGTCTCGCCCATCCTCACGGTCACGTAGTCGGACACCGCCCGGTACATCCGGTCCACGCGGAAACAACGCAGCAGGAGAAGCTTCTGGAAGTCTGTGACATTGCCCTCGTAGTGCATGGGCAATGGGATCCTCTCCAGAGCATCTGTGTCGTACCACTGGCAAAAAAAAAGACAGCACACGCTGCAAATTAAACCAGTGGCTCTGTCAGGGAAATTACTAGGGAAGAGAAAATCAATTTGATGAACGAGGGGCCAAGAGATACAACAAAAACAAAGAAAGTCAATCAGCTGCAAGTCAATATTAAAAGCCCAGGTGAATGTAAAAAATCCAACCTTTTCAGTGTAAAGTAGTCAAGCCCAGAAACACATTTGTACTTTGACTTTATGTCAACTAATCCTCTTAAGATACAGAAAACGGCATCAAAGGCAAAAAGGGATCAACAGATTGCTTGCAGGAAGACTTCTTATAAAGCAGGAAGACATGGAATGAAGCTGAAGGAGGAACAAAGGAAATCCGTGTTTGTCAATAACCTATAGAATTCACTGCCACAAGAAGATCAAAGCACAGTTTAGCTGCACAAAAACACCACCACAATACTGTCAAAATGAACAGAAAATTTCCACTGACTTCAACAGGGTAAAGAACTTCTCTAAGGCATAAGACTGACAAATAAAAATTCTACAGTATACCAGGGAAGGTTTCTTGGTTGGTTTTTTAAATAATTCTTAATTACATTTAAATAATTTAAATTTAAATAATTCCTTAATTCTTCTACAAATAAGTCAATCACTAACTGAGGTCAAGAAGCAAAGAAAGGCCTTGAGGGAAGAAGCCCGCAGTGACATCTTCCCTGTGGAGTGCTGTGCCACACTGCATCACACTTGAACATTTAATACCAGAAGAAAAACTAGGAGACAAAACATTTGCATTGCATTGCAAAAAAAGCACGTACATTTTTCCATACATCTGGATTTTCTTCCACGTCATCTGGAAGCGATTCAAATTTCTCAGGAAATAGTTCAGACAAGTGAATTAGATCTTCCCAGCCTTGATCTGGGAGCCAAGGGAACGGTTTCTTTCGGGCACTCTTCTCCAGGGAAACATTGCCTAGGCACATTCAGAAGCCAGAGTCAGTGTCCATGTCAGAAACCCTCCAATGCCTGACCACACATACAGCCCCTCTGCACAGAGGAACCAAGTGGAAATCTGTTCCTGGAAGCACTGGAAGATTAGACTGGCCTGCTGAAGGAAAGATGGCATTTTACATGTGCTTGCAAAAGCCAGAGTTTTATCTTTGCAAACATTTCTAAAATCATGTATACGCAGACAGAAAATAACTACAACATAGTCAGAAAATAACTACAGATTACTTTCCTCATGTAACATCCTAACAATTAGCAAATGTGAAATAGAAATAGCGTGATCCCCAGTTTGTGTAACCCAACACAGTGCAGCTCTCCTCCGTGGGGCAGCTCCCCTTCTTGAGGCGCTGGCTCCCAGTAAATCATCTCTAGCCAAAGATCTGTCTTCAAAAGGTCTTTTAGCTATCGCTACGTAGAGCTACATACTTACATAGAAATATTCTCTTTACCTTTCAAAAAGAACTCAAATTCTTCTTGTGGAACTCGGCCTTCAGCTTGTTCTATCTTGACAGTCATATCAAAGGAGAACAGCAACTTGTGCTTCTCAAACAAGCCTACGTTAAAAGGACATTTTCAAAAATCAGCTGCTAAAGCTTGTGGAACTGGAGCAATCTTTCAGTCCAGGTCCTGCATCTGTTGTGGGGTTGATGGGACGCTCCACCCCTGCAAGTGCTCGAGGCCATTTTGGACGGGGCCCTCAGCAACCTGATCCCCCATGGCAGGGGACTGGAAACAGTTGATTCCTAAGGTCCCTTTTAACCCAAACCATTCTGTGATTCTATGATCTGCTCACCCCGCAAAGATCATTTGGCTGATGGTTGGAATTGACATTCCTAAAGGTCTTCTCCAGCCTGAACAATGCTATGATTCTGTGATCAGGGGAAAGGCTGGGGCTCTGAATCAGGCTTGAAGAGTCCTGTGAGCTCTATGGCTGCCTTTACCATTTGTAACTGTGTTAAGAAAAACATTTCTGCAAGAGATAGTGTGCAATGTTCCTTCTAACAGAAATCCGCAGGGAGTAAAGTGTGAACCAGGAGCGGTGCTGAGAAGACCTGAACATCACTGAATTCCCTGCTTGGTAACTTGCCTCTTTAACATGACCCAGCTGAAGTCAGGGCTCCACCTTTATTGCACAACACAGTCTCAGCCCCGGGTTGAACAGCACTAACCTGTGCAGCCATAGTTGTAGGTGTTCAAAGTCAGCGTATCCATGATGTTTTTTAACCTCTTAGGAAGAATAGGACTGGGCATGGATTTCCGAAGAGAGAATCCAAAGACCTCTAAGAAGGAGACGAGTGAGAACTGGTACATGATGTTGACAAGAGCCATTTCAGCCAGCACAGAGAAGAGAATGGCCCCTCTCTTGGCAGCAGGCCTGTAGCCATCACGGAGAAGGTCGATATCCGCCGCCGTCGTCTCAGCCAGCTTCAGTTTCTCAATCACCTGGGCAGACAGGGATTTTATACACCTGGAGTGACTGTGCTGATGCAGAGTGGATCTATTATACCACAGTAATCAGAGATGCTCAGTGCCTGCCTCTCTGTGTGACTGTAGAGGGAATCTGGGCAGGTAACTCTGAAGAAGTTGTACGAATTATAAAAATAAAAAGTTAGATAAAATTGATCCCACCCTGTATATTTATGAAAAGTAAAGGCAAAGATTTACAAAAAAAAATCACGGAAATAGTGTGGGAAAGGCCCTCTGGGGACCTTTAGTTCAGCTTCTGCCCAAAGCTTGGTTACGACCTCCCCTAGATCAGGTCCAGTGTGGCTTTGTCCAGCTGTGGCCTGAAAACTCCAAGGATGGATTCTTTAGCTTTGGAACTGTAAGCAAACATTACTTTGGTCCTGTTAAGGACTTCCCTGCAGACAGGCTGCATTCTATTCATAGATACCCTTCCAAAAAGCCCAGAGCTGGTACCTCAGTAGCTTTGAATTTTGTCTCTTCCAAAGTTTGCACCAATTCCACATTGTCCAACATGTTTCCTGTGGAAGTTGACAGTCCATGAAGGAGAGTGTCTTCCAGATTTTTCAGCAGGTTCTTGTTTTCACTTGTCTCCTGGATGAGACGTTCTCTCTGTTCCTCCAATTCCCTCCTTTCAAAACCCGTAATGACACTGAGCAGCTGATCCTCCAGGCCCTTGAGTGTAACTACAGGTACAACACGTGGACAGAGCACAGGGTTTTGTAAGCACAGGACAGTTTTTTATACAACTTATTTAATCTCGAGCCTCTCATAAAACTACAGCAATGCAGCACAGTGACCTGGTTAATGACTGTGTATCTTGATTCTACCAAAGCATCCTCACCTGACCAGTACAGGAAGAGATATTTAGCTCAGTTGCAGATTAGAAGAGAGAAGTGAGAAGGACTTTCTATTAAATCAGATGCTGAGTATAAGGGAGAGGATGAATTTTTCAGTTTCACTGAGGTTTCAGACAACAACCCAGGCCCTAAATTTGCCCAACAGCATAATCCCTACTTTGTTATTAAGTACACACTTGAGCTTACCTGTATAATTGATAACAATAGCTCTGCCAAACACAGAGGGAGAATACTTTGGGTTTGCTAATTTTGTGTTCAGGTACATTTTAAAATTACTGTCATAGTCAATCTCCTTGTCCCCCAGGACAATGAATGCTCGTCCCTGTGCAACTTTGACATTCTTCTCCAAGACATTGTCTATCACAGGGTCGATATATTCATCAACACTGTGCACCAGGAAAGGGGTTCCAGACTTTATGGCCTGCTCTAGTTGTTTCAGGAAATCTGGGTCACTAAAGGAAGCCATCTGCAAGAGAACAATGGGAAAACATGAGAGGAGAAATTATATTCAATTTGCTGAACTTTATTATTTTGCGGTAGCTGCCAACACTAACGAAGATTGTTCTTTGCTGCTTTTTGTCTTTCCTCTCACAGAGGATGTAAACTGCACTTGCACAAAACAGTAAAGGTGCTTTTTTTCTGATTAGCTGAGAATAATTTCCATTTGGAAATTACCCTTTAAAGTTCTAGCTGTAGCTCTAAGTGTGTTTTTTGTCCTACATGGAAGTTCCGTCCTGGAGCTGAGATCAGTCACAACCTACACCAGCCTTTTGGTTAGACTCTTTCTGCATGTGCAGACAGGCTGAGAGAGCTGGGGTTGTTCATCCTGGAGAAGAGAAGGCTCCGGAGAGACTTTACAGCACCTGCCAAAACCTAAAGGGGCTCCTTGAGGAGACCTGGAGAGGGACTTTTGACAAGCACACTTAGCAACAGGACAAGGAGGAATGGCTTCAAACTGAAAGAGGTCGGGGTTAAATTAGATATTAGGAAGGAATCCTTCCCCGTGAGGGTGCTGAGGCCCTGGCACAGGTTCCCAGAGAATCTGTGGCTGCCCCATCCCTGGCAGTGTCCAAGGCAAGGTTGGACAGGGCTTGGAGCACCCTGGGATAGTGGAAGGTGTCCCTGCCCGTGGCCAGGGATGGAACTAGAGGGTTCTTCCCAATCCAAACCATTCAATAATTCTGTGATATATAACTGGCTCCCCATTCAAGGTGAAAGATAATTATGCAGCTTTGAAAACAATCAGTACCGAGGGTAAAGCAATCTTCCATCTTTACCTTCAGATTATTATTTTCTTCTTTCTTCTTAATCCAATGTAATGCCTGCTGCTGTGGGTCAATACAGAGCGGGAAGCGGCTGGAATACGTTGTCAGGATCCCATTCTGGACAGAGAGCTCATCTGGGGGCAATCCTTGAGAAACCCACCTGGGAACAGAATGGACCAAAGACCAGCCTGGGATGAAAACTCGATGGGAGAGCAGCACGTTTCATTTGTCAGCAAAATATGCAACTCACTGAGCACACAGTTAAGACACACACAGACACAGTGTGTGTGATTATGTGACACTTCACAGCTCAGACTCATTGTAACTGCTCTGCTCAAAGTACTGGCTGTTGCCTTGGGTGAGCAACCCTGTGGTAGTTTCTACATGGTCTACCTGGGCTTGGGTTTGATACCAAACCCATTGAAGTCTATGAAAAGATATTTGTTGGGTTATGGAAACATATTTTATAGAGAACTCCTGAAAAGCTTCCTAGAAGTGGCATTGTATATGTCTAAGTTCAGTGAATGTCCCTGGAGTGTTAAGTACAACAGGTTTTTACCACCAACAGCCCCTGTTAATCAGAAGGACAAGAAAGGAAGATTCTCTCTCTGGTATGGCTGTGCACCTCCACCCACAATGCCAATTCTGTGCTACAGATTCAGCTCCAGACTCCCACTTTATAATGTCACACTCAGTAAGCCCTGGATCTCCTGACTGGACATACCTGCTCACCTCCACCTCATTGGTCAGGAGGCTCTCTAACTTAAATGGATGGCTGACAGGAATTTCTCGTGAGAAAATATCTTCTTGCCACACTTGGTAGAGCATTTCCTGACGGAACTCCCAGCTGAAGGCTCCCACATAGCACAGAAAGGCAGCAGCGAGTAGACAATCCCCAAGCAACTTCACCTTTCGTATTTCTAATTCCTTGAATTCCTCTGTCCACCTGATAGAATTATATGGGAGATTCTGAACAAGGAAGATGAGGTTTATGTGCAGAATTTCCTGCTACTTTACGTACAGGTTGAGACAGATCACCAGATTTAGAATCAGTTTTCTCTCGCTATTATGGGGGCCACAGACACTGAGTTGACCTGAACCTTCTTCCATTTAATCTCAGTTATTTTCTAAGAGTTAATGGATGTTAGCTCAGAACAGATAATAGCTCTTCTCAGAAACAAACGCCATAGAAAGCACCATTTTCAAAAATGTCTTCACCTGATAGATTTCATCCCTGACACATGAACCTCTGGTGACAAAAATGATCCTCTTTGAATCTAGACTTACCTCTCATTCTCAGATTTCAAGCCAGCGATGAGCTTGTCAGCAGCCTCTAATCTTCTCTGCATTATCTCTGCTTCTTCTTGTAACTTTCTGTTTTCTTCTATTGCCAGCTTATATCTTTCCCCCAAAGATTTCAGTTCTTCCTGAATGGCAGCCAGCTCTGCCTGTATCTTTTCCAGTTCCCTCTTACTTAATTCATAGTTCCGTTCTAGCCTGGCCACCTGAAGTGCATTTTGAAGGAAACGTAAGGGTGTCAGAGGGCAGAAGGATTTTGGAGAGAGTTATTAGTTCTCACATTTCTTTTGGTTACATTATATTTTTCAAAGTGTTCTGGTAATTAACAGTGTAAGCCAAAATAACTGACACTGTCAGCCTCCTCTCCCCATCCCAAACACACACCATGGTCTGACACTGCAGTTCCAAGGCAGAGAAATCTCCCAGTTTTGTACCCACAAGGAATGTTAAAGCACTGGAGGTCAGCAGGACTCTCCTGCCCTGACAAAAGGGGAGGTTTGTCTGCTTTAATAACAGCAATATTAAGGCTCCAAAAACAGTCAGACACCTCATCTAGTGAATATACTTTCTCTGTAGTCAGTTGTATACAATAGCCTTTTCTTGACAAAACTTCCCAGTGTCATCTGTTGGACATTAGATTTCCTTTGGTAATACAGCTGAATTTCCAGTCATCCCAGAAAAAGCTAATCAAAAGGTCTGTGCTTAAGGAAAACGGATTTAGTGTCCTGCTGACCTCTGCTCTGTCCAAATGCCATGGGGTTTACAGTTTGTTTTCAGTACACAGCTCTAAACTGTATTTTTCTAAGCACGTTAGATAACAACGTTCCAAGTGAACACGTTCCTCCCCTCATCCCTCAGGCACTGGCATGGATGGCAACGCACAGCCCAGCATCCTGGCACAACAAATACAGTGATTTGTGACTGAGAACCCGCCTCACTGCTACTGCAAGAGCTCTCCTAAACACCACTTTTTTAGCACTTCAATAGGAAAAGCGGGCAGTCTATGGTCAAGTATTATCTTTTCCATCAGATCATGTTTTGACCTTCTCTGAGTTTGATTCCAACACATTTTACCTTTTCTTCCTTTGGCTTGACTGTTTTTACTACATCACAGTAGGTCACCACTGCTTCAGCAAACTTTAACATTCCCAGTCCTGCTCTGCTGATAACTTCCATTTCATCCCAGGTAGTGTTAAGATTCTTTAGGAGAGCTAAATTGGCAAGCACAAAAATATTGCAAGTGAGTTGAATAACTGTGCAAAAACCCTCACAGAAACAGCTTTTCCTACCAGCATCAGCAGCCAATGCCGTGGCAGACAATAGGAAACGTTTGTCAGAATATTAGAGAGACTCTGTTGGCAGATCCCATTAACAAGATCCTATATTCACTGCAAGTGCCCAGGACAGGAATTCACCTCTCATAGCTTTCACATTGCTCCATGGAATTTCCCTAAAATCCGTCGTCAACAGAAGTCGCAGGAAATTTGTGTCAGCCATCATTGCTTTGGCATTCTTCCAGTTTTGCTCTTTGTAACCTCTCATTATAAGAATACAGTCCAGCACAACCTGCACCTGCTTCGGGGGTGTTGCAAAGGATCTGGAAAACAAGAGGAAGATACAGTGGGAGAGAATAAAGGAGACAAAGCACACGATGCCAGCCATGGATACTTCCTGTTAAGAACAGGCATTGCAATGCAGGAGCTTGTGCATAAGACAAGCCACAACGGTGAAAAAGATGACCCAAGTCAGACAACAAATTATTAACTACTCAAAAGCTCAGAACCAATTATTGTATTCAGACAATTTGAAATCCACTGAAGGATTCCTACGGTGGAAAGCTTAAAACACCGAGCCTCGGTACACATTGCTAGGGCAGTGAAGCAGCTGGAGAAAAATCCAGAGATCTGTGAGAGAAAGAAGTTGAACAAGTGTGGCAAGGAAGGGAGAGCCATTGCTATTTTGGGGACAGCTATTTCAGGGAGAGCCAAAAACTAGATGTGCCTTTATATCAATCCTCAAAAAAAAAAAAAAAAAGATGTATTATCAAAATATAGGGAGGAGTAAATTCAGCAGGGAAATACATTTTAGTGCTAAGGAAGTATCCCTGAAAAATAACTGTTATGTGTTCCTATTTATACAGGAAAAAAAGAGGAGGAATGACAGGTTTGGACAGGAGGTTTGGACAGCCATTGTTCAGGGAAGAAGCAGAGCAGGTTCTGGTGCATCAGGCACAGGCCAGAGAATGATGGGGGAAACAGCAAACAAAGGCCGGGAAGAACTGTCTTAAGGCAAAGTCCCGGGCTAGGAATCAGGGCATTCTGCTGTGAGCTCTGCACCCACACAGCTGATGTCCTGACCTTCACAGGCAGTTGAGAGAGATGAGGCTAAGGCTCAGAACCAGCAAACAAGGGTTTCTCAGTGTATTTCCAAGAGTTTATGCTACTGTACACAAAATGAGTCACCTGAGTTCAGTAACTTCAGCCTTGTCAAGCTTCTCCACCTCCCGTTTGGCAGCTTCCATGATAGGCTTGATTTGATCCAGTGCTGCCTCAGCCTCTGCTTTCTCCACAGCAATAACCTTATTCTGTTCCTGTATCTCTATAGCTTTTTGTTCGCCCATTTTCTTCTTCTCCTCAGCTAGTAATTGGAAAGGTAGGACCATAAACGGATCACTCAAGTTTGTATACAGAATATATACTAACACACCAATATTGATTTACTCTTTGCTGAAAATCAGCAATTGCCATCAAGTCAGGACCTTTGGGTTGCCAGCTTCCCTCTGGTGACAGTTACATCACCAGGCTAGGAACAGTTGGTGTTCCACACAAGGACATGCACAATCTCTTTTTCTCCGTGTTTCCCTCCGATTTTCCCCTAATACCCAATTTCTGAACCAGAGTTGCCTTTCTTGTTATTGCCTTTCCCACATTATGCCCTACACCATGGAAAGGGAAGACAAGGGCAGGCAAAGGTTGTATTAAGTACTGTGGGCCAAACGTGGAGCAGAGATGGCAATCTGGGCAAGGCAGGGGTCCTGCTCTTCTGGCATGGCATGGGAGCAGCACACAGAACACGAGGGATACCTCAAGAAGCAGCTGGAGCTCTTCAAAGGTCTCCCAACCCAGCCTGACACAGATGATGTGAGCCCTGCTTAGCCCATGGGACACCTCAGTAGCTGTAAACAACCCACCTATTTCTGTGTTTATTTTAATGTCTCGTAACAAAGCCTCACAAGCAGCTGCTTTTTCTGTTAGCACAATCTTTTGCTCAGCAAGTTTCACATTCAGCTCAACCAGCTGTACAGCAGCTTCCTTCAGTTTAACTAAGCCCCCATCCAGCCGTTTACATTGTGCTGGGTAGGAAAAAAAAAAAAAAAAACGGAGAAATGTCAGTGATTCATTGATTGTGTTCAAGCACACAGCAACAGACAATCTCACAAAGAGAAAATATCCTTAGAGGTGCACTGAGAGATTTTCCTTTCGTGAGCCTCTCAGCCAAAATGATGCTAATGTCACTTGAGCTGACATAGTGGCCCTGTGCCACAAATTGTTTGTGTTTTATCCTCTTCACACATTTCAGTGCCACTGAAGTAAGAATAAGAATTGCTACGAGAGGAAGAAAGTTAAACCCTGAGCGAGGCCATGCTGGTATTAGATTTCAGCACGACTCTTCCCCAGGCAGAGGAGTGTCTGGTTTGGGGATTCTGGCTCACGTTCATTCACGAAAGGATTTGAGAAGAGCCCATTGTTTGCCAGAGTCTGAACATTCACATGTGGCCAGGATTTTGGGTCAATGCCAAAACACAGCCCCACAGCTGTGTGCCACCACTGCATTTGAGATTGTACCGCTAACACAGTTTTTGCATATTCTGGGTAATATGTGGGATTCTCACCAGAATTTCTTTTGCTTTTAAAATATTTAAATCACTTATTAAAAAGGAGAAAACATCTACATAGCCTTACCTGAAATGAACTCGTTTTTCTCCTCCAGCAATTTTGCATAGGTATTGAGAAAATCAAGGTAATTTTTTGGTGTGACGTGATTTCTACGTCTCAGTTTCTCCAGAAATTTCTTGCTGAAATCCCCTACAGATTCATGCACCATCACCATGTGGTCAGTCACTGACTGGAAGTTCTCTGGTGGGATGCGTGGATTTTTCCCTGATATTAGGCAGAAGAAATAAAAAATTTCAAAGATTTGTGGCTTTTTTCAGAGTACATCAATTACCATCTTTCTTATGTACATCTAAGCCAGGCACAAAACAAGTCTGCTTTCTGGGGCAAAAAGCAAAACCAGGGGAAAGCCAGAAGAGAACCTCCTGGTAGGCAGCGCACGTTGTCTGCAGAGTTGAGAACTTGAATTTTAGTAAATTTCAAAATCTATTTGATTAGAGAAATTACCATCCAGTGACATTTTTTGACTGGGTTTTTGCATTACCCATTTAGACTCAAGGGAACAAGCACAATGGGAAATGAAATTGTGAAGTGTACAATAACTGCAAAGTAAAGGATATATTTCTTAGGCTATGCCAAGGGTTAATGGGTTGAAATACTGACATGGTACATACCCAGAAAAGATTGAGCAACTGCACACAAGGCCTGGGCAGGCCAGGGCAAGAACCAGTCAATACCAGTATTGTTGACAAGACCTTAAAATAAAAGGACAATGTTATCTGAAAAATTCCTTTGTAAAACTAACCCCTAATCAGACAGGCAGTCCTCTAATTAACTTTATTTACATCAAGAATTTGCAAATCGGTCTTGATTCCTTCTTAGCAACAGAATTTACCACAAAGTCCATCCTTCCATTTTGACAGAAAACAATGAGCTTTGCCCTTTCTCTTCTCACCATCCTAGTTCCATACCGATTTAACATCACACTTTATGCTGTAAATTACAGAAAAGAGGCTGCAAAGGCTGCGTGCTTCCAGAGGATGACCAATTGATTTATAGCTGTTCAGCTGGAAAATGAACTGATCTGAAAAATGCTAATCAATATTGTTCACTGATACGTGGTAATTGACTGGAAAAAAAATCATGCCATGAAATCCTTAATCACGAAACCTGCTCTGCTTAGTTTTAGCTGCCAGACATCTCTCGGTGCCCACTGGAGATTTTTCTCTTGTCTGTAAATCTGTATTTCACAGGGAAGGGACTAAGCAGTGTGCACAGTTGATACCTGGGAAGTTTCTGCACCACGTTCTCAGGTCCTCCCCAACTGGGGACATTCCCAGGACAATGTGAAGGTTGCTTGCACATTTGCTTATGAAATAACGCCAGACACTCTCTTTAGCTGAGCCCACGCCAGCTCTAGCAGCTTCTTCTGCAATCTGAGTTAGTATGGATTCTTTTTCATCATCTGCATAAAGGGCTGGCACCATTCCTGTAACATAAGGACAGAAGAATGCTAGTGAGAACAACCAGTAAGAGGAAACCATATGGCTGGGGATAGGGCAGATGAGAAACCAATTTTAAACCTAGTTCTGCAAAAATGATTCTGAGTAGTTTTGAATGAACCAATTCATCTCACTATGCTTCTCCTCCTCCCCATAGCCCTCATGGAAAATAGGTCATACTTGGGATTTAGAGGAATAATTAATGCAATTTTGTTTGGGCTTCAGCAAAGTATACAAAATGTCACAGAAACATAAAGGAACTTTTAACTCTGCAAAGAAAATCTTCATTAGTGTCTATGAACCATCAGTCCACATTTTTGTTCTCTCAATCTTGTGGCAAATACTGCATAAGTAACTTAATGACAGACCAGGGACAAGGGAAACTAGAATAAGGAAAGGGATAAAATCTCATCTGTTCTCATATCAGACCATGGAGGAACCTCTATTGAGAGAGGGGTCACACAGTGCCAGCTGCTGCTCATTTCCAGCTGCTTCATTCACTAGAAGACACCAAACTACATTTCAGGACATATATACATAAATATACATATGAACAGTTGCTGCAGTTCAGGTGAATGCTATTCAAAAGCCAATTGGACAAGTGGGTTTGTGGCCAAATGCAGCTGAAGTTTCCCTCAGTCTTGGAAGAAATCTGAGACTCCTGCATCACACCAGCATGAATGAACCCTAAAACCCCTCCAGACATATAAATGACTGTAAGAAGACTCCAGAAAGCCATTATTAAGGCCAAGATCATTTCAGGTAGTACTGAAAGGTGCAACTAACTTCAGCAGCAGAGGACACAGGGTGAACCAGTAATAGCTGTATCAAGGGTACAGCTGAGATTATGAGTCACAAGCAGAGAGACTGCCAGTGGCACCTGAAGTCAACATGTTGTTGATGAGTTCCAGGAAACTCTCTTCTGCCACGTGGCCATCTGTAAACAAGAAGACTATTGACCTGTCTTCAATACCCAGCTTCTGGTACAAACTTTTCAAATCATCTCGGAAATTACTTTCTCCGTATCCTCGACTCAAGACGATCTCAAATACCTAAGGATGAAAACATACACTGAGAAGACACAGATGGACCCAAGACCTGATGGAAACTGAATTTCAGTTAGACTCAGTCAAGGGGGTTGGTTTGGCCCCAGTCATCAGTAAATGTTTAAGTATCAATAAAACTGTGCCTTTGTAGAACCCTGCAGGCTTGCATTTTCAAAATTGCTTTGTGTTCATCCTCCTTTTGTTCTTTCTTTCCAAACCTTTTTAAGTGAAGTGCCTCTGAGAGGAACATTTCCTCTCTGAAATAATACAGTATCAATCACAACAAGGCTCCTCAAGCAGCACTGGAGTGCTGCTGTAACACATGTAAGTATCAACAGCAGTAGTTAGGGACAATTAGCTGCTCATCACCAAACCCATCCTTGTTTTCCTTCCCCAGTGCCAAAACCCAGATTCAGGCACTGACAGCTTCCTGCCCAGACCACACACGGTCATCATCTCGGAGGTCCTGGCAATCACCTCACCCGGGGTTTCTCTCCACAGGGAAGAGCTGCCAGCCTCATCTTGTCTTGACTGACTGACTCACCCCTATCCCCAGTTTAATCCCAATCACAATTTTCCTTTCTTTGTCTTTTTTTCACAGCCAGGACACAGGGTGACTAACCTGACATCCAGCTGTGTGAGCAGCCAGTCTGGTCAGGGACTGCTTTCCTGAGCCTCCCACCCCGATGAGCAGGGCGTGCCCGCGGTCCATCCGGATGATGCGATGGACACGGATTAAATGCTCCAGAGCATCATCAAAAAGAACCAGGTTCATTTTAATATGAAACTCGTTGTAGTCATCCAGAATCTCCTTCAGAGAAAGGTGAACAGAATGTTACTAGGAGACCAATGAAACAACTAATAACATTAAGAAAACAGCCCGTCCAGCAGCATTATTCCTTTCCCCTTCCTCAGGGAAAATGAACTATCGGAAAACACTGCTGACTCTGTAGCTGATCCTCATTTTTCATCACGGCAAACCCCAAATGGGCATCGAGGCACATCCAGTTCTGTGTGCACACAGAAGAGAACAGATTTCCTGCAGTTTGAGGCAGGCTCCTGCCCGTCTCTCAGGCACAGTTCCTGTACTCTACCTTAAAGAGAGCTTTTGCTACATCATAGTCTTGGATATCTTCATAAACACGAGGTTCTGCCTCATTCAGTGCTGTTCTGAAATCTCCAAAAAGAACCGGATCCCTCATGACGTGCTCCAACTCATCTGGGAAATGCTCTTCAACCAAAGTTTTTATGTGGCCTTGTACCTTCAAGGATATGAAATGAGTCAGGCAACACAACAAAGCATTTGATTGTGCATCCAGTAATACTTAGAAAGGTGATCATGCAGATTCTTGCTCAAATACTGATTTATTCCAAGGTGATACTTATGTCACTGGAAGATCCAAGGATTACAGCCCCCTTCTGTGTTCTATGTATGATCTAAAATGACAGTTCAAGAATGGTTCAAGCCAATTGACTGTAGAACATCAAAACAAAAAAAGGAGAAGCCTGTTAAATAAAATACCTTCTCATCTATTGGTGTAAACGGTATATTAATAAACTTCCCTTTTCAGCATGCATAGATGTCTCACCAGAAGGTCTCTCACAAAGTTTCAAAGTCTGCATTAATATTCTTTATTGTGAAAACTGAGCTGGAGATGTACCCTTGTATGTTAGAGGAGAAAGTTTTAACTAGAAAAATCTGAAGCCTTCTTGGCCTACCTCTTTTCATCTAAGCAACTTCCAAAGCAAGCAAAGCAAGTTACTTCTGGATGGCTAGAGTTTACCTATATTTCTCTCCTAAATCTCAGGGTTTAAAATTGGCATTGTTCTCTCTTGTGTTTTAAGATAGAATTTGAAGCGTTTTCCAATTTGCATAACAGCCAGAACTGAATTCACTGTGTAAGAACTTGCCTTTTATCCTTTTTACTACAGGACTGTACAGTCACATTCTGGTACAACCCTTCCTGAAGGAAAATACTGACGTGAAGTGATTTCCTGAGTTTTCTCCTGTACTTCTCTCACACTCTGTCACCTGTACTTCTGCCAATCAATTTGCCTGGACAGGCAAACCAAGTGATACTTTCCATTCCTTCAGCAGATCTGCTTTCTTAGTCTGCCATCATCACATTGTTTTAGGAAAAATTCTTCCACGGACCGTGTTTGAAATTAATTAGCAACATATTGCTTAGACAAATCTGCAGTCAGACAGCAAGACCTGAGTCCAACACTTGGTAGTGTCACTGTTGCAAATTAATTGCCATAAGAATAGTCAGTGACTACTAAAAAAGCTGAAAGAAATTACTCACCAATTCTTTGTCTGCTTCATTAATCAGCCTGTCATGGAAAACCCTCAGGCACTCGTTCCTCCAAACTCTCACCATCTGGGTCACTGTGTGAAACCTGAAATAACATCAAAACGTCAGACTGCACCAAATGAGCTGACATGATTCCTAAGGCCATATGGTTAATAACAAGGACTAAATTCTGGATTGACCTTTTTACTCTTTATGGTTTGGTTCTTTTCATAATAACTAATTTGCTTGCATTTTTACCTCTGGTATCTTATTTAAGAGAGACTAATGCATCAGTGTTTGGCATCGAGAGTAAGATCACAATTCAGGATGTTCTATTTCTCATTGTGGTTTAATGAAAAGTGACTGATTTCCTGTACCAAATTACCTCAATTTCATTCAGATTCACCAAAAAACAACCAAAAAAAATAGGTATGGGACCACTAATGACAATTTTTCTATTCTTACCTTTCTGGTTCTGTAAGAACAAGTCCATTATAGACCCTGGAAAGATCCCGCAGGTTAAAAATGTAGTGGAATTTGGAAGGAGTAGGGGGCAGGTCAGTAATGATCTTTTTATAAAGTTCCAAAGTACATAGAGTAATCTTGTCAGAGATGGCTGAGATGGGCTGATTAAAGTTCTGCAAACATGAGAAAGAGATGTTTTCATGAGACTGCCCAGACAGAACTCAATGCTATTAAACATAATCTGCTTTCCAGCTTTTAAACCTGTTTGGTTCAAAAATTTTCTGTAGTATGAACATTTTGCAGTTAAAATGTTTAGGGCAGACTCCATCTTCAGTCTGGTACCTGCTGAGTGCTCAAGATATCAAACTCAGTGACTGGAATTCCCACAAGGCTTCTACAGCAGAAAAATCAAACTGCTCTTTTCTTATCTAATGTTGCAGGTACTTTGCAGCAATGCAGTCTGTTGCATTTTATTACATTTTTCACACTCATTCAGGAAAAGAGTTTTCTATCTTCGTGTATTTGCTTAAAAGAACTGTAACCAAATCATTCACACATTTCAAGTCATGAAAAGCCCCAGGTTTATAAATTATCTGCTGGCTTGAATGTTTACATATTACACAAGAACTTAACTAAACAATGTAAAACCTGATGAGATAGAGAAGAGGAAAAGAAAGGCTTGTGTGAGGTTCTAGGTCTAGAAAAAAAATGGTAACAAAGATTTCAGGTCTTGCAACAACATAGAAATAAATGTCTATTTAAAAATAATACACCTGTTGAGCAATCCTTTAGAAACAATGAAATTACCGCAGTGTGGCCTTTCAGGATGGAGAAGTAGATCAAATTCAGTGATTCTTCAGAAGGAAAAGGGATGTTAAAAACACTGAAGAGAGAAGTGAATCGAGGGTCAACTTCATTCCGACCTCCTCCAGCTTTGCCCATGGCAGCAACAAAACCCAGGTCTCGAAGAAATTTAATGTTCATCTCTTTACCACGGTCGTACATGAAACCTTTCTCCAGCAGCAGCTTCAGCAGGGCAATGGGCTGCTGTGTGCCATACTCATCAACCTGCAGGACACACAAGAGTCAGGATGCAGCAAAGCACAGTACATCAGCTCACCAATTACCGCTTTAAATGGGGGAATATTGGGTTCCATACTCAGGAGAACATTACAAATTGCCCCTTAGTCCCTGTAAAGCTCTGGCACTGATTGTGAACACTCATCCCGGTGTCTCCTATGGGAAAAGTGTCTCTTCTCTGAGATAAACTAAATGCACACGGGATTTGTGCATGCAGGAACCATATCAATGCCACCCCAAATGTTTCTGTACTACCTTGCAAAACTATTTCCAGCTTACCCTTGGCATATTCATATCATCCATGAACACAAGGAGACGTTTTCCCACGGGAGGGCCGAAAGTGTCTTTAGTTCGTTTTTCTACGTTTGTCTCCAGGTTTCTCTGAATGTCCAGGGATGTTGTACGAGAAGAGAAGTTAATTACCAGCACCAGCTGCAAACAGGAGGAGATGACAACAATGGATTCCAATCTGGTTTTCTGTTGGTTATTTTTCACTAGAGCATTCAAAAATACTTTTTATATTAGCTGTCAGACACACAGGAAATGCTGCTCAGGTCCATTATTCACTTGAATTACAGATGACAAAGAAAAGTAACTCCACCCTTAGCACTTTGATAATACATTTTTACTTTATATAATTGAGTCTGTTAAAGGTAAAAGACGACAAAACATCTTTGATCTTGAAAAATTTTCAAATCAGTCACACATTTTGGGTCTGGAGTTTGCAGTCACATTACCCAAGTCAATATTGCAATCCACATGCTCAGGCTTCACAATGCAAATTTAACACAAGGGCAAAGAATGAAAATGCAGCTTAACAAAGAGGGCAAAATGCCTTACACATACATTAAGGTCTTTGTCCAGATTGCTTAGGAAGTTCTGTGTGGTTGCTGTCTTAGATGTACCCGATTCACCTACAAGAACAACTGGGCGTTTGACTTTTACCATCTGTTCCAATAACCAAGCCGTGCGTGTGGTATCCACTGTGGGCACTGAAAAAGAGCAGCAACACAATCACTGGCTGAATGAAAATGCACTACAGCTGGGGGCTTTATATTTATAGAATACTGCTGGAACACACTCTCAAGGTATTAACATGCAGTTGCACAAAGACATAATCTGGATTATCAATTCACTAACAATGCTGAAAGAAAAATTTTAATTGCATCTCTTTTCAGTCTTTGTCATTGGGATCTTTTCTTTTATACATGTGTACTTTAAAATAAGTTATTTTTGATATAGAAGGGTCATGGTTTGGTTAAGCTCCATTTAATCCCTATTTCAAGGATATAATCAGGATTTATTTTGATCATAAGCATTTTCCCAGAACTCTACAGAAATGATTTTTTTTCTACATGAATCGCCTGCATTTGGAGCAACTTTGGGGATCATAAATTTATTTCTGGTGTCAGTGAAGTCAACCTGCGCTTGGAGTATCACTGTAAATCAACGTGCCTAAATTTGTCTTTAACATGAAAAGCACCATTGGGCAATGCTTGAAGTAACAACCAATAACAGCCCTAAGAGTGTAATTTGTATCTACTGAATACCTGAACCACGAGCTGATGTTTTCCTAGAATTTCTGGTAGAGCAAACTGTGAATCTTCTGCTATTACAGCCTTTAAAAGGCATTATTAGCTCCTAAATAAGCCTCATTAACTGAATCATGCTTTCATCCTTTCCTCGCTTTCTGACTACACAATGCTGTAAACATCAACTTTATGACTTCTAAACTACTATGAAAAGAACTTTAAAGAAACTGATTTGTGCCATCACAAGAAACTGAACCTGAGTAGATGACCTTCAGCACAGAAAAAGGATGTCTCATGCTAAGTGCCATGCACTCAGGAGTGGCATATTATGAATTAAAAGCACATCATCGGTGTATTTTATCTTATACTCACCTAGAATGTCAAGAAATTTCACTTCAGGATCATGAATATATTCAGGAACAAGTTGCATCCAAGGTACCCACTTCTTTTGAGACGCATCGAAATGGAAGTCATACAAAGTTGGCAGCTGACCTGCAAACCATTAAGCAACTGCAAGTTTTTTTGGACACTGAAATATTTCCTAAGAAAACAATCTGAGATGAACATGAAAAGTAAGATTATAGACCAAGCTGGGCAACACTTTATTCTATTTACAAGTCATTTAACCCAGTAAGGCATCAACCAAAATTCCTTTACTCTAGCACCTTCATGAAAACTATCACTTTTCTACTACAATGAATGGGATTCAGATTAAATTATGACAGGATCCTACCTGGCAGCTCCCCTGGCTTAGCCAGGATGTTCTCCTCCTGAATAATAGTCATGCAGGAAATACGTTTAACGTGTTCATCAAATTTAATTCTCCCAGCATCAAGAAGAGAAGCACCTAAGGAGCAATACAAAGCTTCCAAGAAAAAACACTCCAGAACATCAGGATTTTCAGGCTGTACCAGTAGGACTTTCAGCATCACAGTCAACTGCACGATCTGTTGGGAAAAGGACAAATCTGTAAACAAAACTGCCATGAAATGCATGAAAACCCTTAATATGTTTCCAGCTGATTGCTGGTCTTTTGTTCTTGCAGGTGGATCTACTGCTATGTGTATTAAGTTCAGTAGAAGAGCACTGTTAGGTGCCAAACGGTTTGGAGTCTCTTTGTGCTTGCCTATCAGCAGCAGACTGACATTTCAGCACAGACTCCCTTCCTGTGCCTTCTTTGGGAAGGTTTTGCTTTCTCCACAATTTAGTTTTCTTTCTTGTTAAACATGTTCAATCTTGATCCTCTGTTTCTTACCATATTTAAATCTGTTTGAGGAACAATGGTCTTCAGCCTTCGTTCCTGTTTGCCATCCACAATACCCTCCACAATCATATCAATAAGGTAGGGCACATACTTTTGAAAGAGACGATCCAATTCCACTTTCTCAAGCTAAGGAACACAAAAAAGACAATAATTCAGCTGGAAAGGAAAATTTTGACAGCAGAGCTTCCCATCAATATCTGGCTGACCAGATAAGATTGTTCTTGAAGGAATCACTTCTACCAAAGAACATCTACAGTGCAGTGTCAAATACAGATAACTCTCTGAACAAGTGGAGAATTTCCCACCTCATTTTCTCTTTCTTTGACCCACTTCTGCCAGTAGGGCTCATATCTCAGATTTTTAGGATCTACGAAGACCATTCCGCAGCGGGATACCGTGGCAGGAGATGCATACTGTAAATCCCCAACCTATAAAATAATCACACAAAATATTGATAGAAAGTAACTGCTTTTCAGGCTTAAAAGCCCCGTCTGCATCTAACCCTTCCTGTGTATGATATGGTACAGTTATTTCTTACCTCAAACAACAAAGCACAGTGTGCCTGAAGCCTAATCCGCTCCCCGTTTGCCAGGGTCAATAACTTGTTGTCATCCATGACAGAATTCATGTTTTCAACCCAGAGGGCATCCACATCTCCATCAAAGAGAATGTACCTGTGTGCAAGAGCCATGGGGCACTGACTGATCTCTGGTTTTGCTAACATATCTCTGAATTCGGAAGTGTCATCAACGGTGTCACTGTCAGTCCAGGTATTTTGAGGCCTGCCATGCATTTTTTATAGTTGCATAGTTTCACTGAGACTAGAAATTCACAGGAGACAGAAAGACCCCTAGACACTTCCTATTCATTTAGCATTTGTTTTTCTAAACAGTGCCATATCACTTTTTTTTTTAATTGAGGTAAACTGCAGGATCTCAAAAGCACCACAATGATTTCTAGCTGCCTACCTTCTCTCTTTCTTGTCAGTGGGTCTGTTGATATCCCGAAAAATGTTTGACAGGACTCCATCTGTCCAGTCTCGTGTGACAGGGTCAAGGATCCCATACAGCTCAATCACACTCATAGCTTTAGGGTTCAGTGTGTAAAGCTTTGTCAATAATCCCAGCCTAAAGATACGGCAAGAAAAGCAACAGTAAAATGCTATCACACTATCATTTCATGTTAACTCAAGCAACTACTCTGGGCAGCTGTTGATCCTGTCATGACTGGACAGGACTGAGTAATACAGACTGTGCCATTTTACAGCCTGGTTTACATTCTACACTCACTTGTTTTGGGCCTGGCACAAGGTTTTAATAACAACTGTCTTGCCACCTCCAGTAGGTCCAACCACCATCGTGGTGTGACGAGTTAACATTGTCTCATACATCTGAACTACTTTATCCACCTGAAAAACAAACATAGATTCAGTAGACTACTGTCATAAATCTTTGGACAAGGTTAGCAGATGGTTTATATCAATTAGTTTTCCTGGAGCCACTCCAAGGAGCAACAATGCACCTGCAGCCTCATGTTTAAAACAAAACCTCAAGTGATGAACATTTTTTATACCTGGTCTGGTAGAACAATATAACCTCGTTGTTCCAGCACTTGTTCTACAGCATCATTAAAGTCAGGGTAGCGGACTCGAGGGCAATCCAGGCCAGGAAACAGGTCTGAGATTAGGCCAAGGAAGAGAGGAACATCTTCAAACACAAATTTAGGAAGATTCATATCTCTCAGAGCTCTCATTAGTACAACTTCCTAGACAAAATATAGCAAAATCAATCTTTACCAAAGAGTTAATTAATCAGCTAAAATGAGGTACTTCCGAACTTTAAATCTTAAAAACCATGGCTCGATTATTTCAGTACAGCTTTTAGAATGTTTTTTTTGTCACCAGTTTCTAGTGAAAACAACAGAGATTATTTTATATGGATTAAGCAAATCAATAGCTAAGAATAATACACTGCCTTTTTCTATCACGTCAATCAAATGCCAAATGGCTGCAGTGGCCACACCACACCCTCCCTGAGGCTGGAGCATTCACTATTCAAAAACCAGTTTTTGCTAGTCATCCAGAGATATTCACCTGGCTATTTGCATACTGGACTTAACAAGTAGGAAAATATCTCACTTCCCATAGATTTCCCTACTTTGACTGGAGTTATAATGGCAGAGAGCACAATAAAACTCAATAAGAATGAAGTGAAATAATAAGACAACACCAACGTTCCTATTTCCAAACCAAACTACTTTAGATGGGGAAGCACATCCTCTTTCTAGTGACAAAGATCATATGCCCAGGGTAACTAAGCAGCAAATCTACCTCACTGAGGTCTGCTGATCCTCTTTTCAATTCTCCAGCCATTACCAACACTGACTTAAGGGCCCGCAGTCCAAAATCATAGTGATGCTGTTTAGAAAGCTGTTCCCTTGCAAGCTTGTACAGCACTGTCATCTTCTTGGCCAGGACCTGTTTGAGATTTTATTTAAATGATCACGAATGTGGACATTGCTACTGGCCATGCAAACATGGGTGGGTTCATGGGTATGGGTAACAATAGAATTTTCTTACCTTTGCTGTAAGGAACCCTTCAGAAAACAGCATTATTTCACAGATCTGCTGAAGATCTGGTACAATAACAACCACAGGCCTGAAGAGAGCTTTTACAGACTCAGGGAGCTCAGTCCGGCCAGCATAGCCAGGATTCATTGTAATAAAAATGCCAATACGGCTATCAAGGGCAATCTCCTGTCCTTCAAACTAAAGGCGTAAGAAAACATTAGAACAATGTGAATTAGGAACTAAAAAAATAACGCTATTTGCTCAAAGAGAAAACCAGTAATACTGGAACACCCACTTTGGACAAAGTGCTAAAATATTTAGCTTTAGACTGTCATCTAATACAAACAGTGGGATGAATGTACCTTCTTTAAGATATTTCACAAGCCTCAGATTATCTGTCTGATAAGCATCAGTATATAAAGGGGTAAATAAAGCCTTAGTGAATAAAGTCTCACAACCCAGATCAAGTTAAATTACTGCTGTTTCTCATTACTACCAGACTATTCCCCCATTAACTTGCTATTATCCTATTAAGATCACTTTTATCTCGCTTCACAAAGGAAGAACCTAGCAAAGGATTAGGCAATCAGCAAGGATTTAACATCTTTCAAACCAAAAGTACGTACTCAGGAGTTTAAAATGTCCAGCACAAACTGAATTACAGAAGCAACAGCCCTTTGATCTAATGATTAGTTCTAACCCTGTATCTTGGCCTGAAAACCAAGATCAGCCTTTACAATTACTCTTCTTTTTTAATGTTTACCTGAAATCTTTTCCACCCATTCATTAAAGCGTTCCGGATGGTCTGAATCTGGGAAGAAATGACTGAAAGCACGGAAGCGTCGATGCGATTGAATTCATCAAAGCATCCCCATGCCCCACACTGGGCAAGGCCTGAGAAAATTTTACCCATTGCCTAAAAGGAACAACAAGAAAAACTTCTCAGCAGTGACTATATAAAATATTCAGCATCAAAAAAACATTGGAGCACGCTAAAATTCTTAATGGTGGATAAACCTCTGGATGTTTATCAGTCATAAGTTCTTGCAATAAGTACTGGCCAACTGCAGATTGCCTATTATAAACTTAAACACATACCACACAGTCATTGCTCTCCCTGCTTGAAAGGGCTTGAAATTTCTTCAGGAATTTATTGAAAATCGACATTTTTTACTAAATTTAATTATCAAACAGCATGGCATCTCTAAGGGAGATATTTATGTAGAAGTTCAGAGTATGTCCTTATCCTGGGCACTCATAAAGAGCAGAAATTGGCATTTTATCAGAGAACACAGATCTTTAATTCTTACTTTGAAGTCCATGCCTTCTCCACAGTTTGTCACTACACACAGCAAGCCCAGGGCTTTGGCCAGATCCTTGGTTGTTTCTGTCTTCCCTGTACCTGCTGGCCCTGCTGGTGCTCCTCCCAAAAACATCGACAGAGCCTTAGAAGGCAAACCAAAAAGCGAAGCAAAGCTTGGATTAGATTAATGTTACGTTGGTAACAAACCCACAAATGAACCCTTGGGCACAAAAAACTTTAAACTTAATCTGTGAATGCCTTCTACATTGTCTTGGAGGAAATGAGGTGAGAAGGATATCACAACCGAATTCAAACACCTTAGCGCTCACACTGGGAGACAGCAGGAAGAGGCAACAAAACAAGGATGCGACTGTGCAAGGGTAACAACCTGTCAGCAAAATGTCCCTGAGGGTGCACCTGTGTGAGGGTGAGGTAGATGCGGTCGGTGAGCGGCGTGATGACGAGGCGCCCGTTGAGCCCCATGTACTCGTAGCCGTAGGAGAAGGCGCCGGTGCACTGCCGCACCATCAGCTCGTCCGGCTCGCGCTCCCAGTAAAACCGCAGCTGGCTCTCCCACTCGAACTCCTGAGCCTGCAGAATGCTGCACGACAGAGCTCACGTGAGCCAGAAGGATGGCAGTGCAGCTTCTAGAAACTGGTGTTTGCTCAGGAGCTGGAGGTGGTGTTTACCTGTCTCTGACGAACACATCGATGATGTCTCTGGCGTGCACGTCGATGATGAGAACGGTGTTGTATTTTTTCCTGTCGTTTTGGCTCAAGGGCATGGCAATGCGGGTAACCAGGTCGTCGATTTGCCTGTGCATTTTTTTAGCATAGAATTTCATTGCCTGCTTTTCCCCCATTTTCACTTTCCGAAAGACATCCTCTACCTCCCAAGTCCACCACACTTGATTAGCAGCAAGCACCATCATGCCTTGGAAGAGCAACATCCAATCAACTCTGTGGAAAACACATAGTGAGGGAGGCTGAGTTACTGTTTATTTTAAGTAACTGATCAGGAAAGAAAAAAAAACACAAAAACAAAAAAGAAGTTTCTCCTGCTCCTGCAACAGCCACAACACAAGCCAAATTTTTCAGAGATATACAGAATTCTCTAAAAGTAGGTTGTGGGATTTCAAAAGCCTAGGGAATATTCTGATGGGAAAAGCTGCTTGTTCCAGGTATAAAATTGCCAACTGGTATTCATTGTGAGAAAAACCTACTGAACACACAACACCAAAAATAAAACTCAGGATTTAGGAAAATAGATATGAGAGACTGTGCATTCTTCATGGTTAGTAAAAATAAGTGTATGGGAATGTATTCATATTCCTCCACATAGAGAAATACAGACTAAATTGTGTAGGAATTGTAAAATCATGCCTTAACTCTTCTATGTATCTGTATCACTAACATATCAGGTTATTTGCGTTATCCTTGACACTGATTGTTTCACCTGCTCCTGTCTTCGCAATATCGAAAAATGGCTTCCTTGGTGAGGCGTCTGTTGGTCCGTCTCATTTCCTCCAGCACTACTGTCATCCAGTTCTCCACTCTGCCCACAGCAGGGACATCCTTCCGGAACTCCATCACCTCCCCCTCAGCTGAGATCATGGCTGTGGCAATCTTCTCATCATTGTCACCGTCCTTGAACCTCAGCGAGGCTACATTATCAAACATCTGAAATGCACCAACAAAGAAATTCAGCGGCATTTTAGAAACAAAGCCTCCAGGATGTGAGTGTATGCAGCCCTGGCTCTCCTCCAGAGAAATGCATCTGACTCCTAAGTAATCAAATACAAATGCTGATGGATAGCCCAGCAGAAGAACTGCAGAATAACAAGCAAATAATCAGGCCCAAATGGCAACGATTTTTTTTTTTTTTTTCTAGAAAATAAGAGCTAGGAGGAGCTACAATCTGTGAGGAAAGTTCTTCAATGATAAATCATTCTGGTGTATTTTAAATGTTCCTCTACCATAACTGCTACCAACCAGTGTGAGAGGCAGCAGAGACTGCGCATCAGATTTGATTATTCAGAAGCTTCTTCAAGATGCTGCCAGGATTCTCTTTATAGGCAAGAAATATTCATGCATCCTTATGAGCATGCACAGAACAGACTGTTAAACTTTTTAAAGCACCTAAAAGCACAAGGCACTGTGGAAAGCCAGACGTTGTACCTTTATCATGTGCTCCTGGACACAGAGTGCACTGCTGCTGCCAAGGATACTGAGCAACTCATCATCAGATATAAAGAAAAATCTCGGGAAAGCATTCCGCTTGGAATCCAAATAATCATTCAAGCTTTTCTGGCATTTATCCAGCACGTTGTTTATATGCTGGAAGTCTGCCAGACGATTTGGGGTTTCACAGCACTTTTTTATTGTCGGGTCTTCTACAGTTTCATCCATTATCTACACAGGGAGAAAGGGAAGTTTAGAAAATGTTGAACAGAAATAGGTTATATTAAATTATATTTAATTGATGACAAAGCATGCGAACAGCACAAGCAGTACAGGTCCTTATGGAATTGAGTCAAAGGTTTTGAAATGGTTTAGTGGTGCTGCAGTGCTGTATGAAAACAGGAAGGTAGTTTTGGAGATACAACTGTAAAAGCAAGTGTAGGCCAGACAAGCCTGTATCCCCAGTCAGGCCAGCTTAAGCACATACCTGACTTTGATCCTGTACACAACGGTACTTCAAGAAGTGCTCAACCATATTTCAAATTCACAGTACTCTCTCAGTTTTGCACATGGGAAACAGAAAAATAAGCCATATTCACACCAGGAAAATGTGTTCAGTATGGCAACAGTGGCACGAAGCAGAAAAGCCTTTTCAGCATGTACATAGGTCCTCAATCAACAGCAACACATCTAAGCTTCTTCTTATCAAGGTAAAAGTACAAAGTTGTAAACAATGAAAGGAAAAGGAGATTCTGCCTACCCCATCCTGCCAGCCAAGGATTTCACCTCTGCCCATCTTAGCTAAATCAGGAGAATTCTTCTGGTTATGACAGATGTAAAGTAAAACACAAAATTCCTGGGTTCCCCAGTCTCACATTCAATGATTTATAGCACATCATATTCAGTATTACACATCACAGAAGACTATAAGTAACTGTGGAACTGGAAGAAAAATTCAGTAAATAATTATGGTGATCACAAGTCAGTTACTTGCCTGTCTAAACATCTTGTCTACACGATCAAATACTTTGACTTCCTCCGGAAGCTGTGATCTGATATCTCCACCAACAAAAATGCTCTCCAGGTACATCCATTTTCTCTGAACCGATATCCACATCTAAGAATCAAATGTTATTGTAAGAGGAAACAGAAGTACAATGGAAAATTTGGATTATAAATAATAAACATTAATTATTTAGTCCAGAACTTTCCTCTTACCTCGCTTACTTCACTGATCAACGACAGAGTTTTTTCCCATTTTTGAGCAGATGGAAGAAAAGGACCCACAAATCGGCTGCCCAAAAAACTCTGAAGATTGACATTGTTGTCATCAAGAATCTCCAAAATTTCCTCTACAGATCCCAGAATATAGCCTCGTGTCTCAGTGCCTTTGGTGTATTCTTCTACAGGAAATTTCATATTTTCCCAAGTTTCTATTATTTCCTTAATTCCCTGCACGTGAACATAAAAAGATGCATATTTCAGTCTTCAAAAACTGGAGAACTATAATCTTAGCAAAAAAAATGAAACAGCTAATCCAGCAAAATTTTTGCACAGATTTTCTAACTCTGGTTTATAAAGAAGGGTCTCTTTCAAATCACAATAGCAAGAGAACGGATCCTTCTTCAGATTCATTTTCATAGGACAAACTTTCTTACTGTAATCATAGAAATCCAATCTTAAATAAAACTGATTATTGTCATCCTTGTCTTTTTAGTTTTACCATGACTCTACAATTCAATACATTACCTTCTCAATGGCAAGTTCTTTAACAGCAGTTCCAACTATATCACTAATAACCTCCTTGTGTCTGTGAAGTTCCATGGCAAACATATTTTCCAAAGTGAATGTTTCTGTTTTCATTTCAAACCTTGTTCCTGTTTTCTCCATAAGGTCTTCCCAATGCCTGTTTTAAATTGACACATCAGTTTAACACCATGATACAGTAAAGAACAAAACCAACTGTAACATATAATAATGAACTCAAGTTTAGCATTCTGCTGTTTAAACAAGAACTACTATTTTGAATACATAAAGTGTCCCAGTCATGGCAGCACCTTTCATGCTATTACACAAGCTCATTAGCCAGAAATAAAGTTCCAAGCTTCAGGACACGGCATGACCCCAAGTAATGGAAACCGAAAGTTCTAACATCAAATACTTCTATGTACAGTGATGTAAATAAATCCAAACAAACCTTTCTCTTAAAGCTTTATTTTTCAAATCAAGCAACAAAGGAATGGAGTTTAGAAATGCCTTCAGTTTTTTATCCAGTTGGACAGCTATTGGCTGTCCACGCACTTTTCTGGGCAGCTTCTGAAGGACTTTCTGAAATCCTTCGGTTCCCTCCTGAAGAACCCTGACATTGAGGTTTATCCAGAGTGTCTGAGACCATTCCTCTTTAGCTGTCTGGAAACAAGGACAAAAAGAAGGGGAAAAAAATTGTATTCCTCTTAGTTTTAACCCCCAAAATGCAATTGTATTAACATTTTACAAACACAGGGAGAGACAAGCCTACATCCAAGACAGATTCATAGCCCAACACAGTCAGTTGTAAAAGAAATATTAAAAAAGGAATGGAGAACAGGAACATACTTTACGGGGCATTTAAATTTTGGAAAAATAAAACTTCTTAAAAAATAGTTAAAGCCTTAGATACCCACTGTCCCCTGTACACATCCCATATCCAAAAATAGTTTCACTGAACTGGTCAGGAACCATGTGCAGTAAAACGCCATCCAACAGTTACTAGAGGCTGGGAGAAGTCTGTTCCCATCTGATGAGTGGATTTGTTGGGTCCACCACGGAGACACTGCCAGTGCTGCACTAATCTTATTAAAATCATTTCACAGGGCATAGCTTATTGCATGCAAAGGCTTCAGAGCCGACAGCAACCAGGGGGCAATGCAGCCTCTTCCTCTGCCCCCACCTTTGCTGTGTGTCTGTGCATGAACACATGTGTGTCCCTGCAGACTCAGAGTGACACTCACTTTTAGTTGTGCATAAATATCATAGACCTGCTTCAGAGCTTTTGCATCTTCCTGTGCTTTTATTAAGTCCGGGTACGCTGTTGTTGGCAAGCCCAAAAGTTTCTGAGCACTGCCCAATTCCTGCTGCCTTTTTTCCAGTTTCTCTAATTCTTTTTCAAACGTAGCCATGAGTTCTAGCCCTGGGAAAGGAGAGGAATTTTTCCAGATAAATCATCACAGGGTTCATGGGAAATAAATAAGACAGAATTTGCAGATAGACTGTAGATGTTACAGTACTAAAAATGTTCACATTCCCAGCTGATGAGTTTGTGTGTTAATAAGGAAAGCATAATTTTCTTGCTTTATATAAAATTTCAACTGTCTGAAGACTAATATTTTCAAAACACCACTTCACACACATTAATCTGTTTACCTTTGTCAAGATCATCCCCAACAACACCAGGCCCCTCAGACAAGAGTTTCTGGAGGAAATCTTCTGTCTCTTTGTTATAGTCCTCAACTTGTTGCTCTGTCACCTAAAAAGAGCAACGTTTAAATAATTCCATTAAATAGTTTCCGTTTCTAATTGTTTTCGATGCTAATTACAAATATTACCTTTGTGAAGGCTTCTTTTACACCTCCTTTACAATCCAGGTGGTGACGGACTTCTGCTGCTTCCATCAAGAGAGTCTCCCACGCTCCCCTAAGGCTGTCAGACCTCGCTTGCTCTTCTTTAGGTACCTAAAACAAAACAAGTAGCAACGCCTACAAGACATAAGTAGGCACACACTTTCACAACAAACTGAGGAATACGTGATCACGCTAAAAATTTACAAAACTCAAAACCAGTACTGAAGCGACCTTAAACAGATTTAAAGATATGCCATATGTCCATTTTAAAGTGGACATACTGATTCGAGAAGGGAATCCCTTCAAACCTCATCAACACTAATTCTGTAACATGTCTTAAAAGGCAAACATCTCTTCATTCTCACATGAGGCATTTGTGCCCTTAGCTGAGATCTGAAAGGTTTGATCAGACATGCACTTACTGGAACGTTGTACATTGCAAGAGTTCTGTATCTCTCCGCAATGTCCAAGTATCTCAGTTCCACATCCATGGATATGCTTTTGACCACCACAAATGCACTCAGGACAACTCTGAGATCGTCCAGGGTTTCAGGAGGTCTATTCACATTCACTGATAATCTCTGTAAAAAGTAAAGATCATTTCCAGAATCAACACTGACAAAGCAATTGTCAGAATTACAATGAGTCAAACACAAAACACAAGCAAATAACATGCCAGATTCATTTTTAGTCTATTTGATAAAGATAACAAAAAAACCAAACTGAAAACACCTACCTGAATCTCATCTCGAAGGCTGAAGAGCTCCTCTCTTGCTAACTCATTAAGCAACTTCCCAAGTGACATCACCCAGCTTTTAGCATTCTCCTGCACTGCAGAGGCTAAAGAACCCAGCTGAAGCCTGACAAATTGTTCATCCATAATCAAGGGCTGTTGAGTCACTTCCTGAGCTATCTTCATATAGAACTGCAACTGCTCATCAAAGATAACACAGGCAGCCTTTTCTGCAGCTAAACGGTCCAGCACTGTGTCTTTGTCTGATTTCCACAGCAGGTCATATCTCTTCCATTGGTTCAAACGCTTGCTGAGAGAAGCCAGGAGTTTGTGGACATTCTGAGTGATGAGAACAGCCTGTTCAATTATCAGAGGGCTCTGGGAGACGTCACTGTAAAAGGTGAAGGTGACAACTTCATCCGCCTTGACGTGCTGAGGGGGGCATTCAACACACGTACCGTGCATCCATCGTACGAAATGCTGGAGAGTTTTAAAGACAGGGTCAGAAAGCTGTCACCTTGTTGAGTCATTTTGGTTAAATCATTCATAGAATCATTTAGGTTGAAAAGCCCTCTAAGATCATTGAGTCCAAGCAGTCCAGGACTGTCAAGTCACCCACTAAATTGCACATGACCGATGTGCCGCATCTGCACATCCTCCAGGAATGGAGACTGCACAGCCTGTTCCAAAGCTTTCTTCCCTTTCAGAGAAGGAATTCATCATTATTTAGTACACAACGTAGGAAGTGGTATAAATGATTTCTCAAATCAATTGTTTTTCTGACAGCAAAAAAAGAGATGACACTTTCCCAACAACTTGAGAAGAGTTAATTTCACCCTAACAAAACTTCTCCATGCATTACTCAATCTGCTTCTAAAATCTCTGCTGAGCAACAATATAACATGACAGAGAGGAAAAGGTAATGGCTCAAACAGTCTGAATGCAGCAGTGGAGCACAGCAAAAAAGGACACTTAAAATAATTTATTCATTGCAGGTGACATCTGGAATCATTTGTCCATCAGCAGTGGGCAGGAACCTTGTCACATTATATGGCTGCTTTTCAGGAAAGCAGTTCAGTGTGAAACTATTTATGCAGGAAAACATTGCTACATCATTGCCATCATACTTCATCTAGGTATTGGCTGTACTAGATACCTTTCTCCAACATTTTCTGAACTGTTTTTTCTGTTGCTTCCAATATGATGTAATGTAATGTAGAGGAGGCCACTCATGTTCCTTATTCCACCAGTTTATTCATACATCAGAAAGCAACATTTGCAGTGCAATCTGAAAAGTACTTCCTTCTGATGTATGCTGATTTATAGAACCAAATCATGTCCTCACGCTGGCAAAACTGCTAAAAAGTAACCAACAATTTTACCTGAGTAAAAACTGTATGGATTTTTTCCCTTGACTAACAGTTTGTAAAATTAGAACAGTCTGTAAAATTAGAACAATGGATATTTTGATTTCAAGATAAAGCAAAATGAATCTCCCCTTTGACACTTATGTTTATCCAAGCATAAAATTAGTTCGTTATGATCACAAGCAAAATCTGGAAACAAAAAGAAATCTTTATCAATAATCACCTTAGTGACCTCAACACAGTCTTGGATAGATTGCAGAATCATTTTTTCAATCTCACTGGCATTTGGTTGGAGGATTATTTCAGGAACAGATAAAACCGCTTCTATTTGTAACAGTGGCACATTTGCAACAATAGCTGCATTAAAAGTCTGTAAATTCCTGAGAAAGGAAAAAAAATAGTGTCAAAGATAGAAATAATCAGGTGCTGCCCCTGGGAAAATGCCCAAGAGAGGCTGAAATTTTCACCTGTATGCTTAGACCTGTAACCTGAGTTATCACTGATTCCAGCTGGAAACACTGATGTGTCTGGGAGAAAAACTGTCCCACTAAACTGATCTAATGCAAAAGCCTGACTTGCTAAAAGAAGCTGGTGGAAGGAATAAACGGAGATATTCTGGTGCAAAAGGATCCTGAGACTGTGGTCAACTTCACTGCAAGAGCCCAGACAATAAATCACAGCAGAGTCATCTGAGCATGGATCAGATTACAGAACAGGGATCATGGGAAGAAGAGATTGGGAAGCTCAGCCAGACAGTACAATAGAGCTGCAATGCTGTATTGCAATAGTATCTTGCTTGTAAGAGGAGCCTTCATAATATCTTGCTCCAGCATTGGCCTCAGCCACTGCAGAACAGGTAAAACCTTTGCTTTTGGACTCATGTCCCATGCAGTACAGGGAGGAGCCTGGCACTCAGACACCAAGTTCTCAAAATTATTGTTCTTTAAGAGAACAAAACCTTGATTTTAGAGATGAACCAGGGACATGCAACTACACACATTGCAGAAAACAGGTCTTATTTCTCTCTTCTGCCAACAACATGCCAATATCTTTTTTCTCAGAATCTGGGTTTCCTCTGTACCTTGTTATCAGTTCTCCATTCTTCACAGGAAAAAAAATAAATCAGTAGAAGTACAAATCTTCCACAAACGGTAAGTCACTGATGGGTTCAAACAGAATGTCAGTACATACACTCATCAACAGACTCAGGAGAACCTGAAGATGACTGGAAACCCATTAAAGCAAACAATTCACTTACTTCACAATTAACCGTGTCAACGCCTGGCAAATCCTATTTTCCCAATATGCGTAATAGGAAGCTAATTTTGGAGATCTGCCACTGTTTGTACTGGCAACATGTCTTTCCACTTCTATTAGTAATTGTGGAATTGCAGAATACTTTCTAACCAGTTGTTCCACTTCTTTAGCTTGTTCACACTTAACATAGTCAAAAAATTCTTTAGCTCCTGCAACAGGTACAAAAAAATAGCATTATTAACTGCAAAAGATCTAACAGTTTTCTACACTGGAATAATTACCTGGGTTTTATTTGTGAACTTGAAATTGATCTTACATAATGATGAAAAAATCTTCACTTAGTAATGCCAAATTTATTAATATTTCAGCCCTCTGAAGTATGGATTTTAATTGGATTCAATTGTTTCATGGCAACCTTTGTACCACTACAAAGTGTTGAAAGAAATTTGATCCATCATCCACCCAACTGACAGAAAGATCTGGCAGACAACCAGCTCACTGCCATTCCTATCTGAGGAAACGAGTTCCACCCTCTGTTACACCAAGAATTACTACTATAACCAGTTTTGGTAACAATTAAAAGGGTTGATCTTAGCAATTAAAACCACAAAGTAGCAGACAGAGAAAAATAAAACACCCCAGAGCTTGGAAATGAAAACATAAAGACTTACCAGGAGGCTCGTCACCATTTTTCAAATGTGGAAACTTAAAGAGATTTGTTGATTCCATAGACTGAAGTTTGCTGCTTATGTCTTCAGAAATACTGTGAATCTGATGGACAAGTAACTCTAGTTTCCCAATGGTTTGTGTACATTGGAGAATAAATTCACCAATACCTTGAAATAAATCATAACCATTTGGGGTTTTTTCTCTTTTAACAAGTATTTCACAAATGCATCAAAATTGCCACAACCAGACATGTTTTATCTCTAAGAATGACCCAAGGTTCTGCAAAATCATAGATTAGATGTTTTCTCAACTAATCCTTCATCTTGCTCCCTTACAGCTTTTAGCTAAGGGTTTCTAACCATCTCCAATGTTTTAAATATAATAAAAACACAAGAAATATCTCCTGGAACAGAGTTTGTCTAACCTGCTCTTCTGCCTCTGTGGCAAGAAGACGGATCATATGTTCTGCCATCCTAAAAAATAGACTGCAGAACTGAGGAGATGTTTTTACCTGAAAATAAACATCTAAGGCCATTTTAAAACAGTATCACCATTACCGACAGCCTTCCACGTGAGTCTTTTGTGTCCTGATTTCAATATTCTCCAGAGCTCTTGCACATACTGATCAAGAAGTTTGGTTTCTGCTTCATTCATCATCTCCATTAATTTGTGATAGCGATCCAGCATGCCTTTCAATTTATTTGTGTACCTGAGGAATGTAAGAAACACAAAACAACAAAACACAAAAATTATGATTTTCTTCAAAAACAGCTCCAAACTTCACCAAAGAGCAGAGAACTTCCATCATTCTACTCAGACTTCCATATAAAGCAAAATTTTCAGAACTAACCAGTGAATATGTATTGATTATAAATGTAATTTATTTCCCACTGAAAACAAAAGAAAAGTTTCATATGGTTCCAGTAGTGTTGGGCAAACCCCTCCTGCCCCAGCTCAGAAAGATATGGAGACAGCCCCAGCTTTGAAGCACATTAGTGAACAGAACAGGTGAACTTTAAAATCCATTTAGGGACTTATTAGCACGTGCGTGTGCTAAATGTTTGTGATAATTTGGACACAACTGACTTATCCAAGGCTGTACAGAAAGAATGCAATAATGAGTTGAAATGAGCTGAAATCTAAATGGCAGTAACAATTCGCTGCGAATTATTTTCCTCTCAGACTTGGACAAGTTGGTAATCTGTATAACAATCCGACAGCATAAAGGATGCAAAGAGTGCCAGAGAAAAGCTTATCAGTGCAACGTGGCCATTAGAAATTGTACCCTTTAAAAAAAGGATCACTAAGGGCTCTCATCTTTCCAAAACGTGATGACTCAGAGCCTGTTCCAGTTTGGAGTGGAATCACTTGAAATGCAGCCATAAGCTTGTATGTGAGCAGATATTCTGTTACAGCCTTACCTAAGGTATTTGTCTTCCTGTAATGCCATATATCTCGCTATTTCTGGGACTGGCAGCCCTAGTTGCTCCATGTACTTTGTTTCAGTGATAATCTCTAGGATTTCAGGAGAAAAATTCAGAGTGAAGCAGATACTTTTCTTGGTGGTGACAGGCTCCTCTGTTGCAGAGGTCTACAACACATGAAAGAGCAGCAGAAAGAAGAGGAACAAGCTTGCATTATAAGGTAAAGGTGAGCTTTTGGAGACATTTGATAAGGCAGAAGGTAAAAGTCAGAATGACATTCAGAGCTTGTGGAAATGGCCTTAAAATTTGATAGTAGCCTCAGCATTCTTGGTTCAGAAATTATACAGAATTACCTTTTCAGCTGTTGATTGCAAGAAACAAACCAAATCAAAACCAAAATCAAATCACCTCTGTTTACACACTGCTGCAACCAGCTACAACAGAAATCCCAGTGGAAATTCAGAGACAGACAAAAGTTCTGTAGGAACAGGATTCTGCAAGATCTCTGCTGGAAACCTGCCTCTACCTAATTTCAGTCCCAAGTACTGCAGCAATGTCCCAAAAATGTTGTACCAAAACCTAAAAATTAACAGGAACTACAGCACAGAAGAACACACAGAGAAACAGCATTCCATCATTTGCCAGGTCATTCAGGAACAATGTCTTATAAAGGACCACACGCAATTCTGAGCTGAGAACTTTTTCTAAGTCCGTGTCTAAAATATTACTCTGAGAAAATTCTCACTGACCATCTGGTAGGTTTCAGTTTTCCCCCTCAGAGAAGCCTGGTACACAATCTTTCTACATTTCACCTGCTCAGAAGTCTCTGGATGAACATTTGTTGCAGCCCCATCAGTGACAGCAGCCAGCAGAGTATCTTTCAGTAACAATGGAAGCATCTGTTCTGTCCTCTCTCTCCACTGATGGTATTTTTCATGTTCATACTCTTCCATTTTCTTGACCACTTGGAGATATATTTGTTTCACCTAGAAAGGACAACTCTGTATAACTCATTTTAAAGACCGTGAGAAATGTTCAACTAACCTGTCCTAATACGATCTCTCAATATGGTTTCTGGTTTTTATTAGATAAGAGAACAAGTAACACCCTGTAATTAATGCAGACACTGGAGAATCTGGGCTCATGAATAATGTAATTGATTCCATCACTGTCTCCCTGGGAAGCAGTGGGAAGGTTTCAATCCAGTTTTCACATCTAACATGGCATGCTGTGTGCAAAGACTTGGGACTTCCCCTGCCATTAGAGCACTTTCACATCTTCAGAAGTGCATAACAAAAGTGTTTCTTCCTTCATCAAGTACCAAAAGACTCAACTTACTTTCTTTCCATGTTCAGAGGCAAGCAACTCCTCTTCTTCTTGGAACCGAGTAATGGTGTGTTGGATCCGTTGGGAAAGGGATCGGGACCAGGATATTGCTCCAGCCACTGGAGGATGGTTCTTGTACCGAGGGGGATCCTTGAGGTTCTGAGCAAAGATTTGCTTAACAATTTGAACCTAGAAGAGAATAAAATATTGCAAAGGGTTGTTTCCCCCGTGCTTGTCCACGGTCACTGTCTGATACACAGCACAAGTTCTGAAGCTAAATCCAGCAGTAGGATAAAAATAATTATTTTGTCTTCATTTTTCCTTCTGGTAGAGCTGCCATTATGGCAGCTTTTTCTGTAAGATTATGTTTTATTAAGAAGTTCAATGTTCTTTGAAATATCAAGGAAAAAGTTGATATGAAAATGTTTCCAACACACGGTATTCTACATTCTAGCCTTCCAAAGCCCATCCGTGACACCTTCCGATCATACCATGAACTTGGCCGTGACAAGAAAGCTGTAGGGTGTAAAAGATCCTTTTTCTCAGGAGGGTTTAGCTGCTGTTTACAAGGTGAAGGAATAGCCACAAGCCTTGTTGCTTTCAGAGAACCTTCCTGTTCCCACACAGTGTCTCACATATACAGATGTGCACAACATCACAGCAAATTAACCAGACTATTTCTCCAACTGGGTCCCCAAAAATGAGAGCAATTATCATGTTTGTTTACAAAAATTTTCAGTCTTTTAGATAGTAAATGATACCACACAGGTATTTAGACATATACAGATTTATGATTTTTATTAGGTAAAGAATTTCATGTACTGGATAAGAAATCCCTACATGGAATACCTCTTTACAATATTGCTCCAAAACATTACGGAACTTTTTCATTAACTTCTTTTTAATAGTTTCACGAGTCTGCATGTGTTTGTACTTAACCAGCAAGTCAAAAGCAGCTTCTGCTGATGGAAGGGTCGTGAAAGATTCATCAATAAATCTTGTCATCTTTTCTTCAAAATCCTAAACAAAAAAAGAAAGCAAAGAAACCCTGTCACCCAGAAATTCATCCTGCAAAATCAAGAAAGGGTGGCAAAATGAAAATACTTTCTAATAATAGCAGTCAAGCTTATTTGTACTATTTTTATGGGAATCACAGTATATGGTACTTACTGTAACATCTTCTCTAAATTCTTCCATAACAAATACCCAGTCCCGTGCAGTTTCCATGCTAAAAGGGTCAAAGGTCAGGTCCTCCATAGGACTAATTATTATTTTTATTTCTCTCCGTAGTTCATCAACAGCCTTTGGATTTTCTGTCACAGTTATCAGTTCAGGAATAAATATATTGTAAAGCTCTTCAGTGACCTATTCATTCAGAAGAACATTCCATAAAGTTTTGTCTTTAATATTTTTTTCTGCCACTGAACACGTTATTGTTAAATTTTTCCTTCAAAAAATATCAGCCACTCAGAGAATGATCGGTTTGTGCTGTGATTTAAATTTCAAACATTTTAATACGAGACACTGAAAAAACACAGCAACAATCTACAGACCCAGCACTTCAGTTGTTATAACAGATAATACTCAGTTATTAGTCCTTTTCATTCCACTTTACACACAATTTACTGATTGACCATATTGCTAATTACCCTGACTTAAATTAGCCTAAACACAGCACCTCTCCATTCATATGTTACTCTGCAATTAACACACAGACTCACAGATGGCCACATTTTTTATTATAGTATACTTAAATGGTATTTTATCTAACTCATTAAGGTGGCAACCCACAAAAATCATGAATGTGTGAAACAGTTGCCGCAAGTCTCTTATGTTCACACCACATACGCGGTGGCACCTTTCCCCAAACAGTACTCAGAGAAAAGTTATTCCACCTCCAGCATTCAACGCTGGAATCAAAAGCACCGCTCAGGTCTCAAACACAAAACTAAAAGTTGTTAACAAGTCTACACCTACAACACAAAAGAATCCCCTCTACAGAAGAAGACAGTGAACACACAATCTCTTCATTTATTGTCCATAGTCCTACCTGAAAAATATCATACAGATCCTGACAGACTGAAACCATATAATCCGTTTTTTCAAATAAACGTTTCACGTCAAATTTCCAGTATCGCTTACTTCCTGACTCTTCAACTTGCATACAAGTAGTAAAATAACATTTTTTCCATTGTTCAAGAGTGTTTTTGGCTTCTGTTATTTTCTTTTTTGCAGCAGCTATGTCCTGTCTATTAATCAAATCAACACGGTTAAGATATTATAGATAGAAATACTATAGATAAAAGAACTGTATCTCAACTGGAATAATATACCCTGGTTTAGCAGCTTCTAACTATACAAGATCTAGGCAGAACTTGTAAATTATTTTCAATGTGTTTTTGAAAGGAGATATTATTTGAGGAGTGATTTTGGTTGTATTTATGCCATTTTTCAACCTCTATTTGTTTTACTGGTTTATGTTCTTTCAATACAAAACAGGACAAGAACCTATTTCTTCAGGGCTGATTTAGTAATTTATGAAATTTATGACTACTGACAAGGGTCTAGAGTGACAGGACAAGGGGGAATGGCTTCAAACTGAAAGACAGTAAGTTTAGGTTAGACGGTAGGAAGGTATTACAAAATAATTCGACTTTTAATTGACCTTCTAATACAACTCCAGATGGCTAAAAAATGAGGACACCTCTTTGGTGGAAGCATCATCTACTGCACTTCGTGTAAGACAAGCAAAGCTTTTGATAAATACAGTCCAGCTAACCAGAAACCCAGCACTTACCTAAAGAGCGTCTGCAGATCCACCACTCTGCGCACCCTTGCGGAAATCTCCCAGGAAATCTTTTCCAAGAAGGGCACCATGCGCTCGTCCTTGTTGTAGCACCGTGACATGATCCACACCAGCCTCAGGGCATTCAGCAGGGAAGGGATTGTATGTGACATCACATCAGCCCCACTGCCAGTTGATAAGTTCTGCAGATTGTGGGGAAGATGTCATGAAAACGTACAAATTCATAGTCAATAAGTTAATATTTATTCTGTAGATGCCTCAGGTTATGGAAGTCTGTATTATTATTAAATAAATAACCTGGACAAGGAGACATCCTGGTGCCTAAATAACACACTTGGTAAAGATGTGCGAATCTGCACCTTTTGCTCCAAATGACCTTAGGTCCAGATTTTAAATTTTGGCTCAACTCTTTGTTTGGATGATCTTCAATACAATTTAAACTTTGAAACATCAGCTGTAATTTGTGGCAGAAACTACCTAAAAAATGGAGTAGAGAAATCTTTGTTTTCCCCAGCTCAATTATGCCATCAAAACTCCCAAATTTGGACACAGCTTTGAGCTTTCAACCCTTAGCACCACTGAAACTCAAACAAAATAAGCATCTCTTTTTAAAAATTAAATATAAATTGTTAATCTAGAGTACATCTTTATTGCTGCTAAAAGGTGAAAAAAATAAACAAGAGGTGATTACATCAACAGAGAAACCAAACTCAGGTAAGTAGAGTTCAAACTTCACCAAGTTTTCTCAAGGACAGGTACCTTCAAATGGCGTTCAAGAGTTGAGAGAAACTTAGCACTATCTTGAGCTTCCATGTGATGTTTCTTGAGGTCACTTAAGACTACCTGTAAATCTCCAGTAAACTTAGAGTCAGCTTCCTGTAGTATTTCCAAGACTTTTTGCACCTCTAGAAGCTTTATCTGTTCAGTAAGAGCACTTAAAGTAGCATTTTTTTCACGCCAGAGGTCAATCTCTGCAAGTGGGCCATCACCCTACAAGTAATGTGGAATCAGATAAAAAAAGCTGAATTACCATTATGCAAGAGTGAATATTTATGATCAGGATTATATTTGTTCCTTCTTTTCAATAAACTTTATGCTGAGAGAAACTTGAGATGATTCAACCATGCAAAAAGCCAGACAGAAGAATAACCCTGAAATAAAGAGTGGTACACACATTGAAGGGAACTGTTTATGGGGAGTATATCCCTGAGCTTATGGCTTTTGCACAGGTAACTTTATAGACATAAAATCCCTCAGCATGTTTAGTGGTATTAGTCATATATGCGTTTGCAGAATCAAAACCTGAAAATAAGAATTTTTTCTTTTGTTTGATCACTTTTTTGCAAAAAAAAAAAAAAAAGAAAAAATATAGCTGTCTATTTAAAAAAAAATTACTCAGTGCAGCTTTTAGTATTTCTTGGCTCTTTAGGAGAGAGCAGATAACAAAAGTCCCTTAGTCTTCCACAGTTATCCTGTGTGGGTAGGATCTGCAGCTAATTACTTCATATTTCATTTATATTTTACTTCCCAGAGCCACACAGTTCCTCACTACTTTTGTTCTACTTTTCAAGAACTATTAAATGGTTTTCCAACAATCAAACATGAAGAGGAATTAAAAATTAACACAGCTCTTGTGGGGAGATGAAGCTAAGTCTCCAGGAATAAAAGCATCTTTTCACAGGCAACGTTACCTCTGGAACCTTTTCCTGCTGTTCCTCCAGAACTCTGGATATTAATTTCTGCCAGGTCACTGCACATCTTTTCAGAGACTGAACCACTACTGAAACGGTGGCAAGAACAGTCACTTCTCCATCTAGATTTACAGCTGGCATCTCCAGTTTAAGATCTCCTATTGGAAGAAAACACACAGCATGAACTGTCTTGTTCTGGCAGCATAGGAAATGTGGCATCACTGGGGATGTCTACCCTCTCTCCTACTCTCACTCTAAACTCTTTGAAACACTTATCACTGCTTTCATCCACCTCTCCATGCTGCCTGCTATGCTTCAGGGTGGGAAAAGCACAGCTGGTATCAGCAAAGAGCAGCTCTAATCAAATCTACTTGTTATTCTACATAAAGCCACTCCCAGGTGAACCTCGTTCTACTGCCCTGTGCTCTAATCACCACCGTGCTGGCGGAGGCAAAACATTCACTTCACCTGGTATACTGGGCTGAGTTTCACTCCTCACTGCAGCATTTGAGTCCTCCACAGACTTCATAGATTCAGCCTCGGATAAATTCATCTCTTCAGAATCTGTTTTTTCACTGTCTGAATCAGAGGGAGTTTTCTCAGTCTGCTGCTCACCATGGGAGAGAGCTGGTGAAAACTAGAATTGAAACAGGTGCCATAGATTAGATGGTTCATATTTAAAAAAAAAAAAAAAAGCTTACTAGGAATTCATTTAACCATTAGATATTGTTATGAAATTTAATTAAAGTGTGTTTCCTTCCATTTCACATCATTATTCATCATTCTATCTGCCTCAGGTTCTGCAGGGGAATAGCTCCAGCATGCCTTTATGAAAATCTGTCAGCACAGAAATAGAGGTATCTGGTGGCCCACCCTTAAATGATTCTCAAATAGGGGTAAAAAATGGAGAAACACAATATCGAATAAGGATTAACAAAAACTTCATTTTGGCATATGAAGGTCACTTACTAAATATTAATATTTGTCATGCATAGTCCACACAATACTAAATAGGCAAATCACTCCTAGAAACACTCAAGATTCCATATACAAAAGCTGTCACTCATTTACCTGTGAGATGGCATCCTTTAGCATCGAGAGAGCATCATCAGTCAGCACACCAGACTTTATCACTTGAGAAAGAATCTTATTAGCTTCAGCCAGGTCATTAGGTGCAGCAACTCTTTCTAAACAGTGTACAAAAAATTAGTATAAATCTAATTAATTGATACAGAAAGTATAAAGTCATTTTCATAGTAAGTTAAAACTCCAATAAAACACTACTAGGTTTGGTGCAAGTCATGTTCAAAATTAGTGCTGGTTTTAATGGTGCAAATGCTTTTTCAGAAAGGGATGAAAAATACTTCAGCATCATCACCTGGTCCTAAGTTGTTACAACCCAGCCTTGTAGTTAGAAAACAGTTTTCTCTTCAAAAGAACAGTGGCTTGATTTGAACCCTTACTCTACAGACAGAGGAGGGAAATCTTGCACAGAAATGCTGTTAGATGATGAAGCATGCCTGACCCTGGCTCTATTCTGAGTGTTTTCCTACCCAGTTAATAAGTTGGGTGTGCACTATCCTGAGTCGCAGTCTATATCATATCTTCACAATGGGAAATGCTGTTTAATGCAAAACCACAAACGCTGAGGCTGCAGCTCTTCAGGGCACTTACCTTGGGTGTCTCTCAGAAAATACACAGTGGAATTTGACACAAACTCTTCGGGAATTTCATTAAAAGCCACATAGAAACGCTCACTCGGGCCACCTGCACTGGCACAAATGCAAAATGGGAGGAAAGCATGATATAACACTGCAGATAGATGATGCAAATCCCACAAATAGAGGGGACAAAATTTTAGAAATGTGTGGGATGGAAGGGGCTCAGGAGAACACAGCCAAAGGGATGGAGAGGCAGGAAAAGGGGTAAAGACAGGAGTCAGCGGGCTGCGACTGATGGGACGAAGAGGGCTTTGAGGGAGGGGGAAACAGGGAGCTGGGGCCAGGCAGAGCTTAGCGGCCCGGGGCAGGGGGACCCTCTCCCATGCCCTGCTCACCGTCCGGGCCGGGCCGCTCGGCCCGCAGCAGCAGCAGCGCCGTGCCCGCCCCGCTCTCATCCTCGCTGCCCTCGGCGCCAAGGCCGAAGAAGCGCAGCACGACCCGCGCATCCTCGCCGCGCCTCAGCAGCTCCTCGAAAGGCGGCGGCTCGCTCAGACCCAGCAGGGCGAGCGCTCGGCCCCGCAGCCACAGCAGCCGCACGTCGTCCAGGCTCATGGCGGCAGGCGGCCCGACGCCTCCCGGTGGCCACGGCAACGGCGCGGGGTGGAGCGACGGCTGCTGCCCGCCTTCAGCCCGCCGGGGAGGCTCCGTGCCCGCCTCAGGAGGCGCCTCGAGCGGCCGCGTTCGCACAGAGCCCGCCGCGCCACCGCCGCTCGCGGCCGCTGCTTCTTAACACCGGCCGCCGGCCACGAGCCGAGCGTCCCCTCAACACCGGCCGGCCATTAACCAGGACCGCTCGTTCCCCTCAACACCGGCCGGCTATCCGGACCGCTCGTTCCCCTCGACACCGGCCGGCTATCCGGACCGCTCGTTCCCCTCGACACCGGCCGGCTATCCGGACCGCTCGTTCCCCTCGACACCGGCCGGCTATCCGGACCGCTCGTTCCCCTCGACACCGGCCGGCTATCCGGACCGCTCGTTCCCCTCGACACCGGCCGGCTATCCGGACCGCTCGTTCCCCTCGACACCGGCCGGCTATCCGGACCGCTCGTTCCCCTCGACACCGGCCGGCTATCCGGACCGCTCGTTCCCCTCAGAGCCCACCGCCCCTCACGAGCGCTGGTTCCCCGCAGCACCCGCCGCCTCTCACGGGAGCGCGTTCCCCTCAGACCCGGCCGCCCCCCGGGGCCCGCTCCTTCTCCTCGGCACCGGCCGCCCCTCGGGGCCGCTCCTTCTCCTCGGCACCGGCCGCCCCCCGGGGGCCGCTCCTTCTCCTCGGCACCGGCCGCCCCCGGGGCCGCTCCTTCTCCTCGGCACCGGCCGCCCCCCGGGGCCGCTCCTTCTCCTCGGCACCGGCCGCCCCTCGGGCCCGCTCCTTCTCCTCGGCACCGGCCGCCTCTCCGGGCCGCTCCTTCTCCTCGGCACCGGCCGCCCCCCGGGGGCCGCTCCTTCTCCTCGGCACCGGCCGCCCCTCGGGGCCGCTCCTTCTCCTCGGCACCGGCCGCCTCCCGGGGCCGCTCCTTCTCCTCGGCACCGGCCGCCCCCCGGGGGCCGCTCCTTCTCCTCGGCACCGGCCGCCCCTCGGGGCCGCTCCTTCTCCTCGGCACCGGCCGCCTCTCCGGGCCGCTCCTTCTCCTCGGCACCGGCCGCCCCTCGGGGCCGCTCCTTCTCCTCCCCACCGGCCGCCCCTCGGGGCCGCTCGCTCCCCTCTGCGCCGCCTGAGGCAGGGAAAAGCGTAGGGACAAACACAGGGCCCGCTCGGCACAGCGCAAACGAGGCTTTATTGGGAATTCGTATGAAACAAGTGCAAAAATTGAAATTTGTGCTGTTCTTATGGCACAGATGTTAAAAGATAATGGCAATATCCCCATTTTCACACTGATACAAAAATAATATAAAACGACCCCTGTCCACCTACGCGGTAAAAATTAGGTTCTACAACATCAGGGAGTGGTGTTTGTGTGTCCTTGTAGCCAAACAGAAACAGGGATCGAGGCCAATTCTTTATTCCATGTGCAAAAGTTATTCCTCGCTACAGAAGAAAAAAAGAGTTATACTTCCACTCCTGCCTTCTTCCATAACGTTAAATATAAATATCAGTGTGGCTTCCGAAAGCTTAAAGTAGTAACTCCAGGCAGAACCCAGAATGAACAGATAACATTTCCAGTGCAATTTTAAATATGGCCAAAAAAGAGCACATTGCATTGGCGTGTATAAATTTACACTTTATAATCATCCTGGAATACAGACTGAAAACAGACATTGCTTCTATTGCATTGCTGAATGGTTCCCAAAGTGCACAAGATGCAGCTGGGTTAAGTATGTGATTAGTAGTGAATGTTTAATATAATGAGAAGTCTTTCAGATAACTTAAAAGTAACCATTCAAGAAAATAAAGAGACTCAAAAAAAAATGCCTACATGGGTTTCAGGACAAGCAGTACCAACTTTCTTTTTTTTTTAAGAATAAAATTAATTTACATTAGTTTATCAAGAAAAATGTACATTTTATATCTATATATTTTACAAGATGCTCCAGATCTGCTATGTCTTTCTATGGGAGGTATGTTTCGCAGAATTGTTTGGCTGCATTATAAGGCAATCAGTGAAAACCACTTTGTTCCACAAGAAACCATTCACAGGCAAGATCCGATCACGCAGTTATTTGCAGACAATTCCAAACATTTCTGCTGACAGCAGCCAAATTATAACGCACCATCTTTATTAAAATGTAAAGAAATGTGCTTAAAAGAGAAAGGCGTAAACTTGTATCCTCCACCGGAGTAGAATTTATTCTGAAATTCCACCCTGAAACGAGACAAAAAAACAGAATCTGTACACGAATCCAACATCAGTCGTCAAGGGACAGAACTGTGCAACCCAAGAAGCTGAACAAAACCAACTCCAATCCTCTCACTCGTTTTCTGTGCCGCTATTTAACCTTCCCTTTGCAGTCCCAGGCTAACTTTATGTTTCTCAGGAGAGCTACACACACTAAACCAGGCTGTAATGGCTCATTTCTTACTTCTGGCTTACTCATTTGGTTCTGAGTGAGTTGTAGTCAATTGTTTTGCAAACATGCAATATCATGAGGACAATCTGTCATGTATGTAGCTCTACCTCCTGTCTTTGGACACTATACAGCTTTGTTTAAATTGTAAATTACATCAGATTTCAAACTAAACATGCTCTGAATCCACTCCAAAGTGCAGAGCTTGTGACAGCAAGACCAAGAAAGGATTAAAATACTTAAGGGTTGGCAGCCCCACTCACTAACATAAATGTTCTGTTGAACCAAATAAATGGACTGAAACTATACAGTGAGACAGTAAGACTGAAATTAAAAATACTTATACAAGTTAGTAATATTCTATATTATGAGAAGCTGCAATACTACAAAATGTACTTATATTTTGTGAATGTGGTTGAAGTTAAATGCATCATAAGCCAATAGAATATTTGAATCTACTGAAAATATTCCAGAGGAACAATCAAATCCAACAAACCATTTATTTAATATAATTAAATAAACATATTTCAGTAGCAACGAGGCTGTTGAATTTTACACTCTCCCTTTTTAATAAGACACCTAAAATTTTGCCATTCAAAAATTCCTCTCAAACAAGTCAGTATATGCTGAAGTGGTATATAGAAAAAAACCCCAAACATACCAGTGAAGTCGTATTGCATGGAGAAAAGCAGAAAGCCCCTCCATGACCAGCAGAATAAAAACTGTCAGCACAGCAAAGAATGCCAGAACAGGGATTAGCAGCAAGACGCCGTACTTCGTATCCACACGGAGACCCACCCTCATCACCATCTGCCACAGAACTTCTGATAACTCTAATAAAAACCAGAAAGTTGCCATAATTAACGTTGGATCAGGTACTGAGCACCTGCTGAACATGGGAACTATATGCAATCCCTCTCCCCAAAGAGCTGTCCCCATCCCCTCAAATATTTCAAGACAGACCTCAGTGTCAAAATCAGATCTACTGAGAGCAGTATTTTACATGAAGTCACAGTTTTAGTTTGGAGGCTTCCATAGATCATGATTAGTTGAAATAGGGATTGTTTTTAAATTAAGAAAAAGTGTATCACATAGTAGTATCATTTGAACAGGCCAGCCTCCCTCTAACAGCATTAATAATACAGATGTGGGGAAAAAAAACCCCCAAAATATCCAAAAACCCACCCCCACTTACGTGCATGAGCAAGACTTAATGCCCAGAGTCTCAGGTATGAGGCCGTGTTAGAGATGCACCCCAGACAGTATTCAATGGTATGAATTGCTTGATTCATAAAAACATCTGCAAAGTTCAGCTAAAAGAGAAAAATACATTTGTATCAATTTTAACAACATAGAGAACAAAACGCAAGACAACAAAAACATTCACCTGCAAATCCTCATTGCATGGAAGAAGAATTCCATTGAAGGGTAATAAATTGATTTTACATCAAGTAAGAGAAGTGTGCCATGTACAAGATCCTTATTACAGAGATAACATTTAAAAACCATCAGATGCTACAGTTTTCCAGTATTACCTTGTTGATAGATAAAAACAAATGCAATTTATGTTTTCCACAAGGACTATGATCTAATACTTGAAAACTTTAAGTACCATGACCAGCCATGGTTCTAATTTCCATTCTATTGAGGCTCTAAGTTTACAGTATCAATCTTTTCATCTTTAAAAACAGGGGTAACTATCAGTAATGCTACTGATAGAGAGATAGCCACAAATATAAATACTTGTTACTAACAGAGTTTCAAAACTTATATTACGGAAAATTTCAACACTAACTTTGTCTGAACATTGTATTTCAGAACTTACTTCGTTTAATACATTTTATTTGAGCAAATAATTCTTGTATTTTCTATGCACAAGAAACAAGAGTCTGCTACCCCGGTGAGACAAGAACTACACATATTCTGCACATTAGGAAACTGAAGCAGTCCTTTGTCTTTCAATTCACATGGAATCAGTGGAATCTGCCCAGACCTTTAAAAATTTGCCCAAACTAAACAGCAGCCGTGGGTGGGGACTAGGAATGCTGCCCATGTCCCCCAACCCCCATTAGCAATAATCCTCATCACAAGATGTAATTTACAGACATAGAAAGACTTTTGTCCAGATGAAAAGCCAAGATTAATTAACAGGAAGCTGGGCAGTCACCACCTTGCCTCAAGTTATACCATAAAACCAGAGAAAACCCAGGATTTTTATCCCACTCTTCAATATAAGAAAACCTGTACTCCTAGATGCAGAGTCTTAATTGCAAATAAAACACTCTTTCTGTTCTCTACTACAGATAAGTTGTGGTTTACTGTAACAGTCTGAAAATACCAAAAAATAATGATAAAATAGCAACAAATAACTCTAAGTAAACAGCATTTGAACACCAAGGTCTTTGTAAAGGCTCAGCTGAGTTTTGAAGAAACTCAGCAGCGTACAGACTATCCATTGATTGCCCGCTTCTAATTTGCTTTTAGGGACATACAAACCAGAGATAAAGTAAAAACATTACCTCCTCTGCATCCCCCTCTCTGTGCCCGCTGTCTGAATGGCTGCCACCTTCTTCGAGATCATGACACGACAGGAGACAAAGCTCTTCCTCGCTTTCTTTGCGGATCAGCTTGTAGCCACTCTACAAAATGGGAATGCATTGTCTCTTCAGCAGGCTGCCACTGCCATTTCTTAAATTTACTTAGAGCAGTCGCAGGCAAAAAGATTTAGCGGAACAAAGTACTACTATGTGTCTCAGTCCAAAACTTTCCAAACTGAGCAGAAACTGGTAAGACAAGGAGTAATGGGCTCAAACTGAAATTCAGGTTAGATATACAGAAGAAATTATTTCCTGTGAGGGTGGTGAGGCCCTGGCACAGTTTGCCCAGAGAAGCTGTGGCTGCCCCATCCCTGGCAGTGCCCAAAGCCAGGCTGAAGGGGCTTGGAGCAACCTGGGATAGTGGGGGGTGAGCTTTAAGCCCCCTTCCAACCCAAGCCATTCCATGAAATACCCAGTAAGGACATACTCTGTGCAATAAAACACTGAGGAAACGTGTGAGTGCCTTTCAGTACTTACCCTGTACATTCTTATGCCTCGGCCTCCGCTGTGCAGCCAGTATAAATAAAGTGGTTTACCAAGCAGCATTACAGGAACACAAAGAAAAGCAACACTAAGTAAAAACTTCTGCAGAGGAATCTGTTGAGGGGGGGAAGGAAAATTAGATTAGATCAAAAAATCCCAAGTAGGAAAAGCCATCTCCTTTTCCTCTGCATAGGGAACACAGGATTCCCAAAAGCTTGGACCAGCATTACTCACCTGGCCACTGAAGAAGCTCTTTGTTTCACCACTAGGAAACAGGAACATGTTGATAAATTGTATTAGAATACTGGGGGCAGTTGTGGAGTCCTCTGCAGAGTATGCCAACCATTTAAAGAAGATCATGAACACCAGGTAGCCAAATATGCACAACATGAATAAAAGCTCAGGAATAAAAACCAAATAAATATTATGGGTCTTCTTGAAATGCCTGAAAGGTAGAAATGGGGAAAAAATAAAAGTAAGTTTTACCACCACAGCCCAAATATGATTCCAATAAAACAAATCAGTTTAAAAAAGCAAGACTGAGATTACCATTCTGAGCTGATTTATTTTTGTTCAGTGAAATTTTATCAGGTATTTCAGTGGAAATAAAAACTGTAAGAGGCAGGAATCTTTACTTACCAACAAGTGAAATAAAATCTTTTATTAATTTGTTTTGGGATTTTTACTATAATACTGAACCATCATGTCACATATGTGAAGGAAGACCTCTCCATTATTGTCTTTTTTTAAGAACAGTTTTTCACAATTACTCTCATTCTGTTCTCAAAAAATAATTCCAGATTCTCTTACCAGATTAACTGCTATAATTCCAGACTTGACAAAAAAATACAATGTTGGTGTTATTTTAACTTCTCGTACTTACAAGTGGTTAAACAGCCCCAACACAACTCCAAATGTCATGTGAGTCACTCCAAAGATCACAGACATTTTCATTTTGAATGAATTCAAAAAAGTGAGACGGTTGCTTGCCAAATTCCATATCTGAAGAAGAAAACACCAAACCAGCATTGAAGAACACCAAAAAAAGCGGGAACAAACCAGTATCCTTTTTCTACTGGGGGACCAGAATTCTACCTCAAATAGAGGTCACAACAGAAATTTGAGTTTTGTAAAAATAATTCAACCTTTGACTTGACAGAAGGAAAAGTCCTGTTGAACAGAGAATGCAAACAGAAATGTATCTTCTTCTTAGTCACATTTATCTTGCTTATACACATATCAAAATCTAATGGACAAAGACTGATCATCACAAGTGGAAAAAGAATGAAACTGACCGGATCAATCCCAAAGGGATAAGCTCCATTGTAGACACCAGACACATTTGGATCCAGTGCTAAATACTGATTAGATTTCAGATCCTCGAGGCTGCAGTGAAAGAAAAGCACACTCAGATTTGACACTTTAAACACAATGACAACATACTTCCAGTTCTGCAGGACGCTGCTCCTGCTTTCCTTTACCTAACCCACCCCACTGCCACGCTTTGAAAGGATTTTAAGCACAAAAGTCCTGACTAATACAAACAACAGCAAAATAAAACACCTAGAACCTCACAATCTGGGCTTAATTCACGCTCGCTATCTTTCAAAACAAAGTTTGTGGATTTTATTCTACATTCCCCTAGAACTCCAAGTTTTATTTTAAAAGTTCACAGTTTGCTTTTGCATAAAACTCACTGTCAAGCATCCAAAGAATAATTGCTACCTTTTTTCCCCTTTTGCATTTGGGGAAGTTTCTACTTTATTTTCTTATAAGTTTTTTAGTATCACAGCGCATACACCCTGTTCAAATTTTAACTAAAGCCAGTGGTCCTGACTATTTAAAGCCACATCCTGTTTTGTAAGGCACCAGGAGATCCAAGCTGTAAACATTTAAATACCAAAGGGTCATAACACCTCAAGTCAATGAGGTTATCCCATTCTGAGAAAAAGCAGATGTGACAATTCACACAGACTAGTTTTTTTCCTTTTTTTTTTTAAACTATCAATAAAAGCTGTGCAGAGACTAATGATTGTCAGGTAATTAATTTACTTCATTAATAGTTAATTTCTTTCAGTAGAGGCTAATGCTGCTCAGCTATTCATTCCAGACGCATGACCTAGAACAAATAAATCCAAAACTAGACCTGTCATTTTTTTATTCCTCTGCAAATCCTTATCTAGACATACACACAGACCTGGAAAATATAAACTAAAAGATCAATGTAAAGACAAACCATAAGAGGATAGTTAAAACACATGAACAAAAGGGTTAAACTGCTGCAGGAAATACATTTCTGGAATAATGGTATAGCAAACATGCTGCTCACCTCCAAACCTTCTGTTCAAACATTGCTGAAACATTCCATCCAGATCCAAATATATTTATTGACTTTGAAAAACAGTCATTATAGATCAATCCAGTGTATATAGAAAACAGCCCCATTAACAGGATCACGTATCGGCCCTCAAATAACATTTTCATTATCTGTCAGCATTGGGGGAAAAGGAAAAAATAGAGAATGTCATCTGTTGTGTGAGCAAAGGTTAACTAGGTATGTCTATGAGAAACACATTTTTGGACACATAAAGACTTCTAAAAACTAAAATTTATTTGTGAACAGTCATTAAGGAATATGAGCTCCCATGACACACACTGAGACTTTTATCACCAGCATTCTTACAATAAGGAAGAGTCTTTTTAAGCCATTTCCTTCCTGGGACTACTTTACGAGAAATGACACATTTGCAGGCGCTCTTAATTGAAAATCATTCTAATGAGAGATGCAGGTGTTCCTGCATTTCAACCCATAGGATTAAAAAATTAAAGTGAAGCGTAATAGATTTCAAACTGCAACTCTTTTATAAACAATAAAAGGTGGGATTTGAAAAATCATTTTCTCCTCACGTTGTCCCTGCAATGACATTTTGTAAACCACATCACTGGTAGAGTACCCCTGGTAAAGACAAGCTTAAAAGTATCAATTAATTTTTTCTAAGTCTTTCATTACAACTCAATTATTTCTGCTTTTTCAAGGAAAGTGAATAGTTTAAAATATTAATCTCAAAGAATATGGGGGCTTTAAACACAGAAAATCCTAAAAGAATGAAAAAAACCCAAATTAAAAACCCCCATAAAACCCGGTACTTTTCAGAAACACAGTGACTATTCAAATGATCTGGCTGGATTGGAAGTCAATAACTTGTAATTCCTCTTACCTCATCCTGTGCTCTTTTTAACCTAGGGTGGTTTTCATACAGTATTGTCAGGAGTGCAAATACGAACATGAGCAGCCCGTGCCCGAAGTCTCCGAACATAACCGCGAACAAGAAGGGGAAAGTGATGATGGTATAGAGAGCTGCAAGGGTAGCACAGCACATTTCAGGCACAGCGCAACAGCTGATCTTCTGTCTGCACTATCCCCAGGCAATCCCACACTCAAATCTCCCCAAGTTTTCAAGTTTGAAAGACATTTCATCCCCTACTCATAGACCTCTCCCCCCACACTGTAAATTTAACTCAGTTTAAAGCTTGTTTATTGTGTAGCAACGGTAATTTCACAGTTGAGCAGCAGCTGACAATTCTGAGGATAATAATATGAGCCAAGGAAATAAAACCCAACCAAACAGTTCTTCCTCTGTGGGTACTTCAGGTCTGTATTATAAGGTACAGAATGACCCAGCCAACAAGTACGTATTAAAGTGGGCTACACAACAAGCTGAATTTTTACACTTCAGTAAGATCAATTACCATTACCAGTTTTCTTTTATTTTTTCCCCTAAATATCTTCCTTACCCAAAGTTAAACATATAAAAGAAAAATTATACAGCTATTACCACGACCTTTCACGCAAAAATAATTCAGTAAAGAATCCCACTGCTGCTTGGAGCACTCTTTGTGGTTTTGATGAGCTACTAACAAGCAGCATGATTGCCACCATTTGGCCTCTGCCAGTGTCCAATTCAGCAAGGTTACCAAGGCAAGCAGCAATGACAGCACAGCTCACAGCTCAGCTTTCAGAAGGACCAACCTGGATTAACCTCCCCGTAGCTTCCAACTCCATAAGCATCAACGATGCTCTGGAACCCTGAGGTGAATTTATTGGTACGTATCAAAGTCGGAGGAGGTTGTGTTGTTGGGATGGTATTCATGAATGAGGAAATGGTAGCTCCACTCTTCCTCTAATTACAGACAAAAGATATATTTGTGTAAGATCTCTGTTAATCTAATCAAAGTGAAAACATTTGCTCTATCAGCGGTTTCGCTGATCCAAAAATACCATTAAATTAAGCCCCAAGTTTAACATTTATCCCTTGTACCCCCCTAAAAACAGATTATGCATAGTGTGGTAATTCTTACTACATATCAGGTATCAGATGAGACTTATCAGTCACATTTATTATAAAACAAAGATTTGTTATGACAAATTTCTCTCATAAAACAAAAACTAATGGAAGGCAACTGCCACCTCCTGCATGACTGCAAATAGCACTGTGGGCCCAGCTGGACTGAAATCCAATACATAAGTTATTCAAGAAATAAAAAAACAAACTACACACAACACTAAATAAAGGCTCTGCTTATAAAAAAATGTTTTATACAGAGACCCAGCTCTGTCTGTGCCTACTTTTAGTCTATTGTTAATAATAATTTTCTTCCCTTACGTGTAGAGTTAGTTCAAGATAAAAGCTTTAACATCAGTGAGCATTCAGGTGACTTACTGAGCCTTCCTCCAATGCATGGCGCAAATTCTGGAGATCAGCCACTGGACACCAAACCTCAGCAATTAAACATTTATTTGTGACATCAAAACTGCACAGGTTAAGGACGTGGTAAATGGCTTTCATCTTCTTCACCTGGATGACCCAAGTGTAGATGGATTCCGATGCTTTATACAAGACCTGGCGCAAGTATTCCTCAGTTTTATTCAGCACCTTTGTTTGAGAAAAAAACCAAAGATCTCGCTGAGAATGTGACAATGATTGTGTTGATCACAGCAGGAGCACCTCATACGTGTCCAGTGCTGGGCCATGTTTTCAGGAGGGCAAGCAAACCTCTGCTGAGAAGAGAAGGCAATGCCACGTACTGTGAGGTTTAACAGATATGTGCAACATGAGACACAACTTACTGCCCCATCACCTCCAAAGCTGTATGTATGCTAGAAATTATCTTTAACACCGTGATCCATCAAATGATAACCTACAGTGCAACAGCTCCAGCAAAAGGAAATGTGCTCTTTACTCACAGTTTCAAGATCCTGAATGCGAACATTGAGTCCTTCGACCACGGCCTGGCGCTCCTCGGTGGTGTCGGGGTAGGGGTACACGTGACAGCGATAGCTGCAGGAACACAGGGCTGTGGTACATGACCAAACTCCACCAAAACAACCACCCAGCCCCCTGCCACAGCCAAATCTGCGACACACCACTTAATAACCACGCGACAGATTCAGTATTTTGCCTGTACCTGGTAAAGAGTGCAAGTGCAATGACTCATGTATTTATTTGTAAGCTGCGGAAATACAGAGCTGGATGCAATAAGGGGAGGAACAAATTTAACACGATAAAACCTTGCCTAAAAATCGACACTCCTAAAAAAGGGGTGCAGGGGAAAAACCAACTAGAAAAAAAAAAAAAAAAACCCAGTTATAAAGGAATGTACATACATTAGATTTACTTCTTACCAGTCACAAATCTTCTTAACTTTTTGGCCGATTTGCTCACCCCAATAGGACACTAAAAAAACAGCCCACTTTGTGGTTTCACCCTAAAAAAACATAAAAAGTAAAGCTGATGAATAGTGTTTTAACCAGCAATTCCACTGTGATACAATTATAGAGCTAAGTAACTATGTTGAACCAGAAAAAGCTGTTAGTAGCATTAATCTTCCATCTGTTTAGTGAAGATCAAACAATAAAATTCAATATCTCTTTCTCTGTTTTAATACTAGAGAAAACCAGAAAAAGTTTCCAGGGAAAATCAGACATCATACTTTACTCTCTCAGAAGTCTTAGTAAGAAGAGTATTTTAAAAAAGGTAACAAATTAGAATTCAAGAAAAAAAAAAAGGTGACAGATTAGGCTGCCATAATTGATTTACAACAAATTAATTTTGTAAATTCACAGAAAAAACTTCACAGAAAACTAGCCGTACTTGACTCGTGACTGAATGAACAAGTGAAATGGCTATTAAAAGGCAATGCACTGTACAGACCTAGTTAATAAATATCCAAGCAGTCGTTTCTGCCACGTGTTTTGACCAAGGTGGCCAATCATAAAGTCACCACAATTCCACAGTGAAGTTCTCTACTCCTCAAGCTGAACCAGGACAAATTAACTGCCGCTTCTACAACCTTGAATGTTAGAATCTTACGAATTCTAGTATTTCAAAACAGTTTTTCCTCCAAGGACACTGGGCCATCATTTCCATTTGCTGCAGACAGAGCTGAGCAGCAATTCTTCCAAATCACATGAAAAGAACAAATGAAATAAACTGACCATTACAATGTTTACTCACTGTATCTGGATCTTCCAGAGCCCTATCCAACTCTGCATAGGTAAGAAAGGGATAGCCTTTACAGACTCTCCACAGCATTTTCTCAAATGCTTCAATCTTTGCTATGTGAACTAGCCCGGATATGAACCTAGGAAAAGGAAAAATGTGAAATATAAGATAAAATTTACAAGAACAAAATTTGGAAATTCAGAGTACAGCACCACAATAATTCAGTATCTGCCATGGCTAGGGAAGGAAGCATCACCCTGAAGAGGAAGTAACTGGTACAGAAAATACCAATGGGTATATAAAATTTTTATTTGCAAAATAAACACACTACACCTGAGCACACAACTGGAGATACTTCTAACTGGTTATTTCTGTGATAGCGAGACTATTTATTTTTTCTTGGAAGACACCCTCTCATAACAATGCCACAGACAGCAGTATCCATTCAGCATTTCAAAGGCAACACAATTAATGTTACATTTACAACTGACACTTCCAGGTGATTAAAACGCTGTGTGCTTATCACAGAAAAAGAGCTTAAACAATAGAAGGAAGTAGTGATTTAGAGATTTTCTTTTACACACGTCCTTGGTATGATGCAAGCTTTGTGACAGCTTTATTGGGCACAGTCCTGTTTATCTCTTCAAATAATCTGGGTTTGATATAAAGGTACATTGGGGCCAGGCTCCTGTCCTGTCTAAAACTGTTTGGCACATCTGAAATCACTACAGGCCATCTTTAAAGAGAACAACCCATCCTTTACAGCCCCTCACCAAGCTCCTGTGAAACAGCACATGCCATACCCACCCCAGCGAGGCGCTCAGCCTGTGCGTGCGGTTGTAATCCACCAGTGGCTCATTTTCCACAGGAGGAAATTCCTCAAAATTTCCATGTAAATGAGATTCATACTAGCAAATAAAAAGAAAGAATATTCATTGCTTTCAGGGACAAAAAAAACCCCCCAAACATCTCTCATTTTTGTTATTATTCTAAAGAAGAAAAGGTAAATGGTTTAATTAAAAATATAAAACTCATTTCTGCGTACAATTCAGGCAACAGAGAGATCCTGGATCTCAAGTGCACTGCTCTTAACAGTCAGTGCTGCCAAATTACAGTGTAAAATTTCTGAATGCAATTTATGCACCAAAATAACACAATTACACCTTCATTTTCAAAGAATTCAACAGGGAAAATCGCAAAAATGCCACATGACAACAATCCCCGTCAAACACCCCACGCAATACCTCAGGTGTTCTCCTGACAAAATTCCGTGTGATCTGTAACATGTACTTGTATTCTGTCAGTTCAAGCAGGTTCTTCCTCAATTTTTCTTTGTTTTTAGTTACTTCCCTCAATTCTGTCTCCAGCTTCTGCAGCTGTTCCTAAGGCACAGAGCAAAGAAAAGACAGAGAATCAGTTACAGGAGTTTGGAAAACAGAGTAGCATTCATTCTCAACACCTAATAATCTGACACAGTGACAGGAGTCTCCCATTTCTTAATTAACTAGAGCTCCATTGGTTTTATCCCTCAGTCTGCCAAAGGTTGCTTTGTATTGAGTACACTTGATCCTCCACTGGCATCTGTTCAGCCTGCTGCTCTGCCCCTAATTTGTGTCAAAATAATGCAGACCTGGAAGGAGAACTGCAGATAGCACAGGGTGGAAGATCCCCATTTATTCTTTTAATAAAATGACAACAAAACACAACGCTATTCATAATTAGATCTGTGTTTTACAAACCTCCGCTTTGAATGCAACACCAGAAAAAAGCATTCAGAGAAAACAGCACCACGTTCTGCTGAGTGACCAGCACCTGCAGAGCCTTGGGCAAGTAAAACTCCCACACACTTGGAGATTTTGGCTGCACAAAGAGCCTTAGGTAAGTACCAAAGCAATAAATGAGGCTGAGGGACTGCATCTACAGACAATCTGCCTGGAACAGTGTGATGTGCCAATCCATCAAAATATAACAGATGACTGCACGCTCCCTGAGTTTGCTTTGACCCTTTCACAGGAATTCTGTGTTAATACCAAAACCTCACTGGCTTTGAAGTCACACTGGCAGCAAGGAATCAGATAAAAAGGAAAACAAATGCTTCTGCTCCCCCCTCACCACACCCCAATAATTTAAATCATGAATAATAAGACACAAGTCATTAAGCTTGAAATTAAGTTCCGAGACTTTGGCATCTGTTTAGTGGAAGTTACCTGGATCTCTAAAATGTGTTTCAGCAAGGGAGCAGGAGGAGCAACATCTCCTTCAGGAAGTGGGATATCTGCTTTTTTAATTTCTTGTACTAAATACCCTGGAGTGAGCAGAAAAACAGAATCAGAAAGGAAACTGCATTGCCTACACTTCCTAGAGTGCTGCAGAGTTGACCTTCAGCTGTTCTTGATGGTGCTAATCACACTGCAGCATCAAGCCCTGGCTATTTTATTCATTCATTTCAGCAACAATGTACCAACAGAAGTCTTCAAAAAGGAACTTAAAGAGTGGTGGGGATAAAACACACAAACTATTCCTGCCCTGGAAGTCTGCAGAAGCAAGCAAACTTCAGAGGTTTCTCTTTCCGAACAAGTATTTTCTAAGAGGCTTTTACCATTTCACAGAACCTCTTTGTTGCAGCTCGGTGCCACTTTCTGCTAATGGTGCAAGCCTGTCACTTTCTGCCAGAGACAGACGTGCTGCTCACTGACCCATATTTGGAATGAAAAGTGTTCAAACAAAGCAGCTTAAGCAACCTTGACAACAAATGCAACTCACACTGGGCAGGGGGACTGCCAAAACAGCTGCTGGCATGACCAGCACATGCCTCTGAGGGGAGATTCCAATCAAAGGAATCCTTCAGTTGTAACTTTTCCTCAGGAGGCAGCACTGAAGACACCTGCATCTTGACTGTAATGCTCTGCAAACCCTTCTCTATTCATTAACTACCATGAGAACACAATTATTAATAACCTGAGGTATTGTTGAGGGTGCCTGGAAAATCAACAGTATTGAGCTACACAACGTGAAAAATCAGGGAATATCTTACAGTCAAGGAAATACCCATGGAAAAGCTTCCCTTTTCCTAGCAGAGTTTAAAGGAGCAAACACAGCCTCATCTATTTATCAGCAACACATTAGCAACCATTCTTTACCTCTGTGCTTAAAAAAAAAAAACCCCAAAGCTATATTTAGTGTAAGTAAATTTCACAGCTTACAAAACATGGGAAGGTTAAAAAAACCCTGCAGCTGAAACCTTCACAGTAGTGCCACTCTGGTAGTGCCACAGGTGAGAAACAGCAGACATGAAAATAAAGCTCACCAAGTATTCTTTCCATTTCTTCACATTTCTTCACTTCATTCACATATTTTCTCTGAAACACACTTACATTTGGGTTAAGCTGAGGGAGAAGGACAAAATGCTTATTAGGCATTTGAAATAGTAACCTCCCCTAAGAAACCACAGCTGTTCCTGCAACTTCCTGGAGACAATTTGCATGAGCTCTGTGCTCTAGGTGCTTTTCAGCTGAGAAGGCACAAAAACCCAAAAAGATTACCAAGTCTTCAAACAGCCAAGTTGGTTTTATTAAAGCAGAATTATCCGTGCCATTGGCTAGTTTTAATCAAACAACAAAATAACAAGGTCTGCTGGAGAAACCATCCCTAATCTTATTTTGACAGTTTTTAAATACCGCTTAACGACTTCAAATTAACAAACCGTTTTTTACAAATTTGCTGTGATGCATTTCCACAGTCTGTGTGCAATATTAAATTTTATGTACATCCCAATAATGCGAACCTGCAATATCTCTGACTACTTATGCAGCTATTAAATCAAAAGCACTAGTGCAATTATTTCTATAATAAAAGGTATATCAGGTAACTAGAACGACATCAAAATGTGAAACATACACTCATGTCATCAATCTTACAGATCTGCCTCCTCCTCCCTGCCATATTTACTAACTAGCTGTTAATTTAAGTCTTCCCATCTTTCCCTGCAACGATTTTGCAAGCTACATTTCTAATGTATATTCAGAAGACATTCCAAAGTCTCAGGAAGCAAGCCAAGATCATATAATCACGATGACACAAGGCAGAGACGTGGCTAATTATTGCCCAGCCCAACTTTATGTCAGGCAGGCAGGCAGAGAGTTTCCTCCACGGCGAAGGGCCCCTCCAGGAACAGGAACCTGGGATCAATAAACCTAGAGAGCAGGTGCTCCTGTGGGTCTGGCAGTGGGGTGCATGCATCCAGCAGCTGAGCAACAAACGCTCAGGCTGAAGGCACTGAGGCTGCAGGTGGGTCAGGGGCTCTCTGGCTGCAAATAACGCCAAGTTGAAGCTGCTTCTGTGAGGAAGGTGAGATACAGCCATCCCAAAGCATTCCTCCCGAGTGCCGGGGCTCCACACTGACTTCCCATCCCTCATCCACCCACCCGGGCGCGTTCCGGTGTCGCCTCTTTGGGTGACGCTGCCTTGGCACGGGGTTGGACTGGATGATCTCCAGACATCCCTTCCAACCCTGACAATTCTGCGACCCTGCTTTCAGGCCAAAGCCACACAGGGACGGGCCACACACCTGCCTGTCGGAGTCAGGCATAAAAGCAGTTTCCGCAGCCCCATCGGGGCCAAGCCCACCCTTGCCGACGGCGGCCCCGGGCCCGGCTCGGCCCTCACGCCGGGCCCCTCAGCACCCCCCGCGCTGTCCCGGACGGCGCCGGCGGTACTCACGTCTCGGAACTCGGCCAGGCCGCGCTCGCCCACCTCGCTGAGGCACTCGTAGGCCGAGCCGCTCTGCAGGAAGAGCTGCGCCAGGCACACGGGCTCGCCGCGGAACAGCGCGCCCATGGCGGCGGCGCGGCCCGGGGGGCTCAGCGCGGCGGGCGGGCGGAGCGCGGCCCGGGGGCGGCCATGGCGGGGCGGGGCGCGGCGGGGCGGGCCCGGCCGCCGCTTCCGGGGCGGGGAACGGGCGGGGAACGCGGCCCGGGCCCGGGCACTCCCGGCGGAGGTACCGGGAACGGTAAGCGGCCCTGGCTGCCGCTGAGAGGTGGCTGTGTGAGAGGGGGAAATGCGGGACGGCGAGAACATGGTGGAATGGCAGAAAAGGCTGAGCCGGAAGGGACGAAAAGGATCACTGAGCCCAGCACCGTCCCGGAGAGCCGCCCCGTGTGGGCTTGGAATGGACCTTAATAACAAATAACACCCAGTCCCGGCCCTTCCTGCCGTGGGCAGGGGCACCTCGCACTAGAGCAGGCTGCTCCACTTCGAACACTGCCGGGCTTGGGACATGCACAGCCTCACTGGGTAACTTGTTCCAGTGTCTCGCCACCCTCACAGGAAAAAATGTCTTCCTAGTATCTAACCTCAGTTTCCCTTCTTTCAGTCTGTACCCACTACTCCTTGTCCTGTTCTACAGTTCTTGGTGAAAAGTCCCTTTTCCTGCCCCTGTAGGTCCCTTCAGATACTGGAAGGTTGCTATGAGGTCTCCACACCACCTTTTCTCCAGGCTGAACATCCCCAGCTGTAGCCTGTCCTCATAGCAGAACTGCTCCAGTCCTCTCCTCAACTTTGTGGCCCATCCAAGCCACAAGAAAATCCCAAATGTTGGATTTCATCAGCTAAGGACAATGAGTAGATGCTCTCTGCACCCTGCACACAGACACAGCAGGTTGCCAGTGCAAAGCATTAACTGGAAAAGAGAATTTCAGATTAATATGAGAACAGCTGAAGGGTTGTGTCTTCTCAGAAGTGTGAGAAGTCTGCCCACTGCTCCAAAAATAGGTGGGCACGAGGGATTTAACTGTCAAGAGGAGCTTGTACTCCAAAAGAGAACCAGCTTGAGAGGACAAGAGTCCATCCATGAGGACAATCCCAACCCCACTGCAGCCTCAGGGCTGGACTCGCCGCCTTCTTGAAGTCAACTCTGCACTTTGCTACTCCAAACACAGAGTCTAGAGCTTAAAAATAATTTATTACCTTTTGGTTTATGTAACAGCCATTTTCTGTATGCTGTAGAAGTACTGATTTTATGTATCTTTTAATGTTTACATAAATTGTCTACAAAATCCAAGAATGTTTCTCCATAATTTTGACCTATCTGTTCCATAATTTAGAAAACCAAGGGTTGCTCATAATTGCTGCAAGTAAAACTAGAAATGCCAGAAACAGGCCTTTAGCAAGACTCTGGGAATATGGTTCTCCTGGAAAAAACAAAACAAAACAGAAAGTGTAAGCATGTGAGAGCTAAATTTTAGTTTATACAACCACCCAAAGATACAGACTGAAGTGTATGCAAAAGCATTCTTTCAGACTAAACTCCCCACATCTATGTTTCCAAGAAATACGGCCTTTCATGCTTTGTGGCATGTTTATAATTGTTTATAATTTGTTCATACACAATTGCTTATAATTTTACCTGTGTAAAAGCGTGTCAGTGGATAAAGGAGTTGAGGCCAGCACACCTCATTTCGATTGCAGTCAAACTCTGCATAAAGCTTCTGATACCTGGAAAAAAGGAACCTTTTGGTCAGTGCAATTCACATTACACCTGCTGAACACAATGGGAGGTTAGCAATGTTTTTTACCAAAATTACCTTGTCACTGGAAGGGGTGGCTGAGCTGGGACTTCAATGAACTGAACAGAAGCTGTGATGGGAAGAAAGCTGAGGGTGTTTTTGCAGCCAAGCCCGCACTGGAACTGCCATAAGACTGTTGAGTAACTGTAACAAAAAGCATAATAACTATTACTTGAGGGCTGGGAAGGGAAGTTTAGACCCTGAACACAAGCAGGAAAGGACAAAAGAAACACACAGTATTTATGAGGAGGTTGATAATCCCTGGATTTTCCACATTGTACAAGGGGAGAACTTGCACAGTCTGGAAATGAGGTGAAACAGAACAGAATCCCACTTATTTGACAGGGATTGACTTGTTGGAAGTGTTTGCAGAGTGAAAATTCCCTGTTTCAGGAAAGAATAAAGCATTTAGCACAGCGCCCAAGAGCTCTGCAATGGGGTAAGCCAGAACACAGGACACTCTTGTTGCTTCCACCACGTGACTCCTGATGGAATGCCCTGTGTATGCTTGCTGCTGGCAGCATCGTATGTTTCATTTAATATTTCAGTGAAGTATAAAGATTATCTGCTTTTAATCATTATTTTTTTTCTTTCATTTTCATTTCAGAGGGAGAAAGGCTAACTTGGTTGTGATCAAAGGAATCTGGGGTTGCAAAGTGAAAGGCATGTAAAAAAATCAGCACCAAAAGCCACCCTTTTTGTTTGTAAAATTAATTTGGGATATGTTAGGTAAGCAAGGCTCAAAATGAAGCATTTATTTGTCAGACAGCCAGAGACACAACTCACTTTACCTGATCTGCACAGCAAGAATCTGCTGCTGGGGAATCCCGTGCACTGCTCCCACTTTAGCAAAGATTATGTGAATATTCAGGTTTGCAGGAATATCTGGACAAATGCCTTTTAAGCCTCCAGTGCTCATATTAGAACTAAATGGATCAAGACCTATGAAGGAGAATGGAGAGATTTAAATGTAAATGTTATGGAAAACATTATCTATTCCATAATTAGGTTATTCTCATAGCCCAATGAAGTGCTGGTAACTGTCACACAGGAACACATTAAAAATGTTTCTCTCTATAAAAAACACCCAAAGAAGTAATTTGAAATTACAATTTGGATTTCTTTTGACATGCTTTATTTACTTTATGGGCATATTTAGACTACAGAGAACAACACAAGGCTCACTTACGTATAATTTCCACCCAGTCATTTAGATCACTGTAACTGGAATTGTCCCTCTTTCCAACGTGAGTAGCTTGTATTAATGCATTCAATTTCTCAGTCACATTTCCTCTGCAAAGCAAGAATGTAACATCACACAGAATGTAAATCTGCACTCTCTTACCACTCTGGGTTTCAATATTACTGTATCTTAAGGTCAGTTGCATCTGAAAGATGTCATCGCACAACAAAAATAAACTTGAACTATTGAAGGGAAGAAACGGCAAAATATCGCAGCCAACACAATCCCCCATTTGAGTAGAGAGTGAAACCATTATTACGATTTCCCATCAAAAACAGAAGTGAGACTATTAACCACAGAAAGCTGAAACACACCCATGAATATTTAAAAAGAAAGTACCAGTGCTGATGGGAGGCACTTGTAGACAGTCACATAACAATCAACAAGAGGGATGAAGCAGGGATAAACAATTCACCTTAAGAGGCTGCAATCTTCATTAATATCAACTTCTAGAATGCACCCAGAGTATGAGTCTACTCCAAACAGAACTGGTCTGTAAGTTGCTGATGCACATAAACCTCTGCCAGCTGTGAAATGAAAACATCTTACTTACTTCAGATCTCCAGTTTTCAATTTTGTGCAAAACATTAGAATGCAAACTCAGCCTGGCAGAGTTCAAAACCAGACACAAGTCCATTCAATTTTCCAAGAAAGAATGACCTTTGAAAGTTTGGGAAAGAAAAGCAAAATCTGGCAGAGTTTTTTAACTAAAATATGTTTTTAAAAAATCCAAAACCCAAATAAAGCTCCAACATTTTAGCATTAACTACAACTGAAGTTGCAACCTCACAAGCCATTACCTGGCTGCCAAATGTTTAGGCTTCCAAGAGGATCAGAAGCATTCAGGTTTGCAGCTCTCACTGGTTTTCCAACTTGATACCCTGAACAGAGAAAGGTAAATTAAGAACACTGTAGAATCCATAAGCATTAGCATTGTTTGAAATGTCATCAATCTTGAAATAAATGACAAGACATTTCCATTACAGTGGGAATGGCCTCGCTTTAAATAATCAATATCTATGGAACCAAAGCCCAAGAACCACTCACTGCTATTGGCAGGGCAGTAAGGCAGGAAGGTGAAGGTTGGCAACATAAAGAAGTACAAAAGAAATATAAAATGTAATCACTGATAAGAATCTGTACAGTACGATTTTATTTTTTTTTTAACTTTTTAGAGGCAAAATAAAGTATTAATACCTGGATTCTCAAACAGTTCCTCTCCATTAGTAGTGTTTAAACTTAGAAATTCAACAGTGAATCTCTGTGTCAGGATTTCTGGTGAAAGGAAAAAAATATGACTTTTAAATCAGTAAATTAGCAAAATATATGTTCTATGTAGGGCATAAACTTCTGTCTTTCATTAGTGACAGAAGATTCAAATTAACGTAATTAATGGAAATCAGTCCCCTACTTTTCTTTCTGGAGTTCAAGGGAAATTATTTTTAAGAAGAATTAGTAAATAAGAGATTCTATCACAGAATTTCCACACAGAACACAAAGAAATAAATCAAAAATCATAAAAGAAATGTCATGGTACCTCCATCACATAAGCTTCCAAGGAAGACAGTGACATTTACTTGCTCAATGTTCTTGTCTTTCCAAATGAATTTATAATGTTCTGCAAAAGTTACATTTTGACACAGAACCTCAGCAGCAAGAAGGTTTTCTGGCAGAAGGAAAAAAAAGAGAAAAGGTCATAATGAAAAGCATTCTAATTAGAAATGCAGCTGAGAAAGAACACATTAAAACCTTGGCAAAATTCTGGAAATTACAACATTCATCTTTTTGAGAATTTATTTTACTGTTTCAATGTGCAATAGTGCAATTCCCCGTGTAAGCGAGGTAAGGAACCTGATTTCCTGACCAACTATGATGAACTGGAGTCAATTAAATACTTCCTGCTTTGCAGTTTACTTTTTCAGTCTTAGATAGCATAAAAATTCCTCCTAAGAATTGCAGCAGGTAAACATTTTAGATATCAAAATAATCTATTTCATATACAATCCAGGTTAAGTAAGAAACATTATTTAAATGGAAGAGACCTACCACTTTCAGTGATGAATTTGCCCCTCTCAGTGATGGCTCTATAGACAACATTTTGCTGGATGAAGTCTGAGAACAAAAAACAAACAAAGACTTCTGTTTTCACACCCAAGGTGCAATCCTTGTTGTTAAGAAAACTGAGTAGGAAATTATTTAGAAAACTAATTTTGGTAAGGACCCAGACTGTTTATGTACTTTGAAAGCACAGCTAATTATCTGTGGGTCTTACAGAGGTAATATAGACTAACAAAATTAGACAATTATGGAGCATAAAATATGTTTATGCTGGTAATCACATGATCTCAAACTCCAGAATGACTCTTCCTAAGTACAGGCTTTTGTAATGCAGAGTAACCACTTCTCACTAACTCTAAAAAGCTGATGCTGCACCCTCCTGACAGAAAAAGGGCTCTGCAAGAGTCTGAAAATGAGTCACCAGGAACAGGTAAATGGGAAGCAAAGGCCCATCCCATTATTTCTTACTTCCTAAATCTTGGGAAACAGTGGGACACGTGCTAGAAGATCATGAGAAACAGGAACAGAACATCCCCAAACGCTGAACTACGGCCACCAGACAACACAGACATTACATTTAGCGACTGTGCCAACAGCCCTTGGGTTTGTTCTGTCCCAGCAGCTCTGAGAAACATGGAACACATTCCTGCCTGGATTTCTGCAGCATACCTGCAGTGCCACTGTTTATCCTCACGTCATGGGGCAGGCCTTCCTTGTAAGACTCCAAATTGGTCAGGCACTTGACCTCAAAGTTGTGGAGATAGGCCACGGGAGCATTCCCAACACACTGGCCAGCCATGGATTGCTGCGGGTGGTTCACAGAAAAAAGGATTTGCTTTTCATCTGAAAATTACTTGTTAGTAAAATGCCCCACATGTGCACCACAGCCACACATAACACTTTGACAAGGAAGCTGTCTGATGTTATAGAAACACCTCAGCCTCTGGCAAGAGAGAGGATGACATTTTAAAAGCATGGCTTTAAAAGTGGTTTCAGTGTACACCATGACTTCATTTGTGAAAATAATTATAACCAACAAGTGTCTCCAAAATGCATTACCTGTTGCAGGGATGGGCAAGGGGATGAGGAAGGATAATATTTACTTTAGATAATGACTTTGTGGTTTTGTTTTGGGTTTTTTGGTTGGTTGGTTGAGGGTTTTTTGGTGACAAATACACCCCACCGCTTCCCAACATCAGGCTGCTGAAATTGGATGCAAAGCCATAAGGAATGTGATGCAGGGAGTTCCAAACAAACCAAGAGGAATTAAAAGCTCATAAGCACCAACTGATTACCTGGGGAACAGTAAAATACTCATCTTCTTCTGTTATAATTGGATCTCCTTCTCTGTAACCAGTGAAAGGTTTCCCAGGAGAAGTTTGTAGAGGAATCTCAAAGGAAGGAACTTTGGGTGTAGAGCTGCAAACAAGTTTAAAAATTAAACTTTACTCTTTACCTCACACAAATAATTCCAGGTTTGCTTTCATATCCCCTGCTCTTATAAACTACCAATAATATTTCTCCACTTGCATCTAAGGTTTACACCCTAAAACCCTAATTTCAAAGTAACTTTAATTATAAAGACAGGTTCTATTTTTGGTTGCGTAATGAGTGCGAGGAGAGTGTGATGAGAAATTAAATTTTCTTAAGACTTACGTAGAGCCATGATAAAAATAACCAAGAAATGGTGTGTTGTCAAGAGAAGACTGAACACAAAGGAAGGGAAACCACTCAGGGGTGTATTCCATTGACTGGGAAGAGCACAGCTGATCATAAGGTGGGTTTACATCCCCACCAAACACTCCAGTGAAACACGATCCACTGAATAACTGCTGCAAGTCTGCTGCACACTCCTGAAAGGGAAAAGTATGGTCACCTTTAGCAAGGTAATTGCAAGACCTTTGGCAATTTAAAGCCAAACTTACAGATAAACCGAGCAACTTTGCAGAGAGAACATATTTACTTTTAGAAATACTGGAATATTCAAACATGCCCTCTGGTCCCTCTAGTCTGAAGCACTCAGTACCTCTCTCTCCCCACAGACAAGAGAGTCTAGAAACTTTAAAAACCCTTAATCAATGTTTAATAAGAAATAAGTACCAGATCACAGCAACAACGAACATCACAAGCTCCAGCTGTTAAGTTACAAGGACAAGAGCCCAAGGGCTTAAATGCCTGGTTTGGGATGATAGTTGCATTTTCTGTAACAGAAGCAGAAGAGAAAATCAGATTTAGTGGACTGAAATCCAAACGAAAAGACCGTGCACACAGCAGTTTATTCTGTTAAATTCTGTGAAATGATGGAGGTATCATGTCTAAATTCCACTGTTAGCTCAGTATCTCTTATTGCTGCCCAAACCCTGATTTTTCCATACAGAAAAGAAAAGAACAGCCAAAAGGCCATTTTTTTTCTTTAGCACTTACCTGACACATTTCCTGCAAAGGAAGAGTTGGCAAATATTTCAGCTTGAATCAGGAGCTGTGCCAGCACCACTGAGCCACGGCAAGCTAAAACCTGGAGTGTTTCCACCATGCACAGAGGTGAGGGGCAGCACTCGGTGGCATTGGGCAAACACAGCTCCAGAGGTCTGGTGAGGCTTACAGTCACCTTGGAAGTGTCCTGGAAAAAAAAAAAAAAAAAACAAGATAAAGTTTGACAGCTCTGATGGCTTGTATTAAATTGCTCTTGTCTATACCATTCATCAGCTTCTGAGAGAGCAGTTGGAACGAAGTGGAATAACAGAAGAATCAGTATTTTACATACCACACCAGGGGTTACATCCAAATTCCAATCTCCAGCTCTTTTACTTCCGCTGCAATTTGCAAGTTGCAATTTTCCTATAACAAAATAAACATTTTAAAGGTATTCCAGGGTCACTTAGGAAAGACTGGGAAATGAGAAGTACATTTAAACTCCTCTTGTGCCTTCAGGTACACCCTCAGGGCCAGCTGACATGGAACCAACTCAGAACTAAGGGGTTAATCACAGGAATGTCTGAAATTCCTGTTTCTGTAACTATTAAGACACTAAATGACATGCATTACCATTTCTCTAGTAATTTTTGTGTCAAAAAACATTAACAAATCAAACGTGTTTATTTACATGGGGAAAGGGGCTTGAAGTGTTCTTACCTGTCTCTGCATCTCTAGGACTTAAAATTATAGAAAAATTAACTCCTGAAGAATTGCCAAGAAAAAATGAATTGACTCTGGGTCCTGACATATGAATAAAGGAAGGCTGAAAGACTAAAAAAAAAAGAGAAAGAAAGAAACAAGTTGATTGAAAAAGGTAAGACAGAAGAAAAATATAATGTAATGCCTAGTACACGGCTGTATTTCCATCCTTACAAGTGCTGGAGGAGTGGGTGTAGCTTTCTGTGCCACAAGTTTACATGTGTGAAGATGCCCAGTAAACAAGCAGTAAAATAACGTTATAGCACTGCCAGCCCACGCAGATACTACAGAGCTCAGGAAACACCATGTTCAGCATTTCCTGCTGACTTGAGCTTACACTTTTTAATTTTGGGGGGCCAGGAATTGTGCCAGGGATGTCCCGCTACCTGCGATCCAGGAACTGCGGCTGCTGCCTTCGGCATGTGGACGCAGTGTCAAGTTTAGGGGTCGGGATTGGGAGTTTCACTGCATTTTTCTTTCCAGACTTTGCCATAAACTGCTCCACCCTCCCTCTCTGTGCTGAGCAGCGGCAGAAACTCCACGGCACGTTCGGGTTTGGGAAAGGGCGCCCAAGACCGAGCCTTGGGGAACCCTCAGGGTCTGCGCCGCCTCCCCTCAGATCCCGCCGCGGGCCGACCGCCGTCCCCACATCCCCGCCCGTCCCTCGCTGTCCCCGGAGGCCGCCATTCCCTGCGGCCGCTCACGCCCTGACCCACCGCTGTCCCCGGAGCACGGAGCCGCCCGCAACAGCAGCAGCAGCAGCGCCCCGAAGCCCACAGCCCACATAGCGCTACGGCGGCCCCTCGGCCGCCATCTTGCAGCGCCAGCGCGGCGCCATGGCGACGCGGAGGGCGGGAAGCGACGCCATGGCAACGCGGAGGGCGGGAAGGCGCCTCGCGGGCGAGGAGGGCGGGAAGGCGGCCGCCGCCTCGCGGGCGAGGAGGGCGGGGCGCCGCCGCCTCGCGGGCGAGGAGGGCGGGGCGCCGCCGCCTCGCGGGCGAGGAGGGCGGGGCGCCGCCGCCTCGCGGGCGAGGAGGGCGGGGCGCCGCCGCCTCGCGGGCGAGGAGGGCGGGGCGCCGCCGCCTCGCGGGCGAGGAGGGCGGGGCGCCGCCGCCTCGCGGGCGAGGAGGGCGGGGCGCCGCCGCCTCGCGGGCGAGGAGGGCGGGGCGCCGCCGCCTCGCGGGCGAGGAGGGCGGGGCGCCGCCGCCTCGCGGGCGAGGAGGGCGGGGCGCCGCCGCCTCGCGGGCGAGGAGGGCGGGGCGCCGCCGCCTCGCGGGCGAGGAGGGCGGGGCGCCGCCGCCTCGCGGGCGAGGAGGGCGGGGCGCCGCCGCCTCGCGGGCGAGGAGGGCGGGGCGCCGCCGCCTCGCGGGCGAGGAGGGCGGGGCGCCGCCGCCTCGCGGGGAAGGGGCCCGGGGAACAAAGGTGTGACGGGGCAGCTCTAAACCGTGGGCCGGTCACAAACGAACAAAGCGAAGAACGCTAACAAAGCTAAAGCTAAACGAGCTCTAAGTGTATGAGGGAAAAAAAAAATAAATAAAGTTTAGGGCTCTCAGACCCGGGGCGGCGTGTTAGCATGGTTTGGGGAGAGGGAGGTAGTATTATGAACGTGAAGGAATGCAGAATTTGTGGACCACGAGGACATCTGGCCAAGTTAAGGAAGAAGCTAATAAAACCAGCTCAGTAATTGTGCTGAAATCAGATCCGAGCAGGTAAAAGGTAATTCCGGTAAGGAGACTAGTGACTCAAGAAACCCCCAAACCCAAAAGGAGAGAAACTGAGTATGTGGACTAATTAGAAAGAGAAGTGAGTGATTAACCAATAGGGATTAGGGAACTAATTAATAAGAGAAGTATGTAACTTGTAGCAAATAAACACTAATCCCTTTGTTTGCTAGAATGCATAAATAGCTACGTTTTCATACCTGATGTATGTTTTACGGAGCAGTTCCCATCTACCTCAATGAATAAAATAGTGTTGATTTTCTAAGCTTACAAACTGGTTAGAGAGTTTTATTTTCTGTTTTTCGGTGACAATCCCAGACGTGTCTGTCCCTCAGCATCTTCCCTGATTCCACCTGGTCCTGTCCTCCCTCACGCATTGTCAGTCACATCACACCATGGGACTGAAACAACAGAACTCCAAGAAAATCATGTAGTTCACCCTTAATTATCAAAGCAATATCTGACCACATTTGAAAAAGAGACAGTCTTTATTACAAAAGTTTTATACAACGTAAATTATAAATACAGCCTTCACACAAAATGGGTTTTTTTCAACAAAAAAAAACTTGCCTTGTTATGTTGGCAAGCCCAGAAAAAACTGGCACTGCAGCTGTTACAGTGACAAAACCTGATGTGAATATCAAGACCTGACAAATTCCTGTATACACACTGGGAAGGAAAAAATAACTCGTTTTCTATGTGGAAAAAAAAAATCCTCTCTAGTCCTTTCATGAGAAAGGTTAAACTACCAAATTACATAGTTCTCTTTAGAAGGAGATCCTGTTTGTTCCTTTAAATGAAAGTGACGTTCAGAAGTACACAGCAGTCCTTCCTGCCAAAAAAGACACTAATCCAAAAGTCTTTGTTCTCGTCACATATCAGATGGAAACTCACATACTAAAAACAAGAAGTGTGCCTGTTATCATATGACAGCTACATTTCTTGTTCTCCAGTTTCAAAATAAAACCTTGAAGACTAACCAGCTAGTCTGCATTTATTGATGTTATTTTAAACAAAGGGAGGCCTTTTCCTTCACAAATGAAAAGATACCAAATTAAGAAAGAAATACCACAAGGACAGTACAGTCACAGGAATATGTGAGTGCACATGCAAGGCAATTAGCATCTTTTTTTTTTCCCCAATTGGCTCACAAACCGTCTTGAAAATGATGGCTCATACTGCTAGTAAGAAGCTGAAGTCCCTTCACAACACAGCACTGCCATTCCGATCCTATACACTTGAAATGGTCATTCTTAACTTTACACCAACATATAGAAAGAATCAAAGCTTTCCTGACTTCAAAAATAACTCGGAGGTGTGAAACTTTGGAGTGGCCAGAATACCCTCAAATTCCCAGGCTGTGTCTCTTTACCAGGATATAACTTCTGGTTCCTCTTACAGTTAAGAATTAGTATCTAAAACAGCAGGATTACATGGTAATACAGTGATTTGTTACTTAACAGGCTGCATAGAAGACATACATTTTAAATATTTATCCCCTAAGAAACAATAGCACTGCATATAGCTCTCTTTCACGTCCAAGAAAAAGTGCCATCAGTTTCTCAAGTAGGTTCCATTTCATGGAATTACTGGAGGAGGTAATAATGTATTTACATAATGTTACTATGCAGCTACCTTTAATTTCTTCTTCTTTGCTTTCATGACAGGTGGCAATGATATTTTGAAAGCAGTCCTGGAAAAAAAATATGGAAAAGCAACTGTCAGAATCACTGAACATATTCCCACACCCACCCTTGAAATACAAAGAATAAACACTTACTCGCAGGTACTGCAGATAGGACTGAAGTTGCAGAATACTGAAAAAAATCAAATAATTGGCTTTCACTAAAACAGGTCCTTGGAATGTAAGAAATGGGACTGTTAAATATTTATAAACTTACTTGACAAGCACACAGAGCACACGTAGCCAATTTCAATGAGGTTCCGGTGACAGAAGCAGGCAGCTCTGTAGTCAACATGAACAGGAGGTGGAAGGACGAGCTGTGATCTCTGCTCTTGATCAGGGAGAAAAACCCACTGCATGGATAGAGAGGAGTATTTTGTGAATTGGGTTGGTCATTCCTGTTTCATCTCATCAGTGAAGTCAGTAATATTTCATATCTGACACACGAAAAACACTGAAGTGTTTTTTAAGTGACTTACCAACAAATACTGCAGAAGGGATGGCATGTGGGGCACTTTCAAATAAATGCCACCTGTAATGTCACAGGCCTGCAAAGCAGAGACAATGATCAGATTGTTGTTTGATGACATTAACAGGGCAACTAAAATATCCATGTAGTGCACAAAGCTTGCATGATGGAACTGTCAGATCCGCTGAACATATTTCCACACCCACTCTTGATCCAAGGAAAGAGCTGAAGAATGCATTGAACTGTCTAACATCAAGTACTTATGAGTTAATATAAATGGCAAATAACAACAGCAAGTCTGTACCTGTTGTAGAAGACCTGAGTCAGAGTCCAAGACACAGGCATCAATCAAAATACTCTGCAAGACATGAAATGAATGAAAAACAAATTTAGCCAGGACTCACACAGCCCTGTCAGTGTTACTGCCATGACTTGTTTCCAAGATAAATGCACTACAGATTATGTAATCACGAGAGAAATTAACATTTGTGTTATCTTTGCACAGAAATAAAAGATAACAGAAATGGAAAAAAGGCCAGCTTCACCTGTTTCTGAGCTGCGAAGATCACATTCATGAAATTCATGTATTGCAATGCGCTGTCTTCTGCAGCTTTTATGACCTAAATAAAAACTCAGACTTGTCAGCCTACATGTATCACTGGATTTCAAGATTAAAAGAAAACTGTGACAGCAGAAGTTCTTACCAGAATCCTTGATTTGATTTCTTGATTGGCTAAGTATTAAAAAGAAAGAGAAATGCATCAGCACATTGTTTACATCACCCCTTTAATTCTGTAGCAGCTCACACCTCAGAATATACTGGATGTTAGATCTAAGAGGTCAGACAAATATCTACATGAAACTATTTCCAGTCCCAGTGGAAACTATATCTATGGACTAATTCCTCTCAACCTCCAGTTATTCCAAGGAAATTCCAGTTACGGTTTATTTGCACACAACAGAAAATCTCCCTAAGGACACAGATTATTAATCAAGTCCTTTAACTTTTTTTTTTTTTTTTTTAATTAGGCAACTTGAAATTATCAAAATAAACCTCTACCTATTAGTGCCAATTTTGGAAATGGGGATGTGTCCAAACATGCATATTTGTTTGTGTGTGCATGTGCATTTACACCTGTCATTCAGGTAAAAGTATTTACTCAATGTTGAAAACAGGAAAAGAGGTGTTACCTTTTAGGTCTTTGCCCATCTTGTTGATGTCTACAGAGCTGGCATTAAGGAAATCTATATTCCATTTTTGGAAATAACTCCAGGATCCACACCACACACTCACCACCTTGGCCAATACACATTTTGATAAGCACAAGCCACAGTTATCAGGCAAATGTTTCAATTTTAAGTATTATAACAAAACAAGAACAAAGTAAGAGCATTATAGGAAACAGTCTTAAGAACATATAAAGGCTTTGAGGATTCTGTGACCAAAAGGATACAACAAAGTGCTTTAGCAAGTGATCCTGCTAACAGGGTTTCTGTTTGCTGGCCCTTCATGTCAGCTGCAATACAAGAAAAAGTGCAAATGTTACTTTTATGTATAAAAACAGCTACTGAATCTAACAATACAAAATACCACACATTTTTATCTTTGGCAAATAATACTAATGCAGAGGCCTGAAGTGTCAAACACAATAACCTCATCTACTTAAGGCATATTAAAAATCATATTATGAAAATAGAGGACATTTCTGCAACTCCTTGACAGTCCAGATGTTTTGCAATTCTGCCTATTAAGCCCTAGAATTTTCTTCTCCTTACTCTTTGTCATGAGGTCTTTAATCTCTTCTGCAATTGCATCATTTATTGCTGTTAATAATTCATATTTTCCATCCTTGCTGCCGGAGCAATTGGATTCCATGGAAGGGCCTCCCTCTCCGAAGGGATCTGCAGCAGCCCAGCGCTTCCCAGGGTACAGGAAACGGCTGCAACAGAGGAAAAACAAAGTATTCATGTAACAAAACAATGCTATAAATGAATCAGCTGCAGATAACAATACTCTGAAGTTTATTTTAAAATCCTTTCAATACTTTAGGCGTTAAAGAGGCTACGTAAGACCTTCAACTTAAACTGGAGCAAACCCCACATTCAGCTCCCTCCTTTGAGACATCTCTTAAGAGATCTGGCAAAGAGATTCTTTGGCTGCACTTGGGGGTAGATCCTGAGACTCACAAATATCTGGGCGGAAAAATATCCCCTAAACAGGGAGCTTCTTCTGCCACTTGAATTGTTCCACTCCACACATATCTACCATTCTCTCTCTGCGTATTTTTAAGTCTATTTAAACCTCCCTTCTGTCTTCTAAGTCTTTTTGTCAGGAGGCAGATACAGGAAACTCAAAACCTTTACACTGTTCAGAAGCAGCTCTACCTTTCCTGAGTGTGACTTGCTATTACAGCGAGTTTGTTGGTGCGGTTCATGAGCAGGTGAGAGTTTCCCAGCACCATCACTGCATCGATGCATTTCGACAGGGTGAACTGCTGGGAAAAAAGAATAGAGATGTAGCACAGTAACATCTACAGAGAAGCAATTCAGAAGAAGCCTGTGAAATGACTGCAGTTAAAAAAAAAAAAAAAAAAAAACACCCTTGAAGATGCAGAAAGAGCTTTTGCTGTTAAAAAAGCTCTAACGAATACAAGACGCTGCACAGCTATTTCAAAAGGTATCACGACACCCATTATACCTGCTTTAGCCGACAACATTAGCACAGTTCAGAAGTCAAAGAACAGCGACACAATTTCCCCCAGAAACAGCCATCAGCAGTCCCAGCGCCCGAAGGCCGTACCTCAGCCTCTCCCAGCGCCCTCTTCCCCCACCAGATCGGGTTGGTGTCGAGGACGATGATCAGCAGGCTCAGCTCATCATCTGCAAAGGGACCGCACAGCAGCGTCACTCCGGGCCCCGAGCAGAGGGGTCAAGCCCCGCTCAAAGCCTCCGCCTCCCCGCAAGGAGCCCGAGCCCCGCGGCGGGCACCCCCAAACCCCTCCGGAGCACGCCCGGAGCCCGCCGGGCAGCCCGGCCCCGCTCACCCGCGCTCATCGCGCCGGCCGGGCAGCGGCGGCTCCGGCGCCCGCGGATGACGCCCCGGGCCGGCGCTCCTCATCCGGGCACGCCCCGGCGCGCCGGGCGGAGCTGGAGCGGCGATGAGCACGGACGGTAACGGGGGCGGCCATGGGCACGGACGGGAACGGGGACGCGGGGCAGCCCCGGGAGCGGCCGGGCCGGGCCGGCCCTGACTCTCCCCGTTCCTTTTCAGACTTGATCGAGACGTTCAGGGCGCAGCTGAGGGACGACCCCGATGTCGCCTCGGCCGTGGCCGCCATCCGGGCGCTGCTGGGATTCCTCAAGCAGGACCGAGGTGGGTCCGGGTGCCCCCGCGGGGCCCGCGCTGAGCCCCGGCTGTCCCCAGGGCGAGCCCCTGACGGCGCGGCTCTGCCTCTCCCCAGGAGAGACCATCCAGGGCCTGCGGAACAGCCTGCGGGACGCCATCGACACCCTGTCGCGGGTGGACTCCTCGGTGGCCGTGTCCTCCGGCGGGGAGCTCTTCCTGCGCTTCATCAGCCTCACGTCGCTGGAGTACTCGGTAAGGGCTGCGCGCTGTGCCCCGCTGCCGCCGCGGGACCCGCCCGCCGCTCACCGCGCATCCCGGCCCTTCCTTCCCAGGACTACTCCAAGTGCAAGGAAATCATGATCGAGCGCGGGGAGATCTTCCTGACCAAAGTGTCCCTCTCGAGGAATAAAATCGCCAAGCTGTGTCACCCTTTCATCAGAGACGGTGCTGTGAGTAGGCCGGGCCAGGGTGGCTCCTGTTGGGTTTTGCTGTTGCTGGCAGCGAGGGAGGAACGGGAGAGGGGACAGGAGTCTGATGGGGGTTTCTGCACAACCTTGTTCTGCACGGCAAGCCATGACGCTCTTAACAAAAATAAAGATTTCCCAAGGCTCAGCAAAAGTAATGTGTGAATATTTTTTTTTTCATCCTGGCAGCAAATACTGACACATGCCTACTCCAGAGTGGTCCTCAGGGTGTTGGAGGCAGCTGTGGAGTCCAAGAAGCGATTCGATGTTTATGTTACTGAATCACAGCCTGATGAAGCAGGGTGAGTATTCATTAATTTGGTTTTTATCTTGGTTAACAGGGTAAGTTACAGCTACCATCCAGCTTGTCCTGCCCTAAGAAAAGCTGCTAGGCTTGGTTGGAGCATTTTAAATGGCACGTGTCACTCATATCACATTATTCTGGACAAGTGAAAAAAAAATCTAAAATGTTTTGGTAATTAACTTTTCATACTTGATATTCTAATTAGCATTATCTAGGTTTTCCTCAGACTTTTGGTCAGTGCCAGGCAACCTACTTTTCCCTTGGGAGATGGGAGACAACTGTTTTATCATTGTTTCTTTAAGAAGTAGGCTAAAATAATCAGTATTATGCTAATCATAGCAAAGTAAAATATACAGCTAACAGTGTCATTTAAAGATGCCAAATAATTCCTTCAGAGCAGATGTTGTTGTGTAAGTGAAGGAGTAAACCCTGGGTAATACCTGTCACTAACAACATGTAACAATTCCTTCCATTTCTATACAGTAACTCCTTTTATGTTCTACCAGCAGGGGAGTGGGGGCAGTCACAGGCTTCAGTCTTTCAAAAAATGTTTTCCTATCATTGTCTTTAAAAAAAAAAAAAAAGTTAAGGTCCAAACGTTTTCTTTAATAGGCAAAAAATGGCAAAAGCCCTGAGGAAGCTGAACATCCCCGTGACTGTGATTCTGGATGCTGCAGTTGGGTGAGTCTGATCATAAATTTTAATATTTTTCGTCAAAAATTTATTTTGATAGTAAAATAAAATAAACTTACATGTAAGCAGCTTGTTCAGACTCCAGGGATATTACTTAGTTTGTCACAGTCACCCAACAGGCCAAACGAGGTACAGCTTTAGGTGCACAATTAGAATGTGTCAGCTACAACACAAGCATTTGATTTTGCATGTTGGAATTAAAGAACCAGACCTAAGAACTTGTAGGGATCTGTAAAAAAGAACTGAGGTGCTAAACAAAAAGGCCACTTTTTTCCTAATTTTCTTAAGTGTTACCATTTTGTGGTTTCTTAAGGCAATTGCTAAATTACCACTGCTTAGTACCAGAGTCCAATACATGAGAAAAGAAACTATTACAATAAATCTGAACATTCCAAGTTAGAGTTCAGCTTCTTCCAGCATTTACACAGTTGCCAGGGTCGGCTATGGCTGGGAAAATACAGCTACTAAATATTCCTGCTCTCCAAGGATGTGTAACAGCACCTGGACTTACAAGAGGAAGATGAAACTAGTGCAGAAAATTGAAAGATGGTTTGAATTACTCATTTCTGTTCTGTTCAGCAATAATTTGTCCTATTACCCAGTAAGGCTTGGGGTTTCTCCCTCCCTTTTAACAGGTACATTATGGAGAAAGTGGACCTGGTGTTAGTTGGTGCTGAAGGTGTAGTTGAAAGTGGAGGCATTATCAACAAGGTGAGTTTCCTACATCATTCTGTAAGCTCTGGACTTTTAAAGTTTGGTTTCTTTGAAGCGTTTAAAGCTTTTTAGAAAAGTCTCTTCCATTTGGATTATATCCAGTAACTGTCTGTTAATTGTAGGAAACTGGGCAATATTGTCAGGCAAGCACTGAGTCTGCAGTGTTGTTTTCCATCTGTCTCCACAGATTGGCACCAATCAAATTGCTGTGTGTGCCAAGGCCCAGAACAAACCATTTTATGTGGTAGCAGAAAGTTTCAAGTTTGTAAGACTCTTCCCTCTCAATCAGCAGGACGTCCCCGACAGGTTTAAGGTAAGAGAAACTCAACTTCCATCTTACCCAGCTAAGGCGCACACTGGTGTGTCTGTGAAAAATTGCCTTTTAAGCATCTCTGATCATCTGGATCTCTCTGCTGTGGGGTATTACGGGGTTGCTCCATGGTACAGTCAGGCCATAATTTGTCTTGATACTGATACTCTGTTCCTAAAGCACTTCCTTTGGAGCACAGGAGCAACTGAGGGTAAGAAAGAGTTAAACCAATAAACTCCAGAACTACAAACTGTGCTTTTTACACAAGATCAAACAGCTGAGACCAAGGTGGCACCACTCTGTGCACTCGACTTCCTTCAGTTATACCACAGACATCTGCTCGAGGCTGTAGCACTGCTGTTGCCCGAAAGAGGATTTAACTTGCAGTTGTGTAGTCATTAATGGTCTCTGTTTCCTTCTAGTACAAAGCAGACACTCTGAAAACGGGTCAGAATCTAAGAGATGAGCACCCCTGGATTGACTACACCTCCCCATCACTGATCACGCTGCTGTTCACAGACCTGGGGGTGCTGACTCCTTCAGCTGTCAGTGATGAACTCATCAAACTCTACCTGTAACTCGGAGACTCCTGCACAGGATGTGTCATCTGCAGAACTATCAGTCCTTATTCTGGAACCTGGAGGATGGTACATGAACACGGCAAGGAAATGCCATTAGAAGGATTAATACAATTATGGACCACTACTGAAAAAATACCCAAAGTTATTACAGCTTCTAAAGGCCACAATTAAGTTATTTTAAAGAGGAGTGGAGTATTTTGATACTGTAAAATAAAATCCCTTATGGTGTATCCAGACTCATTCTGAGGCGTGCTGTTACTGATCTGTGCTATGGACTTGAGAAAACCTGAACTAAAACATGCACAAGGCTGCTGATGGAAACTTGCAGCTCCTGCCACGCCAGAGTGGTGCTTTTAGCTCTGTTCTCAACAACTGCAGGCTCTGTGTCTTCAGGGATGCCAGGTCTCTCTGTATCATTTTACAGAAATCCAGTTTTATTGAATAAGCAGTGTTTTAATGTAAAAATGTGCTCAGGGTAACTGTCAGCCTTCAGAGTCCATGTCCTCAACAGTTTCTGCTTTGAGCCTTTGGTTGCCTGTTAGTTTCTTCTCGAACTCTTCTTCACTTATTTTTCCCTTTTTCAATCTTTTCAAGAGTCTTGTGTCATTCAGCAATTCTTCCATGTCCTCATCTTCAATATCAGAGCCCTGTTGGAAGTCGAAAACAACAAATTAAACACAACACCAAAAGGTTTTCATTCTGTACAGCTGAACACAAGAGAAGATTACAAGTCAGAGTTGGCCAGGAATATCCAAGCAGGAAATATCTTCAATTCCTAAGCAGGCAACTGTAACTTTCAGCTACACTTGCTGCAAATTGACAAAAGCACCCTCAGGCCATACTTCTGCAGCTCTGAGAAATAAAAATCCTATGACTGACCAGCATCAGTGCTGAGAAGCTGTTTTAGTGTTTGGCTTTAAAAACCTCTCTAATTCTTTTATGCTCTGCTTGTCCAAGTCCTAGAAAGTTATTTTACAGCCCTCAGTTCCACCACACTAAAATCCCAGGGCTCCCAGTAATCTCTTGCAGTTTAGGGAATGGACACAGTTACCTCCTCACGCCTCCTCTTAGCTGTTACTTTCTTTTTCTTCTCCCTCTTGGCTTTCTGCTTTGACCATGCTTTGTTCTTTACAAATTTCTTTTTCCCTTGATTTTCCTCTCTTTCTTTTCTTTGTTCTTCTAATTTCTTTTGTCTCTGCTTTTCTCTGTTTTTATCCTTAAATGAAATGGAGTCTGTATTGACAGTGACTGGAGTAAAGTCTGGAAAATATTTTCCTCTTAGCTCAGGCATCTTTGGCATTTTTAACAGTGCAAAACCTCTGGCAAGACTGGCAAAATCCAGATCTGTTGAAATAAAGATTACAAAGTCAGTTTCCTGCTGGATAAAAAGTTAATTTAACTGAGAAGGGAAAAAGTCAACATTATTTTAATGTATTGTTTGCACTCTATGCTTTAATACTAGCAATAATACTAAGTCACTTTTACTTGTGCTTTTATCAGTTTGGTCAAGCTCCATATTTAAATGTTTTCTCTTGAAACAAGATGCTTGAAAAAAATAAGAGGTTTGTCAAAATCAGATGGTGCAGGAAGTCAATGTGAGATCAAAAATCAGAAGCTGAAGCTTGTGGACAACACCACTGTGCTTTTGTTATCTGAGAAAGACAGTGAGAGGTACCAGCCCTGCCGGGAATTACCTTTGATCCTGAAGATCAGATTACACTCGTGTTTGGCATAAGCCTGGACATAAGACACAAAGGCTTTCATCCCTTTCTCAAACACTGCCCTGTCAGCCAGAGCCATGGACTTCAGCTTGGGAAGAAGATCCAACACATTTGTCTGCGGTTTCATTTCCTGCATGGGACACTGGGAACCACAAAATAAACAACAAAACCAAAGGAAAAGTTCGAGCAAATGATTGTGAAATGCAGTGTGAAACCTCAAACACGCACTCCTTCCCCAGTTAACCCTCAGTCAGCTTTGAGCCCCTTTCCCTTTGGTCACTCCAACACACGAGCTGACCGTCAGCCGCACACAGCAGCTCCTGGCCCAGCAGAGGAGTTCTCACACTGCAGCTCCACAGAGGCAGCATCTTCACCTCTTGCTTTATCAGGCTCTGGTCTCATTAGGAGGTGTCCAGAGAATTCACACAGTTAATCCCACAAATGCAGGAGCAGGCATGGGGCATTGTAGGAGTTGTAAGTAAAGAGCAGAGAGGCTGCAGGGTGTGAGCTGCTGGGGCAGGACCATAAGGCAGCACTGCCCTCCTGCAAATGCTCAATTTACACTCTTAGGAACAAAAGGCCTTCCCTTACTCATGGCATCGCATGTTCCTCTTACAAACCCGGTAGGTAACACTGGAGCAATCCTGTTCCAGCTGCATTTGGTGATTAATAAGCAGCTCTTGCCTTTTAATTGTGCACCTCTGCTAAAACATTACCCACGTGTATGAGCCCCAAGCTCTACAAATTCTGATTTCAAAGCTCCTATCAGCAAGTCTGTGCCCTTGCTCCTTCCTGCTTTGGGGTAGAACAAAAGCCTACTCACCTTTTGGTTGATGGAGAGGAAGTTAATGTAGGACTCTTCCATGGGAAGCAGAAACACCAGAGCACTGCCCACGTTGCCGATCCGCGCCGTGCGACCACAGCGATGCACGAAGGCGCTGAAACAACCCAGCGGGAGAGCTCAGTGTGATTTGGGAGCATTGGGCAAATCTTGTGGGATGGAAAACACTAAATTAACAGCCAATCCCACTCAACTGTTAAAAGCAAGCGGTGTCTGTTTAGGGAGTGAAGTTCAAGCAAGTTGCAGGAAGAATTTTGACAGTCAAAGTTAAAACCCATGGAAAAGCTCCTTTCCTGTGAGCTTTCAATGAACCATTCCTTTAAGAGCTCTGTCCCTGCTCTCAGCTCTGTTCTCCTTCACCCCAGTGTCACCTCTCACTCTTTCTCTGAAATTCTCACACAAAGCCTTACCCCAGAGTTAGACAATCACCCACCTGACCGACACACAGACACCACAAAGTCATTTCAATTCCCAGCAGTGACAACAAAACCTCCAGTTTCAGCCTCCCTTGCTCCTGCATCACTTTGTGTGTTCTCAGATTAACCTCCAGGAAGTGACTAAACATGTTTCATGCAGTTTTTTGTTCCTAACTGATACCTGAACAGCACAGTAACAAGACCACACAGGAAGAAAAAGGATGTCAGGGTGTGAAGTTGTACCTGGCACTGCTGGGGGGGTCATACTGCAACACCCAGTGCACTTCTGGAATGTCAATGCCACGGGCCATCACATCTGTGCACACCAAAATGCCCCTAGGAAGAAGAAAAAGTGTCTTTTCATTAACCTGTCATTTGAGAAGAGCCTCCTGTCACAGCTGGGTGTTCTGCACCTTCACTGGAGAGTGAGGAACAAAACATTTTAAAACATTTGGGGTTTTTTAAGAGACAAAATATAAGGTAATTGCAGCTTTCACCAACTAAAATTCTACATAACATTATGAAAACTATTGTGATTTATATTACATTTCTTAAGACAAACCAATTCCCTCTTACAAATTCAAATTTTAAATCAGCACTGCATCCACCACAGCTAAATATATTATAATAAACATTTAAATAAAAGACTTAAGACTTGAGCGACAATTTTAGCAAAACTGCCATGCTGTTCTTTTCAACAGCTGTTCTTACAATCTACTGGTAATTATTTTTCTCCTAATATAAAATGCTAAAACTCAGATCCCATGCAATAAAAAAAAAAAAAAGACAGTTGATGAGGTAAGAGTTTCTTAACAGCATCCTGCAAAGCTGCCAAAGAACATTTCCCTGTGGGTCGGTTACAGCAGTGTGTTGCCATGCTCTTGTTCATACACTAATAAAGTAATATCCTGGGTTTCCACTCTGGTTGCTAATCAGGAAAAGCTTATTTTTGCTACCAGTTTGTTTAAATATCAGGGCTAATAATGTGTGACTGTAGCAAGTGACGGTGCAGTGTGCTCACCTCCTGTGCTGCCGCATGGATTAGCTAAAGGAAGGTGGAGATGCTCCAGTCACATTTTCCCTCTGTTTGTGGTCATACTTTGGGTACCTCAGCACAACCTGTGATATTATCAATTCACTCAGAGCCAGCCTGGAGCACCCTGAGCCATCCTTCCACACTAAGCAGCAGAGGAACAGTCAGACCAAACCAGCTCCCCCTCACTATTTTGCCTTCTCACTACTCCCACCTCCTTACCCTGGCAGCTTCCGAAACTCCGTGAAAATCTTGTTCCTCTTGTGCTTCATTTTCCCGTGGATGCTCATTATTTTCACCTGCTTAATTAAGCATTCCAGAGCCTTCCCATAGTATTCCACACAGGCACAGGTGCTGTTGTGATAAAGACAGGCATCAAAGCAAAAGGTTATGCTGCATTTTTAATCAGGTTTAGGCAGTCAAGCTAGAATTTCCCAAGCTCTTTCAAAAATATACCAAAATTTTATTTAAAACATGCATGTAATTTTTTATAATTAACATATAATCATCTATAATGTCTTACTTTAAAAATGCACAAAATTTATGTTTTGCTTAATAACACAATCCTGATATGCAGCAATGATTAATCTCTTTTTAGGCACCATATTCTAAAAAAAACAGCTCTGAAAATTAATCGCTTTGAAAACAGCTGTGTCCTTTGCAGCAAAGGGCACAGTTTTGGAACTGAAGTGATTAAACACCAAGCTGTTCTCACAATGAAACACAGACAGAATTACCTGAAGAAGACAAGGTGTTTTTCCTGCTTGTGCTGCCGAAGAAAATGCACCAGCTGGTTAAATTTTTCATCTGCCTTGCAGATCTAAAAAGAACAATAGAAAAAAAATAAGAAAATGGATTTTAGCTCCTCTGTTAACGTGATCCTAAGTGGCCAAGACTTAAAACATTATTGACAGAAGCAGGAAAAGAGGAGAGGGAACAGGAAGCCGTGCCAGAGGCCAGGCTCACACCATGTAGAAGTTCTCCAGGCGTGTTGGGGTTTTCTGGGTGTTGCTGGCTGCCACTCCCTTCTCCTTGACCGAGATGCGGACAGGGTTCCTCAGCCCTGCCCTCACCAGCTTCTCCACCTCCTGGGTCTGCGTGGCTGAGAACAGCCCTGTCCTCCTCTGCTTGGGCAGGAAGTCCAGAATGGCATTTAAGCTGCAAGGAAGCACGTAAAAAATGTAACTGTCCCAAGGCTTCCCTCGGGAAGAGGTTGGGAGTAGGAGTTTACAAGCAAAATAGGCTTTGTTATCACATTTCAAACTCTTATTGAAATAATTATCTTAACTCTGAGAAAGAAAAGAGAGATCAAGGCTTACTGGTTAAAGTGTTTGAAGCCATTCTGGTGTGTGAATTATGGCATTTAACTAAGCATTAACATCAATCTCAACAAAGGAAACTCTGCATTCATCCAGGCTCCACATTTCCTCATTCTCTTCCCCCTCAGCAACTGCTTTGTGCAGTTACAGAGCAAAGATGAAGGAACAAAACAGAACAGATCCAACTCTGGAGGCCACTGCAGGCCACGCTCCCTCACATCCATCACACACCAACTCACTGAAAACTGCAGAAGAACCCCCAGAATTTATTATTTCCATACCTTGCCTCAAAGCCCATATCTAGAAGTCTGTCTGCCTCATCCAGCACCAGCACATCCAGAGCCTTGACACAGCCTGCAAGGTCCAGCCCGTCTGCTTTTCTCCTGAACAGATCCTCCAGGCGGCCCGGGGTGGCCACGATGATGTTCCCACTGTTGGGGCAAACACACACACACACACACAGAAATTCCCTAACTGCAGGCTGAGGGATCTGGGACAACTCCTAATGCTGTTAGCACAGCCCAGCCCTGCATTCTTCACTGATCAGTTTCCTTTTGTCACTTTTAACTGCATCTATATTTCAGTGTTCATCAGATTGGTGGGATGGGGGGCAAATGCCCAGGTGAAAGCACATCACAACAATTTAGAATAGAAACAGCAAATATGGAAAGCAACTATCAGGAGATATTTGGTATCTCCATGCAAAAGCCAGTGGCAAATAGGATTCCTCCAAAACTCCACCATCAGTATCACTAGCCAAAGATTTCAGGGTTCACTGAAGGCACTTTTCAGCTCTGTTCTTCACCCAAACAGCAGGCAAATGGTGCTGATGTCACATAAGAGCCTCTCCTCACACTGTACCTCACTCCAGGAACAGACCCCACAATTTCCCAGCTCACCCCAAAAGATTCTGGCAGCACCATCCCATTCTAGCACCAGCAGGGCCACAGCCCTGGGCTGAAAACCCTGACAAGGAGAAAACCACAGCTCTGAGACACTGACAAACAACTCACCCCTGCTCCTTAAACTTCTCAACATCTTCCATGGGGTTCCTTCCACCAATGAAAAGAATCTGACTAAAGCAATAAAACAGAAAGATTTGGGTCACCTTTAAGTTTCGTTCAAGAGTGACAGAAGGAACTGTGCTCGTGGAAATGATGAATTTCACCCACCTGAACATGGGGAAGTGTTTTGTGAAATGTGACAGCACCTCATCAATTTGAATGGCCAATTCCCTCGTTGGTGTGATAATTATAGCTCCAACCTGCGCGTGAGAAACAGGAATTGGTGGGGAGAAAAAAAAAGATTTGGGCAGAGTCCTCCCTTTCGAGCTAAGGGAGTATGAGCCATGATTTTGAGCCACGGTTTCAGACAAAACATTTCCACAGAACTACAATAAAGTGTAAAAAACATCCAAAAATGTCTATGAAAGGCTTTGTATCAATGTGCAAAATACTCTGCTCAAGGAGCAGCATCCAATAATGACATTTAACAGCAAATGACAGTGAAGTTCCCTGCACACTAAAATGTATTCAAGGTCAATGGATGCTAAAAAGCATTCAAATCTCACTTGTACCAGTGTATTCCCTCTTTTGGGATATTTTTCTAACAGCTCAGAAGCCTGTTCTGACCATGTCAAAGAAGAAGCTGCATCTAAGTGCAATGAGAGAATCCCAATTTTATTTCCAGGTTTTAAACAGTTTACTGTCGCTGTTACACCCAAGAGCTGAGCACACAGTCACTTCCTGTGAGGGCATCTTTCCTTATGGATACTTTCCTTGAAGTTCTCAAATCTTACTGGCACATCATAAAAATACATTCAGTATCGAGTATTTTAATCTCACCTGCTTTTTCTTTAATTTTTCTTCCCGTCTGAGAAGAATTTCCAGGATGGGAATCACAAAGGCCAAGGTTTTCCCACTGCCTGTGACCTGCAGAGAGTGGAAAGGGCGTCAGGCCTCGCTGAGCTCCAGAGACAAGGCTGGAAAAGAAGGAGCCGCACGGAGGAGAAGCACTCACCGCCTCTGCAGCCACGTCTTTGTTACTCATGAACAGCGGGATGGTGGCGGACTGAAAAAAGAGAAGCATCGCATGAGCAGGAGAAGCGGGGCTAAATCTCACAGCGGTGGAACTCCTCCGAGACATCAGAGCTCGCTGCGAACATCGCTCGAGGAAAGCCGGTGGGAAAGTCACGGATGCGGCTTCTCTGGCTGCTACAGCGCCCGGTGACTGCGGGGCTGCGACAGCCACCGGCGCTCCTGACACCGCCCGCGCCCTCCTCCCCTTCCCCGGGACTGCCGCGGGTCCCCCGCACCTGCACCGGGGTCATCTGGTGGAAGCGGAGCTCCCGCAGCGCCCGCAGCACGCCCGGGCTGAGCGGCACCGGCAGCGAGCCCCAGCCGCCCTCAGTGACCGCCTCCATCTTGGCCCCGCGGTGTCACCGCCCCGCCGCTCCCCCGGCCCGCCGCCGCGCTCGGCGGGAACACGCACCGCGGCACCTCGCGTTCCGCCGCTCGGCAGTTCCGCCCGCCCCCGGGGCGGAACACAAAACTCGGGGTTTAGCAAAAAAAAAAAAAAAATTCGGATTGTTATGAGGAGCCGCCTATCGCAGTGAGTGCTTCTGCGGGTCCTACAGCAGCGCTGTGCCAGCCGAGGACCCAAAACCTAAGATACAGGCTCAGAGTTAGCCGGTATTTATTCCACCTGCCCCCAAAGCTGGATGGAGTGCGGATAAATTTATGAGGTTCTAAAAACGCAGGGAGTCACAGAATCACAAGAAAACTCTGAAGTCATCCACTCTGAGCCCCGTGCCAAGGAAGAGTTACCTGTAGCAGGTGGCACAGGAACAATTCCAGGTGGGTTTGGAATGTCTCCACAGAGGGAGAATCCACAACCTCCTCAGGCAGTTCCAGGGCTCTGCCACCCTCAGTGGAAAGCTCTTCCTCATGTTGATATGGAACTCCTTGTGGTTTATTTATGGCCATCACTAAACAAATAATTTATAAAAAAACCCCTCTGTGTTAATCTGTACTTCCTTAAGGTATCAAAGAAAAAAAAAACAAAGCTGCCTTTTTTTTTTTTTTAAAGAATTTGTTTATTTATCGAACCTGGGTCATATTTAGATTCACGAGCAATTTTTAAATGTACATCTTAGAATTCAATTTTCAGTGTTTTACACAAAAATATTGGCACACAACAGTCGCAATAAGGTGTAACAGCCACCTCTCTGAAGAACTGCTGCAAGTGTTTGCCCGAGGTTGAAAAAACTTTACCTGGAACATGAAAACCTGTAACAAATTTTAAATTAATTGTACAAAACTGTTGTGTGTTACTTGTAGAGGCTCCCCCCTGGAAAAGACCCCACCCCACCCCCCAAAAATGATTACAACTAATATACATCAGTCACAACATAATCCTGGCTCAGCACCCACATCAGACGCTTCTTAAATTTTTTAAACCAATCATCAGATAACTGAGGAAAGTAACTTTATACAAAAAAAAAAAAAAAAACCAAAAAACCCAACAAATCTACATGTGCCTGAAAAAAGAAAACACACCAGTACTTAGCATTATGCTAATTCTGATCAGATCATGGCAGAGTTTGCCACTGCACTTAAATACAAGGGCTGCATAGCGTGGATTAAACCCCCAGGATCCAGAACCCTTTGGCCTCAGGAATCCAGATTTCCTGAACACTTCTGCCCTGGGCACTGGGCAAACAGTCTGAGCTTTGGACCTGCAAAAGCCAAAGGGTTCACGAGTGTTTGCCAAGACACTGCACACAATTGGCTTCCGAATAAAACCTTTGAGAGACTAAAAAACCGTGTAAGGAACATTTGGTGATGAGCAGAGAAGGAAAAAAAAAAAAAAAAAAGCGAGTTCATATCAACTATTTAATTAAAAAGAACTTTGGGAAGAAGTTGATATCATTAAGACAGTTGCTGATGAGTATCTTTCAAACAGCAACCAGGTGTGAATTTGAACCTTTTCCTTGGCAGTTTCTGTGAGTGGAGAAGGGATTATTTCAATTTCAGAACACTTACTGCAGGGTTAAGGATGGAAGAATGCAAACAGTCACGTTAGGGCCTTGTACCGTTTCCCTGGGCAGAACTGCAAGTGCTTATGGAAACAGGGAGAGAAGTTAGAAAAGACAGGACAGCTTGTTACTACAGTGAGTTACAGAGTTTGCAGCTTGCCTGGACCTTGCTTAGCACACAGACTGGGCAGATCTCAGTGGAAAAAAAATGATGCCAATAAAGTGACAAGATTTCAGCACAGCTTTTGCTACGGAAGATATATAAAAACAATTTTTTTTTTCTTTTTCTTTCTTAACTAGGAAGGAACAGAAGCAAATTAGTTTTACAGTTCAGTAAGGAGGGTTCAGAAACTAAATGACTTTTTTTTTTTTTTTCTTTTGTGACCAGGATGTTTGGTAGAGAGTGAACTGAAATCCGGGACCACGGAAGGATCTTACACCACCCTTCGCACTTCAAAAAACCTCTTCAGGTAGTAGATTTGTCCCAGTGTCATGGCAACTAGTACAAGGGCTTCAAAGAATGACCAAAGAACCACTCTGCTGTTTGTGTTGTCATTAACTGTTGGGAAAAAAAAAAAAAAAAAGAAAAGAACGTAGTAAGTGACAAAGCATTAAAACTTAAACCATTCTGCCATGAAATTGGAGCACTGCACATAAAGCCCTGGGTTTGTGTCAGGTGTCCCACAGGCTCAGAGGTGAGATCTGAGGGGGGATTTTGATTTTGAACCCACTCTGGACATACACTGAAGCATCTCTCTCTATTCTGCCCACCCTTCTGGCCTCTGGCTTTTCCAGTCTCACAGTCAAGCAGGGAACTTCTGATCTCTGGTCCTAAACATTCAGATTTTTCTGAAATCTGCCCATCAGCAACAAATGTCACGAAACTGGAGATACTCATAGCTTCAAATGATTGAGGAGACAGTGCTTTTATATAATGTTGTGTTTTCACAGGAAAAATGCTTGTCCTTGATTCCCACCCAGGAAAGTAACAGCAGTTCTGCTCTATTTCAACAAAACATTTTACAAAGAGACTTTGGCTCAATTATTAAACCACATCCACTTCAAGGCTGAAGTAACAGTTCAGCCAAAGTCTGGGAACCAAATCATGGAATGGTTTGGGTTGGATGGGACCTTAAAACTCATCCAGTTCCACCCCCCGCCACGGGCAGGGACACCTTCCTTGGGCACCTGCAGGGATGAGGCAGCTGTACCACACTCACAGAGAGGAATTTTCCCCCAGAATCTCATCTAAACCTCCTCTCTCTCAGCTTAAAACCATCCCCCCTCGTCCTGTCCCTACATGTCCTTGTACATGGATTAAATAATATCATCACTGCTATCTCCATGAATGCACCATTCAAACAACTGCAGAATTCACACCACTTAAGCAAATGTTATTTTGGATAACAACCCTCATTACGCGAGGGGAAGCCAATTTGAAGATGACTGCAAGCAACACCTACATTCTTTACTCTGTGGGCAGGCTCTTCAGGGTTTAAATGATTATTTTTTTAAGTCGCTTGGAATAGCTTTCGTGGACTCATATTTAAATATAAGCATTTACAGGTTCACAGGAGAGGGGGGAAGGCATGGATTGGGGTCAGACATACTTGCTCTATGTATTCTTTCACGGACTTCCATGTACTCCTGTTCGTGCTTTACAGCTGTCATGGCCACTGCTAACTCGTTAATCATCTCTTCTAGCTTGTTCTGATGAGCTGCAGAAGAATTTCAGAAGCATCAGAAAGCCTGTTAATGACTGCAAAACCCCCCCACACATTTCAAGGAATTTACAAGCAGTTAAACCTAATTTCCTGCTGCAGGAGGTCTGACAGTACAGCTGAATATTTCCTGTACTTTTTTACAGCCAAGTTCAGTTTCTGTAGCACCACCTTCCCTAAGGCGTCTCCGTGGTTTTTAACAAGTGGGAAAACATTTCTCCACATCCAAACAGGAGGAGACACAATTGAGAGTCAGTACAGACCCCACATTTCCAGTGTGCACGTACTTTTCCAGGAGAACAGAATGGAAGAACGCACTGGAGATCAATACCACACACACTAACATCTATTTTGCCAATACCATCCAATATATTCCAAGCAAATTATCTTTACATGACAGCTTTTTCCTAGTTGTTAAGCTTGCAAAAAAAAAAATAGAACGACTGAGGATTTAGCTCAAGATCATGATGCTGGCAAATCATGAGATCACTTTCTGAAGGGGAAAAAAAAAAATCACATCCTGTGATCTTGAAGCCCAGCATTGAGGGGGCACAATGCCCAGGGCTTGGCACAGGCTTCACTTGCGGGGTGTTGTGAAAGCAGGAGAGGAGTTAAATACCAAACCAGTAGCACAAAACCAGCCTGAGACAGTTCAGCAAATGGAAGGCTCAGAGATTTAAGATTTAGTGGTTTGACTGTCAATCACAGGATCTTTTTAATACATCCACGCTCAAGGAACTGTCCACTCCCAAATTTGTAAATTGGGCAAAGTTTGCAAAGTTTCCTAGCATCAAGTTGAGGGATCATTCCACAGACATGCCCTGGGCAATCAGCTCTCTTTAAAAAAAAGTCACAAAACTCAACATATTTTCCTTTCAAGGGACATAGCTGACTTGGAAGCTACCTTGCTACAGTTTTATTTGTAAATTAAGTGTTTCAGATCACAGTCTGACAACAGAGCTATTGAAAACACACACCTGGTGGGGAACAGTCAAAAGAGAGGACCAGAGAGCAACACTCACACAAGTTACTATTAAAATCTAAATAGTTGTGCAAACCACACTCACTTTCCTAATATCTCAAATCCCTTATTTTCATGGTCATTGCAGTAAGTGCAGTTTATTAGTAAAAGAAGAAACTACAGTTGCAGGGGTAGTCTAAAAACGCTCCAAAAATTCACTTCAGAAAATTATCTTATTGCACTAGTATTCTTTACACCAGATATTTGTAGACTCAAGAGAAGATTTAAGTGAGTCTTTTTAAAAAAAAATCAAGGTAGGAATGTGCTACTTTTTAAGTGACATCAAGCACTCAATGCCCAAGTTATTCACTTGCTAAAATAAAAAAACAAGAATTTGTTGCCTTCCTAGCTACACTCAGTGATCTTTAAATAAACTTTATAACTTGCTATGCAATATATTAAAATTTTTTTACAGCAAATGACAAATTTCAGTTTTTCCCCTGACACATTAGTAATAATTCATAACCTACAAGCAGCTCATTGCTTCCAAAAGCTTCTGATTACTCAATACCCCCTTTAGCAAGAGAAAGGAAGTGCTGCCAAAAACCATCCAGCCCTCTTGGATGTCCATTGTTTTATTTCCATTTCACCTAAACTGATTATATCTTCTGCCAGCCAGCAATAACCACCTGAAGACAAACTGCCAGTGCAAGGAGCTGATGCCAAGAGCTGCTCAGGGTATAAACCTGCAGGTGCTCAGCATTGCTCAGAATCAGACCTTTTTGGGGTAGTTTATTAACAAGACATTCTCATGCTCCAAACCAATGTTACAGAGGAAAAAAAAAGCCAAGTTAGCTGTTAGTGGATGAACATGTGCCAGAGACAAAGATGCTAAGGAGCTTTCAAAAAGCAGTCCACATACCATCCCAGGTATCTCCACCACCTAGAGGAAAGGGTGAGAGATGAACACAGGTACAGGACAAAAGGCTGCAGATAAAACAGTCATTTACAGGGCTAAGGGGAAAGGTTGATATTAGCACATTTATCACCTAAGGCCTGGAGAAGGCTACAACGCTGCTGAGCCTACCGGGAATCACAGGACGGCACTGAAGGGCTGAAGGATGGAAGCATTAGTGTCTGCGGATGGGATTCTCTGCTGATTTGGCCTCAAACTGTGGAACCAGGTCTAAAAACACCCACTTTAGCTGTGTGAGAGAACAGCCAATTCCACCTGGAGGCAGGGGAATCCTGAGAGCCCTTCACAGTCATGCATTCAGGGAAAAGGAGCTGATTTCCTCGCAGGACCATTCCTCACCTTCTGTCTCCATGTCCTGGCCTTTGGGAGCCTCCCCAATGTCAATAGTGAACATCACTATCTTGGGGGTCATGGTGGACATCCTGTTGCTGAAGCAGAACTTGTAGGTTCCATCCATGTGGGCAGCAAAGGTGTATTTTCCACTGGACTCTCTGTCTCCTTTGTAAATCCCTTTGTTGTCGGGCCCCGTGATCTGCGTGGGGAGAACAGGAGGGTTTTCATCAGGTTTTTATTTCCAACAGAGAGGTTCCCAATGCACCATCACAGGCACCAACACCAGCTGTAACCTGGCACACTCCAATCCTTCCCTCCCACAGCTCACTGGTGCAGTTCCCTGCACAGAAATCTCTTTTAAAAAAACCCCACAAAGTTCTTGGTGAAGAAAGTCACACAAAAACCTCTCTCCCTGGCCTCCTGTGGTGGAGATAAGCAGTCAAGAACAAGCCAATCACAAACCCTGGCTGTTTGTCAAATTAACAGCTGCAGGAGAAACCTTATCTCTGATGGCTGAAGGAAAACAAAAAGGAGAAAAAGCCATTCTCCAATCGACTTCAGACACACAGTGGGGTATTGGTGCAGTTACCAATTCAAATGGACTGAAGACCTGAGCTCTGAGCTCTCGGGGTCACCGGGATCCTAAATTCCCACCAGGGACACGTGAAGGGCCCTCACAGCTTCCCGAGGCTGTCCCGTGTCACAGCCAGGTGTCATTTCAGCTGCCACAGGATCCTCAGCGACAGCTCTCACGTCTGGGATACCCCAAATAAAAAACTCCCTGCTCTATAACACGGTGAAAGCAATTCATATTCAGTATCCTCCTCATTTCATTCCTCTTTGAACGTAAGTAATGGCTCAAAACTTTCCCGTTGCCAGATTAAAGACAACACCTTTGGATTCAGGGGGAAGCACAGGCAGCGCCCGACCCCGGAGATTCCTCCCGCCAAACCATTCCCGGGGACGAGGCTGCACACCCCGCGGGAAGGGCGGACAGAGCGAGCAGCAGCGCCGGCGGTGACACCCCGCACACGCCCCCGGGCCTGCCCGAGGCCGCCCCCGCCGCACGGAGCCAGCCCCGAGCCCGCCCCGGACACCCCGAAGCCCCGCGGGCGGCTCTGCCCCCGCTCCTGCCGGTACCTCGGCCCGCTCCCGAGGGGCCCCGCACACGGCGAGGCCGCAGCGCGCACGGCCCGGCCCCGGCACGGCCCCGCTCCCCCCAAGGTCGGCCCCGCCGCCGCCGCCGCACCTCCACGTCGATGTCCAGGAAGCCGCCCTCGGCCACCTCGAAGATGAGCCCCATCTTGGTGCCGGACGGCACGCGCTCCTGGAAGCACTCCTCGGCGTGCGCGTCGATGCTGACGAAGTAGGCGGCGGCCGGGGCGGCCAGCGCGGCCAGCAGCGCCAGCACCGCCCGCACCGGCGACATGGCGGAGCGACCGGCGGCGGCACCGAGCGGCGCTTCCGGCCCGCGCCGCGCCCCTTCCGGCGCACGGGGCCGCCGCTCATTGGCCGCCGCCGCCCCGCTGCCACGTACGGGCTGCGCTACGGCGGCCGTCGGGAGACAAAGAGCGGCGGAGCAGCCGTAGCGCCGAGGCAGCGCCCGCGCGGCGCGGGAGGTGGGACCCACGCGCGGGATCAACCAATGAGCGGGGAGAAAAGGCGGGGCGGTGGCACCGAGAGCCAATCGGAGCGAGGCGCGGGAGGCGGGAAGCGGCGGCTGAGGGGAAGGGCGGGGCGGCGGCCCCTGAGGGAAGGAGGGCGGGCGGGAGCAGGCGAGGCGATTGTCACCGCTGTTGTCACCGCGGCTGTTCCCGCGGCAGAGGCTGCTGCTGCCGCTAAAACCGGGAAACCAGAACTTGCTGCAGCTAGGGAGAGGTTTGGGGAGTAGCCAATGTTTAAGTAGGGAAGCCCAGCTTGTGGGCTATTCACGCTTAAGGAAAAACACTCATGGCACGTCCAGTTTCTGCTTCACCCGAGAGTAGCAGTTTAAAAACCCATTCCTTGCACGACCATGCTTAAGCACTAATTTCCAATTAAATGTTCCGAACAGAAATACAGATGTTCACGCTTGCGCTGGAGGCAGCCTGTTTCATAACCAGCTGTTTTAATGATGTGGGGAAGAGTTACAGACTGACACACAATCTGGCTTTCCAGTGAAATATTTGTGCGTTGGTTTTGCCAATAAGCGCCGGTTATTTTACCCCTGCTGACACTCGGGCACGTTTATCTCGATGAAAGCCAGATTGACATCAGTCCATTCTGCTCTGCCCCTCCAGGTGTGAGCCAGCAGAGCTGCTGTGTCACAGGGTGTGGACAAGCGTGGACAGAATTCTGCAAGACAAGCTGAGCCTGAGGAGCTGCAGGTCACGTACGTGGCTGGATAAGAGACTTTTCCTCCCAAGTCGTTTTCCATGAGTTTGGATCAGGCCAGCATCAAACATACTGCTTCCCATACCACAGACTGTGCTGGTTTTTCCCCTTTCTCAGCTGTGGTTCCAATCTTTCCACACGTGTTCCCTACACTGTTATATTTTTCCTCTACCCACACTTGAACAGAACAACGGGAACCCGTGTAATACCAAATTCTCGTGGCAGAAACTCTTTTTCTCATCTCTAACTTGGGCAAAACGATGATTTCACAGCATAGCTGCTCCCCTGAGGTACTGCAGAGTGTTCTCCCAACATTCTGCTCAGGCTGCTTCTCCTCCTCGTGAGTTCATAAGCACCTTTGCCAGGAAAGGATGACTACACCATTATTCATCCTCCTGCTCTCCCTGGAACTTTGTGCAATATCCTGTGGTGTTCAACGTTGGGAAAAAGTTTCCTGAAGGATATATAGATATATTTTCAGTGGGTTATTGCTCTAACCTAGGCAACTGATCGGGGCATTTGGGGACTGATTGTTCACCTCCTGGCTGCCGCGGTAGCTACCGGCAGCACATGAGGAAGATCAATATTTTGTACCTTGTGGCAGAACGAGTTTGTGGCAGCATTACACGAAAAATCCGGTCTGGGTGTCACAGTGTTGCATTTCTGGGTGTTACAGTGTTATATTTCTCATCATTCATCACTCCAATTCACGTGCATTTTTGCATCTGCCAAAAGTGGATAATTAATGCTGTATTCACAACATGCAGCACGTGTCAAGTCATTCCAGGCTTGGCTTTTGCAGCCCCACTGCTATTTCTCCTGGCTAGTTCCAGTGTTTGATATTATTCCTCATATCTTGTCCAAAATAAAATGCATTCTTCCTACTGAGCATACAGGAAACAGCAGGACTGGGACCTAGAATTATTTCCAGGCACATTTAACTTACTTGCAGAGACTCATCTGGAGCATCCCTTCCTAAACCCTATGGAAGTGAGAACATCCAAACTGTCACAGTCACACCTGAAAGCAAAAAATACTGAAAAACCAGACCAGAAAAATACATTTTGGTGTCATTTAAATTCCTCTCTAAGTGGATCCACGCCAGCAAGCTGCTTGTATGTGTAAAATCTCCACTGATCCTCTGAACATGTGCTCAGTAAAGACTCTTTCTGTGCAGTTGTAGAGAAGAACCTAAACCCCCTATAATGCTGATTTGCGAGCCCCTCGCTGTGCTGCAGGACGGCTTCATCACCCCTTTCCATGTGCCTGCAGACATCCGTCAGCCTCCGTCCTCTTCGGGAGCAGGGGAACATCATCCCGCTTCCATCCCGCTCCGGACACTGCGCTCGCTGTCGGGTACCCCGGACACCCTCTGCCCCTGCAGCGAACCCACTCCAGCTCTGGGCATCGTCTGCGTGGGACCCCAACCCCGAACACGGGCGGGTTCTGCTCTGCCCCCTCAAACTCGCGGCTCTCCTCCCCGGACGAGCCGCAGGAGAGGTCGGTACCGAGAGCCCTGCCGCGGATGCTCGGCACAAGCACCGGGCGAAGAGCGCCCGCGTTTAGCGAAGCTGCTCTCCGCACCGCAAGCCAAGCCCCGCGGAGCGGCGACTCCTCCCGGCGGGGCCGGCCCCGAGGACCGGGGGCAGCGGGAGCCGAGGGCATGCGCGGGGCCGCCCCCGGCCCGCCCTGCGCCGGGCATTGGCCGCGGGCGGCGGGGCGGTGGTGGCGGGGACGCGGCGCCCGCCTCCCGCCGCCGCTCCCCCAGCGCCGCCCGGCCAAGTTTAAACACCCCCGGCCGAGCCGCCCGGAGTTCGCGGGAGTTACCGGGGGCCGAGAGCCGGGCGCGGGGAAGCGGGAGCGGCTGCCGGGGGAGCGCCCCGCCCGGAGATCGCCCCGCCGCCGCCTATGCGGGCGCCGCGGGGCCGGGCGGGCCATGGACGGCGGCGGCGGCGGCGGGGTGCCGCCCGCCCTGGAGAAGAACGCGGCGGAGCTGACGGTCATGGATGTGTACGACATCGCCTCGGCCGTGGGGCAGGAGTTTGAGCGGGTGATCGATCAGCACGGCTGCGAGGCCATCGCCCGCCTCATGCCCAAGGTGGTGAGGGTGCTGGAGATCCTGGAGGTGCTGGTGAGCCGCAACCACATCAACCCCGAGATGGAGGAGCTGCGCTTGGAGCTCGACCGCCTGCGCCTGGAGAGGATGGACCGCATCGAGAAGGAGAGGAAGCACCAGAAGGTGCGGGCGGGGGCCGGGGGGACGCGGCGGGGCAGGGCTGCCCCCGCCTGCCGCAGCCGCTCTGGGGGAAGCCGGGCTCCGGCTCCCCCGCCGCCGCCGGGAAAACAAAGAGCGGCGCCGGGCTGCGGGCCGGGATGCCGCCGAGCCGCGGGAGCGGGCGGGGCACGCGGGCGGTACAGCCCGGGCGGGCTCACGGGCTCTGCGCGGATGCTGCCTTAGCATCGCTGAGGCTTTGGGCGTGTTGTTGTTTTTTGTTTCCTTCCCTCCTGGAAGTTTCCTCCCTCCTTCCTTTTCTCCACCCCTTCCCCAGACGCTGCACTTCCTTCCCCGGTGTCTCCCCGGTTAGGACTCCTGCTCCATCCCGTCTCCTGGCGGGAGGATAGTGCTGCTTCCTGCTAGGCCAGGAAAGGTCACTGACAAGAATACACTTTCCTCTCCGGAGCTGGGAATGATTTAGCAGTCTAGTTTTCCTGGCACAGACTTCGGGTTAGGCAACTCATCGGAGAGAGATGGAGAACCAAGTGATTTCAGAGCAGAGTTAGGGCTGAAGAGTAGGGAAGAGCCACATTGCTGCTCCATCCTCCGATGGCAAGTGTCCCTTGGCTTGTTCTGAGGTGATCACAGCATTTCCTGACCCCACTCCCGCTAAAGCCCAAGGCAGAGAGCATTGGCCCTGTTAGCTTCTTATGGCAGGACAGCACGCTCCAGTTACTGCAGTAAAAGTGACGGATCCACTCTTTAAACCATCCAGATAACTGATATAAGAAATGGTTCTTCTGGTAAATGACTATGTTAAACCATCGCTGCTGCCTCGTGCCATTCCTGATTCCACACACAGAATCAGGATAAACAGGACACAGAGGATTCTGGAAGAGAAACCCCAAACGACAAGGTTTGGTTTAACTGCCTCAATCCCAGTTTTATGTTTTAAAAAGAGTCAGCTAAAGGACTTCCACCTAGCATATGGAAAATCCAGGATAAACCCTGCATTTTGCAGAGGAAGTCTCAGGGCAATGTCTCTGAAAAGGAAGGTAAAAGACCTTTAACGTACAAAGCCTTGGTAAGCCTCAAGGGTCTGAAGGAAGATCTGGAGAATAGATACAAATGTATTGGATATTTACCAAAAGCTGCGGGTGAAGTGGATAACTGACCCGGTGTCATTGGACAAGTTCTGTGTGGATGTTTCTGAAGTTCCTGTAAGTGTTAAAAAGTTTCCTAAAGGTGTCAGCTGATGTCCCTGCCAGTCACCCACCTCTGCTCTGCTCTGTCAGCTTCTCTGAGGGTCATGAAGTGGCTCAGGGAGTGTTTAAACAATTTACTTCAGACGAAACGGATTTTAACAGGAAAATAAACTGCATGATACATACCTTTTATTTTTTTAATCAAGCTGGTTCCCAGTGCACCAGGTCCCTATGGAACTGTGGTCTCACATCTTCTCTGTTCCAGTGTGAGGGTTTGAAGACCCTTTCACAGGACAGGTGCCAATAAGCAGAAAAAATCAGATACTGAAAAATAGTTTTTGACCTCAAAGCCTCCAAAAAACACCCACAAAAGCTTTTAGCGGTCCTTGCAAGCATCAGTTTATGAGATTTCAGCACTTAAACTTTATGTGTGGATCTGTTTTACGTGTAAACCTGGCTCAGCACCCACTGCCTGGGGCTTCCTGAGCTGCCTGGCACTGCCTGGCCCGGGGATGTGCCTCCCCTGTCTGGTACTTCCATTAATGAGGATTCAGAAGTTAATTTCTGCTCCAATTCATTGGGCTCTTCAACAGCAATAAATGACCAAGTTTGCCCAGGCAAACCTTAGGACAGTTGTGTGTTTACAGTGCAGCCACATATAAAAGATAAAAGTTTAGACTGGGGGTTTGTGTAGATTCTATTTTGGTTTTATCAATGTGCGCGTAAGTGATGAATGTGCTGGTTTATTGCTAAAATAGGTCACTGCATTATTTTAGCCACAGAGTTGTAGCAGGCAGCATCACTGTAAATAGTCCAGGTTTTTGGACATGTAATTTTCATTGCAGATTTTCTTTTCTCTCAAGATAAAGAGTTTCAAGTAAAATAGGTGATTAATGGCATTTTCTTTTTAATAGTTAAGTCTGCATAGCTTACCACACCTTTGCTATTTATTATTCTTTGCCACATAATGTTTTCTGCAGCACTTTTAGCAGCGATACAGTGATAAATGCTGGAATAAAATGGCATTTTGACCCAAAAGTCACCAGGAACATGACTTCCCATTATCAGAGCATGCATTCAAAGCAGAGAGCTATCCTTTAATCTCTCAGCAGAGCTTATTTTAGCCTGGAGCTGTGCTTGGCTGGGTTGTTTTCTGAATGTGTTTTGTTGTTAGGTAGGAAAGGAGCATGTGGATGGATGTGAAAGTCAGCAGTGACTCAGCCTGGCTCCAGGGATTTGCATGCAGCTTTTTGTTTGAAGAACATAAGTGAAAATGGAGCAGGGAATGCCCCCCACTGCAGAAGTGAGATATACAGAGAAGCTTTTGGAACAAGCAGAGCTCTAAATACAACTGTTTTCCTTAAGGACTTTTTACTTTTTGTCCCGATGTGACCTTCATGAGGGTTGGTGACAGCTGCTCTCGACACAGAGCGTCCCGACAAACGGGAGCTGTTTTGACCGGCCAGGCTGCTGCTAACACAGACACCAGTCAGGACATTCCAAGAGAACAATTTCCATAGGAAGCGGCACGGTTTGGTTTGGGCTTGTGTTCACCGTGTGCACCAGGAGCTCTGGCTTTGCACACACTCATCAATTCATGCTTGTGTTTCCGAACAGGAATTCAGACCGGGCTGTTCTGTCAGAACGAGCATCTCCACCCCTGAGTTCCTGGCCCTGCTGTGGGGTGGTCTGGGGGCTTTCTGACAGCTTTGCAGCTGCTTCCTGGGCTACAGGAGGAAGTTGGTGTTTGGTTATTTGTCTTACACAGCAGCCTCCTTAGTCTGGTCCTCCCAATCAAAGCAAGGCACAAGGAGCCATCCTTTGGGTAACATGTCAAAAATGTTTGTACATTCGGCATTTAGCAAAGGGGACTGTGGTGGCTGATTTCCTGGTGGTGGCATTAAAGAGGCAGATGTCTTCTAAGAAACTCAAAGTACTCTCATTGAATTGTTTTTGTAGGAATTAGTAGGATCATTACTAGTTTGATCTGTAAATCGTCCAGTCAAAGACTTTTAACATGTTTTAAAATATCAATGTGTTCTCCTGATCTACCCTGTAGGAACTAGAACTGGTGGAAGATGTCTGGAGAGGGGAAGCACAGGATCTTCTTACCCAAATTGCACAGCTGCAGGAGGAGAATAAACAACTGATGACAAACTTGTCTCACAAAGACATTAATTTCACAGAAGAGGAATTTCAGAAGCACGAAGGCAAGTTTGCTACTTCAAATTCAGTCCTTGCTTTGTTACAAAAAGCAATATTTTATCAAAATACTTTGACTGGAAATTCTGCTGTGGTTTTTCCCTGTAGATTAATTCAGATGTGGGTTTTGAAGGCTTGTTTAATTTTTACCTAAATAGAAAATCTCTGAATACACGATGACATTGAAAACATGGTAAGAGGTGGAGGGACAAGGGAAAGAAAACCAACTTTTTGTTTGGCTGAGAAGCATCTCTGGAAGTAAAGTCTAGATTTCACCTTTTGGTCTGTCATCTGTTTGGGTTCTCGTTTTGCAAAAAATATTCTTAAGCCCTCCTTATGTTTTTTAATACAAACAGAATAATCCATTCAAGTGTTTATTTCACACATAAGGCACAAAACCAAGGGCAGCTGTTGATCTGTTCAGGATAACTGTTTGTAAAGCAGCACATCAAGATTTCTTTGTGGAAATAGTATCAGTCCCCCATGTGGAGATATTCCAGAAAAATATGATACTCTCCTAGAAGAGGAGATACTGGTTTTACTTGATTTACCTGCCTTTTTTTGGAGCATTATAGCAAATTCAGAATAAGACAGGAGATTTATAATCCAGAGAGAGGGTGAATCCTAAAGAGTCAGAACAACCCATTTGTGGGTACTCTTGAGGCAGAATGAAGTTCAAGACATACCTGCAAGTACAGATAAACCTCACTGCAGCAACTGAAACAATTTCCAGCCCCAGCTCTGAGCCAAGCTCAGCCCACAGCTCTTTCCCAGGAGCAGAGGAACAGATGCCCCTTTGCTCCACCATTCCCAGCACAGAGTTTGAGGCTGTGAGATCCCAAGTCCATTTCCCGACGTGCTGAGTGGAGCGCGCAGGGTGACTGAGCAGTGTGAAATCAGAGCACGCAGCTGAGCCATCACAGCTCTCCAGTGAGCATTAGGAATGAAGGGATATCCTTTTCCAGGCTCCAGAGGCTGGGATTAAATGGAGGCTTGCTGGGGGTGGATAAAACTCTATCCAACACTGTGGAAGTTGCACTCGCCCTGTCCCTGAGGCGCAGTGCTGCTCGCTTGCACTGGGGAAGAGTGTAATGAAACCTTCAAAAAGTAAAAATTGTTAAACCTCTCAAGATACTTTTAAAAAACAAATGCAATGCTTTCAATTTAGGAGTCAATTAGTGGCAAAGAAGTAGCCCAACATCAGGCTGGCAAACTCCATGCAAAATTCAGAAGGGCAGCGATGAGTCATGGGCCATGAAGACTGATATTGTGTTACAAAGAACCAGCTTCCCCTTTCTTTTCTTTTTTTTTTTTTCTCCTTTTTTCCCCTTCCAGTGGCTATCTAGCTCACTGCAGCTCATGTGCTTCCATTTAAATATAGCCATACTCTCCACATCCAGCCAGCCAAGCAAATGCCAGACGTGCTTTTCTTGTTATTTTTACTGTGTCTACCCATGTATGACAACACAAACAAAACCCATAAGCCCATTCCAGAGCTTAGATTCTGAGATCACTGATACTCTTTGGCCAAAACATTCAGCTTAAGTGAAATCTTTAATTTATATCAACCCCATTTAATTATTGGGATCAGTTATATCAAACCCATTTTTCTTTTAGGACAATTTGTCATTAATGAGCAGGGATAGATTTGTCTCAAATTACTTGTTTGGATAGTGTCAGAAAGCAGTCCTGCTGCTCTTTTTCAGTCGCTGTCCTTCGGTCTGATGCAGAGTCCAGAGAGGCAGGATTTCAAGCTCAGTAACTCTGTTAGTTGGAGGAATTTTGGGCCGACTCCAGTGCTCCTATCTGAGCGTGGTTTAGCACTGCGATCACATCTCCCCTCAGTGCTGGCCCCGGGGATCAGCAGCTCACTGCTTACTCACCAGCCGGTGTGGGGTTCTTTTACACAGGGGCAGAGGCCACTGATTTGGGTGGGCAAGACCTTGAGAGTCAATGCTGCCAGTGAATTCCCAGCGCCTCACTTGAGCGTGATGAAGTGTTGGTGGGAGAGGCAGAGGCAGTCCTGTGCAAACAGGATGATGTGAGCAGTCTGAGCAGAGCAGGGCTCCCGGGAAAGGACCTGTGGCAGAACACAAAACACAAGGGAGGGGTTAAAGACGAGCCTGTAACACCCATCAAAGCGACTCCTCCCAAGCCCAAACGGAGCGCTGCTTGTCGGTGCTGACTGCTTGGAATATCCCAGGAAAATGCCACATGCAAACTTGGCCTGAGTGCGTCAAACAGGACCAGCAGGCTGCTGTGCCACTGCAGGGGAGCTGCTGGCTCAGCCTGGCTGTGCTCAGGGACAGGCAGCAGGATGGCAGAAATGTGTCACTCTCCTGTGCTGCAGGACCTACAGCTCTCTTCAAAATGGGGTGTTGAACTTGTTCTGAGCATTTAGGTAATGGTGCAGTGCCTTGCACTTGGCCTGTAGTGATAGGTGTTGTATGGACACAGCTCCAAATCACTAAACATAAAGAATGTTCTTTTATTTTTCCCCAGTGGTTTTTTTTTTGGTTTTTTTGTTGTTTTTTTTTTTTTTTTGGTGTCCTCCCCTCCAGCTGCTTTCCTTTCTCTTGCTGGAACAAGGCCAGGATCACAGCAGCCCACAGGAAGCTGCTCATAGGATGTGCCTGGGGAAGCTGGCTGGGTGTGCCATTTAAAATCTTGCAGTTATTAGAGTTTGAACCATTTAGAGATAATTATTTTACATTTAAGGCACTTAGTGATTTCCCTCTTCTCTTTCCCAGTGCCTGAGGAAATGGAAGGAGATGTGACTGTTTCACAAAACTCCCCACCTTTCCTTCCCCCCACCTTCCCGAAATAAAAATTGTAGTGATCTGGGCACACAATTGAAGCCTTTTAGGTTCACCAAATGTTAGCGAGATAAATGAGCACGGTGGGAGGAAAAGTAGTCAGCACTGAATGGGTTTTTTTTCTTTAAATAGCACCTGCTATCTAGAGATCTCAAAGCACCTCACAAGCACTAATGGATACGGCTGCATTCACCGGTGCTACCTGCTTCTGGGTGAAATCACCAGTCTAAAGTTTCACTGCAGTCCCTCTACTTTAAGTTTTGGATTCTCTTTGGTTTAAAATACAGCTGATGTGTCAGGAACCAGTCCTGAGACTGGCTGCAGTGAGTGGATCCAGGAATCTGAGTGAGGTTTGTGGATGCAGAGAAGTACCAGACGTGTGTTGTGATAGGGGAATGTGGATCTGTTAGAAGTTTGTGTTTGTGACACTTGTTCTCCCTGGTGGGTATAAGCTGGTACCACAGCAAAGAATTAAAAGTTATGCTGTGAAGAACTAGAACCCAGAGCAGCACAGAGCTGATAAAAACCAGGGTCCAGAAATAGAGCAGGCAAATGTATCACAGAATTAAAGGGGATGAGAACGTAACACTAGAATGCGAACACCCTGTCACTGACAGTTCTTTTCTGGGGCTCGACAGGAACACATCCTGTGAACCAAATTCCTGCCCAGCCATGACCACCAGTCCCTTTCCCAGCAGAGCAGTTCCCTGCTCTCTGCAGTAGCACAGCTCTGGTCCTTCAGCACTGAGGAGTGGAGCTGCTGTTCCCCCTGTTTGCTCTGGTCCACTCCCTGCACGGGAGGCCACAGCTGCTGCAGGGGTGCACACCCACCAGTTACTCCCTTCCCTTCTCTGAGGTCTGTCCTGCTCTACTCTATTATCCATCAGTTCATTCTGTAGCCGACCTGGGAGCTGGAGTTCCTAAAGACAGGCAGCTAAATTCTGTTGTGGGAACAACCCTGGATTTCTCTGATGAGGGAAGAACAAAACCAGAAAGTCGGAGCTGATGTTAGAAAGCAGAGCCTTTCTGGCTGGATACATTTGATGCATACAGAGCATATTTCTCATGTGGGAGCTGCTTTAATATATTAAAAAGGAAGCAGCTTTCCAGCCAGCCCAGAGTGGGGAGTGAATCGGCACCACTTGCAGCTCGTAAATGGAAGAAGCTGAAGACCCACGTAACAAAGTACTGTGCCAAAATTAAGAGTTAGCAGCAGAGCCTGGATTTGAGCTCCTGCTTGGGCTGGACTCTGGCCAGGGGAGCCACACACTGCCCTGGTCGCAGGGTTTTCACCGTCAAGGGTGTTGTGCAATGTGATTTCATGTGATAGTCCAGGACTATCAAACCGCACATCTCTGTGCCATTCTCAGGGAAAGTCAGGGCAGGAGGTTCATCATCTCACCAAGTCAAAGCCTCTGCTCTCAAGAGCATCACTGCAGTCCCTGATCCAAGTGATCTCTGTAATGGCAAATACGAGAATGCTTCCTGTTCTGTGGGTTATGACACTTCCAGATGATTCATTGGTCAGATTTAAGGTTAATCTAACCCTTTCTTTCTTTTCAGACAGGATCGGTGTTGGATTCTTGTTCCAAACTCCTTTCACCAGTGAAATGCTATGAAGTATTTTCCTCTCAAGAGCACTCACTCTAAATAGGAATTACCACACAATAGGATGGGAAAAGGGTGGCAAAACATGAGGAAAAAATATGTGAGCACAATTCAGACTAAATGTTGGCTCTGCATCCAGGGTGGGGGTAGCCTCTGAAGGTTCTGTTTCATCTTCTTTTCACCAAACACAAAACTGGATTTCAACCAAAAACCAACCTAGTTCAGTGCTCCTCTGCTGGTTTGATCCAGATGCAATCCACAACAGCAATATGTTGTTCACAGCTTCCTGAAGATCCAGACCATCTTTTCTACAATTTTCAGGAGGCCTTGGCCAGCTGATGCCAGAGATAATCACACAGATAAACCGAGCTCCCTGGGGCATGGTGTGAACATTGATGTAAAACTACTAAGGCAGCAAGATGCAGCAGTGTCACTCACTGTTATAAATGCTTCTGAGGACTGTCAGTTCTTTTTTGAAGGACTCTCTGTGCAGTGGCTTTATGGAGTGGATTCTGTCATCTGTGTTCTCTGTTACCCTTGAAGCAACCTCTAAAGCATCTCTGTAATTCTACCAGCAGGCAACTTCCAGAGTCTACTTAAATATTCCTCACTGTTATTGTTCTCAGCCTCAGCAGCTCCTGACTGTCCTTAGTTTGTGTTCTGTGTTCTTTTTTTAACCAGGGATGTCAGAGAGAGAGCGGCAAGTCATGAAGAAGCTGAAGGAAGTGGTAGATAAACAGAGGGATGAAATCAGGGCAAAGGACCGGGAACTCGGACTTAAAAATGAGGATGTAGAGGCTGTAAGTGGCTCTTGGTCTTCCCATTTCTCTTCCTTCTCACCCACACTTCCATAGCCTGGTTTTGAGTTTGAAGTCAATACAGAAAGTGTATTAACAGTCCTGCAACCGAAGTGTCCAGCAGAGCTGTGGAGTGTCCAGAACGGTCAGGCTGCAGTGCAGCCCCGCACCAGGGATGCGGTGTGGTCACCTCGGCATGAGAAGGGCACTGCTCAGCCCAGGCCAGCCCTGCCAGCTGTGACCTGCTCAGGGCTCAGCCTCAGATGAGTCACAGACTCCACTGTGACTCCAGGCATGACATGAGACTTGGCACTTTCTGTGGAATGACCTCCTTACCCACATTTTGCTTCCCATTCCTCACACTGCCTCGTGTCCTTAGGCCATGGGACTTTCCTGGTGCTACTAAGGCCAGGCCTAGGTGATCTCTGCTCTGCACAAGGTGCTGCAGCCTTTTTGAGTTGGGGCTGTCCACACACACCCAGCAGGTCACATCCTGCCTTAGGAGAGAGCCTTGAGCTCAAAGCACTTACAAACTGAACACTGAGGAGTCCTCTGTCTTGTCTTTCTTCTCCCCTGGGTTAGGATTTGATTGAGAATCCCATAAGCCACCCTATCCTTGAGCTAATATCAGAAACGATGGATTTCCTTTTATCTGAAAAACTCCATGTGCTCGGGGAATTTACCCTAGAAATCAATTAAATTTGGGTGACTGAAATCATAGTAGATAATTAGATATTTGAAAAACTAATCTGGGGGTGAGGAGAGGAGGGGGAGGAATTTTTTCAGATTAAGTGCAACAGGAACCCACTGCTTTAAGATGATGTTTGTGACTGGGCCATCGTGGCTCGTGGCTGAACGGACCCTGAGCTCTTGCGTGGATGTTTTGCAGCTTCAGCAGCAACAGAACAGGCTGATGAAAATCAACCACGACCTGCGGCACCGGATCACGGTGGTGGAGGCGCAGGGGAAGGCGCTGATCGAGCAGAAGGTGGAGCTGGAGGCGTACCTGCAGACCAAGGAGCAGGAGATGGGCAGCCTCAGAGCAGAGCTGGGGAAGCTCAGAGAGAAGCTGCAGGGTGAGGACAAGCAGGCCAGCCAAAATGGGGAGGAAGTAAAGGTAAGAGGCACTTTGAATCAATTTTTAAACAGCTTTTTTTAAAGCTTTGGGTTTCATACCAAGTACCTCTTTGCCTTTTGGCAGGGCTGTGGTGGCGTGTTTGCTTCATTCTCTTTGGGCACACCTACCTCTTCCCCCAAAGGAAAACAAACCAATTCCTTGGAGAGCCTGGGTTTTCCAAAGACAAACAGCCAACAGTAACTTCAGCTTTGCCAGATGTGCAAATATTCAAGGCCAGATGGGTCACAGGGGTACAGGGGGGTGATGGTGGCCGATGAACCACAGTGGAACAGAAACTGTGCCAGAAGCAGTCCCAGAGCCAGGGCAGAGCTCTGCTCCCTGCAGTGCTTATGGAACTTTGGATCAGCCAGGACTAAGCTGGTTAAGTGCCACCAAATCAACATATAAATATTTCAAGGCACTTTGTAGAGGAACCAACTTTGGCCTTATTTCTGGTTTTGCTTCCTATTAGAATTAGTGCAGTGAAGTGTTGTGAGCACAGATGTTCACGAAAAGCAAACGTTCCTGCTGGCAGAGCCAGCCAGAGCAGGCAAAGTGACAGTCTGCAAATGGAGCTGGGCTGAGATCAGAGCAGCAGGAATGCAAACTGGAGGGGAGCTTCCTGAGAAAAAGATGCACTGATCTGTTGATCCCTTGGTCCTCTTTATGGTTCCTGGTATTTTCCTTTGTGCCTATGACATTGCATTTTTATTCCTGAAGCAAATGTACTGCATTTCCACCTCCTAATGATGCTCTTCGCAGAGTGGGAAATGCAATAAGGGGTGTCATGATATTTAAGAGCTTAGAGGAGCTCTATCACACAGAGCTGTTCAGCTTGATGCATTGGTAAGAGCTCCACGGTGTAAATGCCTGGCAGACTGCAGCAGAGAGTGAAACATCCAGTGAAACATCACTGGCAACAGGCAGGAATGCACATCAAAAAGCAGAGACAAGTGCTGATGGGGTACTTTGACCCCCTGGGAATGTCACAGCTGAGCTGGGGAAGCACTGCATCAATAATGAACAGGATTATTTCATTGCTGTCAATTCAGCCAGGGCACCCAGCTTTGTAAATGGGGCTGGGGAGCCCAGGCCTGGAGCCAGCAGGAGTGAAAGTGTCCTCAGTGTCTGCAGAGAAAGGATCCATTCTTCACCTCTCTCCAACTCATCAGTTCCATGGCAATGGCGCCTCTTCTAATTAGAGCCCTCCCTGCTCCCTCTGCCAGGACGCTGCTGACACAGGAATTGCAGTGGCAAGCACAAAGCTGGAATAGCTGCATGCTCCAGAACGGACATTGCGTGTTGGCCTCAGTCAAGGACATTTGCATCGGGTACAGGCTGCTCAGTCTTTGCTGATTGGAGCCAAATCTGGCTAAAATAGCTTCTTTGGGCAGAGATGTGGGGCAAATGTACAACCAAAAGAAGAGACACCAGCTCAGACCCGTATCTAGGGGGTGAAGAGCAGGGAAAGTGTTTGGGCAATTTCCTTTGAACTTCTTGTTAGGTTGCATCAATCTGTATTCCAAGGGAATGTGTTTGGATGAGCAGGGTGATCAAACAGTGCCCAAGTGAGCATTGCTCTGCTGCCTCATCCCTGCAGGACAGGCACTGAAATTCACCTGAAATCCACCTTGCACCAGCCTCAGCCAAGTTCAGCCTCAAACCACGCATCAGTGTATTGCAAAACCATTTCACAAACACTGGAGCTTAGAGGAGGGTAGGGTCAGGATTACAAAAAATGCACTGTGTAGGAATTTCACTACTCAACTCCTCAGATTTCCAGTTTGTATCCCAGCAAGCTGTGACTGCCACACAGGAGCTCTGAGACTGATCTCTGCATCCTCCCAGGAGGGTGAGTGGCTGACCTGGCTGCTCACAGCTCTGATTTCATGTGCTGGCCTCTGTCAGTCTTTGCAAAAAGTGTCACATTTCAAATGGACTTTGCTACATTTCAAATGTATTTTCCTGGAACAGAGTGTCCTGCCTTTATTTGTATTGTTATAAATCCTGCAGACCTCTTAAGGCTTGGAGCTGCTTTTCACAATCTCGAGATACCCTTCCCAGAACCTTGTGATTTTTCATCATTTCTGTGCAGCCACTGAGTGGAAGAACAGCACAGGACCTGAGCAATGGTCTCCTGTGTGCTGGGCTTACACAGACCATGTTTTCACAAGCAGTTTGTGCCACAGAGCTCTGAGCGAGTGCTGGAGGTGACGGGAAGCAGCCCCACAGGCCTGGGCATCGAGAATTGTACCTAGAGAGCAAATTCTGGCTTGTTGGGAGCCACAGAAACTGGGTGGTGGGAGATAAAATTCCACCAAGCTTCCAGTGAACTCTCAGGGGAAAAGAAGAGGCAAGGGTACACGTGTATAAACACCTCATCTGCAGACTGCTGCCACTTTGTAGTCAGACCTGGTGCTAACACCCCTCCTGGGTTTTAATGAAAGCATAAGGGGGGGATAGAAACTTCAATCTCCACTTTGTATATTTGCATTATAAGAAGACATCTCTTTGTGGGAGGAGCTGGAAGGAACTGCATGACCTTTCCAGAGTTGATTTTAAAAAACTGACGTTCGATCGCCTCCATTTGTTAGAAGTATGAATTCCTAAAGCTGACTTATCAAAACTTGGACACTTGAATGGGACAGTGAATTTAAAGCCCACATTTCACTCCCTAGGCAGAACCGAACAATGATGATTGTCTCTCTGAGGCAGAAAAGATGGCAATGGACTTAAAAGATCCCAATCGCCCCAGATTCACCCTGCAGGAGCTCCGGGACGTCCTTCACGAGAGGAATGAACTGAAATCCAGAGTGTTTTTGCTTCAGGAGGAGCTTTTGTATTACAAAAGGTGGGTTACATCTCCTCTCCCTGTTGGATGATATACTCAGGGGAGCCACAGGGCAGGTGTAGAAACAATAGGTGTGCCCTAAAGTTCTGTCCATGTCTCTGCAAGGCTTGTGCAGAGACTGCAAGAATACAGCCCCAGTCTGGACCTTGTCCTTCCCTAACTCCCAGGTCTGCCCTGAATCCTAGAAAGATTGCAGGCATTTAATACATTTGAACTTCAAAAATGAGGATAGGAGTGGGTCTAAAATGAAAATTCTAGACCTTTTGTTCAATCCGTTCCTCTTCTCCCTCTCCTTGTCACAATGGGAAGAAAATATTGAACAGACACTCAGTTCTAGGTGCTGATCCTTGGTTGATAAAAAATCTTCAGTTGATTTGAGTGGGTTTTGAGCAGGTCTTTTTGCATTCCTTCATCAACAGCGCTGCCCCTCAGACTGAATTGTACATCTCAAAGTGCTGCCATGGCTTGGGAGGAGAACATTAATTATCTTTTCTTTCTTTGAAGTGAGGAAATGGAAGAAGAAACTAGATCCCCACAGCCCACACCCATAATTCAGCCAAAACCCTCCACTCAGCCTGAATCTGGAATCAAACGACTGTAAGTAGCATATTTACTGAGCATACTGGGTATAGTCTGTAAATGCCAAATGTTTCTTATGCATAGGACAATTTTAAAGACTTCAAAAATTCAGATAACCACATTCCTACTGTATATGACACAGACCCTGAGTTGAGCACTTGGCAGATGTGAAACAACAGTTGGTTTTGGCCAAAACTTTTGCCTAGATCTGGGATGACTTTCAGTCTTGGATTATCATTTTCCCATGACCTCACTGTGCCCATTTCCCTGTTGACTGAAGCCTTTAGACCCTGACTTGCACCCTGTGGGCAGCACAAAAACCTTCTGCTTGCTGAGCAAATTTGCTGCTGAGAGGATGGGCACTTGCTTGGCTAAAAGAACCCCACCTTCTTCTGAAACATGAATGCTGCTGTTGGAGCCAAAGCTTACTGCCAGAGATGTTACTGGAGTTATCACTGAATTATAAAATCACTCTGTTGGCCAGTCCTTTTCTCTGTTGAAACTCCCTCCTGTACATTTATTTATTCCAAATTAAGTCTTCTAATCTCGTAGCAACTCTTTGGATTTTTGCGATACCGGAAGCTTAACGTTTTTTAACTGCATAAGTGATGTTGGAACAGTTGTTTCCATACAAAGAGCTCTTCCATCCTGTCCCCATGTCCACAACCTTCAGTCCTTGTTTAATAACAGCAGCAGCCCTGTGAGAGTAAATTCCATAGGAAATCTGGACTGGCCCAAAACACCACAAAGTCAGGAGGGCACTGTTGATCATTTGCAGTGGACTGCAGCTTTCTGCCTGTGCTGAGAGAAACTTTCCTCTCACACGAGTAGAAAATACACTGAGTTTGGATTTCAGTTTTTATTCTTCAGCTGGGATGATGATGATGATGATGGTGATGATAATACTGTGTCACACAAGATCTCTGTTGTGAAGTCTTTTACATTTCTTGTAGAGCTTTTTAAAGCTAGTTCTGTTGTAGGGAATGGCTGGTTTCAGCTCACACAGTTTGTGTTGTCCAGCTTCCATGGTTGATTTGAAGTGCTGCCTTTGATGAAGCAAAGGCAGCATAAAAATGTAAATAGAGGTTGTGAGGCAGAGCACTTGTGGGTGAGGTATTAGCTTTGACTCTGCCTAAGCTGAAATTACTTCTTTTCGATGTCATACTCTGTCCCCAGATTTCACTCTGCTCTCTCTCCACTTAGCTGTCATATTAAATAAGCATATTAACATAATATATATTTTATAATATATTTTTTTCATATTAAACAAGGGAATATAAAGCTGTCTACCTGAGTAATCTGAAGGACAGTACCAGTTTTCAGGTTTGTCTCATTCTCGCAGCCTGTCTGGATAGGATTTCCCTGGTGGGGTTTTATTTTCCTTCCCTCCTCCCCTCTCTGCGTGTTGTCAACACTGTATTTGTAGTTGGGCTTTAAAAAGTCAGGAAATGTCACTGCTGGGCAAACCAAAGAGGCCAAGTGCAGCTTCTGTGCTGTCCCAACACGCTCCTGGCCCAGCTGCTGTCCCTGCAAGGTGTCTCCAGAGCTCCCTTCTCCCTCTCCAGGGTCCCTCTGGCTGTCTGGGGAACACTCTGGCACATAAACTCTCTGTACCCAGTGATGGGATGAAAACTTGCAGTGCAGCTCTCTGCATGCAGAGCGCCTCTACAGAGGGAAGTGGGGTTGCTTTTCCTTCTCTTTCAGAGTCTTCCTCCTGATTAAACAAAAGGCTGAAGCACAAAAATAGGAGCCCTCTCAAGGGAAGTTTTGTGCTTGCCTGTGCAATGTGCCCTTTTTTTTCCCCTTCACCACGCAGAGTCTGAGGGAATGAGCCGTGTGGATGTGTAGCCTGTGCCATCCCAGCTGTGCTCAGGTGATTGATTCAGTGCTGCAAGTCCATAAAGAAAGGAAAACAGAAACTACAGAAATCAGCATTTTTCCATTTGGGGCAAACTCTGAGTTCTGATCTCAGACTGACTGACTCGTACATTTGTCTCTCCCACATCACATGACAGAGTTTTAATGAAATAATGTAACCAGGAGGCTTCACTGAGGAGGAGAAGTCCAAGGATTAAAAATGCTCCCTCTGTTTGGAGCAGAGAGCACCCTTTTGTTTTCTCCTTAAGACTACGTGCTTGTTTGACACTGATGTCATGCCTCAAACAGCCAGGAGTTTTCTTCCTATTCTTGCAGTCTACAAAAGCTGGTGTGTCTGTCAGCTCTGCAGCTCAGGATGTGCCACGTTGCATAAAAATAGAAATCCCGGCTGCTGCTAATGATCCAACAGCGTTTGCCCCTTTGTTTTCGATTTTAATCTCAGAACAGCAGTTAGCGAGTTGGGGAGAGCTGCATTTGGTCACAAGTGAAATGCCTCTCGTGATTTCAACTTCATCTTTAATTGACATTAGTCCACAGTTCAAAAAAATATTTGGCACAAGGGAGAACCTCTGAGGAGAGCCCTTAGACAAACAGAGGGTGTTCCAGGTATGGCTGGAGGTGTGTGTGGGGCTGGCTGGGCACGGAGCGCTCGGCTCTCTCAGCCTCTGTGCTGCATGCATTGTCTAATGCTCAGTGGAAGTGCTGAACCCTCACAAAGAACCCGTCTTGCTGTGAGCCAGCTCCCAAGTGCTCCTGCCAGAGCAGCTGCGAGGTTTCCCAAAAGCATTCAGCTGCCTGCAGTTGGCATCTTCCTGCATGAGAAGGTTCTTTGGGAACGGACACACGGGCCCTTTAACCACGGAGTTTCTTGGGAGGTTATTTCCAGGGTTCACCCGCAATACTGGTTTTTAACTTGAAAATATCAGCTGTAACCCTTGTGAAATCTTTAACTGTAATGCTGGTCCTCTCTAACCCTGTGCCAATATCCAGCAGTCACAGCAGAGTCGTGTTTTGTAGTTCTTAACATACACCTTCATCCTTCATTTCATTGTGTCTGTGCCTGTTTGTCTCTTGGAACAAAAGCGTGCACCCTGCTCTGCATTGCTAGAGGTGCTCATACCTTGATGAAATCCAGCCCAGGTTGCAGGCTGCCTCACAACAGGAAAGTGGTATCTTTTAGAAATCCAAAAGCAATTGAAACTGCTGCAATAACTGTTGTTTTTCACTGAGGAGAGCTGTCTTGGGTGATGCCCTCTCCCTGTAACGTGTTCTGTGTTGTAATTCCAAGTAACCCCGTGTATCATGTTTGCCTCTTTTCTTTTTAATGGAATGCTTTTTCTTTCCCTTGCTCCAGTCTTATCTCTTCTGTGTCTGTACTTTCCTGACCAGGATCTTTACAGCCATAATGCCCATGGTAGCAGCTGGATTGATTCCAGACGATCCCACATTGCAGCCAATAAGAAGACTTGTGTCCCTTGTAGGAAGTTTTTTTAAATGTTTGGTACCGTGGTTTCCTCTTGCATGACCCCGTGTTAACAAGCACTGCTGGTTGCATTCTCCTGGCTGCCAGTGGGATCCCAGAGGATCAAAGTGCCAATCAGAATGACCAGTCAGTGTCAGTACTCATCCCCGTCCTCCACGCTCATCCTCAAACTGACATTTGATCACCTTTTGCCTTAATGTTGCCATGCTGAAGCAGTCGTTATTCCTTGGAAAATCGGTGCACTGTGCAGTTCTAACCAGCATCTGTTAATTCTGCTTCCCAAGCAAGGCTATTCACAGTTCTCACCAGTGCTTTTTGAGAAACTCGTTTCTAACGATTTGTTACAATCATTAGCTAGAGTTACAGAATGGAGTGGCTGATTTCCACATTAATTTCCACTGTTAATTACAGGCTGTTGCTTTCATGTCTTTCTAGCTATGCCCTGTATATTTTGTCTCTAATTACGTATTTTGGAATAGAGTGTAAACTCTTCATAATCAATTCTGTCATCCAATTCTTGGCTCTCCTGGTACGCATACTGATAATTGTTAATGCAGAGTCTCTGCATTACAACTGCTGCTTTAGTGATCTTTATATTTACAGCAACGACACAGTTTCCTCTCCACCCAGACAGGCTTTTTCCAAACATCCTCCACGAGAATTCTCTAGCTGTAATAACAACTTTCATTGTTTCAGAAGGAATTTAAAAAGCTGAACCCTTTAGAGATTTACCAACTCATTTTTCTCCTGCTTAATTTCCCGATAAAGTGAAAAATTACTGAGCTTTGACATTTGAAACTGACTGTATGAACGCAGCAGTCCTTTGTGTGGGCTCCCAGACCCTGAGCAGGCAGGACCAAATGTGCTCTGTAGAAAGGCTCAGTCACTAAACTCTTCTTTTATCACCTGGAGCTGTCTCTGGCCCTGTGAATACACAATATATGTGTGTGAACTCATGAGCTTCTGGGATGGAGCTGGCAGAAAAGTACGAGGCTAATTAAGTGCAAAAGACTTATTTCACTATTAAGGCTGCACATTTGAAGCTAGGAAATGCAAAAGTTCAGGTCCTGCTGGCACTGTTATTTATGTGCATTTAACCTGTGTCATGGTTTATTTCCCTTTCTAATCAACAAGTAATTATCCTTAATATTCTCAGTGATTATCATCCAGCCTCCTGTGCATCGAGACACAGGGGAGGTGGAACTGCCTGGTCTGCACAAGGCAGCTGGGAGGGTTGGGATGGTGGAGCTGAGGGGGATGAAGGGAGAGTGGGAGGAGGGAGAATGCTGAGTAGGGTTCAGGGTCAGGTTTCTGCCCTGACCAATATTCCACCACCCACCAAAGCTGAGGTTATATTGCTATATGCCAATGCTGTGGAAGCATTTAGCAGTTCCTGTCCCGGATCACAACTGTGTGACACTTGCTACAGTGCAGGCAAAACCATCTTCACCTCCTGAAGCCCACACAGCACTGAGACCAAAGGGATCCACAGCCAGCTCAGTCCTTTGGTAGCTGGAACCACAACTTTTGCATTTCTCAGCCGGCCTAAACACTGCACTAACACCTCTTGTACTGAACCCACAACGAACGTTGAAATTGCCTAATCCAATAACTTCATCCCATCCAAATAAAACGATACTAAGGACTTTTCCAGCCGTGTTTTTTGGCTGTATTAAATGGCTGTTGGTTCATGTACGTCATTATCTTAGAGCACCCAAGCTGTGTGACAGGAAATGACATGCACACTCGTGTGCATTTGTTTAGAGCCTTCATCCTGCAAACTCTCGTGAACAGAGGTGCATTAGTTCATTCATTTTTGCAGGAATCAAGTCTATGTATTAAAACCTCTACACTGGGAAAAAATGTGGAGACTTATTTTCTTATCTTGTGAACTTCCCTGCTGACAACCTTAAAAAAAAAAAAAAATTCTATTTCTGCTTTGTGGTAAAATATACAGATTTAATGCCAAAGATACCACTTTACTTATGCCAAGAAACTAACCTGGATCGTGTGGCTTCGTTACCTGAGGGCTGGGGAAGGGGGAACCTACACCTAAATGATACCTGCACCTTGTAGAGTCAACAGCATTTAGAGCTTATCTGAAGCTTCCCTAGCCAAACCGCTTGAGATTGCAATGACTCCATCCCTAACAACGTTCTGACACGCACTCCCATCAGGCTGCCCTGCCTTGATTTCCTGCAGATGCAAACAGAGTTTTTTGCTCGGTGTTTTGTTGTGCTGTGTATTGGGGTGGGTGTTTGAAGTGCTCTCAGGATGGTAAACACTCTTCTTTCTTCTCCCTCCCTCCCTCCCTCCCTCACCGCTCCCTCCCCGGAAGGTTTAGTTTCTTCTCTCGTGATAAGAAACGCATGCAGGCGTCACAGAAAAATGTCCACTTCCAGGGAACTTTTGGAGAATGGTCACATTCAAACAGAGACGACTCCTACATGGAACAAGGACAAGAAGCCCTGCAACACCTGTGACTAACGCCCTGAGGTGTTTGGTTTGCTGCAGTAGATCTCGACAGTCTCATAACGAGAAGCTTCTGTAAAGCATCGCGGCAGCTCGTCACTTTTACTTGCCTTGCACACCTCGGGGCGTCATTGCAGACTCTCCAAAAGGGATCCCTCGCTGTTCACTTGGTGGCTGTTTGCTGCAAACAGGAGCCCAAGCTTCGTAGTAACAGTTGCTGACACCCTGGGACATGGAAGCTTCTAGATGACTTGTTCTGTGCTGAATAACAAGTCTATGATCTTGTTCATGCATTAACTACAGTAACACAAGCTTCTTTAAACCAAAAAAGGACCCGTGCCATTATTAGAAGTTTGTTTGCAGTGTATATCTAGTTCAGGGCAAAGACTCTTTTACCCTGTTTGTTAACACTATTGGTTGTTTGCGTTTTATTTCTGTAAGAATTTTTTCAAGAGGGATACGACAGCTGGACGCCCTTGGTGGCAGCCCACGGCTCTGCTGCGTCCTGTCGGTGCCGCTGGCATCGGCACCTCGCAGAGCCACGCCTTGGAAATCCACCTGACACAGAGATAACTGGAGCAGCCTGGAGAGGGACACTGAGTGTACATTTCCCTCGTGCTAATAGTGCCTAAAGCATGACGAGCCGATGGATGAGGTGAGCGTGCCTTGTGTTCTGCAGTATTAATGGAAAACAAATTGCTTACAGGGAGGAATCTTAACTCCTCAATGGTTTTTCCCTTCTTGCCAGGGACTTCCTTGCATTGTAGCAGGCAGCTGCTGTAAAGGGATCAGATCTTTCCCACAGACAGGCTTTTCATTAAGTCACACTTCAGTTTCCTGTCTGGGTAAGACTGCCCAACTTCAGAGGGAAGCACATCCTCAGCTGGCTGACGTGAACTATTTCACTGACCTAGACGTGACCCCGACCTTTTCTCTTGACTAAACACTACGTGGGCAGAGCAGATGAATTGTGTGTGAGGCTGCTCCTCTGGCGGTGCAGATGTCTGGGTAGCCCCCGTGACAGGGCTGAACTCACCACAGACAGCCCAGCAGCCAGCCCCCAGGGGCTGGATCTGCTCTGCAGCTGAGCTGCTGAGACCCCGGGCCTGACCGAGCTGGTCCTTCCAACACTAAAACCCCACAGGGTCAGCGCTGTGGACACCCAGTGCCAGTGCACTCCACCAGGAACCTGACCAGGTGGGAGAGGGTGCAAGTGGCCAAGGCTTGGTGTGAGGACAGGGCTGAGGAGTCTCTGTGGCCGTGGGCTGGGAAGGTCCACACTGGAGACCACTGCTCGTGGGGAGGATCTTGTGCCAGCGGGGCCATGGGCAGCCTCTGCATGTGCAGCTCAGTGCCAGGGGCTGGGAGCTGCTCTTGGCACCACGCCCCAGCTGCTCCACCTGCTCTGCAGAGCCTCTTCTCAGGAGTGGCACCAAGGACAGGAAATACAGCTCAGGCTGGAGCAAAGCTCCAACTACTCCAGGTACTGAGTGTAGGAGGAACTCTCAAAGGATGCCAGAGGGCTTAGTGCAGGCCAGTTGTTTTTATTACAGGGTGATCCAAGAGTGGATTTTTAATGTGTGTGAGCAGCAAATGGTTCCTAGCCCATCTGTAGTAAAACCTCTCCTCGCAGTGGTGGGCTGTGTGCTGCCTTGCTCCCGTGGCTGTAATTGCTTCATTCCAACATGGACCTTCTGTTCTAGGCAGGGAAAGTGTTTACTGTGCCCTGGTGTCACTGCAGCTCAGGGCAGAGGGGACATAAAAGGCCTTCAATGAGACACCGTGACCAGAGTCCAACGTGGGTATTGGGTAGATGCATTTTTGCCTGGGTATGTTTTGGTAACATCCTCAAAACAGCAGCACTTCCCCTCTCCTGTGAAAAGCAACTCTTAAATGGGGAGAGTGTCTTAATTTAATGATACTCCAATTGCCAAGATCTGGCTTCACTTCTGTAGGAGAAAACGAAAAGTGCAGTGCAGTCACATCAGGCAGTTAAATTGTGGCTGACCCCACGGAGCACAGCTCAGTCGTGTGGCTCATTCAGAAGGGATGCAGCGAGCAGAAACAATGCCAGACCGTGGGCCTGAGTAAGCAGATCCCTTTGGAAATCAGCTGAGAGCAATGAGCTGGGATAATGGAACTGCCCAGACCCGAGCTAAGCCGCTGCAGCACAAAGGAAATCTCCGGGCCTGGTGCACGTAGAGCGGAGCCCGGGGCTCTGTGGGGCCAGCTCTGCAGCCAACACCAAACCACTGCACGAGGCAGGACGGCCTTCCCCACATCTCTGCAGCCCATTACCTCAACCCCTGGTAGCTCCTCCTGACCTGCTGGCATTAACCACTCGTCCTCACGTCTGCAATGCTGCATCCACACCCCCCAGAAGCGCCGTCGGGAGGGATGGCGCCGAGGGAAGCGTTTGTAAAGATCTGAGGATCTGTCGTGTATTCGTTGTCAATATTCAAGGAAAACCTGCTTTTAGAAAAGGGGCCAGGATGCTGGCAGGTATGGGGTGTAACAATCCTGCCTGCCAAGTGCAGGATCACTGTCATTTTTTGGGTCGGTTTATTTTATTTTATTTTTGTTGGGCAGTAAATCATTTTAACAGTTTAATAAATATTTCTGAAAAACGCCTGTTTCTGCAAGATTTGTATCCTTTTTCTTTGTGGAAAGTAATACCATCCATTCTTGGGGATGCAGCCTGTGGAACTGTCTGTGTGCAACTCTTCATGGAAATACAGCCTCAGACCAGACAAGGTTTAGGACAGAGCCATTCCAAGACTGACAAAATACAATTTAAACACGTTATATATTTAGGAATGGTTTATCATGACAAAGAGCCCTTTCTAGCAAGCACTGTAAGCTCCTTAATGGAAGAGGTGTGTCTGTATTTACACATCCTACCCCTGAAAAAGATGTTTTGCCCTGTTTTCCCCAATTCAGCTACAGCCAGCAGCAAATCCAGTTTCCAGGGTGGATTTAAACCCCGTGTAGAAGGGTGAGGACAGAGTGGGTGCAGTTGCAACCTCATTTACCCACGACACCCTCCTTCAGTGCCTGTCCATGGATTCATCAGGAACATGAGGCATTTTCTGACCTGCTGACTGCCCCGTGGTGCACATTCCTCTGGACAAAGGAGTTTCATCCTCCCACGTCACAGACAGTGCATTGGTTCCACGTTTCTCTCTCACCTGGCAGAACTAGTTAAGGACACAGTATCAATAACGACCTCACAAGAATGAAGCCACTTCCCATCAGTTTCTGTTTTGGGGCACGGAAGTTTCAGTTTGTTGCTATTCCATTCCTGTGACTCCAGCACGGGACTGTTTCCTAACAAACATGTGGACATCTGGCCCACAGATAACCCCTGGCCCAGGCAGGCAGACAAGGTGTGTGCCCAGCTCAGTGCTCAGCCTGTACACACGGTGCATTTCTTACAGCACTCACCAGTCCAAAAACATTCATACCAAAGTTTATTTTCTCGAAAGAACAATTCAGCACACGTCTGAACTGCATTAGGAAGCAAACTGCGGAGAGCTGCTGGCAGCAGAGTCAGGCACAAGGTGGCAACACCACGGCTTGTTCTGGGAACGCTGTCACAGCCCCGAGCTGCCGTTAGGGTGGGTCACACACCCCAAGGACAAGGCCCGGTCACCTATCGGTGCTTGTCATCATCTCTCTGCTTCCTGGTATCTCTGTCCCTGCTGCGGTCTCTATCCCTGTCCTTCCTGTCTCTGTCTCTGTCCTTCCTTTCCCTCCCCCTGCTCCTCTCCTCTTTGGAGTCCCTCTCTCTCTCACTGTCACCCCAAGCCCACGACCTCTCCCTTTCTGGCCAGCGTTTGTCCCTGCTCCTCTCGTGGTCCCGGTCCCTCGTTCTCCAGTCCCTCGTTCCCTCGCGAGACCAGTTTCTTTTCTCTGATGATCCTTCTCCATAGAAATCATTTTTCATGTTTGGCAAATTGATGGGCTTTCGGAAAGGCCTGTCCCGTCCTCCGAACCGCAGCTGCCCGGATTCTTTTTTGCCTCCAAACCCACCTCCAAGCCTCCGGGGAATCCATCCTTTGAGAGTTCTTTCCAGTTCAAAGTCTACAAAGATCTCATGCTGGTCGATGACCAGCCTGTTGGCATCTCTGTGGGCCTTCAGGAGAGCGCGCTCCTCTTTGTACTCGATAAACGCGTAACCCTTGGAAAATCCCGTGACCAGGTCTCGAACCAGACGGATCTTCCTGATGTCTCCATAGCGGGAAAAAACCTCCTTTAACTTCTCCTCCGTGGTCTGAAGATTGAGCCTGGCCACGAAGAGGGTGAGGTGAGGATCTCCCGTGACGCCCTTGTTGGGTACGTACCGTGCCAGCATCGCCCGCCATATGGCCCGGTCGTGGGGCTCCTCGTCCGTGCCGTCGATGCTGCCAGCCTTGAGGGGGTCGTACTCCTTCGCTATGGGGGCCCAGTCAGCCATGGTCTGGTGGGGAGAGCACACACGGCACAGGCTCACGGCAGCGTCGGGAACAGAACGCCGTGCAAGAAGCGCATCCGGCACCGCTGCGCTCCGTGTTCATCCAACAACCCCCCCAGAGCGTCCCACAGGGAAATAAACCAGCCGCGTCGCCGGTGTTCGAGCCCGCGCGGCGGGACAGAGCCGTGCCGGGGAGCCGCGTCCTCACCCGGCCCGGCCCGGCCCGAGGAGGCGCCTCAGCCCCGCTCCCGCCGCCGCCTGGGCCCTCCCCGCCCGGCGGCCGGTCCGCCGGGGTCCACTTCAGCCCCGCTCCCGTCCCCCCGCCCCGCTCCGCTCCGCTCCCCCAGGCGGATGTGGCGCTGCGGAAAGGCCGATGGGTTCACCCGCCGCGGCGCCGCTCCCCGGGGTCCCTTACCGGCAGCGGAGAGCGGGCGGTGCCTCCTCAGGGGAAGGGGCAGGGCGGGAAGCGGCGCGGCGCCGCGGCCGCCGCCATGGGAGCGCCGGGGGCGGGAGGAGCCGCTCCGCCCGCCGCAGCGCCGGCAGCGCCGCCCGGCCCGGCGGGGAGGGAGCGCCGGGCTGCGCCGGGCATGGAGCGGGGCCGGGACGGGGAGGAGGAGCTGGAGGAGGAGGAGGAGGAGGAGGATGGAGGCCCGGAGAGCGCCCTGGAGAAGAGCCCGTTCCAGCTGACGGCCGCGGATGTCTACGACATCTCCTCCGTGGTGGGCCGGGACCTGCTGCAGCTCCGCGCCGGGCCGCAGCTGCCCGCCGCCCGCGCCCGCCTGCAGTTCAGGATCGTCAGGGTGCTGGAGATGCTGGAGGCGCTGGTCAGCGAGAGCAGCGTGGCCGAGGAGCAGCTGCGGCGGGAGCGGGACAGCCTCCGGCGGGAGCTGGAGCAGCTGCGGGCGGCGAGCCCCGGGAGCGCCCCGCAGGTGGGTGCGGGACACACGGGACACACGGGACACACAGGGGACACGGGACACACGGGACACACAGGGGACACGGGACACACGGGACACGGCCGGGACACACGGGACACGGGCCCCTTCCCCAGCCCGGGCACACCACGCGCGGGTCGCGCAGCGCAGCCAGCACCACACCAGATGGGCCGGCCGATACTTGCGGTCTCCTTTGTGTCGGCAGGACGAGTCTCACAAAGTCACTTCCCGTCTTTGGCCGTGAAAGCCTCGAAGCTCTCTCCTTCGGGGTGGTTGTGGGTGGCGGTGCTGTGGATTCCTCGCTCCAGTTTCACTGCAGTCACTGACCCAGCGAAGTTGTGCAGGCTCGCACAGAGTTCAGAGTACAAACCCACCGTGTTCGGCTCTTGCACAGCACCGGCCCCATAGCGACAACTGTATGCAAACACTGAGGCTTCGTAACCCCCTTGTGAGGGAAATGGATGTCTTGATTACTACAAAGGTTTTAAATTTAAAAAGGCCAGTTCAGTTCTCGCCTTTCTTTGACACGGAATTTCGGTGTGGCATTAGATGGCTCAGCCTCTCTCATCATCTGAGAACGATCTGATAAAAGCATCTTCTTGACAACTAAATTGCAAACTCTTTGGGACAGAGACTTTGTTTTTAACTGTGGTCAGAGCCTGTCACAGTTGTGGCCTATACTTGGCCTGGGAACAGTCACTAAGGGAATACAAAAATATGAAGAACTGTAATTAACTTTAAAAAAAATCAGGATTGTGATGCATTCATACTAGTTCTAAAAATTCCGTATTTATAAAATCCAGCTATTTTACTGAATGCTGAGGTTTTTGAGAGGTTACAAGATCCACTGCTGCTTATTTTACAGCCCAGCCTTGGACCAGATCAAATGGTGATAGACCTCACAGACCCCAACCGGCCCCGCTTCACGTTACAGGAGCTCCGGGATGTATTGCAAGAGAGGAACCAGCTGAAAGCTCAGCTTCTGGTGGTGCAAGAGGAGCTACAGTGCTATAAGAGGTAAAGCGTGAAGTCAGCAGAGAATTAAAACTACTAATCACAAGTACTTCATGTCTGGGAAGCTTACCAGGTGAGAGTCCTGCAGGTTTGGGCCCCTAGGTCAGGTTGTAGGCACTGTCCAGGTTTGTAAGCGACCCCTGTGCTCCCTAGAGCAGACGAGTGAGCAAGGAAAAATGGGGGAACAATGAGGTCTCTATGCAATGTGATTGAAAAACCAAACTCCCTTTTCCTCTGCACAGTTCTCAGCCCGTTGCCATAATTGTCCCACTCTCAGCCCACACCCAGTTGCTCCCACTCCACATCCAGGCTGGGTTCTGGTGCACAGAATTCCTCTGTGCAGTCCCAGCAGTTGCACACACACACACACACACACACACACTGTGTCTGCAGCCACACTACATACCAAAGAGCACGGGGGGGTTTCCAGCTCAGCTTTAGTCAAAGTTTCCTTCCTCCTGCAGCATGACGCTGGTTGATCTCTGGTCCTTCACTCCCACGGGGGTATGGCACTGATCTAGAAACAGAATGTTGAGCTCTTTCATCATTCATGATGAGCTGTGGGGTTTTTAAGACTGCCAGCAGAGGGTTGTGTAAAGCCCTTGAACTGTGCAAAGCAAGTGATGTCAGAGAAGGGTTTGGTCTCGAAGGGAGAGTCAGTGTGGGTCAGAGGGTGAGATGTGGGAAGGATCCTCATCTTGGTGCTGCAAATCCATTCACCCCAAAGGCTCCCCTTCCCAACCTCTGTCCCCTCTCATCAGGTTGGATTATAAACTCTTTGGGTCAATAAATTACTTCTTAATCTAGGCACAAAATGTCTCAGCACATTGGATCTCAGTTGGGATATGTCAGCAGCACCCTCCTGCATACCACGAGCCTGCCCTTCGCCTTGTCTGCAACAGGCAGGTTAAACCAAGAAGTTACACTTAAATCCAAGAGTTTACAAAGTGCCTGACAGCACTTCCCCAGCTCAGCTGGATGCTTTGCTGTGCAGAAGTGGAATGGCCTCTTGCTTTGATTCCCCAGCTGTTACACAGTTTAGTGCAGGCCAAGTTGAAAATGTAACAGTGGGAAGGGTTTCAGGTTTGGAGTGATCTGAGTCACAGTGCTGTGCACCAAGAGCAGGGCAGGGCTGCTTTTCAGGTCGAGTAATTTGTGAGGTTATCTCCTCATACACTGTTACAGCTTAAGCCAAAACCCATTTTCCCTCTGCACAGTCCCATAAACTCCTAATTGTAATTGTAGTAAAGAGTAATTGTGCAGGAGAAGAGGATAAATATATGTTCTAAAATGCCTGGTACACATTGGAAACGAGCTCTGTGTCACACAAGGTAACAGCTCGGAGACTGGCTCGAAGTGCCTGGTGGTGTTTGGGGGCTGCATTTTTCATCCTGATTTCTGGGTAGAAGTTCCCATGCAGACGTTAGAGCTGTGCAGTGTCACCCAACAGCTCATGGTCTCATTTCTCCAAGAGGAGAGCCTGCCTCAGAATTGCCCTGTGCCCGGTGTCACACCAGTTTTTAAGCGCTCTGTGTTTTTATTTCCGAATCCAGTTGAGCGTTGCTTGGCTACTCTTCCCCTGCAGCCACACGCTTTGATCCACTGAGCTCTCCAAATGCCTGAGGTCAGCCCGGGACACGCTGTGAAAACACCGAGTGTGCAGCCTGGGAAAATCTAACCCTGTTCCAGGCGGGGAAAACACCCTTTGGTCCAGCTGAAACTGGTGCCTGGAGTAGGCGGTTACAACTTCTGGAGTGTAGAAACACTGAAGTGCGATGGCAAAATCTAGAGCTGAGGCAAAGCCTTTCTTCTCTCCTCTGTAGGGTGCAAAGAGGAACAGGCACCTGCCTTGCAGGGGAGCTGGGAAATTCCCATCTGTGCCCAGGCCTGCTGAGAGCCTGGCTGGCTGAGCTGCAGGTACCACACATCCACCCCTGCAGAAATTCACCATTTGTGTCCACACCCTCCCCTGATCCTTGGATTTTTGCACAAATCCAAGAGTGATTATCACTTCCCTTTCACCCCCATTATGATTTGCCTTTTTTTTTTTTTTTCCCTGTGGAGAAGTCAGCTTGTTTACACTTTCTAGTGTTCTCATTAAAGCATAACCCTGGCACCATTACATTGCTGTATTTAGGGATAATAATTCATTATTTTCAGTTCACTACAAGGAAGAGGCTGGGCTGCCATCCCTGTCCTGGGAACACTCATTCACCCACGTCCTAGCTGCCCAGTGAGAGGTCTAACTCATGCACTGTCACACTCTGCACAAACCCCAAACAAACAAAACAAACCCATTTCCTTTCCCAGTGGGATCCTCTCACAGAAAAGGGACCAAACTGAAGAGCAGGAAAAAGAAGCCACTGGCAGCAGTGCTGGCACCAGCAAGGACAGTGAAGAGAAGACAATCATCAAACGACTGTAAGTTGGTGTGCTGCAGATTTTGGGGCAGAATTTGTGAGAACATGGCCCACTCCTTACACAGTAAACCCAGGGATGGATGCTAAACTTCAGCCTAGTTGGCTGAATATTGTTCTCTGCTCTCCATGTGAAGTTAAAAACCTGATAAAGCAATCACTTCCTGGGGAAAAGGCACAGCGCAGGAAAGCAACCTCCACCCAGGCAAGCAGGGAGTCACTTTTTTCCTAGGAAAAACAAGCATTCCTGAGCAAAATGATTAATCCTTGCCTCCCCTGCCAGCCCCTCAGTGCTGTGAGAGCACCCTGGCTGGCCCCAGGCTTTGTTTACACTGAACACAAACCCCACGAGCTCAGGGTCTGTCCCTAAAGTGCCCCAAAATAGCACGTGGACAGGGCCAACCCCCCGCCTGCTCCTTGGATTCCAGTTGTGCATTATTGTTTCATTCCTGGTATTGATTTTTTTTCTTTTTTAGGTTTTCTTTTAAACATGGAAAATGAGCACCCTCAAGGACTTAACTGCAGCTGGTGAGAATGGCACTGATGAGCCTCGGAGGCGTTGGGAAAGACGATGATTGGAAGCAGCAGCAGCATCACTCCTACTGTAGAGAAGGAGCAATCTCATTAAATTCACGTTGTATAATATTCTTTCAGAATAGATTGTACTCTGCTTTTTTTCAGAAGCTGTTTGAAACAGATACTTTTTGTATTTCTTACTGTCAGACATTACCCGCATGTAGAAAATAAAACGTTTGTACAAAGTTGGGGTTTATTCTCATTAAAAGAGCCTGTGATGATCTGTACTAGAGCACACTTACCCTGGCCAGCTATCAAAACATTCAGCCCAAATGATTTTGTAAGATGGGTGTAAGTTAAGAGAGGCATGCCATCCACAAGTGGGTGTTTGGGGGTGAGGTGAGCACTGGAGAAAAGCACAGCAAAGGAAGAAAAGCTGCTGCAATTGGGCTCTGCCCACACGAAGGACGGAGGTGCAGGCAGTGCTCAGACTGGAACAGGTGCACCAAACATTTCATTTCTGACAGATGAAGGTCTCCTGCGGTAGGCAGTCGTGTTTTGCATAAGCTCTGTTCTTTCAATCACCTGCCACAAGCTGTGTATTGGCCCCAGTAATGAGATTTAGCACCAGTGGAAGCATATAGGGCAAACAGAGGAGTGGGAAAAGAAGCTTGAAAGACACCAATTAGGTTCTCCAGTTAGAAAGGTAGAATATCCAGAGCAGAAAAGTCTCAACAGACATAAAAGAAGCAGTGACAGGTATCAAACTGTGATCTTACTCTCTGTTCAGAAATAAAAGCAGGCTCTGAAGTCTTTTGATTCCCTCTCCTACACTGGCAGCACGAAAAATATAGGACACTTCCCACATCTGCTCAGCTGCACAGCGTGAATGTGGCTCAGCAGAAGGCAGAGCTGCAGCCTCCCTCCAGAGGTCAGGAATGACTGTGTGTCAGCAAGGGCACACCACAGATGGCTGACCTCAGCCAGCTGAGCTAGCCAGGGCACAGAACCACTCGAGTCCTTCTGCCATCCTCAAAATATCACTGAGCCTTGGCCATGCCCTCGTGGTGTATTTTCTAGAGCATGGCAGCAGGGAAGGCAGTTACTGCACTGCCTGAGCAGAGGCTTTGTGCACAGGAAAATCGACCAAAGGAACAATCAATCAGCAACAGCCAGAATGCACCTCGGAGCTGAAGAGAGATGCTTACACGTGATCTGAATTCCATCCTCTTCCGTGGTTTAGCCAGGGATGCATTTTCCAATCTCCTTTAAAAAAAGCAGTTTAGCTCCCAACCCAAGGGTGTCTTTCCCCGTGACACCTTGTTAGGAGATGAAGCCTTCCTGAGAGGCACAGAGATAAACATCCAAATGACACATCCTGGGAGAAGTACATGGAGATAGATCCATAGATCTCCACATGTGTTCCTAGAAAAGTAAAGGATACGTATGCAGTGCAACACGAGCTTTATTTCCATCCTCCAACGCAGTGCTACTCAATTACCAGTTAAGATTTCAGAGAAGACGTTTTCATGTAAAACGGGGAGCTCTTTCCCCTTTCTTGTTTACAAAAGTGATGCTGAAGTACAGAGGTTTTAAGCTATTCAACCTGATAGAGAACAAGTAAATGTTTAAATAAAATAAACAAAAAAAAAATTTTATTCCAATTTTGACTTAAGGGAAGTGCTCTAGTTTAACAGGACACTGTACACATTGCTGAGGTCTCTGTTACTGAGACCAGAGAAAAATCAGTGCCAACTCAGACAAGCTGGCCAACGAGGCTTACCTGAAACTCAGTACACGTAATGTAACAGGTCTCCAGTTAATTCTTCAGAAATGGGAAAATTCCCAGGCTTGCTCTGACGAGTTTGCCTTGTGTGAAGCAGTAAATAATACAAAGCATTTAACAGCTAATGATTTTCACAGCTTTCTTTCAAAATGCTCATGAACTGCAATGGAGACACAGGTAGTATAGCAGCCGTTTCATCAATAATAAATATATTCTTTATTTTACAGAGACATTGTCTTCAAGTTTTTAATTTAAAAAATACATCACTAAGCCACCTCTCTTGCTGCTGGAGCACACAACCAGGATGTTGTTGCTGTCTGACCTATCACATAGGCAAGCATAAGATTGTCTAGAGGGCATTCAGCTGGAACAGCAGCAGCCTTCAAGACACGAGGAATAGAAGACATTAACAGAGCCACAGATCCCTTGCTGACATCTTCCAGCAGCAAGCGTGGCTGATGGCTCACAGCCATTTTCATCTACACACATGCCAAGCCTGCCTTGGCAAAAATTCCAACTGGTAAGAATTCATCTTTAACATAAAGGACCTGCATTGTATTGCCTGCCTATATCCCAGATTTGGCTCTCCAACAGTAACGTTCCGAACATCCACGAGATGCCAAGAGCTCAACTCCCATGTGAGACAGTGGGACCAGACTGTGCTGGACAGACCTACAGGACCAGGCAATAGGGAATCTCCTTTCTTCACTGCATGAACTCCATCACTACAGTTTGAAGCTGCATATGAAGATGACTCCTATTTTTTGGAACCACTATGCTCTACTTCAAGCATTCACAGTAAATAAATAGCTTCTGATGTGGCTAATTAGCATAGGAAGGTAATATAAAAATTTTTGGAGAGAGCTTTTACCTCTTTAAAATCCTCTGGGAGACACCTCCTCCAAGAATCAGCCATCAACTATAAAAAAGGTACCTTCTCAAAGTTTAGAAAATAAGTAAATGTCGAACATTGATTCTCACTGTGAAGTTCTATCTTCACACCTGTAATCAGTATCAACCCAGCCTATCAAAATTCACCCTCATTTGGCTGGGAGTCATTTCTCCAAAGGAAGCAGTCAGTCTGACCATCCTTTTCCCTCCGTGCCAGTGCATTTGAAGTTCACTGCCAACAGAACGTACGACACAGGAGAAACTGGATTCCTACCACAAATTATTTGAGAATGACAATAGCATCCATCTCAGAGAAGCCTGTCAGCACTGGGCTGTGAAAGCAGCCTGACAGGCAGGCAAGCCACCGGCTGACCAAGTCAGAGTACAGCAGTACTTCTGTCACAAAGCCAAGTTCAGCACCCCAAAGTGGAGCGTGAGATTTCCTTGCAAAAGCAGAAGCACAACCCCAGTGATTAAGTTTCTGTGCAAGTCTTTCACTGCTCAAGTGGCACTGGTCACTATGCAGAAGCATTCAAATTTTAAGGAGGGCTTTTCCTTTTATGATATAAAGGTTTTGGCAATCTAAAATCAATTATTCAAGCCTGCCTGGAAAACTTTTAATAGGTATTTAAATACTGCAAAGCAAAAAATGCGGTTTTTAAGGAGCTCGGAAGACCATAAGCAGTCCACTAAGAAAGCTGAGGGAAGTGAGGGGCAGGAGAAAAAAAAAAAATCACTGACTCCTTGTAGAACACTCAGTCCAAAACCAAAAACCCCAAAACAAGGAAGATGAATTAGTGTTTCAGCCACGGGTGAGCTTCAATGGAAGCTTTGCTTCTGTCTCCATAGTCGTACAACAGTTCTTCACCTGCCTTAATGTCCCTGGAGGCGATGAGGATGAGATGAGGCACGCCATCGATGTCATGGAGCTTGGTCTGGCAGTTGCCACACTTGCTGTGATTAATGAGCCTTCCCAGACGATTCGTTTCCTTCGTAGCGTCGACACTGAAAGAGCAAAACAGAACACGGGATCGTTCCTGGGACAGGGGCACGGCTGTGGACAAAGCCCAAAGTGCAAATCAAAGAAGGAGGAACCCACATGAATCTTGAAAAATTGAGGAGAAACGGATTATCGTGTTACATCACAGAACAACCGTGATTAAATAGACAGCCATAATATGGCAAGGCAGGGAAACTGAAACAGCTCTGGGAGATTTTTCTGAAACCTTTGGAGCGTTTGAGCTGCTTTCCAAACCAACTCCTCACAACTCAGATAAAGGAGGTTTTTTTACAAGAGGATAAATTTAGGCAGAGGACCACCGCAGAACTACAAGCCTCATCCAAGCAGATGCAGCTCTCCACGTAGTTTGTGCTGTATTTCAAAGAACAGGGCTTTGAGTCACTTACAATTCCTCATAGCCCAGATGTATGGGAGGCTCTCAGACTATGGATCAGTGCTCCAAAAGATCTCATAATTCACAGTTCCCATTAAAACAAACAAACAAAAAAAATTGCATGAAAACAAGAAAGGAATTAGCAGCATTCAAAGCCTCTACCAATGGAAACTCGAGCTTACCAGTAGGTTTTGCTGAGGTACTGGAAATAGTACATGTAGCAGCCTGTGGATGGGTCTTGAGCATACACAGCCTCTCGTTTCTTGGCATCAGTGATCTCGATGAGATCCCCATGATACTCCACCACAAATTCTCCTCGATTAAAATGTTTAGTAGCAATTACTCCCCTCCCTTTGCCATCGATGTAATCAATCTGTTGAGTCGAAGAGAAAATATTTTCTCATTTCCCAGCTGATTTACATCGTGGCAGATTTGCTGATTACTAGGAAATGGTTTGTCATTAAAAAAATGCTGCAAAAGGGAATTTGTGCGTAGTGCAGACAAAGCTGTAGAAGCACAATGCATGGCACTGTGGAAGAAATGCAGGATGAGTCTGGCACACACTCTGAGTTCCTGGGGAGCTGGACACAAAGTTTTCCAGTCAAAGAACTTAGGAGTGCAGTTCTGTAAAGACCTTAAAGCCTCCTCGGTATTTAAAACAGAGGCTGCACATACATCTCCTTCAGAGACCAACACTGCTCACTCAAAAGGAAGGACTGTGTGTTCCAGTTTGCCTGCACTTTAATCAGAGAATCACAGGGTCCTGAGACCGAGTTCTGCTAATCTCCGTTTAAATAGATTAACATCAAGATACTGTATAATAAACACTACAGGACTACTAAGGTTGGCACTGCAGTTACCTTCATTCCTTCTTCTTTCCCACTTGTAATCAGCTCATCTATTTTCCTCCTTTCCTCAGTCTGCAGAATAAACAAGAATAAACAAAACCACAACATTGTTGATAGCTTTTGTAGCTTATTCTAGAGCTGGAAGGAAATTACCCACCAATGACACCCATTGTTCCAGACCATCTCCTATTTCCAGCAAACTCAAAGGCAGAAAGACAGATTCCTGCCCCCCCAAAGTACATAAGCAGCTAGATCCTGTTCTAAACTGGACCAGCACTTCCAAATTTTAAGCATGTTCTTAACAATACTTGAAGTGAAAAACGTTATCTGCATTTGGAATGGACACCATTTACAGCTAGTTACAAACTTCCCCAAATTTTCAGCTGATCAGACACGTTTTAAGTAATGTCATTTTAACAAGAAGCACTACCTCCAATTCAGATTTGCTCTTCCTGGAACTTCTTCTAACTGGGTAATAATCTGTCACTTTTCGGTTGGGTGTTCTTCCTTGTGTTCTAAGGAGTAAGAAAAAGAGAACACACACACACATTTCAGACTCTTTGTTAAGCTACACCTCTAGAGCAAAGGTACGTGCAAGAAATTTTTATTTGACCTTGGGAAGTTGAAAGGTGATCAATATGAAACAGTGGTTTTTATCAGTACTCTTAGCATCAAGCCACAGCTACATCCCCTTTTCTTCCCCAGGCTATTTCCATTACTCCAGTACTAATTCTTGAACAATAAAAGTGAGATGTCGTTGGAGATCAACTGAAGGTCACATTGCAAGTCTGGGGCCCCCAGCGTGCCCTGCCAGAAGGCACTCGAAAATTTAGGTCACGAAAACTGCTTGGCAAGGGATTCATTAATGTTAGTTCACATGTCTCTGATAGCATGAGAAAGGGTATCAGCTCAGCCAGGAACCTCCAACTGTTCTGTTTCTGACAAGACACATTCCCGTTTGTCCACAGCAAAGTAGGTCTTAATGGCTCGTTAATTTCTTTTTTTTTTTTCATAGGTGACCAGCGAATATTTCACTTGTGATAGAACAATGGAACACATTAACCGTGCTTTCAAGACAAACGTGTCCTCTGCAAAGTAGGTATTTGGATGCTGTTTCAGGGCTTTTAAAGCGTGATATTCTGGAGAAAACAAGGAGCTGTGCTTTCACAATTCCACGAGTCACTTACTTTTTCCTTGGTCCTCGTTTTGCTTTAACCATCTTCTTCTGAGCTGGCTTTGCATTGGCCTCCTCAGCACAGTCTGCAGGCAGGGGAGTCTTCTGGGTTTCCACAGTTCCTTGGTTTTGATCAGAGGAGGGATTGCACCCACCTTCCTTATCCTTCTGCTCTTCTGGTTTCACAGCACCTTCGACTGTTTTGCCACCATTCTTTTTTCCTGGTGACAAGGAAATCGAGTAAGGCTCTGAACTTAGGGCCACCTATACCCGAGTGCTTTAAGTGAATTCCAGTGTTTATAGTTCTGCCAAATGGGAGAAAAGGGACAGCAGTGACCCTGCACTGCAGATCTTGTAGGTATCAAGTGGGCAATGCCACTCAGGCTAAATCCATGGGAGCTTAAGGGCCGACAAGAAATCTTCACTCCCCACAACCAACATTTACTTGGTTTTTTTTTGCATCCTACCCCAATACAACCACATCCTCCTCCTCAGACAACCGGCTCAGAGGTAGGTGAGTGTGGTTTAAAGCTCAATAACGTTTTTCTGTAGAGTAAATCATCAGGTTTAGCAGTCCCATCTGCTGAGACAGATGTTTCAGTCTCACTGGAGGAAAGAAGAACAGCTTCAAGGCCTCAGCAGTGGGACAAGCTAAAGCCACCTTCACTTCCTCGTCAAAACTGGGGAGCCAAATTAGGAACTAAAGGCCCCAAGTCTCCAGAAAGTCTGACACTCCCTGCATCAAATGGGACTTAAAATATCTGCTTGCTAAAAGTCTTTGCATCAAAGTGCTTTGACAAATCACCAAGGCTGTTAAATGCACCTTTAAACACAAGCCAGATGAGTCTTCCCCTTCATCAGCTTAGGGAACATTCCCATTTCTAGTCACTGCACTGAAGCCTGGTAAATTTGGGCTCCTCTTCACTGCTTTTATTTCTTGATGGAAATGTTAGAACTGGGGGCAGTGGGAGCACATTCACCAAGACAAGCAACCCAAAGCTCAATCTTACCAGCTCCTTTCCTGTAGGTTTCCTTTAGTGTTTTTTTGCCCTGACATTTCACCTCGTGATACATGACAGAGTTTTCTTCTTGAAGCGGGGGGCGAGCACCAGGAGCTTTGTTGGGATTCAGGTAGCTGTAGATTTTGGATTGACCAATAAACACATTCTCCTAAAACAGTCCCACACAAAAAAAAAAAAAAAAAAAATCAGTTCAGCACAGAGATTCCAGGAACCTCAAGTTGGCACCCACAAAAGTCTGCAGCAACAGGGCTGACAGGTGATTGTGCTGATGCAAATTACACTGTTTGAAGCATCACCCTCTCACTGAGATTGTGATTTTTAAGTGAAAACAGAACAGTGCTGAGCACTCTGAGAACTTAACTAATGCAAGCTCTCAGTCTGAGAGAGCTTTCACATAAAATGTGGCAGGATGGGGTAGTCAGAGCTAACTCCAGCCTCCACCCTTGCGCTACACGGTATGAACTTTGGTGTTAAAAAAAAAAAAACAAACACAAAAACAAGCCTGAGCTCCTGGGGAGGAAGGCAGCCTCAAAGAGCACAAGCCAAAAAAAATATGAATAAGGCAGCAAAAATTGCCCAGGCCCAGCACGGAGCTCTCACAGCCAGAGAGGTATGAGCTACCCAGCTACTCTCAGGAGGTGTCAAATGTTGCTGCAGCAAACTATATGCTCAGCTGAGCAGCAGAGGACTCAGTTTTACAGCCTACCTTGAGTGACACCTCTCAGCAAAGCATGGGGGATAAACAGTCCTACCTTTTTATCCATTACATGATACAGAAATAAAGTGTAAAAGTTGCTTATGGCAAAAAAGACCATAAAGAATCCACATAAAGCCCAGTCGGGAAAATGGCAAAACCCTCTGGCGTGGCCAGACAGGAGAGACTGGGGTTTGTTCACTGGCACAGGCTCTGAGATGCCAACAGTGAGCAGTGTCAAATTTAGCAAAGATCAGTGGAGTCCTGTCACCTTTGCTTTTACAGCCTCCTGCCACCCGGCTGTGTTTGCCGGTGCAGGGTATGGCAGGCACACGGATTCCAGTCTCAGTGTCTGGACAAACAGATGCAGCTTGGGCAGAATGAGTTTTTCTTGGCTATCGTTCGACTCGACCAAAAGCCATTTTCAGACGTGGCAAGCCAGTTCAAACAGCAAAAATATGCATGCATTTTTTTAGAAAAGCAAGGAACAAAGGGTGCCAGTAGTTAAAAAAAGCTCAAATATAGCTGACTAAACAAATACCTTAGTATTTCAGTCACAGACACTGAAAAAGTAAACAAAGTACACAATGGAGCAGATAGGATGATTTTAATAATTAGCGTAGTCATGAATAACAAGCTTCCTATGTACATAATTCACACAAAATCAGACCAGTTAAAGGCTCAAATCTTAGTCCACAAATAAACTTTACTAAGGACTGAGATTACGATGGATCAGCCTGAGAAAAGGCAAATCAGACGGACACTCCCTGACCTCCAATATTTCTGAAAGGCCTATGAAAGACAAAACTTGCTTATTAAAAACCCCAGGCTTCAAAGCATGAAAAACCATGAAAACACTCCGCTTTAACAATTGCAAGCAATGAACCAAGCGCTTCAAAGTCCTCAAGATTTTGTAAGAAGTTTAAAAACGGGCATTTTGGGAGAAAGCCCAAAGCAGTCCACCTGCCAGCTGAGCCTTCAGGCTTTGACTACACCGTGAACAGGAAACGAACAACTATTTTTCCAGCACAGCTTCCTCCCTTCATTCCCAGCTCCCTGCCTGCTGCGCTCTTGGCGCAACCCAGACGCCGCTGCCACGTCTTTGTCTGTGCCAGGCTTGAGACCCCGGAGAGCAGAGATTTTCTCAGCACAGCAAAACACACGAAAGGCTGCTGAGGGGCTCCGGGATTTGATGCACTAGCCGCAATTATTTCCATTGGGAGTTAAATGCAAAGAGACAAGCAGCCTCCGGCCAGCTGCCTGTGACAGAACTACAGGACGGGGAAGATGGCACGGAGGGAATGCCGAGCTTAGGGGCTGTCTGCGGTAGGGTACGGAAAAACACGGGAAGAGTCCGACTGTCCTTAAAGTTAAGGGATTTCTGAATGATTTGAGGGCCCCGGGCGGCCCGGGCCCCGCGGCTCCCCGGGGCAGCCCGCACCGGGGAGAACCGGAGGGCACGGCAGACCCCCGGGAGCCGCCCGCCCCGCTCCGCCCGCCCCGGCCCGGGCACTGCTTACCCCGCCGGCCCGGGGGCGGCCGGAGCCCTTCCTCTCAGCGCTCTCGGGGCTTGCCTTCTCCACGCCGCCTGCCCTGGTCTTGGGCATGTTCTTCCCTAGGAGCAACGGGGTAAGATCGGCGCCTGAGCCATGTCCGGCGCTGCCGCCCGCGGTCATCGCCCGGCCGCCGCGGCCTGCGCCATGTTTAAAGGGCTGGATGCGGCAGGGCGAGCCGCGGCGGCCCAGCCCCTTCCCGGCGAGCTGCGCACACCGCGCGGGGGAGGAGTCCCGCCGGCCCCGGCTCCCCGCACCTCCCAGGAGGAGCTTCCGCGGCGCGGAGATGCCCCGCGCCGAGAGGGCCCAGCCCCGCCGGCCCCGCCGCGCCCCGGCCCCGCTCCGCTCGTGCCCGCTCCGCCCCGCGCACCTCCGGCCATGGCGGCGGCGGCGGCGGCCCCGCGCCTCGGAGCCCCCGCGCCGGGCGGCCCCGACTGTCCCCGCGGAGTCCCCGCCGCCGCCAACCGCTCCGCAGGGCGACGCCGCGTTACTCTCGGCGACCCCATTGGTTTAACCTCCTGCCAATCATCGCCCGCAGGCCGCTGATTGGCGCGAGGCGCCATGACCCGTCCTCTCCCTGTCACTCCGCGGGGGCTGCGGTTCCCGGGAACGGGGTTTAAATGTGCGTTCGCTGGGCGCTGATTGGCCCGTGCCGAGGGGAAGCAGCGCTCTGATTGGCGGCCCGGCAGGGAACGCCCCGCCCTCGGCCGGGCCGCGCCACGTGGGCGGGAGCAGCGGGAGCAGCGGGAGCAGCGGGAGCGGGCCCCCCCGGGCCGTGCGGGAGCCCCGGGCCGGGCCGACCCCGCGGAGCTCGGCGGGACCCGGTGGTGCCCCCGCCCTGTCCGCCCTGCCGGTGCACCGGCACCTCCCGCCGCCGTCCTCCTGCACCTCTCTCCGCAGGGCGAGCCGCGGGGATTCGGGGGACCCCCTAATCATGGCTGGACTGTAAAGCTCTGCTCTTCGGAATTATTAGGCTGCTTTACGCAATGTTGAGTTTGGATCTCCCTGGTTGAAATTTAAGTCTATTGGTTCCATCTTCCAAGATTGCCTGGAGAGCAGGTAATACTCAAGCGTTGCACTAAAGGGTCAAAGACCTTGTGTAAAATCCCCATTCCATAATGAGGGCAGCGTTATATACCAAGCAAAAATGACAGAGGCATGAGTATCACCAGGAGAGCTAGAACTGCCTTCAGCATCGATTCCCTGGTCAGAAGCTGCCAGCAGGACTAGTACATACACTTGGAAAACAGGAAAGTACAATGGCAAAGAGTAACATGGCAATGAGGCAAGAGCACACAGGGATCAGGGATCTGGATGGATGCCAAGTGGATGCCATCATGGGAGTCAGGAAATTGCCACAGAGGACTTGGGGGCTCCAGGATAAGCAGAACACTTATACTGAGCAACAGTGCATGACTCCTGTTTGTTATCTGTGCTCCCCCTCCTGTCGCAAGGCCTACCTGAGTGTGCTCAGGACACGGGGTGGTGGCACTTGTGGTGGCACTATCACCACAGGGGTGGCTTCCCACCCAAGGCTTATCTGTAGCCACAGGCTGCTGCTTGTCTCTTGGGCATTCCCACAGTGACATAAACAGCCAGCTCGGTGATACAGCTGAAAAACATCCTTCCCCTTAAGAAGAGGGAAAAAAACCTTCTCATCTTGAGCAAGAACTCAGGGCCTCGTCCTTTCCGAGCTGTCCCAGAGCAGCTGGGGGCTCACAGGACAGGAATTCAGTGTGGCCCCAGAGGAGTCTCAAAAGGCAGCGCAGCATTCCAGTCCACCCCCTCCTCTTCTTGTGACAGCTCTGCATTTGGGCACTTTGGGAGACGACAGAACAAACCCAGCTCTGCATGGGCACCGTCGTTTGTTACATCTGTGTCTTTGATCACCAGGCACGTGAACTTTACAGAGAGGCAACCAAAACGCACTGGGTATTTTCCTGTGAGCTCAAAGCTGCAGCCAGCTGACACCCTCTGGCCATCATCCCATGAACATCCATGTCCATCCCATCAAGGCAGGTACTCCAAGCTCCCCACAAAAGCACCAGAGCAAACACTGCTCTGATTTTTCCACCCCAGTTTGCACCGTGCTTATCGCACAGCCGGGATGTATCTGGAAAATAAAGATCTTCATCAATTACTGAGGTGATTTCCTTCTTGCAGTTAATAGGGAACACTCTCCCTAATGTCTTGGGAAAGCTCTGGAAACGCCCGTCAACTGTGGTTTTGCTCAGCTGTTGGGGGTTGTATATTTAAAATAATTATTTTTTTATGTATGTGTATTAAACAAAGCAACCGAGTTGGCACCGAAGCCGTGCGGGCCACCAGCAGAGGGCAAAGGAAGCCAAGGAATTCTCTTCCCCACAGAGCAACAAAGAAAACAACGTCATGTCCAACCGGCCGCTGCTGCCGGCGCGCTGGGATCACACCGTGAATTAGCAAAACATGTTGGCTTTACCCCTCAGCTGACCGCCACCGCAAGCCAGAGACGAGGAGAAGTTAAAATATTAAAGGCTCCGGCCCAAAAAGAGCGTGGCTGGAGCCGCTGCGACTCAGGACACGCAGCAGCACATGGAGACACAGCGCTGCCGACTCCCGTAACGCAGGGGGAGCAGCGCGACTCCCGCTGGAAGCAGCGCTAAAACCCAGTGACCCAAATATTGCCTCCCGTAGTGCCGCAGGAGCGGCCCCCGGAGCACCACGTTGTACTGCGGAAATGGGGAATCGTTCCGTGGGGGAAGGGAAGGAAGAGCGGGCGAGGCGTTGATTTGCTCAGAAATCTTCAAGGTAAATCTCTTCAGTCTCGAGGAACACTTCATCTAGATTTTTTTTTTTTATAATTATCCTTGAATTCATTGTTCCATTTTCTGTCCAATATACCAAGGAGATGCTTGTTAAATATTCCCACCTGAGAGCAAGTTCTCACACACAGCAGCACCTGTCATACTTGCAATTTGCAGAATAAATGGCAGCATTTACACAAATTTCTCGTTCACAAGATGAAATCCCTACAATTTGTGTTTCAGCCGCTAGAGATCGAGTAAAAACAATCCCTGAGGGTAACTGCTGAGTATTACATTAAGCAACATCATTTTATAAAGTGACAGAGTAAAATGCCAGTAGGTGCTAACTGCATTTCATAGATTATGAAATATAATTACATTCAGAATTTTATCTACCAATGATTTTTTAAAAAGATCTCTGACAAGAAAGTGCAGCGAGATCCGTGAATTACATGCGAAATTCTATGGAAACGGAGTCCTGCAGAGAAATGTGCGTGTGCTCATTCCACACCGATGGAGAGCAGCATTTCCACCTGCGGGATTACTCACCTATTCCAGCCCAGGATGGTCACAAACGCTGACAGGTAACTCCCTTTTCAACTCCAGACATGGAAAGCCTCACTTTCTTGTCGCGCTTGTACAGAGCTGCTGAGATTTAAAGTTCGATTCAGCACGTGTGAGCCGTACTTCATCATGCCTTCCTCGGAAGTGTGCACAGGGCAGTAATCGAGATAAAAGCTGCCATTTGAATTGTTCTCCGGGTCTCTGGCCACACTCCTGTCGTCTTTTTCTCCATCTGAAGGATCACTGATTAATCTGAGTTACTTAAAGTCAGTTTAATTAACGTTGCTTTGTCTTTAAATAGTTTAACCTTAATCTGTCTAATCCTTTATTGGTTATATTAATCCCTGTTAAATTTGTCTAACGATAAAATGAGCAAACTTGCACAAGATTGAATGAGTAGTACTGAACATTTGAAGGAATTTCATGATTGCTCACACGTCATCTACGCCAGGCCCACTTCTGTGTGAAAGTTCTTACAAATTTTCATGTTCTTACACAGCTGGGAAAGCATTTTATTGGAAGTTTGTCTCTTTTAACAAGTCTTCTCAGTCTGGGGGCCTCCAGCGCTAAAAACATGTCTCCAAATGTGAAACTAGAGTGAGTGGTCTGCAATTTTCACTCACTTTTTGCAGCAGCAAGTTTCACATTAGCAGCTTGTAAAATATTCGCAAGGGAGAGAATTCCTCTGCCAGCTCATCCCCACGGGCGGCAGTCCCAGGGAGGGCAGCAGGTCTGTCCCCCCGCATTCTCCTGGGGGGTTCCTGTGCGGGAACACTGCGGAGCTGTGGCGCTGTGAGGGGGCGGAGGTGGCCGTGTCCTCAGGCCGGGGGCCGCACCGGAGTGCTCGGAGCCGCCGACCGCGGAGGGACGGGACGGGAACAGAGGAGGCCGCCTGAATTGAGAGGCATCGAGCAGCGGAAGCACGGGCGGGGATAACAGCGTTTCCCCTCAGGCCGGCAGCCCCCGGGGCCCGGTTCCCGCGGCCGGCCCGGTGCCGCCGCTCCCGCCAACGCCGCCTCAGGCGGGGGCGCGCGCCCGGCGCCTCCCCCCGCTCCCCGTGATGCAGCGAGAAACGCGAGGTCTCGCGAGAGCTCCGCCGCGCGGCCGCCTTCTCGCCGGCAGCCGCCATCTTGCGGGAGCCTCGGTCACGTGACCGCTCGCAGCCGTTCGCCTCCGCCTTCCCCTCCCCCCACCCTACCGGGAACCGGGCCCGGACCGCCAAGGCTCGACTGCGGCCGCCGCCCTGGGGCGGGGCCCGCCCGCGGGGACGTCGCTTATTTGAAGGACGGTGGATACGCCGGGTTTTTTTTTTTTTGGGGGGGGGGGAGGGAACGGGGAACTTGCTGCCTTCCCGTTGCCGAGGGCAGGGAAGAACCGAGGCGCGGCATGTCAGGTGACGGGGGGGCGAGCGGGGAGCGAGCGCGGGCCCAGCGGCGGCGGCGGCGGTGGGAGGGGAGGGGAGGGGAGGGGGGGGTGGGCGCGAGACGGCGGCGGCCACGTGACCGGGGTGGCCGCGGGCGGGGGGCGGGTCACGTGGCGCCGAGCGCGCGCCGGCGGCGGGCGGTGGCTGGCGGGGTCACGTGGGCGGGGAGCGCGCGCGGCGCGGCGGGGGGAGGGAGGCGCGGCCCCGGTCACGTGGTGCGGGCGGCCCCCGGCCCCCCCCCCTCCCCTGTGAGGGGAGGGAGGGCAAAGATGGCGGCTGTGAGTTAGAAAGCGGCGGGCGGCGGGGCCGGCGGCGGAGACTTCCAGGAGCCCGCGGGAGGATCGAGCGCGATAGAGAGTAAGTCCCGCGCTGCCTTTTCGCCTGGCGCCGCGTCTGCTTGGCCGCCTCTGGCCGCTCTCCGCGTTGCGGGGCCGCCCCGGGGGTTTCCTCCCCTCAGCTCCACAGCGGGGCCCGCGGCGGCGGCGCGGGGGTGTCCGGGGAGGACCCGTTGTGCTGGGAGCGGCTCCGCGGCTCCCTCGCTCCCTCAGCCCCGCGAGGCTGTGGCGGCCTCCCCCGCAGGGGTCTCGGTGGGTCGGGGGCGGCGCGGCGGGCGGGGGAGGCGCCGCCGCCGCCCCGGAGGAGCCCCGCTTGTCCCGCGAACTTGGTGCCCGGGGGCGGGCGGGGGCGGGCGGCGGGGCCCCCCCGGTGCTGGGGAAGCGCTTCTCTAACGGGGGCGGGCGCGGCGGTGGGTTTGGCCGCTCCCCCCGCCGCATCCCTGCGCGGGCAGAGCCCCCCGGGCCGGCCCGTGCCTTTGTGCGCTCTTTCCGCGGCTGCCGATTGTTGAGGTTTGAAATGGGAGAGACGAGGCGAGGGGGGGGGGGATGGGGGTGTTTGATTTATGGTGCCGGAGCGGCTCCGAAAGGCGCCGTGAGACGGAGCCCTCCCGCCCTTCCCCGGGATCGCGGTGCTGTTGAAGGGGATCTTTAAAAGAGGTGAAGGTCTGGAAACAAAAAAGTCGCGCATGGGACAGGATTACGCAGCCGATTGTGGGCCAACCCGGAAGTTTATGTCGGGAACACGTGTTGGTGGGAAGGTGGCGGGGCAGGAGCCGCCGACCCCCGGCTCTGCCCTCGCCTCCCCCGGGGGCTTCCCCGCCCGGCCCAGCCCTCCGGGGCCCCGCTGCTCCCGGGAGCTGAACCGCGGCCACAGGCACGGCCTCAAAGTCCAGGGACTCCTAACGAGCGCACCTCAAACACAGGTTGCTAGGGTGAGTAATAGTTTAACGTAGAAATGTCCCTACAGTCTAATGGGGAAGAGGCCTTTTGGGTTTTTCTTTTTTTTAGGCTATTTCTGTATAATTTTTAGCTGAACGGGTTCCACGCTGCATTTGAGAGTATAAATTAGAACTCTTGTACTTTTTTTTTTCAGGTACTCATAGGCTGGTTCTATATGTTTGATGCCTGTTAAAGATAAGGCAAATTGAATAAATGCTTAAAAAAACCCCCTAAGCCTTGAATTGATATATTTGGTAACTCCAGAGTAAGTGAAAAAAAATAAAAATAAAAATTAGTGTGATCAAGCGACACAGTGTAAAGTTAGGAATTAACTCAGTGGTAGACTTCTTGGCTTTAGACTACCAAGGTTGTGTCTGGATTAAAATTATTTAAAAACATCCATTAATGTTTTGCAAGCTGCCCTCCCCCCAAATTGAAAATCTGTAGTTGATGTTGTAAAGCAAGAATTGAAATTGTGTAACAGCGTGACATTTGAATGGGTATTCTGTATCTGCCTCACAGCCACGACATGTTGTATTTGTGTGCAGGCTCAATATTTAAAAATAAAATGTGGGCAGTGTGTCTTTTTGTCCAGACTACTACTTTGGTTTCAGAACTGGCTGAGAACTGTTTTAAAAGCCATTGGAGCAGGTCATGGTGCTTTGAGACGCTCCTGGAACTGCCTCCCAGGCTGAAACTGTGGATCCTGGTGCTCACGTGCTGCTTTTATTTCTTTGAGTTTTTACTTCTTAAAAACTTTTACTACTGGCCAAATTACCAGCTCCAGCCTTTTAGTCTGAAAGCTGATTTCCTACCGAATTATTGCGTGGTTAAGTCTTTTAATATTTTTGAAACTTCTGAATTTCACGTTTGCAGAGTGCGTAGCATGACAGTTGTCAATTTTGTGGAACAGGCATTGAGGCAGAGCTGAACCCCAGAGTGCCCTGAAGTGTCCCTCATGTCCTTGAAAGCTTTGATGTCTGAGTGGTAACCAGCCTTGGAGAAATGGGGGTGACTTTTCCAGGACTGGAGTTAACTTTAGGTTTTTTGTGAGAACACCTTTGTACGTGTAAACGCAAAACGAACTGCCAGTCTTGAGGTTAAGGCATGGAAGGATGAGGGAGGTCATTAATTAGGGTGTTGCTCTTTGATTGGGTGGTGACTTGGGGAGGATCAGAAGGGGTTGGTTGAGGGTTTTTTTACAGTTACCCAGGTTGCCTTCTGGCGGCAAAAGCTGTGAAATGAGCAGAAGCCACGTGGATATCCAGAGAATCCTGTTGGGTGGGATGGGGCTCAGCAGCCCTTAGGAGGCTGCACAGGGAGATGTGAAATTTTCAGGTCACTAATAACTCATGGGTTAGACAGGCAGAGAAATTTGCAGGGCAAAGCTGTCTTGTCTCTACAACTCCAGGATTTGTGTGATATTATAAATGGCTTCCAGCACGGTTCAGGTGGCAGGTATTCCTCAAAAAGGCAGTGGGATGAACCTTTCCAGTGAAAGAACAAAAGTTGCTGGATAAAACAACAAAAGTTACCAAGAATTAACACCCAGGTGTCTGGAGGGCTTGGGAATAGCAGTGCCTGCTTGATTGTGATGTTTGCTTTGGACCAACTTACGATACTGTCATTGATTATGGTTTTTAAATTAGCACTTCAGGCATGCAGTGTTACACTGTGTAACTCACAGACCTGAAAATCAAAAGGCTTTTCATTGTTGGGGATTTTACCATTCTCTCTCTCAGGGGAAATGGAGCAGGTTGCTCGACATGTGTTTTAGAATCGTTTTTCTTCTTTTTTTTTGTTTTGTTTCTTTGTACCAAAGCTAAAATGGAAGGAGAGAGAGAGAGCCAGGTTGGCATGGATACATGACATGATATTAAACATGGCATTCTGGTTTTGTATCTTTAAATCAGGAATTATTTACATAATGTGCAGTGATCACAAAACCATCTCTTTGTCAAAGTTTTAAGCTGTATTCTTCATCGGGAGAGCACCTGTCAGCGATGTTTGGTGTGTTTTGGTGGCCCTTCTTGAAATAGCAGCAGTTTGTTTTTTCTTAATACAAAGAAAGATTAAGACACTACTGCTGTGGAAATTTCATAAATGCATTTTTTTTTTTTTAGTTTTATTTAATAGGCTGATTCCTGCTCAGTGACATTGGACTACCTCACTAAACATAGACAATCTTATCTGCAAGATTCTACATGCTCAAAACAGTTCTTCCAGTGATGAAATGCTCAGGGAACAGCTTGTAATATTCACAACTTTTTAATAAGTATTTTCTTTAGGAGATTTTGAAGATGTGGCAAACAGGTCCTTATATAGTATTGCCAAGGCTGAGCTGCAGAGCTTGATAAAGTCACTTTCACTTGTGTTAACTGAGGAGCCTCCTACCTTGCAAGATTGTGGAGCTGCTTCAGCCTGATAATGTTTGAAGCTTAACCAGCATGTGCTACAGAAAATAAAATAAGTGATCACAATGCAGCTTCTCCTGTGGTGGTTTTTTTTTTTTTCTTCCTCATTTAATTTCCCTGCTAAATTATAATGGGAAGGGTGGGCAGCGTTGGGACTAGGAAGTTGCACAAAGCCTAAAATTGGTGTTAAATATTCAGTGACTTGTAATGTAAAAATTCTAGAAGTTCAGAATTCCTTTTGTTGCAAACAATGCAGCTTTGTTCCTACTGTACAGAAACCAAATAAGTGAAACTAGTCAAACTTTCATTGTCCCAACTGACAGACAAACAATTGCTGTTGTTTTACTGAGCTTTTTGCTGGGTTGCGAGCAACCGTGAATTTTTAAGACTTAAAATTTGGGATATCAGGAGGTGGGTGCAGCTGGGGGATTTCTTACATGAAAACAGCCCCACTAGAAAGGGATGCTTGTAAACTGGAGATATTTACTCTGAAATTGTAGGAATTGCTTTGCCAGTTTCTATCAGCAGTCATCTCCTGAAAACTTTGAAATAAGCAGCTCAAGCATTACTGCTATGAATTGGTTTTTTTTCTGAACTGTGAATCTTTGAAGATACCAGCCATGATGTTTTTTAAAGGTTAAACGTGTAGAGAGAGGTCAGCAGCATCGTGGATGTGTTAAACTGGACTTGAAACAGAAGTGATGGGTGTGACACCATTGTAGGTGTGTTTTTGTGGTGTTGGTGTGGGTTTTTCTTCTAGCTTTGGTTTTGCTTTGAGTCTCAATTTCATAGAAAGGCCTTTCCTTTCTATACTGTGAGAGCAGACTAGAAGTTCTTGAGGCTTTTCATTTTCTCTTCATTCTCTGAAGTGAAAAGCCCCAAACTTCTGCCTTTCTGTGCCTCTATTCAGTCCCTTAACTCCCAAGCAAGTTTTAGTCACATCTTTGCTCAGCTGTGGGGTGATCACAGCTCCACACAGACCGAAGAATGACTTCACTGATGGTTTTTCCATTGTGCATTTAGACATTTTAGTGTATTTGTCCTTTGAACCAAGGTGTTGCCCTGCATGGAAAGGTGCTCATGCCCCTTTCCCAAATGGATACTGTGAAGTTATGATTTTAAAGTGTTTTGGAGCTGTTTTGATAGGGTGACCTGTGTTCATTCCCCTTCTGTAGAGAAACTCCAGGAGCTGCTCTCAAGTTCTGAACACCAAAAGTTCTGATCAGCAAAAATTTCACCTGGAGACTTAAACCTTCCTCCCCTCACCTTGTTTCTAGTTAGTAAACAATGCTGCAAGGTTCTAAACTTAGGTGTGATGGACACTTAAGATTTTAGTTGGATGAAAATTAACTATCTTACCTAATTAATATAATAGTCTATTAATATTAATTATATTAATTATAGTAGTTTATTAATATATAGTTCCCTTCTTTGAGAGAGGAAGCACAATCTTTCTGGAATGAAAGGTGAAACTAAAAGTCAGCTCTTACCACTTTTGTTGACCCATTCAGGGTTCTGGGGGACAGGCTGGTGGCTGGTGACATCCTTTAATGGTGTTGCCACGTCAATTAAATCTGCTAGATGACTTAATGCTTGTTAATATTTTCTGGACCTCATAGCAACAAACCAGGCCATTCTGCCAATTTATTTGGTCACCTCAAATGCCTTTTAGAAAGAAGAGTCTGGTTCTGACAAGCAAGTGGTGTTTGATGGGGCTGTGTGTGCTCACTAAAAGTCCCACCAGTTGTTTGTTGCTTTGATATTGTTTGGAGCATCTCTAAGTCTTTGATGCCTTTAAATGTATCTTCCCCTTGTCCCTGTAGCTTGCACTTGTGGTGGTGCCACCATCTCGGTGTGACCAAAAGGTTTCTTTCTCCCTGCTATTGCACAGACCAAAACTGGGAAGCGTAAGAACTAAATGCCCGAGGCTTAGCTTATTACAAGAATTACCTGTTCTGCTAAATGTGCTGAGGAATATGTGTGACCAGGCAGCTGGATGTGGCTTAGCTGTGCATGTAGAAGGGATGAGCAAGGGAATGCTGTTTTGGAGTCTTGTGAATGAACATCTAAAATGCCAACAAAGAATTGTGTCCTCTTGCCTGCTTTAGAGTAGGTGTTTGGCTTCATGGGGTTTCATTGTTTTGTTCCCAGTGGGTGTTAAGGGCTGTGGAGGGTAAGTGAAATTAAGGTCTGCTTGAGGTGTATTTTAGACTTTATAAGCAACAGCTCAAGTTCAGTGAAATCATTTAATTTTTATCTTAATACTAGGGCAGATGGGTTTCCTTCTTAAGCAAGTGAAACGTGTTATCTTCTCTCTTCATCTTTAAATATGGAGTATTTGGCTTTTTAATAAGTTTTTATATGGTCCAGAATAGCTTTTTGAAATTAGTTTTGCTTGTCCTACACATAAAGGAGTCCGTGACCTGATGTTAGTGTCCTATTTATTAAGCAGTTCCATACTATAATAGTGGCACATTTGTTCTCTCCATATGCAAAACAAAATTTCTGCAGTGAATGAATGTAACCTAATGTAAGGGCAGGCAAGAAATTAAAGCTTTCCTTATAAGCTCTTTATCACTAACTTGTTACAAGATAAAGTAAATGAGTTTTAATTGTGCTTCCCTCGTGCAGTCGCTTCACCCGACAAAGAGGGATCATTAGCATAACATGGTCTCACCATTTCTGCTCTTGGTGTCTCTTGTAGTGCTTGAAAATGTAGTGCCTCGAAGATTAGAAGAGGTGCCTTGAGTTTAAGGGTGTGATAGCGTTTTGTGTAGTGAACTGTCTAAGTCTCCCTGCTTTTAAATGTGGTGGGTATGTTGAAAAGCCTACGAATAAACAAAAGAACCAGAGCAAATATAGAAAGTGAAACTGGGTGTACAAGAGACTGCACTGTGAATGCCCTTAAATCCAGGAACTGGAGCTGTGTGTGGGCAAAAAATAAGTCAGAATTAAATGTTCTTGTGTTTACACTTCCATTTGTTTTTGGTTTTTTTCAGAGATGGTGGAGCCAGGACAAGATCTGTTGCTTGCTGCTTTGAGTGAGAGTGGAATCAGTCCAAATGATCTCTTTGATATTGACTCTCCAGATGTGGTTCTTGCAAATCCAGCACCAACTCCAGCTGTTCAGCAGGTTAAAGCAAGAGCACGACGGGCTGTTGGAGCATGGGTTTGCTGTGATGGGAGGGTTAAAGGGGATGATGTCCTCAGCAAATGGTTGAATCATGTGGAGCTCTCTCAAGTTTCTTGCTTCATAGTACCGAGATTGGAAAATGACTTGGGAATTAATTTTAAACTTCTATACGAAAAAGCAATCTGAAACACTTGAGGTCAGTACAGACAGAAATATGCTTAATTCTGGCTGTGACATGGGGACATAATGTCAGGTATCCATGGAGAACTCTCATGTCATTGGGGTCTAGGTGCTCTACAGTACAGTGCATTAGAAGTGTAATGAAATAGCATGTTTAAGCTCCGTCATGGCCTTCACTCTGCCGGAGTGTAGCCACTTCAGGCACAGGCTGGGAACAAAAGCCTTAAGGTTTTATTCCTGCTGACTTGTTTGCTTTCTTCCCTGTGCAGTCAGTACCACTTAGTGCTTTAGAACTGGGCCTGGAGACTGAGGCTGCAGCTGCTGTGAAACAAGAACCAGAGACTGTGTCTACTCCAGCCTTATTAAATGTTCGGGTAAGAACTGGTGCCCCAGGGTTTAGGTGGGGAGGGGGCTTGATTTGGGCTGGGCACCAGGTGCCCACTGAGCTGCTTTATCACTCCTCCACCTCTGCTGCACGAAGGCTGAGGATGATGGGGAAAGGCTCGTGGGTTGAGATAAGGACAAGGGAGATCAGCAATTTGTCATGGGCAAACCAGACTCAACTCGAGGAAATTAATTCATTGCCAGTTAACAATGGAGAAGGAAAATGAGAAATAAGTAAAAATCTAAAAATACGTTCCTGCCCACTCCTTCCTTTGTCCTCAGCTTCACTCCTAGCATCCATGGTCCCCCAAGGGCTGAAGGGGAGTTCCCTGGACCTGGGGCACCTCCTCGTCTTCCTTCAGTGACCTTGGTTGTCTGTCTGCAGGGTTTTCTCACGTATTCTCACTCCTCCATCCCAGCTGCTGATTGTGTAACAATTTTTGCCTGTTGTTAAATAAATATCTTCTCCCAGGCACTGCCAGTGACCCTGACTGGCTGAGCCTTGGCCAGCAGTGGGTTGGACTGGCTTTATCAGATATGGGGGAAACTGTAGTGGTTGTATCTTGTACCTGGGTGATAAATTTTTCATTTTATTTCCTTTTCCTTAGGGTAAAATAAAATCTAAAAATAACCTTCTGAAGTACCTACAATGTATTGAGAGATACTTTTTGCTCAGACTGTTGCAGCATGAGATAATTATTACTCTGGCATCTCCAGCATGTTTTTTTGAAGACACTTCTTACTACAAGTGTCTTTAAAAAAAATGGTGCTAAATGAAGCCTAATAAAGCTTGCTCTTTCCTTTTTGACCGTTCCCTGAAAACTCCCCTGCTTCTTTGTTGCCAGCAACCACCATCCACCACAACCTTTGTGCTGAATCAAATCAATCAGCTTCCAACCCTGGGGACGACAATAGTGGTGACAAAAACGACGCCTGTCACCACCTCGAGGCAGACGATCACTGTAGCAAAGATCATCCAGACCAGCACAACCACCCGGCCCTCGGTGGCAGCACCAGCAGTTCGCAACGCCCTGACCACTGCACCTTCCAAGGACCAGATCCAGCTCAAAGATCTGCTCAAGAACAACAGTCTGAATGAACTCATGAAATTGAAGCCACCTCCTAATATTGCCCAACCGGTAGCGACAGCAGCCAGTGAGTTTTCTTTCTTTGTAATTACAGTGTATTAGGAAAATAATGAAATAACGATCTTTGCACGTCATGGGTTTTCATGGCTTAGTACAATATCCTGGTAAAATGAAGTGGTTCAGGAAACCTGATAAATTTCATTCCAATTGTAGCAGTGTTAGAATTCAGGGTGAAGTGGTGTGAAATAACAGAGTTAAAAAATTAAACTCTTGATTTACTGCATGGAATGAGGAAAATGACAGATTGCAGCTGGAAAATTGGTAAAATGAGTTTGTGAAGATTACTGAAGTCTATTAGCTACCTTACTGTAGTTTCCCCCAGTTCCTGTTCTAGTGCCTACTTGGAACTACAACAAACTAGTACTTTTTCCTATTTAGCATCTTCCAAACTAGTTTTGTCGCACATAAGGTGTTTGTGTGAAGTGTCTCCTGCCAAAGGAAAATCTGTCCCTTTGTTTCATTGGAGGCATCAGATCTATTGTTTAAGAAATCAGGTCCTAAAAACTTGCTGTTTATTTTCATCTTACTTTTGAAATATTGAGTAAGTTAAATGCCACAAGTACTTTGTCACACTCCAAATCTTCATTTTGTGATTCCTTCCGTAATATTTCCTTGTATGTTAGAAATAACATGTGGTCAACTTGTAGAAGGAAAAAGCTGCATGTGTGTGAAACTTTAACTCTTTCAAGTTGTCCTGATTTTAGCATGAGGTTAAGATCAGACTAGTTCAGTTTGAGAATACTTTATTGCTGCTTTTTTTTTCTGAAAGATACACAGGCATTTTCTGGATTTCTGTTATTTTCATTGTCTCTGAAACAAGCTTTGCTGATTTTGTAGGTGTGGTTGGCATAACCTATTTTTCCATATGCAGACAAAGAGTGCAGTGCAGGAGCTGTCTGTTAGAACTGAAGCAAAAAGCAGAATGTCCCTCCTTGTGTCATTGTTTTCTCTTAGGGAGTGGTTGCCAAAAGCCAAGTTGGGACATGAACTGAAGTTGGGGCAGGGAGTAAAGGAGGTGAGGAAGAGGAGGGGAGAAAGCAGAGGTGGATAAGTCAGTGAAATTATTAAGTGAAAACTCAGAGAAGCACAGAATAGGTGACACCAACACACAATAGCTGTTGGAGTGGCACAGCTGCAGAAAACAGTTGAATCTGTAGCTTCTGTATAAAGGGAAAAGGAGACCTGCAACTTCTAGAACTGCATTCCTGATCTTATTTGTGTTCCCGTGTCTCTGGATCTTTCCTCGTGTTTATTTTTAAAAAATGACAATTACTTGTAGAAAGAGAAGTTCTTGAAAGGAAAATGGTCTTTTCATATAATTCAGGCAGCAGGTGTTCTAGATGGGAAAATACTAAGAAGTTAAATTATGCAGTGTCTTTGAGGAAAACATTTATTTGTGCAAGTGCCCTAATTGTTTTTAGGGGCAATTAAGCTAAGTTTATTACATGCATTAATATGATGGAAGCTTGACAGCTGCTTTCAATATTTTGGATCCATCCTTATGCAAATGATTTTAGTTGTGTACTAAGCTCTATTCCTAGTTCCTTGCAAATGTGACTGAAGACAGGAAGGGTAATAAATGATCTTCTTAAAGGATCCTGTTACAAATTTGTTCTTGAAGCATCATTGTGCTCCTGGATACTTCAAACTTCTCTTCCAGCTCATTAATAGAGCAGCACTGAATTTTTCTGAGTTGATGTTTGGAGGGAGCTCTGTAAACCACAGCTTTTGTCTTGCAGCTGACCTAAGCAATGGTGCAGTGAAGAAGGAGGCTTCCACGAAAGAGGTAGCAAGAATATGGATAAATGACATTAAAATGAGAAGTTTTTCACCTACTGTGGTAAGTGGCACAAATGATTCATTTGTCAAACCAACGTGTTGCTGGCCATAAACAGTTGTGGCCAGTTTCAGGGGTTACTCATACTTGTCCTGTGTGTGGTGGAACTGTCAAGTGCATCTGTTTATTCAAAAGGTCAGTTGCTCCACTAGATGAAACTTGGTTAGGTGAGTGAAGTTAACAGCTGTGCAGGGCAGACTTAGGCAGTAAATGACAATTTCCAGAAGTTACTGTCCTTTGCAGAAGCTGCTGTGGCTCTGATTAAAGGTGATAAGCATAGCATTTCCTCTGGGTTAAAACATTTCCTTCTAAAATCACTAGCAATGAGGAAACTGAAAGCTTCCCCCCTAGCATGGCTGTCCTTCTGGGCAGTCCAATGGAAGATGTAAATTGAGTATCATTCAATTTTCTAAATGTAATAAAATTACATTCTGATGCTGTAAACACTTGAGTTTTGTCATTTTCACTGATAGCCAGGCTCAGGCTGGTGTTAGGGAAGAGCTGGGCTCCTCAGTGACTGCCGTGCAGGAGGGGTTTGTCAGATCACTTCTTCTGTATTAAACGTTCTTGGTTGTGGAAGAGGTTTGATTTTTCATCTTTTGAGGGCTTTACAAATGTTTATATGTTTCTATTGATCAGGGTCACAGTAAACAGGTAACTGTCAGGTTTCAGAGAATACAGGACAGAACTGACTATTTAACTATAAAGTTGTGATGTTGTGGAACTGCAGGAGACTCCAGGGGAGTGCTTGAACATTAGGACTGTCATATTTTCAACGCAATTTTCTTAAAGTCTGGTTTTAATATGCTGTAAGAAGTATTTCTTCTTAATTCTGCTTATTTGAGTTTGGAGTACTTGATCTTGCAAAAAGAGGAAGTTCCCTGACTTTGTGTCTTTAGAGGGTTGTTAGGAGTGTAAGAAATGTACTTTTGTGTGTAGTTTCCCCAGTGATTCACTGCTTTGTCCCCTACATGTGTTTAAACATTGAAATGCAAGTTTGTCCTCATTTCCTTTCTCATGTTAATTTCCAGGAGAATAGTAACAATGTGCTGTTTGACTAACACAGGTATTTCTCTATTCTAGAAAGTGCCAGCAGTAAAAGAGGAGGAGGAACCTGAGGAAGAAGATGAGGAAGAAATGGGCCATGCAGAGACCTATGCTGAATATATGCCAATAAAATGTATGAACTGATCTTCTGTTACAACAAAAGGCTGAATGCTTTGAGAGTTAATTTGTTTACTCTTGTGTAATTACTAACACGGAAAATAGATACTGTCTGAAGTTAACAGGACCTGAATATCTTGTGGGTTTTCCTGGAAAATTTGTTTTCTGTAGCACTTAGATTTGGAAGATAAGTGAATTTTTAGATAGAAAAGGAATTCTTCAGTGTATCATTGAGAAGTAGTTGCTTCACAGATATGACTGATGAACCAAAATCAGGTGCTTTTTTTCACATCAGTTAAGATGCCTTGTGCCTCAGCAGAGGAAATTTAGCAAAGGAATTCAGTGCTCACTGCTATACTTAGGAATCTAGTTTGGGTCCTTTGGTGTGAAATCACCTTAAGTGCATTCTTCCTGCATTGTTCCTGGCTGACTACTTAGAACTGGCTCTTGGTTGGTTTTTGAATGAATCTTTTACTGCTGTTAATTCCCATCTCTTTTTTCTCTTTTCTTTGTTGTAGCCATTGACACCATGCTGTTACCTTGTTTGCTAAATACAGTGACCTGGTGTAAAAGCAAGGCAAAAAATTTGCAGGGAGTTTATAGCTAAATGGTTAATTTTTATTGTTACTGATGAGATCTGTCAGCAATTAAACCATGTCTGTTCTAAATATTTTCTCCTCTCATTCTGCTTAAAAATGGCACTATATAAATAGTGAGAAGAATGTTGCTTTTGTGATTCTGGCATCCTGAGGCTGCTTCTGGCCTTTTTGGAAAGACAAGGTTCAGACTGGTTTTTTCTCAAACAAGTCAAGTCCACAAATAATGTAATTTTCTGTAAAGTGAATTTTATCTAATCTCATAAAAATTGTGGGAAGGTGATGAGAAGAGAAAGTTAAGATTGCAGTTATAAATTCAGATTAGTGTGTTCCTTCATATGCAATGCAGTTTAACACTTGACAGATTGTCGCAATGAAACATACTCACTGTTGAGTTCAGCCTTTCCAATCACAATTGTAAGTTGTTTGGGTAAATACAATAACTTGTGCTGCAGCAACAGAACTCTGTATTTTGTTTTCATCTGCCTTCTTTCCCCTTCTTTCTCCACCAGTAAAAATTGGTCTACGTCATCCTGACCCAGTAGTGGAAACCAGCTCGTTATCCAGTGTGACTCCTCCTGATGTGTGGTACCAGACATCAATATCAGAGGAAACAATTGACAGTGGCTGGTTGTCAGCTTTGCAGCTCGAAGCAATCACTTACGCAGCCCAGGTATGCCAGACATCAGCACAGCTTAAAAGCTAACAGGGAATTTAAGAAGGAAAACTGCAATCTGACAAGTGCAGCTATGTCAGTTTTACAAGGAGATAAAATAATAAGAGCTTAAAGGTTTGAGTTGCATTAGAAGATGGCAGGTGAGCTTCAGCTCAGATAGATGTGAGGTAATACACCTAGGAAAACTTCCTCTAAACCACTTCCATGATACTGATATCTTAACTGTCTTAGAACATGTTAGTCATTTTTATTTCTCTGAAATAATTTAATGGCTGCAGTAGCAGCAGGCTGAGAAAGCCAGGCCTGTTTGACATCCTTGGGAAGGGAATAGAGAACAGGACTGGGTGTAACTTTGCTGCTGGGTTAGACTTCAGTGTGCCCACCCCCGATGTGTGTGCAGTGCTCTGTGTGCTGGGGAGGGGGGCAGTGGAGTTAGAGGACAAATAAAATGGTCACAGCAGGGAAAAACTGCCTCAGGAAATGAGACTAACACAGATGGGGCTGGAGAGGAGAAAAAGGAATGGGAATGAAATCAGGGTTGAGATAATCCAGGAGTGAGTGATACCACACAATGCCAAGGGCAAAGCAGAACCTGGTGACACTGACAGGAGACTGGTTTAAAATGGGTAAATTCAGAATACTGCATTCCACAGGCTGTGGGTGTCTGGGTCTTGCTGCTACCAGAGGCTGTGCAGGTGCCTAACAGTGGCTTAGGAAAAGGCACAAAATACTGGACAGATGTTCAGAGCAGTTCTGGGTGCTGAGGGAAGCAAGGGGAGAACGGATCACACAATGCAGCTGGGGTGCTCTGCTCTCCCTAAATAAAATCCCCTCTTCCTGCTTCTAGGAGTTTGCTTGGACCACTGATCTCCTCCAATAGGATGTTTCTTATGTTTGCTCTTTTCTGACAATCCCCTGTGATGTGTTTGGAGAATGGGTACAAGTTTTTTGTTCTTTCTCCTACAGCAACATGAAACATTCCTGCCCAATGGAGACAGAGCTGGATTCTTGATAGGTGATGGTGCTGGTGTAGGAAAAGGAAGGACCATAGCTGGAATAATCTATGAAAATTACTTGTTAGGCAGAAAAAGAGCAGTCTGGTAAGTGTGTCAGGATTTGTTAGAGCAGACACTCCAGTGACTCTATGACTTAAATTCAGGGTCATCTGTCATCTGACAAATGTTCTAGCAACTGCCTTTTGACCTGCTGTAACTTACAGGATATGCTTTGTTTTGTATCTTCAGGTTTAGCGTGTCAAACGATCTGAAATACGATGCTGAAAGAGATTTGAGAGATATTGGAGCAAAAAACATATTGGTGCATTCATTAAACAAGGTGTGGAAACTTTTTACTATGTACAGTTGAGGCAAACCTTTAGGTACGCTTGTGTGACGGGTTGTGCATGTTGACTGTTTTAAGAGCAAGAATGTGCTAATTTCAATAAATTTGCTCTCTAGGTCTGGTTTGACAGGCCTAAATCTTACAAAGAGCCACACAGAGCTTTAAGTTAATCATGTAAATAGGCCCCTTGTAGGATTAAGTCTTAGCATGTGTGCTTTTTTTTTTTTAAATTACGCTTCAAGCCACTACTGACACTACTAGTAGAGTATTTTCTAGAAGTTGAAATATTCTTTCCATCTTTAAAGCTTTACAGCATTTGAATTTTTTTCCTTTCTACCTCTCAGTGCACATTTTATATGTAATGCATATTATGTGTAATACTTGAATAATAGACTCGCTCAGTGATTTATTAGAGCAGCATCGGTGTGTGCAGTTGTTTTTGGAGACACTGCCTCTGCTCTGGATTTGCTGCTTAAATTGTGAAGAGTGATTACTGGTTGAATTTACTGAACTTAGAAGTTTGGTTGAAGTTGGTATTTTTGCTTTTCTTAAATTCTAAAATAAGGATTTAGAAATCATCATTGGTGGTAGCGGCTGTAAATACATTTGAGGTGTTGGATCTTAAAGGGATGCACTGAAACTAAAATCTCAATTGCATTTAAACTAAGGACACCGTGTAGTCAAAGGATGTGGCTGCTAAGCTTTTGGAGCCGCAGATTTAGTCTTCCTTAAGTCTGTGTTTAAGAAAGGCCTTACATAACCCCTTAACCACATTGCCATCAGCTGTGCCCTGATCATGATGTGGGGTTCTGGGTGGCTCCAAGTGTTCACACCCTTAAGCTTAAGACCAGCAGCATCCCTTCATCATCTGGTAGGTGGGATTGAGGAGGGATCTCTCTCAATTGATTTCTGTAAATTTTTATTTGTTGCAGTTCAAGTACGGGAAGATTTCTTCCAAACATAATGGAAGTGTGAAGAAAGGTGTGATCTTTGCTACCTATTCCTCTCTCATTGGGGAAAGTCAGTCTGGTGGGAAATACAAAACCAGATTAAAGCAGCTTCTTCACTGGTGTGGTGAAGACTTCGATGGAGTTGTATCCTTTTTCTGGAGGTCATTTGGTTATAACCAAATTGCAATTTAGACTTACATCTTTATAGGTTTTTAGGTATTCGTTATTTGTAGCGGCAATCAGTTGTGTGCATGCCCTGACATTGCACTTGCAGTTTTTCAAACTTTGTGCCAAACATATTAGCATCAACTTGGTGCCACACAACTCTGGGACAAGAGTGAAGTTTGTTTTTTCTAGATCAAACCTATAAAATTAAACTGTTATCCTTAAGTTTACACTGATGTTTTTTACAGACTTATTTAAATTTATCTTTGGAGTAGCACCAGCATTTTCAAGAACTCAAGTGTTGGCAATTTTGTTCTTAAATATTTACTACCTAAATATTTTTCTAAGGTTTTTAGTTGAAATGACTAGTGTCTGGAGTTTACCATTTTCACCTGCCCCCTATTGTAAGTAGTTGATTTTCTTGCCTTCTCTTCTAGCTCCTCATTCTATAAATTAGTGGGACAAAACTTTTCCTTAATTATGGTCCAGATCGTATTTGACGAGTGTCATAAAGCAAAGAATCTGTGTCCTGTTGGTTCATCAAAACCAACAAAAACAGGTCTGGCTGTATTGGAACTTCAAAATAAACTTCCAAAAGCCAGGGTTGTTTATGCCAGTGCCACAGGTATGTACTGCTGGGTTTGGGTGAAACGTCTCTGGATGGTTTTGCTGGCACTGGTACAGATTTATGTTTCTCTTCTTAGGTGCATCTGAGCCAAGAAACATGGCATATATGAACCGCCTCGGAATATGGGGTGAAGGAACTCCATTTAGGGAATTCAGTGATTTTATCCAGGCTGTTGAAAGAAGGTAAAATTTCCAAGACCTGCAGCAAGAATGCACAGGGTTGTGGCTGGTTGTGCTTCCCGGTTCCTTGTCTTCACTCTCTAGTCCTTTGCAAACATGTCCTGTCACACTAAGAACTCTGGCTTCTAAATCCAGCAGAAATGTAATTTATCATAAGTGGTGAAAAATGCGATGTTTCCTTTATTCACGGAAAATTTTGAGAGCTTTAAAAGCTTTCTGGGAAAAGAGGCCTCTCAAAAATGTGGGTGTTAGGAAAGCAAAATACATTGCTGCTCCCCATGAAAACACCCTGTATTGTAGTGAGTATACTCAGTGAGCTTAATGGCTCACTATTTGTAGAAGGCCTCTAATGTTTATGCATTCATCTTAGGCAATTTAACAGGAGGAAATCTTGTGCTTACTGCCATAAGAACCCAGTTCAGGGAAATTCTTTGTGCTGCTACAAGGTACTTGGTGTTTCAGAACATACTAATAGTACTAAATGTGAGGGGTCAGTAGAAAACACTGCTGCTGCATTCTGTGGTGGGTGAACATCTTGCTTTGCCTACTCAAAAAGAATTTTGAACGCTGTAGAATGCCACAGTAGGGCTTAGGATGCATCTTGTTTACCATCTACACGATGTGTGATTTTCCTGGACTGTGCAGGTGTAGCCTGCCTTCATTACTGAGTGCTTATCAAATGAGCAGTAATGAAGTTAGAGCCCCAAGCCTGTGAGTAGCAGTCAGCTGTTTTGCAGGTGACTTCTCTGCTCTCCAGGTGTGTTGCTGTTGAAGAGAAGTTACTAATTAAATAATTTTCGTATCAGCATAAATCTGAATAACTCAAGATGGTTTGTGTTATTTCAAATCATCAGTAGTTTATACAATCAGAATGCAAGAATTTGCTACTATTTGGACCAACTTTATTATGGAGTTACAATTTATAAGTTACTGTCTCCTAATCCATCCTAGGTCATTTGGGAAAAAGGTAACTAACTGTGTTTTACCTCTTGGGACACACTTAATATTTACAAGGCAGGGATACAGCTTTTTGTAAAGACTAAATTTCAAATTATTTAGAAAACATATTCCTTCACGTTCGTAAGCTGTTTTTTTCTAAAGTACTTGGGGTTGTGCTTTGAGGCGTTTCTTTACAAATCCTTGCTTTTGAAAATTCTAATATGGTCTTAAATTGTTCCTTTATTTTAGAGGTGTTGGTGCCATGGAAATAGTTGCTATGGATATGAAGCTGAGAGGAATGTACATAGCCAGACAGTTGAGTTTTTCAGGTGTAACTTTCAAAATCGACGAAGTTCTGCTCTCACAGGAGTATGTTAAAATGTACAATAAATCTGTGAAGCTGGTAAGAACGAACCCCTTTTTAAATTTGCTTTCTCTGTCGAGTTCTGGGAGGTTGAAGCTGGTAGAAAATTGAATGCTCCTGTTCTTGTTTAGTGGGTGAGTGCTCGAGAGAGGTTTCAGCAAGCGGCCGATCTCATCGACGCAGAGCAGCGCATGAAAAAATCCATGTGGGGTCAGTTCTGGTCAGCTCACCAGAGGTTTTTCAAGTACCTTTGCATAGCCTCGAAGGTGAAGAGGGTGGTGCAGCTGGCTCGGGAAGAAATCAAGAATGGCAAAGTAAGTTGATCTAAACTTATTTTTTAACATTTGTCATAAATGTAAATCTATTAGATTAATTATATATATATAATACGAATATTTTCAGCCACAGTAGGAGCATGCTTTTGTACTGAATGGTATCTAATGAGCAGAAATTCAGGCAAATTAAACTTGCAGCTCAGTCATAGTGTCTGCTGTTCGTTTGTCCTTCAGTGCGTTGTCATTGGCCTGCAGTCGACAGGAGAAGCAAGAACATTGGAAGCTTTGGAGGAAGGTGGTGGGGAGCTGAATGACTTTGTTTCTACAGCAAAGTAAGACTGCATTTTGAAATGTTGTTTACAAAACTAACCTTTATCCAGCTTAGAGTGTGTGTGTAGTCCTTTGTCTTTCTGTATCTCAAACGTGCATCAGTGCACAGGTTGGGAATCCTTTAGTACTGAAGTTCTTTACTGAATCTGCCTGTACCTAAAATCTGGCAGCACTGCTCAGGTGGGGCAGCGGTTAACTCCTGCTTCTCCTGGCATTCCAAACTGACTTTTTCAGGTGTGAACAGCTCAGAATGTTCCCCTCAAACTGGGAGGACGGGGAGACCTGCCAAGTGTGTGCTGCATTTATACCAGAGCAAATTACAGACCATGATTTCCCTCTTTGATCAGGTGGATCACAGCCAATCCCAAGGCTGCCTTGCTAAAGATCTTAATGTATTAACTTAATCTTTTACTTAAATTGAGCAATAAAACTGGCAATAGCAAAACCACCTGTTACAGAAACAAATATAACAAGTTACAACAGTGCTGTAGAAGAAATGTCTCCTACTTTTAAGAAGGTGACAGATACAGTAATGTGGGTGATAATACAGAGAGTGCCCAACTGCACTCACAAGGAGTCATTCTTCAGAGAAGTCAAGCAAGCTGTTAAATGTTACAGGTTTGTACTTTAAATAAATGCAAATTCCACTGAGCAACCTTTTTTTCTTAAACAGAGGAGTATTCCAGTCTCTTATTGAAAAGCACTTTCCAGCTCCCGACAGGAAGAAACTGTTTAGCTTGTTGGGAATTGACCTGACTGCTCAAAGTAATAACAATTCACCCCGAGACAGCCCTTGCAAGGAGAACAAAGTAAAGAAAAGAAAAGGTAATGCTGAAATTCCTGCACTAATGCCTCAGTGAAAATGGCAACTTCAGAGCTGCCTGAGAGTGAGCTTTGTGGGGGTGAAAAAAAAGGGAATATCTGTACAGTCGTCTGTGAAAGAGAATGTATTGCAGAACTCTTAAGGCTGTTAGAGATTGCCATTGCTGCTGAAGCAATATAAACCGTAAATTTTAGTTAATTTTGCTCAGAATTGGGTTGGTCTGCAATGGAACCATATCCCAAAATGCCTTGCCTGTGCCAGACCACTTCCTGATGTAGTTACTCGAGTAGCTTTCTGTATCTTGAGGCTCAATGAAGAGAAACCTAATAGCACCCCCTTCCCAAACTGCTTATCCTAAAGTAGGTGATCATAAAACTTGGGAGAAAGGTCTTGCTTAAAACTTAGATTCTTTTAAATAGTTCTATTTTCAAAAGCTGAATGTTTTTCTGGTTTGTATGGTAAAACAGACCTCAAAGTGTGTGGGTTACAAGGTTGAAACTAACTTCTTTTTCTTCTGGGGTGATGGAATTAGGTGAAGAAATAAGCAGAGAAGCCAAAAAAGCCCGCAAAACAGGTGGCCTTGCAGGTAGCAGCTCTGATGAGAGTGAAAGCGAGTCTGATGCTTCAGACAATGAAGAAAGTGACAATGAGAGCTCCAAATTTTTGAGTTCTGGAGACGATGATGACTTCAACCCGTTCAGAGATGAATCCAGTGAAGATGATGAAGATGGTAAGACAGTCTAAGTGTTTCATCAAGCAAGTAGCTGTATTTGCAGAGAGTAAGCAGAAAGTCTTCCCAAACACTTCAGTGAGCCACAGATGAGTGTTTAATAAGCATGTAATTTAATTCCAGTGAGGCTACAATTAATAGAATGTGAAACTTCAGGGTTTTGTACACTGGAATTCCGACTTTTGTAAGTCACTTTATGTAATTGTTTCAACGGGATGGATGGCTGCTTAGTAAATGTTTGAAACTTCTCTTTAACTTCAGATCCCTGGTTGATCAGAAAAGAGCATAAAAAAAATAAAGAAAAGAAAAAGAAGAAAAGCATAGACCCAGATTCTATTCAAAGTGCCTTACTAGCCTCTGGTCTGGGATCCAAACGACCCAGCTGTTTCACTTCCACTGTTGGAACCACCACTTCTAGTACCAACACGTCTGGTAAGAGCAACTTTCTTTGATGTTGATTCATTTTCTAGCAGTTAGGCAATAAAATTCTAAATCTCAAAGAGTCTTTCTTAACTTTTCAGCAAACAGTAACACAAACAGCAGCTTTGTAACGAGTCAGGATGCTGTTGAAAGGGCCCAGCAAATGAAAAAGGAACTGCTGGATAAACTGGAAAAGCTGGCTGAAGATCTTCCACCTAATACACTGGATGAGCTTATAGATGAGCTGGGTGGTCCTGAAAATGTTGCCGAGGTAGGCTGGTGTTGACATATAGGAAAAAAAAAAGTATGTTTTTAAAGAGATTGTTTATCAGTTTTAGACAGTGATCTCAGGAATGAGAGCAGAGGTTACTCTGCTTATGCCTCTGAATGAAAGAGAAACTTGAAAATTGTGTTAGAGTGCAGGGGGAGCTCTGTACGGGTGAACACATTGTTTCTGACATTTGATAGTTTCTAGCTGGGTAAATCACACCAGTTTCTCTTGCTTTACTTTGTCTGTTTCTCTGACTGGCTGTAGTCAATTTGCTGTTGGTGTGTGTTACACAGACAGGAGCTTTAGTTCATCCTCCAAGGCAGTGGAGATTAAGAACCTTTATGGGTTAATGAAGAGCCTGATTAATTAATCTCTCTAACTTCAGAAACTTGTCTTGAAGCTACCTGTCTCTATCAAGTCGCAGCATCAGTGTGATTTAAAAGACCCTGTTAAAATCAGTGACAGCCTAAGCTGTCTGTTTAGTGCAGCTGGTAAATCCCTTATGAACAGTAGCATAATACAACATTATTTTTGCACAGATTTGCTCTGTCATGTTCCACATAACAGATAATGGCATCAGCCAAAAAATAACCCGGGTTCTCTAATGTACTTTTGCACTTGGAGTAAATTAGTGAGCATTTTAATGTGGGATGAATAATGCTGCTTGGAGCTTTTGGTGCTGGGGAGGTTCTGGTATTGCCACGCTGAGCCTGTGTTCCCTCCCAAAGATGACAGGCCGCAAAGGGAGAGTGGTGAGCAACGACGATGGCAGCATCTCCTACGAGTCGAGGTCTGAACTCGATGTGCCCGTTGAAATCCTGAACATCACAGAGAAGCAGAGGTTCATGGATGGAGATAAGGTAATCCTTGAGGAGACAGACTGGAGGCAAATGTGCCAGATGCCGTAGTAACTCTTAAGTTATTCACCAGTGACTTGCAAGGACTGGAAGTCCTGGTGAAGAAGCACTTCCAGTTCACTGCTGTTCTGGTTTTCAAATCAGTGTGTTTAAAGGTCAGGCTGTAGTTTGGGTGACCTCAGAGGCCTGTGCTTGCTGTGCACCCATGTGCCAAAGTGCAAGCTGGCACCTTTAGGCTGGTTTTGTAAAACAATGCGTGTTTAAAAGGCAGATCTGTAATTCATGTCGGATTCGTTGATCTGGGTCACTGCACCTCCCCCTCCCAATTGAATTGGGAAATGGGGAAGACCACTGTATGAAAACTTAGTGAGGGGTGAAGGGAAAAGGTGCGGCCTGTTAACAAGGATTGAGAAGTAACACTGGGAGGAGTGGTGGCTTCTGCCCTTTCTGTTGCCCTCTAAAAGAAAATCCTGGCCTGAATCATGGTAGAATTGCATCTGATGAAAGGAGGAGAGGGGGACAGCCCTTCCCAGTGATTCACTTGGGCCGTGCTGCCACAAGAGGGCAAATGGAGTAAATGTCCCTGTGCACGGAACTTGTGTGGTCCCTTGTGACACTTGAGGGTAAAGACTCGGGTTCCTCTAAGTGATTTGTGCACAATCCAAACATTTACATTCTTTCAAGGCAAATGCATTCAGGCACTGGAGTGGCTGGATCCTCTTCCTTGTACAGCCTTAGCAGCAACGTTTTGTCTTTTCTGTGGTTTGCTATTGGAGCAAGTCTGTGTCCCTCCCCTTTTCCTCCTGAAGGGAAAGTGTCAGGAAAGGGCCACCTGTCCTCTGGGATGGCAAGTCTTTGTTTGTCCAGGGAGTTGTTGAAAAGTAAAGCGAAACCCCCTCCTTTCACTCAGGAAAGTTCATTAGCATTTCAAACTCTGCTACAGAAAGCCACACCTTTGCTGCCCTCCCTCTGCTCTGTGGGGAACAGTGAGACCATTCCAGAGCCATGTTTGGTAATAGATGTAAAACGAGATTTCTTTTTTTTTTTTTTTTTTTTTTTTGGGAAACTGAAGCTTGATCTTGGATTTCTTGTTAACTAACGTCTCTTTTCTCAACCAAAGAACATTGCCATCATCTCAGAGGCTGCCAGCTCTGGTATCTCACTGCAAGCAGACCGCAGGGCCAAGAACCAGAGGAGGAGGGTTCACATGACCCTGGAGCTGCCGTGGAGTGCAGACAGAGCAATCCAGCAGTTTGGTAAATCGCTCCCTGTGTGTCCTTACCCCGCAGGCTCAGGCAGAGTGACTGACCTTCCTGCTAACATGGAAAATCAGATTGAGTGGGCAACCTCCTAAGGACCCCTCCAGTCTCTTGCACCCGTGACCAGAATCAGCTTTATCTGTAGTCAGAGCTAATAGTACTGAAAGCTTTGAAAGAAACCTCACAAACAAGCTGAGGCTGCAGCTTTGGACTTTCATTCGTATTGTATAAAGTGTCTTTCTAGAAGTTGCCACAATTTTTAGAGTATCTCTGTGCTGCCTTCTGCTTGCTGTATTACAGCAGAAACTAATTTTAAGCGGGATTAAGTTCTACCAGTTTTCCTTGCTCTTCACAGTTTTATTAGAAATATTTAGTGAAGTAAAATTTATCTAATAATATACATCCTTCTACTTAATTATCCAGGAAGAACTCATAGATCCAACCAAGTGACTGCTCCAGAGTATGTGTTCCTCATTTCTGAACTGGCAGGAGAGCAAAGATTTGCATCAATAGTTGCAAAAAGACTGGAGAGTTTGGTAAGATGTTTCAAGAGGTCTGATCATTCCTTTGGGAAAGCGCAACTTAGATTTCTTTTTGTTAAAAGTTGTGTTTAATGCCAATGATGTGTCTTGACAGGGAGCCCTCACCCACGGGGACAGACGGGCCACAGAAACTCGAGACCTCAGCAGATTCAACTTTGACAACAAGGTACCAATTCTGTTCCTGTTGGAGAACTCATGCTGTGGTGCTTGCTCCACAAATGACCTTGTTGAGGAAGGTTCCTGTCCATCCCTCACCTTTAACTGTATCACTTTCTGATGGAAGGCCTCTTTCTGCAACCCACAGTTCTGTTTGTGAAGCCGTGTGGAACGCACGTGTGTAAATCACTTTTCTGCTCTTGCAAACGATCAAAGTCTTAAGTAAATGGTGTGTGTCCTTCAAGCCACAATGAAAGATTAATCTGGCAGTTCTAATTAAAAATGAACACTGGGCTCTCAGTTATAAACTACATAAGAGTGATAAACAATTCCCTTCACTACTGCAGAGAAAAGCTTTTTCACTGTGAGTTATAAATACCTGTTAAACCATGTGTGCCTGGGGCTGAGGCACAAACACTGGATGGCATTGCTAGAGCAAGGTTTTTTTTTACTTGCACAGTATGGCAGAAATGCTCTGGAGATTGTTATGAAATCCATTGTGAACTTGGACTCCCCAATGGTCTCACCTCCTCCTGATTTTCCTGGAGACTTCTTCAAAGGTAAGATAATGCACTGGCTGTGATAGCTACCTTTTGATCCTTCTCCAGTATGCAGGAAATGGAAATGCTGTTAGAGCTGTAAAACATCGTTACAGTTTAAAATGATCAGCCGAGACGGATGGGAGTAAACGCCCAGTGAGAGTCTGGGCACTTTGCTTGAATGTTGAAGTTCACACATGAAACCAGATCTGTGAACTCTCGGTGTCAGGAATGTTCTGTATCTGCTTGGCCAGTGTTTTACAAACAGAGTTTTACCTTCCTTTTCCCATTACCTGTTGGAACTGCTCTCCTGCACGGTGCCGTTGGTGCTTTCCCCTGCCTGTGCTTCCTGCAGGGGCAGAAGGCAAAGCTGTGTCTTGCTTATTGATGTGTTAGGTAGAAACAATAATGGGAAGTGTGGGGTGTCAGAGGCTTTGGAACTGGATCCTGTGGCTAAACAAGCTGTTACTCCACTGGGTTATTTTTAGATGGCAGAGCAGCTATGATTTAACTTCTTTCTCTTTCCTAGATGTTCGTCAGGGATTGATTGGCGTGGGCTTGATAAATGTAGAAGACAGATCTGGAATACTGACTCTTGATAAAGGTACCTGGGTGTTCAATGTATCTGTAAAATGTCCCTGGGAACATCTTATGTCATGACAGTGGATTCCCAGCAGCAGAACTGAACTTGCAGCTGTCTAAAAAGTAATCTTTTCTGAAGGACGTAATGTTTTCTGCATTTCTGAAGGAATGTATTTAAATAGTGTTTGTAAGAGTCTTTGAACACTGATTGAGGGCTTGTGGTTGTCAAACTTAATCTTTGACCTAATACATGTATTTCTTACTCTTTTTTTTTTTTTAAGATTACAACAATATAGGGAAGTTTCTGAATCGAATTCTTGGTATGGAAGTCCATCAGCAGAATGCTTTGTTCCAGTACTTCTCTGACACGTTAAATGCAGTTATTCAAAATGCTAAAAAGAATGGAAGATACGACATGGGCATCTTAGGTGAGTAAATGATTTGACAGTGCTCTTGAACTTCAGTGAGAACAGAGCAACAGAATGAAACTCTGCTTTCCTTTTCAGATTTGGGCTCTGGGGATGAGAAAGTGAGGAAGGCAGATGTTAAGAAGTTTTTAACTCCTGGATATTCTACCTCTGGACATGTAGAGCTGTACACAGTAAGTTAATCCTGTATCATCTCTGTAGGAGCTGATAACATTTGCCAGAAAGTTTTTACAATGTGCTCAGTTCCTGTAAGTATTTTCAAGTCCCACTCAAATCCCCCTGCACTGCTCTCTTGTAGATCAGTGTGGAGAGAGGAATGTCTTGGGATGAAGCAACAAAGATGTGGGCAGAACAGACAGGTCCAGATGATGGATTTTATTTATCACTACAGGTAAGAGTCTTCTGTCTCTTGGATCATGTTCAGAGGTTTGGGGGGGGCTAAACTGAAAAACTTACTTGTTCAGTTTTGCTAAATACATTGAGTCTTATATTAAAATTAATTTTAAGGTTTTTTGTAACTCTTGAGTATGAAGTTCTTCCTTTTACCTCCTCAGGATATTTTCTGATAGGAATATATGAGCCCAAATTAATAGCTCTTCTTTAAAGCTACACCAGAAACTTTATGGTTTCACTGTGAGGTTAATTGGATTACTGTGTTCTAGAGGTATATTGCTATCCTTGGTTGTGCTATTACTCTGTAAAGAACACAGTATGGAATCACTTAAGCAGATACTTTCATTGTGTTTTCATTTAGGAAGTTTTTTGTATATCTTTTCTTTTTCTTTTTCCCTCCAGATAAGAAATAACAAGAAAACAGCAATTCTAGTAAAAGAAGTGAATCCTAAGAAGAAGCTTTTTTTGATATACAGACCAAATACTGGGAAACAACTCAAACTAGAAACATGTGCAGACCTGAAAAAGAAATATAAGAAGGTACCCATTAAAGTTAATGCTTGTTTTTAACCTAGAAAAGTTTGAAAATTATATTATAAAGGCTTTATATTTTTTTTGTATTTATGTATAATTTTGATAAAAAGTAGGCTTCCTTCTCCAGAGCAGAGCTTTTATTTGGGACTTTTAAAGCAGGGAAACATTATTTTGGCATTCCTATATCCATTTCTGAACTTTTTTTCTGAACATAAATTATCTATGGTGTGGTAATAAAAAACGAGGTTCCTTAGGGTCTAGCAAGTGTTGAATTTGCAAGAACTAAAGGAAACTCAGATCAGGTGGATTGTTAAAAAACTCTGAAGTTCTGCTGTGTTTAAGCATTTCGCTCATCCTTTTGAGATGGTCAGTTTGAAAATATTATAATGTAGGATGCTGTACCTCTGTACACCATCCTGGTAATGACCAAATTGTTTTTATCCTGTGTAAGTTCTGATGTGTTTTACTTCATTCCCACTCTGGATGACTCTCCCAGGTACCTTCTGAGGATGCTCTGCCCCACTGGCTGGAGCAGTACAACTCCTCTGCAGACACCTGCACCCACGCCTACTGGTCAGTGTGATTTAACTCCTGCTGGTTTGTCTCTGCTTCTGTCCTTCTGTCCCTCCTGTAAAGCCTTGTGTTTCTTGTGTAAGGGAGATTGCCCCGTGTCCGGTGAAATGACCCGACTTGTGAGTGAGAACGTGGAGCTTGCACTTGCCCTGAAGTCCTAATCCATGAGATGAATGTTAATGTAGGAATTACACTCACGGTGACTCAGGAGTAGCTTGTGCTTGAAGTGTCTTCATCTGTTCTGTGTTTGTAGTCTGATAGTTCAGATGTTATTGGGGGGGAAATGTTTGGCGATGAGATGTCAGAAACAGCTGTTCCTCTGCTGCCTCCTGTGTTTCTGAACTCAGCCGATGGCTGAATTCCTGAGGAACTGCGTAACTCACGGAAGTTTCAGATGAATATTGGAGCTTCTGAGATACCCTGATCAGATACCAGTGTCCTGTAACATACTCCAGCTCTCAGGTGACCTCAGTGATGGTATCTTTGACTCAAAGCTCCATGCATTTTGTAGATGGAGGCTTAACTAGGCCAACCCTTCCCAGAGCTCTACCATTACCTGTGCTCCAAGTATCCTTCCCTCAGTGTGTGTGCAGCCCTTGCTCATCTCTGAATGCACATTAAACAACCGCAAGTCTGGTTTTGAATTAAATTTGACGCTTCTATTTGCAGAATGGTTTTGAAAGCTTTTTCTCTGTGTCTGCAGGAGAGGCAACTGCAAGAAGGCAGGCCTGGGGCTGGTCTGTGAGGTGGGGCTGCGCTGCAGGACCTACTACGTGCTGTGTGGCTCCGTGCTGAGCGTGTGGACAAAGGTGGAAGGAGTGCTGGCCTCCGTCAGTGGCACCAATGTGAAAATGCAAATCGTTCGCCTGAGGACAGAGGACGGGCAGAGGATCGTAGGTGGGTGCCTGGGCTGCTGCTCTGCTGCCCCTGCAGGGGCAGCCTGCAGCTGCTGAGTGCTCACTTTGGGTAAAGATGTTGAAAGCAGACAGGCTTGTCTGCTGTGGAGGGACAGAGGTGTAGCTGTAGAAATCCTCTACGATACAATATACTGAGGCGGGTTTCTTTATCAGTCAGGCTTTTTGGAACACTTCATCTCAGTCCTTTGGATTTACTGCAGCAAAAATGTCATGCCCAGCCTGCTTCAGCCAAGGTTCTTTGATCTCATAATGGTTTCACTTTTTCCCCCACCTTTGGCAGTCGAGAATAAGCTGTTTAAATAATCGTTTTCATGGTTTTTGAGCTGCTGAAACTGTACAGAATGACTTCAAGATGATTGTCTCTTCACTCAACCTCATAGTGAAGCCCTTAAAACAGGGACTTCAGAAACCAAACTCTCCAAATGTTTTGTTAAATGTGGATTTCCTGTGGCTATGCCAATATCGTGGCAGCTCCTCCTCTAGTAGCAGTTTCCTAGGATGTTGGAAGTTAGGTTTTTCTGTGTTTAGACTTGCATGGTGATGTAGCTTCTGTGAGACTAGAAAAGCAAAAATAGCTGACTTCTCACGACAGCAGGTAACATGAGAATAAGTTTTGTTGTCAGGCGAAATGGGAACTCCTTTCTCCTGCTTCTCAACCTAAAGGATGTGAAGGACTGAGGAGCAGGACTCGTGGCTGTGCTGATTAGACCTGCCGTCAGAACAGGCATTATTGAATATTGCATAAATTAAAGGGTGGAATCATCGGCCTGAGGTTTTAACGAGCACAACCCGACGGCGTTTTTCTGAAAGCACTGATGTGTTGCTGTTCGCAGGTTTGATCATTCCTGCAAATTGCGTGTCGCCCCTCGTGAACCTCCTGTCGACGTCGGACCAGTCGCAGCAGCTGGCAGTGCAGCAGCAGCAGATCTGGCAGCAGCACCACCCCCAGAGCATCACCAACCTCAACAACGCATAGAGAGGACAAGCTACAGGTGTTGACTTGGGTGTTTGAGGAAAAGGCTGTAAAAGCATATCACTTGCATAAAAATCAGGGACAGATTCCAAAGAAATATAACTTTTTCAGTTCAGTTGTGTCTCGAATACTTTGGGAAATAAAGAGATCTAAAAAGGTTGGTAGAACTGAAAGCCAGCAGCTGTTTATGGTGGTGCATCTGTCTTTCCTTATGCTCTCTGTAGTGCTTCCTGTTTGCTTTTACTTTTGGCCTTTTAAGCTACAAACCACAATTTGTTTGAAAATGCTTGAAAATCCCCAGGCAGGCTTTATTTTTATCTTGTCATACAGTGCTCAGGGTTTAACGCAGTGCATCGATGCCATTGCTGTGGGAGATCTCGAATGCATGTACTGAGTATATATATAGAAAATATATATTGGGTTTTTCTCTTCAATTTGAGTTTATAAAAGCATGAAACCTAGAGGTTGCACATCATGCATTCAGGTTCCTTCCCAGTTTCTGTTTGACAGTGCATGTCTTTGGAAACGGGCATGGACAGCATAAACACACGAGACAGGAATTCAGAGAGAAACACAATCTTAGTTGTACAGCATTGGTTATTGCATTTTTATAGTGTTTATACCCAGGTGTTGCATTTTTTTCTGGTTCTCTCCTGGGAGTTATATATTTGAGTCTACAACATGTTCTTTTTGTGATAAACATCTTAAATTAAAATTAGTTCATTTTTAATGTATTAATGGTATTCCTAATGTGTACTGCAAAGATGGCTGGATGCCTGTTTTCCTTCAATTGAAGCATTTCCTTAATCTGAGGTGGTTATGGAAACTTAAGTGCAAATTCACTTCCATCTCGCATACAATCTTATATTTTTTACTTCATTAACGTAATTTAATTTGTCACTTGTAAGATGAAACCTTACTTGAGCTGTAAATTAGAGAATGGGAAACACTTGAGGGTTCCGCTGTATGTGCTGTTTCTGTTATGTTTAATATGTTGTAAGACATTGTAGAGTTTATCTGGAGCTGTTTAAAAGAAATTGTAATGTACAAATGTGAATAGTCACTTATCTATAATATGGGTAAGTTTTGTTTTGCCTATAATAGTAGATGTTTATAAGAAAGTGAAGGACAATGTTTGTCATTTCTTGCTTGCACAGGTTGCACTATTGAAAAATTGAGATTGTATAAACCTGTCCAAAAAACTACAAGATAATGATCTTGTAGATGTCAAATAAAAGTTATTGTACTAACAAGAAGTGGAGTCTTGTTTAGGCAATCACCATATTCCAAAAAAATAACTAACAAGTCTGTACAATTGGAATTGGACAGGACTTGGCATGTTCCAGGCTGCTCTAACCAGGCTTCTGTCTTGCAGCCCAAATCTCTCGGCTGAACTCGCTAATGAGGCAAGAACTAAACTCTGTCTAAACCTCTGTGTGTCTTTTAAGGAGGGCTCAGTTCCAGGGCAGGATGGCTGCAGGTGTGGCACCTCTGAAGCACTTGGTGAGCCGCTCCAGGGTCAGAAAGAGCAGGGCTCAAGTTCCACAGGTGAGGCTGAAGGGGGTTCCCTTATGGAATTGTTGCTCCTGAGGCTCTGGTAACGCTCCTGTGGGGTCACTGAGCCCCTGCGTGGCAGAGAAGGAAGTTTGCCCACTTCCCTCAGCCCCAGCCTCTACTGGTCAGGAGGAATGAATCCCCTGCTCATGCTTGGGGTAACTGGAAATGCAGATCTGGAATAAATCCTCTGCTCCCCGTGTCCTGCTGCACCTCTGTAAATACCTGGAATGCAGCTGCTCATGCTGGGGGATCTTCAGTCAGCTGGGAGCAGGGGCAGGGAGCCTGAGCACTGTCAGCACTGGGAGCTGACGATGCCCCGGCAAACTCTAGAGCGCAGAGTGTGGGGGAGGCTGTTCCTGTGTTCTGCACCCACCAGGGGATGTCTTTGGCACCCATTCCAGGAGCAGGGCTGGGATTTTGAGGAGGGTGTTGACAGATTACTACTGCAGCAGACAGCGAACCAAACTGCCAGTGCCGGCAGCCTGCCTGTGGACTGCCCTGTCCCTGCTGCTTAATTCCCTTTTGCTGCAGAAACTTCTGCCATCTGAGATGGTGACAGAACGTTTTAGGTCTTGATCCTCAGTAAAATAGTTCTGGAAGTGGTAGATTCACAATTAGCGATTTTTAATTTATTTTTTTTTTAATAATGATCTGAATACAGTCGGTTCCTAAGTGCTCTTCTCAGCCTGGTGTGCTCGCTTTGATTGTTGGGATGAGCAAATCTGATAGTCCCTGTATTGATGAGCAAACCACACTGTTTTGCTTCAACCTTTGGAACTTCCTTTAACTGGACTTGTGTCCCCTGCAGAGGGAAAAAAGCTGACAGTCAGTACTTCCAAGATCCATAAAAACTGTTCCTGTTCCAGAAATCCATTCCTCTACTTGCTCTTCTTTGCCTGCTCCTGCGCCATCACTGCCTTGGCTTTGCCATCCCCTTACTAACACAGCTGCAGCCACGGCTCTGGACTGTTGTGACATCATGAAAATTAACATCAAAAAAAAAAAAAGAAAACAGCCTTCAAGCCACAGCAACGTTTTCTCTCTTGAAAATTCCTACTCAGTGCTTGGGGTGTGGGTTTTGGTATTTGTTTGCCTGCATGAGCTGCTGATAAAGCTTGGGGAGAAAGGGAATATAAATTGCCCTGGATGGGGTAAGAGCAGTGAGTGGTGTCCCTTTGCAGCACTGCCTGTGAGACAAACATCCTGCTGGGGAGAAAAAAAAGACCAATTCTTACATCATAAACGACTAGGCCAGACAAGGGTGGTCTCTGTATTTTCCTGCTTGTGGGGTATTGATCTGCTTTGTACAAAATGAAATGCAAAATGCTTTGTACATCTGAAATGGGCATAAAACCTTGAAAGGACAGAAGGCTCCGGTAACAGGGCCAATGACATCTGTAAAATGGCAACAACATCTGTACTGTGTGGATTTTGGAATTGTGCAGCAGAAGGGGAAGGTACATGTTTGAGTTGATTTGGGAACTGAAAACCCACATTTTGGGTTTTCTAACTGTCCCTTGACAGCAACTAAATTACGACTTGTTAACTAGTTTCATAATTAAGATATGTCTGGCATGATAAATGCAATTATAAACCCCTCAATGCCTCCTTGCACTGCAAGTATTCCACTTTTTCCAGTGGCTGTGTGCTTCACTGGGGACACACACCTCTTGTGAGGACTTCAAGTTCCCCAGAGATGCGAGTTCTCTGTTCCATGTGTAGTATTTCCTTTGTAAATGGAGAAATCTCTGCAACCTGTAAACGCTTGTTGAAGTGAATTATCGAGGGGTTTTGTATTTTTCTTTTGTGTTTGGAATAACTTCACTCGGCTCCCAGCGCAGTCTGTACATAAATAGAGCCTGTTTGTATATAGAGGTGTTAAAGGCTACTGAATTATTGAATGTAAATAACTCTTGTTTTCCTCTGTGGTTTTTTTTTTCCTTCATGACCTTCCCAAGATGTATTCCTATTTTCTCAACCTGCCACATGGGCAGCTTGTGTGTACTTTGAAATATATATAGAGCATATATAAACCTTCCGGGGTGTGTGTGTGCATTGTAGATGTTACGTGTTATCATCTTTTTTTTTTTCCAAAACTGTTGTCTGTGTCCCATGATCCTTTCGATGCTCTGTGGGTTTATTCTATATTTTTAGTGTAAAATTCGTTCCCTTGAGAGAAATGGACCCAATGTCTTTCAGTGATGCATCTTCACTTCTTAGTGCCTGCATCACAGAAACAAATATTTGAGTTTTCATGCAGATTGTTTCCTTCAGTCTTTTTAGTATTGCAAAACTTGAGCCTTAATCCTAGAAGCATTTCTATTTTCTTCCACTTACTGGTATCTCCAGCTGTGCATTCAGTGCGCTCCAAAATATCAGAGTTCTAGAATTAAGTTCTAACATGTCAAAGTCTATTACTGCTTTTTTATTAGATGTGAACTGTCTTAAAAGGGCTCTAGAATGGCAGTGATTGAGAGTAGAAAAGATCTGTTGTAGCATTTTCCTGGGAAAATTCTCAGCTTCCTGTCACGTCTAAATGTGCAAAATGAACTTAACAAAACTTTCTTACCTTGGGGGAAAAAAAAAAAAAGGCAGATTTTTAATTGCCAGGTAAAAATAATATATTTCTATCCGAGTTGGGGGTGGATAAGAAATCCCATTAATTGCTTGTCTCTTACTTAGCCCTGGAGGCTCCAGCAGCTGCAGGGAGGGGCTGTGGCCGTGCAGTTGTTCCCTGAATTCAGCGCTTTGCCGACGCTGCTGACCCGAGCCGGGGCGAGAAGCGTGCAGCTGCAAATAGCAACAAAATACTTGTGGTAGTTTCTGTGGTCACTGTGAGCTTTAATCGGGGAATGTCGAGGGCTGAGGAGGGCGGCGGTGTCAGCGCTGGCAGCTGCGGCCTTTGGTTCCTTGGCGGGGCTGCAGAGGGACGGAGCCGGCAGGAGGAACGCGGTAGCGCAAACCACCCCGGGAACCGCGGGGCTCGCACTTCCCGCGGAGCTGCCTCGGTTGTGGAATGAGTTTCAAAAGCAGCAATGCTCTTCTTAAGGAGAAAAAACAGCGAAGAAAAGGCTGTAAGGTGCTGCTTCTCAGCCCCGCTTCCGGCAGCTGCAGGCAGGTTGCTCCTAAAGGTTCTTTGTGCTGAAGAGATTTAAAAACCTGGAAATAACTTCCTGGGTCTGATGTGCTTCACTGTTTCTTTATTGGCCCAAAATGATTTTTGAATGAGAGGTTGGAGGCACCACTAAGACTCAAGAATAGGAACTGGACAGGGTAAAGCTGAGGCCAAAACTCGTGGAAGGAATTTTTTGCCTGCTGTGTCCTGAACCAATATCCAGGATTCAATATCCGGTGCGTGAAGGACGCTGAGATGTCTGTGTGGAAGCTCAAAGTCAAGCATTCGGTGCACTTAAAACAGGCAGCTAAACCAAAATACAGAAGGACATCCAGATTTAAGCCATGTCCTGCAGTGTCAGTACCTGAACCAACGTGTGTTACATTTTATTCTGCAAGAGCTGACTTTGGTTGGCGTCTCTGAACTTAGCTGTGCTTAGGGCATCACTTCAGTGAGGGGCCCGTGTGGAGGAGTACTTTTCCTACACTTAATTTGTACTGGGAAGGGTAAAGAGACATTTCTGCTGCCATTTCTGATGCCATACATATTTATGTCTCCTCTTCCCGGCTTGGAGAAGATAACCAGGAAAATGCCAGCTTCCTTGCAGTCACAGAATCGCATTTTTATTTGCCAAGTAATTTGATTTATTTTTCAGTCATTGACATATTGGGTTTTATTGGAGGTGGGTGTTTGCTGCCTCGGCACCTTCCCTGTACCCCAGCCCTGCAATAACTCACTGGGAATCTGCCTCTGCACAAAGGATACACTTATTTCTTCTGAGCAGGGATTTGCTATTAGTACTTGTTCAGTCTCCACCTTTGGATTCAGGTGACAGAATCCCAAAGCCAGGTAGGATTTCAGCTGAGTCGTGTGAGGTGTTTTTATTGCCTGCCCTGATGGGATCCTTTGCCAAGATGAAAGGCTCCATCCTGCAGCCTGGGGTTGTGCTGTGTCCTGTCTGCACCGAATGTCCCCAGAGCAGCAGGACTTGGAGTGCCTGGCAGTAAAACATCAGCACTGCTTAGAAAGATTTATACCCCCAAAAATGACAAACTGAAACATGATGGACTCTGTACTCAGCTCTCTCTTTTTTTTTTTTTTCTTTTTTTTTTTTTTTTTTTTTTTTTAATTGTTGAATAAACTGATTGCTACTTTGGGATTTTTTTTTCCTTTCCCCTTTTAATTTTCTGTTCTGGAACTTGCCCACGGAGATGCTGGAATGCCTTTCAGCAACACATCTACAGCCATTAAACACACTCACTGTCACGCCATTTTAGGATCCCTCAGACTAGCAGAAGTCATGTTCCAGTGATCCAAACAGCTTTTCTTTCAATCCACTAGAATCCTGGCACTTAACCTGGTTAATGTCACCGGTTAATTAAACTGTTTTTATTGGTAGTTAAGAGCAGACTCACAACATTCTCAAAGTGCTAATTGTGTTGGGCTTAAAAAAGAAGGGAGGGTTTATAAAAACTCTATCAGGATTGGAAAGTATCAACTTCATACTTTATGCATATTTTATGCAAAATATGAAAATAGTTCTCCTTTATCCAAAGAGTTAGTCTGGGGTAAACAGACTAATCTTAGTTTAGTACATCATCTAACATTGACTTTTATTCTCATTTTCCCCAAATATGGGAAAGTGATGATGCCAAGATCTCAGCAATAAATGAAGATGCCCAAACCTCAGAATTTAATTATTCATTTTCACAAAGCAGTCGACTTTGTTCTGTAAGTAAGGGAAAAATTTCTTAAGAGAGGTTTTGGTTGGCTCCTTTCCAGCATGTAAATAATACACCTTAAAAATGCCAGCGAGGCAGCTCGGGAGCTGACAGCTTCTTCCTTTGGAAGTCCACGTCTGGTTTGTATGTTCCTTCCACGTTTATAAAGTGGAAGGACCGACTTTGCCTGCTAAGTGCACAAAGAATTGCAGGGCATGCGGCAGAGCTCTGTATCAGCTTAGCCAGGGTGGGTTAAATCCTAAACCAGGGTGTAAGTGATTGAATTCTTCGTGGGTAAGGTCTCCCCTGAAGTTACTGGGAGGGAATACAAACGTGAACGGGGGCAATCTGAGCCTGCGGCTGCTCTGCACAATTCCCGGTGTTACCTCTCCGTGTGGGAAACCTGGGCTTAGGGACAGGGCAGAGCTGCTGCTCCGTGCAGGCAGCATTTGGGACCGGGACGTTCCTGGGACAGCTCCTGCCTGCTTTAGTGAGGGGCCCCGGGTTCTGCTGCTCCCAGCTCGGGCTGCTGAGCCACACGCATCCCCCCAGGGTGGGCTTGAGCACAGCGCTGCTTTCCTCCCTTCCCTGTGTCAGGAGAAACGCCCATCCCGGGCCCACGGGCTCCCGGAGAGGGGAGAGGATGGCACGGCCCGGCCTGGCCTCCTGCAGCCCCGCTGGGGCCCCGGGCTCTGCCTTGGCCGTGTTGGATCGCTGGCAAGGCTCGGCCTCTCACCGCACTGTTTAAATTCCCGACCGAGCCATCGCCTGTCACCAGCGTCTGCCAGGGCTGTAAATCCTTCACATCCGGGATTGTCCCTCCCTTTCTGCGCGCACGGAGCGCGGGGGACAGCGAGGTGCCTGCCGGGCTGCAGCATCTGCCGCCTCCGTGGGCAGGACCCGCAGTGTGTCCCCTCCAAGAGATCTGGGGACCCCACGGCCTCCCCTTTTCGCTTCTTGGGAAGAAGGGGTTTTTAGGCCGTGTGCCAGGGCAGGAGGCTGCTGTCGCTCTTCGGGTAGATGTTTAGGCAGAGTTTGATCGTTTGGCTCGCTAAAAATATTTCGTGTTTAGCATCACCCTGTCCCACTGCCTCCACTGGGGGAGGTAATTGTCACTGGCAGACTCTGCACCCACATTCTCACAGGGCTGGGCACAGAAGATTCACATCAATGGTCCTCATACACAGACAGACTCCTTGGCAAGAGATTTCAGGGCTCTCCTTCTGCTCTGAGCAGTGTCCTGGGGCAGGAGCTCAGCAGACGTGTCAGACTCACCCTGGCAAAAGCTGTGTCCGGGCTGGTGAGGGCAGGAGGCGCCGTGCCCGGCAGCGCCAGCCGAGGGCTGTGTCGCTCCGGCAGGGACACCGAGGGGCCGCCCGTGCCACACGCGGCACTCCGGAGACTCTGCTGTCCTGTCACCGTGATTTACCTCCTGCTGTTCCTCCTTCCCCCTTCACCCTGCTCTGCTCTCCCCTGCCAGCTCTGAGTTGTTGTGAAGCTCCACATTCCTTTCCTCACAGTCATTTCCATTTTCCAGCCCTGGGCTTTGCCTCCACTCTCTCCTCCACTTCCTTTGTTCAAATGACCAGTAACAAAACAGTTAGGGATGCTCCCATCAGGTTGGTGTTACAAGGAGGCTCTGAGGGACAGAGGTGTTTGAGCTTCTGGTTGTTTGTTTCAGGCAAATGACAGTGGTCAGGTGACACTTGCTTGGCACTCACAAGGTTTTCTGTGGGGCTTAACCCCAATGTGTCCCTTCAGACTGTGGTTTGAATCTGCAGCTCCCACAGGTGCCACGTGGATGATGATTTCACATGGGCAAGGGGTGTTTGACACCAACCTGCCTCCAGAAATCACTGCAGGCGAGCCAACGCTCAGCCTTGCTGCCGTGGATTGCTGCACTGCCAGACGCAGAGCAGGTTCAGGAGCTTTCCCAGACAGGGCTGGGATGAAAGCAAGTCTCAGAGGCACCCCTGGCCCAGCCAAAGGGTGGGGTATTCCCTGCCCCGGGCCCACAGCAGCGCGGGGAGGGAGGCAGAGGCAGGGCCGTGCCACAGCCCGGCAGTGCCAGCTCACTCCTTGGCACAGCCTTCAAGGGCTCAGGAGTGGGAGGAAAGCGGGAGTCCAGCCCACAGGGCAAGAAGGGAGAGTCCTCCCAGGCAAACTGAAGGAATCGGGCAGGGTGGAGCACTCGTTTGTCTGGAAAGATGATGCAGAGAAGCCCTGTAATGTGGGGATAAAGTGATATTCCATCCCTGCGAGCAACAGCAAGGGAGGAGCCCCTTGGCCCAAACCCCACCAGCAGCTCAGCAGCCTGTGCCCTGTGCCCAGTGGGGAAGGCTCTCCTCTCCTCTCCTCTCCTCTCCTCTCCTCTCCTCTCCTCTCCTCTCCTCTCCTCTCCTCTCCTCTCCTCTCCTCTCCTCTCCTCTCCTCTCCTCTCCTCTCCTCTCCTCTCCTCTCCTCTCCTCTCCTCTCCTCTCCTCTCCTCTCCTCTCCTCTCCTCTCCTCTCCTCTCCTCTCCTCTCCTCTCCTCTCCTCTCCTCTCCTCTCCTCTCCTCTCCTCTCCTCTCCTCTCCTCTCCTCTCCTCTCCTCTCCTCTCCTCTCCTCTCCTCTCCTCTCCTCTCCTCTCCTCTCCTCTCCTCTCCTCTCCTCTCCTCTCCTCTCCTCTCCTCTCCTCTCCTCTCCTCTCCCTGAGGGGACTCTGTAGTTTTATTTGCCAGTACTTACCAAGCAAAAATGAAGCCGTTTCATTTTTACTGTAACATTTCTCTGCTGGTTTTCATTGGAATCTGGGCTGGTTTTGATATTGGTGCCTGGTGCTTGTTTGCCTGGCAAACTGCAAAGAGGAAAACTTTCATTAGAGAGATTCCAGGCCTGTGCTTTTGTGGCTGAGGGCTTGGAAACTTCTCATTCCTTCTCTGCGGTCCTCCAGGGAGACCTCCAGCCAGAGCAGGAGACAGCAGGCTCTCTACTCACGCTGTCTCAGAGGTAAACCCAGAGCACCATCAAGGCCTCTTTATCTTAAACCTTTCCAGACCCTCCCGACGGCTTTACAGGTGCTGTTTGCATTTTTTCCTGCCGGTGCACGGCACCTCTGAAGCACAGCGTCCCCCTCGGAGATGGAACGGGCCTGGAATCGGCTCCCTCAGCCCATAGGGCAGCACCCGTGCGGCGATGCGGAGCAGCTGTCTGCCTGGCAGGGCTGCTCCACTTGGCAGCCAGACAAAGGACTCAGGAGTAGGAGGAAAACAAGGCTGGGAGGGAAAGTCGCTCCAGATAATACGGCATCTGGCCCTGGGAGGAACCATCTCGAAGTGGGGAGCAGGGCTGGACTGGGAGGAAGTTTGGCGGGGAGGTTTTAAGGGGGGAAGGCTGTGTGGAACAGGCGTCCCAGCTTTCACCTGAAATTGTTGCGAGGCTGTCCGGTGATGTGGGGCAGGCGCTGGGAGAGGATTTCCTGCTGCTGCTGCAGCACTCCTGCATTAGAGACTGTATCACAGCCCTCCTCGCAGAGGGTGGCAGAGGGCTCTTTCCCCCGAAGGGCAGCAATCCAGAGCTTCCAGGGGATTTTGAGGTGTAAGAAGGCTACAGGGTGGAGCTGTGGGATGTGTATTTTTATTCACCGTTAGGTGTTTTCTGTGCATTTTGGTGAGGATGGGGCAGACAGCAGCAAATATCAGCCAGAAAGGGCAGCTCACAGAGGGGGGGATGCCGAGGGCTGTCAGCTTTCTCTTGGGAGCAAAAAAAGCACGAGGAAAACTTTGTAGCATCAGCCGGAAGCGGTTGTGGGGAACAGAGACAGGAATGTAAGGAGCTGTAGCAAAGCGATAAGAAAGGAGCAACATTGATACCAAAAAGCATAAAATGCACAATTTTCCCTCTGTGCCAGGGTCCCAGACTGGCCCAGGGGCGTGCTGGGCGTCCTGGGGACGGAAGGGTTCTGCACCAGGAGCTGCTGGCTCATTACAATCTAGTGAGAAAGGTACTCAGCTCTGCAAAGCATCTTAAAAATGCTGTTTGTTAAAGCTGACACTCACTTGCCTCTACCATTTGTGCTTTCCACAGAGGTTAAACCTTGCCTTTGCCCAGGATTTAAAAAGCTTAATTTTCAGTCTAGGCCTATCAGAGGCTTTTCATGTTGGTTGATCATGTTAGTTGTATCACCAGAGCAGTTTGGGGACTCGAAGATTAAATTGGTGCTCAGCAACTTGAAAGTGCATCTGTGGTTGTTTTACATATGATGCTGGATCACCAGAAATGTGGGGATAAGTATTTGAATATAAACTCCCTCTAGGAAAAGGAACAAACTTCCCACTTCTTTTCGCCTTAGTGCTACACGGGGTTCTGTGGTGGGTAAAGGACAGTTAGAATATCCCCAAGTCACTCAATTCATTAAGCCTGACAACAATTAATTACATTGAAATTAATGCGCAAATTTAATGTTCTACACACGTCAAAGACCTGTCAGGGAAAAAAAGAGGGTCTTACTGTGCCATCTTTAATTCTTCTCATTGTTGATTTAACCCAAGGTGATAAGGAACAAGCCTAGTTTGTGCTCTTCATTTGCAGGTCCCCATGAGTGTTACAGCACAGCTCCGTGATGACTATTTCGTTTCGTTTCCAGATAAAAGGGGACAAACAAGTTTGTTTAACAGCATGGCCCAAGGCCCCTGGCTCTGTGGCAGAGCTGCCAGCACCTTCCAACATCCCACTTTGCATGTGTATTCCTTACACCCTCGCCCGAGGGCCGTGGCACCGACCCCGCAGAGCTTTGGAAAGGGAAAACCTCCTTCAGATCAGTCAGAGTTCTGGCTAAGCAGGGGCTGGAGGCAAACTCTGTGGAAACACTGGCTGCTCTGTATTCCCAGTGGTTTGGGAGGAGCAGAGGTGAGGAAGTCAAGCCAGGAGAGGGAACAGAGAAAATACCAAGAGAAGAAAGGGGAGGGGGACAGAGTGAATGTTGCAAATACTACACAACTGAGAAAAGGCAGCTGTACCTGGAAAATACATCAGTGCTTCTTGTGGCGACTGAAGAGACAGACATGTCTTCCTGTCCATCCTCCTTTACTGGGAAACAGCAGCTTGCACATTCATTTGTAGGTTATGCCTTAGTGTGCAGAAGGCTTGCAAATGTCACCAGTGTGAAAATGGCTCTGCTGTATTTCCTGCTCTGTGCCTTGGCCACTCGGTGACGAAGGGCTGCTTCTGCTGTCAGTGAACACGACCGAGCCATCAGGCTGCAGAGCAGGGACCTGCAGCTTGCTGCACACAGCCCGGGAGCTGCAGCTGCCACACTCGAGGCGCAGTTTGCATGTGCAGAGCACAACTCCAGCAGTGCAGCCCAGCCTGGGACATCAAACAGGTTGAAACCACAGGCAGCCCCTCCAAGGGAGCTCGGCTCTGTGGTCACCCTGCTGAACAGTCAGCCCAGGGCCCGTGCACGATGGTGGTTTTGTTCTTGTGGCCACACCTGGTTCAGAACAACTGCAGCGAACCCTCAGAGCACATGGCAGGTGGGAAGAACTTGCAGGTACTTCCTACCCTGCAGTGAGTGCCAAAAAACCAAGAGTAAAGTCGTCTGAAGCTTAGCGTCTGAGGCCAAGCAGCAAGTTTGTCCTTTGCCAGGGTCTTGTGTCTTGTGCCACCACTGTTACCTGTGCCCAAAAAACCGCAGAGCAAACACCAGATACCCAGATCCGGTACTGCTGTGTTCCTGCTTACAGGACAAAGGATGCTGCCCTACAAGCCTGACCATCTCATCAAGCCTGGCCCTCAAAGTTTGCTCCAAAACTCGCAGTGCCTTGTACTGAAGGAAGAATAATCTTTACAGGACTTTTTACACATCCCCCGCCTCCCCCTCGGAATATTGTATATTTTGAAGCTGTCATTATAAAACCCAAGCGAAACACAGGGGATCTTGTTCCTCACAGTGTTGCTCTGAGCACAGTTTTGTGGAGTTGGTGTAAAGCCGTGAAAAACACGGCAAGCTCGGAGTGCTCCCATTTCGCACTCACTCGGTGTGACTGTAAACAACCACGGGATGGAAAATCCCAGAGCGGCGTGCAGGACTTCAATGGCCTTCCAGGATTCAACAGAAAGGCTGTTATTTACAAATCTGGGAGTGAAGCTCTGGGTTTTGCAGAGTTCTCGCTCACACGGTGAGGGTTTACCAGCACAGTCTTTCAGGACTCTAAGAAGAATTACACAGTCGTAATCACAAGCACCAGTGTGAAACTACTGTCACTGAGCATGTAATTCTGTGCCTGGGGCTCTCAGGACCCCTCTCCAACAGAACAGAGCGTGGATCAGTTGTAAGGACGGTCAGTGCCAGTCTGGAATTCACCAGGATCGCCGGAGTCGAGCGCTTGGTCTGGAAATAAAACGCAACAGCGCTTCATCTAGCACCAGTCAGAGTTTTCAGATGTTTCTTTCATGCAATATGCAGTCAGTAGGGCATGAGCCGGGGGCTGCTCAAAGGCTGCTCCTCTTTTCCCATTCTCCCTCAATTCTCCTTTATGCGGAGGAAATAATCTGATTGCTCCGTGACTGTTTCCGTGTCTCTGTGATGGAGGTGTTACCTGCTTCCCTCTGCAGGGCCGTCCACTCCGGCCCTGAATCAGTGTCGCTGACAAGGAACGTGCCCCTGGTTTCCGAGTGAGCAGGATCAGGCTCTCCGTGTTGGCTGTCACTGGCATTAAGAGCAGTATGAAGCCATGGACAGACACCGAGTAGCACATGCAATAAAACCACCAGATCTCAGAGTGGCTGCTGGTAAAATTACACTATGGGTCTGATCTGGTGGGTCTGAGGCCGAGCATCGAAGGAGAGATTGTCCAGATCCCAAGCAGTTTTGTTGGGATAAATCTGGAGTAATTGAACAATTTTCGAGTGTATTTGATATTAATTGACAGAAGGAGCAAACCCAAATATCTTGCAGTGAAAATGATGTGTTCTGATGGCAGATGCATGCTGGAAAGCTTCATCATTTAACCTGATTTTTTTTTTTTTTTTTTAAATTTTGGTGGGGAAGTTTCACTGCTGCTTGCAAGCAGAAAACGTGCCAATTGTCAACGAGATTAATTTTTTTTTTTTCTTAGTCCCCCAGAAGCTGCAATCCACATTAACCTTCCACCCTCACGCGGAGAGAACTAGTGGTTTGGGGGGGAAAAAAAAAAAAAGGGAAATTAAAAAAGGGCTTTTTTTTTTTTTTTTGGCGGCATCTAGGGGGGTGGGCGAGGAAAAAATGAGAATTTTTAAATTATCAACAGGTATTTTCCGTGGAGATTGGCGGTGGGGGGAACGAACGCCGTGAGGGCGAGGGGGAGGCGGGAAGGCGGCGGCCGCCCTGAGGGACGCCCGGAGCTGACAGGGGCCGCCGCCCGCCCCGCGCCGGGCACAGCCCGGCCAAACCCGCAACTTGTGCCAAAACTTTCCGAAGTTTAATTAAAACAAACCCCCTCTTCCCCACACACACACCCACCCACACACACACACCCCCCTCGCCGCACCTCCGCCGGGCTCCGCGCCGCCGCCGCCGCCCGCCCGCCCCGCTCCCTGCCGGCGGTCCCTGAGGGGAGCTCCATTGTCTGTGAGGGGACGGCCGCGCACCCCCGCCGCGCCCCCGCCCGCCGCGCCCCCGCCCTCCGCGCCGCCGTGCGCGGGGCGCCGGGCGGCCGCGGCGGGGTGGCTGCCGGCTCTCCCCCAAAGTTTTTGGATCCGCGTCTCCTCATGATGTATGGATGATATATTGCATTGTGGGTGTCAATATAACTGACGGCCATATTTGCCGGTGCTGCTACTGCTGTAAACAACCCAAAGTGTCTGGGAGACACGGAGACGCTTCGCTGAATTTCAGGACGCTTCTCCTCCTCCCGCTGGCCATGTCTCTGGGAATGTCTTACAAGCCCAACTTGAACGCCCACATCCCCGGGACTCCCCTCAACCCGGGTAAGTCCGCGGCGGCAACTGGGTGGCAAGTTTGGGAGGCGAGCGGCGGGTGCCGCACCGGCACCTGGGGGAAGCCCCGGACTCGAGTTTTGCGCCCAGTCCGGTATGGCGGGGCAGCGGCTCCGCGCCGCCATTACCCGCGCCCGCCCGTCCGCCCGCCCGCCGGCCGGCGCCGCCAGCCCCGCTCCGCGCCGCCCCCGCGCCGGGCACCGCGCCCGCCCGGCCCCGCTCTGCCGCCGCCGCCGCCGCCGCCGCTCCGGGGCTCCGGCCGCCGGGTTTCCTCCATGCTCGGCTCCCCGGGGCGGCTGATTGATCTGGATCAGGAATATTCCGGCGGCGCCTCAGCGAGGACCGCTGCTGGCGGGACGCCGCAAGTGCGGCCGCTCGCCCCGCGCCTCGCCTCGCCTCACGCCTCCTCCGGCGGCGGGGCCGCCCCGGGCCGCGCTCCGCCGGCCGGAGGGGAGCCCCGCACCTCCGCCGCTGGAGGCACCGCCGGCGCCTCGGCGCGCCCCTCGGTCGGCGCTCCCCCGCCGGAGTCTCCCCCGCATCCCGAGCGGAGGAGCCCTCTCCGCTCGCTGGAGATTTTTTGGGAATGGGGTGTGTGTGTGTGTGGGGGGGGTGCACAGGGATTGCACTATTTCTTAAAAAAACTCCTGTTTAAAAATCACTCCTCATCCTTGGATTTGTACAGGAGTCCTTCCAACTTTCCTCTTTAAAAAGTTTCCTTGACGGCGTTAACTTTTTGCCTTTTTTTCTTCTTCTTCTTCTTCTTCTTCTTCTTCTTCTTCTTCTTCTTCTTTTTTTTTTTTTTAAATCTACGTTCCCCCTTTTTTCTCTTCCCGATTTCCGAAGGCACCAGCCGGCGGGTTTTTGCCGCTGCTGCGGTGCTGCTGCACATCGGGTCTCCATGTGTGAATCGGTGCAGCCTGAACAAAGCCGCAGCAGCAATTGGCTTCGCTGTGGGATATTTGGAGGGGATCTCGCTAATCTGTGCTCGTCGGCTCCGATTAAACAGCACCAAAATGGAGAAGTTGGTTCTGACTTTCAAAAAAATCGCATTCCCGTCTCCCATCCCCGCAGCCCAGCCTGCAGGACCGGCATCAGACAGCCACAAATCAGGCTGAATTTTTTTTTTTTTCCCCCCTGAGAAAAAGTTTTGGAGTTGGGTTTAGGAGGGAGAGAAATGTGCCTGGGTGATTTTTACAGCACCGTTAGCGGTTGTAATCCTGGGAGGCTGAGGAGCGAAAGGAATCTCCGGGCTGCATCTCTGTTCTAGCTGCCAGGAGAGCAACAATCATATTTTACTGCAAGGACTCGTCACCAGCTGGTGGATGAGCCGAGGTGGCTGTGCCACCTCGATCCTGCCTGGAGCTGAGCTCGGTGGGGCTGCCGGGGTGCCAAGGCTCGGGGAGCCGGGCTCGTGTGTGGGGAGCACCGTGGGCTCCGGTGCTGCTCTGCGGAGGGGTCAGGGAGCAGGGGATGTGCCGAGGATTTCTGACAAAAAGCAGAAGTGTCACCGGAGGAAAAAAAAAAAAAGAAAAAAAAAAAAAAAAAAAAAAGAGATAGAGAAGAAACAAAACAAAGCCCAGCAAGGGAAACCGTTCTCCTGCCGGCTCCCACGAGAACCTGTGCCTTGCTCTCCGGAACAGCCGTAAAATTGCAGGGAAAACAAAGGTGGTATTTTGCGATGGTGGGTGAGGGGTGGGGATTAGGTCATGCAGTGGAGGGGATCCGAGTCTGGCTGCTCTGCGAGCAGGGACTGCAAAATCCCGGCTCAGACATGCCGCGCACAATGCGAGCCGAGCGGTGAAGTTTCTGTCTCCAGCCCTCTCGCTGCCGTGTCTGTGCTTTCCAACGCTCCGGCTGCGAGCAGGGCTTTGGATTCTTTCATGCAGTTTTATCTTCCCCTTCTCTCCCACCCTCCTTTCCCCCTTGTATCGGCAAGTTAGCAGCAGTTTGCTGTCATGCTGGAACTATTCTCGTCTAAGTTGTCCTCTCTTCTGAGTTCGGATCATCCTCAACACCCCCAGAATCTTTTCAATGAAAGAACGTCCTCCTCTGAATCCAAAATGGGCTCTCTCTTCCCTCCCTGTCTTCTGCCATTATCCTCACGCACCAGCTCTTCCTCTAGCTAGTGGTATTGCCAGCACCGTGGCCTAAGGCCAAGGGACTTAGACAAAGCAGTCCTTGCAGTTGCACATATCGCATTCAGAGTGATATGACTGCAAATGGCCCCCTCCTTTCTGGAGCTTAATTCTGATTTGGAGGAGATTGCTTCTCTATTGTGCCTAAATTAAATGCCCCCCAGCCAGGAGGATAAATCCTAGGTTTGCTTCCAAACCTGGGGTGAAGGACCCCCCCCCCCCTCCCCCCACCGTCCTGCAGAGGAGAGGAAAACAGGAAATCTGTCCCTTTTGGCCTGAAATCAGCCCTGCAGAAGCCTCTCTGTATGAATGCTGAATATTTTGGTCTCGGCCGACGGAGGGCTCTGGGCAGCTGTGGATCTCACAGGGATTTTCCTCTGGGAGGTAATGCTGCTTCCCTGCAGTGCAGGGCTTCTGGTGCAGGAGTATTTGGGAAGGCAGTGTCGACTCAGCTCTTGGAGCCGTGTCCTTGCTGCAGAGCAAACTCCTCTCAAGTTGAGACTGAGAGTGGCCACTCTGCAAAATTATACTTAAACTGCACATCAGTGAGATGGAGCAGTTGTGCTTGGTGGGTGCCTGGGCACTGTTCTTGCATGGGAACATGTTTTGGGAACCCAGTCCTGGACTGAAGTCCAGAGGGAGAGGAGCTGTGTGTGGGGGAGGAAATACGGGGAGGAAACCTCCGTGGGTTGTTGGCAGATCTGGGGATGACTGCGGGTGAGGAAAATGCAGCTGCTCCACAAGTGACTCAGGATGCTGGAAGCATCTGGGTGCTGACTCCTCTGCCTTACACCAGGCTGAGGGAGGGAGAATGTGTTGTCACAGCAGAATTCAGTGCCTGTTCCTCTTCCCTGTTGCCCAGGTCAGTGCAGACACTTGCCCCAGGGTGGCTGCAATCAGGCTTGCAGTGGTTTTGTCCGAATTTTGTCGGAATTCACCTTCCTGGAGGGCCTGCGCTCAGGGAGTTGGGTTCCTGCATGTAGTACCCCAAGCTTTCAATTCCAAGCTGCCTGTGCTTGGGGAGCCCCATTTAATCTCCTGCACAAGCACCTTCTCTGCCTGGGCTGTGAAAAGGTTCTCTATTAGGGAGCTGCAGTGGCTCTACCTCCCCAGCCTCACCTGACCCCGCAGTGTCCCAGGGGAACCTCTGTTACCTTTTCTAACAACCATGTTTTGATTCGTTTGTCTTCTCTTGCTTGTCCTACTGATTCGTGGGAAGTGCTGTTTCCTCCTCATCTGTCTTGTGTTTCGTATTGTTTGACTACTTCTCTGTAAGGGACCAGCTGCTGAGCTGAGGTGAAGTAGAGCATCTCCATTGACTTAAGCCGAACTAGACACTTACACCAGCTGTGAATGAGTCTGTAGTTTGTTTTTCACTGTGTTTCCATGTGTTTTCTGGCTCGGTGGATATTCACCAGAATTCCTGTTTTGTTTAGACTAAGCACAGGTCAGAGAAAATGTGTTTCAAGATACAGAAGCTAACAGAAACAGCTTGAGATTTTCCTTTACTTTCATTCTCATTCTTGCAGAAATGTCAGGTTTTGAGACAAAATCCTGTTTGTGTAACAAAGCTTAAAAGCTGTCATCGGTAGTGTCTGGAAACACCAGTTCCAGCTGACAGGGACAAGGGAAGGAGCTGTGTCTTGCCTCCACATGAACAAGTGGTGGCCTGTACAACAAGTGCTGCTGTAGCTGAGGACCAAAGGGGCTCTCGGTGCACCTGCCACACCTCGCAAAGCAAACCACAGGCTTCTTGTGAAAAGTGCAGATTCTCGATTCTCGCTGGGAGGTGAAATGAAAACAATTTCCCTGTCTGGGGCTGTAGCTGGCAACTGGAGAGACCAGTTCCATTCAGCCCTGAGAGAGGATACCAGCACACGAGGCTGGCCCTTATGTTCTCAGCACTGCAGTGCAGACTCGCTCGAGCACATGGCTTGCTTGTCGCCCTTTACAGAGACAGCTTCTGTTTGATATTGTTGACCATATTGAGAGGTTGTTTTTGGAGTGGGAGTACTGGAAAGAATACTCTTTGTAGGCAGAACAGAGAGCAAAGTGTTTGTGCCTTAACAGGGGGGATAATTTCTAGGAAATATGCTCCCCTCTCCAATTCAGAGTGAAATTTGCTGGATCCCTGACCTCTTGAAGTCCGTGTGAAGTTAAGCATGATGTAAAAAGAAGCTCGCTAAACACGTTGCAGAATTAGCAATTTTCAAGTGGCCTTGTTTGGGCATTTAGAAAATGGGCTTTTTTGGCTTTGCCTATCTGAGCGTTCTGCTGGAGAGCAGTGATGTGGTTTTCACAGTCAGCAAATCTCCCCATGGTCCCCACCCAGCGCCTTGGTTTTGCTGCAGAGTGGTTTGGGTTCGTGTTAACTGGATTCCTCTTGGGTAAAAGTGGCCCAGAAGCTCTGCTCCAGTTGTGCAGCACGGATGCTCCAGCCCTTGCAAAGGGAACACAAGGATCCAAACCAAAGCTGGCACAGCTTTGAACCATACCCCCCTAGTCTGGGGGGCCAGACTAAAATCTAACCTTAAGTCACACCCCCTCAGGCCAACTACATGTGGTGTACACTCCAAATGCTTTCATCTCTTGATCTGTTCCTCGTGGTGCCAAATAACTCAGTGGTGTAGGAATAGCTTGAGCAAGAAAAGAAGAATGGTGGGGAGTCAAGGGACTGGCTTTTGTTTTTCTGATAAAAAAAAGAGGCAGGAGGGTAGGAAGAGGAGACATAAACCATGACCGTTATCCACATGGAAAGATTAAACAGCCTGAGAGTACTAGAGGACAGGCCCAGAGTGTGACAGATCAAAAGAGCAAGGCCTCTGGCTGTTACGATAAAGAATGTCCCAGTTCTTGAGAACATATTTATGTGGCAGCGCACTGCGTTTTTTTTAAAGGAAATAGTTTTATTCAAAGAAAGGTCTGTTCCATCCACAAGGGCTGTTCAAGGGAGAAATAGTGGGTGAAAATACAGTTTTCACAGCCAGCGCTGTAAGGCGTGGTTTGTGCAAATGAGAACAGGGTCCATAATTTTAAATGTAAAAATTTATGGGAAGTCTGGGGGGGAATGGGGGCTCTGTTTGAGCTCTGGGTTGGCAACTGCTGTTAGAATTCAGCGTGTGGCTTGGCTGTGCAGTGGATCTACTTGCGTAGACATGCATGTGGTGTCCCGTGGATGGCAAGGAGTTCTTGTTGAACTCAAACCAAAGCGTGTAGAGGGCTAAGAAATAAAATATTCTTGTAGTCAGCCAAAACACTACAGCTGTGTTCAGCTGCTTGCCGCAGAAATAGCTTTGCTGGGTGAAGCTGTTACCTCTCCCCTGGTGCTCGAGGATGCCTCACGGTGTGTGTTGGCAAAGCAGCTTCAGGAGCATTCCTCATGTGTTTTCTTGCAAAGTTGCCTAGTTTAGGACAGAAGAATTTCTATCCTCACTGTTCCAGCCTTGTTGGCTGGCACCCCACATGGTCAGGACTCCAAGTGCCATCACCTGAAGCCCATGAGGAGGTCCTGCAGGGTGTGGCAGATGCAGTGACCTCCAGCACTGGGCCCTGGAGAGGTGCTGACCACTGCAATGGCAACAGCCTCGATGCTTCCAGCAGCCTCAGTTTGAGGGGTCTGTGAAACAGGGGGAGAACTGCTGAGATTCCACAGACTGCACCACGTTCCTTGGATAAAGTCCAGGCTACAGGTATCTCTTCTTACACGCTCTCATGTTCCTGGGTGGAAAGAGTCTCTAAAATGGCAGGAGTTTGCCTTTGTGGTTTTGTAGGACCTTACAAAATACAGGGCAGTAGAGAAACACACATCCAGTGGGACTGGGAAACACACATCCAGTGGGATTGGGAAACACACATCCAGTGGGGTTGGGAAACACACATCCAGTGGGGTTGGGAAACACACATCCAGTGGGACTGGGAAACACACATCCAGTGGGGTTGGGAAACAGACATCCAGTGGGGTTGGGAAACACACATCCAGTGGGATTGGGAAACAGACATCCAGTGGGGTTGGGAAACAGACATCCAGTGGGGTTGGGAAACAGACATCCAGTGGGGTTGGGAAACACACATCCAGTGGGGTTGGGAAACACACATCCAGTGGGATTGGGAAACAGACATCCAGTGGGGTTGGGAAACAGACATCCAGTGGGGTTGGGAAACAGACATCCAGTGGGGTTGGGAAACAGACATCCAGTGGGATTGGGAAACACACATCCAGTGGGGTTGGGAAACACACATCCAGTGGGATTGGGAAACACACATCCAGTGGGATTGGGAAACACACATCCAGTGGGGTTGGGAAACACACATCCAGTGGGATTGGGAAACAGACATCCAGTGGGGTTGGGAAACAGACATCCAGTGGGACTGGGAAACACATCCAGTGGGTTTGGCCCTTGGCTTGTCTAAGTGACTCCTACAGAAGTAACTCAGTGAGTTGTGTGACTGTTCCTGGTTTTCCTTTGCTGAGCATCTGCCAGAGTGGATCAGGTGAGTGTACCCCAGTGTCCCTGCTCCTGCTGCTTCCTTCAGGGTGCTCAGCAAGCTGCATCCCCAGTTATTTTTCCAGCAAGCAGCAGTAATAGAATTAAGAATTAAAACTTGAAGCAGCAAATTGGTCATCGTTGCTCAGGCTTGGAGCTGAGGGATCCCCACAAACCTGTCAGGAATTAATGAGAAGGTTCCTGGTCAGCAGGAGTTTAGGCAAACAAAGATTGATTTGAGATCCTTTGTCTCTCAGGGTGTTAATTTGGGCTGAGAGAGACTGCTGGAAGGAAAAGATTTTGATATCGAAATCTCATTTCTGTTTGCTGTATCCCCCCATAATTAATAAAGATTAATATTAATTAACAAAGAAATCACTATATTTTTGTGGGGAAAAACGCTTGTGGCAGTCTTCTGCCTGAATACAGAAATAAAAGACCTTGTTTGCACTAGAATAAGTGGGGATCTACAAGGTTTTGTGTACATTTAATTGGGAAAGTGAAGGGAGGAAAGTGTGTGTATTGATTTAGGTTTTAAACAACAGCAAGCGCTAAGACAATTTGGGATGTGATACAGGGTGCCACTGGAATTCAGTACCAAGCACACTCCCTTTTTGATTCTGTCACTTCTTAACTGTCTCCATTGTCATTTTAACGTTAGAGAGAGCAAGCCTCAATTTAGATCCCCCCTGCTTTTTTCTCTCTAGTGAATACCTAATCATCACACCGATTTTTGACTGGGTATTGACTGTGAGACTTCCTGGCCTAATTTCTAACTATAATAGCAATATCTAGCGATTTTTTTTTTTTTTTTTTTTTTTGTTAAATCCGCCATACACAGGCTGTTCAGACACGCAGATGAATTTTGGGTTAATTGAGTAACAGTCATCCAAGACCCAAGGCTTCTCCTTGAGATTAACATACAAAGTGATAGGTCAAAAAGCTCAAGGTTTGTTGCCCTGTGAGATACTAATACCCCCCCTCAATTAATTCCATTTTCACGATCGCATCATTTTAAATTGAGGTGAAACCAAGGATTTTTCTTTCTTCTTTTTTCTTTTTTTTTTCTTTTTTCCCCCTTCCTTCCAGCCGAGTTTGACTGGCACAACTTCTGACACGGATGCATGGAGGCTGGTACCGCGGCCAAGCCAAATCCTTTCCTTTGTTCTCCGGGCCTGCTGCTGCTGCTGATAAAGTGGTCGGCGCATGGCATTATGTCTTATTACATTTTTGATGCAGACTGCAAAGAAACGGGTAAACTCACCATGGTTACCACGCTCTGTCACTTGGCAGGGCCCGGCGCTCTCAGCGATGGCCTCTAGTGTCTGCAGCGCGTTCGTGCAGCGCCCCGGCCGCCGCCGCTCCGCGCATCCCGCCCCAGCCTCCGCCGAGTCCTTCTTGCTTTTGTCCCTCCGTGTCACCCGCTCACACCCGGGGTCAAGCTGCCGTGCTGTTTCCGCGCCTGTGGAACTTTTCTTGGCCAGCTCCAAGTCTTTGGCACCTCAAGTTTCTAGGAGAGTTTGTCTCTGCTGTCTAGACGCAGCCTGCTGTGTTATCTCCTGCAGAGCCAAGTGTGTGTGTCGTTGCTTAAATTAACGGAATGCGAAACAATCGCTGAATTGTCCGTGCTGTGGTATCACAGAGCGTGCTGAGTTGGAAGGGACCCATCAGAACCATCGTGTCCGACTCTCAGGACGCCCTTGACTCACGCCATGCGCCTGAGAGCATTATCCAGTTCTTCCTCAACTCAGGCTCAGTGCTGTGAGCACTTCCCTGGGGAGCCTGTTCCCGTGCCCACCGTTTCCTGACACCCTTAACCAATATGTCATCATCAACCCAGATGGGATCAATAAGTTGCTGTGAGTTTTGCAGGGGATGCAGCTCAGTTTTGCCCAGTGGGTAGAGCAGGATTCTTGTGCCTGGTCAGCGGGGTCCTTGCCTTACTCACATCCAGTTTGGAGCTCTTGTGTGTGACTGCTTGCAACAACAGTTCAGAGACAAGTCTTTGCAGGATGGGCCTTTTGTTTTACTGTACGTGAGGAAAAAATCACCTAAGCCTTTCTCTGCTTAATTGAGGTAATTAAACCTTCTTACCTTGCAGCACAAGGGGCTCGTTAATGTTTTTGAAGCATTTTGAAGTCCTTGGGACAGAAAGATGCGGTTTGCTGTTGTGTCATGTTTAGTAATTTTAATGTTGAAATTCAGTCAGCTGGACTTGAAAAACTGAGTTTCACACAGAGAAACCTTATGCTTGTGCATGTAAATACAACTGATAATGTAAAGAACTGATTGAGAGATTAGCTGACAACTGTGCTGTTCCTACAGTGCCCTATTCTATGGGTGTGTTGTTTTTTTTGGGGGGGGTTTTGCTATTCTTAAGCAAAATTAGCTCCATGTGAAACCTCAGTGATGAAACTGCAAGTTGTAATGACACAAAATTTAGCAGCTTTGTTAAAGATGAAGAAAAACCTTGCTTTTTTTAAGGTGACCTAGTGACCAGTGCCTTTTTGGGATGTCACATCTGATTAGCTGGTAAAAATTAAGAACATGCTCTCTTCTCGTAATGAGTGATATCCTGTGATAAATCTGAAATGAAAAGAGACTTCCCGTCTGAGGACAGGAGTCTGTTCCACTGTGTTCAGCAGAGCTTTTTACAGAGTAACTGCTGGCCCTTTCTTTTCGGAGAGAGGGGGAAATAGGAATGAAATCATTTGCAACTTTAAAACAAAGCTGGAGATTTACATAGTTCTGAGCCCCAGTGACTTTTAGCGTCAGTTTAATTTAGATTTAAATGAAGGCTGGTAAATGAGATCTGTTCCTCGTATGAAAGACAGTTGGGAATTTTCAGCAAAGGAGTTTGTAAGGGGGGAGATATTTCCAGACAGCAGGCAGTCTGTGTCTGTGCCTACAGGCAAAGACAGCAGCATCCATGGATGCAAGGGCACTTGAGCTGCAAGAGTGAAGAAGTTCAGTGGTGTGATGCTCCCTTGCTCCCAAGTGCATTACCAGCAGTTTTTTTTTTTTTTTAGCACAGTTGTGAAGTGGGCAGTATAATTAAACCCCTTAAAAAAATAAAATCCAACAGTTGTTTCTCAAACCTAAATTCTTACCATGATGGGACAAGGGGGAGAAAGTGTTTTGATTGCTCATTTCTGGAGCAGTTTGTCAGCGATGACATTAGAGTCTGTTTCTGGAGCTCGTAACTGACTCAAAACTCATTAGATGGGAATATAATCTTTTATAACTTTAGAAAAAGTAACCATAACACAAAGTGATGTTATTTTCCCTTTGATCTACTTATGCAGCACAATTTGACTGGCTAAAAATGTTTGATTTCACACGAAGAGGAATAATGGTAGCACTGCTCGCCTCCCATGTCACACAATGAGCAGCAGATCTGATGTACCTCGACTGTTCCCTAGGAATAGTTTTGGCATTGGCTGAAAATAGTACTGAGGATAACTTGCTTTGACCATGTGATGACACTTTGAGTTGCAAAATTACTTTCAGATAACTTGCACTGAAAAAGTAAAAATAGCACAGCACATTAGACTCATCTGTGTGGAATGTATATATGCAAAAATAGGGCTCCTTAATACTTACAGTTTGTCTAGGCAGAACAACCTGTCATGCTACACTCTGCTTCACTTTTAGGCAAACAATTTGCACTGATAATGCTGCAGGCTGTGCTATTTCCAAGTGTTCATCAAACACGAGAGAAGCGTTAATTCAGCCATTCTCTTCCTAGCAGTGACGCTCAGAAATGTCATTAGTGATCTTAGGCAAAGGGGAGAGGTCACAGCTTTAGGAACAAGTGATTAAAATGTGTCCCAATGTAACAGGCTAATTAATCTTTAGATAATAACGTGGGTTTTTTGTTTTGTTTTTTTTTTTTTTTTCTTGCTCTTTTCTCTCTGCAGCTGGGAGTGTTCACTCTCCCTCCACAAGTATGGCAACATCGGCACAATACAGACAGCTCATAAACGACTACGGCCCCCCATCCCTAGGCTATACACAAGGGATGCAGGTACAGCTCTGCTTGTTTTCCTTTAATCACATCACTGACCCCACGTTTGCATGGTAGCAGGGATTGTGGCCTGTAATCTGAGGTGTTCCTCCCTCCCGCCGAGGTCTGAAATCAAACCCAAATGGCAGACTGCCTCCTCGCACATGTCTGGGGATCAAATTAGGCTAAGCTGAGTGAGGTTGGTTCCTAATTAACTGCTAGTCCCATCCTGTCTGAGTTACAGAGAAATGTCTCGAATTATGTTCTGTTAGGGCACTTACGTATTTTAAAGTTATTTGTTAAAAAACCAGTATTTCTATACAGCTTTATCTTCTGAGTCTCCCTACCTGGCTAACTTCTCCAGAAAATATACACCAACATATTGAAAAACCAGAAACAGGTTTTAGTAAGAAGTTCCCGGTTTGCTGGTTTTGCAGGACTGTTTTAACTTCTGCTTCACCCAGAGTCCAAGGCTTGCAGCTGCATCCTCACAGTTGATCCCAGTTTTTGAAGGGCAAGTAGCCTTGTGTCCAACTGTAGCAGCAATAAAACCCCCAATTATTATATATGTTTACCAAACATTATATATACGTTTATATAATAATCAAACATCATATATGTTTATATAATAATCCTGAATTTTCATTCTTTTAAAAAGCGATTTACAGGACTATTTCTGGTCTTCCATAAACTTCCACTTGCTGTTTCTTGTAATTGTTTTGTTTTTATATTATTTGACTGAGATTAATCTACTTTCAACTACAGGGCACCAGCAGCAGTCAAGTACCACAGAGCAAATATGCAGAACTTCTAGCTATCATAGAAGAATTAGGAAAAGAGATTAGACCTACATATGCTGGGAGTAAAAGTGCGATGGAGAGGCTAAAAAGAGGTAACTTTTAAACTTATTTTTTTTAAAGTAATCGTTTCCCATCCACTTTGTGCACTGACTATTTGTATACAGCTTAATGACAACTGTCTCCTTTGAAAAGAGACAACTCGAGCCCCTCTTGCCAGTGGGGTTATTAACCAGCAAGTGAAACCTTGGGATGCTCTGTCCGAGCAGTATTTGATAGATAAACAGTCACAAAAATGTGTCTCATGTGCATACAGGGAGTTTCAGGGAATAATTCAAACCGTATTGCAGAACCTCTCATGGATACGTTCTTTCAGGCTCCTGGTGATTTACTTGCCCTTTCCATTCCCTTTTCTCCCCACTCCCCAAAATCCACAGCCAAGCACTGTTTTTACATCTCATACACATCTCCTATCTGCTTGGCCCAGGAATCTTCACTGAAGTGCATTTTGCCCGAAGAAATACAACCCTGTGGTAGTTCTCACTGAGGCTGGAGGAGAAAAGAGCTACAAAAGAAAAAATAATCTCCCAAGAAGGTGTTAGGGAAGGCTGTTCAGGCTGAGATGTCAAACATGAACAGAACTCTGTGGAGAGGAGAGTGGGGCTGCTTAGGCTCCCTTACCTCCTGTCAGGTGCATGTCATTAAAATCCACTAGTGAGGGACAGAGCAGCTTTTAGGGCTGGCTGATGAGCCTCTCCAGCTTTGCTTTGTCAGCTAAAAGGCGTAATAAACACCCTTTCCTTGCAGTGTAAAAGAAACCCCTGCATGCCCCACTGCTGACATCAGGCTGACATTGTCCTCCGCAGGGGACGTGCAGGGATATTTCTGAAGGAGCAGTGGGACATTCCACTGCTCCAGCTCCTGAAATGACCCTGAAAGGCCACAGGCAACTGTTGTATTGGCAGTCCTCTCCTTCTCCAGCATGACATGGTTACTTTTTCCTCCCTTCCCGTGGTCCTTGTGCTGAGATTGGCTCATGCATTCACACCCGGAATGGGAATGTTACTGTAACAGACTAACTTCGGCACCCTGCAAATCCCCCTTACACTTACCCGAAGACTACAAAGCTTTATTTAAGGCTCAACCATTATGGAAGAGTAATATATCTGCCATGACATGCAATAAAATGACTAGTAGCTGTTCTGGGAAAGGATGCAATAAAGTCTGCTGATGAGTGGTAAGTGGAATCTGGCCCAGCTAAAATCAATGTTGCTGGAGTCTCTCTTTATTGCATTGCCTGAGTCAGAATTAATAGATCATGAATGGCAACAGGCTAATGGGGACAGCTTGAGAGAGACCAGGAGAGATGCTGGCATTCTCTGGACTGGATGGTTTAGTTCAGGGAGGAAAAAGTTGCTCTGCTGCCTCCTTGCAGCAACGCCTAGGTTTAAGATACAATGCTGCCGCTGTGACTCGCCAGTGTTGCACAAAATCCTAAATAAATACTTTTTGCTGCCATCTTTTGGTCACAAAGGTACGTCTCTTTCCATTTTGGGAGCCTGGTGGCTGAAGGAGCATGTGCAAGTGTGTGAGAGCAGAAATTATTGAGGGTGACCACGTGACTGCTGCCTCCATGGCCATGGAGGTTATCCCTGAATAAAGTCCCTGTCCCCAGCTCCGCCCCAGCTCCTGAGCACAGAGGCTACTGACCTCTAAAACTGGCCAAATTCCCAGTGTTCTACATTATTCAGAGTAGTTCTGCTGCATGAACTGGGCATCCTGCCACCAGGTCCAGGGCTAACACACACTGCTTTGGGTTCATGTTTCTGCATCCCGCAGCTGCAGCTTTCCTCGTCGCCGGCAGTTTAACCCTCTGCAAAGCCTTGCACTCATCAAGTCCTCCCAGGTCACTAGGCTGCTGCTGTGACCTGGGCTGGCAGCCTTCTAGAAACAGAAGTTATTATCTCTAGAGATTAACCTCCATCTCTTGCCTTACTGCCCTTTCCCCGCCTTGTTAAGGGGCATGATTGAGCAGAGAAATCACCTTCTGTCTTGCCTAGTCAGCAAAATACAAGCCTTTGTTGTAGAAGAATCTGTCCATCTCTCCTTTTAACGTCTATCTCAAGCTCTGTTCTTTCAGCAGCTCCGTGAGCAGGAATCTACATTTAGTTCCAGGATTATGAACCAAGGTCCAGATTGCTGGAACTCAAGGCAACGGGACTTGTAGTGGAAAATTCCACATTATGTCTATCAGATGAGAGTAGACACGGCAGCATGTGAAGTGGTGATGATTTATGTGGGAGCTGAGCCAGTGTTAGGAGGTGACTTTCTGCACACACCATTAAAAAAAACCCAAAAAACCCTCTTGTTTTTACATGAGAGACACAACTTGTCTTTGAACAGTATCATGATGGCTTGGATTTTGATGCATCCTCCCAGAGAACTATCCCAAGGCATTAAGAGCTTGCTAAAATGACTCCCCAAATAACTTTGTAATTTGTTTCACTCCACTAGCAAAATAACTCACTGCTAGGTAAGATCTTTTTTTTTTTTTTTCACCCTTAAATCTTTGATTTTAAGGAGGCCCACACTGCACATTAAGATCTACCTGCCACTGCAGACTTACAAATCTGTGTCCTGATTGCTGCTTTAGTCCCTTTTCAATTTATAAGGCAAGTTTGGGAATGCAGATTGTTTAGTGGCAGCTGATGTTTGGGAAGCGAGGGCTGTCCCCCTTGGCTGAGGCCTTCTGTGGTAGCCTTGGCAACTGGGGCCAGAAATACATAAACCTTTCTGTGGACTGTCACTGCAAGTGTGTGGCCTGAATGGGATGATTTAAAACACCTCCAATTCTTTTGCAGGCATTATCCATGCCCGAGGATTAGTTCGGGAATGCCTGGCCGAGACGGAGCGAAACGCGAGATCCTAGCCCCCTCCCCCGGTTCAGCTGCAAAGGTTTTCCATCTCTTCATGAAGAAAAAGTAACACTTATTCTTTTTTGACTCTTGAAACATTCAGACAAACTCCTTTATCTTCAATGTTTTACCGCTCTTGGTTTTGCCCTTGCAAAAATGTACAGTTAAGAATGAAAAAAAAAAAAACAACCAAGGATTTTTCAACTTACTGAGGGTTTGCATTTTCTAAAGATGTTAAAACTCCCTAAAATGTTTCTAAAACATGGAAACTGAAGTGCATGCAGAGGAATGCTCTTTCTCTCCCAGGCTATATTTCAGTTCTCTTCTTATCCAGCCACAGCCTCATTCTGTTTTTTTATTTTTCCCTTTGACTATGTTCACTTATCCCCAAAACGTCAATCTTTCAAAGTTTGACATAAGCTCTAAGGATTTATTTTTAAATAAATGCAGAATAGCATGCTGTACCTAGTAGTCTGCTAAGTCACAATTTGTCATACAGCATAGACCCTGCTTAGAAATAACCTTCCCCTTCTCTTATTTTTCCTTTTTTTTTTTGTTCATTTTGCATAAACATTTGCATGACTGTTAGTGCTTTGAAGTCCACTTAAAGTGCATGAGCTATATGGAAAACAGGGAAACCTATTAAATAATAACAAGGTCCTGGAAAGCTAATTTCTACATTAAGGCTGGAGATTTCAGTTTAAAGTTTGCAAGAAAAAAAGAAAAAGGAACATTCTGGATAAATTACTAAAACTGTTATTTGCATCTTTGTATGTATTTATTACTTGACGTAATAAAGCTTATTTTCATTAACAGTTTGTGTTTAAACTATGTACAGTCACTTTAATCAGATTCACACTCCAGGAGCAAGAGCTGTCAACAGATAAAAATTTAACCTCCATGCAGGAGTTTAGGAAAGGACAAGGGAAGGGGACTGCAGATTGCTGGAGCACTCCATCCATGGCACAGGGAACAGCTGGTCTCTGGCACAAGGAGGTGAAGTTCTAGAAGTCTTCTGCTGCCTTCAAAATCCAAACTCTGCCTTTGGCTCTTTGCTGAAGGCCAAAACATGGTGGCAGAGAGTGCAGGTGCTGTCCAAAAATGGAAGAGAATTTCTGGTTAAGCTGCTGGAGTTGTTAACAGGATGAAACCAGGAAAAATGTACTTCAGGAGTGGCTTCAGAGTATTGGTGACAAAGGAAACACAGCTGCATTTGTTCCCATAAAATGGGAAAGTGTCAAAATGAGCGAAGGTCCCAACGCGGCTGAGCTGAGCTGCAGCACAGCATAAACATAATCAACAACTCTAATTAATGAATTCACAGCTTGGATGAACTGGACTCTGTTGCCTTGAGAGGCAGCTTCCAACGCAGGTCGTTTTTTATCTGTACTGACTCAGTTTTACCCCTGAACTGGAGCGCCATGAGTGACCACCCCTTACCTGCAGGAGGGCCCTCCCTGTGCCCCAGTGCTCAGCACCACCCCAGGTAAGATCTGAGAAGCTGCTGGTTAAACTTTATTCAGAGGCGAGTAGGACAGAGCATTTGTTCAGCTGGCACATCTGAACCAGTGACTGGCGTCTCTTCACACCAGCACAACCAGGATCCAAACCTGGCCACCGTTTGTAAAGGATTTATGGCACTGCCTGAGGAAGGATGGGAAGTGAGAACCTTTTAGTGCTCTTCTCATGTGCTGGAGCTCCCACCAAGCAGCCCAAGGTGTCATCTGCACAGAAAGAAATCTATTGATTTTTTTTTTTTTTTTAACAATGGTGGAAAGCTTACAGCTCGTCTTTAACAAGGATTCCTTTATCTCCTGAACTTGGCAGAAAAACGGATTGCTAAATGTGATTAATGAGATGATGGCAGGGAGAAGCACGAGTACATGAGTGCTTTTATCTCCTCAGCTTTACAGGAACAGCAGGTCAGCACAGGGGTTTCAGCTGAGCTTATCAAGCCCTGCATCATTTGTTAGGTGGAAAACTGTTTGGGTCTAATGACAAACAATTCTCTTACCCTGCTGGGGCAAGTCAATATTTCACGTGTTTATTCCTTATCCAACTGTTGCATCTCTTTAAAAAGCTTTTTCCTTTCTAGGTTTTCCTTTGCTCTTCTTTTTTTCTCCTGCTTTTGCTTCTCTGATGCTTTCTTCTCTTTAAAAACATCACTGTCTTCACCTTTGTAGAAAAGGTCAACTTTTTCCTGCAGGATTTCTCTGGCAATCTTTCGGTTCTTCTCCACTGATCTTGTCTGATGACACTGAAGAAATACAAAGAACATTTTTACTGGAACTTTAACCTGCTTATTCTTCAGCTTTCCCCTTTCAGTCTGTACATTCCTACCATTACAGTAAAGAAAATCCCCTCCTCCCCAAGCCAAGAGCATCCTCCCACCAATAACAGCTGCAACTTTTAAATCCAGATGATATATTTTAATAATTATTTGCTACTGTAACTCGTCAGACTGGCTTTTCCATTAATCCTTAATGCTTCCCATCTTACCTTGGAGAGCTGCTTGAGTTTAACTTAACAGTGTCTTCCCCTTGTGACAGGAAGCAAAGATTAATTTCAAGGTATTAATCCACAAGAAGTAGGTGAGAGAAATGCTTAAAAAAGGATCTGCAGAGTGAGTGTGATCAACTTGCTGAGGAAGAGATTCCAACTCACGTGAGGGACAGGAATGTGACAGCTGCCACCAAACAGCAGCTACAATGAAGATTCATTTAATTGAAAACTACCAAACTAACTGGATGGCAAAGCCAGGAAAAGCAGCTCTGACCCCAAGTTTATTTATCTGCTGACAGCCAAGACTGCTTATTGCTGAGACTCTTTACATACATATATATATAAACTTTTCCTCTGGGCCATCTGCACTGGGATTAGGCTTTATTCTGAAAGGAGACTTGCAAGTCCTGATGCAATTTGTGCCTCAGAATAAAACACAATTACCTTCACTACAATCCCGGATGGAACATGCTTCAGGACAACACAGTTGTTTGTCTTATTCGTGGCTTGACCCCCTGGACCATCCCCTCTTACAAACTGTTCTTCCAATTCTGCCTCACTAAGTTCAAGGAGATTCAAAGAGTTCCTTTTTCTTGCTGCCTGAAGCAAAGGAAGGCTGGGCAGAGAGAGCTGCTGCTTCCTCAAAATCCACCGTGACCATGACGGTGTTTGCAGCCCTCTCAGGAAGAATGCAAAGTGAAACAAACTTGGAACATTCATACAGAAACGAGGACACGGCTCCTCTGGAACAAAACCTGCAATGGAATGAGAGAGAGGAGTTTACCACGAGAATCCTTGTTTTAAGGTGAGCTACTTTAGCTGCACACACTGAGCAGTATTTCAATATTCAGATTTATTTCCCAGGTTATCTGAACTGGTTTCGCAGGCATTTCTCTTGAAATATTTGCCATGCTGAATAGAATTTTGGCTTTCAATGTGATTATGTTTTTTAAAATATTTTGAAAGGGATATGGAAAACAGTAAATAAAAGAATACTCCTACCAACACGGGGAAAATACTAAACAAAATGAAAACAAAAAAGAGGTTATTTCAGTCTTGCAGTGTGACCTGTACAGTCTCACTGCGAGCTTGATTTTTCCCAAGTCCAGGTATTAACGAGGTTATTAACAAAGGCACAAAGGTATGCTGGAAGCGTTCATTTTCCTCACGGATAATGAGGAATGTCAGCTCCTACTCCTGTCAAGTGTCAGTCTGCAGCAAGGCATTAGGTAAGCAATGAAAACAGTACATGCTGTTATGACTGAAATACTTTATTTGACTCAGAAGAAAATACTTCAGTGCGTGAAGAAGTGCCGCTTGGCCACAAACAGAAAATTTGAATAAAACTGTTGAAATTAAAAAATAATCAAAAGAAGGCTTTTCTTGGCAGCCGCTACATTAGTTAGTAAGATTTTAAAATGAAGAATACGTGCAGACAACCGAGCCCGGACCGCGGCCCGACCCCTCCGGCCCAGCTCACCTCCGCCGGCCCTCCCGCACCGCTGGTGCTGCTGGGGTGATTGGCATATGAAACAGCCAATCGCTGCGCGAGGGGGGCGGGGATTGCGCCCGCCCTCCAATCGGCTCTCTCCGGGCACGGCGCGGCGCGGCGCGCCAATCCCATGGCGGCGGCGCGCGGGCTGTGCCGCGCAGCGAATCAGAGCGGGAGGCGCGGGCTGGTGCGCGCTCGAGGCGGCCAATCACGGGACCGGGCTCAGCGCGGAGCGCCCCCTACCCCCGTCCCCACGTTCGAAACTCTCGGCCGCCACTCGGCGGGCGGGCGGCGCAGGGCCGCGCCTGTTCTTCGCCTCACGGCCGCGGGAGGCGGCGACTGCCGGGCTCCGTGCTCTCCCAGCCATGCGGGTATGAACGGAGCGGGCCCGCGGGCAGCCGGCGGGCGCAGCGCCGCTGCGCTTGGCCGCGTCCCCGCGCCCGGTCCCGGAGCCGCGAGGCCGCCCCCGGCGCTCCGCCCATTTCCCCGCAGACTGGCGGGCGCTGCCGCCAATCGGGGACGGCGGCGCTGTCAACACCGCGGAGCGCGAGGAGCGGCCGCCCAATGAGGGTGGGGGGGCGGGGCTTGGCCTGAGCGGGGCGGGCGGGGCGGAGCCGCTGAGGGGGCGCCGGTGAAGGGACGGGACCCGGAGGGGCCGCGCCGAGTCAGGGGTGACACGTGAGGGGACAGCGGCGGGAGCGCGGCGCTTGTGAGCGGACGGGGCGCACACGGAGCCGGGGAGGGGGTTACAGACTGACGGGAGGCGGCCCCGAGGGCGCAGACGTGGCGAGAGGGGTCCCTGCGGGGGCTGAGCCCTTGGGGCCCGGGCGGCTCCTGCGGAAGGCCCGGGACTCTTGGTGCCTTTTGGGGGTCCCTCAAGGTCCGTGGGGAGATGGGGCCTGGCGGCGGGGCGGGGGGGGGGGGGACCGCGACTGTCACCGCTGAGGGATCCGCGAGGGATCGGAAGGAATCGGGTCTGGCTCAGGAAGCGATGCAGAACCTCACGGGCTGTGTGTCTGCGCTGGCGCCGGCACTTGCACCGAAATCGGCGCCGATATTTTTCAGTTAAAAACACCTCGCAGCTTGTTTGTTTTGTTTTTCTTTTCCAACCGTGCCCCTTTCTGCGGCTACGTGGCCGTATAAGGACCGTGCTGTGCTGTGGGATCGATGGATGGCAGCGCTCCCGCAGCACAGTTACAGCTCGCTAATATTTTTTTTTATCGAGAACAGACTTCTAATGAGGTTATGAAACGAGCCTGTGTCACGGCTAAGTCCCACCCATCTGCTGTGCTGCTGAGATAGGCCACCCATGATTCCATCCTGGGGATTCGGGGGTGATTGGTGCAGCCCCATCCCCTGCCCCAGTGACACTCCCAGCCTCAGCCTGAGCTGTCAGCAGCCTGATAATCTCCAAGTTTGGCAGGCTTCTGACCTCTAGGAAAAGAAGAAAGCCGTGTTTTTCTTCTTTTCTTTATCCCAAGAAGCTCTGCCGGAGGGATGTGTGTGTCTGTGATAACTTCCTTCCAATTGTGGCATTTTCAGCCCTACCCAGAGGAGATAGTGAGTGAATACCCAAAAAACATTTCTGCTAAAGCCAGGCAGGCTCCAGTAAACACAGGGGAAAATAGGGCAGCTGTCCATTAGTTTCCTTCTGGTGAAAATATTTTATGCCTCTATTAGAGATGTATCTCTACGTACTTGTAAATAATAAAACCTGTAATCTGGAAAACCCGTAAGCCCTGTAAAGAGGGATGGTCGTGCTTTGGAGGTGCTGTGCATTTTTAAGGCAGCAGGGATTTATTCTTGGCATTATCAGACGACCAAGATGTTATTTCTTAACGTCTCTTTTTGCTCTCCATCCCTGAAATGATCATAAGGTTTTTCCTCAGTGTTAGAACACAGGCTGAATTCACCAGGGTGTAGAACATGCTGAAATAAGCCCAATGTAAGAACTGATTAATTAATGTATTTCAAGGGTTTCTTTAGTGAAAGTATGCAAACTGGAAGAATATTTTAGTCTCTCTACAGCCAGTCTGCTTTGAGTGCTGGAAGACTGTGGCCCAAGTATTCTGTATTTATTTATTTATGATGCTTTCAGTTAACCAGCTGCTGTTCCAACCACTGTGGGATTCCCGTTTGACTCCTTTTTTTGTTGTTGTTGTTTTATTAATTGGTCAGAGATGTAGCTCAAAGCATTTTCGAAGCTTTCTGATTTGATGTTACATAATAACAATGAAGCAAGCGATCTGTGAAAAAAGTAAGCCGAATATTACACAAAGAAATGGCAGAATTGATCGACCCCAGTCTAACTCAGTTCGTCTCAGTTTTATTATTTTTGGGGAGTGTGTTTCTTCCAGTGGAGGTTCAGATCTTCAATCACATATAAATGCACGGATAACAGGAGATTTCACACCTTGCACATGGTCTGTGGAGCCCCAGATTTTAAAAAAACAACCAATCAGACCCTGACAACAGGGTTTTACCTGGAATGTTTTGCATTCAGACACCCTTTCCAGCCCAGTCTGGGTGTGTCAGGAATCTCTTGGGCTTGTGGGAGGCCCAGGTGACTGAGCAGCACCTGTTTGCAGGGGTGGCACAGCAGAGGGGAGGGAATATTTGTGGAATATTTGCACTTTCTGGGGTGGTTTGCCTGAAACAACAGTCTGTTCAATTCCAATTCTGTTTCTTCACACAATAAAGTCAAATGTTTGTTTTAAAGAGAAAGAATGACGCTTATTTCTCTCTGTTTTCAGGGTAATGTCACATTTGGGACTAAGATATGGAATACTGCGATGTGGTGAATTCTGTTCAAGAAACCCCTTTGTCCTCTGCAGACTCTGATGTCAGAAACACCCACAGCTCTGTCTGTAACTTGAATTCCAGCAGGTAATGTGCTGAAGGGATCACTAACAAATGCTTTCATTATTTTGGTTCTGCTTAGTTAGCGTGCCTTCGCAGTAATATTGGTATTAAAGTGGAATTTTTATTTCAGTATGATGGGAGTCCTAATGGAAATTGAGTGTATGATTCTCTTCTGGCAGCCTAGCATGTGTAGGGTATTGTTTGGGCCACTGTGTTGCACACCTGACACAATAATTGAATTGTTTTTCCTTGGATTTCACTAGGAGTCCTTCATCCAATCCCAATGGAGTTTCTGGTTACTCAGGGAACACCAGGTCCTCATTAAAGCCTGGTTCTGTTGAGCTGCTTGCCTCCTTTATGCAAGATATCCAGAACATTGGACATGCTGACTCGGAAATTGTGAGGAACTGTGAGGTATTTGACATTAAAGTTTATTCTAAAGAAGCGGTATTAATGTATTTGCTTTGCATTTTGGAAGACAAATCCGATGATACAATTCAGCAGCAAGATCTGTGTTTATTCCTAATGATGGGACAGATCCTTTTACAATAAATGAACTAACCACCTGTCTGGATTCTACTGCAGTTTTATCTTAGTGGTTTACGATATTTTATCTTTATATCTTAGTGTTTTACAATGTGGATCTGAACTTTTTTTCCCAAAGTTGCAATAGAGATAGCAAGTTTTTGAACTGAACAATTTCAACCGTTAAAACTGTATCACTTCAGACTGGTCTGAAGTGATCCTAGAAATTAGAAGGTTTGTTTTTTTTCTAAAAATGTTTCTGTTTTGCTTGACTTATGTATATAATCCATTTGTAAAGATGTGTAGGTGATTAGTTTGTTTCCAGATTTAAACCAACACAAAAACAGTGATGTGGTTTCAATGAATTAATTCTCCCCAACACTTTTTTGAACTTTTTTTTTCCTTTTATTTTTTAAATTTTATCATTATTTTTAGTCATCATAAGGAACATCAGTTTTCCACACCATGGGCTTGTTCTTGCAGATTTTTGAGCTTGCTGACTGGGATCCATCCAAGTGTGTGTTGACAGATGCTTAATTTGGGTTCTCTTTAACACCTCCAGGAACAGAATATTGATGTCTGTGTCCCGTGTCCTGTGCTTCCAGCACCAGGCTCCATAAACATTAGCATAAAATGGTTTTTAAACATCCGATTTTGCCGTTTTTCAGGAGTGCTTTATGTTTGATTTTTTAAAATTATCTCTTAGTTTCCATGACATAATTAATTATGCACCGTGACCTTTAGCTGGATTGCTGAGGGGACGAGTTTCTTACTGAAGTGTCTGGACAGAAGGGTGTTTAATTCTCAATTTTAGAATTGCCTATAATTAATGGAACTGGAATCAACCTCTCCAGAATTTGACTGTTCTTTGCTGGCAGCTGTTCCTACTTTTAGTTTCCATTGATTGGCATGGTGGGGGCTGAATGTACTGTGGGGTGGGCAACACCCACAGCACCCAAGGATAGGATTGCACAACTGTTTGTAGCCAGGGAAAAAGGTAAGAGGTGCAATATTTCCGTGCTTTAATTATTTTACTTTGTGATTTAACAGACAAGGTGGCTACAGCTACTGAGACTGGTAGAAAAACAATGCCAGGAACAAATAAATGCCCAACAAGAGCAGTTTCACCATCAAATCCAAGTAAGTAATGACTTTTCATGGAGCTAGATAAAGCTGAATTCTTTTTTCTCCCTCCAAAACAATGCAGAGAGGCAGTTAATGGAAGTGGGTGACTGGAGTGCTGTTTAAAGGATGCATATTTGAGGCAGCCTTGGCTAATTAACAAAGTAACTGTTAGGAACCCTTTCAGGAGTGATTTGTGGATTGTTTGTGTTCAATTATTTTGTTTTCACAAACAGTTGGTTCAGAATGCTCACGTGATAATGGGATTTTGTAGGTACAAGGTTTTTATTAACTGTTAGACTGTATAATTTCTAATTTTGAGGCAATATAGCTTTCTTTTCATTTAAAAAAAAATGTTATACAACTTATCATCCCTTCATCCAGAGAGTATATAGCCCAGCAAAACCATCACTGTAATAGCTGAACACCTATTTCACCTTCAGCTGAACAGTTTCCTTTCTAAGAATGAAAACTAACCCTTGTGAAGGTTCCTGTTTTTGCTGAACCCTATTTATCCATTAGAACAGAAGAAATGTGTATGTGTATATAACAGACAGTAATACTACAAATATATAATGCTTAATATCTTCATCATTTTGGTTGCTGTTTTTCCCTTCCCTTTCCTGATGCCCTCCACACTAGTAGTAATCAGCAGTTCCTGAACTGAATTTCCAAGAGGTACTGTCCTTTTCTCCTATCTCCTGTTTCTCCTGCCTCACCTCCCCACTTCCCGCCTCCCTCCCATCTTGTTATTTTTGTGTTTCCTTACCCTTGTTTTTCCTTCCTCTTACTGTAGTGGTTTGATTCACTTGTTGCTGATCATAGTCTTTACTAATCCATTGTGTTGGCTTTGTTGGTTTTTTGTCTTTCTTTTTTTTTTTTTTTTTAATAGGAAAGGCTACCTCTGGAAGAGCTGAGGGTGTGGTGTCAGCAGGGACTTGCTCCCTGCATGGGCTGCCACACTAAAAACAAAATCAACAGCTGTAACTGAGTTGTGTGAATGCATTAAATAAAATAGATGGAGCTATTCCAAACTTACACTGCTGTGCCAGTGACCTAGTGAAAACACTGAAACACAGGCAACTCAACACATTCTAGTCAGAGTAATAAAAAGACACAAAAATAACAATAATCTACTTTTTGTGGTAGGAAAGCAAAGTGGTCCATCAGCACTGACATGACTCTGAGATAAGGTTTGCTCCATGCTGGGTTTCAAGAGCAGCTGTGCTTATAAAAATCTCCATCCATGTGAGAAAAGGGATAAAAAAAGACCTTGAGTTCCTTTTGGAATCAGTGGGGTCAGCTCTTGGCTTATGTGATCTATACAATAAAAGATAACTGTGTCAGGGACAAGCTGTCTCCAGCTATGGATCATCCCAAGACCCGACTTTATCAAAGAGATTTTAAAAACAAAATTACAGTCCCAAAACTGTAGAAAGCACATCTTTTTTTTCCCTGTGTTTTTTTCATCTCTTGCAGTTATTTGTGACTATGCAAAAAGAAGTAAAAATGCAATTTAATTGGAAGAGGAGCCTTTCACTTTTGCTGCCCAGGGTATTAATGACAAAGATGAAATGTCAGCAGTGAATCTGATCTTCCCCCCCACTCCAGTTCTGTTTTTTCCCTTCTGTTCTCCCTTCCCTACCTTCCTGACAGTTGGATCACAGAATTAAAATACAAATGATTGCTGCAGTCATGATGGAAATCTTTAGCAGAACACAAAACTTTGTAGTGGAAGGAAACTTCATCCCAAGTTTTTTTGTTTGTTATTTTTTGGCAGAGAAAGGCTGAACTGAAATTCAATTGTTTGTTCTATTGCAAGTTAATCAAAACTCTGAGGCTTGATCCTGACTAGCATTACGTGTAGGTTCCTCTGAAATTAAGTCTTCTTTTTTATTTCTTCTTTTGAGAGAATAAATCATTTTTGTTCAATTTGTGCTCTCCAGTTGCTATTCACATGGGAGTAATGTTCTGTAGTTCTGTGAAAAAACACGAGTTCCATGCTCTTAAAATCATTGCAAGTTTTTTTCTTCTTTCTTTCCTGAGGGAATTAGTTTGAAATATGTTCTTGGAAACGATTCTATGCTCTGTCTTGTCATGTGCAAGAGTTGTGTGCTCCTGCAGTTCAGTAATCTCAATAGAACTCTGCAGAAGTGCTGGCCACAGGCACAAATGTGAAATCTCTTCACAGCCCTTGGCAAAAGCATTAATTATTTCTCAGAGCTGCTTCAGTATTGCCAGTGCACAACTGTAAAACTTAATAAAAAATTACCTAATATACTGAAATAAGTCTTGTCAGACATTGTAGACTAAAAAGTAAGTGACCTGTCAAATCTAGTGATCCAGTTATGGGTTTGCTCCACTCCATCAGACACCAAAACAATCGAAAGGTAGAACTTTGTGCCAGATGAACCTGACAGCATGATATCTAAATTGGGTTTTTTAAAGTCGAGTTTTGTGCAATAATCTTGCAGAGGTACATTATTCCTATTCTCATAATAGAGTAATGGTTAATACTTCCATTAAAGCATCCTTGCAATCTTTAAAAATGTATAGCCGAGTGAAAAAGTGTTTCAAACCTAAGTTTAGCCAAACAGCTGGATAGTTTGTATTTCTTTAGCTGGCTGGTAGGTAACTATAGTTCTGAGGGCAATTACTGAATACATTCATGCATGTTTTTTACATGAATAAATGACTTCTGAGACTCGTAATTCACTGCATGGAATTAAGGATTGTTCCCATGGACATTTGACTGTTATGCACAGTATGTATTTATCAACTTTATGCATGAGATGTCTGCACATGAAAACTTGGAGTTGTGTGGAGTAAATACTCTAAATCTCCCACTAATCACGTGAATCGAAGATGCATCAGAATAGGAGTGTGGTTTGTGGCAGGATCTCATGGGAATTGTGCCTTTTCCCCCCCCGTGCAGCTGATTCAGGATGAGATAAAGCAGCTGGTGAGGTTACAGAGCAGCACCTGGGGCACCGGCAGGAGCCGGCCTTTGCCCGCCCAGCTCACAGACACCTTTCCCTCCCTCCCGAGCCCCATGGGGATGAGCTCGGAGGCTTTTGAGGAGCAGGAGAGCCTTGTGAGCCAGCTGAGATCCAGCGAAGGGGACAGCCAGCCCGGGGCCGGGGAGGTGCGGCAGGAATGTGCGGGCAGCGAGGCCTCGATGATCAGCGGCTACGGCTCCCTGTCGGCCTCCGAGCTGAGCCCTGCCCAGCCCGGCCACAGCCGGGCCACGGACTGCACCGAGCAAACTGCCCCCGGGGCAGGCCTGCAGGGTGATGCAGACAGCCTCCAAAAGCAAAGAGAACTTTTAGCAAAAAACCCAGAGGAAGATCGTTCATCGGGGAGGAGCGATGTTTTAGCTTTTCCCGCCGCGTTTGAACGTAAAGGTGATGAAGATCATCCACGTGGGAAAAAAGCCAGGTAAGTGATAAACTTTCCAAATATGTTAATTGAAAATTAGTAGTTTGAACATAAGGCTGATGAAGATCATTAATGTGGGGGAAAAAACACAGGTAAGTGATAAACTTTGCAAATATGTTAACTTATTATAGGCAATCCCCATTCAGTAAAAGCTGCTGGTCACTGGGAACATGCCTGAGTTGAATGGAACCGCTTGATATTCTGCTGCTTGATAGATAAATTTATTTGTGTAATAAATCTCTTTATGTAGCCTGATGTTACTGAATGATGCAGGTCTGCATCTCCAGTGTTTAGCTGTTGTAGATATATTCAGGGGAAATACCTTAAGGTGTATGTGTGTGTTTCTTACCATCCAGTAAATCTTTGACATCGTGGGCACAAAAGTTGAAACAAACCCAACCAAAAAAAGTAACTGCAGATCAAGTACGTGTGAACTCTATGCAAGAAAGTGAGAGAATGAAGAGATTGCCACTTGAGAATGTAAGTCTCTTTTTATTTCATTATGTTTTTCTAATGCTATTCTTGTAACTGGTATTTTTTCAGAGTTACAGCATGTTCTCATTCAGTATATACTTTCATATTTTAAGCATTTAAGTTCCCATTCATATATATTTAAAGTTTGTGTGGGCAAAGTTTACTTCTTGGATCATTCCATACATAGCACAGAGCTATTTTGGGTTATTTTATTGATTGCCTAATTTCTGTGTGAACACCTCCCTGAGTGGCACATGTTCTCTCCTTGTAGGGATAATGGTCACACTCTCAGCTGAGGCTTCAGGTCATGGTAATTTATTGTGCCCTGTAATTTTTGAAGGATCTTTGATTTCGGCTGGTGGTGCCTCTTCTGGCACACAGGATTCTTTGTGTGTTAAGGCATTAACCACTTTGCTCAGGACAAAAACACAGGCACATGTCTTAGAAAACATCAATTTCATGATGTGGCTCAGTTTAATTCCACTTCTGGCTGTGATTATCCTCAATATAAATTCTGTAGGTTTGGATCATGCTGCATAATTGTATTTAATCTCTTTGCTTAAAAAGACTAACAACATTTACGTGCAATTTTAAAAAATTATACCCTTGGTATTTTTTTTTCTTGCCTTGTGATTTTCCTTCTGAATTTGTTTTTCCATTGTAATTTTAGACAAACCTTACTGATGCTGCTTTGCCACCATACACTTTTTACCTCAATCAACCCAAGGAAAGTCCAAATTCCGTAGTGTCAGAAGCTTCAGGTATAGTTAATTTCTTGAACTTAAATTCCCTTTCTTTCGAATTCTCATTTTTAAAACCCTTACTGGAATGCATCTCCAATAACTTCAGGGAGGTGAGGAGGATTTAAGCACTGACAAGCTTTGCTATAGCATTAATTCTGCTTCTTGCTCCTGTTTTCAAACTGCTGGCAGCTCCTGTGTTTCACTGCTGGCAGATGTAGGACATACAGCAGTTGGGATTTTTTTTTTTTTCCCAAATTTCTCAGCATTTTAAAGCTGAACTTGGTGTTTAGAACTGTTTCATAATGGAATTACTGTTAATATCATGGTAGGGTATGAAATATTAGCATCAATAGTGTGGTAATTACAGGAGTTCATGCTAATAGAGGAATAATTCCTGTAAGGCAAGGGCATGATTCTTTAATTGTGTGAATAGCCAAGAACACAATAATGCAGTGTGTAATCTGATGATTCTTTAATTTTAGGGGGAGGGTTGCTATTTTTGTGTTTTGATAAGATTTGGCTTTGTTGTTTTGGGGGTGTATGTGAGGGGTGGTTGTTGGTGGGTTTGGATGGGTTTGGGGATTGTGGGTTTTTTGGTTTGTTTTTTTTTTTAATTAAAGCCAGACAACTAATTCACATATTTTGATCATAACAGGGTGGATTCATTTCAGTAACAAACAGGGTCACAGAGATGCAGCCCTGCAAACTGTGTATAATTATTGCTTCTTCACAAGCCACTGAGAGAGGGACACATTTAAGAAATTGAAGTGGGATTGAGGCTGTGTCTGTTCCTCCCCTGCCATCCCTCTTAGTCCTGGTAGTTTGTCTTTTTGCATGCTACAGAGTGCTGCACAAACTGAAGAGTTTGTAATATCAGGTGGCTGTCTGGGATTATTCCTTGGGTGGTACCAGTTTTAAATGCTGTACTGGAATCATTAGAAATTTAACTTTGTGGTAAATGAAGATTTGCCCCTTGAACTCCAAATCTGTGGGTTTGAACTGATTTATAGCTTTTGTTGCTGGTGCTGTGTTATGTGAGACTGATTATGTTGCCTGTGCTTTGCATTGGGATGTTTGTAACTCCTGGCCCAGTAACAAATGCTCTAATGACATCCTTGCAAATAACTAATACAGCCTTCTTGCTACTGACAAAAATAACGTTTTACTAATGGATTTTGGATTCCTGTTCTATAGCTACGAGCTTGAAATCTGTAATTTTAATTTTCTTTTGGTATTTTTTCTTATCAGGACTTTCATACTGGAAGTTAGATGAAAAGGAGATGTATCACACTTTACCAGAGAATTTCAGAAGTGAGTTGCCTGGTGTTTTCTCCATGAAAGTATCACCAGTTCAGGTAAACTTTGTGCATGTTTAGAAGTTGTCATTTAGTTGCTTTTTGTCTTTGCTGTTTGCCTGTGATGGAGAGAACCATCCCTTCAGAAGTTACATCCTCTGTGAGAATTCTTTTATCTCAGTCTCTCCTACCCTGGCTCTTCATTATTCCTGATCCCCACTCACCTCACTTGGAATTTCCTGACCTTTTGTCACTCAAAAGAAACTGTGTATAGGAGATGAGAAGTGACTAACTAATACGTTAAAGGTGTGTGTGCCTTGTGGAAACCCCTTTTTTAGCTGGGTGCATTGAATAAAGCTGTGTGTTCTGGGCTGCTTTATTAGCTAAACCCACCCTAGAACTTGCTTATCTCTCCTGGGGGTGGAGGATTGTGTTCAGAAAAAGTAATGCAGCGATTTTACCTGTTGAAGTTGTCTTCTGATGAAAGGAAGTTGTCATCACTGAAGGATATTTATCATAAAAGACAAAGGGAAAACAAGCAGATGCCAGACCAGAGTTTTATGCCTTCCTCCCAGCCAAGTCACCCACCAGAGGTAACATTCATTTCTTTACTTCCACCTGTCAGTCGAGGCTAGATTGGGCTGGTTTCACGTGGCCTGGCCCCTGCTGCCACCTCCAGTGTTATGCTGGAACAGCACTTTGAGGGATGAAGCAGCTTGGGAAAGGATCCAGCTTGAAAGAACCTCTAAGCACAGCCTGAGCAGAGAAGCACCTTTGCTGCACAACCTTGAGGATGCTGCAGGGACAGCTCTGCTGCTGGGGCTGCAGCTGCAGAGCTGCACGTGGAGCTGCAGTGGCAGGCTTTTCCCAGGGCTTCCCACAAGACAAGTTCGTTCCACCCACGGAACAGGACAGGCACAGGTTGTGGAAATGGTTCTTTATTGTATCTGTTTCTTTATACAGCTCTCAGTCCTGTAGATAACCCAGTAATGGTTGTGTGACTGTGTTGTTTAGGTAATTGATGAAGTGCTTTTGTAACCCTGCAAAGTTATTGTTTCGACACACAAAAGACACAGACATCATAGTCCTTCAGGTTGTATAACTGAAATTTCGGAGGTTTTCTAGAAAGTTACAGATCTGGGATATGTCCTTTATTTATTAATGGAAACTTAGAAACTCAAGTTGCAATTGTTGGGAATGTGTATTGTAATTTTCACAGATGCCTTAGTTTTATTTGTCACTTCCAAATGATTGTAATAATTAATTCAGTATAATACCTGTAATATGTTATATGGTTTACTGATGCCTTTAGATCAATTTTGTTCTTGTAAATGGAGTTAAATCACAGTTTTTTCAGCAATGTAACTTATTTCCTAGATCTTGACATTGGACCCAACCCTGCATATGAAACCAGGCCAGCAGAACCAGGGACGCTGTTTTTTCAGTTCTCCTGAGGACTCTACTCCCTTTTCTCCAGACTCCATGGCAGAGCCTGGATTCGTCAGTCATTGTGACACGGACTCTTTTTCACAGACAAGTCATTCATCTCAGTTAGATGACTCTCCAACACACCCTGCCAGCAGCAGAGCTGTGCACTTGGACCTGTGGAGAAATCACCCGTTCCAGAGTGAAAACAGGGCCAGCTCTCCCTTCCCAGTGGGATACAGGGATGCTGATGATGAGAATTCAGTCAACACTGAGGAGGAAGAAACACTGACTCTAACTCCATCTTCTGTTACTCAGTGTGCTGACAACAGTTTGCCAGATTACAGCCTTTCGGTGGCATCTGTTGAAGATCCTGTGGTAATGTCAAAGTAAGTATTTTTTTCTTTTTTTAAAAGTCAGAAGTTTGGTGCTTTCATGAAAGGAATGAAACAACAGTAGTAAATCAAACAAAATATGTGAGTTCTCTTTATACATAAAAATAAAAATACATCCTTCCCTCACAGGCTGTGTGAGGGAGTTAATTTAGGCAGAGAATTTCAGAGTTCTGGGGGGGAGGTTATTTTCTTCTTTGGAATCAAGTGCAGAGAAGCACAGAATTTACTGTGCCTAGGAAAAATAAATATCCTCCATTCACTGTTGGAGCTCTGGTGATTTGCACATGGACAAGCAGACAGGGCATTTATTCCATGTATGAGGAATTGTAAAAAGGTAAAGCTTTATATTGTGTTTGCATCTATTATTTGTATATAATAATCCTAATATCTATCTCTATTAATGTGAAGACTTCTCTGCCTTTGATGACAGAGCTGTCTCTGCTTTAGCTTGAATGCAAACAGAGTTTTGCAAGAGACATTTATATCCTGGGTTCGTTATGTGCAAATGAATCCAGCAGTGCATGGTCACGTGGACGGCTGGAATTATTTTTTTAAATTCTTATATTGAAAAATAGGATTAGGCAGAACCTGAGGGAGAAACACGCTCGACACATCGCTGATCTACGAGCTTACTATGACTCTGAGATACAGAGCTTGAAACAGCAGCTGGAGTCAAGCCATAGAGCTGCCGCATCTGAGGACCTGAAGAAAATCAATCAAAGCCTTGCTGACAGGTACTCTTTGTCCTTCTCGTCTCACTCTTTATGTTTTAAAGGCTGAGTATCATTGTTTGGAATGTCTTGAACAGTTTATGTCCCTCTTCAGTTCTGAAGATTTCATGCACCTATGATGCTGATATTTCCCTGTTGAATATAAATTTGGCATTATTTAATGCAGTTGCTAAGTTGTGGCTGCCCCATCTCTGGGTAAGGGGTTGGACAGGGCCCTGAGCTGCCTCATCTCGTGGAAGATGTCCCTGCTCGTGGCAGAGGGGTTGGAGCTGGATGAGCTTTAAAATGTAGATTTATTATTTGAAAATTTCAAAAGATCACACCAATCTCTGTGTTCTAAACAGGTGTGACCAGTTAGATGCAGCTCTGAATGAAGCAACTGCTCGCATAAAAGCCCTTGAAAATAAGAATAATCTGCTAGAAAAGCAAGTGGTAAGTATATGTTCTTAAATCAAGTTGCTTTTTAAGCAAAAGGGTAAAAGAATGAACTTTTTCATTAATAAGCTGATCAGTGTTTCCATACTTTCTCTTTTTATTTTTAACCTTTCAACCTTTCCCTTAATATATAACATCAGCCCACATGTTACCCAGTGACTTTGTTAGGATTCTCTACTTAAATCATCATCACTTTTGCTCTTGAACTTTCTCCCAGGTTAGCAGGGATCAAAGTCTAAGAGTGAAATACTGTGATGTGTTTATCACGTTTCTCTTTAAATTTTCCTCATTTGTTTATTTTGTTTTAATTACTTTCTTATTAGAGCTGTGATAAAAGAAATCTCACTTACGCTGGAGCAAAAACACTCTCTTTAGTGTATTTGCAGTTTTTCCAGCTAGGCCAGACCTGTTTACTTGTGCATACATTAAGGCATTTCTTAGTCAAAAACCAGGACACTCTGTCATGAAAGTTGAAATGTCATCAGATTTAGACACCTGCAGAGACTAATTCCACCTTCTTTAGACATTTTTCCATGCTGGGAAGTAAGTCAATCAGATGGATTGGAGGCCTCTCCTCTAGATATTATAATCCTATAAAACAAGTACATTTTTGATGGGTTTAGTTTTCATTTTCATTCTTTCCAAGTCCAAGCAATGAGCAGAAATCCCGTTTAGTTCACATACAGCTGTACCCTTGTTTTCTGTGCGGGTGGTTTTAGGATAATTCATTGACCTGAAATAAATAATCTACCAGGGGAATAAGAATGTTTCAAACATTCTAACGGATGTTTTCCGTTCTCCAGGCAGATTGGAGAGAGCGTTTCTATACCATCAGTGACAATTCCAAAGTGCTGCAGGAGCGGCTCGAGGAAATGCGCACAACCCACAAGGAGAAGGACAACACCATCAGCCGCCTGAAATCCCGGCTCAGGGAGCTGGAGGAGGCTTTTGACAAGGCTTACAAGTTATCTGACAATAAAAACACCAGGCTCCAGGAAGAAAACAGAATGTTTCAAAACGTGAGTAAGAAAATAGACTGGTGGTGTTGGCAGGGGGACGACAGCAAGGCCCAGGTGTGAAAAATACTCTGAAAGTATTTAGGGCACAACAAGAAAACAGAAATTCTTCAGCTGACTCCTTATTAGGCTGGGTGTTGGACCTAGAAGTTATTTTAAAACAATTATTTAAGGCAGCAAGTGTGTACTTGGTTTGGTAACCCTTGCAGTAGTCCATCTTGGGAATTTTATTACTCTTAAGTTGAAAATATTACGTGAAATTATTTTAGGAAGTAATTTTTCCTCTCTTAAGCTTGTTGAAGATGGACTAAACTTTTCATTCCTCGTCCCAAAATGGTTCATTGTGTATGATTTGAGACTGAATCAAAGGAATTGTTCCTCAGATTCTTCAGGAAGAGCTTTATGGATTGTTTAAATGGGCTGACAGGATGGGTATTAGCTGGAAAAGCTACTTCATGCTTTAACTTCTTTTTTACAATTAAAATTTCGAAAGACAAAGTCACTTCTAAAGTCACTGAGGAATTTTACTGATTCATTCATTCATTTTCTTTAGAGACAAATAATTTGAAAATTAGAAATACATTCTGTAAGTAGCTCTGTCTCCCCTTGTCCTGTCTATAACTTTTTGTTCCAATTAGAAGATGATAAGAAGAACTTAACAAATACTATTAAAGTACATTTTGTATCCCCTGTAGTCCTTCTGCATGTGTTAGCCAAGCTGTTGAGATGATTTTACAGCAGCCAACAAAACTGTTAATTGACTGTGGTCTCACTGTGGGTTGGTGTTCTTTTGTTTTGTTTTAGCTTTTAGGAGAATACGAGTCCCTTGGAAAAGAACATGAAAGAGTAAAGGTAGGCACACAGTGGATAATTAAAAACCCAGACATGCAAACTTTGTGATAATATTCCATGGAATTAGCTGAATTGACTTAAATATTTTGAAAAAGCTCAAACAGAAAGTTCCATATTTATCTTTACTGATAACTTCCTCCTTCAGAGTCCTGGAGGGAAAAGGAAGGGAACTGGAATCTGTTTTTTTCCAGTCATAGACAGCAAAAATACTGCAAAGTCAAAGCCAAAGAAATTTAATGGACCCTTTGAAATAGGAGGTTGTAATTGATGTATTGTTTTCAAGACTGATGTGGAGTTACTTGGGTTTTATTTAATGCGCTTCTGTAGGTTCTGGGCTTTTTACATTTTTCTTTATGTCCTTGTAGGATACATTAAATACAACTGAGAACAAATTGCTTGATGCAAACACGGAGATTTCTGACTTGAAAAGGTAACTGTGAAACTTGCTATTGTTTTAACAGTATGAAATACAAACTGTGGCCTAAACATCTACTCCCAGGGTGTGAGGGCTGTAGATCTTTCCAGTTTAATTACATTTTATGAAGCATTTCATCTTGCTTCATGCTACTGGTACAAACTAAAAATCTCATTAATTTAGGATATGCATTTTTTTCCTACTTCCTCTGCTTCCACAGCAGTGTCACCTGGTCCTGTCTTTCTGGCAAGATTACCTGATTTATTTCACTTAAATTCAAATACATATTTATACCCATATGTAGGTAGAGATGCATGGACAGAAATGCAGCAGTTGCTCTTGTTCTCCCGCTTCATCCAGAATATCTGAATAAAAATGAGCAAAAACTCTTTAAGAACTGTGATGTTTCTTTTGTGCCATTTAAATCATCTCATAATGCATCTTTTTAAGGACAATTTTGAAACTTGAAGCTCAGCTCAAGCAGGTGGAACATGAAAATGCACTGAAACTTCGCCATATAAGTGAAAATCGTTTAGGAACCTCTTGTGCCAAGTAAGTGCAGATCCAAACATGAAAACGATGTGTTTTGGAATAGCTTTTAACATGTTTTGGCTAAAAATGGATCAAGATGAGGTCAGTCCATGGCCTGAGCTGGATTAAACATGTGATGTAATCCAGAGATTGGATGTGCCAAGAAATTATTAAACCCAAATAAATTCTCTGGCTAGTGTGTCTCTGACTTGGCAAACTGTCCCTGCACTTCCCAAATGAGTGTTTGCTGGGTCTCAGCTGCTCAGCTGAATTCCCAGACTCCACAAAGATCTTGGGAATACAGTCTGCTAGTCCAGTTAGACATTGGAGGTTTCCTTTGTGTGTCATTGCTTGGAAAGGCTGATTCCCGCTTAGTCGGGTTCTAAATGTAGTTTGTACAGGTATCCTGAGAGTAGAGGGGAAGTTCAGTTAGAATGAACACTCTGGTTTGAGTTGAGAATTTATGTTAAAGAAATTCAAGTTGATCTGTGCTCTGTTTGTTTGAAGGGTTTTTTGATGTTTTAAATACCTGAAAAGCCTTGTCCCCCCTCTGGTTTTTATGACTCAGTGATGGCCTGTTCAGATGTCTCTCCCATCTCAGCGCTGATGCTGTGGGGCCCAAAATGACAATGAGTGTGATCTGGGGATGTCCATTTGGATGTATGGAACAGGAGTATCTTGGGGGAGATTTGAATTTTGATGATTACTAAGACAGAAATAATTGATGTTTTAATATATTAAAGGGACAAATTTCTGTTTGGAGCTCTTTTAATATTTATGAACCAGACCCCTCAACAATGATGAGAAAAAAGGCGGCCTGGACATGGCAGACCATGTCCATCAGGGAGGGAGGGATGTAAGAACCAATATGGATTTAAGAGCCAATATGGATTTAGAATTAATCTGTCCCTAACTGATCCCAGAGGCTCAAGGAAAGCCTCATTCCAATCGAATGCCCAGCAGGATAGATTTACAGAATAGTGCCTATAGTTCATAGCTTGGGTAAACAAAACCCTTTTTTTTCCTAATTATCTGCTTTCCTGTGTATGGAAATCACGTTTTTCTTTTGATACCTCAAGATAATGATATACTAATTGATGCTTAGTAGTTGATATTTATCGCTCTCGGGTCATCAATGGTGGCTTTTTGTTGTTTTTTCCTTTTTATTTTTCTAATAATTGTTGTCCAAAGGAGAGCTGGGATCAGATGCTCTGAACTACTGCAGTAATCTCCACCAAATGTTTTCATTTAATTAGTTGAGATCTGCTAGCAACCCAAACCTGGGTCTGAGTAAGCAGCATTAAATTACAGGAAGATCTTTGTGGAGCTCTGCATTCTAAACATATTGTGTAATTTAGACTGAAACATCAACATATGTTTCTTCCCCCTCCCCCCCCCCCCCAATATTCTATTTTTACTTTACAAGCATGCTTTAAAATGCAGATATTTTTTCCACAGTATTTACAAGTTTATTGTATATCTCTTTCTGTTTACTGGGATAAATAGTAGGTTTTTCTTAAAAAACAAAACAGAAACAAACAAACCCCAAACTCCAAAGCCTTTCATAATTTTGAAGCTTTTTATTCCCACAGCAAGTTGGGAACTCCTGATGTCAGCAGGCGAAAGTGGTTGATACCAGGAGCTGAATATTCCATCTTCACTGGGCAGCCTTTGGAGGGCCAGGAAAGCCCCAAAGACAACAGGCTGGAGGAAACCTACATTCCTTCTAGGTAAGTTGGTTTCTGAAATCTGAACTAAACCAAAATCTGAACTAAGTTTATCTGTGGTTTTGTTCATTCTGTTCATGTTTGGGTGTATGAAATAAAATAAAAAACTTGGTCTTCTGTTTTTTTCCTTCCACCGCCTCACATTCTTTAAGGTACCATTCTCCTCCTGAGAAAGACTCCTCACAGGAAGATTCTTCAACAAACACAATAGAAAAGAAAGAAAATGAGATGTCAGAAGCACCAATTATAAAAGCCTTTAAAGAACTTGAAGAAGGAAAAATATTTAAAGATGGGGGTACACAGACAGAAAAAGAAGATTCACCAGCTAGTAACTCTTATTTTTATACTCTTGAACGTGTCTTTACTGGTTTTTCTTTGTTTGCATGTCTTTTGGCTTTGGTATTCTCAGCATTCAAGTCCACCAGGCTTCAGTGATGGGATAAAAACAGTTTTAGCATGCAAACTTGTGGGGCTCTCCAGGAAAATTCAAAGTTAGATATCTAAGGGGTTTGTTTAGGATAGGGGGAATGCAGAGGTTGTTGTTAGATCTCAAGCTGAAGGCTAGTTAGTGTCCCTTTTTCTAAGAATATCTCAGTATTTATAAACAGTTAATGGAGCCCTAACAAAGCTCTGGCTGCTGTACATCCATTTTAGTTTCCATGGTGTTTTATGGGAATGGAATTGAGGAAGTGGGACTGCTCTGAGCTGTTTTAACAATGCCGATTTAGAGAAATCACTGAGTCTTTCTAAAAAGCTCATATTCTGGGGCTCAGGCAGGTCCTTAAGCCTTTCCCAAAAGAAGCTTTTGTCCTGATTTCCACTATTTCTCTATTAAACAGTGTTACTCAGCATCTTTTCTCCCTCACACACTGCGAAGATCCTTTTTCCCGAGTTAAACTGTCTGTTCCACGAGTAGGAAGAGATGCTTGAGCAAAACAGCACAAAATACGTTGATGTGAGGGAGAAAAAAAAAAAAGCTCAGTTCAGGGGAATATTTGTGACTTCTTGTGTTGAAAAAAAAAGATTGATTAATGTAACAACTTTCTTTCTTTTAATTAGAGCCATCAAGTCGACGTCAGACCGTTGGGTTTGTTGAAACTTCTTTGGTTGCAAACCGATCTCCAGAGAAAGGGAAAGAGCAGCACAGACCCAAACGGTTCAGCTCCCCCTCTGGCCAGAGGTCATCGTCCCTTCCTCCTGCAAACAGGAAATCCAACACTCCCAGTCAGTGCTTTTCTCAGCTTCTGCTTTGTCTTACTCAAAAAGTAGAATCGAATCATGAAAGGCTGCTCTAGAAGTTGGAAAAACAGGGACAGGATTTCTGCATTGTTCTGACAGTCTGAAAAAAAAGCCCATGTCTGTAATCACAGAATATGTGAGAGTTCTAAGTTTATTTTCATTTTTCCATGTTGTGATGCACTTCTCTTCTAATTTAGATAAACATGTAGACAGCTTTGAAGAGCCTTCTTTTAAGCTGTAAGCACATGAGTGGGAGGTACTGCACCGGGGAGTTTGAGGTAGATAAACATACTTTGTCTTTTGCAGCAAGAAGAGAGATAATGTTGGCACCAGTGTCTGTGACATACAGCCCAAAACGGTCTCCAAAAGAAAACCTCTCTCCTGGATTTAGCCATTTGCTCAGCAGAAATGAAAACACAGTGACAAGGTACGAGTCTGGTGAATACAGTTGTGTTCTGATCATTTTCAGAGCAGCAGGATGTTTATCCAGGCTTAATGCTGCTGTTTCTTGTTCATTAAATGTCCTTGAAGATGAGTCGTGAAGATTTCTGAATACGCAGCTAAGTTGTGCTTTTTAAAATCTGGCAAGGAAAATCTAGAATTATTGAACAGGATTTAGAAGACTTACAGTCTTCTAAACAAAAAAAAATAAATTTGATTATTCAACCAAAAGGTGAAAAAGTAGAAAATAATGTATTGCTTGATACATGACTTCTAACAAGTAATTGCTGTGTGTTTTCTGCTCTGTAGGTTTGATATACTTCTAGATGACCTGGAAACTGGTGCTACTTCTACTTTACAGCACAATAATCCAAGGAAAAGGCTCCAGTTTCACTCACTAGATGATGTAGAAGGTAATCTGTCAAAGTGTTCTTTATTTTTGTACCACAGGTCTTTCCACAGTGGTAGTAGCTGCTTAACTGGAAAACTGACTCTTTACTCTCTGAGGTCCAACTTTTAAAAATCCTCTAAATATTGCCTTATTCCTGTAGACAGAGAAATCCTGTTCATTTTATTTTTATGTGGATGTGTGTGTGCACAAACACAGTGGAGCAGGAAAAATAATTAGATTGGGAAAGAAAGGCAATACATTTCCTTGTGCTTAACTCAGTTATCCAATGCATATCTTAGTGGGGTCTATATTAAGATGTGCACAGAGTCATACTAATAAAATTCTATTGCTAAACGTTGCATTATGGGCAGCAAAGAGTAACTAATAAAACAAGTTGTTTCACATTTTTTTAACTGATTGAGGTTTTCTCACTTCTGTTATCCTTGCCACGATGTTCTGCTTTTTGGTTTTATCCACGCTTTTATTTCGACTGGTGTTTGCATGACAACCAGTCAGCTTGGTGATATTTAGAAATGTACCAGTAGAAGTAATTCCTAATTAGTACAACACAGGAATCTGGTTGTTTTCAAAAAAATATGCTGTGTTTCAAAGATCACTTGAAAGATGACCCATGCAAATGTTTTGCATTCCTTTGGGAAGTTGTTCGAGGCAAGTGACTGAGGCTTTGCTCGTCCCTCTCCTTGGTTCATGCACTGCCAAAACCACACCGCTTGTGCTGTCCTTAGTTTCTTTCTCTGTCCTGTGTAACAATTTCCCAGATAATTACAAAACAAGTAAAAAGACTCCTGTTCTGTTGATAGGAAGGCAGCATTCAGGTGTCAGACACAGCTCCTGTACTGAATCTGTCAGTAATGGAATGAAGAAATCAGCAGCTTGGGAGGAGAGGAGCCAGAGACACGAGGCAGTGCAATCACCTTGTGAGGAAGACTTCAAGTACACAGCAAGGATCACAACTCTGGCTGAAACCGAGAGGCTTTTTGATGAGCTGACTCACGAAAAGCAACAGGCAAAGATTATTTTTGTTTTCAAGTTGTGACAAGTCGTAATTGTTGTAATGAGAGGCGAGGGATGGGGCCGTTTATCCGTGGAATGCATGGCTGAAATTCATCCACAGCTTTGGTGTCACGTCAGGGATGTGCCATTATCCTTCCCTGTCCTTAAATTCGTTAAAGGAGAGCCACTGTAACACCGACACAGTGTGGGTGAGGGTTTGCACAGTATTATGGTGTTAAAGAACAAAACTCTGCTTGTAATGCACACACCTCACCTCTCTTTCTGTAAGAGGAGTTAGGAAGGCTCATATTGGCTCTCGAAACTAATTTACAGCTGAAGTGTTTTCTGTTCTTAGATTGAGGCTGCACTGAGCCGAATCCCTTGTTCTGGTGGAAGAATGACCTTGCAAGCAAGACTAAATCAGGTGAAAAAGCTTCTGTCTATTACTGTTCTCTTTTGTTCTTCCACAACTGGAAATACATAATGTAGGGGAAAGATCCTCTGGGTAGTAAGTGTGATTACAGTGGGAATTTTTATATTGTTTTTTTGGGGGTTATGTTATGCTTTTTTATTGTTTAATAGCTTCTATTTTTTGTACATGGGATGCATTTTGCCAAATTACTGCAAGAAGAGTCTGTTCTTGTGCTAACACTGGGAGGGAGATAAAGGCAATGCATTAACAAAATGCAGTGACAATGAAATAGATCCCTGAAGCTGAAGAGAAATTGAAAAGTTTAGTTTTTGTTTGGCTGGGTTTTGTCTCCTTGAAAGTACAAAGAAGAAAGTAAGAAGGTAAAAATAACTGATTTAGGTGGAATACAGGGAAGTGCTTTCTGTGGAAAGCTCTGCAGACTCTTTTAATAAAAACAAGTCTCAAAGACGTCTTTTGGAGGTCTCTGCAAAGCCTCCAACATTTCCTAAATTGTAATCTCAGGGCGTGTTATCAATTTATCAATTTGAAATGAAAAGTGCATTCCAGTAAATCAATACTGCCACTTGCTATGGTGATCAGCCGTTTCCTAAATATGCCTCTCTAATTATCAGCCTGTCCTAATTGTTGTCAGGTTTCTCTCCTGGAGTTTTGTAAGTCTCATGTTAAAAAAGCCAACAAATACATGAAAACAACGTGACAAGTTTGTAGGCCTGGCTCTGGTTTTTGGGTTATAACAATGCTCCTAAGGCCTCAAAAAGAATACCAGGAATATAGGAATGCTAGCAGTTTCCTAATTTTAGAAGGATCGTTGGATTTGATGATATATTATTAATGCTTTTTCTTCTTTCTTTTAACTCTTCCTTTTAGGAAGCCCTGGAAGATCGTTTGGAAAGAATTAATAGAGATTTGGGGTTAATACGAATGACTCTGAAAAGATTTCATGTTTTAAGAACGTCTGCAAATCTTTGACAGTTCTCTCTTGACTGCAAATATACCTTTTTTTTTTTTGCACTAATATATAACGATGCACTCAGTAAATGCAAATTGTTTTGTATTTTTATAAACCCTGAAAAGTAGTTTTGCAGCCATGTTACCCTTTACAAACAGCAATATTTTGTACTTCAGACAGCCACCTCTATTTTAAACGTATTTTTGTTACACCTGAGAAATCAATGTTTATCCTTGTATTGTAATATTTTTAGAAATATTAATTATTTTTAAATGGTGATATTCAATTTATAATGAGAAACTACAAGGCAGCTTGTTTTCAGGAAAAAAAAAAATGGTAGTGTTACCCTTTTGCACTTGGTTTTCCTCCACCATTTTATAAATATTTACGGTGTGATGTAAATATTAGCCAAGAGGAGATTTTGGACTTCAATACAAAAAGCAACATGAATTACCTGTGTTAAAGAGAAACCTCTGTTCTGTGGTAAATCCTTTTAATTTAAACCTTTAACAAGGGTGTTTCTCTCTGTGACAGAACTGTGAGCAATACTTGCACTATGGCTGGCTGGGGCAGGAAAAAATCCTTCTCTGCTTTATGTGATGTCTCCCAGCAGTCACAGTGAGGGGTGTTTTGATACTGTGAGTCCCAGGATTGACCTGGCAGCATCCTCCTGTCTCCCAGTGAAGAACTCAGCTCCAGCTGACACTCCAGGACTGGAACCCCTCACCTGAAGTTACTGGTTCCATGTGCCAGGCTGGGGTTTGTGCCAGTGTTTTGTTCGTGTACATTTCATGTATTTGTGAACATAAACAAATTTTTCTTGGTGGGAAAAAAAAAAAAACAAACAAACCAAACAACATATTTGCCAGTTGACATGTTGTTGCATTACTGTCCGACGTTGATATTTTGGTTTGTATTTTAATATTAAATAAAAGTTTTAATTAGATTCTTTCCTCCTGCCCAAGTACAGTAATAGGCTCTGGGATATTACATCAGCGATAATGTAGGTTTTAATCATATTGTGTGTTTCAAATTCTGTCCTTGTTCAAGATGTTTAGCCACCAATGATGTGATTATAGGGCCAGAATAGCTGTCATAAAGGAAGCTTGAGAAGGTCTGATTCTAAAATTAGAGTGCTGTGGTTTAAGATACTTGATGAAGAAGGACTGTCCAACCCATGCGTGGTCTTCTCAAAAAATTCTGTAGCTTTTGCAACCCCTTCTGCCCTGGGGGTGCTTCCAGTGCAAGGTGAGAGCTGGGGAGAAGTCAAGGATGGGAGTTTCACATTTTCCCCTTTACTCTAAAATGCAGAAATTGTGTCTGAATGCTTGGAGGGGACTTGTTCCACTGTATTTCCAGTCTCCACAAAGAAATGTACAATTCTGATGGCATTCCATGTTCTCACTGATAATTTTTACTTGGAAAGGGTGGAGGGGGGGAAAAAAAGAATCTTGACTTCCCTGCTTAGCTCTATTCAGCTGCAGTTTCCCCACTATTTTGTTATTAATAGGTACAATTTTAAAGCATTCTTCAGAAATACCAGTCAGCCAGCGGGATTTTTCCAAGGAATCCATCACAGGAAAATTTCATGAGTCCAGTAATGGTCTTGTTTTCTTTCATCAGTGCTACAGCAAAACCAGAGAATTTTCCTGACAGACATTAGAGGCAAGTAGGTAAATCAGCTCTGCTCTTTCACTGCCTCTCCTTGTAACCTCCCTTCATCTCCACTCCATTCTCTCCAGCACTATTCATATTCATGGACTCTTTTTTATTACATCCAGAAAACTGAATTGTGAGTCAGAATTTATTTTTTAATCAAAAGTCCTCCTCCATCTGTTGGAGCTCTTTAGGCTATTTCTATTCTATTCTAACACTGAAGGAGGGGGTAGAAGTGTTGCTTTTAGTAAACTTCTGGGCCAACCTTCTCAAATATCTGCGTGACCTGTTCAGTGTGGTGCCTTTGGCCTGATTCATCAGAGGGGCAGAGGCTCTGCAGTTCCAGATTAAATCAGTGGGAGGCCTGAATGCTCAGTGCTCCTGAAAATCAGACCCGAAGCACCAAAAACTGGGACAGAGGGAGCGTTTACTGTGGGAACCAGGACTGTGCTGGCCCTGCCCTTTGCTGGACATTGTCCTTTTGATTTTAATCCCCTTTCAGCTTCCGCCTAACACGAGAAAATTGCCTTGTTTTGCCTTTGAGGACACGTAAGGATTGCCAGATAACCAGAGAAGCTTTTGTGGAGGACTTTAGTCATCTTCCTCTTGTGTTCCCACCTGACACCTCCCAGCTATGTTGGCATTTATCGCTTTTCCAGATCTACGAGGTCCTGACTGCCGCCCCAGGCTCTCCTCTGCCTCAGTCTGCCCTTGCAAAACACTCCCGTGCATAGTTTTCTCTGTGATAATAAACATTTAAACTCCAGCTCTGAGATTCAAACGTCGGAAAAGAAAATTTCTGTTTGTTCATATCTCTAGAAAGGAAATAAATTGTAGCATTGATAGGTTTAGGCATAGTCTACCTCACACAAAGCTGTAAGGTGAACGGCAACTTAGCGTGGCGGTGCAGAGAGCAGTTACAAAACAAACCGCGGCTACTTTGCCTCAGCAGAGAGGGAAGGAGCGCTGGGATGATACATCCTCAAAGAAAAACAAACCGCAGGAAATTAACCAAGGTTTAAAAGGCCACGGTAAGTTCCATCGCAGGGTCTTTTTTTCTGAGGTTTCCGAATAAAACGATCGCTGAAATTTTGGAGATTTATTTTTTTTTTTCTCCCACTAAGCTTTGCAGAGACTAAAGTTCGAGGTGTCAGCAGCGCGGCTCTGGGGGCAGGTGAGGGCAGGGCGCGGGCTGGGGCTCGGTGAGCGCCGTTACCCTCCCTGCGGGCACCGCTGCCGGCAGCGGGAGGGCGAACGAGCCCGGCGCGGGGCGGCGAGCGGAGAAAGGCGGTCCCAGCCCGGGGGATCCCGGCACCATCCGCTCCGTCCCCGCTCCGTCCCCGCTCCGTCCCCGCACCTCCCGCGCCTTCCCCTCACGGCGGGGCGGTCCCGCTGCCCCGCGCTCCCCGCCGCGGCCGGCAGGCGGCGCCCCCGCCCCGCCCGCACGCCTGAGGGAGCGCGGAGCGGCGCGGGGAAGGAAGTGGCGGCTCCCGGTGCTGCCGGTGCGCGGGGCTCGGCTCGGCTCGGCTCGGCTCTGCTGGCGGATAAATCCGCGCGGCCGCCGTGCCGCGGCGGGGCAAGGGCAGTGCTAGCGCGGGGCTCTTCGCCTTCCCCGCTCCCTCCTCCTCCTCCGCAGCTGCGGCGGCCCGCCCGCCTCGCCTCCCCCCCGCCTCCGCCGTCCCCGCGCCGCGGCAGCGCCGGCGGGCGAGGAGCTGCCCGCGCCCGGCCCGCCCGCGCCGGGGATTATGCCAGCGGCGCGCGGGCATGCCGGCAGGCAGCGACCCGTAGGCAACGGCAGCCGCCGAGCCGCGGCGGCATCGGCATCGGCAGCGGCAGCAGCAGCAGCAGCAGCGGGAGCCGCGGCCGCCGCGCCGGGAGCAGCCGGTGCGTGGCGGGGGGCGCTGAGGGCGGGCGGGGGGCGGCGGGGCGAGCACCAACACCTGGCGGCCCCCGGGCCGGCCCGGCCGTGCCTCGGCGGGGGCGAGAACCGCGGCGGGCCCGAGGGGAGCTGGGCTGAGGGTGGCCGGGCCCGCGGGGCGGCTGCGGTTCCGCGGAGGGGCCGGTGCTGCGCGGGGGCCCCTCCCGGTAAGGCGGAACGGCCCCCGCGGGCCGCGGCGGGTCCCGGCCGACACCTGAAGGCTGCCGCGGCCCGAGCGGGGCCGGGCTGTCCGTCCTCGCCCGGGATGCGGCGGTAAAAGTTTCCCGATGGAGCAGTCGGTGACCGGGAGGGCCCCGCGGCCATGGCAGCGCCCGGCACCGCACGCCGGGGACGCGGGACCGCAGCCCCGCGCTGCCGAGGTCCGGGCGGGCGGCACAGCCGGTGTCGAGCTCTCCCTGCGCTGGCGGGTCGCAGACACCGCTCCGTGCCCGCGGGGACAGCCGGGGACGGGCGGACGGACGGACAGAGCACCCGGAGCGGCACCCGGAGCGTTTGGGGTGGTCATGGCTCGAGGCCGGAGCCAGCCCCCGGGAGAGCTCCGTCCTGGCCTCCTTCCTCGGGTACCGCATCTCCGAGCCTTGAATCCCACCGAATTCGGCTCCGGCAGAGGCCCCCGGTGAAGGTTTTGCCGTGCGGGGGCCCAGGAGCCCCTCGGACGGGGCCTGGCCCTGGGGAGGGGGCGAAGGTGCTGCCCGGGGGTGCCTCCCATCCCCGAGGGAGAAGAGGGTGAGACCCGCAGCAGCCTCACAGAATAAATGCCGGGGACTGGCTATAGCTGAGGGACAGCCCCGTGAGCTTTCGGGGCTCGATACCCCCGTGTCAGGGCACTGCTGGGGGGCGATTGGGAGCTGGCCGGGCTCCTTAGGCGGTGCTTTTCCTTGCGGGAGTGGGAGGAAGAGATTCTTCCTTTTGGAAAGAGCAGGATGCCCATTCCTTAGCTGGATGATGGGCTGCAAGAGAGGATTCTTTTCGCTGGGCCTGGCAGTCCTTTCTCCCGGCCTCCCCATGCCTTGACAGAAGGAGTCCTGCCTGGTGTTCCCGAACAACCCTGGGCTCCATCCTGGAGCGTGCTGCTGCCCCGCGGCTGCAGCGTCAACAGCTCCAGCTGTTTGCCCAGCTGTGGGAGGGTTACATCCCTTCCTTCACCTCCTCCCCAGCCTCTCCTGCTCCACTGAAGGAGCAGAAGCACGGAGTGCACTGAGGTGCTCAGCCTGGGGCTGGGAGCATCGTTCAGAGAGCCCCTCAGAGGAGCGCCCTGCTCAGTCAGCCACGCAAGTCAGTCCTGTCACATTTCATGTTTAAACGCCACGACTGAGGTGAACTTTATTTAAAGTGTGTATTTAAACACAAAAAAAAAAAAAAAAGTTTCATCATGTGTTGGTACCTGCTGTAAAGTGAGAGCTTCCATCTTCTCTGTGCTCTGGGCGTCTGGAAGCTGCTAAGTGGAAATTTGATGTCAGGAAGTGTCTTCAGCCTTTGAAGGCATAATCTGTGAGTGCTCAGCTCTGAACAGAACGGTGGCAATAGATCAGTCGTTGTGGACTTAAACAGGCGGGTGTTTGGGTGCCTGTGAGAATAGCAGTGGCCGTAGGACTCCTTCTCTCCCGATGGCACCGATTCCTGCTCCGTGCCCACATCTTTTTTGCTCGTGCTGTATTTTTATCGCGTGGTTTATTTTTGTCATGACTGCGTTGTGCTCCCGAGTAACACAAGACGACTGACTGCCTTACAGGGTTCAGCGCTGGCTTCTGGGCGGGGGGTTTCCCCCCTGCCCACTGCTGAATAGGAGACTGCTGTTTGTAGGGCAGCCCTTTTCCCTCTTTTCCCGTGGCAAACCTCGTGTCTCCGATGGCTGCTGGATCTCTGGGTGCCTGGTTATTCTGATCAGGTAACCAGCTCCTTGTTTTGGCCGCGGGCTGCTCGGTAATTGAAACGCCTCCTCGGGATGTACAGAATAAAGGATGGCCGGGCATGATGAGAGCACGGTTGCAGGCTTGTCCTGGCTCGTTGTTTGTTTCGGGATTTCTGCTCTGTGGTCCTTGCAGTGTGTGCTGGTTGTGGCAGCATCTCTGAGAGGGGAAGAAATGAGCAGCCAGGGCTGGGAACGCAGCTCGCGCTGCTTTTGATGGAGCAGACTTCTGGTAGGCTGCTGGGCTTCATTAATCATATTTAAGTTTCTGTCACTAACTTTTAATTAAAAGCATAGTTGATACCACTTTAATGAACGTACAGATGTTAGCCATCTTCATGCATAAAAATGCTTTTTAATTCCCTTACTATTCCCTTTATGGCCCTTAGATGCTTTTGTTGCCATCTAAACCGTGTACAGTAGCAGCTGTTTATCTTCTTAATAAAACTTTTTCTGGCATCTGTGTTCAGGAAACAATAATGGTTTGAGTAAACAATTCCCTGGTATCCTTTAACAGTATTTTTTTAAGAACTTGGCAGAAAGGGTCAGAAGTGGTGCCTAAATCCAAGGCTCTTGCTGACTATAGCCCTGAGCCTAATGTAAGTCACCTGAAATTGTTGGCTGTTTTCAGGCTTATGTGAGGTGATGAAGAAAATGAGAAGCCCTCAGTGTATGACTTTTGATTCTGATGAGCTTCACGAGGCTCTTTTCCCCAAATGACAACTTCTTATTAAAATATCTTTTCTATTTTGGGTTTGCTGCTGATGGTGTGTGTCAATGCTTTGTCGCTTGTTGTGCATCTAACAGCCTGAGCATTTATTGTGATTTACCATCTGGCACGTGGGAGTTTTATCTAACTTCTCATTTTACTTGACAGCAACCAGTTTGGAAAGACCTTGTCCTGATTTTTTTTTTCCCCCCTAATAGAAGTTCTCAAAACTTAAAACTGACAATGGGGCTAAAAGGTTTTGAATTTAAATAATTACTCTCTTTTTATTCACAAATTGTTACTGCTTCTGTGAGCTGGCCAAAGAGAGAAGCAGCACATCCTTCAAGCGAGCTAATTTAAAGAAAGTTCCTCCAATTAATCCTAAAGAGCATTAATCTCCCCTCTGCATTCAAATAAAACTCTTGTCATTCAGTTGCTGTCTTGGCAGCCTGAGTGGAAGGCTTTGGAAAATGGCAAGTGAAAGCTGATGCTCGCTCCTGAGTACAGTTTGACTCATGCCTTTCATGCATATTCACCATAATGTCCTGTTCCAGGACCAGCAGGATCCCTCGAGACACAGTTCTTCTTTGAAGGTGTTTTTCTTTTAGCCTTCCTCTTATTAGAGACTCAAATAAGAGAAGAGGCTAGGAACAGGCATCGATGTGTTGCTGTGTTTCATTTCTATTTTCTTGGAAGGAAAAAGCAACTCATGGTTTTCTTAGCAGCCAATCTCTCTAAATGGTGAAGATGCCTTCTCATTTAATTTTAAAACTTGCTGACGTAGGGTGTGATGCAATTAATATTTCTGTTTATCTCCCCAAATTGGTAAAATGTGCCTAAATTTAATTTTGAGCCCAAAAGCATCTTATAAACAAAAAATGTTCTGTAGTTTTCAGTGTGAATGGAAATGGAATAATTAATGGAGGGGAGGGAATAAATAAAACACTTTTTATTTATAACTTGATTTCCTGGGTGTTGGAGGAAATCCAAGTGCCACAAGATTGTACTGGGGCAGAGCCTGTCTGAGCTCACCCATCAACTGAAAGGGAATGTGGCTTCTCTAATTGTGCTGTCCATGCCAAGTGTCCTAGGAAAATTTAAATGAACAAAGTAATGGATGATATTTGGAGGTTCTTAATGTCAGAAGAAAACAATCTAGCCTGGGGCTGGCCCAGATCCTGTCACTACGGGGAGTTCTGATCAGCACGATGCCAAGTCCATAGGCAGAGCTCCTGAAGTCAGGCTTGTGCATTTTCCATGGTAAAGGGGTTTGCTGCTGTGACCGGATGGTGGTTTTCATTTATTTTCTTTTTTAATTAAACAAATACTTCTTAGAAGCTCACGGCAAAATGCTTCAGTCAATCCCACTGGAGAACTTAGAAACCAGTTGGAAAAAGGTGTCTTTTCGTTTTGAAAGAGGGAAGGGGGAGGTGCAGGGGACCTCCTGAGGGATGGCAGGATCTGCAGACAGAGCTGCTTCCCCTTCCTGCAGCTCTTCCTGAGTGTGTGACACTGAAGGGTCAGGCTTCAGAGGGGAGAAGAAATAACAGGTTGCTCAGGCAAGTGGAAATAAACAGTTTTTGGGCAAATCCGGCTGCAGGGAAGAAATCCAGTTGGCACAGGGCTAAAACCTGCCCTGGGGCCCTCGGCCACACCTGAGCTGATCCCGGCAAGGTGCTGGCTCTGCAGGGAGAGGCCATCCAGGGGGGAAAGGGGAGCGAAAGCAGTGCCCTCCTGCCTCGGGGCTTGTGCCGGGGGCGGTGAGGAGGATGAGGAGGATGAGCAGGAGGCCCCTGGGGTTTGCTGGCTGGGTCAGTGAAGGGTGCGGGCCCGGCAGGGAGCGGCGGTGCCGGGGTCATTGCCCGGCACCTGGCACCGGGCACCGGGCAGGGACACACATGCCAGCGCCCTGAGTGTGCCCGGGGTGCCACCGAGGGCAGGGACAAAGCACACACACTCCCTGGCTGAGGAACGAGTGCTGAGAGCAGCCGGGGCACCCGCGGCAGAGTCTGGGTCTCCCAACAGCAGCACAGGCTGGGTTTGGCTTCTCCTGACCCAGGCAGCGGCTGAGAACTCCAAATTCGATTTTTTTTTTTTTTCCCTAGCTTTGAACAGCCTCCTGAAAATCTTGCTCAGATAAAGACTTAGAACATTCTGCACCCCTGTGGACCTCAAGTTGTCTTCCTGCAAAAATAACCCAAGGCTGAGTACGGAGTACCTTGGATAGCGAGGACTCTGCACAGCTTTTACAGTCCTGGCTTTGTGTGTCTGGACAGCTGAGGTTGGTGAGTTCTGAGAAGTGGGCATGAACCTTAAAACTCTCCTTTGGCAAGAAAACAGGTGGGCTTAGGTGAATTGGAGGGAGTCTCTCGATGTGATGAGCAAAAGCGATTTGCCAGTCGTGGCTTTCTTTAAACAGCTCAGTCTCCAGTAGGAGACCAGATACTGGGATTTCTTCTCAGGGGTTTTCCACCAGTTTCTATGTTCTCATCGTGGTGGGGGTGGGAACTGAGATCCAGAAAATCCGGTAGTGGAACCGAGGTGGTTTGCTGTGAGCTGGGAAGGCACAGCTGGTGAGGACTTGGGGAAGAAAATAGTGAATGAGCTGCTGAAAGCTTTGTAATTCATCATTGGACAGGGATTCCCGTAATGGACAGGGAAGCTAACTCTGATTTGTTTGGATTGCTGGCACTTACATAACGATCAGGGAGCTTCAGGATACTAATTCAGGCTTAACCCTCAGAGCAGTGACCTGGGAAGGCATTTTAATGGCACGATAACCAATTTGGAGGGTGGCAGTGTGTAATCACATCAGCACGCTGAGGTATCTGGGCACTGCAGGGGCGAGGCCGCGTTATCTCCGGCTCCAAAGAAGTTTGGTATTTGCATGACTTAGCTCTGGATGTGTAGAGGGGCCTTAATTCCATTATGTGCTTTAGAAGGTTATGGGAGGATTTCAGGTTTTTCTAGTACAGCCGTGGTAAGCAGCAGTTGAGCGTCAGCTGCGTTTTGTGCAGGTATTCATAAGGAGTTGGGTTTGGATAATTTTGTGTCTTTTCAGGTAATTTGGGTTGGAGTCAGGGTCGTCCACAGTGAAACCTGGAGGGCTGTGGGCATTTCTGAAGAGGGTAAAAAAAGTAATGGGCTGCCAAGAGGCACAACATGTCTGGAGGGAACAGCAAAACAATTTCTTTTCAAAAACAATAACATATGCACTTCTATATAGATGTGGTGTGTACATCAAAGGACAATTCAATGGGAATAATTCCACCTGTAATTTGTTTCAAGATCAATACCATAACTTAAACAACCTTCTAAAGGTACAAACATGGTAGAGTCACTTTCTCTATGTGGGTGGCTTACCTATTTTAATGTTGCCTTTTTTTTTTTTTTTTAAGAAGGAAATAGAGATTTTATATTTATCATATCAGATGAAATTGAAATCTAAATATTTACATCTTTTCACTGGATCTGAGGTTGAGCACCAGCTGTAGGCGTTGCCAAGCTGTTTAAGTTGTCTCCTCCACGGAGCAGGTTGATTTCTCCAGGGTGGTGGAGAGATGGCGCCTCGTGTTTCTGGCTCTTATTTTCTAGCCAGTCTCTGCATCTGGAAATCCTTCGCTCTGTGGGCTCTGTGACCCGGCCTCACGTTCTCAGGGTGTTCCAGCCTCAACATGCTGGAGCTAAACATGTGTTGTCTCCACCAGAATGCAGAGTAAGCTGCAAGCTGTGAAACCGGAGGGGGAGTTTGGGATACGAGGATGTAAATAACTCGGAGACATTCGGTGGAAAAGAGCAGGAGGGGGAGGAAGGCCTCTAGCTTGCTTTTTCTCTGCCTTCCCATCTCCTCAGTAACATTCTCTGTGCTCTTCACAAGCAAAGGTGGAGGATCTGTCTTAAAGAAGGGTAAACCAGGAGCAGCCAGAGGAAATGTTGCAGGCACAATTCAGCAGAGGAGACACTAAAATTCCTGAGTTTTCTGTCTCTGGTTTTGTTTGGCTTGCTTTGTTTCCCTGTTAATTTCTTGAGCAGGCTTGAGTGGGGCTTTTAGGCTTCTGATCCACCAAAGTGAACTGATGCAGAAGGCGTAGCCTGTTTTGTTCTCCCTCTCTTGTTTTAAAGGATCATTTATCCAGACTCACGGGACTCTTTGTTTGTCTAACCTGTCTCTGGATTGTAAAACATTGTTCTGTGTTTTAACTTCAACAACAGTAAACATCTTCCATCAAAAATCCTCAGAAATGTGTTCAGCCTGGGCACAACTGTTTCTGTTGGGACTAAAACAATTTTAATGTTCTCATTTGCTTCCATTTAATGCCTTAAATAAGTTTTTCAAAAGGGGCACCTTTATCTAACATGCTGCCACTGTGAGAAGAAAGAGCATATTTGGACAAGCCTACTTGAAGGATTAAACTTTTCCATTCAGCTTCTGTGTGTTGCCCCGGCTTCCCAGTTTTCATTTATCCTTTTGTTTAGAGCAGGGAGAGGTGGTTTGACTTGCCTGGCTGGGGGTGGGCACTTGGGTGTCTCTAGGTCAGATCTTCTGCATCGTGTCAGCCAAACATCTGGGCAGAGAGGACGGAGAGGAAAGAGCTTTCTGTCCTCCTGCCTGTTCCTTCATACAGGTGCCCCAGCAGAAAAAGGAGCTTGACATAAAGGGGAGATTTATTTCACTGTCTAATGGAGCATCTGTATTATCAAAGGCAGATATGTCAGAGCACTTTCCCCCTCCCTGCTCTGTCTTTTGTTGTCTGAATGTCATTTTGCTGATAGAACTTGTGTTGTGTTCCTTGTTATCAAAGTAGAACGAAAAAAAAAAAAAAAAAAAAGAGGTGATGCTTTTGTCTTAAACGTTGTTACCAAAATCATCAGCTAAACGCTGTTGAGTGAGGATTTTAACTCCTGGTTTAAAGACTGAGTATGATTTGGCTTTCAGACCTCCCATCCTTCCTAAATCGAGTTTATGGTAGCAGCAGCCATGAGTGTCAGCTTCTGATTATAAACAGATTTGGAGCCACTAAAAAACTCCTTGAAATCAGTTTGACAACTGTTTGAGAACCACCTTTTTAATATTCTCAGCAAGTTCCCTGCTGAGGTCTCTTGCAGCAGCCTTGTAGATCTTGTAGATGTTAGTCTTTCCTGCATATTTTATTTTAACTTGCTCATAAGCTTCCTAGGAGAATGCACATGGATAAGCTTTTCCAAGCTTTTTAAAAATTCATTTTTGGCATGGAAACCTGGGCTCAGCGAGAGGAGAGCTGGGTGGAAACTGGCTGTGCTGTGCTTGGGGGTGTGCAGCACCTTGGTGCTCAGAGCACCTTGCAGGGAGGTGTTTTTGCTTTTGTTTGGGTTTTCTTGAGGCTAAATCCCAATTTCTCCCCACAGTTTCTGGCTCCAGGTGTGTCTCTGGGCCTGCGGGGGGGTGGAGGGTGCAGCAAATCCATCACCACGGGAGACAGTGGGATAGGCTGGGGGCTCTCGGGGTGCACAGGCTCAGGTGGGAGAAGGGAAGGGAGACTGGCTGGTGCCGGTTTTTATTCCTGCAGCCCCTGACAGCCCCTGGTCTGAACCAGCAGGCTCAGAAAACCTGAGCATTTCCTAAGGGAGCATCACCCCAGGCTTGTGCTGCGTGCCCAGGGCTCCGCACTGCAGGGATCAAGGGATATTCCATCTGGAGGTGGGGAAAACAACCCTGGCAGCCTTTCTTGCTTCGAGGCTGGCAGCAGGAGCAGAGTCAGGGACATATTTCCATTTGACTCATCCCTTGTTGAGATGGTGACACCCTTGAGTCACATTAAAAACGAGACCTTGTAGCTGAATTGGCACATCAAAGAGCAGGTGTTTGCTGGGGTTTTGGGGGGGTTTGTCCTTGTTTAGAAAATTATTTTCCCCTTCGTTGAGATGGGATGGAATTGATTAATGGTGTTGCTGATGTCCTGGGTTAAAAATAACAGGAAAACCTGATCCAGGCGGAATGCTGGGAGTTAGCTGTCAAGATAACCTGCTTGAAATAGTTGTAAAGGCCTAAAAAAGAAAAGAAAAGAATAAAAAAGATGAGTGCCCAGTAGCCAGATGGTTGGAAGAGAACACCCCACGATCAATGAGGCAATATGTAAATATTTTCGATCATTACCACAGTACTGCTGTGTTGACATTGAAATTCAGAGTGTTATTCTGTGGGACTCCTCATTGATCAGCAGATGAGCTCTGATAAAACAGAGGATGAAAGCACAATACTGAGCATTATTATGGGTTGTGGATTTCATTGACGAGGACAGGCTTCCATCGAGGGCTAGGAATGGATTTCAGAGCCTCTTTAAGCACGTTACTGAGCCACTGTGTTCCTTCCCTGGCTGTCAGCTACCAATTAAATGGTGTTTTATTTCTTAAGCTGCTTTATTTAAGGTGAAACACTGCATAATTGACTAATTTTTCTGTGCTAATTGCTGCATTTGTATGGGAAGGGCAAGGTGGAAGCTGACATAGAGTTCTCTGTTTGAAATATACCTGGCTAGAAATGACTGGAAAGTAACATCAATCAAACAGCTGAATTAAAACAATTTTTTTTTTTTCTTTCAAAAAAGATCCTCCTGAAACCTGATTGTGGAGACCCTGTCTGGCTGAGTCACTTAGAAACCTTCACGGGGTGATAGCATTCTCATGAATAAAACACGAAGTGCCTTTGGCATACATAGGTGCTGAACCCACCCAGAGGCTTTTTTTTTTAAAGAAAAAAACCCCAAATCCTGTCGGTTTTACTGCTCTCAGAGAGGAGTCTGAAGCTTGACACAAACCAGAGTCTTTTGAAGATCTGCAAAGCCCAAAGCAATCCCGGTGCTGAGCAGGGGCTGCTCCTGGTGGTTCCTGGCATCCCACCCCGGAGGCAGCAGGGAGGTTTGGGAAGGTGATGTGTGTGGGGAGCGGGTTGCCAGCTTCATGTGATATTAAATGTCACTCTTCCTGTTTTACACAGACTGGTGTGAGGTTTCTGACAATCTTTTAAGGGTGCATGTAGAGTGCAGGGTTTGGGGGTTTTTTTTAAATATTTTTTTTTTCTTGCTGTTGATCAGAGCAATGGATTGTAACACTTCCCATTTCATATTAGGGAATGAAGACTTTTAGGAAAGGATTAATGACTTGTAAGGAAGGAGGGAGAGGGCTCTTGGCAAAGGAAAAAGCTCATTATAGCTACAGCAGCTTCTGGAAGCATTTTGCTGTTTGTTTTCCCTCCCTTTCCCTTGGGTCTGGCTGCTTACAGTGCAGCCAGGACCTTGTGCTCCTTTGGGAATGTGACCCCGGGGCACTTGGAGGGCCCAGATGCTGCAAACATCAGAGAGGGAAAAATGGTCTCGGTGCCTTTCCAAGCTGCTCGTATTTTCCAGTTAACTGCTGCATTTCTCTTGCATGTTGATTAATTTCCTGGCACGTCCTGGAGCCTGTTCCTCCGATTAGAGTTCTTCAGGATTTTGAATTTATTTCCCTGTGGTTTGCTGATTTTCAGTCGCTCACGTATGTCCCCCTTAGTGCTTTAGGGTGGCTGGTAGGAGAACAGAAACCACCTTTTCTGAGGATAAAAGCCTCTGGAGACTCTCTGTAGTCTGAAACTGATGCTCCCAAACCACGGGCATGTGGTGCTTGACCACAGCTGACACTTGGTAGGGCTTCAAATTTATTCATGCAGCTTGGGCAGGAGCAGGAGGCTGAGCTAGACCAGCTGTGGCGCTCATGAGGAACAGTTGTGCTGGTTCATTTCTCCCTTTTTATTGCCTGTGCTTGGCAGGGCTCTGTTGCCCAAGGCTGGTGAGTTGTGGTTTGGGGTTGTCACCAGGTGTGTTTGTCCAGGTAATGGTGAGGTGAGAGCTCTGCTGTCCCACCAGTGTAAACTGATTTAGTGGTGGCATTAACGGTGCCCCCTGGAAGAGCACTGGGAAGTGAAGAGCAGCACATCAGGTCGGCAGAGAAGCCTTCAGAAGCCAGCAGAAAGCATCTTATAATTAATTAATCATCCTCCACGGAAAGGTAAATGCCAGCTCTGTTAGTGCAATGTGGTGTTTTCAACATCGGTGCTAAAAACCAGCCGTGTGGCACCTCTGCCTCTTTGCCAAAGGTATTTACGTGTGAATCTGTCTATTAATAGCTCTGGTCTGCTTTCCTGTGCCTCGGGTGCTGCTGAGCTGTTGTGCTGCTCCAGCACCAAACGTGGTCTTCGATTCGGTTCTGGGCTGCTCCAGTTCCCTGGAGAGATCCTTCCCTGAAAGCCTTTTGAGGAAGGGAGGGAGTTTGTAACGTTCCTTTCTGCAAATCACCCATAATAAAGATGTTGTCGCAGCCTTTTGGGAGCTCTTGCATTAACTCACGTTTCTGTGTTTTTGTTGCGTTGCCTTTTCCTGGTGGTTTGGACAAATGTGCCCCTTGTTTAACAATGCTCAGTCCTCCCACACTTCGGGAGTTTAATTTGAAAGTAGAAGCAGTTTTAACTGCGTGCTTGGTTTCCATTTAGCACAAAATGTTTCTGAAATGCAGACAGGGTTAATGATCATAGAAGAGGATGCAAACCTGACAATTTTTAAGTTTAAATTTTGCCTTGGTAATCTGTTCTCACACCTAAAAATAAGTAAATTAAGAATAGCATCAGCAAGGCCTCTGCAAACTGCAGTGGCTTTAAAAAGTGATGACTTGGGAATACAGTCAAGGTGAATTGTTTATGATTATTCCAGAAAGCAAGTTTCATAAATGTCATAATGTCCTAGGCTACATTAATTATCTATTACTTTTAGTGTTTCTGTTTTCCCAGAGGCAGTACTTTCAGTTTCTCTTGTACAGAAATGTTTTTGCTTTTAATCACTTTTGATTGCTGTACCATTAACAAGTGTGCAGAGAACTCAGTTCTTCTCTTTGGAACAATTGCTACAGACTTACTGTCACTGAAAAGAAGAACTTTTGTCATCCTTCCCTAATCCACAACACAGGGGAAAAACCCAACCCCAGAACAAAAAAAGAATAAAGGAGGTGGGAAGATTGATTTTTCTTAGCTGGAGGAGGCTTTGTTGCTGCCCTTCCAGGTTTGCAGGTACCCTGGGGGGCTTCGAGGTTGGCCTCACCCAAACTCTGAAACCCTCTGAAGTCCTGTGTCCAGGCCCTGCTGATCCTGAGAACTGTTCCCTGCTCAGCAAAGCCGGACAGAGGGAGCAGGACCCTGCTCTGACTCAGGTTTTTACAATTTATTTACCAAAGTGTGGGTTTCCCAGCTGGTTCTTTTGGGACAATGGTGTCTGGGATATCCAGCACCTAGAGAGACTTGCCTTGCTTGTGGAAAATAGGGAAAGAATGGATATGGACAAATCCCAATGCGCTTGAGGAATGAATTATTGTATAACCTGTAAAAATTGGTAAGGCTCAATCAGACTGGATGTGTATTGAGTTGAAAACTACATAGTTATAATGAAACCTTTTAAAAGAGAAAGGTAATGTGAGGATCCTTGTTTACTTGCAAATCATAGTGGTAGAACGGCTAAAAGGACTAATGGAATATTTGCTTTCATAAAAAGGCATTTAAAATTTGAAGGCAAAGCAGGATTAAAATGATATATTTAAATATATTTCCATCATACAGATTTGAATAGTTGCTTTAGAGAGAAACTCCTCTGGGCTTTGCATCATTGTATTGTATATAACAGTATGGGATGAAACACTTGACATTTCCTTTTCTGAAAAGATTTTTTATTTAAATCATTCCTTAGGAATTTAGTGGGTTAATTCTGACTCAAAGCATGCACACAAAATACTGGCAAAGGTATAAAATTATTGAATATTTTTTCTTCGGTTATAAAGAGGATGTAACTTTTAAAAGTAGTGGCGATTTTCAGTGTTAATTTTGTTGTGAGCTTGAAGAATTCATTTTATTTATCTTCTGGTCTTGGCTATATTAATGTTGGCAGCAAGATCAATAATCAATGAAAGAAAAGAAAACTAAGATTCAATTTCAGATAAATTCTGATTGGATCCTAAACCACAGGGGCCACGGACTGGACTTGTGGTTTCCAGTTCTGACAGATGCAACTTTACACTTTCAACAGTATTATTATTATTATTATTATTATTATTATTATTATTATTATTATTATTATTATTACTATTGCCACCCGGCCTGGGAAAGCAGAAGTGGCATTTGGGCTCTATGTGCCTGGCTCAGCTGTGAATCAGCAAATGACGTTAATAAGCATTTGTGGACTAAATATATTTTTAAGCTGTCCGGCTCCTTGGTCTTGCTGAGATTTCTGAGATTAATGGTCCTGAAACGTTACTCGCCTTTGCTCTTCCTCCAGGATGGATCTGACCTGTGCAAGCACTATTATATTTTTTAAATTGCTGTGCAAGAAGTTACAAGAGTGAAGATCAGTTATTGAGTTGTTTTTTTTTAAACTGTTGGCAAGACATAAATTTATGTTAACTGAAGCAGTGTTTGCAGCTAAAAGTATTGATGGTTTTCCCAGCGATTCCAGGCGCTTTAAGGGAGGGAACAGAGTGTATTGATGTTTTATTTATTTTTTGTGTAACCCTTTGGTAGCAGGCGCTGGTGTTAAGGCTTGGATCCATGTCCCAGTCAAGGAGATGTGCTTTTATTTGTGTGGTTGTAGACCCAGATTTGCATGTTCCAGTGCAAACCACAGCTCCTGCTGCTGGGAAGGAGAACTAGGAAGGACAACTGTGCCCTTCCTGACCTGAAAGGAAAAGGGATATTTCTGCTGATGGGGAGTTGAGCGAGATAGAGGAAATTTTAATGTGAGCATGTGGGGTTTTGGGGGTCCACGGGTGACTTGTGGGATGTACCCCAACCTTCCCTCCTCCACCACCCTGTTAGACCAGTGCTGGCAGAGCCCTGGTTTGCTCTGGCTGCTGCCTGGAGGACAGAGAAACAAGGCTAAGCCAAGACATTAAAGAAGACCTAAAGGAACCTGGCTATGCTTGGGGAGATCATCAGTAGAGAGGGGAGTGGAGAGCACAGGTGTGTGCCCTGAAGTGTAACCCAGCTGCTTTAAAAGCAGCATTCAAACAGTAACTTGCTCTGCAGGCAGCCCCCTTGACAAAAACCAGCCTTGGGGGAGAGCAGGTGGCTGGAATAGGAACGGAAATGGGGTGCCTGGGTTTTCCCGACCTGGAGTTGCCCTCCTGGGTGCTGCTGGTTCACCAGCCCTGTGTTTCTTCCCTGTAGGAGCTGCCTTCTCTTTGCTCCTCCAGGTGTGGAAGGATTTGTGGGGATTACGAGGGCAGCCCCAGCTCTGCTTCCACCCTCAAAGCGTGGGATCCTGTCCAGGCTCTGGGGGCTCCCTGGAAAAATCTGTGGTGTGCTGGGTTTGTCTGTGGTGATGTCTCCTCTGTGGAAGTCAGAGCTCTGAGTTTAGAAGGGAAATGCTTTGAGGGGAAGTGCTGTACAGGGGGAGCACGTGAGAGTGGTCAGTGCAACGCGTGCGTTTTTTCTTCTCCCTTTTTTTTTTTTTTTCTTTCCCTTCTTAATTTCCATGAGTTAGAGATGACGATGACTCATGGTTTGGAACACACTTTAAATCCCTGAGGTGCTCATTGCCGCCTACTATCACGTATTGAATTTCTGACATACCGGAGGGATGTCTGCAGAGAAACTCTGATGTGCAATTATAAAATGTTGTAGCTTTATGTTGTTTGCATAGGAGCCATTAGCATGGTGTAGCTGGAAAAATAATGCAGCCTTGTTCTGGCTCTTGATTTCCCATGGGCATGGCAGTTCAGCAACTGTGTTCTGTCTTTTTCTAGGATGTTGACACATGTGGACCAACAGTGACATCCTTTATCAGCAATGCTGTCTTTGCTCCCTCCTGCATTCAGAGGCATCTAGAGAGATTTTTTGCAGAAGGTAGGTTCTGACATTTCAGCTGGATGCCTGTTCTTTTTCTTCTGGGTTGGAAAAAACCATTTAAATGTTACTAGGGAGAATGGTAATTTATCTGAGGGATACTAACACGCTGCTGGTGAGAGGAGATTAACCTTAGCTTGGGTTCCACTTGAATAAATGCTTGGGGAAAATGTGATAAAATGGAGGCTGGAGAATGGCTGCAGGAGCTCTTTGAGAAGGGCTTGGCAGTCACAGGACATGGTTGGCTTAAATTGCATAGATGTGTGCACAGGTAATAAACTTCTTTGGAAAGAAAGCTCACACTCCTTGCCTTTTTCAGTTTTGTCAGCATCTCTGTCTGTTCAAAATCTTTCAAATAAATAAATTAAAAGAGAAAATGGCTACACAGGATGTGCAATTAATACAATTTTTAATTTAAATCTTGGGTGAGTTTTTTTCCCTCAAAAAAACATCTTGAACTTGTTGATTTTGTCTGTATTGAAATAAACAGTAGTACAGCCTCATTTGCTACCATCAGATTGTAGTTTCTCTGTCCTCTGAACTTCAAATTTGTTTGACATTGCCTGTAGTATTGAGATGCAGAACTTCCCAATAAACAGAGTGGAAGGAGAAGCAGTTACCCGTGGTGGCTTTTAACAAGTAAAAGTGAAGAGATTGTGGTTTTTATGGATGTCTGTACGTGCCGCTGCCTTGTGCTGTAACCTTTGGAGTGTTGCACAGGGGTTCACTGCGTGTCCAGCTCCTTCCAAACCTCGTGTGTGAATTCTAGAAGTGTATCTCATAGTGTGAACTCTCACTACAAAATTGGTGCCTGGAGTTTTTTGGTAGACAGGGTGTCAGCCTTCAGCCTGACTGCACAGTTCTGCGTCTTCTTATTTTCCTCTAGTACATTGCTCAGCACATAAGTTTTATTTTCCTTTATCAGAAATGGTCTTTTTCACCCCACCAAATGTTTCTTTGGGGTGATACTAAAACTTAACAGTTGTCAGGTTTTGCTTCAAGAGCAACGAATTGCTGGGAAGAAGAGAAAGAATAAATGAGTTTGGATCAGAGACTGTTCACTTAGCAGACTGAAATACGTTTTCAGTCTCTCTGGGTTTATACCTCGGGGTCACAGCAGTTACACTGAGACTCCAGTGACATCTGTATTAACATGCAATATCTTTATCAAAAATTGTTGAAAACTAGGGGTGATTTGAATACCTTAATTGTCTCCTGTCAGGAAATTGGCTCCCAGTGAATTCATTGCCATTCTCCAGGTTGATTTCCTTCCTGATGTCTCTCTTTGGGCTTAGCAGAGCCCAGTGCCAGGCTGGGTAGGCTGCTCCCAGTGCTGTGTCTTGTCCCTCTGTGGAATACCTGATTTCCTTGGGAGAGAGCCCAGCAGCTCCTGCCTGCCCACTGCAGCTCCAAAGGAGCTGGGTCTCTGTGGGATCAAAAGCTGCCAGCAGCAGCTTTAAGGGAGGACTTTGTGCTCAGAGGGGCATTAATTGCCATGTGAGTTTGTGCTGCTGTGCTGAGGGGGAACATCTGTATCCCAAGAGCTTTGCCTCCTGTTTCAGGTCGCACACTCCCCCACAGGCTGTTGTAGAGGGAGCATTTTTCTCTGAATTAGCAGTAACAGCAGAGAAGAAATGCAATCCTTGGCAGCGCTTAGGGTTTGCTTTGCCCCAAGGCTGAGGCTCCATTCATTTCGCTTGCCTGAAGGATTTTACAGGGCTGATGAGGTGCCCAAGTGGTCATTAATTCTCTGGGTAGGTGAGGGGAAATTGCCTCCAGAACGGTGTTCACAGGAAAATGAATCCCTGCTCTTGCGTCACCAGAGAGGAGTAACGTCTGTGAGTTGGCAGGTAGGGAATGTAGGGAGAGAAATGGGTTTTAAACCTTGTCAGGGAATGCAGTGCTCATGGAGACAAAAAGCTGAACCACCATGTCCAGGAAAATGGAAATTTCCCCTTCTGTTCTACCAGCATTGCTGTGCAGCCCTTTGTTTTTTCCAAACCTGGAGGCTTTCAATCCAAACTGCTGGCCAGAATGAAAATGTTGGGAGAATGCTCTTCTGCAAGTCATCCTTGGGAGTATCTTGCATAGAACTATTTCAAAATCTAGGAAAGTGTCCCCAGTCCCTGCCGTGAGCCCAGGGGACGAGTGTGTGGACGTGATCCGTGTGTGCTGGTGATGCTGGGAGCTGTGGGACCTGGGCGGGGAGCCAGGGGGGAATGCAGTGTGATGAGGAGATGGAGGCTGTTGTTATGGGATGGGGCTGGAACCTGCTGCTCTGTCCCTCAGCATCCTCTCTTCCAGCTGTCCAGGGGCACTGTGCTGCCACTGCAGCTGCAGGAGCCTGGATGGGGGTGAGTGTTTTCTATCTGTAAGAAGAGGCAGAGGCTGACATTGGGCAGGAGGATAATACGAGGGGAAGGTAGATGAGGGTGAATCCAAGGGTGCCTGAGGAGATGTGAGGCAGGCTGGGGACAGGGCACTTGTGCACTGGAGAAGTGACGTCCCCTCCGAGCAATTTGTAACGTCACTGGAGGAACGTGTGGTGTCCTGTCAGAAGGAAGCACAGCTTTGCTTTGCACTTGCCTCCTTCTAGTGTCCTTCCAGCGCTCCCTGCCTTGCCTGCAGCACCTGTCCCTGTGCCTGTGTCACGCTGGGCTGTGATTTTCCACCCCTGGCTGTGTGATGTGACCGGCTTTTCTCCTTCCAGAGCCTTGTGTCCTTTTATATGGACACAGATTTGGCCTGAACCTCACTTTTTCTGCACCTTGTGCTTACCAGGGGATTTAGTGTGGGACCCATGACATGAGAATTGAACCCCTTGTAAGGGGTCAAATGTGGAGGAACCAGTCTTCACACTGGATCCTTCAACTGGATTGAAAAACTCACTGTGAAGAGTTAGATCAAGGGGATAACATTCCGGGGAGCTGGGTGATGGCTGCTTTGGTACTGGCAAGGAGAGGAACCCTGTTTGGCAGCATGATGGAGCAGCACAATTGTGACATTCCCCTGTCTCAGTGTGTAGAGGTCGAGGGTTAGTGTGGCGCTTGTTCCTGTGCCAGGCAGGGAGAAGGGGGAGCTGCTGAGAGGTGAGGAAAGGGGAATGGGACCTTGAAAAGGTGGGAGAGAGTTACAGGTAAACCCGTTTACACCTGACAGGACACAGATGCTTGGAAAGGTACAGAAGGATCCCTTTTCAAAAAGAAGGGATCTACAGGGTCTCCTGTATAATCTGGCACCGTGAAATTTCTCATGGAAACGAGTGAGTTTTTGTTTTGGTGGTTTTCTTCCTTTTACAATAGGAACACAAGACACGAGGAGCTGTTTGGACATACGTCTTTAACGATGAGGAAAGGACTGTGATGCTGCTGTGGTTGTAACCACAAACTAACTGACAGTTTCCTGCTGCAAGTAACTTTCTATAGATCTAAACCTCCTTCATTTGTGTTTGTTTTTCTGTGCTGGTTAAATATCTGAGGAGGATTCTGTTGCTGCTAGGCTTCTATTTTTTGACAAAGTCTTTGTTGTAATTTTGGGGGATGGTGGCACGAAGAGAGATCATTACAGCACTGATACAAACTTAGGTGGAGTCCAAAAAGTTTCTGTATTTTACAATCTGGTTTAATGTAGAAGTGAAGAAGTAAAGCCAGTAAATGTGTGTCAGATTGGTTTTGCAGTTGTGTTTGCATGTGCAAAGCCCTGTTGATTTCTGAGGAGAAAAGATGTCATCATGTGAACCTGCCTGTGTGGCTCAGACACTTCATCCCATATTTCCATCGCATCATTACTGGCTTCTAATTCTCCTGCCTCCTTCCCACCCTTCTCCCCTGTGATGTGTTAAATATCACAGCTGCAAAAATGAGGGCACGTTTTTTCCCTGCTGTTCCCATTCCAGCTGGAAAACTTGGACAGAACCTTCCCTTGTGGTTTGTGATACTGTAAATAAAGGCTTGGGAGGTCACACGTTTTTCATCTCAAGTTATTTTGATTCCAGTGCTGGAATGGGAGAGGAGGAGGGAGGAGAGGAATAAAAATAAAAACAAAAACAAAATCTCCAACTGTTGCAGCTTGTTGTGGGAAAAAGAGCTCATTAATGCAAAGGGGAAGCAATTGGAAAAAAGGCCTTTGCAGAGAGGACTTAGTCTTTGGCCGAAGCTGCGACTTGGATAATTAGGGTCAAAGATTTCAAAGGAATCTTCTATAAAGCTTTGAAATAAAAGTTATCTACAAAGCAGAGGCCCTGAACACCAGCTCCTGTGATCTGGGGCTGTTGCTGGGCAGTTGCTGTCTGCCTTAAAAGGTGCATCAGCCTGACTCTATAGACGTGTGGGTGAGTAATTTTTCCTGTGTCCCTCTGAATATGGTTACTCATACTCTTAAATGTCAGTTAAGTGGGCCTAAAGTGTGGAGTTGAGAAATTGTGGTTGTAGGTCAGGTGAGCTGGAGTCGCGTTCACATCCTGGACAGTACCCCCCGTGCTGGGCCATGGGGGTGGTAAAGCTGTTTGCACGTTTTCTCCAGATTAATGGTGCAGTTCAGCCTTCTGAGAACCCCCCCAGAATCGTGGCTGTCACTGCTGCTGTTCACAGCTGGTGTCTCACATCTGCAGGCTTGGGCCCCTCAGCTGCGTCCCTGCTCAGGTTGGTGTCTGGGGCTTTGCATACTCACAGAAAACACTGTTTAGGTTTAACGTTCTCATATTTTTTTCTCTTTTGATATTTGTGTAATCATGTTTTGATTTACTGAGAAGTGGGCTCAGGACAAGGTCCACTGGGCTTTACTGCTTGGTGGTGATGTGCTGTGTGTGATGAATGTTGGCTTGGAGAGGAGACACTAACGCTTCTGTGTCACTCACTTTTGTGGAGTTCTGAAGAGACCTTTTCCTGGTAATGATTTTTTCTGTTGGCTTTTTTATCCAAACAGGATACAAAATGTGAATATAATTTGTCACTGCAGAACTCATGTTGTACCTTGACACTACAGAAGTATTTAATTTTCCATAAACTGTTTTATTTATAATGTACAGCAGGAACAAAAGAGGAACATTCCACATCTAGATGTTAATCTCTGCACCGGGTAGTCTTTTGATTCAATAACTTTTCTTCCTTGATCTTCTTTTGTGGTTTTTGGTTTTTTTTTCTTTAATAGGCACAGGACATATGGACATAAAAAATAATGGCCCAATTTCACCCCTGCTGTAGCTCATTGACGTCATTAAAGCTACAGCAGGGATGACTTGGCCCAGATTCTTTAAAAATAAGACCTGATGAACAACCCCTCCTGGAAAAGCTCTGTGGAGAAGGTTGTCCTGAGCACAGCATAGAGCAGATGCTCAACTCACCCTGACATTCATTACCATTTCCCTTGATGCCGTTCCAGTGAGATGCTGGGCCCTTCCTGGAGGGGACAGGAGGCTGCAGATGTGTTCCAGATAAGCTTTTACCGTGGCATGATAGTGTGATGGAAAGGGGCAATTAACGAAGTGAGAGAAGGGCACCGAAGGCAGAGGCAGGTCTGGGTAGAGACCTCGCTTGCTTGGAAGTTGTGGGAGCTGTCTGTGCCTGAGGACTGGGCTTGGCTCATGGCGAGGCAGATAATGGAAATGTAGAATTATCTGTGCAAAACTTGCCCTGAGCAGGTTTTTAGGAAGACGGTTTGAGTGTGTTTTGTATTTTTGTACTTTTTCCTCACATCCTGTGCGACATCTGGGTACTGCCACACCAGGATCAGCCATCTGAATGTGGCAGTTCCTGGCATAAAGGAGCACTGCAAGGTTCAGTATCTTGAGGTAGGTCGAAGGTGCAGCTGCTTTTTCAGGGCATATTTCCCTCCTTATAACTGGGCATACAAATAGAAATTCTAGGTAACGTAGATCAAAAAAGGCAACATGGATCATGGCGAAAATAGTAGAGATGACCTTAAGTGAATTAAGCTGAAAAACGTGCTTTCAGATCTGAACACACTGAAAACAGAAAGGTGAAAATGTAAAAAGTTCTCAAGAGCTGTTGACTACTGTCTCTTTACCAAAATAGTGGTGGCGATTCATGGATGGTGCCTCCGAAAATCTTCACGCTAATGTGCACAGTGGTTTGCTCACTGTTATTTATAACTGCAGGAAGAAACACCCTTTAGAGAGCAGTCAGAGCCCCAAAGCTGTATCTGAGGTGGGTGGTCGCCTGATCGCTTTTTGTTCAGCCAGCATTCATTGCCCAGGGTATCTTTAACTGAATCCTTGGTGGTTATAGCCGTGTCTGGCCAAGACAGGTTCTCTTGCAGTGAGTCCAAGAAATCAGATAGTTCTTTTTCCGATGCCAGACTCTTCTGGTCCACTGAATATAACTGCAAGAACACATAGTTCCCAAGGAGGAAAATGCTTACTGTGTTTTTGGTGACAGCTGAAGCTAACTTGGGGGAGGGCAAGATGGAGCAAATGGCACTTGTCTGCTTATGAGAGCATGTTCGTTTTAAGGGAATTTGAGTTGGAAAGTTTTTTGCAGTGAAAAGCCAGAATAGTGTCAAAGTGACATTGACTAGTATAAATAGTGAAGGGAGAATTAAATCTTTAAAATATATTCAGTCCTTTGATTAGTCATCCAAAACTCTGCTGGTAAGACAGGGAAAGAAATCTGGGCTTAACCTGATAAGTGTCCTTCTAACAGTGGAAAAAGTCAGAAAATCCAAGAATTTAATTCATGATATCCAGAGAGGCCATGCAGCAGCTGGCAGCAGATTGCTAAGGAAGAGTATGAATCCTAGAGGAAACTGGGAAAAGGTAACTGGAAACTCTGCAGCCTTAAGGACTTTTGGAAGCAAAAGATATTTGATGTAATGTGGATAAGGGTGATTAGCTTATTTTATTGCATAGAATACACCCTTGTCTGATTAAACTGTCTTGCCTTGAGGTTCTCTTTCCTTGTATTGTGGTCTTCATCCATTTCAAGCTCCCCTTATGCCGTTGTGGGTGGACCTGTTTAGGCTCTAACCCTGCTTTTAATGAGGTTAAAAGCAAAATTTGATGGGTGTGAAAAGAACCTGCCCTGGGACTTGCAGTGAACCCCCACCCATCTCTTTCTAACCAGACTGATGAGCAGCACAGACTGAATATTTATGCCAGGTCCAAAAAAACCTTGATGATTGCAGAGAAGGATTCTACCTGAGTAAAGGAATGTACGAAGATTTTGAATTGCTTATCTTCGTGACTGCAGTTGATTTTCCAGAGCCAAGGCTACGTTGTCATGAGTTTTAGCAGAGTAGAGAAATGATTAATTTCTGGGGTATACAGAGATCTTTCTTAATAATCAGAAGCGTGTCATCTGGTTGAAAATACAATTTTTTTTCGGGAAGGAGGGGAGCTGTAAATGTGCAGCAGCTCGTTGTTATGGATGCAGTCAGACAGAGCACACGCATCCCTGTGAACTGAGCCCAGCTCCCTCTCCGAGGCACTCAGGCAGTGCTGGGAAATGATGAGCTACAGCCAAGTCTGGTTTCCCGTCCTCGGGAACGTCAGCACGTGGGTGTCACGCCGCACACACGGCCCCGGGCTGTAGGAGGTTATCAGGGAGATAACCTGGCTGAACCCCAGCACTCGGAGTGTCTCGGGGCCACTTGTGGTGGTATCTCAGCTTCACAGCCTCAAGTGGAAGCTCCAGGAAATTCCAGTTCCTACTGAGGCAGCATGTTCTGTGTGTTAATCCCTGTGCAGGGGCTATGAGGGGAGGGAAGGATTCACCAGCATGTGCACTGACAGACTCACGCACCTGTTTTGTTTATGAAGAGTTAGGAGTTGAAATCAATATGCAGATCAGGAGTGCTCTGAGTACCTGAAGAAAATCCTTTGACTGTGGTTCCCTGCATCATCCCAGCAGTTTATTAAAAAAAAACAGAAAGAAAAAGAGGGGGAGGCAAATACCATCCGTATTTATTCAGATTAAAAAGGAGCGTGGGGATGAAGCTGTAGGGAGAAGGGAACTGTTCAGTGCTGAAGCAGAACTTTCAATTTATTTGATGGGAAATTTTAATCTATTCTGGATGATTTAACTGTTAAGCTCTAGACTCGCTTCAGCTCATCACCTGCTAAGTGCTTGGATTCCACTGGGTGCTCTCAAGTCCTGGAGAGGCCCGTGAGGTTCAGCTCTATTCCTAAGAGCCCACAGGAGGCAGGAAAGAGTGAGGTAAAGGAAACTTCTTTAAAACGCTGTTTGTGTTTATAAAAGGGCAAAGAAAATAACCTCGAAATTAATTTGAGCTATCCCCTTGATCAATGACTCTAGTTTGTCCACTAATTCCTTTGTATATATAACTAGAATGCAGCCTTCCAATAAAAGTTCATTTCTTACTATTTTGAGGTTTATTCTGATGGATTATGTTTCTAGGTAACAGTTGAAGGTTATTTCTGGGAACGGCTGCCAGAATGTTTATTAACATGTGACTAGACCCAGGTAGAGTCCCTTGAGAAAATCTGGCTCTTTTGTGCACTCTCAGCGAGGGGCAGTGACTGTGCTGAAGGGTGAGAGTCCTCCCAGTTCCCTGCCCACGCTGGGCCTGGAAATAACTCTGTCAATAGTAGAAATGTCACAGCAGGAATGACTCGCTGGATGTGCCCAATTCCATTTATCTAAATGAGCTGTGATCCTGGATTTAATGTGCTGTTTCATAGTTAAGATAAGAGTCACATGAATTAGATTATTGTTGGGGAAAAAATAGAGGGGTGCTGATATAAATACTTCTGTGGGAAGTTGGGAGAGCATTAGCAAGTCTTTTTACTTTTGTGAACAGCGGTGGTCAAAGCAGTTTCCTGCAAGAGATGCTTTCCACACGATGGGAACGCCAGTCATTAAAAAAGCATGAATCGGATTAAGAGTGTAGGGTTATTTTAATTTGCCTTTGAGTCTTCAGATGTCAGTGCAAGCTTCAATCAGCAGCTGTGCCAATGAGGAGCTGCCACATGAAATGGAAAGGGAGGACGTGGGCAGAGATGCTCCTGGCTGAGTGGTTCCCCTGCACCCTGAAGGGTCCTGCCCAGCAGCTACTCAGTTCTCCAGGATTCCATGAGCATTCGTGACCCTTTTGTGGCCTTGTCAGCAACAGCCAGAGGTGTCCGTGTGGTTTGTGGAGCTGAGGACGTGTTCAGCAGAGGGGCAGTCGTGTGGCCAGTGGGGTGGGTACCCAGGGGCACTCCTGCCTCAGTGTGAGACTCCTGGGTAAGAACACGTGGCAGATGGTACGAGTCTTGTGACAGCAACACCTGGCAGCTGACTGTCTCCTGGGCAGTTGTCTGATGTCTTTCTTTCTGGTGGACTTCAAAATACTATTTCTTCTTCCTTCTGGGAGTTTTCTCTGCATGTGAAACCAAGTCCTCGAGCCCTTTGTCTTTAGTTTCACATCACCCTTATGACCTGTGGTGCCCATTGCTTTGAGCACCTGGCGGTGGTCCCTGGGGTGCAGTGGGAGATAATGCAGTGACAAATGTTAACAACTCAAATGCTTAATAAGCAAAATGTCATCTGTGTTGTGTCAGAGGCAGTGATGAGCACTCCTCTCCTTCCCTGTGTTCTCAGTTTTGGCCCAGTACCAGTGATTTTGTCACGAGGAGCCAGAAGCAGGAGGGCACGGAGGGTGTCCCTTCTCAAGGTCATGGTGGGCACAGCAGTGCTGAACTTCTGATAACTCCGAGGGGAGGGATTGTCCCAGCACTGGGACTGTGCTGGAGCATTCTTAATGCTCATGTCTGGGTGGATGGCTGTGTTCTGCAGGTCATGGCCAGGGGAAAGGCATATTCCCTGGACAGGGTGGCAGGAAGTTCACCAGGTGGGACAACAGGAAGCAGTTTTGTGATCCCGAGCTCCTGTTGGTAGAAAAGCTGTGCTCGTTCTTGTTTCTGCTCTGCCTCTGTGTTGGCAAAGCTTGTGTTTAATTTAGTGAGGTGTTCAGGGCAGTACCTGCCATCTCTCTAGACAGCTGTACCCACTCCTCTTGTTATCACCATGGCTGTTCACTGGTGATAAAGGAGAAGGAGAAGAGGAGCCAGGATCCTGGTGCTTGGGAACAGGGCAACACTTCTGTTTGAATTTCTCTTGCAGTAGAGAGAGTCAAGGCACTGTGGGGATCTGCTTCCTTTAGACTTGAAATATGTTTTTATTTACTACTCAAACTTTGAAATCATTGTGGGAGAAAATAGCAAAACCATTGGAAAGCTTCCCTCCCCACATCTCAGTGCTGTCTTAATAGCTGCCTCCTATGAATTGAAATAGCCCCCTGTGCCATTCCCTTTCTTTTAATATAAGCTTGCCTCTACCGCAAATAAGTATATTAATTTAATATCACAGTTGCCTCAAATCAAGTGGCTCCAGTGTTGCCAAACTCGTGTTGCTGGTAGCTCAGGGGGATATTCTGCTCAGCAGAGACACAGATGTGCTGCTGCTGCACGGTCTGTGCTGTGACCATCTGACGTTGCCCTTCCTTTTGCACATGAGCAGGGTCTGGTAACTCACACTTCCAACCCTTCATAATCCTCCCTGCCATGCAGATTTAAGGGAAAGTGTCAATTCTCCATCTCCTTGCACCCATGCCATCACACACACCCTGATTGTTCCACTTGCCAGCTTTCCTTGCCTGTGGAATCTGCCTCTTTCCTGCATCGATCAATGCCTGGCATCAAAATGGAGCTTGGGAGAGTGCAGGGTGCCTGCTGCTTTTGCTGACGTGTGACCTGGGCTGTTATTCCCAGTCACCTCTGACCTATGGAGTGCTGCTTCCTCTGGCCAGGGGCTAAACTACATCAAGCTTTTGGAGATAAAGCTGAGTGCAGATCTCTCATAAACCTTTCTGTATTAATAAATAAATGCCTGCAATAGTTGCATTATTACAGTTCATGGAACCTTTCAGAAAAGAAAAATTTCCTGAATGAGCCATTTCTGCAATCTGAGCCAGCTTTTGAAGATCGGTGTCATTAATTGAATTTTGGCTTTTCCTCTGGAGTGGAGCCTGTGTTCTTTGCTTGGGCGTATGATTGATGCACACAAAAGAGAATAGGAGGAGATAAAGTCTTCAGAGCTACTTGGGTGGCTTCTGTGGCCATCAGGTTACTGGGAAGAGTGGACAGCCCTTCAGTGGGGCTGCCTTGTACTGGGGTCTTCGAGGGTGTGAGGCTTTCCCCAGTGAAGGCCATGTCGTGGTTGTTGGTTGTCTGTAGAGACCTGGCTGCTTGTCTGCTGCTGACTCATTCTTCCTGCAAAATTTCTCTTAAAAACACAAAACGTGGTCTGTATGTTACGAGTAGCCAGATTCTTCTTTCTGCAGGGAATGATACTTGTTGGAAATCGATCTTGCCTAATTCAGAGCATCGCAAATGTAATAATTAAGTGCTCCTTAATTTCCATACTCATTTGGTGGGGAGATAATTGCCTCTTTTTTTAAAACTGGGCTTTGCCTTTTGAAAATACTCTGACCAGTGTTACTTAGAAACCATATTGCAGCCCACCCTTAATGGCCGCTGATTAGAGGGTCCTTTGTGAAGTGTTGTCTGTTTCTGACATAAATTCATTAATATGGAACCAGCAAAATTCCTATGGAAATAAAACAGAAGTAAATTCAATACCAGATAAATGTGTGGTTTGGGCTGTGAAAGTCATCATGAAACTCATTTCTTAACAGGACCACTAGAAGAACAAACAAATCTACAGAGCTGTGGTTGTAAGCCTCAGCTAGAAATGTATGTTTGTGGATATAATTAAAGTGTAGTTAATAATGTATCATCCCCAGTCTTGGCAGAGAGCTCTACTTGGGCTGTGGCTACATGTCCGAAGCATTTTTACCAGATTAACTTCTCTGTGCAGCTTGGTCAGGAGCTCTCAAAGCACTTGCAGCTCTCCAGTGACTGCTCTGCATCTCTGCTCCTCTCTCAGCTCTGAGAGCACTTTCCTATGGCCCTGGGTGGCTGTCCCTGTCCCTGACCTGCCCTGGGGGAGGCAGGGGGCAGCTGGAGTGACGGTCCTTCAGCAGCAGCCTGGGGAAGGGTGCAGCGTGTGAAGGTGATGGTTCATGATTCACTTTTTGCATTGCAAATCCTGTTTCGTAAGTAAGCCGCTTCCACCGATACCTTGGGCGATTTATTATCTCGCAGGGCTTCTCTTCACCCTGGAAAAAACCAAAAGATCATCAGTGTGTTTGAAACCTCTGTGCTGAGCCTCACATGATTAAGTTGTAATTTTGAAGTGATGGGTTTTGGGCGTATAATTTTCACGACCATCTTTGCTTTCAGGGGTCATAAATACTGGTTCCAGCTGTAATGAAGTGCTGTACTACTTACTGTGTTCTTATCATTGTGTGTGTCTTTTGTTTAAATTACTAAATCACAGTGGCAATGGCCATAATAATGTGGTTGTTTTATGTCTTGGAACAGGGGAAAATAATTTTATTTAGTTGGAATAATGCAATTGTAACATGCCTCTGGGTTAGCGTTAAAGGGGGAGGTGATGCAGGTGGCTGGCAAGGCAGGGCTGTTCTCTGGATGATCTTCTGCAGCAAATTCCTCGGCCGTGGAGTGGCAGCATATTTGTTTTTAATGGAACAACTTGTGAGCAAACACTGGGATGTTTATGATGACAAGGAAAGCACTAGAAAAATAGAGGCTATAAAATCCCACTGGTTAAGGGCAGCGCATGGATAATTGGCTCAGTCAGGTGCATCTCAGGGGAGGGGATGTGGGCCTGAGCCACTACAGGCAAAACACTTGAGCTTTTTGCACCTCTGAAGGCTGTTTTAGGGCAGGCAGCTCTGCCTGGGTGGTTTTGTGAGGCAAAGTGCCAGGGAAGGACTCAGAGATCCTCTGATGGGAACTGCTTTAGTGATAAGGTGTTTATTTCCCCTTTTGAAGGGAAAAGATGCGTGATGGTTTCTTGAATCAGGATGACTGCACCAATTCAGATCTAATTTGATAAATGAAGTATAAAGGCCCAGTGAATGACCTTCTGTAAAATACAAGAGTGCCTGAACCATTTGTTCTCTAAATCTTGCCTCGTATCTCTGTATTTCCTGCTCATGCTGTTCATTAGTCTCCTGTGCCCTGTTGTTTTGGGGCTGATAATGGATAGCTGAGTGGTGATGCTGAAAACAAAGTTCCTGTATAAATAACCTGCTTCTCGCAGCAGAAATTCTTGTGGGTATGGAGCACAAACCCTTCTCTTTTTACCTTTTTTTTGGTGTTTGTAGCTGGTCCCTGACATGTCTTAGTGCTCCTTAGCCCGTCAAAGTCTAGTTGATTGAGGCATCTCTTCCCCTGGTGAAAGCTTACCCTGCTGTGGCTGCAGCACGGACTGTGGTTTCTTTCCAAATGAATCAGGAGGGTTTTACAAGCTGTGAAACTTCTCCGGAGAGCTTAAGGGTGTGACCAGCTTACAAGCGTGGGTGATTATTTTTTTTTTTTTTCTTTTTCTGGTTCGGGGCTGAATATATCCTGAATATCTGCTTGATGCTTTAGACTGCCAGCAGGATTTGTGTTTCCTTCAGATGGGATGCAGCACAATCCCAGACTTTTGTGGCTGCCTGCAAAGCTTTGCTGGGACTCCCTCGGGGACTCGGTATGGGGAGTGATAAAACTTCATTAGTGTAGGTTCCTCCAGCCAACGTAAACATTTTATGAGCAATAAGCTTGTGCATTTGGAGGACAAAATTGCCCATTTCTCTGGCTGGGCTTTGCTCGAGGTAAATGTGTCTTTTTGCCTTTCACACAGCAGCTCTCTGCCCAGGTCCGGGCAGGCAGAATTGACCAGTCCAGCTTAGTCCAAACCACTTCTCTCCCGAGCTGTTTGTTCTCCTGGCATTTTGTGATTGGTGTAAGAGCCCCGCAGAGGGGACTGTGGGTTGGCAGAGCTCATTCCCTTGGGCTCATCCCTGGACCTGCTGGGCTCTTCTGGCAGGGGGGTCACAGCTGGGAGGCTTTGCCGTGCTGAGGTCTGGGATGTGCTGTCCTGCTCTGCCACTGCCTGGACTTGGAACGTGTGAGCAGCCCTGGGGAGAGCTGGCACATCCTCGCTTGGCTCTGGCCTGTGTGCTGGGCTGGGGAAATCTGCAAACCAAGGGGGTTTGCAGTACTTGGAGCTCTGGGTGGGGCCCTGTAGGAGCATCTCTGGCACAGTGTCCTGCAGGGCTCATCCCAGGTTCCTGCAGCTGCTCCCTCTGCTCTGACACAGCCGTGGCTGCCCCAAAGAGAGACTTTCTCCAGAGCAGGCCAAGAAATCTGGAGCTGGCAGAGGACAAACCAAGCAGGAACTGTCAGAAACTCTGGGAAATAGAGGGGAGTATTTTTTTTTTCCCTTTTTCAGCCATATGCCAAGGGTAGGTGGTTCAGAAGGGGAATACCTGGCACAACATGATGCCAACTTACCCAGCTGCCCTAACAGGATACTTTTGCCAGGAACCTTTGGACCTATTCTTCTTGGTGTAAATAAAATCAAATAAATGAAATACTTGTTACTATAAATAAAACAGAATGAGTATGATTACCTGGAGTCTCTGGAGGCACCACACACGGTCAGCATTTGTTCCTTTTTCCCTCTGCCAGCAATTACTGGAGGAAGAGGGAACCATCAGTGTGCACAGGCATCAGCCAGACAGCATGGAGGCTCATAATAACTTTCTTCTATGATAAAGGAGGTATTTTTATAGCACAAATTTTTTATTTTACTTTCCTCCTGGTGGGAGAGAATTACTGGTGATGATAGTTGGTAGACCAGCTCCTGTTGGGAAGCGCTGAATGGAGGAAGGATTTATTGAAGGGAATGTGTTGCAAATTCCTTTATAAGGCACGTTTTTTTCTTTCCCCTTTATTTAAAGAGGTTGTTTATAACTAAGAGACCATTAGTGCCCAGGAGGTAATTTTGTTGTAGCAGTATTGAATGAAAGCTTGGTAGTCTGTTTTTGGATGGAAGCCTTGGGAACAGCTCCTGTGTAATGCCGTACCTAAGCTATTTTTTCATTTCTCCTTTTTTTTCCGCTTTGAATTGCGGTTGGTGCCGTTCCTTCCCGCGTAGTTTAACGAACAGCTCTGTGAAGTACATGTCAGCTTTTGAATTATGCTTTTCATTTACTGCAGCCAGTTCCAGGCCTCTCCTTTCACCCCCAGGGTTTCTAGAAGGTTTCTTGACATATCTCCCTTTTCACCCCCAGCAGCCCAGAGACAAAAACCCAGGAGCTCCTTTGTGTGCTGCTTGGCTGCTTTGCCTGGCTTGCAGATGCTGTTAGAGAAATTCTGTGATTTTTGCAAAGGATACTAAAATTAGGGGGTGGCAGAACTGTGCTCTGAAGAGTTCTGCTCAGGTTACTGCCAACAGAGGCCAACAGTTCTGCCTCTGCTAAGGAGCAGTCAGAACTTATCAGGGTAAAACCTTCTACACCAAGGGAATAAACACCACGGATTAACTGGTACGGGATGCTGAGCACTCAGCATCCTGTGTTGTGTAAAGTGAGGTTTGTTACTTCTGGCTTGAATACTCACCTCATACTCATAATCCTATGTTTAAAGGACCTGCCAATCTTTCCCCACTGTAGCAGTTAAGAGATAAAAGAGAGAAGTGTATGGCAAAGACTGAGGATCATTGCAGGAGCTGTGTTCCTGTTTGGTTTAAAATAATCTTTCATGTGATCAAAGAAAGGGTGATGTGTTCCTAATTATCTCCACTGTAAAATCTTTTGAGCTGTTGCTGCAGGATGTCTAATCCAGAAACCTCTTTGGTGATAAAAATGGTGAGGGAAGGTCATGTGTATTTTGCATCTTGCCCCTTTTACCCTCCCTTTAGTTAAAGCATTTGGGATGGAATACACCGAGCTACCCAGGTGCAGAGGATATTACAGATTTCCATATTGCAAGCCCTAATTTTAGCTTCTCCCTGCAGGGTTCATGCCAATATTCACCCACTTGCATTTGCACTTTGGGTAGCACTCATTCCACAGTGTGAGCTTCGCACATGTGCCGCTCCTCCCGCGGTGGGGATTTGTGTTCCCACAGCCCAAGCAGAGGGGTCTGCGTGGGATGGGGGCTGCTCACAGCTGTGGATGTGTCCCTGCAGAGCACCGGGCTCGCCGCAGCCTGTTGGAGCCAGTTGGATGGGAGCAAGGGGAGAAGAGCTCTGTAATTCCCTTCTGCTCTTGAGTGAAGTGGAGAAATGGCTCTGCAGTGCACATTGTGCACTTTGACTGTGGAAGGACTCCCAGTCCAATTTGTCAAGGCAGAGACTTGACGTGAGTCCAAATGTACTTGACAATAGTCTCTCTGCTGTCAAAACCTCTCCTCCTCCTGTGATAAAAACACAGCTCCAAGAAACTCTCCTCTCCTTCCTTCCTGTGGCTCTTAAGAAAGACTCCGCATCCCAGAGCTGCTCTGGGGAGGAAGTATTTTCCTGGATTCAAAGCACTTACCCATTTCCCATTAAAAAGATTTGACAGAGCAGCGCATGCAAAACAAGATAGCCACAGAGAATTTGGATTTATGCTTTCTTTAATTGGCCCACATAAGATTTTATTTACTGATAGTGTCCAAAGGGAGCTGTTGAAATATTGCAGAAAGAGTGAATGTGTCCATTGTGGTAATGTGCTTTTGATAAATGCATTATGGCATAGTTATGAAGTCAGGAAGAAGCCTTAATTACTGTTATGAAGCCATTAGAGTCTAAAGCAGCAATTTGAGCTCTTGTTGCGATTGTGTTTTTTATTTCTTCACTGAAGACTTCTGCACCAAAAAAGGTGCTTGTTTTAGAGGGTAATTTATGCCTTTTATTCCCTTTGTCTTTTTAAAATGGTGTGGAAGTGACTGCGATAGCAGTGAGCTCCACAGATACACATAAATGAAAAAATCCCACAACCTTTGTGGGGAATTCTTGCAGGGAGGTGATGCCATAGGACCTGCTGATTGTTTTCTTCTGTTACCCATATGGCATAAGAAATTACTGGGTTTGATTCTCCCATGATAAGAAAAAAAAAATGGAGGGAGAGAGGGAGGGATTGGTCTCCAGGAATCTCATGTGAATATTCCTCTGGGGTATCAGGGAAGGAGACTGGTCTTGGAAACTTCTTATTAATGAAAATTGCTTTGGGAGATCAGTCAGTGTTATAATAACCTGCAGATGGGGTCAACAAATTGTCTGTCCCTGGCAGCCTCTGTTTTCCACATCAGCTGTTCCCCAGCACAGCCAGAGTCTCGCTTGGGTCTCCCCTGACAGCCACCACAAAGCAAAAAATCGTTTGGAGCCGACTCTTCTACCAAGAATGTGTGCCAAAAAAAAAAGAAAAAAAAAAAGCAGCTTTGTTCTCAGATGTTTATGATCTTTTTCTCTTTTAAGTTATTCAGCAAAAGGCTGTTTAATGCTCACTCACCTGTTTTTAGTGCGTTGTAAATGTTCTTTGACTCTCGTGTAGCACATTAGTTATAGCAGATGTTAATTTAATGGCGCGAACCCTGTTACCCTTCAGCATACAAGCATCTTAATTTCCAAAACAAAACTGACCAACGCGGTTGTAAATCAAAGGTTAACAGGCATAGCAACACGGAGGCATTGTTTGCTCGGTTGTTAAACTGATAGCGAGCTGCTTTCTTAAATGGAATATTTCTTTAGCAACAGGAAGGCTCAGGACAAGCTGTACTGTTATGAGAAAGGAGGAATGAATGTTACTTAGTGTTTTTCCAAAGCTGATTGCTTAAAATAATTGCAGGTGCAACACGGGAGCGCTGATGGTTTTTACAGCAGCTGGGGGAAGCAGCTGTGGGTGCCTCCAGCCGCTCCGTGCCAGCTCTGAACTGGCTCTCCCTTGGCCTCAGTCTGGGCTCTGACTTTCGGCTCTTTCTTGGAATAGATTGCCCAGAGAAGCTGTGGCTGCCCCATCCCTGGGAGTTTCTGTGATTCTAGAGAGCAGAGGGGCTCTTTGCTCACAAGCTTTGGTTGGAAAGCACCAGTTAAAAGAGCCCTTCCCAAGAACAGGAATATCCTCGGTGCACCGAACCTCCCAGGGCAGGCAGGATGGGAGTCTCCACATCGGCATTGTGGGGTGTCTTGGGTCATGTTGTTCCTGCTCAGTCTGGGATTCAGCTGACACTCAAAAGATGCCAGAGATGTTGAGAATGTCTGCTCAATACGTTGGACCAGTTTTTGACTTTTCCAAAGTGTGTTTATCTTTGCTGTCCAGGGTGGTTTGCGAGGGCTCCGCTCTTGGGATGGTTTTCTGGTTTGATTCAGTTACAAGTAATTAAAAAATACAACAACAACACCAAAACCCCTCCCAAACTAACCCCCCCCAGCCCCCTCCAGCCCCAACACTTAACAATTCCAAGGCTGTGTTGTTTTTCTCTCCATGTGCTTTCAGCATACTGAGCTGGGGAAGGTGATGATGGTAAATATCACCACCTTGTTTCCAAAAGCTGTTGGATAAGATCTCTCTCTGCAGCATCTGAAGTATTACTGGAAATATTCAGAGCTGTTACAACAACATCTCTGTTTAATCTTTCTTTTCCAAAAGTCTTTCCCTTCCCTTAATTTTGAGTGGAGAGATTCCACCCAAATTCTAATCAGAGAGATTCAGGTGTCAGCAAATGTTCCAGCCTCCTGAATCACGCAGCAGAGAGCAAGTTCTGCGACATCCCCCTTCCCTTTGGATAGCAACATTAATTCTCAGAGTGCACTGATAGCGCTGCTGCCCTTATCATCATATCTGTGTATTTTCAAACTGAAGGTGCTTCCAGTTCTGATGTTTGTCCTGATTGACGATTGTTAGAGGTGTTCTGGAATTTGAGTTGACTTCTTGAAGTCTGACACATGGCATAAAAATTCTCTGTGCGCCTCATCTCTGTAGAGTGACAACACTACAGATTAAACCTAAGCATTACTACTCCCAAGGAGATAGGCTAAGTATTTTTTCCTCTCCAGAGTACTCTACACTGTATAGCTCTACAATTAAAATGGATGTGTCTTTACCTACTTAATCTAAAACCTATTATTTCCTCTTTGTTTCAAATTTGAATAGTTTGGAGCAGTTCATGCTTCAGAGGTCTAATTTAAATGAATTTGTTCACAGCTGTAAGCTTGTAGATGTGTTTGTCAGGTAATGTGAAGCTCGAAAGAAATGCTGGAAGAGTCCAGAGAAATTTAAGGAGATGATTCCTCCACTCTCCAGGCACGGTTCTGTTGGGTTGTCATCGTTCCAGTCAGTTTCTCCAGCCTCCAGCGCAGCTCTTCCACAACTGTGTGTGTATTTATTCATTCAGAGCATTTGGTGTCAATGTCTAAGTTGCAGCCTGGTGCTGTTTGACCATTTTCTAGTTTGTTAAAACGTTCCCTAAAAGGCTCCTGACATTTCTGCAGCTGCTGAGTCTGCATTTCCACTGACAGGGGCTGCCCAACCTGTCCCTGCCCCGATGAGGGGATTTAACCAGTTCACCTCTGTCCCTTGCAGAGTTCCCTGGGAAGTGTTTCACCCCAGCTTCACACACACACGCACACAGCAGTAGATGTTGAAGCCAACCATTCATCTTCAGGCATTTGGGACAAATGCCGCCAGAAAATGGCACAGAGGACAAAAAGTAAATTTGCCTTCTAAAATCCTTTCAGCTATTAACTATTACAGATATAATTAGAAACACAGGCAAGGATTATTATCCTATAAATGCCTTTCTAGTCTGTTCTGCTTTTGTAACCCTTTTTTTTTTTTTTCATCTGTCATCCTGCCTTGTTTCTCCTTGCAGCCTGGCGTCTCCACCATCGTGTCCCATTGCTGCCTCAGTGCTTTGCACCGACTCTGTTTGCTTTTTCCCTCTATTTACGTCAGAGCTGTCGGCGCTTGGCTCTGCACTGGTGTTCTCGTGAAGCCACCATCACTCAAACAGATAGGTGGTTCTTATTGCTGCAGGAAAATGAAGAGCTGCTCTCTGCAATCGCTCTCTCTCCCCAGGCTGCACGTCTTCCGCCTTTGCCACTTGGTTGATAACGGTTTTTGGAGTGTTTTGTTTTTAAAGTGCCTCGGAAAGTTGAAGGCTTGTGTAAATTGGTCCCTGCAGGTGCTGGTGTGGGAGGCAGAATGAGTCTCTTGGAGCAGGGATGCAAGTCCAGGCTGGAGAACCTCCAGGAGCTGCCTGGACACGGTGGGAAGGAAAGCCACGGCTTTCCTGTAAGAACATGCCCCAGTTTGCCCAAACCAGACACCTGAGAGCCCCGGCGTGGGTCGGGGATGTGCCTCAGCCCCTGGAAGTGCAGCTGAGCTCAGATGGCTGAGCCCTTCCCTGGCTGCACACTGTGGTGTCCTGGAGCGCTGGAGAACCTGGGTGAGGAATCACCTGATGGGGTGTGAGGGCACTGGCCTGAAAAACCCTCGTTAGGAACCACACAGCTTTTCCTCCCACAGGTGATCACCTCAGGCAGGGTCTCTGGAGTGGGATCTTATATATATGTGCCCTTCCATGTGTCTGTGTCAGTGAGAGCTGGGGGTGCTCGGCAGGACTGGGATCCAAGGTACACGGGCTGGAGCACCCACTGAGCAGTGCCAGCACCTTGTAAAACCAACAACCCCCCCCTAAAATCCACGCTCATCATTTCCCAGACACAGCTGAGATGCTCAGCCCTGCCCGCAGGGAGATCGATGCTGTGTTTGGACTCCCTGTTGCTTTCCGTGGAGGTGAGTGTGTTTATGTTATTTAAGGAGTTGGTACATAATCAGTCTTAAAATTAACTGCCTGCCTGTTGACTTGTCACCCTGTGAATGAAAACACATTGCTTGTAATTTGTTTGACATTATTCTGTCCTGTTGTCAGGCTTCTAATTACATTTAGAACATAACCCAGATGTCTGTCTGTCTCCTGTCTCTTTTTTTTTTTTCCTTAATTATTATCATTATTATTATCATTATTATTATCATTATTATTATTTATCTTTTTTATTGTCAAACATGGAAGGAAGTATTTCTCTGAAGTGACAGAAGTCTGTTCCTTTCTGTTTTCAGGAGATTAGTAGGTGCTTGTAGGCTTATCTCTTAAAACTGCTCCTTTTAAAAGAAGGTGTCACTTTGGGCGTCCAAAATTGCTGATCCCTTGTGACTTTGGACTGACCTCCCGTGTGCTTTAGGGGTATTGAAATATGTTTCTATCTACATGAAAGTAGATAGAAGGTACTGCTTTCTCGATACGATCACATTCCCCACCTTATTTATTTTTAAAGAAGAGATAAATTGCTTGTGCTTTTAGAAGTTTAAAATATTAATGTATTTGAATATAACAGTGAAAGAGAGGCAAGGCAGAAGGGGTTGCCCTTTCAAAATGTGCACAAGTGAGCAATCTTTTGTGGAAGCCGTTGGATAAGCCTGTCACGCTCCTTGCCAACAGTGGCTTTTGATGATTAGCAAAGGAAACTCAAGCTGCTCACTGCGAGGTTTTATTGCTCCAGCCCTATCCTGTAGCATGAATTTTCCTCAAACCCACAAGATTTTAAGCACCGGAACCACATTTTTTCTCTAGAATACTGGATCACCAAGGTGACCAAGCCGTGTTTTCGAAAAACATCAAGCCACTTAAACAGCAAAGGGCTGCTACTTCCTTCATGGGACTTCTGAGCACTTTACCTCTGTTCCCACTTGGAGAAAACTCTGTTGCCCACTGAACAAGCTCCATTCCCCTTGTGGTGGTTCTTTTTAAACTGATTTAAGTTTGCAAAGCAACAGGAGTTTGTGGTAACTGTTCTTAAGGATTAGAAACTTGACTTGGTCCCTGGTGACTTGGGTTTTTTGGTATTATTGTTCACCAGCTATCCTAGCTCTGACCTGTGGAGGGTTACTATTATACTTGGACACTGTTTTCTTAGGCAAAAGTGTCAGATCTGGCTGGTTTCAGCAGGAGACAGATTTTGCTGTTCTGCAAAGCCTTGTTCAAACAGAGCTCATGGTAGGGGAGAAGGTGAAAGCGTGTGAAAGACACAGTGGGCTGCCATAAGAGGAGAAAAACTGGGAGGAAAGAATAAAGGGAATAAAGCAAGCGTTCAATACAAGTGATACGTGTGAGCCTAGGGCATAGAGACTGCAAATTATTATGTGATCCCTGCCACTACTACAAATACATCCCTGATTTTCCCCTCTGCATCCCAACCAATGGGATCTTAATGAAGGACAAACTATGCAAACAAATTCCCTGAACCACTCGTGCCTCAGCTTGAGACGAGCCGTGTTCTGTGTCGCCTGGGCTGCTCCGTGTTGCTGTGATGGTGCTTTTTGATCTGCTGCTGTTGTTCCTTGGGGTCTGGGCAGCTGTCAATCCTGCCTCCTGTGGAGAGGGCTCCTGCCTGTGCTGCCAAAGGTCGTTTGAGCCTGTAAAACTGCAGGGGCAGTAAGTAAACCTTGTTGTTTTTGTGTGATGGAGGAGCTGCTTCTCCGAAGGGACAGAACTGATGGGCAGTGTTGAGCTTGGCTGAAATGCTGCTGGAGTTTGCAGTTGGGAGAGAGGCTGGAGTGGGGGATGTTGTCACTTGAAGTTCCTCTCTGATCCCTTCTTGCTTTTGTCGGCAGCCAGCAGTTAAAGGGGGGAAAGGCATTTCTGGCTCTGGGCATCTTGGCCTCAGCCACCTCTGAAGACCTTGGCCCTTATGGGAGCTGACAAACAAGAACGACTTGGTGACTCACCAGCACAATCATGTCAGAAATGCTAGTTTTATTTTGCTGTTCCTGCATACTCTTCAACCTGTAACTATTTTATGTGTTTTTTAGCCTGAAGAGAGGCTCTTGTGTTCGCATACAGCAGAGGATGGAAATGCAGAGTGGGTGCTTTGGGAAGAAAAGTCCCTTTGGTGGAGTGGGACACGGCAGGTGGATGGCTTGGCTCTCACCGATAGACGGAGGATTGGCAGAGCTTGGTTTTAGTCCAGGTGGTTGGTGGAGCCGAAAAAGGGTTTCTCTGAAGGTCTTGTGTTTGGTTTTCTCTCCTAAAGCAGCACGAAAGAGAACTGTGTTAACTACCTGCATTTGAGAGCAGGAAAGCTGTTTTCACAGGTTGGGGCTTTAAGTGACAAGTTAATTCTCAGACTGAGGAGGGGGAAAAATCCTTGGAATAGCAATGAAACTGTGAGGTTTGGGGAGAGGGAAAAACAGATCTTCACAGAAGAGGGGAAAATATGCTAATTTACAGTTTATCTAATGAAGTAAGAAATTAAGAAGATATAGCAACATACATTTTTTGAGTTGTCTTTGTATTTATTAGTTGCTGTGTTCACTGAGTGTCGTTTCCAAGGGTATGGCTTTTCTTTCTCTTCAGTGATGAGAAGTTATCTTAATAAATTAAGGGATTTATTAGCAGGAGCTGTGTTTTCCAGCCTTCAGCCAGGCCCGGCTCTCGAGGAATTGTGAATCCCTTCACGTTCCTCTTTGAGCACAGAGCAAAATGGGGATTGCCCCTGGGTGTGAGCTGTGGGGACTTTCTTCTGTCCCTTGTGACAATATGCTCAGTGTCTACACTGCGTGGATTCGTGTGAGTGATTTTGGTTTGTTTTGTTTTTTTTTTTTCCCTAGTTTGACTTTCCTTCTCCTTTTAGCCGTACTTTCTTGTTGTTCCACAGTAAGCTTGGATATTAATCATACGGTATTCAACCTCTCCCGCTGCGACAATAACAGCTGCTTGATCATTTTTTGGTGAGAATTTTATCTTTACAACTGCAGCCTTTCAAAAAAAAAAAAAAAAATCAACCAAAAATACCCCGAAGAACCCAACCTATGAAAAACCCAGTGAGGCTTTGAAGAAATGTCAGTGTCATTTAAATATGTAACACACACACTCGGGCTTTCTCTCTGTACCTGCTGTCTAATTTCCCTTCTCTCAATAGCTCTGACTAATCCTGGGATCTTTCCCTGTTGGAGCTCTGCTATTTATGAATAGAGCAAGTCCTGTCTGTAGACTGGTGAATGCTCAGCTCGGAGTACGTGGTGCGCTCAGATTAACAATGTGCATAAATAGCAGAGAGTTGAAGGGCCGAGTCCTCGGGATAACAATTGGGAGGAGATGACCCTGTGGGATATGTGATGGAGGAAACAGCTTTCCTTTGGTTGCTGGCCCCCCTGAGGGTGAGGGCGTGTTTCTGTTGCGGGACTTGCCGTGAAGAATCAAGTTCAGCACCCCGAGGTAATGATCTGAATTCTGCTGATCTTAACAGGGTGGGGTTTTTTTTTTTTTGAAATGGTGCTGAGGGCACCTGCAACAGAAACACTGATTTCTCCTCTTACTGCAGCCCTCCTGCGTGTGTTCACCAGATGCTCGCATCACACTTGATGATCCCCTCTATCCCTGAGCTCTGAAGGAGAAAACAAAGAGTGCCGTTAACCTGTGTAGTGCTCCTCTGGAAATGGAGAGCTGCCTCTCCATCCTCACCGGGAGCAGAGAGCAAAGCTGCACCTACAACATGGTTTCCTGACAAAGGCTTCAAGTGCTTTCCAGCCCTTCAGTGGAAAAAAAAAAATCCTGGGAGCACAATGCTGTTGCTTATTTAATTACTGTTACTACCTGGTGCGTTTAGGGCAGCAGTTTAAGTGTAACTGGCATAAGGGATTTGCTAAACTCATTACTCGTTCTGCTTGTAACAATTTCTGTGTCTCCCTGGCCCTTCTTGGGGAAAATAATCCACTTAAAACATCTTGAAAGAAGGGCTAGAGAGGGCCTGCTGAGGCCAGGGAAATTCAAAGTATGTGGTGGTAATGCTGATGCTCATTTTCTGCTGGGTGTCTGGAACTCCTGTTAGCATAGAAGATTTGATACACTGGTTTCAGTGCAGAATAAGCATAAAGTGCCCTTAGCTGTGTTTCCAGGAGGCAGCTGACACACGGACCTTATCTCTGTAACATTTCAGCACTGATAAGGCATCTGTAGCTCTTTCCATGACACAGTTTAGTAAATCCAGCAGCAGCCCTCTGCCTGACTCGCAGAGAAGATGTGGAGCTGCTTTTTGGACTGGCTGCAAAGTGGTGTGTAATGAGCACTCTGAAATCGGGTCGTTTGTCTGTTAAGTGTGAACTCTGATTTCAGTCTCGTTGGGCTCTGGCTGCTCTGCTTCAGTCTTCCTTGGTCATCCCTGCACAAGGATCTGCTTCACAGCAAGGACAGAGAGGAAAGACAGAACGTGTCACTTCTTGGTTCTCCCTTTGCACATCTCTTGTGTAGGTAGTGGGGGGAAACGTGCTCCTGATGTGCACAGGGACGGGATGCTGCCAAGGAAATTCAAGCCCGACTGGGAGCACTGGTGGCTCAGCTGGGTCTTGGGCAGGTGGGGCTGTTGTCCTGCGTGTGGTGATCACACTGCAGTAAAGATCAGTATCTCTCCATGATATTTCTGGGACTGTCACGAACTGGTGCAGCTCCATTATTAATGTTGACCTTTTCCCTGCCCGATGAGACATCAATCTGCAGCATCCACTGCAGAGGCTCAGGAGAGCAGCATCCTGATACCTGCTGTCAGAAGCAGTCCCTTTTCCCCCTCTTTTCCCCCTCGTTGTGAACCCTCTCTTGTGATGTTTTCCACATGGCAGCCCCAAGTATGTAAAGACGTGTGTGTTTTCTGTGAACGCAGCTGCTGCTCTTGACCCATCTGCCAGGAATTCTGCTCTTCAGACACAGCTTGCTTCCTCCTGGTGTCTGTCTCCCTGTTCCATCAGAAACAAACATTTTAACACGGCTTTGCTTAATGCAAAAGAATAACACGCTCTCCTTTTAAGGGCATGGTTCAGAGCATGAATGGATCCAAGGGTGGGCTGAATCTCCTGTCAAATGGGTGTTTTAATTTGCACAGCTGTATAAAGTATTTGTCACCGTGGAAAAACTCTTCTTCCACTGCATAAAAATTCCCTAAGCAAGTGTGTCTGGGCAATGCCAAACTTGGTTAGTGTTGGGTGAAGCTTCTTGAGAGTCTCCGTCCTTCCTGCTCAAAAGAAAACCGAGTCCATGCTTCATCTTTAATTGAGTTGAATTTTGCTCTGCTACACGAGCCTTCTCAGCAGCACAACCAATACTGGGACTGCAGAGAAAACAGTAATTTGTTTTGCTATCCTAAGGAGGGAACAAAGAGAAATAGTTAAAAACCCCTCAAACACAAAACAAACTTCAGAGCAAGCTGCTTTTAAAACACCTGCCTCTCACCTCTGCTAGAAAGGAGACGTAACTGAATTACTGAGGGCCTGGGTCGTGCACTCAGGAGTCTTTTCCTCACCATGGTCATGGGGCTGCCAAGGGCGTGCTCACGAGATGTCCTCTGCTCCAGTTAGAAGTGCTCTTCCAGGAACCATATCATTACAGAGTCGGAAATTCTGGAAACTGGGTGGATGCGGTAGTACAGGAGAGCTGCTGCTGCACTCTTCCCTTCTTTGTGCTAAAAATGTCTCTGGAATGAGCCCTGTCCTGCTCTGGCTCTGCTCCTGCTGGCTGGGCACAGCGGCCTCCAAAGGGCTCCTGTCCCCTCCTGGTGCCCTGGCTCTGGCTCCAGGCAGTGGGAAGGGTTTTGCAGAGCTGGATGAAGCCTCCTCTGTCCTGCTGTGCCTCTCTTCCCTTGGGGACCGCCTCACTGATGGAGTGTTTGGTTCTTTTTCACCATCAGGAGGGGCCTCCTGATCTTTTCATCCCAGAGGTTAAATTTTTGATGTAAACGGGTCTGCTCTGGTCCATAGGTCACATTGCCTGTGCCTGGCTCTTAACCAGGAGAGCATCTGGTGGAGTTGGGCTTTCTGCCTTACAGGGGTGTGATTTGATGGGAAATAGCGACAGGCACAGGAGGAAAATCAGCTGCAGCCTTTGGGCTCTCTTTTTTTGCTGTTAGGTGGTGTTGTTTGTTTGTGTTTTACTCTGCCATGCCCTGGACAGTCTGCTTGGCCACCCCTGGCATTTGCTAAGTGTGTGCTCCTTTAAAGAGGAGAATGTTTGAAACTGGAGCAGCAGCTTCTGAAATTCCTCTCGTGCTGCGGTCGTCCCTGTGAAGGAGCAGGATGGGCAGTGACTCCGGAGGAGCGGCCTTCATCCCTTAGAAGAGATTCCTCAGTGTGAGATCTCTGCAATATGATGTTGGGTCTGATGCTGCCGTGTCCAGAAGACATCTGGGCCTTTTTATTGTAATCATGTTTGTGCATTCAGACCAATTTTGATGGTTAGGAAAGTTCAAAAAAAAAAAAATAATCCCAGAGATCTTAATGAGCTAATTCAGTAACTGTTTGTGGCTTTTGTTGTTCCTCTTTGTTGTGAGGACAGAACTGGTTCATGCTGATGAGTGCTGCATGAAAATTATATTATTAGTAATTACTGGTAATTTCTTGTCTGGAAGCTTCAGGTTTGTGGGAGCACTTGAATCCATTTGCTTCTGCATTCCCTCTGCCTTGGCTGTAGTGTCTCACGGTCCCTCAAGACACTTGAGCAAGTTCCCTTTCCTCCACGGCAACTTCTCACACCACTTCTGGGTGGCAGAAGCGGTTCCCTTTCTGTCCTGACGTGGATTTTCTGTCCAGTCAGAGCACCACTGAAGTGTTGAGGCTTCCCCCAAGTGAAGGGAGCAGCTCCAGCCCTGGCTCATGAAGGATGTCAGTGCAGGGTAATGGCTCAGGGGTGAGGGGAAAGGCAAAGGACCAGAATGTGCTTCTACGTTTTCCCCTTAAAATTGTGATTTTTATTTTAAATGTGCTGTGGTAACACCATGGTTTCTGTCAGCTGGCAAAGAGAAGGATTAGTCATAGAGGTTTGTTTTGTTTTCTTCTAGGGGAAGCTGGCAGAAAGGTGGAAAGAAAAAAAGTGCACCATTAAACAAAAATCCCTGGAAAAACAACAACCCTAAACCACCAACTTTTCAAAGCAAATTTCAGTATTGCTGAATTTGCTCTTTATGGGGAGCATCACCTGCCTATGTTGTCTCAAGTCCCTCTTTTAGATTTAGATTAGGAATATTCCTGATTTTTGAGTTGTGCATGGAAACATGCATTGGAGGTAATTGTTCCTGGTTTAGCTAAGGAAATGGGAATAAATGCAAATACTGCTTAATTCTCCAGTTGGAGAGTTACCTTTTCTCCTTGTGCCAAATACTGAGTTTTTTTCTTCAAAGATCAGCATTGGAATAGAAACATTTTTATCCCTCTCTCAGCCTGAGATTAATGGAGGGGGACTTCTTAAAAGCTGTATCTTCTGTTTTGATTTGGTTTCCAACATCCTAATTACTTCTGCTTCCAGCCATGCCTCTGCATCTGCTTTCCTTTCATCTTCCCGACTCTGGTTGGAAGTAGCCTTAGACCAGAAAAGAAAAAAATCTTGGCTGCAGGTGAGATAAGCAGCATTTGCAGAGGAGGAGGGCTGGTGGCTGGCACCTTCCACAGGACCTGCAGCCTGGGAACACTGGGGAATGTTTGGGAACACAGCCGGAGGTGGGGCAGCCACAGGGTCATCTCAGACAGCTCTGGCGGGGGCTGGTGGTTTGAAATTTGCCTGGGAATAAATAGTAAGTAAACCCTGGGATATCCTTGCAGAGGCAGTTCCTGCAGATGTTCCAAGCTTTTGTGAAAGGAGCAAGCAGGAAAAGCAGGGGGGCTTGCACCTTTTATTTTTTTTTCCTAAGCTGTACTAAGTTTATCCTCATTTTTGACCTGTTTGTTTTGGATACCCAGCTATTCTTGTTAAACACTTGATTCCTTACTGGTTGGAGATGCTGACAGTGTGGGGGCTCTGGGTTACAAGCCTATGGTTCCTGTGTCCAGGTACTAAGGTGGCAGCAACTTTGATTCCTTCTGTCAGCATCTCTTCATGACTTTTTGCTCAGGAGGGTCAGCAAAGCTAAAGAGCAATAACTTGTTCCCTAAGCAGTGGGCTCCCAGTGCACGTTGAGTTTATATTTGTAGCTTTGTTTTGAATTTTGTCGTGTTTGGCTAAAGAAATGCTTGTGCTCTTCTGGTGCTCTGTGAACTCAGCTGCTGTGGTGCCCTTCAGTGCCTCCGGATTCAGAGTGGGAGGAATGCTTGTTATTTTGTGTGATGGAAGGGCCTGGCTGTTTTCGGACTCTGAGATGCGTAAAATCTTCGAATGCCAAAATATTGGCAGGGTGATGCTAAACTTTCCTCTTGTCCAGAGAAGTAATGGACGATTTGCTCTGATTGATAAAATAATAATTTCTTCACGTAAACACTGATGGGCTTTTTAATGAATTGATTCTCTTGCTGCCCCCTCCTCCCCCTGGGGAGAGATCTTTAGCAGCACGTGGAAAATGCGACTGACCCTTAAAGGTCGGATTCAGTCTACCCTTCTGCCTTTCTTACTGACAAGTAAGTTGTCAGACCACACAACTTACTTGCTTTATCTCCTGTCCAGATCTGCTTTTTCTTTTCTGTATATCTAATTTTTTTTTTTCTATGTGTGAATTCTAAATAGAATTTGTATAAAATATGGTGACAGTAGAGCTGTTCCCTGAACGTAATTTACTGTGCCTTATGGCTTCTGCTGATCTTTTTTTAGTTTCTTGCTACGGATGATATTGATTGGAGTACAGTATTTTTATGCAGCTGAAGGGAAAGGTTATGCTATTACAGATTATATATATATTTTTTAAAGACTGTTTTACAGTAATAAACACATACAGGCAGTGGTTACCAAAACTCATTATTAAGTAGCTGTAAAACCTCTAACAAGATAAACCTTTTAATGTATTGACGGGTTAGTGTCTTTAGCCCTGCCTTTGATGGTGTGGTAGGTAGAGTATATATTTAGAAACTAATTCCAGAAAAAAACCCCATCTGTCAGACTGAAGTATTTCTCAAGACCCAAAAAACAATCCTGGTTTTTTATTTTCTTAAGCAGAGAATCATGTGCTCTGCATGAAGGACGCTGGTGATAAAGCTTTGGGGAAGAAACAGGGGCAATGGGTTTGTAACATCCCAGCCATCCCAGGAGAGTGAGATTCACGTGGCATTCCTGCTGGGATGGAGACTTGGATGAGCAGAGAAGTGTTGGTGTCCAGATTCGCTTCCAAACCCCCTGGATTTGGGGTTGGCTTTTATTTCTGGCTTTCACAGTAAAGCTCAGGGGTGTGCAGTCAATTGAGCTTAGCACCAGGCACGCTGTGGATGTTATCCCTCTGTCGGGAAGGGGTTTGGAGATGCATCAGGCGTCTCAGGGAATGATTCAGTTTGTAACAAACAACCTCCTTCCATGCATGTTTGTGCCTCTCCTGGTGGAGCTGCCTTGCTTCTGCCAAGCACTGGATATCACCGATTTTCCAGAACATGAGCAGAGCAACCTGAGCAATTTCAAAGCCATTGCTAAGCATTCCTGTCTTTTTCTTCCCTTTCCTTCTTTTTCTCTTTCCTTTTTTTGATGTCACACAAAATCACTTGTCTGCAGTAGGGAAGTGGGTGATAGAACATTCATTTAACGTTTAAACTTTTTTTTTTTTTGAAAGTGGTCAATTAGCTCATTAGCTGAACTTTTGTGCTCTTGGTAGTAATGTGAGTTTTTTCCTTGGATTCTTTTTTTCCTACAGGGATGTGTATTTGACTGAATGAATCAGTTGCTTCTCTTGCACGTCCCTATATTTATTTGCTTAACTGGTCCTGCTAATGAGGAAAATGTACATTCTGAAAGGCTTTACACACTCTAAGGAAAAGTTTAGGAAGTTCCTTTGTTTGTAGTGACACTTAACTACAAGAACTGCCCCATAGGTAACAGGGAAAAAGTTGCTTCTAATACCCAACAGCTTTGTCCTCTGAAATACCACTGCTGGGAATGTGTGGTTATTCCCATCAGGCAGCCTGAGGGATCTGAAAAAAGCTTTATTGGTATCAGTTGGGTTTTACCTGTGTTAGCTCTGAGTGCCTGAGCTGCTGGAAAGCTGGGGAGGAACTTGCACATGCAGATTTTTTTTCTTTTTCCACCAGAATTACAGATTTCACCATGTGTGTTTTATCTTGTCAGTTTTTTGAGGCTTTTCTCTTTTCCCACTGTGGTTTCTATGGGAATGTCACGAGTTTGGGTGGTGTGTGTAACCCTCCCAACTGCAGCACAGTCTGTCTCTGTGTTGCTTAACTTTTGGGGTTTTTTTTGGTTTTGTGCTGCAGGACAGGGGCAGAGGATGTTTGACATTAACTGGGGGTGCCAGTTACAGGGATAACAATCAAAGAGATTTCTTCATCCTCTCTGGAGGTGAAACAATTCAAAACAAGTCCAAAAGCTGCACAAACCTTTGTTTTCATGCAAGCTTGAGGACGGACCTTTACCATCCCCAGTCCCCTGGGATGTGATGTAAGCTGAGGTGCGAAGTCCCAGGGGTGGAAAGTTGGAGGGGGATTTCTGTGGCTGACCCCAACAAGGGCACTACTGAGTGAAAGGCTTATCTCTACCACCTTTTTCAGAAGAACTGGTATGTGCTAAAACATCTGAGGGAACTGGGAATGTTCCTAGCCCTGGGCACAGCTCTCCGTGCATTTAAAAATAAAAACCGCTGACATTTCTTTCAGCTGTCCTTAGGGTGAATCAAAGCACTGGTTTCCAGTATTTCGCAGCACTGACAGCACCAGGCTGGGCAGCAGAGATATTTTAGCCCTGCACACAGGATTGGTGGTGTCTTAGGGAGGAAAATGAGGCACCTTGTGTTCCGGCAAACGAGCAATTTACTGTTCACTGAAAAAGGTCTGGTGGTGTCTGGTGGATGGTTCTGTGTTGTGCCAGGCTTTTGATCTGGAAATGCTGTCCATCACCTGCAAGCTGGAGAGCTGCGAGAGGGTTGTGCCTGCTGGTGACTTTGTGCTCCTTTGCTGCGCCGGCTCAGGGAGCTTCTTCCAGAGGCTGTTCAGTGCAGATTGTGTGAGTGTCTTCGGGTGTAAGAACTCCAAAGGTATAAAGGAATTTACTTAACTAATCTCCTTCCCCTTTTAGAACGTGATAACTTAAGCTTCTGTCCTAGGGCGCCCCAAACCCTAAACACGGGGTTCAGGTGGGATTTCAGAGAGAGTTCCCTGTGGTGCTAATACCACGCTTTGCTGTTTTCTCTGTTTCTAAAACCTCTTTATGCTCCGTAGCTTTCTGCCTGGGTGCTCCCCTTGCCTTTGGTCTGGCAGCATTTCTGCAGGAAGAGCTGTCGGGCCACTCAGGGTGAAAGATGCGACAGGAGCACAGTAAAATCATCCCCCTCGTCCTTGTCCTGGGGTCACCCCTGGTGCTGCACCCAGTGCACGTTGGTTTGGGTGGGCAGAGTGGAGGAGCCTCTCCCAGGAGGGTTTTTGGAGCCAGTCACAGGAATGTTCTCAGGGAACATTGCTGGAGGTGCGGATAGAACTGGAGGTATTAATGCGGGCTTTTACCACATCATCTTAGCAAACCATTTTCTCCAATAAATGTGACAAGCTGACCTGGAGCTTCCAGAGGAATCTGTCTCAGAATCCTGGAGGAGCTCAGCACTGGGAGGCGTTAGGGAGGCTGACACTGCTGTTTTGGAAATCTCGGAGGTGATTGCCAGGGAGAGGAATATGAGAAAATTACTTCCTTCTCCTTCAGATGTGTGCAATTTGTAACTGTTTGGCTAATCTGATTATCTCATCTTGCCTGGGATGACAAGTGGGACAGATAGCTGTGCTCTGCTCTGTTGAGTCCCTTTGTGCCAAAGGAGCACATGACCTTATTTTGAAAGAGTAAACTCCTGCAGAAATAAATACAGTAAAGAGAAAAATGCAGCTTTCTCTGCTTTTCCCTGTGACAGGCTTCAAAAACTTGTCCATTTTTCTGTAAAACGGTGTAGTTATAATCTATCTGTCAGCATGAAACTGGAAAATATTTTCAGCTCAAAATAACCTCCACAAAGAAAATAGCTCCCATGTGATGCCCTATTCAGAGGAAAGCTACTGGACTTTAGTCGTAAATAAAGATTCCAACCAACTTTGGTGCTCTGAAGAGCAGTAATGGTTGTCCTAAATTTGACTTCCCCAAGTCCACTCTCCTGCACAGCTCTTTGCTTTGGTCAAGTCAACAGAGCAAGTTTCACATCGGCTTCTCTTTGTTGCCGGTGCTTTCAGTTGCTTTGAGAGTGGCTTCAGTGGTGTGAAATGCAAGGAAAATGTTCCAAAATGTAATTATTGAGCCATCGCTTAGTTGGCAAGTCATTTTCAAAGCTTGCCATTGTCCTTTTGTCCTCTTCATCATTGCTGGGGAAAAATGCATTAACCTGTGCTTGAGAAGGCAATGATTTGCTTGGGTTTTGATACAGTCAGACCTATTTATTTTGTCAGTGGGAGATGCTTCTAATGTATTTAGCAGTAAATCATCCTGAAGCCAGGTCTCTGAAGCTCTCGCTCGTGTTCTTTCTCCTGATGGGGCTGTTGGGATGCTGTTGCTGAATGTGCAGAAGAGAATGCCCATTCTTCTTTCTCTTCTAATTTCAGAGATCAACAGGGATCAACTGCATTGCATTTTTAGAAGTAACAATTCCGGTTTAGTTTGGAACTTGGAAGTTTTTTCTCTCCCATTAGCTAATTAGGACTATTATACTCTATTGTCATTATTGTCACTCGGTATTTTTGAGAATCAAGGGTGAAAAGTGACTGTATAAAATGAAACTCATCAACGAGGCTCCCTGCGCCTATTGTGAGTCACCCTGGCTGATTTTAGTGCCAAAAATAAATCTTCTGTTACAACTGTTGACTCCTGCAAGCCCTGCAGTTACTCATTGCAGGAGCTGCTGCTGGTTTGTGCCTTGGGCAGAGCCACTGTCACCAACACGTGGCCAGGGTGACATCTCACCCACGGGTGGCCCCTGTCAGCCAGACTCTGTTCTCTCCACCTCTAGCCCAGGATAAGTTGTTAAGCTTTTACTGCCTCTTGGATTGCTTTGCTGTTTATCAGTTTTATTAAAAAAAGGCTGAAGCTGAATAGTGCCGTCCTGAGGAAGACGGGGCAGCCGGTTCTTGGCAAAATACTGTGTTTTAGTGGGAGAACAGAGAGGATAAGGCCTTGAATTTACATAATTATTGATGCCTTTTCTTTTTTTTTAATCTGAAAACACGAATTGCACACCTGAGCAGCTGAGATAATCTTCTGGCAGTGGTCTGTGTAATTACAAAAAATTGTTAGCAGCTTGTCCCTAAAAGTATGGATTGTTAGTGCTGCCATTGCTTATGCTTTTCTTTTCTTCCTTGTAATTATCGTGACTGGTATTTTTAGGGCAGCTTTGCAGCTTGTCTATTTTCTCCCAAGTTGGCTAAAAATGCTGGTCTCACGTGACATGATAAATATTCTCTTGGAAACTAATGCTGTATATATCCTGAACTTCCTGTTCTGCTGATGTCTGGATTCATTCCTGAAAATTGCAGGAGCTGCAGGAAAGGTGTCCCTTCTTATTGAAGCCCGAGCATGTGACTGTTAATTGTCTTAAGAGTAGCTTGAATGGTCTCTGCAGGTAAATTTTAGACTGGAATGTTTTTGTTTGCTGTGGCTTTTGTGTGGTATTAGCCTGAGCTGGAACCTCTTTCAGATTCTGTTATCTTTTAATAAGGACTTCCTAGAGCTCTGATCCTGCAGTGAAATCCGTGCAGAATCCAGCTGTGGCTGCAGCAGCCAGGCTGACACAGAGCGTGGGGTCTGGCGTGGAGCTTCTCCACTCAGTGCTCCAACTTTCCCTCTGCAATCATGGAGCTCCTCTCGTTGATTTGTTGAGCTGTAGGTTGCCCTCACAGGAGCTTTACTGTGTCTCTGTGTCTCCAGGACACCTGGCTGCACGTTTCTCAGAGGTGTTGAGAGCTGCACCTTGCTGGTGCCCAGCCCCAGGACTTGTCCCTGCTGTCCCTGTCCGAGCTCCCACCTGCTCCTGGGCAGGTGTGTGGAGCCTCAGCCCTGGCTCAACACCCACCCAGAAGGAGGCATCTGCTTGTGTGTTAGAGGTGATGACAATGCTCAACCCAAAAACTCAGGGTTGCAGTGGGAACCTTCTGGTAAAACTGCTGTAGATCCTCTTTTCAGTTCCATGCAGGCTGTGGGGTGCTGGTGGGTAATCCTTGGGTGAAAACGAAGAAGAGGAATTTGTGAGCTTTCCCAGGCAAGGTCCAGCTCATGGACGAGCCTTTGCCACGTGTTTGGGCAGCGTTGTTTAGGTTGATCCCAAGGTTTCCTAGGTGGCTCTTGCAGGAGTTGACTGTGAGCTGTCACTGCTGGCATTTTTGGGGATGCTGCTTCCAAACCCCCTCTGGGACCCCTGAAAGACCAAGGCTGTTTGTGTTACTGATCTCTGGACTTTGCTGTCATTCAGGATTTTTGCTCACCGACAGAAGGAAAATAAAAGCAAGTCTGCAGAAGAGCAGAAATGGAACTTTTAGGCTAATAAAGCTGTGTTGTGTCTGACAAATGGGTGGCTAATCTGCTGGAGAAGGGGGAGGGTTCACTTTTAACGAGAAGTTATTACATGTTGAATAGCTGTTAAATTGCTGTATTAATAAAGTGGACAAGCCTCTCTAGCTTGTCTCCTTAAAGCATTCTTTTAATTGAGAAGCCCCTTTAATCCATTCTTTTAAAAATTAATTAACATTTTGAAAAACACTTCTTTGACTGTGGTGGCCTGGTTCGGATTAAATTGGGGTTATGTCACGACTGCTTCCTTATGTACTTTAGCTGTAATTTATGGACTCAGTGGATAACACTAACTTCGTAAATAAGAGCTTAACACTTCTAAGAACAAGACTAATGGCCTGGGTTTTTTTGGTCACAGTTCTTTGAATTGGCAGCAAACAGAAGAATAGAAATGAGATGAGAAAACAGGGTCTGGTGCCTGGAGTGAGAACTTCGATATTATTTTCAGTTCAGCTCCTGATTGTTTTGACTGTGAGCCAGCATTTGCAGTGAATTTTGGACTAAACTATCCAAACTTGAATGTCCCTCAGATTTTACATTACTTGTAGACTGCAGGTATCTTTTTTTGCACTGTTTCGTTGTCCTTTTCTTCATGCCATGTCGTGATCTAGCTGGAATATTGAAGTCCTTTGGCTCCTCTGTTACACTTTCTGGGTATGCCAAACCCTCCAGCTTTGGGTGGTTTTGACTTCCCACCTGCCAGTTCTGGGGTTTTTGAGAGGGTGTCCCTCAGGACCAGCAGACACGTGTGCTCTGGATGTGGCCATCGAAGAAAGCCCAGCTCCCGAATCAGGTCACTGTTTACAAAGCAGATTTATGTCAGATATAAATACAGCTGTAATGCCCTTTAGCAAAGGGCATGTGGGGCTGTGCAGCTTCTCCTGCAATCCGAGAGCTGGCTCAGCCAGCATGGAGAAATTCCCAAGGTGTGAAACAAGTGGCCAGGCCGTGGCGGGAGCTGGAAAACTGGGACAGGGAGCTGCACCCCGGTCAGAGCCATCCCTGAAATCTGAACCGAGGGGGATGGACACTTTCTGCTCCCGGCTTTGCTTCCTCACCTGCTGCCAGGCTGGAACAAGGTTTCCATCCAATGGTGCATCTCAGGGGAAGGAAAATTTTGTGCCTGAACCCTCAGTAAGTTTGTTTTTGTAACACTGTCTTGTAAGGGACGCTTCAAGAGAGGGCAGACCCAAAACAACTTGGATATTTGTTGGGGAACAAAGGAAAAGTTTACTTGAGCGGGTTTTGGGGGTCAGGAAACAGATTTTGTTACTTTTGTTTTAATTCACATTAAATTGCTTTCTTTTGACCCACATGTGCGGTATGACACCTTATTGCAGGACACCCTGATGGACTTGTGATGCTGAATTTGTAGTTGGAGGAGCGGCTGAAATCCCATTTAATTTGAGGAATAAAACCACACGAGTCCTCAAGGAACAGGAGAATTCCACCCTTGGGAAAGCTCTCTGCTTGCTTTGTTGGGCAAATAAAAAACCACAATATGTGCTCTATGGCTGTTAAATGCTTTGCTACATCCAGAAATTCTGTAGAAAAGGGAATTTCCTGGAGAGAATGCTGAGTGAAGGCAGATCTCGGCTTTCTGAAACCAGTGGCAGTGGGAGGGGTTGGGCAAAGTGGGTCAGAATTAAAGGCCAAAGGATTCGCTTCAAAGTTTTGGCTTGTGGATTTGACAGCTGAGAAGTGAGTCTGGTTTGTGATGCCCGAGATATTAATGCAAAAATTGGGATCAGAGCATCACTTAATTACAACTGAGAATATTTTCCCCAGCATGGATTATTTGCATGGGGTTCTGGGGATACTGCTGTAAGCGAGGATTTGAGCATCTTTTGATCTTGAGTAGTTTCTTTCCTTGTCATTTGTAGAAACAGGAGGTCTATAGCCCTTCTAGAAGAAGGAAGGTGAGTGTTTGGTTGTGGCCGTGCTGCTCTGAGTGGCCTGGGCAGCTCTGCCAGGCTTCATTCAAGTTACTGCATCGACCATACCTGCATCTACCAGGATTTCAATAAAGGAAAAAAGTTCTTGAAGCTCCCATGTGCTTTCCAGCAGGGAAAGGGCTTCTCTGGATGTGACACAGGGGAAATGTGCTGAGAACTTCTGGGCTCTTGGGGGAAATTTGATCTTTTCAAGAACTGTTTTATTTTCTGTGGAAATTACTGATACCTTGAAAGGCAGTTGGTTAGAAGAAAAAAAGTTCTTAACTTTTTTTTTTTTTTCTCGCAGAATTGTGCCAATTATCAGGAGAATTGAATTTGCTTGAGCTGCCTCACTCCCTCCTCTGATTATAAAAAATTATTTTGTCGAAAAAGTTGGATCCAATCTTGAATCTGCTCTGTCACTGAGTCTCTCTTGGATATTGGACCAGATAATTTTTCTCCTTATGTCTCCATTTCCCTGCAAATGAGGGATAATGATGATTGTCCCTGAGGCCTAGACAGAGCTTTAATGCATCCCTCAAGCACTGGGAGCTGCTGCAAGGAGCACAGCTGGGCCCCAGCCAGGCACTCCTGCTCCTGTGGCTCTGCTCTGGGTGGGTGATTCAGAGAATGTTGTTTCCTCTTTTCCTGCCAGTACCTGCATTTGTGTCCTTAGGTACCACTCCTATCCTTACCTTGGGTGGATTCATCATTTATTACTATTTCTTTAAGTCCTAGATTCAGTTTCCAGTTTCAGCTCTATTTTAAATGATCAGAGTGTATCCTTTGGGTTGTGTTTTTTATGGAATGGGCAAAGTGGGAAGGAGCATGTTGGGTTTTCCTGGAGAAGGTGAGAACTGGGGATGTGGTTAACACCTGGCAGTACCCCTGGGGTCTCTCCTTGCCTGAACTGGCCAGTGCATCCTGCTTTGGCAGCACGTGCAGAGGTCCTGGGTGTTGTGGAGGTGCAGCTGTGGCCCCAGAGCAGCAGCTGGATCTGGGGCAAAGCCAAAGCTCTGGTCCCATCAGCAGCTCCCCAGAGAGGAGCCCAGAGCTGCCTGTGCCAGAGCCCTCGAGCTGGGACTGTCCGAGTGACTGGCAAAGCTTTGACCTTCTTTGTGACTTCTCAAAGTGGAATAAGGGACAGAAATGACCCTGCAATTGTTACCCAGACTAAAGAAGAGACAGAACTGGTCTGGCACTTCGGCCTCCTCTGCCTCAGCTGGAAACACCCTGGAACCCTCTAAATGGTGCGGGTGGTATTTAGAGGCTGGGCGTTCCATGTTGTGGTTAAGGATGATTTGCAAAAGCAGTAAGATGTGATGGTTTAAAAATGCACCATCACTCCGTATGTGGGATGTGGAATGGTAGAAGGGAAGAAAAACCACCAGCCCAAAATGTGCTGAATAATGAACTGAAAGTGCTTATTGATTAGCTGTGCACTTTCATTACCTTGCCGCGGTCCAACAGCAGCGAGCCATTCTTTTTTCTTTATTAAAAAAAAAAAAAGAAGAAAAAAAACTTTCAAAGGCACTTATGAAATATTTAGTGTAATTATTTTCAAGACCAAAACTCCAAAGAAATTACCCAGCCACAGAAACCTTGTTAATCTGTTGGTGTTATGGATGAAAGACGGAGCAGAGATATTAAACGTTTACTGCTCTCGTGCAAAATGGCCCTGTACTTTCCACCTCAATTGCACCATTATTCATCAGCCCTCGCTGCTGCGTCTGTCTTGCTCCCCCATGTAAGAATTTTAGGTGTCATTACAAGTTTCTTCTGATGGAGTGGGACTTATTTTCTTTATCCCCATTTTGCCTTTAGGCAAGGCAAGTCTCAGCCTAATGAAACCAGTGTGAAGTATTACAGTGCTCCAACAACACTGCCTTTGCAATGGTACAGCGTTTTCTTCCATGAAATGGTCTTTTTAAACCAGCTGTGAATGCTCCTTTCCTGTTCCACATGATATTTGCATAAACGAGGGAATAAAATGTTATTTCCGTCAGGACTGTAACTACTGAAAAAGTGGAGTAGCTGTTGATGACCCTTTTCAGTTTGAACAGGGAGTTACCGAGGAAGCAATCCAGGGTCTGTCCAATGGTGACTCGAATCCCAGAATTGCGTTTTTTGTGTCTCAAAAGCAGGTTTAGTGGATCTGCAAGTATTTGGAGATAAAAATTCAAATTAACATTGAGAAATAGCCTGAAATGAGCTGTGGGTTGGAAAAGATGAGCATAAAGACGGATGAATAAGCTATAAAATGGGGAATGAGTGCTGTGGTTGCCATTCCAGGGGAGGTGGGATATGGCTGTAATGGATTTGGGACTGAGTGGCTTTCAAATGCCTCGTGCAGAGGGGTAGGAACAAGAGTCACAGGAAATTCATGAAGCTTTGGACTTCAGGCTCCCTGCTCTCAATTTCTTACTTTCATGCTTAGTGACTGATACGATGAAAGAGTGGGAGTTTGCATGACCGTCTGCTCTTGATGTTTTAATAGGAAACTGTGATTTCCAGTGCAGTTACTGATGGAGAGAAAGAGAGGAGGGATGGCGTGGACGTGGACATTAAGAGCCTGGATGGATTTGTGGTTGGGGTTTTACTACTTAATACAAGTGAAGCCTTGACCAGCTGGTGGGAGCTGCACCAAGCTCCCTTGTGCTCCCTTTCCTGAGTTCTGTCAGGAAGAGGGATTGTAGCACCCGGAGCTGTAAAGTGGAAATGCAATAACCTCCCAGGGCGGCTACCTGGGAAATTAGATATGTTTGTTTTGTTTTTTAAACCTGGCCTGCCTCCCATCTCCCTGCCACTGCTGCCCACAGTGTGCAGGCTTCTGCATGCCAGTGGCCCTTCAGACTAACGGATGTGCCACCAACCAAAGAAAAATCCTGTCCATGCTGTTTGCCTGTGGCACTCCATAGATTTTCCTTTACAGCAGTTTAATGAGCTGCCAGCAATTTTCAGTCTGTTTTCAGCCAACACGCTGTACTTGCCACACTGTCAGTGCTGCTTTTATTTTTGTTTCCCTGTGTGTGTATATATATGTATGCCTATATATATGCGTCTATATATAAAATATATATTACGCATCTATATTTGTGTATTTGTGTGTGTAATGTTGGCCTGTTTTCAGTGGATAATGCTGAGTCCTGGACTAAGAGCATCCCCGTTAAAAGCAGGCTCTGCCCAGGTCCTTTAGCTCACCAGCCCTGCAACCTGGCCACAGAACAATGGGGCTTGTGGCTGCTCACCTCATGCCGACTACTTGGAAATGTTTAAACTTTAATGTCAGCGTCCTTTTTAATATTCATCTTTATCCCCAGTATCAGCAAAAGGATTAGAGGCTGGTTTGTCTTTCCCTCTGAACTCATCTGTGGCTCGAGTGTGCTTATTAGTTCTTTTAATGGCTTCTTTATTAGTTCGTTATTGCATAACCTCCAGGCACGGCAGGACTTGAAATGTTAATTTTCCAGCCAAAGTTCAGCTGATGGACTTCACCTGATCCCCCTGGAGTCGGTGTGTGCACAGGGAGCGCTGGCTGGCTTTGCACCGCAGCATCACTTACAAAGCAGAAGGGAGGGAGTCCGTTTTTCCTCTCCCAGGTGTTAAAGGAGTAATAGGAACGGAAAGTACAAAAAACCAGCACAAAATCCGAGAATATTTAAGCGGAGAAGGTGGCGGGTGTTGTGCACACTTTGCTGTGGCGTTACTTTTCCCCCCCCTCCCCTTCTCCTCACGTTGCTTTGAGCCAGTATTTGGCTGCCCAGTGAACTATAACAAGATTTAATAGCTCCAGTGTCGCTATATTGCATTTGGACTGCTTCCATCCTTCAGTTGTAATAAACGTCTGCTTTACAATGAGCTCTTAAATTCTATAAGTGACGTCAAATTGTATCTAATAACGGAAAAAAGATCAAGTACTGTAAATGCGACTCGTTCGCCCTGCCTTACCAAGCAGCGTTTGTCCTCGGCCCCTCGCTGTGCTGCTGCCCTCGACAGCTCTGGAGCTTGCCCTACACCTGGAAAAAGCTGATTTCCACAAATGCTTTTGTGTTTTCCTTGTCCTCCTCCCCTGTCCCCTGGCTGTGTTGCAGACAGCGGCCAGCCCCACGGGGAGCTCCAGCTGCTGCGGCCCTGGAAGGACTGCTGCAGTTTTGCAATGTGGGCACTTGTTGTTAGCTGCTGATTCACTGTCAGATGGGATGTGAGCCGGGTCATGAAATTCAGATGTGCAAACATCTGCATGGTAATCTTTCTCTCTGAAGATGTGACAGATGAGATGGGCGATTAAGATGAACGTCCCCGCCGAGAGTCATGCACTGACACAGTGGCCGTGGAGCCGAGGCCGTGTGAACTGTGCACTTTTAAGGAGCTTTAACTTTTGATCTATTTTTTTTTTTTTCTCCTGAGGCCTGATGAGTTTTTAAATCTGCTTAGCTGTCAGTGAGCAGGTACAACCCACACTCTGAAAACTGCTGATTTTAAAAAGCTCGTTCTATCTCTTCAGTTTAGTGCGTGCATGTGAGACAGTTTTGAGAGTAGTGATGACTGTTTTGTGGCCACAAAGCTGCTAAACAGAAATGTTGAGGCTTTTTAATCTTCCAGTGTAGACATGGCTTGAAACAGTCCCACTGGAGAGATCACTTTGGTGAGCTCGGGCAAGGAGGGGAGAGAAGGGAATGGTAAAATACGAGCACTCATTATTCATCTCCTTGGAAAAGCCTCATTAATTGTGTTTCCCCCTGACCTTTACAGAGCACTGGTCAGTCATGAGAGATTCATGGTGACATTTATGCTCCAGACTAGAGTGTGCTGAGCACTCACAACCCAAGAAGTTCCTCTCTGCCCTGTGGTCCTTCCCATGGAGCTGGCAGTGGGATGTGGGCAGGACAATTGCCAGGCTGTGCTGGTCCCTGTGATGGATCTCGGGCTGTGTGTGCCACAGCTCCTGGAGAGGGTTGGGCAGGCAAGGCTGGCGAGTGAGGGCTGAGCAAACTTTGACAACCAGGCTCTGTAGACACTCGTGGAAAGTTTCTGAGAGGCAGGGACAACTCTGGACAAGCAGGATCAGAGTGACAGGGGATGGTCTTTGCAGCAGTGCCACTCCGGACTGATCAAGCTGAGCAAGACTGCTCTGGGCCAGGAGGGAAATTGCCGCATTAATCAAGGTGTGAGCACCGAGGCTGCCTTTGAAAACTGCTGACTTGGGCCCTGGGAATCTATTTCCCATTTATGCTGCAGCTTCTGAAGGCATAAATAAATGCAAGCACAGTAAGTATGCAGCGCTTCCAGTCACGGGAGAGCGCTGTGTCCTCCTGCAGGGAACCCTGCAGGAGAGGAAGGTGGTCAGGCTGCTAAGCCTGGTGTTGCTTCCCAAAGTCCACGTGTTTGATCCACTTGGCATCAGTGCTGACATCTCTTTGATATCCCTTTCTTCAAGGAAGCATCTTCTTGGGGGATAAAGGTGATGTAGAGAACCCAAGGAAGGTCTTTAGGGAGGTAGGTGAGGTCTCATCCTTTTGCTGTTCGAGGTTTGACTTGGTTTTCTCACAGCTGTTTCTGTTAATTATCTTGAATTTCTTGGTGATGTGAAAACATTGCAAGGAAAATTGTTCAATAGCTGAGTCAAGGATGTGAATCCTTAGCTCACGAGCATGCTCTTTCGTAGAGGAGACTTTTCTCAGCTTCTACAGAGAGCACGGCCCTGGTCGGGCAGTGAGTGATCAGAACCTCAGACCTGGGAGCTGCCTCTGCAACCAGCTGCTGTGTGACCCTCCCTGATGGGTTTTCCTTTTAACCTTACAGTGGCATAAAATGAACCTCCTGTGTGAGGCTGGAAAAAGCTCATTATAGTTGCTCTCTGTGTCTGGGGCCTTTTCTTCTCTGTTGAAAAAGGGATGCAGCAGCCATGGCCCGAGGTGGGTTCCTGCTGCTGGGGCGTTGCTCACTGCAGCCCTGAAAAGCCTCTGCTCAGCAGCCCGAGCATGGAAAACGTGAGCTGGTCAAAAATTAGTCATTGAGGTGACAGCTGGGAAGAGTCATAGCAGCCCTTTTGTCGCCTGGACCCACGGTGTGAGTGGTTCTGCTACCCTGAACCTGTCTGGGAGCTGGGATTTCTGCTGTCACCCTCAGTTTCCATCCCCTCGGGGCCAGCCTGGGAAACCTGGCTGGGATTTGGCCTCCAGCACTTGAGTAGCACCCTTCACACACTGAATCTCCCTCCTTAATTACAAGCTGTCAGTTGTTATCAGCCCTTTGCTACCTGCCTTAGCACCAGGGAGGCTGCGAAGTGAGCGCCAAGTTCATGGGTTAAATGCAGAGATTCTGCTGCGTCTCTTGGTCTGTTCAGCTCCCGCAGACCCAGATAATCCTCCCGTGATTTTTAAAGCACGGGCGCTTTTTTTTTTTTAGGGAGTTTGTTGTTGTGAGGAAGACTGTTAAAATTGGAAGTAAATGCAGCAGGCTGTGCACGAACCTTCAGACACTGCCTGGAGCAATGGCTCAGAGGTGGACCTGACTCATCGCAGCAGGATATTGACTCTGCAGCATAATTACGATGCTTTGAGAACCTGATTTTAAAATAATTGAGGTATAAAATTATGCGCCTGGCTCTCACAGTTACTACAGCTCTGGGTATAAATTGAATAACGGGCTGTACAAATGTGCCACTTGGCTATAGCAGCAACAGCAGCCGGTCTGGAAATGTCCTGCGTCACCGCTGTTTTCCTCTTGCTGGGAAGCAGGCTGAGGTTTGCAAACAGCCTCTGCATCTTCCAGTTGTGCAGCCACAGGGGTTTGGCAAATCCATGGAAAGTCCAGCTTGGTGTAGCCAAAATCCAGTGGGGAAACCGTGGCTGTTTGCTAATCCCAGCACGTGGAGCATCTCAAACGCCTCTGGCTGCTTCTAGCCATGGGCACAGCTGGGGGTTTGACACCTGTTTTCCAGAGCTGTGTGATGGCTCCCCTGCTTCCAGAAGCACTTTTTCCTCTCTCCCATCATTTCTGCAGACAAACTTCTGTGTTTTGTTTGGACAATAGGATGAGTGGTCTCTGATTCTCTATAAAATCCCAGGATTTTGGAAGGAAGTCACTGTCCTCAGTGAGTTGTCCGAAAGGGCCATTTTGTCACCTCTGTTCCACATGGAATGGTGTTTCCCCAGATCTGAATTCGGTGAAATCCCATGTTTTTATTTCATGGTTTGGTACCTGGGCTCCACTGATCTTGAATGGATAAAAACAGGTTATTTTTAGCTCAAAGACAACCCAAACTGCAAACTTACCTCAATAATTTACTTGTTTTTTGCCGGTTTGGCTAAAAACCAGGCAAACAAGTTGGATTTGTTCTCTTTGTGCCTTCTTCAGGGTCTGCTGCTGCCTGCAGTCCTGTGGGCTGAGCCCAAACACTGCTTTTTAATCATTGACCACAGGGAAGAAGCAGCCTGAAGGGAACTTCGCACCGAACCCTCAGCTCCTGTAAAAGCTGAGCAGGAGCAGGAGCCAGTGCTGTGACCAGACAGGCTCTGCATGCCAAGGCTGCTGCTGTGCCTGCTTGGAGCCAAAATGTTGGGATTTTTAGTCTGTAATAAAATAAACCCCCTTGTGTCTCAGCCATCTGAATTATTACCTGACTGGCACTTCATTATAAACACATTTTTTTTTCCGTGTTGGTACTGGTTTCTTGCCATTTTACTGCTTTTTAGGTTCAATTTTTTTGTTTTATTCATCTCTTCCAATCGATAGAAATATCCTGTTTTTAGCAAGCAGCAAGGGCAGACGTGACTGATGTCCTTATAATGGAGCAGAATCACTTTCAGAGCATTTGGGGAACAAGGGGAGAAGCTTTAAAATCTAATTTTCAAAGATCTCTAAAGCACAACAAACTGCTCAAGATGTGTAGCAGAGTCTCCCGTTGCCATTAGCTCCGAGAGTTGGAATCCTGGAGTTGCACCATTCCAGATCTGATCCTTGAGATCCATCCTGTGGTGGTAACTGTTGTTCCTTGCCATGACGCTAATTAAAACCCACTTAATGAGATTATCTCCACCTGTTCTGGAGGATTAGTTTGATGGAGGAAATCCTGCACGTGCGTGTGGATGCACACACTCCTGTGCAGAGCTCGGCAGTGCAGGGAAGCAGAGTCTTCCCAGGATTATTCTCTACAGGCTTTGCCATAGCAGAGACTTTTTTATCCTCCCCTCCACGCGCACAGATTGCTCTGACAGCAATAAAATGCCGCAGAGAATTGAATTTGGAAATAAATTGTTTAGATGATGCAGCACCAGACAGATGACTATTCCAGAAGAGTCGGTCGGGGATGGATTTGCTTTAGTGCCAGATTAGAAGTGTGGCAGTCACAGGGAGAAGAGCTGGGGCCACCGTGGCACGGGGCTGGGTGTCCCCTGGGCAGTGTCCCCGTGTGTGCTCAGCACTGGGGCAGCTCGTGCAGACACATGGCAGTAAACCTGGGTTATAAATACTGGATGTTGTCCCTGGTTGCTCTGTGACCATGGGCATGTGTTGGAAGCTCTCTAAACCTCGTAAAAGGTTGGTGAAGTGTTGTGCAAACACCGACTGGCACTAAGGGCTGTTGATAGTGGTGCGGTTTCCTGGTTCCCACATCGTGGTTTAATCCACAAGGTTAATTGGTTGGGTTTATTCTGTTGGTTGTTTTCACCAGTCACAGGGTTTGGAGCTGGTTTGGCTCCAGCAGCTCTCTCTGAAGACATTCAGTAAACAGGCACAGCAGAAAGGTGGATTTTGGTGACCGGGAAGGAACCAGGTGAATGGTTTGTGTGCTGTGAGAGCCATCACCAGATCCTGCCAAGCCCGACTTGGGCTGATAACAGACTTTGCTTCTTGTGTCCTCTTTTCTTTACCAGTCATCCTTTTATTTCCCCTTCCCTTACATAAAGTTAATGTCGTTGTCCACAGTCCATAGGGGCTATTTGAAAAGTTCCTGCTTTGACCTGTGGTGTAGTAAATGCTGTATTCCCTGAATTCTTAACCAGTAATTCTGTTACAGTGCCTTGAGGTGGGGTACAATGGGATTTTTCTCTGTTGCAGTTTGATCTTTGACTATATTCTTATGCAGTGGGAGTGTAAAAATGAGCCTGACTTTGACAGAAGTGACAGGAGGATCTTGCCAGCAGACTGTTTTAGAGGTGCAAAAAGAAGGGGTCCTACCAAGACTATAATTCCTAACAAAACAGGGAAGAAACGTACATTTCAGCTGTCTTTATTCTTAGAATCCAAAGGATTTTCTTCATCGTGTTGTTACTGAGGAGGTTGAATTATTGCCTTTTCTTGCTGCTAAATGAATTTGAGAGGATAAAACCTGATGCTCTTGAGAGGATGCATCTCTGGTGTGTTGCTGACACTGGAGATTGTGGGCAGCAGCAGATCTGCCTATTCATTTGGAGCTTTTGTCACATCTCTTCCGTGGAGATGCTGTTGCATATGAAAGTCTGATTGATGCGATGGCAAAGGTCAGGAGGGTAATAGCTTTGATGGTATCCCCTGAAGCAAATCAAAATTCTTCTGAAAGATTCTGTTCAATTTGATATCAGAGGTCTAGTAGCACTCCAGGGATTCTTCTCTCTGCTCTTACGCTTACAGCTATTACAAAAATTAATGTTTGCCTGTTGTTGCTTTTTTTTTTTTCTTTTCCTAAATAGGATGTTCTGCCATAAGAATGGAAAATAACCACTTCTCTCTTTCCTCCCCCCTCCTTTCTGTCTGTTTCAGGGATCATCGATGCATTTCCTTGCCATTATTTAAGGAGCCTTTACTAAAAGCTTTTGGATCGCGTTTCTGAGCGGACAAGAGATTTTTGTGTCCAAAATGCTCATAAAGGAATATCGTATTCCCCTTCCGATGAGCGTGGAGGAATATCGCATCGCCCAGCTCTACATGATACAGGTCAGGAACGTCCTGCTCCCTGCAGGGCTCTGCGGGCTCTCTGTGGGCTGGGGGAGAATTGCTGCAGCATTGGAAGTTTTAAATTTGGGGTTTTGCTGTTTGCTTATGAAGGAGTAGTGGGGGAAGGCAACACAAACTCTGATTTCTGACTTGCTTCCTCTTCTCATTCAATTGGAGAACTTTTGTCTGACCTACCTGGGGAACCAACAGCCTGCTCCTGTGGAAACACTCAGCCCAAGTGTGGAAGGGATCAAGCTGTAGGGCATAAACAGCCACTGCTGATTACTGGTTCTGCTGATTCCAAACCAAGTTTGTGCCAGTTGCAAACCAAATTCTGTTCTTTTCGTGGGAAGCAACAATCTGATATAAATTTGTGAGGGTAAACCAAAGGCGTAACTTGGGATTAAGGGAGGGAAAAAATTAAATGTAATATATCTGTGCTTATATACCACAGTGAAACGGATACTAATCAGGTTTAGGCATAAAATGTAGATTATTTTTAATGGGCTTCTGAATACTGATGGGAATTTTTGTGGAATTCCCTGTCTGCAGTAAAGCAGTTAATTAAAATGTTGGGTTTTTGTAACTGAAATCCTCTGTGCCCATATTCTCCCAGTGTTTGAAATCCAACCAGGAGCAGTTATAAAAGGAAATGAATCTGAAGTGTTATTTCATTGTCCCACACTTTAAATAAAATGTAATTTCGCTCATCCAGCAGAGCACACATCTAATACTGAGTTTGCAGGAGAACTCTGCTTTCTGAAGCGGGACGAAGCGGTGCTAGAAAAATCTGCTTTGGCTTAAAACCTAAAACAAGGGGGAAAACCAAACCCCCCAAAGCAAAGCAAAAGCACAAGTCCCCCATTTCTCTCCTGACCAGCCAGTTGTGTCTCTTAAGGATTCATGCACTCGGGCTTGACTGTTAAAAGAATGCATGGTGTGTATTCTGCAGTAATAACGGTCAAATTCCATGTTCTGACACAAATGTGTCATCTTTGTGTGTTTAACCTAAATCTTGGCATAAACAGGTAAACATTTTTCTTTATCTGGCTTCATTTTTATTGCACCTTTTCCTGATGCTGCAGCTGCTTTGAATACTGGTGTAATTATTTTGTTAACAACTCTGTCTTCCTAATTTGTCTCAGTTGCTTTGCATGAAGAGCTGGTGGATGGCAGCAGAGTATTATCTGTGCAGAACTCAGTGAGCAGCAGAGCGTAGGGGAGAGTGATCTGATTAGGAAGGAGGAGCCCACCTGATTAAACAGAGGATGAATCCTTAATTGGGGAGTGTCTGTGGGGCCTCCTGGGAATTCTGGAGGACTTGGTCAGGGAGGTGGATTTGCTTTTCGATCTCAGATGTTAAATTGCTGATTTTAATTGCCTTAATGCAGAACCCTAGACAGGTATTTTGGACGTATCTTAACCTCAAAAGGACACAAGTGGCCATAAGGGTTTCATTCAAGGGGAAGTTCACCTGCTTGAGAAAGTACATCTCCAAATTGCCATCCAGCCCTGCTTTAATTTTCTACTGCATTGACAGGCAGCAGAGTAAGGTTTCCTCTTGGATCAGGTGTCAAGTCAGGTTTCTGGTCTCCCTCCACTCTGCTGGAGCAGGGGGCTAAGCTGGAAACAGTTCATGGAGCCCAAGGTCGGGGTGAGCTGAAAAAGCGCAGGACAAACAAGCAGCACAAGAGGAAAATTCCTCTTTTCCTTGAGAATACTAGTTTCAGCTCAAGTTTGGAAAAAACAAAAGGCAATAACAAAACAAAGAGCATTTAGGGTAGAGTTCGTAGTTTGGTAGCGATTTGCTTCAAATGTTCCTGAAATTGGTGGAAAGATTCCTGCTGGCCTCAATGTGAGCTTTTCCTAGATCAGGATATCAAATGTTTTCTCCAGTTTGATTTAAAAAATGAAGGTTTTGTCTTTGAGACAGGCACTGGGGAAGGAGCAGTGGGGAGCATGACTTTGTCCTTTTCATAGAATGAGAAAGTGCTTCACGTCTGTCCTTTGATTTTTCCTCTGAAACACCTGAAGAGGCCACAGGAGGAGTAAGCTCTGTGTGTTGAGCCTCCTTACGGGAGCAAGCCGAGATATCCGTGCAAAGCAGCGGTGAAGAGGCATTTCTGGGAAATCTGTGGACGAAATGTAGAACAGAATGTTTTGAAGCAGTTCCTGGGAAGAGGAACGATTCTTAAAAGCAAAAGGTTAATTTCTAAGACATTTGTCGTGTACAGAACAGCGGCGTTATTGCTGGAGGCACCAGGCAGCCTGGTCCTGTGAGAAACACTTCTCCAGCAGTGGAAAGATGTCACGATTGCTCCTCAGGGGTTTTAGGGGGCCTCAAGCACATACCTGAAGTTGATCACTCGTTTACCTTCAAGCTCATGAGTGACAATTCCTGTTAAATTCCAAACATTGTATTCCCGTTACATTCCACTTGGTACAAAGCTGCCTTTTTTTTTTTTTCTTTTTTCTTTTTTCTTTTTTCTTTTTTCTTTTTTCTTTTTTCTTTTTTCTTTTTTCTTTTTTCTTTTTTCTTTTTTCTTTTTTCTTTTTTCTTTTTTCTTTTTTCTTTTTTCTTTTTTCATTTTCTATTTTCTTTTTTCTTTTTTTCTTTTTTTCTTTTTTCCTTTTTTTTTTTTTCTCTCAGTATAAATTTTCCTAGATTTCAGCATTGTCCAAATGGAAGTTTTCCAAAAGGCCCTTCTCCCCTGAGCCCTGTGGTGGAAGTGGTGCCTCAAAGCCGGTGTGGGCAGGGATGTTCAGACTCAAAGGCATTTTCATGTAGATTTTTTGCCTTGCAGTGGAAGGATCAATCATCTGTTTTCATGAGAGAACAATCCCTTCTTAATCTTTGCAAGTCTCAACAAAACTTTCCACCAGATTTGATGTAAGCTGCATCATGCCCAAATAGCAAAGGATCCTTCCATTAAATGGGAACAGGCTGTACTCATATTTGCTGTGTTTACTGGATGGGAGAATTAAAATTGTGCAGTATATAATCCACATCTCTCCTGCTTCTCTGCGCCACTGGGCAGGCGAGACATGCAATAAATCATTGCGTGTTGCTCTGTAATTCCTCTTATGACTACAAGTTCTCCAGGCTGATGTATAAAGCTGTGAAAACTGAGATGAGTGGCCTGCTGCTTTGCTTTTTAATTTTTTTTTTTTTAATTTTGAGGTGAAGAGAGCAAAAAGTCTCCTAAGTTGCTTTCTGCTGGCTTCTGAAATATTATCTACAGTCAGTGGTTTCAGTACTTTAAGTAGCACTTAAATTCTTCCCTAAATAAGTTAATTTTACATTACAGCAAGGACTTAATGTACCCTCGACTTGCTTGAAGCCTAGCAGATCTGAACTGAATTGTTTTTCTCTATTAAATTTCAGACTTTCAATATCCTTCCTTGGGAAACCTCTCACGCAGCATTGTCAGCCTCTCCAAGGTGGGAGCCCTTGCTCCAGAGCAGTTGGGTTTAGCTTTTCCATAAGGCACAAGGCCTTTTTGCATCATTGCTGAGGTTTTGTCTCTTTTGAGGTCCAAATTAAAACATACTAATTTTTATATCTGAGCTAAGAACCAGCAATCTTCCTTCCTGCTGTGACCTGGTTTTATTCTGGTGCATAAAACGGTGCAAAATGTTTCAAAACGGTGAAATCACTCTTTGTACCTCTGTTAATGTAACTTTTCCCTGAAATCTGTGTGCACATTTAAAAGCTAATCCTGCTTCCAAGGGTGAGAGTTTCTCAATGAACCCAGCCAGGAGAGTTGTCCATGGGACTGGGAGTGGTTTGATCTGGGGAAGCTGCAGGCTGCTGTCCTAAACTAAGCAGAGAGGAGTTGGAGATGAGCACTGGAATGAGTTCCGTGAAACACAACCCAATTTTGGAGGGAACAACTGTAACCATCTGTGGGGATTTGTTTCTTCCTGCAGAAGTTTTGAGCCAAGGACTCTGTCCTGGATGTCTTCTCAGACTCCGCACATCACATCTGAGGCGTGTGTGTTATTTCAGTCTCTGCGAGGTGAATCCTGTTGGGCACAAAGGGATCTGTGTTACACCTTAGAGAGATCTTATTAAAGGGTCTCTTAATTCTTCCCCTCCTGAATCCCGCATATTTTTGTCTCAGCAGCAATCCTTTCCTGGAACCCTGGCGTCCTTTCCCTGTGTGTTCAGGGAACCTTCCCTTCTGATCGCCTCCTCCTCCTCCCCCCAGAAACAATGCGCGCGTTAACGTAAAGTCTCTGTTTCATAAAAGCTTGGAATATGAGCCCTGAATGCATTTGTCAGGATGTTATTAGCCAAAGGTCAGTCCTTTTATCATCTTAATAACATTCATTACTGTGCTTCCATATGCCATGAGATTCCGAGAGACCGCTGCCCCTCTGACCCTTTCATAAGACAAGAGAATTCCTCTTGTTATTAAAACTTATTTTTATATCAGTGTGCGCAGCTTTCTTGTCTGTTGTAAATAACTCTGGCCCTCATTTTGTCTACACAAGTTTCTCTGGGTATTTGTGACCTTCCTCCAAAGATAGTGTGCTTTAAAAATATTCTTCTGCTGGACCTAGTGATTACCTTTTGAGGATGAGACTTATTTTAGGATACAGCACCATCCTTTTGAATGAATAGCATTAATACTTTGTCATCCATCACTTTGAGGGTCCGTGACTGGGAAAGGCCTCTGGCCCTGTTTGAGGCACTGCATGGAAGATAACCCATCTGCTCAACACTGCCTGCTGAACTCAGGCAGGATCCTGGGAACTGAGGGCTTCTCTCGTGTTTTAACATGAGCCTCTCCTCTGCCGTCCTCCAGGGCTTCACATTTATTGCCCTCCCTGAAAAATCAAAGCCTGTTGCAAGCATCTGCAGCGTGCTGTACTCTCCTGTCCTGACTGCTGATGGAGTATCCTGAGTCACTTTCCTCCTTTCTGGAGGATCGTGGTTTGTCCATCATCTTTGTTTTCCCTTTCATTTCCATGTAGCTCTCAGGAAGCACCTTTGAGAACAGGTTTAAAACTCTGCTTGGTGCTGGTGGTAATTCTTGAGGCCCTGTCGTGATGCCCAGGTGTAAAAGTCGTGTCCCTTAAACCCTCAGCTCTGCTTGGCAGTTGCCAGCAGGCTCAGCAGATGGTGGAGGATTGATTGAGTGGGGGAAAGCAAACTAACCCTTCATCTCTGGACACTGAAGAACTGGATGGCTGATTATTTTTGTTCTGCCTGCAGATGCCTTGGCCATCTGCACAGACAGACATTTATGCTTCAGTTTTAAAGCAGGTGACACCGCTAACGGCTCCAGAGACCCTGGAAGGCTCACAAGTCTAAAAGCAAAGCCTGGTTTGAAGCTTTTCCTCTGATTTCTGTGCTGCAGCGTTAGAACCTGTGGCTTCTGTATTCTCTCTTCTTCCTCTGCTTTTCATAACCTTTTCTTTGTGATCATGAGGATTTGCATCCTTATGGAGGAGAAGGGTGAGGAACTTGCAGATGTTTAGTTCTGAGGACAAGGGTGGTACAGTTAGGTTTGGTGGTACCAGACTTGGGCTCTCATTTGCACAGGTGACGGTGACACCCATACAGGTTATCATTTTGGGGAAACATGCAGAAGGGGCAAACACCTTTTCTACAGCTACTTTTTTCTTGTTTTGTAGTCATTATCCTTGAATTCTTACATTGTCTGGGATCCCATATCATATTCCAAAAAAGATTGATTTTAGGGTAGTGAACTTGATGTTGCCTTGACAGTTCATGTGCTTTCTTTCCCTTGACAAAGGTGAACGAAGATGAGATAATGTTATAACACAAACATTTTTAAACTTCAGATTCGCACTGATTTTAATACAGGACGCAGTGCTGCCAATCCTACTGAGCTTGTTGGCTGTCAAAACCCTGTTTTCCTTCTATATTCTCTTATTCTTATGAAAGAAGGACAAAAATCTTGACTGGGATTAGGTTCTTCCTTTTTCAAATACCTAAAGGCAAGTAATGAATTAAGTATTAGGACGACTATGGGGATTTCTTTAAGCCAGTCCTGCGGTATTTTAGCACGCAGCCCATTGTTAGTGAACAATTACATTGGGTTCCTAAAGTATAAAGGATGTAGTCAGAGGATTAGACTTGATCCAGAGCACCCCGAGTTAAAATTTTGTCTCTGACTTACAACATAGGAATGGGCAACTTGCTTTGCCTCTCTTTAAACCAGGGACTGTAATTCTCACAGTGTCTGTGGAATAGTTAATGCAGTGAAAAATCAGTTTAAAGACATGGAAGGAAATACTTGGAGTAGATGAAATACTGAGCTGGAAGTGTAGTAGACGTTTTGAAAGATGGGGCGTGTGGGGTAAACAGGTTTGAGGTATCTCCATAACAAAGTGATCCCTAATTCATGTGCCTCTGGCACATCCAGCCCCAGCTCTAAAGGAGTATGACTGGGCGTCTTTGTAAGGCAAAGTGATTAATGAGTGGCCATGAGAAAGGTTCTCTTAATGCTGTAAATTTTTTATGACCCCGCACAATTGATTGCCCCCAAAATATCCTGTTTTTGTACAAGCAGCTTCATTAATATCAAGCCCTGATTCTAAATAATGCAGTGCCTACAACGCTCGTACAAAATGATGCTGAGCGTGTCTCTGCTCTGCCTTGCTGGAGCCTGACACGGACAGCCCAGCCTGCCTTCTGCTTTTAGGGCCTTTTTTTTAAAAAAAAAAAACAACAAAACTGTTCCATTACAAGAAAAGCAGCCAGGAGTGCTGGTGCTGATGGTGCTGCAGATGCAGTGCAGGTAACTTGCACATACCTGGATGAGAGAGGTGCCTCCCTCAGGGCCTCCTGCACACCCAGCTGTGCCTGTGCAGCTCTACACGTGCCTCTCTCTGACACAAACACGGGTGACGTCTCCTTGTGTGCTGGACGATCCCCTCGAAAGCAGCATTGACAGTGGTTACAGGCCCGTCTGGCAGTCCAAATTCTTGCTTGGTAAACTTGAGGGAAGATTCCCTCCCATAAATTCCCTGCCACAGGCTGGACTGACCAGGCAGCATCTCCCTGCAGAGCTGGGAAGGACCCAAAAGGGAACCCCTGTGGGAGGTGCAGCTGATCAGTGCTGGACTGGGAAAACAGAGGGTAACTACTTTATAACTCCTGTCAGAATTATGTGCTGCTGGTGAGGCATCAGTGTTTGGGGACAGGGTAGTGCCTGGCTGGGATGAAGCACTGCATATCGCCCAGCCATGGATCAAACCTGCGAGAGGGGGCGTTTAAAACAGCTGCTCTTTTGCCTTTATTAATGAAGCCGTTGATGAGGAGCAGATTTCTTTCCCCTCTCGCCAGGGTTTCAGGTCATCCCCGTGTGTTGGGAGCAATGAGGCTCGAAGTGCTGTTGTAGAGCCTCGTGTTCTGATCGTTATCTTGTTGACTCAAACTAACCTTCCTTCCCGAAATAAGTATTGACATGGCCCTCCATGGTTTTTTTGGGTTGGGTTTTTTTTTTTTTTAACAGCACTAATTGGATTAAAGTAATTGTCACGCGTGAAGGATGCATGTTAGAGCACAAAGGGCACAGGGGAGGCTCAGCTGTGGGCACCATGGTTACTGGTGACATCACTGGTTTGCTGTTCCCAGCAAGGATTCAGTGCAGCTGAAGCCCGAGTGAGGATGGCCCAAACTAAACCCCGGGGATTGCTGATGCCGCCCCTCCCTTTGCCATGGAAACACAGGATGCAGTTTAAAGTTGCCTGCGTGCATAACGTGGTGGTGCTCGTGGTGTAAACAAAAGCAGGCTCCCGTGGTGTCCACAGCTTGTGGAAGGCAGGAATGGTGTTATGGGGAGAGTGGGGAATCCTGTTGTGGTTGGACTTGTTTTCCCATCGACTTCACTGTGCGTGATGAGACACGGTGAGCCTTGCTTTGAGGGACAAGAGCAAAACTCACAAGTCCTTTGCTGTCCTCCAGCAGTTTTGTGGTTGAGGGACTGCCGGTCCAACTTGATGTAATTGTTTCTGATTGGACCCTACCAAAGTCCTGTTCTGTTAAAACCATCTCTGGGATAACCAGGTTCCCGTTATTAAAGCTAACCCCCTGTGTGCTTTTAAGATTGTCTTTCTAAAATAACCATTAAGATTGTTCTCAGCTCCTGCAAAACAGGAGTAGAGAAGCTTTCCTGTTGGAGAACTGTTTTGCTATATTTTGATAAAGGTCCCTACTCCAGCCCAGTATAGAGCACTGTCCAATAACGGTTAGGGTGCTGAAATGGGGATTCAAAGATCTGGGTTCTGCATGTAGCCCTGCCAGCAGCTCTGTGTCTTCAGGTTACTTTCTCCTTACTCAAAATCGTGCTCTTTTGTTCATTCCATGGTCTTTAACGTGAGGGGGCTCAGCTGTTCTGACTGGGGCACAAAAGCCCTCAACAGCCAGGAGTTGTGTTGTACTTCAGCACTCTCCTGCATAAGTAAGGGTGAGTTTTATTTTTAATTTAGCTCCTGTAACTTCCTGCTTGCTTTTCGAACATTGTGCACTGATGAAATTATGTTGGTTTTCATGTGACGAGAAGTTCTGCATCTTGGCTTCTCCAGGAGCGGAATAATTCCATCTCCTCTGCTCCCTTCTTTCACTCAGAACAAAGCTTTTTGCTCAGGTATTGCCGTGGTTGTGGCGACGTGATTTTAATTGAGTGTTTCAGGTCTTTGACACACACATAAAGAAAGGAACAAGTTGCAAGGTATGAAACTACAGCACTTTTAGGATAACCCAGCATTTTGTTTTCATAGTCGGAGACATAAGTTTTGATTACCTGCAGTAAACAGTGACCATGAATGGGGCCTGGTCTATCAGATATCTGCATCAGCAGGCAGGAGGTTGCTGGTGGTGAAAGCAGATTGCTGGTAATGAATTAGATGTCAGCTCAAATGCTCGTGAAGGAGTGGTTAACAGAACCCAGAGCTGAGTCATCCCGCAGCACAGGCGGCTGGAGGCAGAGGATACACCCTGAGCAGGCACACCCTCCCTGGACGTGGTACCCATGTGCAGCAATCCTGTGCTGGGAAAATCCGTGCAGAATAAACCAAGCGTTTCTTCCAGGACCTTTCGGTGTTTCCCAGCGTGTCCATCATTGGCTTTCTGGGTTTAGGTGCTGTTTAATTCTGGCAGCTATGGCTGGAACGTGCTGTCGTATTTTGTGCTGGTTTGTTTGTGGCGTTCGACTGCTGATATTGCCACAATAAGCTAAATTACATGGCTGAGACGAACAGGCTGCTTTTCTCATAACCTTTCCCAGCTTTTCTGTTAAAGTTGGCCACGTGCAAGGCCCCAGTCACTGTGTCACTGGTACCTCCTCGGTGCCTGGTGCCTGCAGGTGGGACTGAGGATGGCTGGTGGGCGGCTGCTGGAGCACAGCAAGGAAGGCTCTTGGTGGTGGGAAGAAGACACCACTTTGGAAAATCAATTATAAGAGTGAAATATCCCTCAGCCTAAATCATGTTCGACTGGAGATAGTCGGGAATATTTTTCCCTTAGCGTATGGAAGAGATTGAGAGCAAGGAGTTTATTCCTCTCCCCCAGCCTAAATTTTGTTTATACCTTAGGTGCTTTACACTTCCTTTCTAAAACTGAACAGAACAGGTCTGGTTAGTGAAAACAGGTCTTAAGAGCTCTCCAGTGATGGCAGGAGTCATCTCGCTGAGCAGCTTCAGGCATTTTTGTGGTCTGATGGATTGTGTGAGGCACTTCATGCTTTCTCTGGTTCCCAAAGGAAGGGTCTGTTTCTGGGAACTTAATTGGTGTTTGTGGTAGCCTTAGCATCCAAAACAACAACAAAAAAAAATAGTAATTGGTCAGAGAGAATGTTTTCTCAGCCTCCCTTGCCACAACAATATGAGCAAGTATGTTAGCAGGGTCCACTGGGGAATATCTGCTGTCATGTTCTTGTTCTGTGGTCACAGAGATGTCTTTGCTGTCCTTGTTAACCGAAACCATCAGCTGCCTGGAAACTTCTCATATCCCTATCTGTGTCTAAGTGGGCTAAAAAAATCCTCAGACTTCAGTGTTATTTTCATGCATTCTCCCAGAAGAGTTTTGTCCAGACTATCAAAATACTCCCTTTCCAAATGGGAGCTGGAGGGAAAAAAAACACCCTCCCCCCAAAAAAATCTTCTGGTTATTGTTTCCAGACGATGATTTGTGTCTTCCTTACCCATGGATGATAGGTCTGTCAAGCGTGGTGCTGTCAGTCTTCATAATTGGAGTAATCTCAAATCAGAACCCTCTTGGGTCCTGTGGCACTGTGTGACTGCGCTGCTGAAGGGAAGTAAGAACAACATCAGGAAGCTAAGGCATCCCAACCTTTTGTAATCACTGCCTCACTTATTTAGATTGAGAGGTTGTACTGTAAACAATAATCAGTGGTAAACAAGGTGAGAGTGTAGTTATAATCTATTTTTGCATGCTAGAACATGCCCATATCACCCATTGTCACCAGGCAGCCTACCCCGTCCTTAGTGTTCTCTGCAGGACCATTGCGCTGCTCAAAGTAGTTGCAATAAAACCAGACAACTTCAGGGGAAGCTAAGCCAGCTGAGCTGTTTGCAGTGCTGCTGTTGGCTTTGCAGAGATTCTCTGCTTGTGCCTGGGAGCAGCCTGTGCTGGATTCCAGGGCAGGAACACAAGGAGGACTCTGGTTTAAATTAATATTCTTCTCGGTATTCTGATTTGGTTGATGGGGCTGTTTCTCTTCTAATTTCCCAAAAGCAAAACATTACAAGGCAATCTCAATTTACGCAGCCTGACTTGTGTATTTCTCCAGCTGATCCAATAAGCCACATCCGAACTGTTTCATCCAGCATTATGCATTCCTGTTCCGGGAATGCTGCTCCTTCAGCTGTGCTGAAGCTCCTTGGACTGTGGAGGTTTCTGTTGCCATCAACCATCATTCCTTTATGGAGCCGTGTCCCACTAGAAAAACAAACAAATTGTGTGAATCACCTGCTTCTGTTCACCTGGGCCAGGTTGTTAGCTGGACTAAGGTTTTGCAAGGTGTGCTCTGGTGGGGAGACACATTTCTAACTGGGAACGGAGATGGAAGATCTGAGAACTGATGAACCTGCCTGTGGAAGGCTCTGTTTACAGCTGTTTGTCTGCTGTTGAGAAGGGCAGATGACAAATGGAGTTAGGCTGGCCCAGTGGTTAAGTGATATTCATGGGAATTATTCATCTGTGATTGTTGTGCTGAGGTCATGTGCTGTGTCCCATGCTATGCTGCTGTGCCAAGAGATTTATTTTAATAGAAGCCTTTAAGTAACTGGCATTCTTGCTAATCATGGTGCATCTGCTTCTCTGGGTTCCCTGTTATGAGTAATTTAATGCTATTACTTTAGCTCGAAGGGATCTGTGTCACCATCTGTCCTGAAAAGCTATTGATGGGGCTGTGCAGAACATGGAGTGTCATCAGCAGGAGAGAGGGACTTGGAAAGGGATGATTGGGTTTCCTCTTGTAATACAATATAAGATGGGTTACTGTGGTTTAGGTAACCTGCACCTAAAGGCTGGTAGCTGCTCTTTGATTTTGTTGGGGACCATTCCTCAGGTATTTCTAGAGAGGGAAGCTGCTGTGTCAGTAGTGAGTAGCAATGACCTAGGTATTCTGCTAAATAAAGTCTCTGTTTCTCTCTGAGGCTGAAACCTCCGAGACTGACCCTCCAGTGCCTGCACATCAGCACCTCCAGCAGATATTCCTCGGAGAGGATCTGCCACACGCTTCTCGGGCCATATGTTTTCCTAACTGAGGGTTATTTTTTAATTGTTGTTTACAGACCACTTCCTTGTAACAAGGCCTCTCCAGGCTGTAGCTCAGGCACAGGAGGCATGAAGAGGCTGCATGGCTGCAGAGCAAATTGCTCTTCACTCCCACAAGTGCTTCACTTTCACAGCACCACTTACGCCCAGAGTACTATCCTGGTCTCTCAAGTGCATGTGGCTGAAGTCTTTATTTTTATTATATGAGAAACATATTTTCTCTTTGTCTTTCTGACTGGTCAGTAATTGCACTGCTCACCATCTCTCCTGACTCTTGGCCCTTCCTTACTTCACTGCAGCTCCTTGTCTTCTCAACAAGCCAGCTGCTAAGTGTGAGAGCCTGGAGGGCTGGGAAGCAGCTTTGTGTGGGTTTATCCTGGGGAGTTTCTCTTTGATCGTACTATCCTTCCCAGCAGCGTGGTGTATTATGAGTATAAATTTGCTCTGATTCAAAAGTCCTGGCACTAAAGATAGTTTGGGATATAATTTTTTTTTTTTTTGTCAGCAGAGCTACAGCTCCTCTTTCACATTCATCTGAGAAAATGTTCTTGCTGCCCTTGTCATATCTTATGTAGATAAGAGACAAGTAGGAGGGATGTGAAGGGCCAAAATTTGCTTAAGGTTTGTAACTGGGTGGCAAAGGCTGTGGGCTGGAGTTGGTCATCTGGAAAGGCTGGAGGAGGAAGCACACCCTGCTCCCAGAACAGGGTTTGCAGTCTGCTGCAGCTGCATAGAAGTGAATAAAATAACCACAATTCAGAAGTGGGACGTGAACTGACTTTCACAGAGAGTCTCAGTGAACTTGGTTTTTTCCTTCCTTGCTTCTCTCCCACTGAGTTGGGACGATGACACTGCGCCACCCTCGAGTCTCCCACCATCGGAGCGTCACCGGTTCCAGGTTGTGCGGAGAGGCTGCTGATGAAACTATTCACGTACAGCAAAAATTGACCAGTATTGTGGGTGCTCCCGGGTTCCAGCTGTGGGGTGAGAACCAGGCAGCTCATCTCCGTGCGGAGAAGTTTTTGTTAAAACCCACTGAACGGGGAGGAGTGAAATGGGGAATGGTAGTGTGAGTAAAACCCCTCAGTGGATATTGGTCCCAAAGGAGGACTTGCAGAACTGACTGGAACTGCTGTAATTGTGCAATCTAGAAAGAAGTTTGGAATAACTTGGCATGAAGAAAACTTATCTTCCCTCTGCTCATGATTTCCATGTGCTTCTGCCATATAATAAAACTCTACATGTCTATAATTTGTATCAACTGTTTCAGAGCACATGCAGTGCAGTTATTCTGTCTGACACTTTCACTGTGCTCGCTGGGTTGCTGCCTTTTCTGAGACCTTTGAATTAACCAGATTTTGGGGTCATCGAGATTATTTAATGTTATTGTCATAAATATTTGTACAGGACTTGGTCAGTGCTTATAAAAGAACTGAAAGACAGTAGTTTGTTAGGAGAGGATGTGTGCTTTAATGAGCTGCCAGCTGAGTGTTAGAAATAAACTGTGAAAAAGTACTTTTCTGTTTTTCTGGGGTTTTTTTTTTCTATTGCAGTTTGTGGGGTAGGAAAAAGTGATTATTTAGATTGTCAGTTATGGCTATTTAAATTTAAAATCACTTGGGAGCTCTTTATAAACAGGGCTATTTACTGCTGAACAGCTCTCTTGGCTTAACATCCTGTCCTCGAAAGATAAGAAGTTGATCTCTTGCATCTTATTAATAATTTTCTGTTAAACCGTGTTATCCTTTGAATTGTTTGTATGCCAAAAACGAGTTGTTGTTTTTGTGTTATATTTCACAGTTGATTCTTGGTATAAAATTCCTTTTTTCCCCCCTTAATTTCCAAAGTACTGTGCTCTCAAATACAAACAATAATCTCAAAATGCTAACAGAATGAATCTGTTGTTTGGAAATGATGATGGTTATACATCATCCAATCTGCTGAAATGTGTGAGAAATTAATAAATATTTGGTTTGCCTCTAGCTGATCTCAGAAGCACTGAAATTAGTATTTTTTTATTGAGGGAATTTTTGCCAGGTTTCTCATTGAAGGACAGTCCTATGAATAAGCCAAAATGCGGAGGCTGCCAGGGGGTGCAGTGATCGTTCTGGCAAACTTGGGATGTTTCTTCTAAATATCTTAATTAGCAGAGCAAAGTCTCCAAGCTGTTCTTGGAGAGCTGCTGCTGGGCCAGATCACATGCACAAACCCCCAAATCCTGTGGGTGTAGGTCACAGAATAGTCTTTATCACTGTGATCGTGGAATCATTGAGGTTGGAAAAGACCTCTGGGATCATCAAGTCCAACCTGTGACCAATTCCCAGCTTGTCAGCTCAACCAGAGCACTGAGTGCCACATGCAGTCATTTCTTGAGCACCTCCAGGGGTGGTGGCTCCAATGCCTGACCACTCTCCAAGTGAAGAAATTCTTCCTGGTGTCCAGCCTGGGATGCTGCTGCACCAGGAGCGTGTGTGATTCTTCACGCTGCCACGTCACCACGGGGATGTGCCAGGCTGGACAAACTCTGCTTGGCTGTGTCACCTGCCGATGCAAAAGGTTTTTGTGCTGTTGGATGGTTCAGAGCTGGAGCCAAGGGTTGGGGTGTGATGTGTCACCTGTTCCAGGAACAGGAATTGAGGTGTCATTACATCTCCATTCAAACTGAGCATCCAAATGGAAATATTTCCCGGGTCCCAAATAAATCAAATCTCCGCGTTGGCCAGATGAGTCTCTCAGTTTTGCCTTTATAATCTCTAGGTTTGGTAACCTTAGTGCTGGGGTGCTGCTACAGCTCTGCTGTGCTCAAAAGGAGTCCTGGAAACCATCCCCAGTGTCCTGGTGCTTTGAGAGCCCGGTCTGTGTACAACGCCCTGAAAAATGAGCATTTTTGTGATGTGTTTGTGATCTCTTTCACCTTGCAGAAAAAGAGCAGAGAGGAGACATGTGGGGAAGGCAGCGGAGTGGAGATCCTGGAGAACAGGCCCTACGTGGATGGCCCTGGGGGCAGTGGGCAGTACACTCACAAGGTTTACCACATCGGGATGCACATCCCCAGCTGGTTCCGCTCCATCCTGCCCAAGGCAGCTCTGCGCGTCGAGGAGGAGTCCTGGAATGCTTATCCTTACACAAGGACGAGGTAAAGCTGGGCAAAATGTCCACAGCTCTTCTCCTGTGTTAAACAGAGGGTTTGATGTCACCCTCTGGCAGTGGCATTTCCTTCTCCAGTAATATCCTTCAGAGCAACCAGGGTCGAGTCCTGAAATTCCCGTGCAGTGCTTGATCTCGAGAGTTTGCCTGGGCTGGCTGCACACCTCCCTGAGAATTTTTGTTTTTTTTCTGTAAAATGTGGAGCTGTTTGTCTGTCAAAGCTTGGCGAATCGTGAATGGTTTTTGTTCAGTCTTGTATCCTGCGCTGTGTGTTCTGCTTAACACTGCAGATCTCTGCAAGCTCGGGGAAATTATAGATGTGCACGGTGCTGGGACAGATGTCATGCTGAATCCTGTCAGGGAAGACAGGATGCATTTGTACAGGGGAAAGAAAAAAATCTTAATAAATAAATAAATAAATAATCACAGCGCTTCTTTTCTGGGAACTGTCTGTCATTTAACTAGAAAATAACAAACCTACAGCCTATGGTTTTCACCCTGAGGAGAGAAGAGAGCCAGAGGCTCTGTGGAGCCCTCTGGGACCTCCTTGTTTCATCTGATTTTGTCAGGGGGGACTTCAGATACCCTGGAATAGATAACCTTTGTTCCAGTAGCTCCAGTTTAGAACATTTGCTCTTTTTCGGATTTACAAATCTCTTATTGCTGTCATCTTGCACAACAAAAAGGCTTTAATGGGTATTTTGATTTCTATGAAAAAATCTAGAAAAGTTTTCTGGTTCAGTTTTAGCTGGTCTCTGCAAGTAACATCAATGCTGGGAAGGTGGGGAGTCAGTGTTTGCATGTTGCCAGTGACTGAATGTAATTGTGCTGCCTGACTTTTAAGTGATTAAAGTTCACTTCCAGTCAGTTTTTATCTCTTCTCTTGAAATGCCTATGAATCAATCAGTTGGCCAGGAAACCTGTGCTGCACAGCACTAGTTCATATTTTATTCTGCTTCCAGTCAGGAGCTTTGCTTTTCTCCTTGCACAGGTGCATTTCCAGGGTGTCCTTGTATTACTGTCTGTGCCACAAGTTTTTAATAGAGTGGGCCCAAAATTTATCTCCTTGCTGAAAACTGGTGAGCTCCTGTCTTAAGAAGTTATTGAAGAACAATCTCTAGTTGGTATTTTAAGCATATCTGAAGGAAAACATGAGTGAAGGCTTGCTGGGATTTGAGGCTGATTTACTCTAAGCTGTGTTGTTCTGGCTCCCAGGTACACGTGTCCTTTTGTGGAGAAGTTCTCTATTGATATTGAAACGTACTACAAAACTGACCCAGGAGACCATAACAACGTGTTCAACCTTTCTGCTGCAGAAAAAAGACAAACCATTTTAGGTAAATAGCCTTTTGCCTTTCCTTTTTCCTGTTTGGTCTGTTTCTTTTTTTTTTTTCTTGGTGTGTCCATGTGCCTGTCCATCCCCAGTGAACATACACCTGCGCCCCTGTCAGTGTCACTGCAGGGTAAGGTTACATCAAGTAGGGTGAGGATACCAGAATTCTCTTCTAGGCTTGGTGTAAATCCCATGGAAATAATTTGAATCCTCCATCTGTAAATTTAAACTGATGCTTTCCCATCTTATTTATGCAGCTCCCAAGAGGAGTAAGACATCTAATGATTTTGGGGGTAATAAGTAGAAATAACCGTAGAAGAGAAAAAAATAGCCGTATAATTGTGAATATATTGCTGTTTATTTGTGTGGCTCCTTCATGTATATGAAAATGATTCCTGTCTGCACTTTTGAAGCATGAAGATGCATTTAATTTTTGTTCCCTCTCCTTTTAGTCCTGTCCTCCACGCAGGTTAACACTCATTTCACAGTTGTCTTTAGAAGATTGAGTTAATGTAAGGAATTAGTGAGAAAAGGCAAAAGTATTTCAAGAAAGTACTTTAGTACTTCACTTCAACGGTCCTTGTTCCCGGCCCTTTCTGACCAGGCTTTCACTGCTGAACAGACTCAAGTCCCACCACTGCACTGAGAGGTGTCACAGAGCTGTCACTTCTTGGGAAGCGTGATCCTGCCCTTCAATCCAAACTTCAGGTGCTTCTGCTGAGCTCTGGGGGCTTCAGGTCTTAAAAATACGTTCATTCACTTAATTCCCGCTCCAGTTTCCACTTCTCCATTGTTGGATTGTTAATTAGGACTTTAGTTAAGCTTTCTGCTTTCCACAGTACCTCTGGTCTAACACTAGCAGATGAGGAGTTCCCAGTCCTCTCTGGTGGACCCAAAGATGAGATGTTCCATGGGGAATGTCTCTTCCTTAGCAGGGCAGGTGTGTTGAGCTATCTTGGCTGAGACAGCTGCAGTGCTGTGAGTGATATTAGAAAAGCTGGAAGGTGGAATGTGCAACAGATCTGTGTGGAGCTGGAAAGACAGAGTGTGCAGAGCTGCCGGAGTGCTGTGGATCTGCAGTTACTGTGGGCAGAAACATCCATTTGGAGCAAAGCCTCTGTCTGCTGGAACTGTGTGTGCTCGTTCCTCTGGCAGAGCTGATCTCTGCCCGGCAGCAGTGTATAAACAATTTAAATATCAGTTGTTTAAGCGTAAGTAAAAAGAAACTAAATTGCTGTAATGCTTCTGGTACTTCCTAAAACAGAAATAACTCATGAAAAATGATGTTTTCTTGTTTTGCTCAAGAAAGGGAAACGTCTAACTGTTTCTATTCTCTTTCTGTAGATCCTATTGATATTGTTAAAGATCCTATCCCTCCCCATGAGTACAAAGCTGAGGAGGATCCAAAGCTGTATAAATCAGTGAAGACTAAAAGAGGACCCCTCACAGAAGATTGGATTCAAGAGTACAAGAACAACCCTGGGAAATTCCCCATCATGTGCGCATATAAACTGTGTAAAGTGGAGTTCAGATACTGGGGGATGCAGTCGAAAATCGAGCGCTTTATCCACGACGTTGGTGAGCATTCATAGTCCTGCAGAGTTCACTCCTTAATGTTTGCACTGAATTGAAACATGAAGGTGAGGCCTGTGCAATGCATCGCATCCCAAGATATGTCTGTGAAGAGATTCTCAGATCTGATGACCCTGTGGGTCAGCTCAGAAAAAATCCTGTTGCTCTATCACTTACAATCGTGGTATGTACAAATCCAAACCACAAGTACCCACTGAAAAGGTTTCAAGTCCTGTGTAGGCAAGATCTTGCATTCTCCTTTTATTTATTTATTTTTTTTAAAGATAAACTTGCCAGATCATTTTTAAACTCTGCCAGTCTTCTTTGTTGTGACCAAAATCCATCCTGAAGGGCTGCCTAAAGAAATAAGCTTCACTTCAGTGTCCTGAGTGGTTCCAGTAAACAACTCCCTGGAGCATCCCTAGTTTCTACCCGCCTTGTGACAGGGTTGGTGGGTCTCTGTGTGGCTCTTGAGTTGTGAGTAAATGTCCTTCTTTGATGGATGCATCATTCTTAGGGTCAGGGCTTTTAAGGAGGAATTGGATGTGTCTGGCAGTAACTAAGTGGAGACAGTACAGGTGGTGGCAGTGCTGGCAGTAATTTGTTCTCTGCAGAAAAATCTATAAAACACCTGATACAGTTTCTGAGCCTTGCCACAAATGACAGGATCTATGGCCAATTGGAAAACTAAATAGTGTTTTAAGGGAGCATTCCCATCTGAAAGGGCAGAGCTCCGGGTGTCCTCTGGCGAAGAAAATCCAAAAAAAAAAAAAAAAAAAAGCTGTGTAGAGGATGCTACCACCTTCCTGTGCACTGTAAATCCTCCAGCATGATCTCTACAGCTCTGCTTTTGATCTGCAAGTCTTCATGAAGTGCCTGATTCCAGCATGAGTAATTTTCGAGCTCTTTGCAGTCACACCGTGCTCCTGGGAGCTAATGTGAGGACCACTGATAGAGCAGTGGAGAATGGTGTGCACCTCTCTTTGAATGCTCACAGGTTGCTTTCTTACAGCCCCTTTGCTTTTCTTGAGGTAGGGACGGAAGATTTTCCTGCTGTAGACTTTGTTACAAGTGCCTCTCTGCACTGATCTCCCTCGGTGTTTCGGTGACACGGGTTAATTTACTGTACGCCGGGAAAACACGGAGGCAGAATAACAACTCCATTGTACCTGTTAAATGAAAAAGAGGCACGTGACTCTTCCAGTTGTTCCGAGGTGTTTGGCATAGATTAACCGTGGGCCCTTAGAAGCATTGCTTTTGTATTCCCTGAAAGATTGCCTGCCATTTCCCTCTTGATTGAGCCTTTGCAGAGAGCAGAGCCAGCTCATTGTCTGCCTTTCAAAAGCTTTCCCAGCCTGTTAGAAAGATGGCAAATAGTGTTTCTCGAAGTGGTTAAGATGCATAAAATCAGGGAAGTCTTTTAGGCGAGACAAAATAGAGTGAGTAAAAAAGTGAAAGTAAAAGCTGGAGGTGTCTGCAGGAGCTGTGTGGCCTCCCCCTGCCCTGGGATAGCCACGAGTGGGCAAAGTGCCCCAGCATTTGTACCAAAGCCAGCAGCGGATGAGGACATTTAAGTTGGAAAGGTGCGGTGCAAGGGGTCTGACCAGGCTTAGATGCAGATCCCCGCATGGGGCTTTCAGCTGGCGGCCAAGAGCAGATGGAGACCTTTGTGCATTGTGCACCTGACGGTGAGCCAAGCTCCCAGGAGCCAGAGAGGTTGTGGTGGGTCAGCCCCTTCTTCCTTGGCATTTTTCCTCCTGGTTCCTCTCTTCCCAACTCGAGCAAATTGATTTCTTGGGGAATTAGCCCACCCTGTGCAGGATCACCAAGCCAACAAGGAAACAAAGAGCAGGATCCCAACTCTGCCCAATGGGGAGCAATGCTTAGTGGAGCAAACTAAAATTAGAGAATGGGTTGCAAAAAGAGCAGGTCTGAGGTAAGTGACGGATGGCCTGTGCGGTGTGGAAGGGCTGCTGAGCACAGAGGGAGGAACTCTGGGGGACGGTGTTGGAGCGTTCTCCCTCGTACTGAGTGCAGCAGCCATTCTTTCCCATGACTAATTGGACAGTTACTCAGTGCTTTGACAGCCTGAGACACAGACTAAAATTGTGATTGTGGGCTATTAGTCTACTTGGCTGTAATATTTGTATGCTTTTTTACTCCTTTCCCATAGATTTTAAGTTTAATTGGACTGGCACTGCATAATGTTCTGCTCCCACTTGCTTCCTAATGGTGCATGTGGGCTCTGAGTCTTTTGTTGTTAAACAAGTGTGTTGACTGTGTATGGGTTATTAATTTTATACTGTGGCAAAGTGTGTTCCATCCCAGTAACTGGAGCTTTGTCTAAGCCACTGTGTCCTAGGCTAAATATGCCCAAAATGCCGCACAGTGGCGAAGTGGTTTTTGAAAGCTCTTTTGCAGAACTTTGGCTTCGCTAAAGCACTCAAATGACTCAGTTCATCCACTGCCCACTGGATCCCAAAGGCAGAGTTTTGTCTTTCCAAGGGGAGGCAGGTTGCTCTTGGTGTGATGTGGATGTGACCACAGACTTTTCTTTGTGAGGATTCTGAGCGAGGGAGGGCAGGGAAGCAATCAGGTGTGACTGCAGGTGGCCTTTGGTTGGATCGTAGTGACAAGGTTCTGGGATCTGTTGGGACTGTCGGGGAAATTGTGTTGCACATGGACAATCAGGAATCCTGTATTTGCTGTCAGGAAATTGTGACAGTGCATTATAAAATCATTTGGGGGGTTGCTTCTGGCTACAGAGGCAATGGGTAGTTGAACAATTGCTTCATTTGGATCTTGAGGGCATTTAGGGTAGAATTTGTTGGTGGGTTTTCAAATTTATTTTCATTGAGTCCTTATCACATTTACTATTTTCATTTTACATTGAAGAACAAGCCCAGAACTACAGACCAAAGCTTTCTAAATTCACATGAAGCCTCCTCTCTGCCCTGGCTTGCCTAATGGTCATTTACACTTCCTCTTGTACGATGAAGTCAACACCACAAATCATTTACAGGAGTCAGCACCTCATGGATTCAACCAGCTCTGAGTTGTTGAGATGGTGAGCTGGAAATCAAATGATTTAAATGTTTGCACCCTGCTCAGCTCTTCACAGATGATCTTTCTGCACAGCACAGTGGGAAATGTTATAATAATTAAATCAACACATGATGACGGGTGCTCTGAACTCAGCCTGCACATTTGTGCATGTGTGGTGTTATTGTTTGTTTGTTTGTTTGTTTTAAACAAAGCATTGCACTCTGGAGAAATGATAGTCTGCTTAACGACTGATAACCAGCTGGTAGCTGCATCCTTGTCAAAAAAAACCCTTCCCATTTTTCCTGGGTGACTTCAGTGAAGTGCCTGATGAGGCTGGGGTTTTTCCTCTGATTCAGGGGAAGAAGGCTCAGATAAACTTGGGGCATGTTGGTGGAGGGGGAAAACCTGCTGGCAAGGCAAACTTCCAACTGTGCTGCAGCTGGGGCAGCGTGTGACAGGGACTTCTCTGGCTGAGCAGGACACATTTACACCTACTCTCCTTCCAGGGAGAAAAAGGAAAGCCAGCTGGGCCACAGATTCCCTCAGCACTCTCCTGATGGGCATCTGCTACAAAGAGAGTTTTCCCCAATTATGCTCTTTCCTGGGTCTGGTGTCTCCGCTCCTTTTCACTTCAGAGTAGAAAACTTGGTTTTCTCTAAGATTTTGATACAAAAATGCTTTGAGACTTGGAGGGGTTTTTTTTCCCCCATTGCACAGGGAGAGCAGCAGTGTCTGGACAGGTGAGGTCAGTCATTTGTAGCTGGCTGCTGCCTCCCTGTAGCTGTGTGGGACACTAGTGTTCCCTGGGTCTCTGCTGGGAGGCTGCAGGCTGGGCAGGAATTCAGTGCCCACTGCTGTGCACAGAGAAGCCCCTCAAGTTCTCTTCCCTACCACTGCAGCCTTTTCTGCAAGCCATGACTTTCGTTTTTCCGGTTCTTTTGTACCTGCACAGCCTCATTCTCCCCCAGGTTTTCTCCTTGTGTTTAAGAAAGAGAGATGCAGCACTGCTGACACATCCCAGGTGAAGGCCAAATGCTGGGAAAGTAATCTGTTTTTTGGACTTCTTGAGTAACCTGGAGGGGTAGAGGCACGGCAGCTGTGGAGCCCTGTAGTGCCATCCTATTTTCAAAGGAGCAAAGCTTTGAGGAAGGGTGGTTTGGGATGTCTAATCAAAGGGATGTGAGCAGGGCACATGGGGAGGTCTGTGGGTTGGCAGGAAGCAGTGCAGGCGATTTTTGAGATCTAAGAAGGCAGAGAGGAACTTCAAGAGACTTTTTTTTTCTACCCCCAAGTGGTTTTCATGTTCCCTGTGAAGTTAGTCCATTAAAACACAGATATGTGGTCGGTGGCATCCGTGACTCTACACAGAGAATTTCTGAAGGAGTTGAGGCACTGACACATCAAGGCTGGATTCAGGAGCAGGAGTGGAGCCTGCTGAGCCCTTGAACGGGGGAAGCTGTGGGATAAGAGCCACATCCACTTGTGTGTCTGATCACAGTCTGTTTTCAAGGTGTTCCAAGCAAGATAGAAGTGGACACTGGGTGTGAAAGTCCAAGGGGTGTGTGACGTTGGGGACAGCAAGAGAAATGTTTTTGTGGCTTTCAGTGTGGGCGCGATGAGACTTTAATCTCGGTTTTTAAGCTCTGCTGGTTGTCAATCATAACAGGAGGTGAAGAGGCTAAAACATTCTCCTGTAGTTCTGCAAAAAGTAATCTGGCAGAGGAAATAACTCTGAATCTCAACTCAGGTTGAACAGAATTAAGGTGCTGAAGGCTGTTATTCTGCCCCAAGAAGGTCACACTCCGCTGGCTCAAACTTACCTCTCCCTTCTGAAAGCCAGCCAGCAAAATGCATCAAATATTGATGGATTTAATCTTACTGTGTAAATGAAGTTCAGGTTGAGCTGGTCCGTGGCATTAGCTGCTGATCTCAGTGGCCATTTTCTCCCGATAGCCTGCCTTGGGGTGACTGCTGGCATTAAGGACTGACCAAAGTGCAGGACAGACAATAAAGTTCTCCGACCTGGAAGGAGATAAACATATAAAAATATGCTTTTTGTGTGTGTAAGAAAACAAACAAACAAACAGCGATTGCTGAAAACAAACTGGACCTTTAGGCTGAACTTCACAGAAACTGTGACAGTAGTGGGGTTTAAGGTTTTCTGTACAACAGTGAAGCCCGTGTTGCTGGAAGCGCCTTAGAAACGCTGCACGTGGTGGGACCATCCCTCTTTGGCCATCCTGGAGATGGAGAGTGGCTTATGAGGGATGTCTTTCCTCATGGTGGTGCTTAGAGAGCTCCATCTGCAGCTCCCAAAACCTAAATGATTCTAATGTAGCCTGTTGATTGCTCTCTTAATCCCACTGACAGCAAATCCCACTGGTGCTTTTGGTTTGTCCTTCAACCCGTCTCTGCCTCAGTTTCCTGGTAATTAAAGAGGGGGCAGTATTAATTGATGGTTTATTATCAGAAAAACTCCTGAGGATCAGTTGGTCGGTATTTACAGAAGCTTTAAAAGCATCATTACTGCTGTGTGATCTCATCAGGAATAAATAGCAGCTTGGAGTTTTTGACCTCTTGTGAGCTCTTAAGGAATAATATCGGTGAAAATCCTGAGTGACTCTTAGGTTTTAAAAGTCTTGGGGGGTGTGATGATGTTAGTGAGTGAGTCTGAGTCTTGAGGAGAGTATCTGTTGCCTGGTCAGGTGCATTGTGTGTTGGTACTGAGGCTGTTCTTCCTTTCAGATATGTGATACATTAAAATATTTTAAATTGGCTTTACCCACTCCATTTTTTTTTTCCTGCATCAGAAGACAGATGGTATCTGCAAAATAAAGCATCTTTATTCCCTCCCTTACTTTGCTTTCTATCCCATTATCTCAGAAGCTCCCATTTGTGATGCTGTTTTACTGATACATAGAAACCAGGTGCAGAAAACGGGTTTCCAAGGAAAGGAACGGGGTGGGATGTGCTTCTGTAATGTAACAGCTGGGGAGGGCTGTGGAGCATTCATCCAGGAATGACTTGAAACTCTCCAGAATTTAAAAAAACAAACAAAAAATATCAATAGGTTGGGGTGGGGGTTTTTTTGGGGTTTTTTGGGTTTTTTTTTTTAACTCCTGGTAATATATTTCACTTTGAAGACAGGATCCAAACGTTACAACTTCCCAGAACTTCAGGGGGTTGAAACTGTGGTCTGTGTGTGGTCTGTTCCTCCTTGGTGGAACAGGCAGCCAAAGTCTTCCACCCAAAATTAGGAAATCCCTTTCCAAGTTGAAAGCAGTGACAGGAGACTGGCTGATTTCAGTGCTTGGTTGATTAGGAAGAATTGAGGAGATGAAGTCCACGGAGCGACCAGGTTGCCTGCGTGAAGGTCCTGCACTGCGGGTTGGCTGTCCCTGCCATGTCCCTGCCATGGTGTAGTGAGGCTCTGGGAGGGGAGCAGGCTGGTCCCTGCAGTTTGTGGCTCTGGTGACAGGGACGTTGTGGCTTTGCAGGCCTGCGGAAGGTGATGGTCCGGGCCCACCGACAGGCCTGGTGCTGGCAGGACGAGTGGTACGGCCTCACCATCGAGGACATCCGGCAGCTGGAGAAGGAGGCCCAGCTGATGCTGGCCCAGAAGATGGCCCAGTTCTGTGGCGAGAATGACCCAGAGCAGCACGGTGTCAAGGACACTCCTGGGGAGAAGGACGTGGAGCCCAGCACGGGGTCACCTGCAGACACCGAGGATGCCTCTGCCAACAGCGACGCGGCCTCCGGCAGGTCGCTCACCAAGCAATGGTCCACCTCCTCCAAGTCCTCAAGGTCTTCAAAGAGAGGAGGTAAGATGCTGCCAATGACTGGCTCTTATGAACTCGTGGAGGTTGGGCTTTGGGGAGGTTGGACCACGTCTCCTTGTGGCAGCAGCCTTTGGGACAATGTGCACGAGTCCTGTTAGCTCAGAGGCCTTCTCTGCTGGTGCTGCAGGCTGTCTTCTCAGGTGACCCGTTTTGGGTTTGGGAAGGTTTCTAGTCGTCCCATAACTGTGACTCAGTGTCACGTGGCGGAGTTGTTGCCGGTGTCAAAAGCTCAGAGTCTGTAAAAACACCGTAGAGGAGCAGGCAGGAGTTGCTGGCAGCACTGGGGCTCCAAAGACAGCCAGCAGCACAGAGTTAGTCCTTGTTATCCAGGAGCTCCTGGTGGCTTTCTAGGGCCCTTCCGTGCTGGATATCTGCTTATCCTTGATACCTGTGTCACTGCAGGTTCCCGTGCTCCCTGGCCAGGGTTCTGTGCCACCACGTGCCTGTCTTTTCAGGAGGGGTGTTTGGCTCCATGGGGCTGCACACAGCGAAACATCTTGTCAGCCCCTGGGGAGATTAAGGCAGGAACCCCCAAAGGTGCGTGGGGGCTGCCGCCTTCCCCTGGTGATGATGTGCAGAAGCTGTTTGGAGACAAAACCTCACCCTGGGATTAGGTGGGAGTGTGGATCGTGTCTGCATTCCCTTTGAAACACCATTCAGGAAGCTTTCAGGATTTTGATGTTAAAGCTCTGCTGTGGATACCCTGTAAGGACTCAGCTTTGAGTTTTGGATTTTGTTACTCACCTTTCCCTTGGGGCTCACCTCGTTTTGCTGTACTTCCCTTCTTTGGACCGTTCTGTACAAAGGGGTGAATCCCCGGTGAGTTACAGCCGCAAGGTTCAAACCCTCAGCAATTCCCTCTCTGTTTAACCAAGCGCTGCTGGTAGCAGGGAATAGGCAGCTCTCACTGCAGGAGGGGAAAAAAAAAATCATGAAAACCCCAAGGGGCAGCATTTCTTCCAGTGACAGTGGAAGAGAACATCTGGGTGAGTGAAGCTTCTCCATCTCTATCTTATGCACTAAATATCAGGAGCTGAGTCTCCATTTTTATTTCCCACTCCATCACTGATTTCGTCGCGGGGTGAATGGGAGAGGAGCAGTAGTTTTACCTTGCGATGACTCACTCGAGCGAGCCCCAGGGAAGAACCTACCAGATGCTTCATAAATCACTGCATAAAGATAAAAATACTGCCTACTTCGCCTGCACCAGGATTTTATATTGATGCACCCATCTCCCATTATGCTCCTTGCACAAACCCCCTCTTCCACTGCTGACACGTTCACTGGGAGCTGGAGTTTTCAGACCTCCCGGATTTCACTTGAAGGTTTTCACTAGGAGCAAAGCACGAATTTCTTTTCAACTGCAGTATGTCTCGGCTTTTACACGGAAAAGTAATGAAAGAAATTAATTGTGATGTGCTGGGAAGTACGTCACACAGATATTTTAATCCTCCTTCATGCTGGCAGCACATTACCATATGGAAGCAAAGGAGGGCTGTCGCGACGCTCCGCCACCTCCAGCTGAAAAAAAAATGCCTTTTCTCCGAAAGATTTTCCTTCTCTCCACCACCAGAGCAAGACCTCTGGTGATGGCAGGACCCTTGTCGCCCTCCCGTGTGTTTTTAGGTGCTCTATTTTTAATAACTATTCTGCGAGTGCCTTGACGTCACTCCGGCGTGAATTAGCTCTGCTCCGCCACCTCCTCGCTGGCTGCTCCCGAGGGGTGGGCGGTGGGATGCTGGGGGCTGCTGAGCTGCAATTACATGACTCTGCACAGGGTCTCCATCCTCCTTCCATGTGACAGCCGGCTGGGAGATGAGAAGAATTTTCCTTACATATTCAACTCTGTTGGAACAATAGCATGAAACGGCTCGTGCGGCTGTCACAGTAACCGGAGCCTTTCAGGCTCTTGTGGATGCTAAATGAGAACTTGTCAGTCTCCTCAGGTTTTTTTGCTGGGTTAGGTGGCTGCTGTGAGTGCTTTGTGTGCTCTGTGTGACAGGCATGAGGGGACAAACCCTCGCTGCCATCGTTCTCTGGGCAGCGCTCCCTTCGGCAGGCGGCTGTTCCGAGACAACTTCAGCCGAGAAGAGCTCAGGCTGGATGGTTGCTAAATTATATCTGAAAAAAAAAAGAAAAGAAGAAGCCATAATGTGTTTATATTTAGCTCAGAGAACTCAGGAGGGGAGAAAGTGAAAGGGAGCGGGTAAGTGTGAGAACAGGAGGGCAAACAGCACTAAAAGGTCTTCGGGGTTTCTCCTTGCTCTGTCAGGACCGCCGCTCCGGCAGCTCCCTTTGAAGTAGTCAGATAGCATGTTGTTTAAATCATTCAAGTTTAAAGTTTAAATAGATATCTAATCCAATTTGTGTGGAAGCAATTTCCTTCCAGAAAACAGATTATTCCTCTCCAGGCTGCTCTGCTGAGCTACCCACCCCAAAGTTAGCGAAGCAGAGGCATGGCTTGTGTGTTGATGAGAGGCACAGAGAGAGCTTCCAATCAGCCTGCTTCCTTCCTAATTGCAAACTTTAAAACCCAGCTGATTTTGCACGTCCCACTAACAATTATAAATAGCTGCCATTCAAAATAGCAGAAGAGTGATCCAAGCAGCTTTGCTTTAATGTAGCATCTTGCTGGCAGGTTCCACCAACAGTAAACAAACAGGATCTGTAAAGCGGTACACTGACATCACACCAGCATCATCGGGGTTTTGTGTTTTTTAATATTGCAGCAGTGAATTTTCTTAGAGAACACATGATTCTTCCTCCAGCAAAGATCATGTTGGGAACTCTCCGTCTTGTCGATGTAGCGTTTCGCATAAAGCTTTTTTGTTTTTTCCAGCAAGTCCCTCGCGCCATAGTATCTCCGAGTGGAGGATGCAGAGCATTGCCAGGGATTCAGATGACAGCTCAGATGATGAATTCTTTGATGCACATGGTACGTGGAGCCTAAATCACCATCGTTTCTTCCCTGAAATGGTGGGGTAAGAGAACGGAAGGCATGAAGGGCGGGGGGTGAGCAGGGTAGGAAGCGAGACTTTTTTGCTTTGAAGTCTTTTCCTTTCTAACCACGACATGCAGCTTCAGTGCAGCTTCTTCCTGCATCACCCAGCAGACTCTTACATTAATGCAGCACCATTTCAGGTGCAGTCTGAGCTGTTTGAGGGGATCTTGAACAGTCGTAGCCCTAGGGGCTGTATTTTATTTATGAGTGTGCATGAAATCCAGCGGTACTAACTGGGCTGTGGGTGTGTCCTAATGATTCACTGTGACTGATTATTTGTCTAATTTGTTTTTTAATCAGTAAGGGTTATGATTAATTGTCCTGTCTGGGCCTGAAGAGACCCAAATTTTCCTTTATTTACTCCTCATTCTCCCATTCCAAGAAATGCAACAGCGAATGCAGCGAGGTACTTCAGGTGCCAAAATTAATCAGTGTTTATTGCAGAATTCTCAAAGTAGTTTTGCCTATCTGTATTAAGGGAACACTGTTATATTTTTTTCCTCTGTGCATGTGTATGTGAAGAAGCTTTGTTCCACTGCACTCATTTTATACATTGTACTTAATGCAAATTTAAGCCTGAAGGGCTCCATCTCTATTGACAACAGATGGAGTCTCCTCCTGCCCGGTCTGATGGAAGTGAGAGGTGCAATATTTGCTGATGGAGTAGGGAAATGCAGTTGTTAAAAGATGACACCCCAGTTTTGCAAAGCAGAATTTTTTTGCTGATGCTCAGCTGAAGTTCAGCCTCCAAAAACTGATAGTATCGTGTTCCAGAAGAATTCTCCCATGAGTGTTTAGTCATGGATCTCAAATTATGGGGTAGAAAGGGGTGTGTTAGTGTGGTGACTTCAGCTGAAATGGCCGGGACACGTGTGAGTTAGGATAAATGTAAGTCTCCTGCTGGGAAAGGGAAGGGCCAACTTCGTTTAAGTGTCTGTATTTATTAACTCACGTAGCATTTACAACAAGTATGTGAGGGATTTATTGGAGCAATATACATCCAAGGGAAGAGGAGTGAGTCATCCAAACGGCACCGCCGCTATCCACGCACTTTTTGCCTTTTTAATTACTCGGTAATAAAACTGAGATGGAGACGGCTCTGCCTGGGATCCAGGGCCCCAGGGAATCCCTGGCATGCTCCTAACAGGCCTGGGAAGGGGAATTAACAAAAATGAGCCTTGTGCCCCTCTGTTGCAATACTTGTAGGAGGTTGCTAAGAGTAAGAGCAGCTGCTCTCCTGCAAGTCTCTGTGTACGCACAGTTTGTCCTCTGTAGTCGGCACGGTTGGGTTGAAAAGTCTTCCTAAATCTGGTGGGATTTTGGCTCATGAGTCAAAGCCTTGGCGTGTGTGTGTGTGCAGTGAGCAGAGCCCCATCCCCAGGAGGGACCTCTCGGTGCCCCTTGGCCCGCAGAGGCTCCGGGTCTGTGAGCAGGGATGAGGCTCCGCTCGCAGCTCATCCTGCCGGGGTTGGTACCATGGGAACTGGCAGGGCTCAGGATGTGAGTCAACAGCCAGCAGAGTTCCTCAGAAGTGCTTCCCATACACACACACACACACATTTCCTCGCAGTGCAGTGGGCGTAACCTGAGCCCGAGAAGATTCCTTGTCTCCAGCTTCCCACTCACCCTCATTCACTGGCAAAGATAGTGACAAATACAGTAATATCGAATATCTATCCTGTAATAAATGCTAATAATGGGAGTAATATCCCATTCAGGGATCACTTGAGCAGCAGTAAGGGCTGTAATTAGACCTCTCAAGGAATTAAGTTTAATATTTAGATTAAGTTGCTGGAGGAGCTTTGAGTGCAATCGTCCTCTTAATTCTCTGCCAGCACGTGTGTTACAGGCCTGTGCTTTCCACTTGCTCTGGACAGGCAGCTCCACACTCCTGTGTGCAGGGAAATTGGGATTTACTCAGATTTTTTCCATGGCTGAAAAAGGAAATGGCATGCTGGTGCAAAATTTCCAGGTTGCTCTCTTTTTATGGTCAAAGTTGAAATAGAGACTCCTAAAAATAATCGGGCTTTGCTTGGATCTTCACTTAGTGCCCTTCATACTTTTTTTTTTTTAAGCTACTGCTCAGATTTGCTGAAAAGATTAATATATTTCATAACCTTTCCTTGTTCCCCATTGTGGGACTCTTCCAGCTAATTATTTTCTTAGTAACTGTACAGCAATAAGAAAGAGGAAATCCTAGTCTGGGACTCTGAAGATTACAGCTTTTAGATCTTCAATACATCTGTAATTACTGCTCTTATTACGTTTATAACTCTTTATTAAATTTACAAGCCCAAAATTTTCAGGAAAGACATACTAGGCACAGAGATATAAATAAATTAGAAAGCACTTAACCATCGTAGCAGCAAAAGATAGATCCTCAATGGAAAAAAAAAAAAAAGAGAAAGGAGCATACAAAACCCCTTTGTATGTCTCTTCCTTTTAATTACACTTCTAAAAACATAATATTTTTGGGACCCTTAATTCTTTATTGACTATAGTTGAACTGAGCCAGGCGATTTGGAAGATACCAAGGTAGGGAGGAAAAGGCAGATCCATGCTCTGTGTCTCATCTCTTGAGGAAATCAGCCTGGGGACTTCACATTCCCTTTATTGCTCCTGCCTTTTGAGGTGTTTGGTCCTGTGAGCAACAGTGATCCTTGTCCCTTCTTCCCCCAGAGAAATCCCACAGCTCTCAAACAGGGCCGGGAGGATCCCAGTGGGAATCCTTGCTTTGTCCTCCCCTGTGCTGAAGCACCATCAGAGAGAGTGGCAAAGCAAAGGCCAAACATGGTACTTTAGATGGTAGCATTAAAAATCTAAATTACTTTTTTCCATGGTTTAGGAGTTTTGTTTGTTTCAATCATGCAGCTAAAACATTTTGTTTACTTTTCAAAAGGTGCTTAGGTTTCTATATAACAAAAGCTGGTAAAGTATATGGTTTATTTTGACTTAAGCTATCCAAATGTGTATAGAGTTGTGGGTTTTATTTAAAATGCTGGGGTTTGCTCTTTTCTGTGTACGTATTTTTGTGTTTGTGACTCTCAAAAAAATCTGTTTTTAAAGAGGACTTGTCTGACAATGAGGAAATGTTCCCGAAAGAAATAACCAAGTGGAGTTCCAACGATCTGATGGATAAAATTGAAACCCCCGAATGCGATGATGTCCAGGGTAATTCTTTTCCAAGTACAAACTGCATGTGCTATTTTACAGTATTTCCAGGCAATTGTCACGGGCTCATTGTGAACAAGGTAAAACTTGTTATCCTCATCTCACAAAGGGAGAAGCTGAGACAGAGCATAAAAATGACTGCCCAGTGCTGCTGGAAAAGATTTGCTCAGTGGGAGCTGGGATGGCTTTTGATTCTCTTTTATTTTCCACACTGGTTTGGCTCCTTTTCTGTGACAGCCAGGATTCTCTCATATAATGATGAAATATCCCAGCTCTGTCTCAAATGACTTGAATTTCTCCTGGCTCTTCTTTCCTTTTGCTCCGTCCTTTGTTCCGGACTGTATCTGCCTCCGTTTTATTTTCCGCTCATCATTATGAAATGGTGAAAGGAAGCTGTGGCTCCTCAGCCAGAGCGATTCACGGTGGAAGGTGACGCTCAGGCTTTTTCTACAAAGTCAGTCTGTGTAGGCACAGATGTAGGAATGCATCAGATCTCAACTCCCCAGCATAGTTCAAGCAATTCCTTTTATTTTCCCACAAACCAATCATTTCTGACAGTCGTGCAGGGATTTCCCATTGTTGCCATCCTTAATAAAGCAGCGGTACCAGATGGCTGTTAGGGGAGAAGAGCTCACTAATGTCCTCAGCTCTTACCCAGGTGATGAGAAATGCCTGGAGAATAAATGACCCGGCAATGCCCAGGCTTCTCAGGTGGAAGGAGGCAGGAAGGAGGGAGAGGATGATTTGACGAAATAATGAAGGAGATGTGAGGCATTGGAACAAGCAGTGTCTTTGTGGAAGAATGTCTTTGCCAAAGGGCATCTGGCTGCGCTGACATTTGACACCTCTGTGCTTCCAGGTGACTTGTACCAGGAGACATCAGCAGAGTACCACGTTGGCTCCAGCGTGGAGAGGCTCAGCATCATCGAGGTGAGTGCTTTGGCTTCTTGTCGTGAGATCCTTTGCCGCTGGAATGTGTCTGTGTGGGATAAACACGAGCTGTGAGCACTGTCTTGTCTCCATGTGCTGCTGAGCCCCAGTAACACCTCGGTGTGTCCTCCTGTAATTCAGATTTAAGGGATTTTTCACCCATCTTTTGAACATCATAGAAAATGTTGTGTAGTTTGCAGGCAGCTGGAGAAACACTGGTAATCCTGTGGGGCTCAGAGCAGCTTGAGGCTGGCTAGAGCTATCCTGCAATGCCAGATGAGCAAGTGTGGATGTGGGAGTGGGAGAAGAGCAGCACCAAGGTGCAGAGGACAACGCTCACTGTGGGGCTGTAGCCCACAGCATGGAGCTGCTCAGAGTCTTGTTTGGAAACCAGTTATAGCACAGCCTGTGCCAGTACTGTGAGCAAAATAATAAATAAATAGCACCACACTGACCCAGCCCAGCTTTCCAGACGTGTGCAGTTCAGAATCCTGGTGAGACACCGCGGGCTGGCTGTTCTCATGCTGCCCTTCAGCAGCTGCCCGTCTGTGCTGCAGGGGTGGTGCAGCTGCCTTGCAGAGTGCCCGCATTGTGTCTGAGCGCTCCATCGAAGATCGTGAGCTTTGCAGTTACTGTCTGTGCCAGGCTTCTAAGTTCATGGTGGTTTGGCTTTTCCATAATAGACTGAGAGCTCAAGGACCATGAGGAGAGTGGGTGGCTGGGTGGGGAACAGCTCTGGCCACATCAAAACAAGCAAGTCACAGCCTTGAGATTTCTCTTGGAGCTCAAGATGGTGTGGGAAACTTGTCTTCCTCAGAGGGCTGTGCTAACTCAACCCCCTCCTGTTTCTGCCTTCATTTTAGAAAAAGAACAGACTTCAAAGCAAGATGAAAAAGACAGTTATTTGTAGTTGTTCACAAGTTGTCTGCTAAAATTGTATGAAATTCTTGTGCCACCAATCGCAACGATTTTCAGGTTAAAAGCTTCCCTCACTCGAAGGTGGTTGAGGATTTAGGTGTTTTAAGAGGCTCCAGATCTTACAAGGAAGTTCTAAGTAGTTACCTCCACCCTTAAACTAATCAGCAGTTCCCCACTTCCTTCAGAGCAGAGGGTAATGAACTGAAGGGTGCCTCCAAATTACTGCTGATAAACTTCTGCATGACCTGAGCTGGGTGACTCATGTTGTTCTCCAAATGAACACTTTAAATACTTGTCTGGAAGCAGAAGAGGTGCTGAGACGCTTTAAGGGCTCCTCCTGTGCTTCCACCCAGAGAAAGGTTCACTGTGCAGGTGCTGAAAGTGGAGTCAGAGAGGGTTTAAAGAGCAGGCATGGGTACAGTGGAATGGTGCTAAATAATTCAAGGCCATTCTTATGCAACAGGTCTGGAAAAATCGTTATTACAGACTTGGATGAGAATTTTAATACTTCTGGTGGGCTGCGTAGTAAGACAAGCTTTAACATTATCTGGCAAAAGTGTGATCTAGTTGTTAGGCTGCTAATGTGTGCCTGGGCATGCTTTCCTCCCACCGGCAGGTCTGTCAGGGACTCAGTCGCTGCTCAAAGGACAACAGGTGACTGAAGATGCTAGAATTAGAACAATTTGCCAAATGGAAAACACTGCCGCCCTCCACCCTTTCCTTACCTCTCAGTGGCAGCAGGGAGTTGCTCAGGATGTTGTCAGATGTTGTCTCTGCCAGCACAAGGGTCAGGTACAGAGGGGTTTGCATAGATCTCACAGGTGTGGGACGGAGGATTTGAGTCCGTGTGGGAGCTGCAAACACTGAAAGCCCTGGTAGCAAACAGATGTTAAAAATAGTTACTGCTCTGTTGTGTTTCGGTATGTGCACATGGATGCTCCTGTACCTGCCTGAGGCATCAGGACTGGGCTCACAGCTCTTCTGGCAGGGTATTTATGAGAAGGGTACAATTCCCTCCTTCTCCCAAATTACAGCCTGTCTGTTCAGGCAACAAACTGGTTCAACACAATGAGCAAATCACCCGGACAGCCAAATGAAAATCCCTCACTGTGTTCATGCAGCAGTCCTCCAGCCACGTGCTGGCCATTCCTTGGGTTATGGGGTTGTGAACTTTTTTTCTTTTTTCAGTTCCTCTCTTGCAACAGTTTAAGCAAATCTGAAGTCTTATTTATAACTTCCGTGTTAGGCAAACATGCAATGACTGATCTTCCCACAACTTCTCAGTAACTTGCCACTTGCTGACCTGTTTGATCTCATTTCTTAATTTTGCTGAATGTGTTTCACTGCCAACTGCTGCAGCTGAGCTCAGCACCCCACAAAAAAGCAACAGCCATCTCTTATTTCTGTATTTTTCCACCCTAATATACACAAGGATGTTTTTACTGCTGCCATGTTTTACCTGGATACAATTTTATGCAGGTTTGTTTGGAGGTTTTTTTGTTGTTTTTTTTTTTTAACTTTCATCATTCCTTCTGCATCTGCCAAGTCAGACTGAGGCTGTGTGTGCGTTTGTGCACGCACAAGTGTAGGATGAGAGACCTGGAAGGAGTCCTCAAGTCCTCAGCATTGTGTTGTGGTGTATCTAATGGCCTTTGCCACAAATTAATTTGCCATAAATAAAGCACAAGTCACACCCCTTTGAAAAATGAGTGTTTCTGTGTGCTCTCTTCCATCCCCACCTAGGATGAATCAGTGCAGCCATTAATGCAGCCAAGTAAAATCCATGTCCTCCTCTTGGTCCTCCATGGAGGGAACATCCTGGACTCAGGAAGTGGTGACCAGAGCTCCAAGCAAGGGGATGTCAACACCATCACGACCGTGTTTGACACGGTGATGAGGGTGCATTACCCAGCTGCTCTGGGACACATTGCCATCAAACTTGTCCCTTGCCCAGCCATCTGCTCCGAAGCATTTTCCCTGGTGTCCAGGTAAGTTGATGCTGTTCTATCATGGAGTGGATTGGTTTTTTTATGGTGTTTTTTGGTGGTGGTGGGGGGGTTTGTTTGTTTGTTTCTGGTGGGGGTTTTTTTGGGTTTGGTTTTTTTTTGTTGTTGTTTTTTTGGGGTTTTTTTTGTTTGTTTCCCTGAGATGTTCAGCATGATGTAGCGTTGGGAGCCCTGACCATGCTTTGAGAATGCATTTATTAATGTACCAGCGAGGCATTCAATCTCGATTTCATACTTAGCTGCAGTGAATGCAGTAATCGTGCAGCACAAGTTCTGAGATTGATTTATTCTAATTAATCCAATAAATACTAAGGATTTAATTCCTTGTCTGAGGGTTGTTCTGTCAGTGTAAGTGTGTTGTCCTTGAAGATTTACGTTTGATGGGAGGGAAAGATTTATTAAGCTCTCACCCATTCACAGAGGAATAAATGGCCTTTCTGTCCTGAGGCTTTTTTTTTATGAGCCACAGCACTTGCCTGTACTGCCTGCAAGTTGTTTTCCCCATGTTCCCACTGTGTCTTGCCCCCTGCAGCCTCAGCCCATACAGTTATGACGAGGGCTGCCTGTCCAACAGCCAGGATCACATTCCCCTCGCTGCGCTCCCCCTGCTCGCCACGTCCTCCCCGCAGTACCAAGAAGCCGTGGCCACTGTCATTGTCAGAGCCAACCAGGCCTACAGTGAGTTCATCAAATCCCAGGAGGGCACCTCCTTCAATGGCCAGGTGAGCCAGGGGCTGCTCAGAACACAGCCAGAGGAAGAACAAGTGAAGCAATTTCCTTCTGAAATTCTCTCTGCCTTAAATCTCTCAGGAGGGATGAAAACGTGACAGTGTTGGGCTGCAATGAGGAAGTGTTATGCTTTCCATTCCTTTCTTTCTGAGAGGGAGGGATTATTGCTTGTGCGCTGTCCTGAACCTTTGGGATTGGAAGCAAAGGCTGAGTTTGTATTCAGAAATGAAGCTCTAAAGCTGTGAAGTTAATCAGGTTTCAGCATGACACACCTTGCCCGAGCAGGAGTGCTGCCTTTGTTACTAAACATGGTTTCGTCCCCGTTGCAAACCAAAGCAGTTTAACCATTCCTGGCTTTAAAGGACGTTCAGCAGCTCGTGCTGGAGCTGTTGGACCCATGGGTTTATTTTTTGAGGCTGTGCAGCTGCTGCAGCCTATGAAGAGCATGACTGGGCCTCACACCTCTGAGCAAAGTGACTCTCCTGGCCCCACGAGGGCAGAGACGTTGGAGGAGCTGTCACACTGCACTGCTTTCACGTGGTTTATCCACCCTGAGCTTCTTCCCAGCCAGCCCTCTCCTGCCCAGGATCTTGGTGCTTTACTGTGCCCATGTGCTCGTACCCTTGGAGGCAGGACACTGTTATCCCCTCGGGATACAAATGGGCTGAAGCTTCCCCGAGGTAGCACGGGCAGCTGGCAAGTAGGTCCAGCCTGGTTTCTGCAGTTAGCAGCAGGGTCAGGGCTCTCTGTGTTTCTGTCCTGTGTGGTGGGGACAGCCAGGACACCTGAGCTGTGTGGGAGAATGGGAGTCTGCAGGCAATGATGGATTTCACTGGCTGAACAGTTTTACTGATGAAGGCACTGGGCATCCTGTTGCTGCAGCTTGTCCAGCTGTAATCCAGCACTTAGTTCTGAACTGAAGCCAAGGGGCTTTTTTTTTTAAATTTCCTTTTTATTCCTCCTCCCTGTCCTCCCCTGCTCCTGTTTCCTGTCTCAGGTCTGCTTGGTAGGGGACTGTGTTGGGGGGATCCTGGGATTTGATGCCTTATGCTACAGCAATCAGACCGTGTCCGAGAGCCAGAACAGCAGTCGGCGAGGGAGTGTGGTGAGTGTCCAGGTAATGCTGGCTCCCAGTTCCTCCACGGACCCTGTCTGTGGTAAGGATCTCCTGAAACAACCAAGACTCTGTTCCTTATCAGTGGCAGACATGTCTTAAGGTGCATATGGGTGTCAGTTTGGGTGTGTTTGCTCTAAACAGGGATGTTTCACCCGCTGGTGTGAAGCATCACCCACACTTTAGGGAGTGATTGGGCCTGAGATTCTGTACTGGCCTCAACTGGATCTTGGGGTAAATGGGGAAGGGAGGATAGGAGGAGGGAGGTGTTATGATGTGGGTGTATTCTTAATTCGGCTAAATCCATACATTTCAAATCCCAGGATACCGACCTGCTGTCTCCTGGAATAACGGTGAACAACAGCCACTGTTCCAGTGGCTCTAATCTGGAAGCCAGCAGACACCTCAGCAGGAGCAACATTGATATTCCTCGTAGCAATGGAGAAGATCCAAAGAAGCAGCTGCCACGGAAAAGGAGTGATTCATCCACCTATGAGCTGGACACGATAAAGCAGCATCAAGCCTTTCTTTCAAGGTAAGATTTCAGATTTGGAAGGAACAGATCCTGGAGCTGAGGGTGGCGTATCTGTAGAACCTGGGTGTTGCTTTGTCATCCTGCGATAAGCAAGGTGGAGGAAAACAATTTAGATGAGAGAGTTATCGATGTCGGGGTGTTGTATATGCAGAAAAAAAATTACCAGCTCTCTTGCTGAGTGGCGCTGAGACAATCCAGCTTTTCTGCTGCATGAGTGTTGCAATGGCAAGAAGCCCTTTGAGCTGTTGTGTGACAGCCAAGGCAGTCAGGGAACTGCTGCTCTGCTGTGCTCCAAGTGTGGGATGGAGGTCAGAAAGCAAATGGAGAAATCGTGTAAGGGGAACTCGGCGAAGCAGAACTGGGATTCCAGCTTTGTATTAATTTTACAGCATCTCTGAAACCTGATTTTGAGCTATTCTGTTCCCTGCCAGGGCTGCTTCATTGCACCAAGGACGTGTTTCTGATTCGTTACTCGCTGTTGAAGTCCCCAGTATCCCATTTTAAAGCTTTTTCAAATGGACATTCAGAAATGTGTCTGTTAATATAACCCGTGGAATTTTCACAGCAGTCTGTCCATGGCCACTGGTCATTTGGGGATTATTTCTGTAAACCCAGAGGATTTTCCTGACTGAATCTTCTTCTTCAGCCTCTGGGACTGGACAGCCCAGACATTTTTCTCCTGCAGACCTGGAGGAAGTACAATAAATATGCTCTTAATCCCTCTTCTCTCATGTCCCAGGATCTGGGGAGCAGTGTCCCCCACAGCAATCCCATTACCTGCATTGCAGCTGCATCCAAGGCTGTTCCTTTTGCTCTGCGCTGAGCTGAAGGCTTCCCCTGAATTCCTCCCCCTCCATCACTTCTTGGAGTCATTGTTTTAGCACAGGGATTTGTGTTGTCCTGCCATGTCAGGGCTCTTTTGTAAATGATTTATAGGCGAGAGAAGGTATCGAAGTGGATGTTTTTGGTGCACGGAGAAAGGATATTCAGAAAGACAGCTGCATTTACAAAATCCACAATAAGGTTCTTGGCTATTTCCAGCAGGTTAGTAAAAGGCAATCAGGCTCTTGTTCTTGCCTCCTCAAAACAGTCTCCTGTATTACAGGGAAAATATGAGTTGTGCAAAAATGTGCTGATTCTCCTCCTTGTTATTGACCTCGGGGGCACAGACTCAGTTAAGGCAATCAGGCTGGCATCTTGATGCATTTTTACACCTATTTTAGAATAAGTGCTGGGCCTGATGTGGATAATGGATTGCTCATTTTGTTGCTCCAAATAGCTTTGTGCTGCTCCTTGCTGTTCCATCTCTGCAGGGCTCTGCCTGCACCCAACATGCAGCACGGCAAGAGCCACGGGATTCAGTGGGGTGACAGATTGGTGCATCTGTACTTCTTAAGAGTTTTAGGTGGTTTTAAACCTCCCAGTAGACCTTGGGCTAAAAATTAGTCTCTTCCCAGAGCTCAAGACCAGGATTCCCTCAGGGAAAGGGGCAGTAGGAGCTCTGTCTGCATGCCTCTCACTCAGCTCCGTGGGTGCATGACTGGCTGGGGAGCAGGGATTCACCTCATCCCTGGTGCTGGGGAGCAGGGATTCACCTCATTCCTGGTGTTGAGGAGCAGGGATTCACCTCATCCCTGGTGTTGGGGAGCAGGAATTCACCTCATCCCCGGTGCTGGGGAGCAGGGATTCACCTCATTCCTGGTGTTGAGGAGCAGGGATTCACCTCATCCCCGGTGCTGGGGAGCAGGGATTCACCTCATCCCCGGTGCTGGGGAGCAGGGATTCACCTCATCCCTGGTGTTGGGGAGCAGGGATTCACCTCATCCCCGGTGTTGAGGAGCAGGGATTCACCTCATCCCCGGTGCTGGGGAGCAGGGATTCACCTCATCCCTGGTTCTGGGGAGCAGGGATTCACCTCATCCCCGGTGCTGGGGAGCAGGGATTCACCTCATCCCTGGTTCTGGGGAGCAGGGATTCACCTCATCCCCGGTGTTGGGGAGCAGGGATTCACCTCATCCCTGATGCTGGGGAGCAGGATTCACCTCATCCCTGGTGTTGGGGAGCAGGGATTCACCTCATCCCTGGTGTTGGGGAGCAGGGATTCACCTCATCCCTGGTGCTGGGGAGCAGGGATTCACCTCATCCCTGGTGTTGGGGAGCAGGGATTCACCTCATCCCTGGTGTTGGGGAGCAGGGATTCACCTCATCCCTGGTGCTGGGGAAGCTGGGGAGCAGCGATTCACTCATCCCCTCCTTCATGTCAGCAGGACGTGGCTCCCACGCCCATCCCTGGGCCTTGTTCTCCCAGCCAGCACCAGCAGAATGCCCCATTGGCCTCTGCCATCAAGGAATGATTTTTCCCATGCCAAAACCAAGCCCTGGTGTGCCGTGGCTTGGAGCAGGAGGTTGGCAGAACAGAGGCAAGTTTTCCTCCAGGGCTCGGCAGACGGGCAGCCTGGCACACAGGGACCTCTCTGTCCATGCCCACTGCAGATTTCAGCCTGTGCCAAAGACACTCATTTTTATTCATGTATCAGACCTACCCACTTCTCTGGGATAATGCCCAGCAAGCCAGAGCAGCATCTGGAGATTACAATCACACATTTATTTTTAAATTCAGTCCTTCTGCACAACTACATTATTTCTGGCTGCGCTGTACTTGCATTATTGTAAATGAGTTGATTTGCTTCTGAAATCCATAAGCTCTTGTTTAATTAATGCACACAGTACATCTGCTGCTCTTTAAAGGGAGAACAGGGCACTGTAGGTTGCTTGAAGCATGACAGATCCAGAGTTCCCCTTGGCTCTCATTTCTTTTGATTGCTGAAAAGACAATACCAAGTTCCCGGCTAAAGGAGTGAAGATGCCCAGATTGCTCCGTGCTGTGCCTGCTCTCCTTCTTCCCTTCCCCACGACGAGATGCTGCGGGAAGCTGTGTGGAATGCACCAGACGCTCCCTGCACCCATCCTGCCATCGGGAAGGCTTTTCCTCTGGTGCCTTTGTTGGAATCCCATCGCTGTCACCCTGCCTCGAGCAGAACCGAGCGTGTTCTAAATGACTTTGCATCCCTGACACACAGCGCAGCATTGCATCGCATCTCGTTAGCCGAAGCAATTGCAGCTCCGCCAGCGGTGCCTTGTTCTCAGAGCTGTTTCAGGGCTGTGCAGCTCGGCACTCTGATCTCAGGCAGGCTCGTTTGCATCCCAGAAACAGGAACGGGCTCGTTTTAGCTGTCACTGCTGTAACCCCCCCCCGTTCCTCCCGCTTTTGACACCACTGTTTTGACTCCCCGTGATGTGTGTGTGTCTGGCATAAGTAACTTCTCATTCCCTGGCTGGGAGCGGGGAGAGCAGAGCCGTGCATGAGCGTGTGTGCAGCTCCGGAGGGAACATGACAGCGCAGCAGGAGCAGGCGGAGGTTCAGCATCCTTTGGGAATGGTGTTCAGCACAGGAGCTGTCTCTGGGATGATGCCTTCGTTATTTGCCATGGCAGAAAAGCAAAGTGTGCCTGAAACCCGGTTTTCTTCCCCCAAAAGTGGGAGCGTTTGCAGCTGCTCCTGGGCTGTGGCTGAGGGGTCTGGGAGCAGCTGCTCTGGTGCTGAGGATGGTGGGAAGAGCCCTGTTTTGGGATCACAGCAGTGCTGGGCTGTCACTGCCCTCAGAAGTGGTCCTGATGCGGCGGAGCTGTTGCACATGAGGATGTGACAAGTACTGGTCTCCACCCGGGGTTTTGTTTTGGGGCCGCAGTGCTGGCAGGAGGCTGTTGGGTTTGCATCATTCCTGACTCCAGGCCAGTAAATTCTTTCTTCAACCCAATTCTTATGGTATCCATTTCTCCGACATGTTTTATAGAACCTGTTCTGATGCTTTTTAAAGTGTTTGCAAACACCCTCTCAAGGCACTGCTGGTACTGCCTTCAACTCTCTGCTTCTATTTATGAGATAACCCACTACAGCTGCCACTGGAATCTGTACAACCTGGAGAACAGAGGAATTTGCAGCTCTGTGCTTTTGTGTGCGAATAGAATCATCTCAGAAAGCCTTTTGTGAACCAGGTTATCAGTGTTACACATCTGTCATTTCGCCTTCCCAGATCTAGATTGCAAAGAAGCAACTCTCCCTAACTTGGGGGTGGATTCCCAGGATTTTCACCTAAGCATTCCTGCTGGTTTTTTCTTCAGTACCCAAGGAAAATGTGAATTTTAATCTCTGTGTTAAACCCGTGCATTGCCCAGCCTTCACAACGCAAAGGTGGAATTTTGCAAACGGATTTGACACCTGAGACAGGGAGGAAAAGCTGGACGTATTCTATATAGTAGCAGCAACCGTGATTTTGACTCCTTAAAGGAAAAAACACTTTGAGAAGATGGTGTGTAAATGAACTCACCTGAAGCTTGCATTTGTACGTTGAAATGATGCCACTGCAGTGGGGTCACTGTGGGTTGATTAGCACAGTTCCTTCAGTGAAGAGATAGAAATTATATCCGCTGTCAATCACTAATCCAGGCTTAATTAGGAAAACACAGTGAGAATATAATTCAGACTTTATTTTCTGTTCTTGTCCCAGTTTACATTCTAGTGTCCTGAGAAACGACCCCACATCCAGGCGATCCAGCAGCTCCACGATGTTGGATGGAGCAAATATTGGGAAGTTTGATTTTGAGATCACCGACTTCTTCCTCTTTGGTTCTCCCTTGGGTCTGGTGCTTGCACTGCGGAAAACTGTAATTCCTGCTCTTGACAGTAAGTCCTGGTGCAAACTGCTCCCTTGGTGGGTGGTTTAAGCACCTCCTGCCGCACTTGCAGGAGTCTGGTTAAACCCAAACATTTCCGTATCATATTTATTGCACTGTAAAAAAACAGATCTCTCTGTGCTCTATGCACCACCGATTATACCCTTTCCAAACATGAAAAGTGCTGGGCAATTCTTGAGTCTGTAAACATTGTAATAAATCGTTTCAGTTGACTAAACTAGGAGATGAGGGAGATGATAAATTTGTAGTTTTGCAACCCTACAGTCGTCCTTTTTAGAGACAAATATTTACAAGATTCTAACAAGCAATATTTTGATACTTGAGGGATTTTCTTCTTTGTCTTTTTAGTCTTTCAGCTCAGACCAGCTTGTCAGCAGGTCTACAACCTGTTCCACCCTGCAGACCCATCTGCTTCACGCCTCGAGCCTCTTTTGGAGAGGAAGTTTTACCTTTTGCCCCCCTTCAATATCCCCCGGTACCAGAGGTTCCCGCTGGGCGATGGCAACTCTGCAGTTTTGGGTAAGTCCTTCTGGATCCACATTAGCTGGTTGAAGGGTTACAGCCGCGTTTTACGTGAAGTTATCAACACCATTGGAAATGGTGAGAAAAGAGAGCTGGCCCTGCAGCATTAGCCTTGCTCCTGATTTACCAGAAAAGGAATTTTCTTCCAGTGGAATCAGTGCCTTGTGTCCTGTGTGCCCTCTGCTTGTCACACAAGGGCCTCCAGCTGCTGAGGGTCATGAGGTGGTGACCTCTCTGTAAAGGCCTCTGCTTTACACCCAGACTGGTGCTTGTGAATGAGAGTGAATGAAACACAGTTGAGTTGGCAGAGTTTAGGGCTTGGAGGGCCAGAGAAGACTGGAGGGAGCAGAGTCTGCAGTGAGATTTGCATTCCATTTGTCTAATATTTGAGTCATGCAGGACTAAATGAAGAAGACTGTATATCAAGAGCTGGGTAATTCTGGTGATCCTCTGCATCATTTTAAAGTTGAAAATCCAAAGAAGTGGCCTTTCTACATGTATCGGTGTCTTCAAATATTGTAATTGCTCGATCTAGAGGTCTGATTTGTTAAATGGGCACAAACTAAACCCCATGTTTAATGAAGTGAATAAAATGCTTTCTGCAGGCCCCACTCACTTGTCAAATTTAGCCAAGATCTTGCTGCAACACTTTTTTAAAAATGGATCCACCCACAACTGCATTTGTACCCAGGCCAGTTACAACAGCTCAGGGAATCTATAGCAACTTGAAGAGCAATTTGCTTTTTGGGTGTATTCTAGGTATCAGCTGCAAGGGGCTTATAACCAAAAAATTACAGCTAAACATGTTACCTCCTTTCTCTTAAATACATCCCAAAGCCCCTGTTGTCACTGAACCCAGAGGCAGAGGCCCCATTGACACTAAACCTGAGTTCTGGTTATCATTCTGGACAGCAGCAGGAGCATTAGAGCCTCCCTGGACCTCTGAGTTGGCTGTGTTTGGAGAGACACTTGCTATGCAGTGAAGTGAAACAGCAATTAGCTTTCCTATGAGAAGGGCAGAGTGATTGCAGAACCTCCAGGTCTGAGCCTTGTTATTTTAAGAGATACTGCTCTGCCTTGATGAATAAACCAGACACAAAACAGCTTTAAATTCTCTTTTCCTGTAAGACAAAGCCTCTTCATTTGCTTATCAGAAAGTAACAGGCCATTCCTTTCCATTAGAGTCCGTGTTGTGATGGACACATTACCCAGAAGGACTAACCATGATTCACCGAGCTGCTCCTGAAGTTAGTGTTCACTGGAGGGCACTCCAGAAAAGTTAATTGCTGCTATAATTAAGCTGGATGTTTTGCTGATCACGTAAAATTCAGGTGCTCAGTTATAATTGGTTTCGTACAAAACCTTGTGGAACACTGCTTGTGCACGTCTCCTCGTGCAGGTAGCTTTTTTGGGAGCCCACAGTTCAGAAAGCCTCTCAGGCTGGTTTTCTCCCCCATTTTCCCATCTGTACTAAATGCTGGTCCCTGTTTCATTTCAGTGAACTCGCAGAGTAAAATCAAACTCACATCCCTGCTTACTCCTGTGCTTTGCACTGTGTAGGCTGTGAGTCTGATTCTTCCCTTACAGCGTATTTTTTTTCCACTCATAGTAAAAAAAGATTTCTCTGGAGCTGCTGTGTATTTATGGATTTGGCTTAGAAGGGGGTGAAGATGCCTCCCTTTTGTTGTTGAAATGCCATCATTGTGTTTTCCTCTGCTCCCAGTTAATCTCTGATGTTGGTCTGTTTGGAAATCACCCCTGTTTTGTTTCTTTTACTCTATTTGAAGGTTGTCTCTTCATTGAAGACTCATAATTAAGTGCTGGGGTGTAACTGTTTGTATGTTTAACACTTTGTGGCCGCATGTCTGTTGTTCTTTGTCCTTCTGTTACGTTTTGTTTTGTTTTTTTTTTCCCCCATCTGCTTCTAGTTGAGACAATCCAGAACAATCCCATCCTCCTCATGGAAAGTAGCCCTCTGGGTGCTCTCCAGCACCAGGACAGCTTCATGGAAACAAGTATCCCTGTTCCTGTACTGAATTGGCAAGATGTTTCCAATAAAAGTGCTGGTTGTGCTGAGTGTGTGTAATCTACACTTCCGTATTGTCTGTGCTGTTGGGTTCTTGGGGTCCTTTTCCGGAGATCACGCTGTTGCCTCCTGGAGTTGAAATCCTCGTGCTGTGTCTCAGGCTGTGCCACGCAAAATAACCACAGGGGATCGCACCTGGCTCTGGGAGAGCCACTGTGGGCAAAGGGCTTGGGGTTATAAACTCAGTGCCATTCTGGGGTAGATGCTGGGAGGGGAGCTGCTGCCGTGCACAGACTGCTTTGGCAGACACAGTCCCTGGTGGCCCTGCTCACCGAGGGCAGGGTCCCTTGGGAAAGGGTGTCCCGCAGTGCGCAGCTCCCCAGCAGCCACGGATCACCGTGCCCAGGCATCCAGCTGATGTCCATGTCACACCAGGTTTTGTCCCTTTTGAGTATTTCATGTTTGGACACCCGTGGTGGCTCTGCTGAACACAGCACTGAGGCTTTCAGACCCCGGCGTGGCTCTGCGTGTTGGTTATTTTGAATCGATTTCTTGTCTCCCGCCTTCAAAGCAAAGTTTGGTGCATTTGTTTTGCCTTATTTTCCATCACCAATGCTGCATGGCCTCATTCATTCTGATTGTGGCTGGTGCTACATCTGCAATTTTGATGAGATTTGCCTTTGTTTTGGTTTTTTTTTTTCTTCCCCGCGTGTCTCGCTTGCCCGTTCTCGTTCCTTTCTCGGTGTTTTGCATTGAGAGCTGGGTTCTGCTGCCCTGTTTGTCTCTAACAAGCTGACCCTCACTGTCCCTGAGCAGTTTGGGCTGTTATGTGCTCATACAGGACGGCAACATCGCCGAGTTTTCCTGGTGGTCTCTCCCTCTGTCTCCTGGAGGCGGAGAGGATTTTTAGGGGTGCAGTTGCCGTGTTGCCTGTGCTGTGAGGTTCTGTGATAAAGCAGAGGGAAAGGATCTGGTGCTATTAATTAATCACTTTGGAGGTCCCTGATGAAATGCCATTTCGCTGTGAGCTGATCCTGCCTGTGGTCAGGACAGAGCTTGTCGAAGCATCCCTTGCCCATGGCAGGGGGTTGGAATTAGATGGTCTTTAAGGTCCTTTCCAGCCCAAACCATTGCAGGATTCTATGATTCTCTGCTTTTTACATTGTGGGTCAAGAGCACAGTGTGTCCAAGCAGTTCTTGACATGAGTGTAGCAAGTGCTGAATCCCAGTTCAGCCACTGGACTGCAGGAGATTTCCAAAATTACCAAACCTTGTGGACAGCAGAAATCTGTTGCTCTTGCTCTCAGGGTAACGACTGCAGAGTGCCCAGCACTGACCAGTGATTCCAGTGCAAGCAGGGCCTGGCCTGTGCTGAGCAGCTGCTTGCCTTTTCTGTGGTTTTTTAATCTTTTTGTTTTTATTGAACTTTACGTATTCTTTGATTGCTTTCAGTATTTCCTGCTTTGGTGCAATAGCTCAGTCTCCAAGTAGCAAATATCAAAATCTGTCATTCAGGCACCCCAAGGACTTGCCTGAGAGGACAGCTCAGGGCTGTTCCCTTATAAGAATGTGGATAAATGAATCTAAAAGTGAAAGAGCAGAGCACCAAAATGAGTATTAAAGATTCATAGGTAGGGCAAAACAAAAAAAAGTGATTTGGCTTCCCATGTCCACTCCCCTGGAAGTGCAATTAAACCTTGGGCCACGGCATGGGTTGTGCCATGTGGCTCCAGCAGCTGCAGGTGCTCTGCTGGGAGGGTGCTCGGGGCACTGCTCCAGCCAGGCTCCTCTTCCTCGCTCTGGTCCAGTGGCCCCGAGTCAGCCCTGAGTCACAGGACAAAGTGCAGTAAACAAGGGCGCCTCTGTCCCTGCCGAGTGACAGAGGAACAGCTAATCTTGATAAAGGTCTTGCTGCTGCTGGCTTCACTCTGGGCTTGCCTGGAAAACCTCCCCGTGGCTGTCAGGACCTGAGCTGTGGCTGGGGATGCTCCTCTGGAGCGCAGGAGGCTTCCCATGGCTCCTGTCAGGAACACCTGGCTGCAGGCGCTGGGGTCGGTCTGCGCCAGTGTGGCAGCACCTGTGACATCCCACCCTAGTCACCACAGTCCCCAGGAAAGCCCCCCTTGGTTTCAGAGTTGCTGCACAAAGAGACGCGGCGCAGAGAATGCACAAATTCAGGAAACGCGTTGTTAGGTTTGTGGGGTTTTTTTCTGCCAGTCAGGTCTCAGGATTTTCTTTAGAAGTTGCTGTCACTGCAGCTTTGGTGTGGAGGAAGATTTTCTGAGTGGGTTGTAATGCATAAAACAGGTTTTTCTCCACATTTCCTGCCCTGCCTTTCCCTGGCCTTTGTTTCTCTTAGAAACTGCCCTTTTCTCAGGGACAGAGGGGTGTGTGGCTTGGGGAAAGGGAGAAGCACAAGAGCAACTGAGTGGGCAGGAGCAGGGGAGCTCTGCTGTCGGGTGGCACCTTGTCCCCTGCAGAGCAGACTCCTGCCACCAACGCAGGCAGTGCTGAGCTGAACAGTTCAGTGACGCTGAAACACCTCAGGCTTTAACAGGAGTGGGAATTGTTCCTCTGGCGACACCAGGATGGGGCTGCAAGGGCTGTGAGGTTGGGTGCTATTGCTGCAAACTCATTATATTCCAAAACCCCTGGTCAGGCCCAGGCTAAAAAAGAGCAAGCCCCAAAATCCCACTGTTTCTTCCTCTATTCACTTTCTGGGTTCTCAAAAAGGAGTTGAAGTTCAGGCAGAGCTAAGGGGAGGTGGGCTAACGGAGTCAAAGCCGTGACCACCCCAGGCAGGCTGTGCTGGGCCCAGCCTCCTCTCCTGCAACACTCTTGAACTTGTCTTCCTAATTCAAGCCACAGGTGCTTTAGGATCAAGCAGAGGAAGACGTTTTCAGGTCTCTCTGGTGGTTAAACCTGAATCTGAGAAGAGAGGGTTGTTCCAGGCCCCTCAGCAAAGGGAATGAGACCCTTTACCTGTGAGACCTTCGTGGGGTTCAGTGGCAGCTCCTGTTTTCCACTTGGATTGTCTCTTCTTGCTCATGCTGGTGCTTTGTACAGTGAGGAAACAGCACTGGCCTGGTGGGACCGGCTGGGTTGTGGATGCTGGTCACAGCCTTGACAGCCCAGCAGCTCGAGGCAAGGTGGAAAGAGGGGGAAAGTGCTGAGAAAGTGATGCTGCTAATGGCCTTTGAGGCACAACGTGGGCTGTGTGTGCAGCTCATCATCAGGTCAGGCTCCCGCTAAGGCTCAGATCTCACAGTCCACAAAGCTTTTACAGAGAGCAGCTTGTGGCCTGATTTTCCCTGCAGAGCACAGAACTCTTTCACTGACACTTAGCCACACATTTTCTGCTTCATACGTTCCCTCTCCCTCGGCTGCAGCAGGATTTGTGTGGGCACAGACGCTGCTGCTGCGAACTGAGGGATTGGAGGGAGAAAAGCAGTAGCCCCAAGGAAAAAAAAAAAAAAAAAAGATTGATATTAAAATAAACCAGTTGTTAAAACAGCTCCCCGTGTCAGCCGTGTGCCAGGATTAAATCCAGGCATATCCAGGCTGGGAGAGGTGGAGGATGTTGATGTGTGGGAGTAACGTGCTCACATTCCTTGTGGTATCTCCTGTCTGATACCTGGGAATAAATTCAGGTGCTGCTCCTCAAGTGCAGCAGAGATGGGCAAGCTCAAAACCATCATGAATTGCTTTGCTTTTGCATGTTCCTGCCACACTGGTGCTGCCTGCTGTGAGCACCCGGTGTTGGCATTACAAACCTCTGCCCTGCAGGAGCTGGGGATAGCCCACCTAATTCGGCCTCACAGCATCCGCAGAGGGGTGGATGCTCTTGGCACTGTTACAGAGAGAAAAGTGAAATGCAGAGATTTTTAGTGTGACTTTCAGCATCTCTCGTTTCTGCCACTCCTGAGTGTTTGAGGTCCTTTTCCCTCCCATCCATATGTCAGATCCGTGTGAGCATGATTTTAACCCCTCCTTTCTGTATTTATGTATTCAGGGGTTCGGCCTAACTTGGTAAACCTCAGGTTGGGATTTAAAAATCCAGACCTGCATGTTGTACCAAAAAAAGCTCTGTTTTCCTAGAGCCTGAGTGCTCCTTGATCTGCTGACTGATGGGAGATACAAGTGCTCAGCACCAGACTCCCTTCAGTAGCCCTTTCTCCAGATTAATGAGTGTTGGCTGCATCCTTCAGCAGTAAAATACAAGTCCAAATTTAGTCCCTGCCAGGCATGAAGATGTTTTCTTGATTTTTTGCTTTTTAATAAGGCTTCAATCTTGGAGACATTCATTTAAATTTAAATCTCTCAAGAAAACAAATATCCCTTTCTAAGGTTGTTTTTTTTTGTTGTTGTTGTTGTTGTTGTTTTCCTTACCTTGGTTATTTTGTCTCGATGTGAATATATAAAATTGTGTATATTCACATCTGTATGTATGACACATGCTTGTTATTGCTGCTTGAGTAAATCTGCCTGGGTTTTTCTTTGGATCTGGTTTTTGAGCTACTTACTTTGCTTCTCTCAATCAAAGACTGCTCCTCCAGCCACGTGTCTCTGCCTGCTGTTTGCTTTCTTTCCAAACCAAAGCTCCAGTGAAATGTGGGGTGTTTCTGTTTCATTCCAATCAGCTCGGAAAGGTTTTTGCACCCACCAGCTTTGTTTGCCTCCTTCTTCCCCCTCCCCCGAGTTCATCTTGCCCAGCCTCTGTCTGTTGGTCTAATATTTTGATTTCCCTGTTTCAACTTTGTAGCAGATGTTGTTCAGTCTCATGGTGCCGTCTTCGTGGAAAGCGCGTCCCTGTCCACCCCCATTTCAGCCCCTCAGTTCAGGGGCTTCCGGAGAGCCAGTGAGATCAGCATTGCCAGCCAGGTCTCAGGAATGGCAGACAGTTACACTGCTTCCAACATAGCCAACAGTAAGTGTTGCACCCCTCCGAGGCTCCGCTCTCAGACCACGCTCCGGGCCGAGCAGCTTCCGTCCATCCGTCTGTCCGGGGGGGTGCTTCCCATTCATAACCAAAAGCTTGGAATTATTCCTCCTCCTTCTCCCCGTTCTGCCGCAGTCAGCGCCCTGTGTTCTCACATCCCCTGGAAGAACAGGTGACGTCCCACGCGGGGACCACGGCTGTGTTACGCACGTTGGACCTTGCTGGTGATGAATTGTTTAAAAAAAAAAAAAAAGATAAAAGATAATAATTGCTGACTCTGAGCACTGTTTGGCTGTTGTGTGAGGTGAGGGTTAATCCAGAGGGATGGTTCTGTGCTGCCATGGTAAGTCATGCAGAACTGGTCGGGATCAGCACTTGATACCAGATGGGTAATGCAGGATGCGGCTTGGTGCAGATCCCTCAAACGTGGCCCACAAAAGCAGGGATGAGTAAGCCCCTCTGTAACGCTGAAAGGGAGGGACAGGTTGGTTCAGAACAGAACATTTATTACTTTGCATTAGAAATTCAGCTCTTCTGCAGCCTGCGGGGCAGCTCCCAGTCAGTTACGACCCATTTCCCAGAGCTGAATGAGGAGTAAAAGGGATTTTTTTACTTCTTATTTTCCCCAATACCTGCATAACTCCCTAACTAATACAGTGGAGAAGAACAGACTTTGTTAAGTGGAGAAGAACAGCCTATTAATGGCTCAGCCCCTTCTTTGTGTCAGCTCGAGTATGAGATGAACACTGTGTCCTCACGGACCTCTGGTAACTCAGACCAAAGAAAGGCCGAAAACTCCAAAGAAAGAATCCAAAAACCGAAAGCAACAAAACAAACAACCCTCCCCACACAAAACCGTGCATATGACAAAATCTTCAGCCCACCAGAGGATCTCAAAAATTTAGAGATGCATTCCTGGCACAGGTTGTGAATTACTCACTCCGTAATTAATTGCTGAGGTTAATAATGCTCCCGGAGGCAGGTAGGAGTTGTTGAAGGTCTGTGGGCGCTGCTCAGGGGCTGTTGTAACCTCCTGCCCTGTTTGAGGCGACGCTCAGCAGCAGGACTAAAATACCTTCTCTGACAAACGAGGTTTTTCTGCTCAAAGCGTATCCGAGAGCCCACACCGCACTCCCCGTGCGCGTCCTTTTACTTGTCCTGACATCTTGCCCAGCCCTGCTAAATAGGAATCTGCCTGGGGAGCAGCTCCTGGGGGAGAAGGTGTTTGTTTTGTGCTGCTTTCCCACCCACGGGAGCTGCTGGGCTGGCACACGGTGGTGGTTCACGGGGAGGTGTTTTTGCCAGGGTGGTGCCCCGAGGCCGCTGTGTCCCACGAGGAGATCTTGTCCTGAGCTGCAGCAGGGTCGGGTCACACAGCACTCACCTCTGCTTTCCCCGTGCTCTCCCCCCTTGTGCAGCTTCTCCTCTGCGTAATTTATTCCTCCACACAGCCATCAAAGCCTGCTCCTGAGATCAGGGAGGAAGAGTCTTCCCTGGACGCCGGGTGTCCCCTGAGCTCTGGCTCTGCCTTTGCTGCTCTTGCTCTGAGCCTCGTCGGGGTGGTGGTACCGTGGAGCCGTGGCACTGAGGGCTGGATGTGATCCATGCTTATCCCCAGGGAGAGCTGGAGGAAGGTCCGAGGGGCACTGCAAAACCAGAGCTCCCTCCCAGGAACCTCCCTAGGGTGCAGCTCCCCTGGTACCGTGAGTTTGTGGAGGATGAAATCAGTGTGTGCCATAATAATAAGTGATTTCTGCTTTTTTTTTTTTTTTTTCTTTGTATTTTATTTTTCCTTTTAGAAACCAAACACCACCTTAATCATTGTAGGGGGTTTAGCCTTCTTTCCCAACTTGCTCTCCCTCACAAATCCCCTACCCAAACCTCGTTCAGGAGGCGTAGGCAGCATAAACACAAAATCCCTGCCAAGGGAAGGAAGCTCAAAGGGCCACGGAGCCGGGCTGCAGGCTGTGCTCTTCGGATACCAGACCTGGACATCAAGACAGGTATTCTGGAAAGATGCACTCCTGTCGGCCTCCTCTCTCATTTGATAGTCACAGAACTTCACAACAAATCTCTGCGCTTTCACTGAGGCACTCGCAGTTTCTGATTGCATCCTAACGAGTATTTCTGTCACTTTGCCCTGAAGATCGATCATAACACCGCTAACAACCTGGGAGCAGCAGGAATTCTCCTGGGCAGAGCTGAGGGGACAACGCTTCTGCCTCCACCACTGTCTTTTTGAGCATGGAAGAGTCAGTCCTGTCTGCTTCCTGTAAAGAATCTGCAATTACCCAAGCTGGGGACTTGCATGAGAAATGAAAGTTGGGACGTGACCAGGAGCTGTCAGTTTGGAAGGCAGGGAAGAGGCTGCGAGGAGGCGCCCTGTGAGCTCTGGAAAAGCCACATTGATCTGTCAAACCTTGCTCCTCCTTCCCATGGCTCTTCAGAAAAGCGGGGACTATCAGGATGAGGGTGGCCTGGCACCTGGCACGGCCAGGGCTGGGCCATGGGGATGTGCTGAATCCACATCCCTCCGCATTCGCTCTGGTGGGAGCTCTGTGCAGGTTTCTGGAAGGAGCTGGTGGATCCATCTTTTCAGTTCAGCGTCTGTGCTCATCACCAGCCAGATTTCCCTTTGCAGAGGGGTGTGTTGGATTGTACCTTAAACCTGGCAGCTTTCCTGGAAGTCCTTAAAATGGGAACATTGTCACAGAGACAAACCAAGCTTGAGGAAGCCCTTGTCAAAGCCCCAGCTTGCATCCCGCATGCAAACACAAACAAAATGCTGCTGCTGCTCTCTTGATCTCCATCTTTTCTTTCCTTGGCTGCTTTTCTGGGCTGGAGTGCACGGGCATTGAGGCCTCCTTACTGCTGGCAAAGCAGCCCATGGCTTTGGGGTCTGAGGCTTTGGACTGAGAGCTGCTTATTTCCAGGGATTGGGGCAGGACGCGTGCATGGGCAGAATTCAGGGCAGCTGAGGCGTGGGGCTGTCCCAGGGTGAAGGGTGACTGTCAGACACTTGCGTGCGGAGTTGTTGGTTCCCTGAGGGAGAAACTTGTCTGTTTTGTTTGTATCCCTGTCCCCCAGCGAACCCCAGTGTATTTTTCAGTCCCCCATGCGATGAAGTCCCAATACTCCCAGGTACCTGTCTGGCTGCCCACCGCAGAGGCTGTGCCCCTGGGAAGGCTGCGCTGCACATCTCCGTTGCCTGTACCATGGTAGCCCAGGAGGGCAGTAAAGATTTGTTGGGGACGACCAGTCCCGTCAGCACGTGCCGTATTCCCTGCCGTGTGGTGCCTTTTAGCTTCCTGTGGATTCCCAGTATTCAGTCCTCTTCCGTGTGGCCAATACCTGGATGCAATTCCCTGGTGAAAGTTGAAGGAGTTGGAAGCAGGGCTGGAGACGGGCAGAGCACACCCATCCTTCCTCTCACAGCTCCAGGGAGATGCGTTGCTGTCTTTACCTTTTGGCTCATTGCACAGGAGCCTTGAGCCCCTTCCCGGGGTCTGAACTAACAGCCAATTAACCTGTCCTCCAGTGCCTTCCTCTTTGCTTAAACAAGGGAGAGCTCACTGCTGGTGGCCGTGTGTTCCTCCCTCGGTGCGAGCAAACACTGAGCCCTGGGTCGGTTGTTCCCCCAGAGCAGCGGGACCGGCCAGGGAGCAGCCTCCTGGCACACCTGGAGCCCTGAAATCCCCTTTGTGAACCCCCTTTGTCTGAACGAGTGTTTTGCTTCTGTAGTTGCTGCCAAGTGGTGGGGAACCAAACGGATCGACTACGCCCTGTACTGCCCCGATGCCCTCACAGCTTTCCCGACCGTGGCTCTGCCTCACCTCTTCCACGCCAGCTACTGGGAGTCCACAGATGTTGTCTCCTTCCTGCTCAGACAGGTACATTCATCCTCTCTCCCTGATCTCCCTTGGGTTGAAAAATACTTGGGGCTCTTTGTTTTCTCCAGTGCACCTTCGATATGTTGATGCGTAGAGGTGAAGAAATACCCTTTGCCCCTGCAGATCCATTTTCTTCCTTTCTTTTTTCCCCTCGCCTGTGGTGTTGGTGGAGCTGCGCACACACAAACCTCATGGCTGTGCTGTCACACCTGCTTGGTTTGGGGCTGGGTTTATCATCAGAGCAGGTTTCAGATGGGCTCACTGGGGATCCACAGAGAGAGCCCAGGGCAGTTTCCTATCAGATCCGTAATGGCAAAGGTCAGTGCACTTGTTTCTTGAAATGATCTGTGCTCTGTGTGTGCCAGGTTGGATCTCAAGTCTGGAACTGAAACTTCTCAAAGGACAAATAAAACCAGCACCAGATACAGTAAAACCAAAGGGGAAGCTTTATATGAATTCCACGTGAATTGATTGGCAGAATGCAGTTCTCCGTTTTGCCTTTCTAAGTTATTGTTGTCTCCTCTAGGAACTCATTAGGATTGAGTCTTCATTCCTGCAGCACAAAGCAGTTCTAGGGCCAGGAGAATGGGGATTGCTGGTGTCTAGAGTCTGATACCTCCGATTTTATCAACCTATATTTGGCCTAAAATTCAAATCTACTCTCTAAAATATGTTTTTTTCCCTAAAAGAAAAATTTTCCCTTCAGTTCCTTGGGGATGAGGGGGAGTTATTTGCCTTAAAAAATATGAACTCCCCGGGGAACGACACTTAGAGCATGGAGCTGGAAAAAAACAAAACTCCGAGCAACTCTGTGGTTTGCGTTGCCCACTTCGGTGCCGGGTTTGCTTTGTGTTAGCTCAGCTGCTAAACCCTCCCCATTCTCCTCCAGCCTCCTCTGCTGCTGCTCTCAGTTATTTGTGATTCTGTTGGCAAACTTTCTTTCAGTGTTATCTTCCAAATAGTGTGAGAACCATAAACAACAGCGGTGTCAGCGCCGGTGGCAGCTGAGCAGTGCTGAGAATCCAGTGAGACCCTTCTCTCCCCAGGCTGTGTCCAAGCTCCGCCTGCACACTCCTGGGTGCACGGTCCCGCATCAAACCCAGCCTAAGAGGGCTGGGAAGAAGAGAGAACTCTCACTGTGCAGGAGGGGGAACAGTCATGACGGTCTCATGCACGAAATGTTCCACTTGAGAAACAGCCAATTGCTCAGGTTTCAGCCCTAACCTGGGTCTGTAGCACTGTGTGGTGATTCAAACCTTGCGTCCTGAGTACCTGGAGGTGCCTCTCCATCCATTCTAAGCCTGCTGGTGGCTGCCTGGGTAGTCTGGCACCCTCTTGCCCGGTGCCTGTCTCTGTTCACTCCTCTTTTGCCTTGAGGTCGGGGTTTTCCACATCTTTTGTCTTCTCGCTGTCCTTCGTCGGCACCACACAACTGCTTCCCCTAATAAGGACTTGTTTCTAATGGCCTTTGAAAGTCATCCCTGGACAAAATGTAAAAAGAAGCTGTTGAATAGTTTTAGTCTGCAAAGATTAAATCTTGTTAAAACAAGCCCAGATAGGATTCAAAATACATTCCTGATTTAAAAAATTTTCAGTAAAACTTGTTATTTTGTTTACATTGGATTTCCATGAGCTCCCGCCCCAGCAAGCTCATCCTCCCTGGGGTCCTTTTTCCATTTCCCTGGATGAAAACCAGCTTCAGCAAAGAGAGCTGGCCTGTGTCAGCCAGGCTCCGCTGGAGAGCTGCTGACCTCACGGAATATGTTCAGGACCTTGTAAAAGAGCCCACATTTAAGAGGCTTCTTGATTTTTTGGTCACTAAGGACTACTGGCAGTTTTGGAGTTCTGTGTGTAGAGCCACCTCCCAGTCCTGCAGTGCTGTGAGTCCTTGAGCTGTCCCCCAGCCTTTGGGTGTTATTCTTCCTTCTCCACTCTAGAGGTTAAGAGCAATCTAGGTAGGATTTAACCCTCCTTGCTCCATGTTCCTGCCTCCCATCCCTGTCCATGGCCTGGTGACAGGCAGGAATTGCCCTGCAGAACTGGCTGGGTGGCAGTGACATCCCACCAGCACCGAGTCCTGGAGCTCTGTCAGCCTCGGAGACGAGGCCAGGATGGACAGACAGCCTGGGCTCTGCCTCACACGCAGCCAAGCCAGACCCCTGTGTGTGCCTCCACAGGGGTCAAATCAGTGAGAGGAGCACAAGCCATGGGACAAGAGTTGGGGATTTCAGTAGGAATTAGAAACGAGCCGAAGGAACGGCATCTGTCGGCATGCGGCCAGTCAGAGCAGCCGGTGCTGGATGTGTTATGGAATGGGGGAAGGCTCCCTTGCAGACCGTGGGAAGGGACTAATGAATCTCTGGAGGAAGGGCAGGTATCTCAGTGCAGAGCTCACCCCGCTGTGTTTGAGTCAGTTTTGTACCTCATGACAATCCGAAAAACCCGCACCCCAGCCAGGATTTAGCCAGTGCTGGCCACAGGCTTTGCCAGTGCAGAAAAGGCCACTTGTCCTGTGAAACCTGCGAACTGACAAACCGAACACCCAGCAGCAAACCCAGGGGCCTCTGAACAGCCAGGCAGGAGGAGAGGGCTGATGCCTCGGTGGGATGTGTCCTCCTGCAGGTGATGAGACACGAGAACTCGAGCGTTTTGGAGCTGGATGGGAAGGAGGTGTCCGTCTTCACCCCCTCCAAGCCCCGTGAGAAGTGGCTCCGCAAGAGGACGAACGTGAAGCTCCGGGTAAGGGTGGGGGTTTTGGGGCTGCACAAACTGCTCTGATTTGGCTGCACAAACTGTTCTGAGGGCACGGCACAGACAGAAGGTTGTGTTGCATTGCTGGGCTGTTTTAATGGTTATATCCTACGTGGGTGCTTGTAAAAGAGCAACCCTAAAGGTGTGTGTCAGCAAGGTCTCCTCTTAGCCTTGAGTCTGTAAAACGCAGGAAGCGTTGGCTGTGGGTCAGGGAACGAGTCAGAATGGAACATCTTTCAAAGTCCAATAATACCAATTCTCAGCTCACTTAAATGCCCTTTGCTCCCAGTAAAGTCTCCAGTTTCGGAGAGGGCAATTCTGTGCTAGAACTGAAACAATATCAGCACATTTCTCTGGCAGCTGCGTGTATTTCCTCTTTAATTCCAAAGCGTGAGAGTTAATAGAGAGTATCGGAATTGCACGTACAACCTGCCGTGGAAATTGGCTCTCCAGCACTCCAATCCACCCGTCAGTTAAGGGCACAGAGCCTCACCTCTGCCACAGGTCAAATTCTTTCCCAGAGCTGAGGGTGGAGCGGAGGGGGGGGAATGGCACAGAGAGAAAGCCATGCTCCAGTTTGTCCAGTTATATTTGGCATTTCCTTGTGAGGTTATCCACTGCTGAAAACGGTTTATTTTTTTTTCCCCTCCTCCCCTCTTGCCTCGTGCAGAACGTCACAGCCAACCACAGGATCAACGACACCATTGCTAACGAGGATGGGCCCCAGACCTTAACTGGGAGGTTCATGTACGGTCCATTAGACATGGTCACCCTCACGGGAGAGAAGGTACCGTGTGTGCTGGGGGCTTGTGTCACCACGTGGTGACAATTGTAGGACAGAAGTGGTGCTGGTCAGTGCTCCCTTGGTCCCTGTTGGGGTTCGCTGCCCTCGTGTCCTGGCCAGGTTCTCCTGCTCAGACTTGTGGGTGCCTCCCACCAGGAACAGCATTTGTCACGGAGGTCTCCCCACCGAGGCCAGGTTTCACTCCGGCCCCTGATGTCTGCGTGCTGCCCAGCTCAGATCCATCAAGTGCAGAGGGTGGGAGCAGGACCAACCCTCCTGCCACCCAAAGGGGCTCGGGTGGGACGTCCCTGTGCTCGGCCTGTGCTGCTGGAGGTGACACACGGCCTCGCTGTCCCCAGGTGGACATCCACATCATGACCCAGCCACCGTCGGGGGAGTGGGTGTACTTTGACACGGAGATCAGCAACAGCAGTGGCAGGATTTCCTACGTGATCCCCGAGGAGCGGCGCCTGGGCATTGGCGTCTACCCCGTCAAGATGGTGGTCAGGTGAGGGGCCTGGGGCTTGCAGGAGGGGCAAAGAGGAATTGGACGGCTGTGGAACGTGGTCCCTCCCGTTGCTGGGTAGGCTCAGAGCCTGGTTTGCCAGCAACACAGGCAAAGCTATTTGTCCTCTGCAGCTGTAAGGGGAAAATCCACATTTTATTCTGGCTCCTGCATCACCACCAGCAGGGGAATTGAGCTCCCGCTGCAGGAGCGGGTCTCCTGCACCACAGGGCCTCATGGCCATCTGCAAAACTGCACGACTGAGCGTATTTTAAAGACCATAAACTTGTCCTTGAGGGACAGGACTTTGTACTTGTGATGATTCACAGCCCAGGGGCTCCAGCTCAGCTCCACTCGCTGGTGTTGGGCTTCAGGAGGGGGAGGAGGGGAGCATCTTCTCGGTGGTGAACCCAGCAATGTTTTCCTGGGGGTAACTTTTGAGTCTCTGCTGCCAAGGAGTGAGTGCTAATCCATCCCCCCTGAACACAGTGGGAGTGCCCTCCCCTCACACAGCGCCTGTCACTGCTCTGACTGAGGGTGGCGTCGCTGTTGGAGCTTTGGGGTCAGATGTGGGAGCTCCTTTGGGTCCGTGGTGCTCCGCAGGTCCTGGTGATGCCTTCTGGAGGTTTCGTTGCCTCTAAGCACCTGCATCCCTTCCCTCAGGGGCGACCACACGTTCGCCGACAGCTACATCACGGTGCTGCCCAAGGGGACGGAGTTTGTGGTGTTCAGCATCGACGGCTCCTTCGCCGCCAGCGTGTCCATCATGGGCAGCGACCCCAAAGTCCGCGCCGGGGCCGTGGACGTCGTAAGGTCAGAGCAGGGCCTGGGGCAGTTGATGTGACGCTGGCCTTGCTCTGCAATCCGTTGACTCGTGGCTTTCCTTCCAGGCACTGGCAAGACCTCGGCTACCTCATTATCTATGTCACGGGCCGCCCCGACATGCAGAAGCAGAGGGTGGTGGCGTGGTTAGCACAGCACAACTTCCCCCACGGGATCGTGTCCTTCTGCGACGGGCTCGTCCACGACCCGCTGCGGCACAAGGCCAACTTCCTGAAATCCCTCATCACCGACGTAAGCCTGCCGCTGCTGAACTGGGATCGTGGCACGGGTTTAGATCGCTCCTCGTCCAACCGCCACTGTCAGCACCAGTCTCTTGGCAGCAATGTGACCTGCAGGGGAAGATTAATCTGTTCATTTTATTTTCATCCCTTTATTGCTCTACAAAAGTGTCGATGCTGTTAAATTGTGTTGCCTCTGCTCTGCACTGCTCCATTTCATCACTGCTCCTCAAACCCCCAATGGAACGGAGGCAGCAGAGCCTCCCTTCCCCCCGCACGTGCACTTTTTTCACCTGCTTGGCTTTTTGGCCGCCTGTGGTGGAGACAGCAGGACTGAGGGGGAATGGAGCTGCTGCAGAAACGGCTTTGCTGGGAGACTCCGTAGAGATCCTCCAGATGTTTGACCCTTGGGAGATCCTGATGTTGCTCAGCCTCAAGCCTCAGAGAAGCTCCAGATAGAGCCAAGTTTTTTGTGTCTGGCAGGTGAAGGAGTTGCCAGTGTCCCAAGCACTTGCCCTGCCTTGATTAGCAGGAAAAGCCTGTCCTTAGCTTTCTTAGGCTCCCTTTTTGGCCCGAGTGGCAGTGGAGGGAGCAGCTGGCCCTCAGTCGCTCTCTCGTCCTCCACAAGTTTGGGACCATGGTCAGAAATTCTGTCTCCCTGACCTGTGGTTCTGGGCTCAAAGCTGGCCAATGTGTGGTGGCACCCATGTCCACCCCTCCCCTGCCAGCCCCTGCTCCAGCCCGCTACAGAAGGGCTTGTCCGGGAGCTGCTCTCTGCTTGGAGCAGAGGCAGAGGTATCCCTGAAAAGCAGCGGGTTTCGCTGCCTGTCCCTTCTCCCTCTGCCCGGCAGGTTAACAGCAGCTTGCCTGGGAAGGGAACATTCCTGGCTAATGATTCCTGCACAGGTTTGCAGCTCCTCTTCCCCGCTGGCAGCAGGGAAGTGTGCAGCATCCTTGCCCCCTGCAGACCTCAAGGGAAGGCTGTGGATCAGCAAGCGGAGATCTGCTCTTGTATTGCTGTCACTCCTCTTGTCATGACCTGTAAACACCCCCAGCTCTGTTAATTAGCACTTCCCTGGGTGGTTCATTATCCAGCTGGGAACTTGCATTAGTTCCAGTGACCTGACATTGCCACGAATGCTGATGGAAAACGCAAAGCCCAGCCTGCCGAGCAGCGTGGAGTGCCTGCGTGTTCTGACCCCGCGTTGCTTTCTGTCCCCCCAGCTGCACATGAGGATCCACGCAGCGTATGGATCCACCAAGGACATCTCCGTGTACAGCTCCATCAGCCTCCCGCCCACGCACATCTACATCGTTGGCCGACCCACCAAGAAGCTGCAGAGCCAGTGTCAGGTAGGAGCCAACTCACCTGGGCCCTGCCAAGGGCCTCCCGTGGGAGGGAGGTGGGAATTTGGTCATCACAAGTCTGGTGACCGAGCCAGCGTTGGCCGACGGGGTGGGAACTGTCCCAGGGAACTGTCCCAGGCACGTCACACATAATGGCTGTGAGTGGTTCCATGGCTGGTCACCCCAGAGAACCTGGCAGAGTGAACACACCCGGCTGCCAGTGGCTCTCAGGGAAACGTGTCCCACCCCTCTGACGCCTGCCCTCGCCCCGCAGTTCATCACGGAGGGCTACGCGGCCCACCTGGCGCAGCTGGAGTACAACCACCGCGCGCGCCCCGCCAAGAACACCACGCGCATGGCGCTGCGCAAGGGCAGCTTCGGGCTGCCCAGCCAGGCCGAGTTCCTGCGCAAGAGGAACCACCTGCTGAGGACCATCTCCTCCCAGCCCTCGGCCAGCGGCGCCGGCCACCGGCCCGAGCGCACCCAGAGCCAGTCGGACAGCGACAAGGACAGGGACAGGGAGCGCAGCCAAAGGAGCATGAGCATCGCCACGGGCTGCTGGGGCCGGAGCGCCGCGTCCCGGCTGGAGTCTGGCCTCTTGGGGCAGAAGTAGCCAGGCCAGAGCCAGGATTGTCAGCTGCAGCCACCGGAGGAGAAAACAAACAGGAAAGAGGGACGAGGCCAGTGTTTCGGGCTGGAAGGGTAAATATGGTGCTACTCTAATAACACGGTGTTCTGGGAAGAGACGGGAGGTTTCCCACACAGAGCGTGCAGGCCTTGCAGCGGGAGCGTCAGGTTTGTGCAGCGTGAGCCCGAGGAGCAGCCGGAAATCGGGGGGGAAGTCTCCAGATCAGGACGGCGCTCTCTCCTGCCTCCTTCTCTCATCCAGGGTCAGTGACTGTAAATACGTGCCTCCTTGCCTCGTTAGCCATCGCTCCGACACGGTGACCGAGTGCTGTCCTCAGAGCCGCAGGAACAGGCCATGAGGCTGGGGGAGCTTGTTCCGGGCTGTCCCGGGAGTCAGACTGGGGGCTCTGGGGTTGGGTAAGGCGCCGCTCCCCCGGCCCCAGCCGGGGATTTGTCGCGGGCTGTGCCAGGCAGAGCGGCCGAGAGCTTTCCCCGGACAGAGAGCTCCACGCGCAGCCGCCTTCTCGAGGAGCTGGTGCAGTGCAAAGCGAAAGCTGCACCGATGCCGTTGGCGGAGGCAGAATGTCGGCAGGTTCGTGCCCAAGACAGCGGGGTTATTGTTGTTATTACTGTTATTTTTTAAAGAGACCTTTTAGAAGCCAATGGAATTTAATGTGTTGACCTATTAAAAGAGGAATACAAGCTATTTTGTTTGAGCTGGTACAAACCTCAGACACTTAATTTGCTCTTAAAGTCTCCAAATAGTCTCGCTATGTATTGTTTCCAACAAGTAACCACCATATATTTGGAAGCAGCTGAAGGCACTCAGCAGCTGGATTGCATTGCAGTTCTCCTCATCCAAATGCAGGGTCTGACTCTCTCAACACCCACCTCTGAGACCTTTTTTCTTCCCAGGTTCTCTTCAAGTTCAGTAGCAGCTTTCATGGGAACTAGACTCGCTTCTTTTACCTATAGTTACTGAACTGTAAAACCTCATTGTTTTTTGCACTGATGATTTTTAGAATGAAAACCTGTTACCATCTCATGTAGCTACACCGGTGTTTGTAGTGCATGACAATGAAATATTGCTAAGCCAGGGTGTGTGTGGATATCTATACCTATATACACACACACATATATATATGTACATATTTAAAAAGAAACAAAACAATCTGTGCAGAAGTTTTTCCAGCAGTAAGGAGACTGTAAGGAAGTGTGCCAACAATGACAGGCAACCTTAAGAAAAGGCCATATCTTAATTTTTCTGGTGTGTTTCTCAGTGGATGTGCCTGAGGCGCTGGGTTTGTGCTGCTGGAGCGAGCCGGCGGGCGCGTGGCAGAGGGCTGGCAGCCCGGTGACACCCAGACGGGGACAGAGAACAGTGCCTGGAGCCAGGGCTTGCCAAAAAGCCCCTCAGTCGTGTCCCTCCCGGGGCCAGCCAAGGCTCCCTCCTTGCACACACCTCCCGGGGCGGAGGGGCATCCACACGGGGGGTTCCGGGGTGCCCAGTCACAGACTCCAGCTGGCCTCTTCACGTGGAGATTTTATAGTCCTACCGAGCTCCCCGACCGTGTGTAACCCCGCTTTCCCCACCACACTTTCCTGTCTTTATATCACTTTCTACTTACGAGGATCTTATTTATAACAGAGAATTTTTTAGACTGGCTGCTTCATTTTCTTACCAGTTTCAATAAGAATGGTGCAGGACGGCCGCACTGAGATACACAGCACTGTGAACGCTGCTCTGCTCACTGCCTCTGGGCCACGGTAGACAAATCCAACTCATCCAACTCATGTGTTCGTGGTGTGGAGGGTCCAGGCCGAGGCAGAGCAGGGACAGTGCGGAGCTGCCGCCGGCATCCGAGCCCCTGGAGCGCTCAGACCCGACTGCAAAATGTTTAACCGCTTCTCTTTGGTAATTATCCAATTATAGAATGTACCTGATGACTTTTTGTTACAGGAAACTGACTTTCCTTTCTGCTGACTCAGCTTGGCTCTCTCCGAATGTACATCCAGAGCTTTTACTGGGTTTGAAAACAATGTGAATTTGTCCCAGCTTTTTGCTAGCCGAATGTTCTATCAAACAGATGCCAGCTGAGTAGGAAGCCAAGCCACAATCCATCCTGTGAAGTCACCAAACCACATCACTAAATAATTTCTGCAAATTTGGATATGGCCTTTGCAAAATTCACCTTTCCTCCAAGTCCAGAACCGAGGCGTGACCTGTACATTTCCCAGTGTTCACGAGATGTTCACATTTTCTTATGTGTAGATAGTGTAAAACAGAGGCGAATGTAAATGTTCAACATAAAAAGCGGATATATAAAATTGAAAGTTATTTATTTATGTAGAGGAAAAAAAATGTCTGGAGGGACTGGAACCTTCAGGGTTTATTAATATTTAAAAAAAAAATGTAGCTTTTTGTTTCAGGCATTATGTACAAAGCAATTATTTTATGGACCAAGTTTAATGTAACTGTCAATGAATGCAGAAGTGCAATATGATACTCACCCTCTCCATCACTTCATGTTTTAAACAGCTCCTAACCAGTTAGCCTGACAATCACAGCACCTCCGTCCTCATCCTTTGTCGAGCTTCTTGAACCTTGCCCGGGTCCTTTCCCTGGCCCCCCATCCGTTGCCATTGTACGGATCCAACACGGAGAAGCAATTGTAGAGCAGGACCTTTATTGCTGCAATAATACCCTGGGAGGTGGGTGTAGTTACCAGGAAATAACGCCAGTAAGTTTTTCTTCACTGACTCAGTCCATCCCCGTCTCCATCGCTCAATCCTCAGCCGCCCCCATCTGGCACTCATCCCTCTGAAGCAGAGATCAACACTCACAGAACAATAGCAATAGTTTCACTCTGTGTTTATAACCTGTTTGTCCCGAGCTGTTTTGGAGAGCAATGCATGTGACCCGATGCCTTTCCACGTGTATGGAAGAGGATCCGTTTGTTGGACGTGGTGAGGGAAAGATGAATGTATATTCCATCCTTGCTAAAGGGGCACTGTCAGGGTAAAGACCTAATTTATCCTTGTTACAAGTAACTCGTTTGCTTTGAAAGGAAAGAATGGGAAGTTCCTTGTCCTCCTCCCTCGGCCGTTGTCTGGGCAGCCCTCGGTGACAGCCCACGTCCTGTTCTGCACATCAGCACAACGCAGCCTCGGGCTCTGGGGTTGCTTTTCCGTTTCCATGGGAATCAAACTCTGCTGCGGAGCTCAGATTTTTTACGAAAAGCAGCTTTTTATATTACTGCACCCTTAGGCCAGACTTTCTACCTGACGCTGTCCCTTTAAAGTCTTTTAAAAAAAACAACCCACGAGAGGAGCCCGTGCATTCCCTCCGAGTCGTTTTCCTGGGTTTGCTCAGATCGCTCAGTCAGATGAGGCGAAATCCTAATACCAAAAACCGTTTACAGTGTCGGGGGCACGAGCCCAGAGCAGAAATCAGCCAAAGGGTCACCACCACCCTCCCTCCTGCCCGCCCAGCAGCCGCCGTGCTTGCTGTAGCAGCCCCTTCTTCAGGTATCGCCACTGTTTGCTGCATTTCCTGTTAGTTCTAGAAGCCTTACGGTCCCCCTCCCTCTGCCTGTTGATACCCTCGACTGTCAATTTTATATTCCGACGATGTTAGTTATATTTTATTTATAAAAAATTGCTCTAGGGGTACCAGCTGTGCGTGGGGAGCCAGCGGGGGGATGCCCGAGGGCGCCGGGTACGCCCCGCGTGTGCAGTGCCGTGCCGACGACTCGCGTGTGTGTGGCAAACCTTCTGTACAACTTCCTTCTCCTCCTTGCTGTTAGTGCATCGTTCCAATGCCTGGTGTGCTTTGTGTACAGTATCATTGTGAGTTACACCGATTAAAGAAATGGGAAGGCTCTTCTCTGTCTGCTTTTTGTTGGGGTGTGGGGGGGGGGGGAATGCTCTAGAAACGGACAAGTCATAAAATGTGAGCAGGTGCCGGTTTAATGGGGTTACAGCCATGAACAGAACGTGGAAACTCGCTGTGGAGATCAGTCCTTTAACCCATTTGTCCTTTTCTTTTATACAGTTTGTAGATTTATGGACTTTGCAGCAAGGGAAAAGGCTGCTGTGTTTGCTTCAGAGCACCCCGGGCCCTGAGAAGCCCAGAGCCCCGGCGCTGCCCGGGGCCTGTGCTGTGGGGAAGGGACACGAGTTGCATGCAGGAGCAGAGAGCAAGGCAAAGCCACCCCGCCACGAAGCACACCTGCACAGATGCCAGTGCAGTGTGCCAGGTCAGTGCTCCCCTAGCCAAGGAGATGAAGCTGCAGGAAGGCTGGGAGAAGCCCCTGGGCACAGTGGAGGGTGGTAGTCAGGTGCAGAGGAGCTGCAGCCTGAGCAGAGCCACAGCCACTCCCCTCTGAGCAGGGTCAGTGAGTGCAAAGGGCCTGTGAGCCAGATCCAGCAAGGAAAGGGCCATGGGCAGCCCCTGAAGGGAAGAAGTGGCAGCCAGCTGCGTGCTTTGTGGCCCTGGTGCACAGCCTGTCCTGGCCACAGCATCGGCTCCTGCCCCCCAAAGCCCAGAGCACCTTGAGGTGCTCAGCACCCTTGAGCCCGTCCCCTGGATGCTGCTGAGCTCCTCCAGCATCCAGAGGAGCATCGGGGCAAAGGGCTCAGGTACCTGAGAGCCACACTGGCCTGGGCTGGGACAGGGAGGGGAGAAGCTGTTTACTGGGAGATGAACCACTAAAGCCGCTCTCCTTCCCGGTCAGTAACTTACAGAGCAGCTGGAAAGGGCCCCTGGGGGTCATCTTGACACGGTGCTGTCTGCGCGGTCCAGAGGCGGAGGCTCCCCTGGGCTGGCAGGGGCAGCAGGACGGGCTCCTGGGCCGGCTGGTGCCTGCCCTCACTGCAGCATCCCCGTCCTCACCTGGAAGGCCAGCCCATCCCCACGCGTGGCTTGCTGCAAGGGAGACACAGCACTCACAGCACTCCGTGCCCAGGACCCTGGTGGTCCTGCCAGGGCTCAGCTCGTGCCCAGGGTGGAAACAAAACCCCTCTGGGCGCAGCAGCTCTCTGGCTGTGCCCAGCCACCCCGTGCAGCTCATGCTGGTGGCCAATTCCCACTACCTTGTTAATCTCCTTGTGTCTCTCCTTGCTGACGATTTCTTCCAGGACTTCCCCGTCCCCCTTAATGAGCCTGCAAGACAAGCAGAGGCCCAGGAGCCCTGAGGGGACTGGCAAGTTCCTGCAGGGGCTGATGAGCCTCCAGGCAAGGCCAGTGCTGACCCACCTCTGACACTGTGTTTTGTGACTGTTTTTGTACCAAGCCTAAACAGCACAGCAGGCTTTGCCATTGCTCCCATGGGACTAATGTCACCACGCTGCAGCAAGGACAAGAGTGCTCCCCTGAGAACTGAGGGCCAGCTGGCCCTGCCCCAGGCTGTGGGCACTGCCTGCTGTGTGCAGTCAGTCACACTGGCACAGGAAAACACTCCTGTCACCCTACAATCCACAGTGCCCCAACCCATGCACAACCTCCTTTTTTTTTTAATAGAGTTCAGGTGTGATCCTGGCTGCCCCAGGAAACTGCAAAGCCATTCAGGAACAGGAGCCAGTTTGGGTCTGAAATGCAGCCAGGCCAGGGAGCATCTTGCTGAGCAAATTCCAAGCGGAGTCGGAGGCGGCTCACACCTCCAAACATGAACAGAAATTTAATTGTCTTCATTACGTGCCTTACAGGGAACCAACCTTTGTTCCACACCTCCCTGAGCCCTGCAGGCTGCCTTCTATTTTAAGGCTGGACTTGTCATACCCAATTCTCTTCAGCATGACATTTTCTGCTTGCTGAGAAGATGCAGTTTATTAAAAACTGGGTCATTTCTATTGGGCAGCTAAATGAACTCGGGTTTGATCGCTGTCTGTAACCCCACAGGGCACATGCTCCTCATTCCCACCTGGCTGTTAACCAGGGCCCGGGGCTTTGGAGCTGAAAGGTAAGGGGATGCAGCAATGGGACACTGGGACACAGCCTTGTGTGGGTGCTCAGCACAACTCGATGATTTGGTGTCATTGTGTCACTTTCTGGGTAGGTCACACCAGGCCTGATGAGGGGGGACGTGTGAGGGGTTGGCTCAGGCCTTTGGGATGGGGCCTGGGTCCAGGTGTGGTGCTGCAGTGCCATGGACAGGCATCCTCCAGCCCACTGAGCATGGATGGGAACGGACAATCCATGTCCCTTTTCCCCAGGGTCATACCTGGTTCTCCCCGTTTCGGGATCCACCACTCTCCTTATGACGCTCTGCCTCGCGTCCCACTCCTCCTTTGTCATGGGCTTCATGGCCTGGATCCGGGACTTCTGTTCGTCTGTCAGAACTGGAATGCAGCTCAGTCACAGCTGTGCTCCAGGAGAGGACACAGCACCAGGCCTTCAGCCCACGGACAACATTCCACCCCCCATTCCTGGCACTACTCTGGGTATGGTGACACGCCACCACAGAAAGGGACACTTCACCTCCCAAAGCCAGGAGCAGCTTTGCCAGGACGTTGCTGCCGACTGTGTCCTTCCGTTTGGCCTCTCTGTTCCCCGCTCACATCCACAAACTACATCCTAACCCTTACAAATCAATCCCTGTGTGTGGCTCAAAGGTGGGCGCTGGATGTAGGCAGGAGGAGAGCCTGGGGCTCCTCCCTGTACCCAGCCCTGCTTCCCTCAGACCCTACATGGAAAGGGACCAGGACAATTCCTGTGTGCACAGGCTCCAGCAGGAGGGAAAGAGCATCGTTACCTGGCCCAGAGTCCACCCCTGATTCCTTCTGCCACTGCTCCAGTGAGGGGCCGGGCACCTCTTCTCCCTTGGCTTTCTCCTCCTTTGCTTTCTCCTTTGCCTTCTTCTTTGATTTCTTCTTTATTTTTTTCTTCTTCTTCTTCCTCTTCTTTTTGTCTTTCTGTTTCACTCGCTTTTTTTTGCTGTCTTGACTCTTCTTCGTTTTGGAGTCGCTGTCACTGGAGTCATCAGAAGAGGAGCTGGAGGAAGAGGAAGATGAGGAAGAGCTGCTGGATGAAGATGTCCCAGAGGAAGAGGTACTGGCCTTCTTCTTCTTTTTGTCCTTTCCCTCCTTCTTCTTTTCTGCAATACACAAGAAGAGGGTGAGTGAGGCAGCCCTGGCCCTGCAGCAGCAGAGCTGTTGGTTTATCCCCCTCCCAGCCTGGTTTCTTTCCTGCCTGGAATTCCCCTGTGTGCCCACGTTCAACCCAGGATGTTCTGTGGTACCAGCTCAGCTCATGGAGGGGCTCAGGGCTCTGCGCTTGTCAGAACGAGACCAAAGCGGGCATAAAGTGCAGGACAAGGTGACAGACACCAACTAAAACCAGGGGCCCTCTTCTCCCCGCTGGGCCCTCTCTGTGCGCCCGCCCCAGGGAAATGTGGTGAAAGCACAGCCTCGGGGCCCTCCCCCACCTTCCCTGGCTGCTGCCAAGCTCGACTTGTGTCCGTGAGAGCCAGAGATCCTCTTCCTTGGCGGAGAGCTGCTGCCCTGCAGCGAGTCCTTGCTGCTCTTCCTCCTTTTCTTCTCCTTCCTCTCCTGCCTGCTCCGAGAACCGCTTTTGCTCCTGCTCCGCGATCGCTTCCGAGAGCGGCCGTGGGCCATGGCAGCTCCTGGAGGGGAAAGGGTCACATCAGAGCCACGAGGTGACCAACCCTGCCCCAAACCCCTCCACTCCAACCTGAGCCAACAGCCCTGGAAAAACCTGCTCCTGTTAAACTCCCTCCCTGCTCACAGCCGCTCTGCCGATCTCCCACCAGGGCGATGGGTCGGGGTCTCCCAGCACAGTCGCGGCCACGTGGAATTTCGCCGACCCCCGGCACGGAGCTGGCACAGGGACAGCACCGCTGTCCCCAAGCAGCTTTTCCACAAGGAAAGCCTTCCGGCAGGTTTTCCCTGCGCTCCTGCTGTTTGCCCCTGGAGAACGGGGCCGATCCCCGCTGCGGGCAGGCATGGAGGCGCCTGAGGCTGTTCCTGCAGCAGCGCTGCGCCCATGGACACGCCACGGGAGCCAGCAGGAGATGCTGCAGCACAGAGGGACACAGGCAGAGGGTGATGGATACCGCAGCCGCAGTCAGCAGAACACAACGTCCTCCCTGAGTCAATCACCCCGTCACTTAAAATGCTGGGAGCGGGCACAAGCCAAGGGGAAGGATGAATTTTTAATATTCCAATTTGCTCTTAGAAAACAGACGATGCATTGAGCTGGCACCCCCGTCCATCGGCCCCAGGGATGCCGGCAGCCCCAGGCCGGTGTGATCCGTGCTCTCATTAATTTAAAAAACAAACTGGCACCGTGGGCAGAGCGGGAGCTGGGAAACGCTTTCTCACAGCCACCTTCCAACTACCACATTTAATGAATTGTTTGTTTACCACCTCGACATTCCCAGGCAGCAATTTGGATTTGCTCCCAAGTGAATCCGACCTTTAATTGATCTACTGAATCAGGCCTTTGATTGATTTCTGTAGGGAAATTTCAATCAGAAAAAAAAAACAAACCCCAACCAATCACAACCACTAAGGGCACGCAGGGAAGTCTCAGAGGATGAGAGTCCTCCGTGCACACACAGCCAGCAGCTGCCCCTTGCACTGGGCCTCGCTGGGGACAACCTTTGGGACTCGGATCTTTCCCTTCTGGCTGTGGCAGCAGGAAAAAAAACCACTTTTATGCATCCACAGCAGCAGGACCAGTGGATCTGGGCTCAGACCGCAGCATCCCGGTGACGAATCCCAAATCCATCCCAGCAGCATCCCATGGGGGCTGGCTGTGCCCCAGGCCGGGCTCTCACCTCCACCCTGACCCCAGGCTGGGCCACAGCGACTCCTCCTGCCCAGCCCGGGCCGGCGCTGCTCTGCCCTGAGCCTCCGTCCCTGCCCTCACCCCCAGCACGGGCAGCCTGCGGCTGGCCAGGCGTGCTGGCCCTTTAAGAGCTCAGCACGACGTGCGCTGGCCCTTTAAGAACCCGCCCAAGGTGCGCTGGCCCTTTAAGAGCTCAGCTGAGGCGTTCCGCGCGCGGCTCCAGGCGCGGCCCCTTTAAGTGCGCAGCTCTTTATCAGCCCCCCCGGCCCCGGCGCCGCCGCAGCGCTCGGCCCGGTGTCCCCTCCAGCCCCCCCGTCTCCGGTGGCCTCAGCCGGCCCGGCCCGGCCCCGCCGCCGGCGAGAGGAGCGGAGGGAGCGCGCACTCACCGGGCCGGTCCCGCCGCCCCGAGCGGGGCTCCCGCCGCCGGGGCCGCCTCCCGCCTCCGTCCGCCGCCCGCGGGGCCGGGCGGCAGCCGGACCGCGCTCTTTGGTTCCGGGGGCCGCCTCGCCCGGGCCGCAGCTCAATTTTCGGGCTGAATTCGGGCAGATTGGGAGCGCTCGCCTTCGCCAGTGAACGAGATAAAAGGCTTCGAGACTGCGTTTCTTGATAGCGGCTCCTCGCTCAGGTACAACCGCCCGTTTCCTTCCCCCGGTGTAATTTTAATGAGCCTTGCTGATGAGCAGCTCATCAGCGCCCTGTGCTATTGGCAGCCCCAGCCAAAATCCAGCGGGGCCGCTGGGAGAGCTCCCGTAAACACCTTCTGTGTGAGCTGCACCGCTCACGTTCAGCCTCTCACAATTACCGATGTGATCGCCCATGTGCCGTAATTACTGCACTGAACAGACTAACAGAAAAGCCCCTTACAAATTCAGCAGCATCGATCGAACACATCGAGTTAATTTTCCACGGAGGCAAATGCAGACACCAAATCAGACGATACTGGCCTTCTTTAATTTGTTTAGTAGATGGAAGAGCCTTCAGCCAACTGGAAGGAAGGAGGGGAAAGCACTTGACCCTTCTAATCCATCAGTTCCTGGGGGATCTTGGTGCCAAACCGAGAAGCCCCAGGCCTCGTCTGCTGCCGCATCCAGGTTGGCAGAGCTATTTTATATTTTCACTTGCCCATGTAACCAAAGCAAAGGGAGTTAAATGTACACCTTGTGCTCCTCTGGGAAGTTTTGCTGTGCTGCAGGTGGCTCCCAGAGCTCTGGCTCTGCTTAACAAGGTTCACAAAACCTTTGAAAGGGAAGTTTCAGCTGCCAAGAAGCGCTGGGAGATCTCTCAGCCACCCTGGGGGATCAGTGCTCCCTGTGCTGCTCCTGGTGGATTTTTTCTGAGCCTGGGTTAGACAAACATCCAGCGATGAGAATTCCCTGCCATTCCCAGCAGCTCTCTAGGCATCACCCGATCTCGTTCCTGAGCAGATCCCTCCTGGCCACTCGGCAACACAGAGCTCTGCCCCTGGCAGAGGGCAGGAGGCCCTAAGAGCAGCAGAGAAATGGTTCATTGTACCGTTCCTCCCCGTTTCCAGTGGGACCTGGGGTGCTGCGGTGGGCAGAGAGGCCAAGGAGCTTTGGGTGTTTTCCTTGTGCACTTGGAAATACTGACAGAGCTCCTGCAGGGCATCACAGCTGGGGTTTCTGTGTCTTACGGAGTCCTCCAGCCCCAGCCTGAGCCCTCAGGAGCCGAGTTCCAGCCGGAATCGTGGCAGGGCTGGCTTTGCATCCCTTCCCAAGGTGAGAGCTGCTCCTTGCAGGACTGGCGCACCCAGCAGAGCCCCTGAGTGCAGCCTGGGAGGTCAGAAAGGAGCTTTGGGCAACTTGGTGCGGGGAAACCACCAGCCCTGCTACCCCAAGGCACAGAGATCCACGGTCTGGGGCCCCTCCTCCTCCCGCGGGGGCTCGGTGAAGCCATCCCCAAATCCCTCGGCCTCCACCAGCTGGGGCTTCCTGCGGCACATGGGGCAGAGCTGGTTTCGGACGGCCGATGATCTCATCCAGACGATGAGGTTCCAGCGCTCCCCGGAGGCGATGGGCAGCGCCCCGTGGATCTGCCCCCCTCGGTGCAGCAGCCCCCGGCCTCGCACGTGCTCCACCTCGATGTACTTGGGCACGGGGGAGGGATCCTGCAACAGAGGCAGGGGGAATTCACTGTCACACCACTGAGGCCCCTCAAATGGTTGAAATTTTGTCACCTCTTCCCCCACGCGGAGCAACGTGGAGAGGGAAAAACTGCACCTCATTCCCAGTGCCAAGTTCAAGGGGAATGTAGAGAGATTGACTCAAAACCCCCCATGTTTCACTGCTGTGTGGGAGCTCTGACCTCTGTCTTGCCCTTAAAGCAGGTGCTGGAGATTTAGGTTGAAGTCACATCTGAAATAAATCTCTCCCTCAGCACCTCCCTGCTCACAGTTTCAGATGTGGAAAGAGGGGACGGTTTGTTTCACTCCAGTTTCTACTGCGAAGCTGCGTCTGTACTCTCTTTAAAATACTGAATATTGGTATTGGATAATGGAATATTGCAGCAAAAGAGGCTCCCGTCTAACCAAGCCATGCAAAAAAAATGGGGAAGGGACAGAGCAGGTTTGACTGTCCGCAGTGAATAATTGTTTTGTGGAACACGGTGGATGCCCTGAAGCTGAGGAGGGAGAGGTGAGTGGGACGCGCTCAGTACCTGGCTGAAATCCCCGAAGTACAAGTTTCCTTCCGTGAATTCTTTTCCCAGGGAAACGTTCAAGGTGACTTCAGCGTTGTCGTAGTGGGAGCTGAGGTCCAGGTCCTGGTGCAGGGAATACTTGACCACAAAAGCTTTGTGGCTGTCCAGGCAGGCCCCTCCCAGCTCCGGGTACAGCAGCGCCGTCAGGGGCCGCAGCCGCTCCCGCAGGGGAGTCACGAAAGCCTCGTCCATGCCCAGCTCGTTCAGCAAAACCTGTGTCCAGGACACCGGGGGGGGGGAACAGCTCAGCAGCCACAGCTGCTGCTCCTCGGAGCCGCTGTCCTCCCCCCAGCCCTGCTGCTGCCTCAGATCAAGGGCTTTAGAGCAAAGGCTACAGCTGCAGGGAAGAAGGAAGGAGAATGGACATGGAGAGGGATGGGGGAAAACACAGAGTAATAAGATCAAAAGGTGAGTGTTCTTTAAAAAACTCTCCTTGATTTAAATTTGTGTTGCTTAAGCACAAGGTGCTGTTTGCTCTGAGACACCAACTCCCTCCCCTTCCCCTGCATTCCCACTTTCTCCTGTCCCTGTAACATTCCCTCAACCCTGTCACTCCAGAGGGGCCCTGAGCTCAAACTGCACCGTGTAAAACGAGAGACACTTTGGAGCTGGAGGAGGAGAGCGCAGTGAACACTGCCCCTGAAGAAGCACAAGAGACGAGTCCTACCCCGTAGTTGTTCATGGTGTTGGGCCTGCCTTTAGGCATATCTGACTGCTCAAAGTTCTCCAGCTCATCCACAAAGGCCTGGCAGAACTCCTCTGTGAACACTGGGAGTCGATAGATCCTCTTATCTGTCAGGAGAGGGGAGACAGAGTTTTGCTGGGGAAATTCCCAGATTTCCTGGCTGCCTGTGCTGGTGCCAGTGAGAGCACAGCACTCACGGGCTCCACTTTGTGCTGGGACCATCAGCTCTGGGGTGTCTTTGATGTTTCTCACGCTGGTGCCTCACTCCCAGAGCAGAAGGCCATGTCTGGAATTGGTGCCCTGGATAAATCCAGGAGCTCTGCACACAGGCATTGGCGTCCTTTGCCTTGAGGAAAGGAGGCAGCTCTGCCTCTTCCCCTCTGCATCTTGGCAGCACTTCTGGTAGGCAGAGAGCTCCTCCAGGGAAGCGGAAAACCCAGATCTCTTTTTCAAAGACTGAAATCTAGGCTGAAGCTGTTTCAGCCCCGACCGACCAACAGGGATTGTCTGCAGTGGCAAAGCACTCAGGGAGGGAAAACCAAGCTCCCAGGGCTCCTTCAGCAGGCTCCCTGGTGAGGTGTGGTACACGCAAAACCCCAGCCCTGCTGCAGCTGGAGCCTCTGGTGAGACAACAGCAGCCTGGGATGGGAAAACAGAAAACAGCCTCTGATGCAAAGCAGAACTGCTGCCTCTCCAGAGACCCTCCTCAGGCAGGGAATAACCCTGTGTGCCTCAGCCGGTGTCAAAGCAGAGCTGCTCCAGACAGGGCTTGGCAACAGCTGTCCCCAGGGAGATCTGTGTGACTGAGGTGTTGCTTTCTTTACCTGAGAAGGACTCGAGGTAGCTCAGGAGGCCCTGGAGATCAGCACCTGGAGATGTGCAGAACCTCACGATTTCCAGGAACTCTGGGGCCAGGAAGGAATCCTGGTGCCAAGGGAAGGATGGGGGAAAAAACACACAGAAACACCATCAGCCTGCACAGCCCCAGAGGGGAATGGACTCCCAGGGAAATCCACACTCCCTAGGGAGCAAGGCTGAGTCACACCCGGGTTAATTCCATGGCAGGAAATGCAGAATGTCACTGGTGTTTTACTTGGTGGAGTAGGGAAGTTGCTGCTTGCTTTAGTTCATGGTTTTCTAGGAGATTTATCACAGGCAAGATAGGAAAGAGCCTTTCCTGGCTGGAACACCAGGAATCTTGCCTGGGGAACACGCTGTGCTGTCGTGTTTTTAAAGTTTTACATCCAGTTTTCATATGCTACGCCTGTGTTTTAATTCAGTGCAGCTTTTGCACTGTGCAAGCCCGAGGAGAGGGGGAAAGGAACTGCAAAAATAGAACTCTCAGGTGATTTTTTTTCTGGGTGCAAAAGAGATTCCAAACCTTCTGTGTACCTGCAGAGTGTACACCTCTGGGTGTTTTGGTTTGTAGCACTTGGAGATGATGGCTCTGCGTTCCTCTGACTTATGGATTAATTCTTTTCTTCTCTGCACTTCTGCCTCAATCTGCAGGTAAACAACAGAGCACATGGTCAGAAACCAACAGGGCTGAGTAAAACAGCTCCAGGACTCCGCTCATTGTTTTAAACCAGTTATTTTTTGTTTGGGGGCACCTCTGGGAGACAGAGTGTTTGCTCTGTTTGTGATCAAGACAAGTCCATCTGGAAAGCCAGATGCCTGAGAGGAGCTGATGTTCTCTTTACAGATGGCTCAAAAAGCAACTGTGCAAGTGTCAAGTGGAGCTGTGAGGTTTCAGCCCTCTCAGGCATTCTGACACCTCCTGAATCTGGATTTTGTTCTGACAATAGAGGCATTGTCCAAAATAAAGACATTTGCTGGGTGCAAGACAAGTCCTGTCATGAAGGGATTACTGCTAAGTGTGGTGGAGACAGGCTGAGCTGTCCTTTCAGAGCAAACAGCTGATCCAGGCAGCTCTTCCCGTTTAATTCCCCCTGTGAGATTAATTTGTAACAGTCCTCACTGAGCAGTGAGTGAGCAGCCATTCCCTGGGACCAAGCAGCTCCTGTGCTCATTCCCTTTCCCTCAGGATCAGGCCCTGAAGGTCTTGGGAACCAAGCAGACAAATCAAACAGATTTCTCAGCCTCCTTCTTCTTCCCCTCCCTCCCAGCCCCAAGTCCCTGGGCACCAGGGATCTGTAACCCAGCACTGCCTAGAAAATCAGCATCGTGTTCTAAGTGGGAAAATTGGACTGGATTTGCTGCTGGACAGGGGGAGCTGTGACCTCCCACAGCCAGGGACAGCCACTGTCACCTCCTTCCTCCCAGCACTGAGTGACTCTTATTTGTCTATGTAATTTTGAAGTCTCCTTTATGGTGTTTACATTGATACAGCAAACCTTGTGTGAAGATCTGAGCAGATCTGCAAAGAGCCCAGGTGATTAAAAAGTAGTTAGGGCCTAGGTGATTATAAATTACAACCAAAGTTAGGATTTTGAAATCCCAGGTGAGGCTGTTTTATAAACTCTGTATTGCATCGCTTGTTGTGCTCCAGTGGTTCTGCCTGGGGAAATCCTGTGCTGTTCCACTCATAAATTCTGAGCTGTATGAATCATAACAGCCAGTTAATAAAGCTTTAATTAACAGTATGATTTACTGCCACCATCATTCTGCCAAGAACTGCTCAAAGAACCTGTCTGTCCCCTTAGTGTCAGGTGACATTTGGGCTGGTGAGTGACAGATCCCTGTCCCTGGCACGGGAAGAAGCAGAGATGCCGTGATAAAGGATTAATTTCTGTCAGATCCCATCTCGGGGCTGCCTTTAAAAATGATATGCAGAAGAAGGGGCAAGCAAAGACAACCCAGGGCACTGGGAGCCAGCGGAGTAAATCCAAGGAGGGGGCGGCTCCGAGGCCGCCGATGTGCGTTGAATGACAGGATTTAATTGCGGGGTGTCGGCTGGATAAACACCCCGCTGATGGGCGCCCGCGGGGAATTCTTCCCTCCGGACTCCGCCCGCGCCGGGAGCTGCGCCCCGGCTCCGGGGGGCTCCGGCACGTCCCAAACTCCCTTCGCGACTTTCCCGAGTGGAAATGCCGCTGGCGAGCGGATCCCCGAGGGCGCCGGGGCTCCTCATTTCCTCTCCCCGGCATCGGGAGCTGCTGGAGCCCGGTGCAGGACGATCCGAGGGATGGAGCGGGAGGAAAGGCAGGGAGAGCTGGGGTTGTTCCCCTGGACGGGAGAGGCTCTGGGGTGACCTCGCCGTGGCCTCGCAGGGCCTGAAGGGGCCGACGAAAAAAGACGGAGAGAGACAATTTCCAAGGGATGGAGCGGCAGGACACAGGGAATGGCTTCCACACTGACAGAGGGCAGGGTTAGATGGGATTTTGGGGAAAAGTTCCTCCCTGTGAGGGTGGGGAGGCCCTGGCACAGATTTCCCAGGGCAGGTGTGGCTGTCCCTGCATCCCTGGCAGTGTCTCAGGCTGGAATTGGGGCTTGGAGCACCTGGCACAGTGGGAGGTGTCCCTGCCATGGCAGGAGTGACACTGGCTGAGTTTTAAGGCCCCTTCCAACCCATCCCATGCTGTGGCTCTGCGTCCCCGGTGGCCGTGAGGGGCTCCCGGCGCTCACCTCCCTCAGCACCTCCCGGAACTGCTCCTCGCTCCGGCAGCCGCGCTCCCGCAGCGCCTGCAACACACGGGCTCGTCACCGCCGCGGCCGCCGGCGCCGCCCGCTCCCCCCGGCGCCGCCCGCCCCCGCGGTACCCGGCCGTGGTCCCGGCGGAGCTGCGGCCCGTCCCGGTAGCGCACGTGGAGCCCGAACCGCCCCACGAAGATGTTGTCGGTGAAGAAGCAGGCGCACCCGCGGAACGGCCGGCCCGCCGACATGTTTCCTGCCGGCGAACGCCGCTCGGTCCGGCCCTCAAAGGGCTCCGCTTCCGTCCGCGGGAGGGCGCGTCGGTAAATTCCCACCCGGGCTAATAAACGGAGAGCGGCGGCACCGGCCCGTTTCTCCCCACTTTGGCGCTGGTTGGTTTTGGTCACCTCCGCGACGTCACCGCGGGTCTGTCCCGCAGCGAGGCCGCCGCCCCGCAGCCCTCCCGGCCGGGCCGGGTCCGCTCGAAGCGGCAGCGGCCGCCGAAGGTTATTTGCAGACGCTCCCTGAGATTCTCTCACGCACCCCGCCCGCTCCTCGCGGGGGCGCGCACGGGCGGCGGGGGCGCGCTGCGGGGACGCGCACGGGCGGCAGGGTCAGCGCGGGCCCGGCCCGGCCCGGCCCGGCCATGGACGCGGCGCTGCCGGAGGCCGAGCGGGAGGTGGTGGTGGCGGCCGAGCCCTGCGGCCACGGCAGCAAGTTCGAGGACATCTACCGGCTGCTGGCCGAGGGCTGCTTCCCGCCCAGCTTCTGCTCCATCAAGAGGAAGAACCTCAAGCGCTACGCCCAGAAGTTCGTCGTGGACGGTGGGGAGCCGGGGGGCGGCGCGGCGGTGTCGGGCTGCCCCGGGCCCAGCCTGTGGGGGGAAGGCGGCCCCGCTGGCACCGGGGATGTGCCGGAGCCTGGGCGAGGGGAGAGAAGGGGAGGCGCCTTCTGGGCAGCGCCATGGCTCCCCGGGCGGCCCCGGTTGCCTTGGCATCGCTTCAGGGCATCGCGGGGCCGGGATCGTGTCACCCCCGGGCGGCACCGGTGCTCCGCGGCTGCCCCGTGGGGACCGCGGTGGCTTTGTTGTGGCGGAGGATTTCACACACGGTCCGGGGTGCGGAAAAGCTCCGTGGGCGTGCGTGGGGGTGATTCCGGTTTAGCAGCTTCTCCAGGGGCAGCGGGAGCTCCCAGGGCAGCAGCAGCGCCCGGAGCTGTGTTTCCCACCGTGGAAAATGATCCCTTTCCTGGAGGCGAGCGGCTGTGAGAGGATGTCGTTGGAGACAAACCTCTGGTATCCGCAGGCGGCTGCCTCTACTACGTGGGCCCCAAGAAGGAGGAGAAGCGCGAGGTGATCGTGGATCCCGAGCGGAGGCGTCAGGTCTTCCTGGAAAGCCATTTCACCGAAATCGGGAACCACCTGGGCCAGAAAAAGACCGTGCACCGCATCCAGAGCCGGTACTACTGGCTGGGCATCGTGAAGGATGTTGTGGACTGGGTGAGTGGAGAGCAGTGACCGTGTCCATGACACCGGTGCTGGCAGCGGTCCCGAGGCAGCAGCCACAACAGCCCCGGTGCAGGCATGATGTCATTCCCTGTGCCTGTGCAGGCAAGCCACACTCTGAGTTACTCTGCAGGTGGATCTTGGAACGTCCCAAGGCAGCTGGATAGGCTGGATGTCTTCCCCTGAGTGTCAGGAAGCCTCCTCTGCCTCCTCGTGCAGGGCAATTTTGGTCAGCATGAGAGTGTGGGATTGTTTCAGACAAGTTGCTGAGTCTAGCTTTGAGCTGTCAGGATTCCTTCCAGAGCTGCCCAATTCCCTAAATTATGGCAAGAGGAGGATCTCAGTGTGTCCTCAGCTGCTTTGCCTCTCCTGTTTCATTGCTGGCAGTTCCCTGCAGCAGGACTCTGCAGCACTGTGGTTTAAGGAGTGACCTTGCAGTGCATGGTCTGTGCTCCTCCAACGTCCTAGGGCTGGGGATTTCTCTAACCAGCAGTAAGAGGTTAAAAGACAATAAAAATTTGCCTGGAAACAGGGTGAGAAATAGCTTAGCTGTAGGCCACGTTGAGAAACTTGGTTATTGTGTCAGAGAAAGCTGTCAGGTGAGCCTTGTGAAAGGTGAGATGCGTCAGCCTCTTGTGTTCTGTCCTCTCTTTTTCCTGCGCCTCCTTGTTTTTATTGGGAGAAAGGAAACTGCTCATCCCTGCTGTGTGTCTCACCCCTCCACAGCCCGTGCAGTCTGAGTCTGACAGGATCTGTCAGCACATTTCCCAAGTCCTCTGATCCCTCTTTTCCCTCTCCAGATCAAGATGTGTGAAACGTGCCAGAACGCGGAGCACAACAAGAACGTGACGCGGAAAGCCCGGCCCGTCAGGGTGGAATCCCCCTGGGAAGTGCTGGGATTAGACATCCACGGTGAGTGAGTGTCTCAAGTGGCTCTCGGGGCTCCTCCCCGCCGGCCAGGAGCGTGGCAGACCTGCTGCCACACGCACCGAGGGAAAGCTGCAGGTGCCTCTGAGGAGGTGCCAAGGAGGCCACAGCAGCCGCCCAGGATGGAATCTGATCCCTGGGCTTGGCTCGGCTCCCTCTGCACACACTATGGGAGCTGTGGGCGTGCCTTCTTGCCCAGAGCTGCAGCTCTGATGGGTGTATTTTTGCTGACAGAGGTCACCGAAAGTGTTCTGGCCGAGTGACATCGCAGGGGAGAGTCGTGGTCACTTCTGCAGCCGCTGGGTTTTTAACTTTCCCCAGTTGGGGGATATGACGGCATCACTTGAGGGTTTTTTTGATGGCTGTTTACGCAGGGCCTTTTCCCGAGACAAGCCAGAGCAACACACACGTCCTGCTCGTGACTGACTACTTCACCAAGTGGGTGGAGGCTGCTCCTCTGCAGAAGAAAGATCCCTTCTCCGTGGCTAAAGCCCTGGCTACTGTTTTTTACAGGTGGGCTCCTCTGCTGTTGGTTGTATTGCACCTCTGCAGTGCTATGGGGAGTGCTGGGGTGTGTTGCGGAAATACCCGGTGCCCTCAGGATGTTTTCCTGTGAGAGCAGGAGCTCTCCCTTCTACAGGAGAGACCATGCAGTGCCTCTCAGTTGCTCTTTACAAAATCCTTGGGAAGAGCCTGTTATCCTCCTGAAGAAAGAGGCAGAAATGTTTCTCTGAGTAGCCCGAGGCCAGGGGAGCTGTGTCCCAGTTCTCTGCAGAAGCTTTAAAGCCATTCCCGGATTTCTCCTAGAAAGTGTTTGTGTCACCATGTGACATTGTCCTTGTGGAAAACACGTGGGGCCAGTGGAGATTCGAATTCAGAGCAAGAAGCTCCTCTTGTTTCTCCTGCTGCCTCATCATTCAAAAGCAAACAGGCTTGGCTGGTTTGGAGCAGGAACCAGCAGACCTCTCTCTGCTCTTGGGGACGTGAGGGCACAGCAGCCTCGTTAGCACCAGCTCCACTGGAGGGTCCTGTCCCTTTCCCATCCCATTTGCACCCATAAAGATGGAACTCCTTGGGCTCTGCCTCAGCTGATGGAATAAAACCAGTTGTGTGTCCTCTCCTTGCCCAGGTTTGGCGCCTCCAAGAACATTTACACCAGTCAGAGCTGGGACTTCTGCGAGGAGGTAAGTCGGGTGTGGGGTGGGTCAGGGGGAAGCAATGTATCCTTCAGCAGGTTTTTTGGGCAGTGTGACCCTCAGCAGGTTTTTTGGGCAGTGTGACCCTCAGCAGGTTTTTTGGGCAGTGTGACCCTCAGCAGGTTTTTTGGGCAGTGTGACCCTCAGCAGGTGTTTTAGGCAGTGTGACCCTCAGCAGGTGTTTTAGGCAGTGTGACCCTCAGCAGGTTTTTTGGGCAGTGTGACCCTCAGCAGGTTTTTTGGGCAGTGTGACCCTCAGCAGGTTTTTGGGCAGTTTGACCCTCAGCAGGTTTTTGGGCAGTGTGACCCTCAGCAGGTGTTTTGGGCAGTGTGACCCTCAGCAGGTTTTTTGGGCAGTGTGACCCTCAGCAGGTGTTTTGGGCAGCGGGTCCTGAAGGCAGAGTTGTGATGTGCTATGTAGCGGGGGCGAGGAGCTGATGCTGCCTTATCCCTGCCCCAGCCCTGTTGGCAGTGGGAGCTGATTTGCCAGTGCTTTCACCTTGGCAGGGATTTAAGGTGGTGGATCAGCAATGCAACTCCTCTCTGCTTGGAAGAAAAGACCGTGTGCATGAAATTCCAGCCCTACCCTGGGATTAACCCAGCTTCCCAGCGCTGTGGAAAGCTTCAAGCATGGGAGCAGTCGTTGCAAAACATTTTCCCATGCTCTGACTTTTCTGGGGAGCGTTTTCTGCTGCACAGCCTCTGCTGGCACAGCGGGGACGGTGCCTTGGAAGCCGCTGTGAGGCTGACACACCGTGATCCCTGTGTTGTCCCAGGTCAGCCGGCACCTGTGCGAGCGCTGGAACATCTCCCAGCTCCTCACGCCCACAGACCCCACAGAGCCCCCCAGCCCTGGGGACTGCAGCTCCGAGGTGCTCAGGGCCTCCATCTGCAGCGTGGTGAACGAGAAGCCCAGCGAGTGGGACGCACACCTGGACCCCGTGCTCTTCGAGTTCCGCACCTCGGTCAACTCCGCCACCAAGTACAGCCCCTTCTTCCTCATGTTCAACAGATACGTGTGCCTGTCCTCAGAGGTAACTGCCCTTAACAGGGGAGCCTTGCAGGAGCTTTGTCACTGCCCTGGTTGCAGAGTAACACCCGAATCTGTGCCTTGCAGGTGGATTTTGTCAAGGACTCGAAAGAGCGGGGGGCTGGCTCTGGGAAGGCCGACAGCCTCCCGCCGTTCACGGCCACGGTGCAGGAGCAGCAGAATGCGGTCAAGGAGATTGTAAGTCTTGTGGTGCCTTGAAATCATTTTGCAGCTAAGTCTGAGCTTGGCCTGAGAGGAGAGGTGGCACCTCAGTGTGTGCTGAGGGCAGCAGGAGCACAGCTGGACCCTCTGGGCCAGCACCACAGGAAAGCTGCTGGTGGTGCTGCTCGGAGGTGGGTGATGAAATACGAGGGACTGACTCGCCCCATCAGGCTAATGAGAGCTGTGTCCCAGCCTGCCCAGCTCCCTGCCTTGTAATCTGCATCCCAAATCAGCCAAGGGAGTCCCTCCTTAGGCAGGGACAAGAAGCCTTCGGGGAGATGCTGTGTAACTACAAAGGTTTAAAGTAAACCTGCCCCAAAATGGGAGGAGGTTGGGGCTACCATGAGGACTAGTGGACCAGTGGGCAGGGAGATGGGCTTGGAGGGCAAAGTCAGCGTGTAGCTCCTGGCTGTGTCTGACGTGCTGGGTGACCTTGGGCGCTCATTTTGTCTCTCTGTTCCTTGGTTCCCTCACTTGAAAAACGACCTCAGTGTCCCCTGTGAAGTGTTTGGTGAGCTGTATGCCAAAAAACCACAGACAAGGCTCAAGTGCTTTGTTTGCTCAGTCACTTCTTACACTCAGTCAGGGTTGTGAGGTTCTCTCTGATCTCACCTGGACTGTGGTTGTTCTTGCCAGGGAATGACAGGAGGAATGTGGGACAGGAGGAAGGAGGGCCTGGGAGCTGGATGTGTAGGATCTGATCCCTTTGGCAGCTCAGGCTCACTAGCTCAGCTCCCCTTTTGTGAAAGGGAGCTGCACATCGTGGCACGGGGCAGTGAGAGCTCTGTCCTGTCCCTAAAGGAATTTACGGTGTTGGGGTCACCAGCTCTCTCCTGCATCCCGCCAGGGATTGGGGCTGGAATTACTATCAGGAGGTGATAAAGCTTTCCTGGCTTTGTGGCACTCTAGCCTAGATCCCCTTCTGCCCTCTGCTGATGGAGCACTGACAGCTCTGGCCGTGGAGTTGCAGTTTCACATTGCAAGGCCTCCTGCTGGTTTGGGGTGGTGAGAACAAGGCTGGGAAGCCTCCGCTGGGTCCCTCCCTTGCCCCGGGTGCACCCGGCTTTGGCACTGCCAGTTCTCACTCACTCTCAGCCTCCCTTGTGAGGAGAGACCGTGGGAGCTGGGCCTGCTCAGTCTGGAGAGGACTGAGAGGGGATATCATCAACCCACAGAAATATCTCTGAGGGGTGTCAGAAGAGTGTCGGACTCTTCTCGGTGGTACCGAGGTGAGAAGATGAGGAGCAATAGCCATAAACTAAAACACAAGAAGTTCCACCTCAACGGGAGGATGAGCTTCTTTCCATTAAGGGTGGCAGAGCACTGGAACCGCCCAGAGAGGTCTTGGATTCTCCCTCTGTGGAGACATTCCAAACCCACCTGAATGTGGTGACCCTGCCTGGGACATGGGGTTGGCCTGGATGATCTCCAGAGGTCCCAGGGATTCTGGGATTCACTGAGCTTGTGTCAGAGCTGAGCTGATTCCTGAGTGACACCTTGAAGCCCATCCCCTCCATTCTCCTGGCAGGTGATCTCCAACATGACCACGGCCTGCAAGCGGGAGCGGAAGGGTGTGAAAAGGAAAACTCGGGGCCTGCCCTCTCTGGCCTTCAAGGTGGAAGACAACGTGTTTGGGGGCAGCACAGCCAGCTCCCTGAAGAAGCTGAAGAAGGGCCAGTTTGTGTCGTTCCAGATCGAGACGGTGCTGCCCCCTGAGCAGAGCATGTCTGGCGGGAAGAAAACCAGTTAACCCTGGGGCGTTCCGGGGGTCCCGCGGCGCCGGGGACAGCACGGAGTGTCCCCGAGGTTTGTGGCCCAGCTGTGTGGGAGTGCAGGGTGCAGACGTGCCTGCTCTGTCCTGGGAGAAAGGAAGGGGAAGGTTCAGACAAGGGGGTCTGTTCAGTCCCTTCCTGGTCCGGGTTTGCCCTTGGATCATCCCTCGGACCGAGGGAGGTGGCACCATCCTCGTTTAGGTTTGGCAGGGAGAGGCTCGGTCCTGCCAAAAAGCTCCACCTTGACTGTGGCTTGGAAGTTGCCCTTCGGGAGTGATTGCACCAAAGCCCGGGAGGGATCTGGGTGCAGATGGAAGACAAGCAGAAACCAGACCCGGCTTAGCCACGGCCAATGTTTCCTGCAGCTTAAAAGTGTCCCTGCTGTGAGCCTGAGCCAGGAATAGTCACTCCGGGTCTGACTGTGTTCCTGGCAGATGTGGGAAGGGCTTGAAGTGAGAGATTTTTTTTGTTGTTTATTTAATTGTTTTGTTTTGTTTTGTTTTAAGCACTCATTAGCAGAAATAAAATCAACAACAGAATGTGGTATTTTTGGGTTTGGTTATCCAGGCAGAGAAAAATGAATTTGTCTTTTGTAACATTGCCATTCTGTTCTCCCCTGGATTGGCGTGAACTCCAGGAATCCTGGAAGACATCTGTGCCTGTGCTAGTGAGGGTCACAGGGGTGTTTCTAAGCCCAGCACTGCAAAAACACATGGAAACTCTGGGATAATGACACTGCCCTGCCCCTCTGTCACCCGTATAGCCCACCTGGATGTACGGGTGCTGTCCAGGGAAGAGCCTGAGCCCTTCTGTTCCTAAAGAGTTGGAGTGGGAGGTGAAGGGGGAAAGTAATTTACAGGCTGAATTTCTTGAAAGTGGATCCCTCTGTGTTAGAGGTTAATTAAACTCTTGTCAAGTCTCTCTTGAGGGGTTAATTAAACCCCCATCGAACCCCTCTTTAAGGATTAACTTTAAAAATAGGATTTCGAGCCCTTTTCTCGGTTGCTTTTGAGCCAACTCCTGTGTTGTATTTTCCCTCTCTACTGCAGAAATGACACAGAACCAATAAAAATAATTTAAAAAAAAATTTAAAACATGTCTGTTTGGGGAGGATGAAAACGACCTAAGGTGGGGAGAATTCCGGGGCTGCCTTTGCCGTGTCGGGGCGGGATTTACCGGGACAGGGCGGAGCGGGGGGACCGGGGACCCCTCCCTCTAATCCCGAATTTGGGGGTCCCCGGTGTCGCTGCCCGGTCCGGCCGTGGGCGGGGCCGGGCGCGAGCCGCAGAAGGGGCGGGGCGGGGGCGGGACCACGCCATGGCCACGCCCAGCACCGACCTTGTTCCCGGGACGCGCCGCCGCCGCCGCTCGGAGCGGGCTGATCCCGCCGATCCCCGAGCCGCCGCCGGTAAGAGCCGTCCGGGCGGGCCGAGGCTGAGCTGCCCTGAAGGGGGGAGCCGTGTGTGGGTGTCCGGCCGGGGCATGGCGGGCACGGCCCTTTCCGGCCGTCTCCCCCCGCGCCGCCTCGGGACGTTCTTCTACGGGGGGGAAGGCGAGTGGGGACGTTGGGCGGCTCCAGCTCGGGGGCTGCGGACACGGCTGCGGGTGGTGGGGAGCTGCGGTGGCTGCCTCCTACTCCTCCTCTTTCTTCTCCTCCTCCTCCTCCTCCTCCATGGGCCGGATCCGCGCAGCTTTGCAGCGGATGGCAGCAGCGAGCACCCTGGGAAGCGTGTCCTGCTCCTCCCTGGCATCGCTGCTCTGCTTTGCCTCCATCCCTTCTTCCCCACCCACCCCGTAAACCGCCGTGCTACCCCAGATTGCAGCCTTTGCCCTGTTCTCCTCCGCTTTTTAGCTTTTTATCCCACTTGCCCGACCACCGAGCAGCTCTCGCCCAAGGGCGCAGCTTGTGCAGTGCCAAGGGCTGCCCTTCGTCCCGGTGGTTTGGTTTTGGGGAGCTGCGGTCACGCAGGCCGGAGTGTGGCCGACACATGGCACCCCTTGTGCGGTGCCTTCCGCACTCTGCACCGTCACCAGCTGCTGACCCAGCACAAATTTCAGGATCAGGTACCTCCCTCTTGCCAATGCGTGGCTCCTCAGGGCACGGCACCGGAGGAGGTGAGCGGTTCTCTCGGCTTAAAACAAGTCGAGCTTTCTGCCCTTTCCTGTGTCCATTCCGACCCTGCCCCAGCACCGCTGCTGCCGGACAGACCCCCGGGCGACAGCAAAGGCAGCGTCCCGCCCGCTCCGGAGCCTTCCTCTCCCACGGGACGCAGCTGTGGAATTCCAATCCCTTTTTAATTTCCTCTCGGGATTTTTGTTGTGTCATTGAACTGCACGCTGACTGCACAGCGGGTTTAGTGAGCCACCCCGAATTAATATCCAAGAGAGCTGGGGACAGTAAGGTGTGACAAGCTGCAGTACATACGGTTTAGTGTTATTTTGATGAGGGGGATCCGTTGTAGAGCTGAGCTGCTCCCCTGTCTGCTTTCCTACGGTTTTGACTGCTCGGTTCCAGCTTTGTCCCGGGAAAGCTGGGCAGGGACTCTGGGATGATGACTGTCCAAGTTTAACACCTGCACGGCTCCGTAGCTCAGGACACGTGGCTGCATGCATGTCATGGCAGCACCCAGCAGCCACCACAGCAAGCGGGGACAAAGATTCCCATCGGGATGTGCAGATTTCTGCTTTGGGATTCGGAATGGGTGAAGGCATCCGGGAGGGAAGTTTGTCTTCCTTCGTGCTGCTCATTTAATGAAATACCTTGGGGCGTGTGCAGCAGGGGAGGGGAGGGAGGTGCAGACAGTGGTGTCTGGGGTCAGGATGGGTTGGTGGGGAGCTGGCACAGTTGTCCCCCCATCCTGCTTCCCTTTCCCTGCCTCCTCCCTGGGGTAAATAACCCCATCCCCCTCTTCTCACCCCGCAGCAGAGGCCGACATGAGCACGTCCTTCCTGTGTTAGGACTGCCCCTCACCTCACTACATCAGTGACCTCCAGCCTGGTGACGAGGATGCGCGCCTGGAAGGCCGTGGCCAGCACGCTGGCGCTCAGCGGGGCCGACGTGGTGGTCACCACGCTGCTCTACACCCACGGCCAGGGCGGCCAGAATGTCCTGCAGGACCTGCGGCACTTCAACATCTTCAACTCGCTGCTGGACATCTGGGGGGGCTGCCTGTACCGCAGCTGTGTGCTGCTGGGGGCTGCCATCGGCGTGGCCACCAACACGGCCTATGGCCCCCGGCGCCTCAGGGCATCGCGGACCTTCATCGCCGTCGTCTGCCTCCTCATGGGCATCTACATGATGGTGAAGCTGCTGCTCTACTCGGAGGTGCGGAAGACCATCAAGGACCCCTGGTTCTGGGGGCTCTTTGCCTGGACCTACGTGGCGCTGGCGGCCACTTTCGGGCTGTGGCAGCTGCTGGCTTGTGTCACCTCCTCCCGCGAGGCGCTGGGGCCCGGCTCCGAGTCCCGTGCTGAGGTAGAGGAGAGCTGTGATGGGGGCACCCCCAGGGACAAGAGGGAGGAGGCAGCAGGTCCCACCATCCATAAACTGCTGTCCTACACCAAGCCAGATGCCTTCTTCCTGGGCATCGCCTCCTTCTTCCTCCTCGTGGCCGCCTTGGGTGAGTGGAGGGACCAGGCGGGCCGTGCTGTGCTCCCATCCTCACCAGGAGGGATGGAGGAGCCATGGTGGTGGGGCTTGGAAGCACCCTAGGATTGCTTTTTTTGGGGGTGCTGGGTGGCACGTGCTGCATGGGGTGGGTGAGCAAATGCAGTGGGGCAAAACCTAATGCATGAGGGGATAAAATACAATGGCAACATCCCCACGTGCCACACTCTCAGGGTTTATTGTGTGATGGCCGAGTATCTCTGTGGTGGGGATGGGGTTGTCCACAGGCTGTCACAGCTGGGAATACAGGTCCCATGCCAATCCCATGCAGTGGGGCTCAACCTCCATGTGCTGTGCTTGTCCTGCAGGAGAGACCTTCCTGCCCTACTACACGGGGCTGGCCATTGACGGCATCGTGGTGCAGAAGAGCATGGATCGCTTCTCCACAGCAGTGCTGGTCATGTCTCTGCTCGCCATAGGAAGGTAATCCAGGGGCTGGATTTGGCCCTGGCAAGAAGTTTGGGGTTTTCCCACAGGAGCTCGTGGTGATGGTGGGCACAGGCACCTACTCCACCTGTTTGCTGCCAGACCCCAGGGATGTGCTGTGAATTCTCTGCGCTGTCACGATGCAGAGAGGCCATGGCTGGCAGTCACGAGGCCTTTGTGTAGCCCTTCATGTCCATCTGCTGGAGGTGGGGGAGCAGGAGTGGACACAGGGAATGGGTTCCCTGGGGAGTGCTGTTCCAGCAGTGCTGTGTTCCCTCCCAAACCTTGTGACTACCATGGTTAGGACCAGCCACCACTGTGCTGGTGGCACCCAGGAGAGGTGTGGGCTGGTGATAAGTGGTGTCAGCACTGCCCAGGCCCTTGGCCCGGCGTGGGGGTGTTTGTGTTGCTGAGAGGGTTTCGTGTCCATGGCTCTATAACGTTTCTTATCTGCAATTAGCTCATTTGCCGCAGGTATCCGGGGCGGCGTTTTTACGCTCATCTTTGCAAGACTGAACATCCGCCTTCGCAACTGCCTCTTCAGGTCGCTGGTGTCTCAGGAGATGAGTTTTTTTGATGAGAACCGCACAGGTTGGTTCCTCTGTCCCCCTGGATTTGCTCTAACCCCTCTGTCCCATCCCAGATTTTTTCCCCTCTGCTTGCTCTACTGCCATACAGCAGACTGGGGGCAGACAGAGGCAGCACCCGTGTGCTCGTGGTTAGAAATAGAGGCAGAAAACTCTTCCCTTTCTGTTGTTTCCCACCGTGGGGATGCCCTATTGCCACCCAACAGCCTGGCATCCAGAAGTCCCACCCCCAAAACTCCCATTTCCTTCCTGCCATCAGTGCCTATCGGTGGGCCGCTCTCCAGCTCTGCTCCAGTCCCTGAAACCTCAGATGTGTGAGGCTTTCTGGGTGTGCTTGTTGCTTTCCCCGCTTGCAGTTCAGTCCTGTCCCAGTCCCGGTCCCAGGCCGTGCCACTCTGGTGTAACTTTCACACATTTAATTTTGTCTCAGTGGTATTTATAGTTTTGAGGCTGTTGCTGTATTTAGCAGTCACTGCACAGTGCCTTGGTAGCTGAGGACAGCAGAGATGTTACTGGAAGTGGGATACGGGTAACCCTGGACTTGCACAAAAGCATGGGAATTCAGCTGGACTCAAACCCGGGCCAAGGATTTGGGAGTTCAGTGTGATGTTTGCTGGCTGTAACACTCAGCTCTACCAAAAGGCACCGCCAGAGCTTCATCCCTTAGCAGCTGGACCCATGTCCTCAGGTCCCTTGGGTCAGCTCCAGGCTGTGTGTGGCCTGTGGGCTGCCCTCCAGCATAGGATGCTGTCACAGGCCCCTTTGCTGTCCTACAGGCACCCTTGGTGACCCAGGCATGTAGCTTGTGCCTGCAGGTGCCACCTCCTGCTCCTCGTGCATGCAGCAATCCAAGCTCCTCTGTTTTGCTTTGCATCCACAGCGGTGGAGAGTTGCCCCCCTTCCATGCCACCCTTCAGACCCCCAGCTGGTTGGATGGGGAGCTCCATCTGGCCCCTGGCATGGGATGTGGGACACGGTTAGGCAGTGACCTGCCGTGGTGACACGTCCCTGACCCCTCGTTGCTGCAGGGGACGTCATCTCCCGCCTGACGTCGGACACCACCATCGTAAGCGACCTGGTCTCCCAGAACATCAACATCTTCCTGCGCAACGTGGTGAAGGCCACGGGCGTGATCTTCTTCATGTTCAGCCTCTCCTGGAAGCTCTCCCTGGTCACCTTCATGGGCTTCCCCATCATCATGCTGGTGTCTGATGTCTATGGGAAGTACTACCAGGTAGGCAGGAGCAGCTGGCATTGCCGCAGTGCTGTGCTGGTCTCCCCGTGAAGCCATCAAGGAGCTTGTGGTGGCCTTGGAGCCGGTGGGAGTGACCTGGAGTGTTTTGCTGCCAGCAGGGGGGGCAGGAAGGTGACATTGAACCTGTGTGGGCAGACAGGTGTAGCCTGGGCTCTTACCTGGCTTCATGCCCAGGAGTGGAAGCATCTCAGGTCTGATAGAAGAGGTGGCTGGGCTGTGGAATGTCCCGCATGCATCTGCCTGTCCTTGTGCCCTCTCTTCTCCCTCTCTGGAGTCACTTGGTGGGGTTCCAGAGCCCGGGGCGAGTGGGGAGATGTGCCACAGGCAGCCTGGCGCTCACTGAGCTCCCTCTGCCTCCCCCTGCTCCCTGCAGAAACTCTCCAAGGATGTGCAGAGCGCTCTGGCCAAGGCCAACAACACGGCCGAGGAGACCATCTCGGCCATGAAGACCGTCCGCAGCTTCGCCAACGAGGAGACGGAGGCCAACGTGTACTGGCAGAAGCTGCAGCAGGTGTACAAGCTCAACAAGCGGGAGGCCATGGCTTACACCTACTACGTCTGGTCCAGTGGGGTAGGTGCATGGCCCTGGGGCTGGGATGGGCAGGGCAGTCTCTCCAGATCCCAAAGCACACGTGGTTCTCCTCCACTTCCAGGGAACTCCGTGGGGTGAGCCCAGCCCTGCTGTCCGCTGCCAGTATTTCCCGGGCTTTTGATCATTTGTTATTTTCATCCATCAAAAAAACACATCCCGTTCCGCCCCGAGGCAGCGTTGTGTCATTCCGTGGAACTGCCTGGTTTCTCCTGCAAATGGGGCAGTAATTGTTAAGAGCTCAAGGTCGTGGAGCAGCCCATGGCTGCGTGGTGCTGCAGTATGTGCCTGTGCCAGCTCCGCTCCGGGGCTCCGGCTGGGAACAGCCGCGGCGTTGGTTGAGCTTCTGCTCAGGAACGGAGGTTTTCTGCGTGTGGGTGGTGGCAGGGGGAGGCTGCTGGGCTTTGGCTTTGGGCTGCTTTTTTTTTTTTTCTTTCCCCTGCAAAATGCTTTTTCATCATTTAACACCAGATGGTTTGGGGCTTCTCCAGCAAAACCCTCGCGTGAGGTTGCCCTTGTCTCTGCACGTTCAGGGATCGAGGCAGTCGCTGGTGAAGGGTCTGTGACTTATGGTGCCTTCGTGCAGCTGTGAGACACTTTATGGCTTCCCAAGTCTGGAAACAAAATGGGAGCATTTATTGGCGTCGTTTCTGGGCTCCCAGGTGAAGCTGGAGCATGAACTGGGTTGACACTGATCCTGACAAATCTAAGAAGGCAAAAGCTCTCAAAAACCGCTCCTGCAGGGCTCACGTAGAAAGAAGACAAGGGATATAGCTCAGCCCTGGTAGAGTCTTTCTTGGAGGGAATGCAGGAGCTTAAGGTCAGATCATGGCAGAGCTGTAGAGGAGGCATTTTTCCCCCTGTATTTTTATCTGTGTGAATTTACAGCCTCTTCTGGGGCCACAGGGCATCAAGGAACGGCTGCTTTTTGGAGCACCTGGAACAAAACCAGCTGAATAAAAGGGGCTGGTATCTGTCACATCAGAGCTGATCTGCCTCCTTTCTAGAGTAGGTGGTAGCCCCCACACTGACTTCAGACGACAGCTGGAGTTATCCTTCAGGGACTTGTACAGGCAAGGAGGATATTCTGCATTAACTCCTGGCTTGATTTTGTGTTCTAAAGTGAAATGTGTCACACTCACATAACAGAAATTTATTTTAGTGGTGAGGTGACTGCATGCCTTGGATAATTTGAACCTAGATTATTATGCTTGAGGACCTTAGTCCAAGAGACAAGCTCATGAGATGCTCTGTTATTTCAGATAAATTCTGCCTCCTTGGCTGTTGTCCCTCGGGACTTGTTTCGTTGAAAGATATCTGCCCAGCTCCTTAAATCAGCCCATGTACTTGAGTTGTTTTTCTCATTTCCATGCTCCCTCCTAGGGCTGCCAGCTGCACTGTCAGGGATCCTCAGCTCAGGGCTCAAAGAACAAATGTCAGCACACCAAGTTTGGGCTGTTGTGTGAGTAACGACAAATGCACCAATATATCCGTTGTCCTTGCTGATTCTGGGATGTTTTCTTGCTTTCAGCTGACCCTGCTGGTGGTCCAGGTCAGCATCCTTTACTATGGTGGGCACCTCGTGATCTCTGGGCAAATGACGAGTGGAAACCTGATATCCTTCATCATTTATGAGTTTGTCTTGGGAGACTGCATGGAGGTGAGTCAGTTCTGGGAATCCCTGAGCAGGCTGGGTTGGAAGGGACCTTTAAGACCGTCTCATTCCAACTCCCTGCCATGGGCAGGGACACCTTCCACACCTTCCCAGGTTGCTGCAAGCCTCATCCAACCCAGCCTTGGACACTTTCATGGGTGGGGCAGCCACAGCCAGGGCCTCTCCACGCTCTGGGCTATCCCAGAAGGTCCCAGGGCAGTTGCAGGGATAGATCCAGTGCTGATTTTCCCCTGATACATTTTTCTGGTGCTGTGGCACTGCCAGAGGGGGGATTCTCCCCTCTGCTCCCCATTCCTCCCCTGCTGTGGTCTCACAACCTTCTTGTTCCAGAAGCAGCTTGTCCCCCAAAAAAGCAGCTGGGACCAGAGGGGTCAGGGTGGCCCTGCTGAAGGGCAGAGCCCTGGCTGCCTGCCAAGCACATTTCCTGGCATGAAGAATGAAGGGATTACAAAGCTGCCTGTTAAATTTCAGGCTTCATTAAAAACTTAATTATATTACTGGGTTTTTTTTCCTTTTCCCTGGAATAGGCTGCAAGCTGCTGCGTTGGCAGCACGTTAGCAAGATGGGATTGTGGGTGGGATGGTAGAGCCCACCCAGGGCTGCCTTCCCCTTGCAGAGGCATAAACTTGGCTAATCCAGACAGGAATGATCCAGTCGAGGTTTCCTCACAGCCAAGTGTGGTTTTGGTGGTGCTTCAGCCTCTGTGCAGGGGCAGAGCAGAGCTGGAGGCAGCTCGCCCAGCTCTCACCATCTGTTCAGATGACTGCAGGCTCTGGTGGGGTTTCCAGGCTGTGGTTTTGGTGTGGATTTAGTTTGGTTTGGGGTGTTTTTTTCCTCTCCTGGTGGGAGGGGCATTACAGTACAAACTGTTCTGCAGCTCTGGGTTTAATATTGAAAAACACCCTTTCCCTGGGTTGTCCATGTATCCCCTCCATACCCAACAGAGGAGGAAGAGTTTTCTTTTCCTGTGTCTGGTGACTGCAGTCAGTGTCAGGCGATGGGAGACTTGGGAATGCCTCAGCCATTGTCCTTAGGAGTGGCACAGGCTGGTTTCCCCATCCCTTGGGAGGGTCTCACCGTTGCCTCTTCCCTTCCAGTCCATCGGCTCCGTGTACAGCGGCCTCATGCAGGGAGTGGGAGCTGCTGAGAAGGTCTTTGAATTCATCGACCGCAAGCCCACGATGATGCACGACGGCTCCCTGGCCCCGGATCACGTGGATGGGAAGGTGGAGTTCCGGAATGTCACCTTCTCCTACCGCACTCGCTCCGCAACGCAGGTTCTCCAGGTGAGCCCTCCCAGCGCCACGTGCTGCTGCTCCATCCTGGCAAGAACCAAACCCCAGGCCATGGAGACTGTCAGCTGCCTGTCAGAGATGTGTAAAGGGAGGCTCAGGGCATGCTGGAAAACAGATTAAAAGGAGCAGCGGGTGTTTAGGGCCGGCCTTCCTTACAAGGAATGAGATTTATTAATAAAACCCTTGTTCCCTGCTCAGGCATTAAACATGTCAGCATGGTACAGGGCTTTGTGCCAAGCTGCCTCAGACTGTTCCCGTGGGAGAGGGGAGAGGGATCATGAGGCAGGGGAAAGCAGCAAAGAGGTCAGTTTGCTTTTTAGAGGACCTGCTACATCAGCAGGCAAATCTGAAGCAATTTGGAGGCTTTTGGCTCCCTCGGAGCCAGGAGAAATGGCTGATGTGGCACATCACCAAGGCAGAGGGTCGCTCTGGCCAGATTCTGGCTATTTCTCTTGTGTAGTGCCTAAGGACGTTGAGAAAAGCCTGGACCTGAGCGTGCTCTCCCATCCATGTTGCAGAACGTGTCCTTCACCCTGCACCCCGGCAAAGTGACAGCGCTGGTGGGTCCTTCAGGGAGTGGCAAGAGCTCCTGTGTCAACATCCTGGAGAACTTCTACCCTCTGCAGGACGGGCAGGTGCTGCTGGATGGGCATCCCATTAACATGTACGATCACAAGTACCTGCACTCCGTGGTACGAGCGACTGATACGTGTATTCTGGTTGTGATACCTGTGTTCTGCTTAGCCCAGTTACCAGCTGCAGGGCTCAGAGGGGATGCATGGCACTGCTGCGTGTTGCTTTGGATTTGATCCGGCAGCTTCGGAAATGTCCAGAAAGCTGGAGGCTGGAAGCAGTCCAAGAAATTAATTTGGATAATTTTGTGGGGGTGGAAGGGAAAGGGATGGAGGGTGGTTTCAAGGGGAAGGGGGAGCCTTCCAAAAACAGAACAAAAAACATGTTTTGTTTGGTGTTTTTTGGCCAACACAGTAGAAATATGTTTTTGGCGCTTGGATTAATTATCATCTAAATTGGGTTTGGAAAAAGAGTTTTGCATTCCTCCAGCAATTTCTACCTACAATAATTCTCAGCTAATGGGGAGTTAAACTTCTCAGGATCCTGGCAGCAGCTGGAGCACCAGAAGGGCTGGTGCTTTGCCTAGGAGAGGGGTCCGGGCCCCTCAGCTCTCATCTGTGTGTCAGCACAGATCAGCCTTCATCTCTGCAAGTAACTGCCTCCTTTGTTTGCCCCCAGAGCAAATGGCCTCAGCAGTCAGCAGGAAAACCTGAAAACAATTGATCAGAGACAGGCTGGAAAGCCAAAGTCACTGTGACTAATTTACATTCCCTGCCCGTACAGAGCGAAAATCAAAGGCCAAGCAAGTCTTTCAGTTTAGAAAGCCTGGTGTGGTGTTAGGAGCGTGGGGAGAAGTCAGTTAAAATATGACCGTGTCTCCCTGGCTCTCTCACGCACAATTCCGAGCAATAATTTGAAAGGTTTGATTTATTCCAATATCAGTGGTTTGATAAAGCAGCTGAACGTGACAGTGAACAGCCATGGCTGTAAGGCAGGACAGGGAGACTGTTGCTAAGCAATTAAGGAATTACAGCAGTTACATCCCTAACTTGCTCATTTGGGATTAAAAGATGGAAGAGGGCTCATTCACATGGCCCAAGTGTGATTACTGACCTTGAAAGGAAAATCAGCAAGGGCCTGGGAGAGGGTCTCTCCAGCTTGACTTATCCCAGCAACTGGTTTTCCATTCTGTGAAAAGCACAGTGATGGGAATAACAGATCTGGAGCCAAACCACAGCAGGCTTTAGGAGGGGGAAGTCCATCCCAAATGCCAACATGCCAGCATTGCATCAGGTTTCTTTCCTGCAAAGTGACTTTCCAGCAGAAGATGCAAACTGGGCACCCTGACATTGGCAGCCTCACTGGAAGGTCACCTTGAGCACTTGGTTAATGACATTTCTATATCTTGATCTCGGTCCTTACCCAGCAGGAACAAACGTCAGTGGTCCAAGATATTGTGCAGTGCATCTTCTGCTCCTGACCCCTGCTCTCCCTTGCTTCCTGCAGATCTCCCTGGTGAGCCAGGAGCCCGTGCTGTTCGCCCGCTCCATTGCAGATAACATTTCCTATGGCTTAACTTCAGCCTCCTTCGAGTCAGTGGTTCAGGCTGCCCAGAAGGCCAATGCCCACAACTTCATCACCGAGCTACAGGACGGCTACCACACAGGTACCCACCCTGCTTCTGGGCCTGGCAGCTGCACTTCCTGGCAGCTCTTGATTCTTATTTTGACCCCTTCCTCTCTCCCTTGACCCGACAGAGGCAGGTGAAAAAGGAGCTCAGCTGTCAGGTGGGCAGAAGCAGAGAGTGGCCATTGCCAGGGCCTTGATCCGAGCCCCTCCCATCCTCATCCTGGATGAAGCCACGAGTGCGCTGGATGCGGAGAGCGAGCACGCGGTGAGTGGCTGACCTGGGAGTTCGGGCCAGAGAGGGTTTGGAGGACAGACTGTGGCCTCAGTTCCCAGCCAGTGGACAAACTTACTCTTGACATGATGTGATCAGAGGGTTGAGTAAAGCGCTAATTCCCTAGCAGGAATTTGCTTCCTATGCACTTGTAGCCACCAGGAAAGGAATAATTCCATGCTCACAGCAGCCAACGCCTGGCAAACCTGATGAAGTAGGGGTCTCTGCTGATTTTTTCAGTGTGGAAAATGTTAACTGGTGTACCGAGACTCTGTGCAGCCTTTTAGGACAGGATACAGGGGAAGACCCTATAAAATGGTGCTGCAGCAAGGAGAGTAGGACTTCCTAAGCTCAAATCCCAGCCGAGGCACCGAGGAAGCCACACTTGCAGGAAAAGCCTTGAGCATCCTGTAAACTGGTTTGTCTGTCTGGGATGTGATGTACCAGCAGCAGTTTGGCCTCCCTGATGCAATGACATGAGGGAAAGCCTGTTCAAGGCTGCGATTTGAGGACGTGCCTCCAATCCAAGAGGGCAGCACAAGTGTCTGACCTTGGAGCAGCTTGCTGCCTCACAGGTCCTCAGTCACATGTGTGGTACCTGATGCCAGCCCAGGGCTGGTTTTGGCTACCCAGGGGTGTCAATGTGACATGTGCCTGATGGCCACCTGCCTGCCTTTAGACGTCAGTGCTATTGTCTCTCGACTGGGAAAAAACCTCTCTTGCCTTGACCTGCTACACTCAGGAAAGAATCCTGCCTTTCTGAGCAGCTGCATTCACCAGGTATGGGCTCCCTGCAGTCTCTGCCAGCACCACGTGGCCTCCCAGTTTGGGGCCCAGCTGTAACAAGTCCCCAGTTTACAGGATCAGACCTGTGTTCATACCTCACCTGGCTGAACTGAGATGGTCTTTGGGCTGCAGCTGGGAGCTGGGCTGGACATGCTGGTGCTGGTAGTGCTGCAGGGAGCCAGAGGAGAACACAGCTCCTGTCCACAGGTTTCTGGACACAGACCACAAAGCTGCTGCTCTCCCAGTGCCCGGGCACTAAACGCCTTTTCTCCCCACAGATTCAGCAGGCGATTTACGGCGACTTGCAGAACCACACGGTGCTTGTCATAGCTCACAGGCTGAGCACTGTGGAGAGGGCACACAACATCATTGTGCTGGACAAGGGCCGCGTGGTGCAGCAGGGCTCGCACAAGGAGCTGATGGAAGAAGGAGGCCTTTATTCCAAGCTGGTGCAGAGACAAATCCTGGGGCTGGAGGGGGGAGGCACGGACAGTGTCCAGCCTGCAGCCCGGGGGGATTCGGCGAAGGGGCTGGAGGAGGAGTTCAGGATAGACCATTCCCTGCCGGCCGTGGCACAGGACGATTTCCCCAACGCCGCTCCCAAGTGAGGGCGGCCGCGGCCGGCGCTCGGACGCTCCCTGGGACGCTGGGACGGAGGTGGCACAACGGCGCCGCTGGCTCGCCCCACGTCACGCACCCTGCACACCCAAACACACACCATAGAGCTTCCTGCAGGATGGCTCAGCGGGCACCTGCCAGCTGGCAAAACAGGGATTCACTCGAGGGAGCTGGGTCTTTAGCAATTCTCAGCATTTCTACTGGGTTTCTTTTCTAACTCCTCTCGACTGGGACTTTTCTCTCCCATCGACCTGCATGTGTAACTGCTATTAACTGTAATGGATGTTAAATGCATGCGTGGAGGGGGAGGTTGAAAACCCCTCCAGGAATTTCAGGGGGTGGCTTTTGTGGCTGGATAGAAAAACGGTGACTGTAAAGCAAGGTCCTGCTCCCTCTGTCAATCTATGGGGCTAATCCAAAGTTGGCTGAAGCCTGTAGGGAGTTCCCTTCGGCTTTGGCGAAAACTGGATCACTCCCATGGAGCTGAATGCCGGGAGAGTTTTGCACTGAGTGCCTGCAGGCTCGGGCTCTCAACCATTGCTGCTGAGCTTGTATCACGTAGTATCCATCCTTGCTGGGACAAGCCAGGGGACCGGGAGGCAGATGTTACTTTCTGATTTGCTCTTGGTGCTTGGTGGGTGTTTGTTTTTAAGGATGAGACGTTTTACCATGACTGGGTTAGGTTTTGGGGCTTGGGGTTTTTTTGGTTTGATTTGTTTGTAGTTTTTTAACGTTATTTGTGTGCACTGTGCAATGTCTGTCTGGCTCCAGCATCCACTGAAAATTGGTCTGTTACTTCAGAGTTTTTTTTAACTCACAACCCTGGTGCTGGTGTGAAAAAAAAAACACTACTAAAGACAGGCATAAAACACTAAAAGAGAGCACTTTATAAATCCCACCAAAGCTTTGTTCAGCTTCAGGCCATGCTAGCGACTTCACTGCATGGGAAATCCGTTCTGTCATGTTCCTTGAAGTCCAGCTTCAGCTGCCTGAACTTTATAATGTGTTTCTTCGAATATAATTTATTTCAGTATGAGGGATAGAAAGAAATGTGTTGCTCCTAGCCCTTTGGGGTAATGGCTCTGGCTTGGTAGTGTTATCCTGCTATAGATTGGAGAAAAATCCTATGCAGCCAGGCAGGTGCTGTTTTAAAAATAGCATTTCTAGGGGAACACTGACTTCAGACTCTGCATAGTTAAGAAATTCTCTCAAGCACTTTAGCTCTCATGTTTTCTGATACTTGAATGCTGCTGCATTTTCCTTTTCAGCAGGTTTGCATTTTTGTTATTGGCAATGTTTTGTTTTCATTTAGTGATGTTTTACAAACTCTAAATTTAGTGTCCTTGAGGAGGGATGCTCAAAAAAAAATAAAATACTACCTCTGCCACTCAACATCGAGCTGCTCTGGCTGGGGGTGTTTTTTGCTCTCTGGGTTTTCAAGGTATCGCTCATCTGACACCACAGCTGAATGCAGCTGCTCTTGCACGTGTTCTGGGGAATGACAAGAGGAACCCACAGAGAAGGAGGTATGTAAAACACTTCAGCATCTGATAATGGCTGTGAGCCCAGCAGTCAGGATAACTCATTTCCATCCCGGATCCTGGATCCCGTTGGGTGTCAGTCTCCCGGGAAGGACAGGCAGTCTAACCCGTTCTCAGAGCACGGTGCTTCCTGACTGGAATCTTTTCAGCTGCTGGCTTTTGTGATATGATAACAATCTGTGCCTCAGAAGAAGAACAAGATCTCTTTGTTTTCCCTCCCTCCACTTAGGGAACTTGTGTGTGTCTCTGAGCTCCTCAATCACCCCTTCAGTAAACGGCCAGGAGTTCCTGCTCGATGACAATTTGCACTTGTGGGTATGAGGAGGTTGGGGGTTCCACCCAACGCTGACAGGCAAGTGATTAATTCTGCATTTTTATCAGTACCTGGGAGCAGAAAGTGGCCACCGGTTCATAGAAGTGGAATTAATTTCTGCTTAATTAAAAAACTGGGGGAAAACCCAAATTGGGTTACCTGGGAGCTAGGGAAGCCAACTCGCCCTGCGAAGTACTGGTAGGACAATGATCATAAGTGCACGAGATGCCAGGAAAGAGAATTTGATTGTGTCCTACGTGTCCCTCCCAGGCAGGGCTGCATAAAGGGAACTGGAGGATGCAATCAGATTAGTTTTATTGCAAAAACTACACTGAATTTCAGGAAGGGAGCCCTGTTTCCCAAGGCTGCTGTGATGATAATCCCAGCATTGCATTCCCAGGTTAGGTCCAAACAGCTTCAACTGAAATGGCACACTGGAAACAGCAGATTGTCTCTGCTGGTGGCACCAGTCCAAGCTGATAACAGGGCCTGATCTTGTTCATTGCCACAGGTGCTGAATTCTCTCTTCTGCATCCAGATAACTCAAGGCTACTTTTCCCCTGAGCCTCTCATCTTATGGCTTGAACGGGCCCTTTCATTGTGCTCGTGGCATGTGACAAGTGGCACTGCTTGTGGGCTAAAGCCATGAGGATTTTCTTATGCCCTGGAAGATGGGTGGAAACTCCACACACCACCAGGGATCCAGCAGAATTATTGTAATGCAGGTATTTTTGCCTGCACAAACCCTGGGACTGTATAGAAAATCCCGCCTTTCTAAATCATTCCAACTAAGGCTTCTTTTTGAAGTGAAAATCAGGGTCAGACGTGCCCATTAGCCAGACTGAGCCCGGCATTAAAGCTGTGCTTCACCCAAAGCAGCAGTGGGAACTGCTCCAGTGCTGGAACACGAGCTGCTTCCTGGAGCTGCCCAATCCCTTGGGTCTGTGGGCAGTCTGTGTTTCAGGCTATTCTCCTGGAAACAAGGCCACTGTTCCCTCTGAAACCCTGGACTGTAGTATTTTGTGGCTGTGGCTTTGCCCAGCGTTGACATTTACAGGGGAACGTGAACAAAATCAGTTCAAGAGCTTCTCGGTTAGTGTGATGGAGATAAAAATTCCTTTTCTTCAAAGGGAAAAGTCCTCACAGGGTACTCAGAGGGGTTCATCTGAACCCTTAGCCTGGGGGCACTGAAGGCTGTCCGGGCAGAACTGTAAGCAATCAAGCATTTGAAAGCACAACTGATTGCAAAGTTGACTGTACATCCCATGGCAGGTTGTCTGCCTCACTATTAATAAGCTCTAACCATTCCCTGTAATAGGTATAACCACAGCTTTATTTGATTTCAACAACAGTGAACCCCACCCAAGGTGAAATTTGAGAGTGGATCCTACAGCCCCAGTGCTTCCCCAGGGACAGGGATTTACCCTGCACCTTTGCACAGCCAGGGTCTGTGGCTGACTGACCCAGTAAATGAGCACACACTGATGGAAAAAACACAGCTGTGTTTATTCCAACAACTTGTCTCCAGCCACACCAACCTCTGCCTCAGAAACCAACTGTGAGTGTTTCAGTGGCTGCACTTTCTAGTGCCACAAGCAAATAGAAAGTGCTTCTAGCTCAGGTTCAGAGATGTGGTTTAGTCTGGAGAGGAAAAATAAAATCTGCCTCTTCTATTCCAGCTTCACTGTGAGCTTAAGGCAAAGAAAATAAGTGCAGGTAAATAAACCTGCTGCTCTTCTCACACCTGCAGCTCCCTGAAAGGAAGGAGTACCTTACAAACACCTAATTCCTGCTCTCCCTCAGACAGCAGGGGCACTGATCTCTCAAACAGAACGGCTGTTTCTCTGCCAGGATGCTGAATATGCAGGTCATTTCCATGTATGAAGGAATCTGGGTTGTGAAAACTAAACAGAAGTATGGGCTGTGCTTAATGTACAGAAGGAAGTTAAATTGCAAGTAAGCCCCAAAACTTATCTGCACATTGAGCAAGCAGACTCATAGGGGTTAATGTACACCAGAGATGAGATTTGCAAATTCAATGTGTACATGACCAACCAGTTTGTCCAGGAAAAGAAAATAAGATGTGAAGGTGACTTGCAAAATATGTCTAAATCTAATAAATATGCATGAGTGCAGTGCTACTGACCGTAAAAGGATATGAGGTACTAGAAGGAAATTCAAGATCAAGTTTAAATAGAAAAAAAAAAAAAAATCTAACATCTTATTTAAAATAGTCTGGATGCCAATTCTCCTCAAGATTGGAGCCTGACTTCTTATTCGCCATGACATGGTTCCCCTGTGATCTTCACAATTTTTTTTATTCCATTTCTCCTGTAATAAGAAATCCTGACTTCTGTACTTTGCCTGCTTACAGTTCTAATGTACTCGAATGCTGTCACCCTTCAAAAGGATTTCAGCAAAGGCAAATAGGAACCAAGCCTGGGGAGATGATAAATCCCAGCCTGCAGCACTGCAATATTTGATAAACCCTGTAGCCCAAAATCCTGGTTTATCTGCAATCCTTCATATCCTGTCCAAGTGATGTGCTGTCACAAAACCTTTATCTTCCATGAAGGCTGCAGAATGGGAAGGCACCCTCCTACCTTTCCAAACAGAAAATATAATTATACAAAAGCAGTTGACTTCTATCTTGTGTCTCAGCCCCAGCTGCTTTTCTGGACAACTGGAGAACTCAATTACATGCAGGTGCTGACCAAAGTACTCAAAAGTAACCCAGATGTTTAATGCAGACTACTCTCCACCATCACCAGAACCCGAATGACCTACTCAAGGAGAAGTAGTGTTTTCAATGTATGTTGTACTTGAGCACAAATGAGTTATGGTCTCACCTGTGACTGAGCAGTTCTTATTATCCCCTTTTTAAGCAAAAGGCACCATGGTTCAGGGAATCTGAGAACTCCACTCAGGATCACACAGCAAGGCAGTGGTAAAACTAGATTTACAACACGAAGCTGAGTCAGACTTCTAAACCACACTCCCCCCAAACCATTTATTTAGTTACGGCATGAAGTTCAAATTACCAATGTTCTTGGGAAGAAAGGGCTTCTCCTAATCCCTCAGCTAATTCCTCTGTTTGTATGTGTGTATATCCATATGTGTGTTTGCATGTGCACATTTACAGCAGGTTTAACCCGTGGCTGTGACTCTGTTTGTTGGGCATCTGCAAATACAGGGTATGTGGAATGGTGTTGGCAGGGTGACTATCTGCTGGTTTTACAGAACAAGGCAGGGCTGCAGTGACTGTGCAAACCCCTGTCAGTGCCCAGGGCATGGCTGCTGACTCACCTGGCACAGAGCACATACCTGCAGCAGGCAGGGTGAGGGCTGTGATAGCTGGTACGTGCCTGTCCCACTGAACACCTTCTCCCCACCCTCGGCTCTGCTTCCTGCTGCGCAAACATCGCGCCCTCACCTCCCTCTGAGCACACCCAGGGTTGTGGAGCTCCTCTGCACCAAGCAGCCAGAAGGTCTGGAAGGCTTCCTCTAGCAGGGTCACCTTGCTGGTCCTTATTCCCTGTGGATAATAATGACAAAGAGGGCTTCTGTGAGGGTGAGAAGTATAGGGAGCCCAGTTTAGTTACAGGACAAAGGAACGACCATAAAGCTGTCACGTCATCACAGTGTCCTGCCAGGAGCTGCTGGGTCATTTCCTGAGCGTGACTGCAACTTCATTGCATCAGAATTGTATTCGGTCATTGTATGGATTTTTTTTTTTTCCCCCCCGGTTAGATCAAAAATATCAACTCCAAAGGACAAGGACCACGTGGCCATTCCCTCCCCTGCTCCCTTGGCTCCTGGTTCCTTCTTGGCTCTCTCTCCAGAGTTACACACACGGAAATAATACACACACCCACACCCACGTAGGGACAAAAGCAGGCCAGGAAGGTGGTGCACGCCAAGTGATGCATACAACTTAGGCTCTGTTAACACAATTAATTGTTTCCAGGCGTAATTGTCTTTATCAGCTCTGCTAACAGCAGCAGTAATTGGGGAGCTGCTGCTCCTCAGGGTTACCACACACTGCCTACTCCAGTGCTGGTGACATGACTGATAAGAATCAGAAGAACAAAATATATGGTGGTTTAATTGACGCAGTTTTTACTACATTGCATTTCAAAAGTATTTAAATTTACCGTGAAACACATCTTCGGCAGATTGTTTATTGACCCTCACTGTTGAAGAGGAAAGTGCTTAAGACGGATGAAATGACCTAGCACCAAAGCTTGGCCAGATATGATTTTTAGCTATTTTAAACCTAAATAAGTATTCAGCCTAGGCCTGAGAACAATAATGCAATCATTCTTTTGAGATTTGCTCCGGCCAAGTCCCAACCTGGGTAAGGAAATGCGAGTCAAATCTACTGATTTTCCTTCCGAATTTACAGCTGTGAAGTTTTAAACAAAAGGAGGCCACGAGTGGCTACGGCACTTCCAGGCAGGGGCTCTGTGCTGGCGGGGCTGGGAAGGGTCTCTGAGAGCTCAGCTCTGCCCGGCAGGACACAGGGCAGAGTCCGAGCCACCCCACTGACCTGTCCGGCCTCCGAGTGTCCCAGCAGCCGCATCTCCGGGGCCACACCTGGAGTCCTGTGCCCACTTCTGGGCCCTCCATTGGGGAAGAACATTGAGGAGCGTGTCCAGGGAAGGGAAGGGAGCTGGGGAAGGGGCTGAGGGAGCTGGGGAAGGGGCTCAGCCTGGAGAAAAGGAGGCTCAGGGGGGATCTTCTGGCTCTGCACAGGAGGGGACAGCCAGGGGGATCGGGCCCTGCTCCCAGGGAAGAGGAGGAGAGGGAACGGCCTCAGGCTGGGCAAGGGGAGGCTCAGGTTGGACGTCAGGAGGCATTTGTTAAGTGAAAGGGTGATAAAACATCGGAAAGGGTTGCCCAGGGAAGCGGCGGAGTCCCCATCCCTGGAGGTGCCTAAGGAAAGACTGGACGTGGCAATCCGCGCTGCGGTCTGGCGGAGAAAAGGTGGTGGCCGGTCACAAGCCGGCCCAGATGATCTCAGAGGTCTTTTCCAACCCCAATGACTGATCCCTCGGGATTCCGAGGGCCCCGAGCGCCTCACGTGAGCGCAGCGCACAAAGCTCGCTCTGTGCGGGGCTCTGCCCGGCGCTGTGCCCACGGAGGGGCTTCACCCACGGACCCCTCACGGGGGCTCCCCCCACAGACCCCCAAGGGGCTCCCCTCCCTCACGGGGGCTTCCCTCCCTCTCGGGGGCTCCCCCCACAGACCCCTCACGGGGCTCCCCTCCCTCTCGGGGGTTCCCCTCACGGGGGTTCCCCTCACGAGGCTCCCCCCCCTCTCGGGGGCTCCCCTCAGCCGCCGCCGCCCCCCTGCCCAGGCCCCTTTGGTTCGGTCCAGCAGCGCCCCCCTCCCGCCGCGCGGCCCCCGTGGTACGCCCCGACACGCCCCCCCGGCAGGGGGCGCTGAGGGCGGTGCCCGGCGGGCCGGGGCGAGAGCGCGGCGGCACTTCCGGTCCGGCAGCGGGAGCGGGGCCGGCAGCGGGGCCGGGATGGCGCTGGACGCGCGGCGCCTGGAGGCGCTGAGCCTGCAGGAGCTCAGCGCGCTGCTGGACGACGAGGAGCAGCTCCAGGACATGGCCCGCGAGATGGAAGAGGTGAGAGCCCGCCTCGCACTCCCCGGCCGCGGCCTCTCCTCGGGCCGCCCCCCCCTCAGCCCTCAGCGGGGTCCGCGGTGCCGCTCGGTGTTGGTTAATGACTCCCCGCTCCCCGGAGCCGCCGGGCGGGCTCGGCCCTGCCGGGGAGCTGCCGGTGCGTGGGGAGCCCCCGGGGCTGCGGGAAGCGCTGGCGGTCCCTTCCTTGCTTCCCCCTTCCCCGCCGCCCCCGGCCCGCGTTGTCCCGGCCCTCCCGGCCTTTTGTTCGCCGGCCCGCGGGGATCGGTGCCCGCTGGGTGCCACGGGAGGGCTGAGGGCTCGGCGGGCTGAAAACGCGGAATTAAATTAATTCAACCGCTGACGGGCCCGGAGGTGGGATCGGCTTTTCCATTCGTACAGCCCTTGTTTTTTTGTGCCTCGGCCGCCGTGAAGGATTTCGCCAGGGTGAATTCAGAACAACGTGAAAGAGGTTTCTGTGTGCCCCGGTTGGTGTGCTGGGCGCAGCGAGGGCTGTCAGGCTTTTCTGCTGCTTGTTTTGCCTATTTGAAGTGGCTTTGTCGCTGCATCTAAGTCGTGCTTTTGGAGCTGTGATTCTTATAACAAAATAGGAGCCTGTTTTCTTCCTCTGGCTGTGGTTGTCTTTAATTGGTTTTTCTATGTGCCAGTGGGCACCGGGTGTTACAATTCAGATACGAGACTGTTCTGGGTTTATTCGGCCACCGATGTTCCTGAAAGAATCTCACTGTTAGTCAGATAAGAGCAAATAAGATAGAACTGTATGTATGAAAACTTTAAAAGAAAAAAAAAAGTGTGCTCTACATCTCCGGGTCCTGTATTTATTGGGTGTTTTGTTTTGTTTTCTTAAATTAGAGGACAAAAGCCTCAAGAGAAGTAAAACAGTGGCACCGTGTTCTTGAGAAAGAAGCTTACTTTATTAAGTGAAATCAACTGTAATTGTGTTCCCTCAAACTCAGGCTCTGACCCTTTCGGTGCTTCTGAGGAAATTGTTCCGGATCACCTCCAGCCAAATTGTCAAAGTGTTCCACACATGGAGAGGCCCACCGAAGGCTGGGGCCGAGCTGATGAGGTGTCCTGGGGAATTTATTTGCTGTGTTACGCAACAATTTGGATTTTGAACTTTGTGCCAACAGATTTCTGAGAGTAGGGCAGCAATAATAACTTTTCATGTGAGCTTTTATTTTGAGGACTTAGAAGAAACGGGCGGCGCTGCGGAAAGTAGAACATGCAGAGAGAGAGAGAGAGCTCCTGGAGGCCCCGTGGTTTGCTGGGGGCAGGAGCACCCTGCTGAATAAAAACTATTTAAGGCAACTCAGCGGGTTATAATGGGCTTAACTTGGTGAAGATGTGAACGGGTGCGGTGCTGCTGGTTCCAGCGTGACCTCTGACAAGGGACACGAGCGCAGGGCCTGCCTCGGTGGGCTCTTTATTATTATTTATTTGTCAGTGTGGGCTTTAGGTCAGAAGTGACAGAAAACCTCACGACCTCAGTAGAAAAGATCCTCCCTCATTACACAGCCCATATTCCCGATTTGACCCTCAGGTTTTCCTCTTTCTTTGGCATCTTAAGGCTTTTAAATTGTAGAGTGAGGTTCTCCGGGCCCGAGGGAATATTTTGTGGTGTTTGGAAAGTGTGGCCAGGTTTGAAGGTGCTCAGGCTGTGTGGAAACAGGGCTGTGCTGCTGTCTGCTGTAATCCTCTTTTATTGGATGTGGAGGCTTTTGCTGGAGTCTGTTCAACTAGAAATGTGTTTACCCATCTTGGAAGGAACTGGCCATGCTTGAATATTTCTTCCTCGTTCTGTTTTGGCCTTCACTGGATTGTTTATTGCATGTGCTGCTGAGACCTGAGTTTTCACTGGGAAATGTGTGGCAGGAAGAGGGAGAGAGGGAAATCCTGAGCGTTAAGGAGGCACCATGGTGACTTCACTGCTGCTTGGCTCTCAGTCCATGTGTATCCAGGTTGTAGGGTTATTCCAAAGTCCTTAAATTCCTAATTTTATTGTGACATGCCAATTCAACCATGATTCCCGAGTCACTTCTCTGAGGTCACTTGTATTTTCAGCGGCAAAGTTGGTTAAAGCTGATTATTCCATAACTGAAAAAAAAACCAAACAAACCCCTTTGTTCTCCTTGTTGCAAGGGAAACCCAGCTCAAACCCCAATGTTTTGTTCACAAAGGAGGAGGATTTGGAAAAAACCACTTGGCTTTCTTGCTGACAGCTAAAAATAGGCACTTCCAGCCTTACAGGGAATGTATTCCTGTGTGGCATTTGAGCGGGATTTGTGGGGGTGTGTGTCCGTCTGTGTGTGCCCAGGGGCCGATGTGCTTGCAGAACGTCCTGCACGTGTGTCCCCAGGTGTGTGACACTGTGCCATCAGAGCTGAACTGTCGCTTTTCCTGTCTCTGAGCTTGGGCTTTGCAGGGCTCAGACAACCATCATCTTGTCTGCAAGAAGGAGGAAGGAAGCTCCTTGTCTGGTACTTCCAGTCTTTTGAAACTGAGGAGGGTTTGGTGGGGGTTTTTTAAAATAATCCTTTCGGGTTGATCTCTGTAGTGCATGAACAACGTTCATCTTTGTGAAATAGGCAAGCACAGGATGGTTTGGGTTGGAAGGGACCTGAGAGATCATTTAGTTGCAAACCCCCTGCCATGGCAGGGTCATAAAAGTAATTTGTTTATAGAAGTCAGTCTGGGTGAGATAACTCTAAAAAGCACAGATGAGAGAATTTGTGACCTGACTCTGGTGATGCTTTGATGAAATTCCCTGTGAAAGTGAATTTTCTTTTTATCTCCTGGGGTATCAGTTCTGTAACAGTGCATTATTGTGTTACTGACTGCTAAGGTTCCATGACCAAAAATTATTTGCTTTTCAATACCTTAATTATGTGAAATCAAGAAGTCAGAAATGTATTGCCTTCTTCTCATTCCAGCATTTCAGAGTACACTGGCAAGCACAAAAGGAATTTTTTGAGCATAGTTCTTTTCTCAAAAGCTGATTGAAAAGTTCCTGCAGGGCAGAAAGTCCAAGTCAAACTATGTGCATTCATGCCCAGATTTCTTGGATTCCTGTCCTAAAACCACATCGTGCAAGTGGTCATGTTCTTGTTGGCCAAACATGACATTTAGTTGCAAAGTTAGGAATTAGACTTGGTGACAACTACAGATTTTTCTCTTCTAGCTGAGCATCAAATGAGTAACCTGTCTGTGTGTGATGAGTGCAAATTGCAGTGCTGGGTGTCTTGCCTCTGCAAGAAATGTCTAGGAACTGCAGCTTACCTTCTCAGCTTTATTTTGTCATTTTTTAAGTAATCAGAAGAGCTAAATTTAGCCAATCTAATTACTTTGCAGTATGTTTTAATATTTATTACAGAACAGATGTTCTTAGGGGGTGTATTATTATTCACGAGTCCTTGATGAAAAGCACTCCTAAATCTTCTGTGAAAGAAGTCTCTTCTCCTACTCTGCACCTGTCAGCTCCTGTTTCAGGGGTTAATTTGACACTCCAACCGTGCATCTTTATCCTTCCACAGTGTGACTGCGTGCTTTATTCTTAATTTACAAGTATGTGTAAGTTAAAGAGAACGTGGGAATGATAAAGGCTGGAGAAACCTGAAACTAACATGGATGTGTCCCATGTATAAAGCAATTAAAACGGTGCCACACAAAGCTGCTTCTTATTTATAGCTCCTTAAGAGACTTTTTCTCGAAGGTACCAGGAGATTCCTCCCCGTGGTGCTGGCCAGAGCAAGCTTATAATTATAGCAGCTCTTGATGGACTTTGTGGGTAAGTCAGGATTGCTCAGTTTCTCAGGAGGCAGCTCCTCTGGGAATGTGCTTTTTGGATGAACCAGAGTGACGCTTCTCAGAGACGTTTTACACAAATAACTCGTGCTGCAAACCATTCTTTTGGAATAAGGGGATCAACATTTATAGTATGAATGTTGCTAAGCTAGTACTAGTTCTGGTTTAATTTTATCCGGCTTTTTTTTTTTTTCCTTTTTTAAAAGTGGGATGAAACAAAGCTGCAGTTCATAAAAGTAGTAGGCTCTAAATTCCCAAAGCAGCTGCTGCTGCCTGCTCTTGGAAATGCTCATTAAATAAATCCTTGAGTAAAATTATTCAAATTATGTCCATTAAAGAAATTCATTTTTTTAAGCAACTAAATTTTTGAAGTGCTGCATAAACCGTGACTTTTGTCTTTAACAACCTCTGTGTGTCTGTGGCTTCGTTTTCTTGCAGCACAGTTTGGTGTTGAGTGGTCTGCTCAGGAGTGAGCAATCCTTGTACCATGAAAATCCCCTTATAAGCAGCTCAGTGTGGTTGTTGCTCCATTTGTCCCATTCAGAATTCATAGTGAGAGCTTAGCAGTTGAAAAAAAAAAAAAAGTCATATATTCTCCTTAATATTGTCCTGTCTCATTATGCCTCGTGATTCTGTCTGGTATTTTCATCTGGTTTCAGATGAATGTTTCCTGCCTGTTGAAGTGCTCATGACCTCAAGAGTCTTGTTAGGAATCCTGCTGGAGTCCCCATGCTCCTGTATTTTATCTCTAAATCCCTTTTTTTCCTCGCACTTCCAGCGGGCAGGTGAACAAGCAGTGCAGGAGCAGTTCCCTGCTAGTGCACATATTTGTCACACGTGACAGCAAAATACCTTTTGGTGGATTTATTCCTTCCTCAGCTTTTGTCTTGGCCTTGTGCAAAGCTGTGGATGGATGCTGAAAGCTTGCTTTGTGCTGCACTGATAATCTTAATAGACTGCTCGTGCTGGACCGTGGCTTTGACCCTTGGATGATTTTGCAGCTGTTTGGGGGGGGGGGGTTTTGGGTAGTTTTAAATTACTCATTTTTTGAAAGCTTTTCTGCAGCACTCTTTAGGCAAACTTTACAGTGTTTGCTTTCTTATTCCTCGAGCTAACTTCCAAGTGTAGTGGAACAGTTGCTGTAAAGCTTTTACACAGACCTTAACATCAGTGACAGAGATTATTCTGGTTTATAAATTGTGGCTGTATTTGAGTTGCATTGCTCTGGGATTATTTCTGTTCTGTTTGTTGTGAAATAGAATTCACAGAGTTCAGAATTCTTCCAGTGACGTGAAACGTTCCGATGTCCTGAAACAAGTGGATGGGTCTTCACCAGCTCCTCCTTAAGTTTCATTAAACATCATTCCTGAATTTGCTTTGTATTTGAGGAACTGGTTCTTTCCCTGGTTTTGGGTGAGATTCAAGTTTGTCATCTCTCCAGGTGTGTGCATTGTTAAAAGAAATTTGACATAGACCAGTGCTGGAAGTGAAGACTTCAGGAGTGACGTTTTTAATTCATCCTTAAGTGTCAAATACCATTTTTGATCAACTTCTGTTAGAAAAAATATGCCCTTCTCAGAATATGGAAAAAGTTTAGTCATTAAGTCCTGTGTCATTTCAAGCACTGTAATTTAAAGTACAGTTGCAAACACCTTAACTTTTTCAGTTTAAAACAAGTATTTTTAAGACTTTTGGTAAAGTTTAGTCTAGTCCATAATTATTAGATATCAGATGCAAAGGACAGGACGTCACTCTGCCTTAGATGTAGGCAGGTCATATTAGTCACATTTTTCTCATTTTTACAAGTCAGATACATCATGTCATAGTGATATTTACTCATTTTCACACATTCGAAATGATTTAAAAGTAAAGTTATCCAGCAGATCACTATAAAAGGTCAGGAATTTGTTGCTTCTTCCTCCTGCCTGGTCCTGTTGAGAAATATTGTGACACTTGAGGCAGGGACAACATCACAAAAATCTCACCTGACTTTAGGCAGCCTTTTCTTACTCTTGTTTATCTGGAGTTCTCCCTTCTCCTCTTTACTATATATGATTTTAGTAAAAGCTTCCTTTTCCTGGCATTTGTGCTCTTGAATGTTTTGTAGGTTTATGTGTCCACTGGCTTTATTTCCTGCCCTGAGTAAATGTACATCTTCTTCATCCTAAAAGAGAGATCAAAGTTGACTCATTAAACTGGTCTCTCCTGAGTGACTGTGCACCTGCTTTGAAATGAGAGTATCAGTCTCCCAAGCAGTGAAAATACTGAATTTGCTGTGAGGGAGTAGTGAGCTCATTAAAATGCTGAAAGAGGCACCAGAACCCATCAGTCTTTTTGCACACACTTTTCCTTGGCTGGCAGTTCAGGAGTAACAAGGCGTGTGGTGACTACAGGAGGTTGGTAAGAGTTGGGTGCCACTAATTAAACTGTTAAATCCTGTGTGTTTTAGTTCTCTTCATAATTGTTAAAAAAAATGTAAAATAGGGGGGACTTCAGCTTTCTGAAAGCAACAGTTCTAACAGGATCAGGTAATACGAGAATAAACAAATGGAAACCAGTTTAATTTAAATTATTTTGCATTAGATTCAAATGTGAGAAGAGGATTTTCTTTTTATTCTTTGAAATGATCCACGTTGAACACAAGCATAGAGCTGAATGCTTATTTAGGCTTGAGAAGAAAAAACAAGATTGAAAGTGTAATTTCTGAATTTCACAATTTGGAGTAGGATTGGGGTTGATGTAGAGTTTAGGACTCTGAATTATCCTTGGCTGTTGTTATTGGGTTTTTAGGTGATTTGGCAAGAACAGAGTGAGAGTAAAGCTTTGGTTTTTGAAGAGCAATATCAGGGGACAAAGGTATTTAAGTAACACCAAGCTAGTTTTGAATTCAGGAAATTAAAATAGCATCTAAATATTTCAGAAAGGAGTAATTGCTCTCAAAGACAGTTGCTGTGCTTGGAAAAACACCTGAATTTTGATGCTGACCTTTCCTGGGGGCTTTTAAACAGCTCATTTGGGTTTCCACTTTCCTGTTTCTGGGGTGTGGCTCTGTGTCCAGGCACAAGTGTGGCAGGAGCAGGGTCTGTGCTCTTTTTGCAGCGGCTGTAAATGGGAGCAGCTCCAGCTGGGCAGGGATAACGTGGAATACAAGGGGCACATGGATGGAGGAGGTCACAAAAATGTACCAGACTCCTGTTGGTTTTGAAGGCAGCTCAATAGAGTTAGTCTGTGGTGCCCTGGGAGGACTATTCCACTCGTTGATTCAGCCTGAGAATCTGAAATCAAATCCCTTGGTGTTTTGTTTTTTTTTTTTTTTTCCCTTTTGATGTCTGAATATTTTAATGAAGCTAATGTGACACCCAGGGCAGACTTCTCCAAACACTCAGCTCTCCCAGAGCTCCTGAAAGATCTCTTGATAAAATCCTGTGCATGTGTGAGTGTGAGCAAACTGGAATCTGGCCGAACATTGGGTGTGTGAGAATTGTCACTTTTTCTTAGGCTACTTTAGGAACTGTTAAGCAGAAGGATTAAACTGAAGAAAATTAAGGTTTTGGCATTAATCCAGGATTGGTGTAACACAGTTGGGGAAGAATATTCTGGAGAAGGAACAGTCACAATTCCATCCTTATTTTTTACTTGTTAACAAGATGAGGGATGATATTCTTCTGCACTCGTTGTATCTCACTGCTGGAATTCAGATTTTTTCAAGAGCTGTTGCTTTACCTGTCAGTGTTCATCACTTGTTCATCAGTTGCAGGTCCAGTGCCACAGCACTAATTCTTACACAGAGCTCACTTTTGCTGTTTATTTAAAAGATTTCAAATTCTCATTTTGTCTTGGATAATAATTACACTGTCATTTCACACACCTTTTTTTTGTTTGTTTGTTTTTAATTTATATCCAGGCCCAAAATGTTCAGCACAGCAAGGACATGACTCTTGCCAGCAACCGCAGCCTGGCAGAAGGAAATCTCCTGTACCAGCCAAAGTTGGAGTCCCTGAAATCAAATTTGACTGAGAAATATCAAGAGCTGCAAGTTCTTTTTGAAGCATACCAGATAAAGAAAACAAAACTAGGTAACACTGGCTGTTGACAATTATGATTTGCTGTTTTCTAAGTGAATGTAAATCTGTTGCCTGTTTGTTGTTTGGTTCTTGGTGTCTCATTTTTAGCTGTGTGAATTAGGGTACAAAGTGAAATGTCATTCTTGGGTAGTGCTGAAATAGATCACGCCTCTGATGATTTATTAAGTGGCTGTCACATCCAGTAACAGATACTGTGGATTCTTCCTATTCTTGACCTACTCTTCTCTAAATTATCAACTTCATTTACCTTGCTCAAAAGCAGAACATTTGAATTTTCAGTGACTGTTTATAAGTCAAATGGAATATCGCATTTAACTTTCATACTGATTTATATTTTACATCTGATACTGCACTTGCTGAAGTGCTTTCAATATTACAAATACATAATTGGAATTAAATTTCAGCTCTTAGCACTCGCACAATATTCCTGAACTTTGTGATGTGTTTCTCCTTGTAATCATCCTGTGCAGAACTGCAGAGTCTGCTGGTTGTGCAGATGTGCCTTAGAGGTTGTTGTGTGGTTTGAAGTCACTTGGAGCCAGCTGTCATTTTCTGTCCTTCCTGTGCCTTTGCAGACAGACAATCCAGTAATGCTTCCCTGGAGACCCTGCTGGCGCTGCTGCAGACTGAGGGGGCGAAGATTGAGGAAGACACAGAGGTAATGACAGAACACCCCAATTCTGCCACTTCCACCCCGTGCCAGAACCTTCCAGATTCCATGGCTGCAGTGCTGAGTTGATCATTAAGGAGTAGTTTTAAGAATATGGTCTTGTCTCTGCTTTGAATTTCAGGGAACAGCTATTTGATTCCAGGAATTTTATTTCTTTTCTATCTGAGTAATTTTGTACTCTTAACATCTTTGAAGTTCAAGAGAGAAAGCGCCCATTTTTGGAAAGGATAGGCAAGCCCTTTTAGTTCCTTGGCTTTGCCTTCAAACTTGTAGAGCTTAAAAATGCGGAATCTTTTTTTTAATGGGGTTTGCCTGGTGTATGTACTGCTTCATAATAAATGTCAATTAGTTGCCTAATTAAAAAAACTGTGCCTGTGCTGGTTTTCCTCCAGTGTTTCTGCTGAAATATTCCATTGTGATTTCAATGTGTCTGTACAGGTGCCAGTGGTCACCACTGCTTGAAGGGTGGTCTGACTTCAGAATAGTGGGAGTGTTTGGTTTTATTTGCTGATTTGCATGCAGGCATTTTCTGTAATTAATCAGGAGAAAAAAATTGCTGATTGGCCTTGAGTTGTGATTGTAAAAAGACATTCCCAGGACAAACTGTATTTTGTGATTTTATGTTTGTTCAGCTCTCAATTATTAAACGTCATTTACCCAAAGCCACAAGTGAGGGTGAGTCTTAAACCTGACTTAGCAATAATCTCTGTGCTGAGTCTCACAGAGTTCCCAGCGTTTCTGCTGGCATTCGAGCAGCACTGAGCTGTAATTCAGCTTAGCTGGCAATCTGGGAAGCTGCTGGACTTGGTTTGTTCCCATCTCTGGTGATCAGGGGAATGCTCAGAGCGAGATTCAGATGTGTTTACTGCTGTTACTTCAGAATAAATTTATGCAAAAGTGATATTTAACTCTCAGTGCTTCTGAGTAATAACCAGCTCAAAGTTCTGCTCAGAATTCTTCAGTATGCCAGTCACCTTCCATATGCCAGCTGGAAAATCACAGGCAAAATGATGCTATTTTTGGGAGGCGAGCCATTTAGATTCCGTTGCAGTAGGCTGTTTCCTAAGAGAATGTTCTGTATTTGACAGAATATGGCAGAGAAGTTCCTTGATGGTGAAATACCACTGGATTCCTTCATCGACGAGTACCAGAGCAAGCGGAAACTGGCTCACCTGCGCCGGGTGAAGATCGAGAAGCTGCAGGAGATGGTGCTGAAGGGACAGAGACTTCCTCAGGTTCAGGCGCCGGCGCAGCCGAGGGCGGCCGAGCCGGCAGCAGCCCCTGCGGATCCCTACAGGGCGGATGCAAACCCTCCCCCGGCGGTGGTGCCGCGGCGGATCCCGCCCCCGCCGCCTCCCTCGGGCCCCGCAGGACGTTTGCCCACTCCCTTCACCGCCGCCATGAGCTCAGGACCGGCTCCTTCTTACCCAGGTGCTCCGTACCCGCCTCTCCCGCCTCGGCCGGGAGCGGCCCAGCCCACGAGTCAAATGGCGCAGCCGGGATACCCAGCTCAGTTTGTGCCGCCCTACCCTCCACCTCTGCCCCAGAGACCTCCTCGCCTTCCTCCACATCCCGGCTTTATCCTCCAGTAGATATTTGGGTGCGCCTGACTTAAGTATTGGTGCTTTTATTTCCTTTCCCCCCCATCAGAGACTTGCTGTAGGCAATGGGAAGCCTCTGTTCTTTGCACAATGGAGCACAAAGGCCGAGCTGTGGCACAGAGGTTTGCAGTTGCTTTGCTAAATGTGATGATGTTTGTTTGCAAAGGTCAGTGGTGACAAGGTTTAACTAGGAAGGTGATAACGGTCTAAATTCTGTAAATCCATCAAACTGAGGAGCCACTCGCAGTGGATTTGCTGACGTTACAAACCCGAGTCACGCTCTGAATTCCTTAGTGATGGTAGATCAGCATCCTCCTGTGCTCTGATGGATTCCCATGGCAGCTGGATGTGTGTGTGGCAAACAGGGAGCTGGTTGTCCCTCTAAGGAATTCTGTCTGCACAGTGTTGGGATGGTAACAACCATATCTGACTGCTGGGCAAGGGGCGTGCACAGGACCCCCCTCGGCATCCTTTTGCATCCAGGGCCAGGTACACGGCGTTTTCAGAGCTCACTGAGCTGAAACTCCTGTCAGAACACCTTGTGGGGGATTTCAGACAGGGAAAATGACAAGAGTTTCATTTCTGCATTTCACTTGTTACCTTAGACAGTGTGTAATCAAAGTAGGCACTACTCCCACTCCTAAAAAGCTTGATACCTTCAAAGTCCTGGTCTCCTGAAATGAAACTAAACTGTTTGTAGAGCCAGTTTAGGGTTTTATAGACACTTTACCAGGCAGTTTTATTTCCTTGCCTCTTAACAGTTGGGGTTTTTTCTCCTTTTCCACACCTTGGATACAGAAATGATTTTTTTACACAGGTGCTTAGCTTTTGATACCATGTGATTCCAGGAATCTAGGCAGGGTATTTTCTTAATCAAATACTGGATTTTCACATGTAATTGCCCACTTGAATTTCCACAATTTCATTTTATCCCTCAACTCTGTGTCTCGCTTGGCAGACCTATTTTTCACTTTCCCATTCTGTTTAGTTTTGCAGTTTGGGGCATGTGTATCTATCTGGAATTGGCAGTTAATGTTTCTCTGCAAGTAGGCAAAGAAGCAAAGCCTTTTGAAGTCCATGGTGGCTGTTTGCATCTTACAGAATCCCTTCTTGATTTACGCCTCTGGATGGGAGAGGCTTTTTAGGGCAGCTCAGATTCCACTCTCAATGTGACTCTTGCAGCCTAAGGTGCAGACACATGCTGGTATTTTAATCCGGCACTGGAGGAGGCAAATTTTAACACTTGTTGTTTGCACAGAAAGTGTCTGTGAATTTGTCACCAATCAGTGCAGAATCTGTCAAAGCCCTTGGTTATTTCAGAGCCCTTTGGTATCATTGTCCTGGAATGCACTACATTGTTTGGAAGTACTGCAAACATCAGTCAGGATAGAAGATCTATTTTTTTTTTTTCTTCTTTATGTAAGACCTGGATTGTCCCTTAATCATTTCCTCTGGAGTGTGGTGGTTAGCAAATACTAATCTGAAATTAAGCTCATAACAGGAAGCTCTCGATTCTGAAAATACGAATATGGTCATTTGGCTTGTTTTGCCTTCTGCAGCCAAAGGGCAGAACGTTGGTCAGTGTTACTGGCATCTGAACCAATTCCCCAGTGTAAGTCTGGCAAGTTTTTATAGATGGGGGATTTTGTGAAGCAATGTGCATTGGATTTGTTTGCAAAGTGTGTTTTTTCTGTAATCTAGTGATGGTACAGGATGTGGTTGTTTTTGATTTTTTTTTTTAAATAGTGTGGTATCTTTCCTTGGTATTATTTTCTCACTGAAGCTTTGTACAAGCATGGTTAATTATGACTCGTTTCAAAGTAACTTTGCTGTGCTGTTAGTGCTGGTTTTTGGATGGCAGCTGTTGTATCTGGATACTAAACATGAGTCTGCTGTAGAAATGGTTTGTGTCCTAGAAAGAATTGAAGTGGGTGGGGGCTACCAGGGTGCTGTCTGGGTACAGAGATTCATACTTTGAGCCTGCTACACAAAAACTCTAAAACACTCCCAAATCAGTTTTACTAAGATTTCATAAAAACAACCAGGTATATTTTACACTTATCAAGTGCCAACTTTTTTTCTGAGGGTTGGAAAGCCTCAGAAGTGATGGGGGTGATAGATAAGTGTATTGTGAATTTGCACTGCATTTTGTGTATCAGACTTCATTGGTATTAGGAGTCCAAAAATCTTTTTACTACTTGTTAAATCTTCTGTCTTTTGGTAACTTTTGTGATAACAATGACCTTTCAGGGATACTTTTATCTAAAAACAACCTCTTGTGCACACTAAATACAGACAAAGCTAATGCAATTTTTTTTTTTTGTCTGAAAGCAAAACAATGCATTATTGCATATGCATGTGGCTGATGTGCCTTAGGATCACTACTTGTGATTGTAATTCTAGGATATTAGCATTTTTATCATTTGAATGGCCATTGCTTAACTCTAATTTAAGGGCTCTTCTGAGAGCACTGACTTTTACAAAAAACTGACCCTCATACTTCAGAAAAAACAGCTGTATCTGATATTTGTAAGCTTATAGTTGCCTTCACTGATGGGTAAGTTTGAACGTAGCTGATGTAACTAATGTGATGTTTCAGTTATTGCAAGCTCATAACTGAAGTCCGGCTGCTCATGGAAAACGTTTTGCCATTAATTTTGTGTGTGTGTGTGCACACAAACTGTAAATATTTACTTGACTGCTGGTGATGTTTAAGGGTAAAGGAGAAGAATGACTGTGGAAAGCTGTTCAATCCTTTCAGCAACAAACTTGAGGAAACACTAACCTGGCAAGAGCTGTGTCAGTGCTTTCAACCTGTTGCCCTTCAACAGCTTCTCCTGTTCTGTTACAGCTAATAAATTAATTCTGCTCTGGCTAGGATGTTTAGAATTGTACTAATTTGCACTGTTTATAAGATAGTGAGATTAAAATGCCATAGGCAAGCTGAGACTTGAGAGGGGGTGGCTCACGATGCTTGCCAAAAAAAAAAAAAAATATATATATATATATACAAAAAGGATTTTTGATGTCTGCTACAAATAGCATATACTTCCCCAAAGCAATTGGAGTGGAGAAAAATCCTTTAAATACGATGTGTAACACGGCTTTAGTGTTGGTAGCATTGGAAATGCTTCTCTTTGGGCAGCATTATTTGTGCCAGTCTTTTGTACGCAGTTCTGTGAGTTGGGACTCGGACTGGGGACCCTGGGTGGCTCTCACTGCACTCAGGGCTGCCTCCCAGAGAAGGAGCAGTCACTTGTTCCAGCACAGCTGATCAGACAGGTCACCTCTGTCCCATGGAGGGAACAGGAGCTGCCGTGGGATGCCAGGAGGCACCTGGGCACTGGCTGGTCGAGGTGACCGTCCCCATCACTGCCCCGACCTCCACAGCCTCAGTCTCCACCTCTCTTGGGACTTCTCTGCCCTCTCAAACTGGAATCATAACGTAGATACAGAGCTCGGACCGACAATTCTTTTTCCCTCACGTGGAGCTGCGTGGCAGACGTGGAGTTCGGAGGGGGCAGAGTCGTCCTGTGCCTGAACAGTTCCTCCCTGTGACCCTGGACTGTCTTAATAAGGGGCAATTTTATATGCCGAGCAAGTTGTGAAACATACAGTGGATTTGTTTGCATAATAAGTCTTTCTGTTATCTACTGTGTTCTGATTTTAAATAAAATTGCATATCTCTTGGTGTCCTGTCCCCTTGTGGCTTGGTTCAGTTGTGGTGCAGTTACATTAATGATTTTCAACCCTAACGGTGCTTTTTTTCTGTAGCAACGTAAACAGGAGTTGTAGGTGGCTGTAGAACATAAAATTGCAAAATGCTTTAATTATTCACAGTAAATCTGTTGGCTGTGTTTTTAGTGACTGGATATAACGAGTCCATTTTGTGTGGAGCTGATACAGGATGGGTTTGCTCGTGTAGATTTTACATGTTGTAATCAGGGCAACGAGGTAGGTGGGCTGTCTGTCAGGCAAAACCCCTTTGCTTTTCTGCTAATTTCCTACAATTAGCTAGTGGGAACGTTCAGAATCACCTGGAAAAGCTGAAGGGAGAAAGCCCTTTTTTTTTTTTTTAAGAGAGGAAAATCTTAGATTTCAGCCAAGTTAGGAGAAATGAGTCAAGCAGAGTTATTTAGGAATATGAGTCAGAGGGCAGAAAAGACCTGATGTAATTTGCTGTGATCTCCGTCGCTTTCATAGCGATGTGCAATAGAGATCCTAGTGCAGAATAACTGATTAGGGAAGAAAACCCCTTTTTTAATTGTTTCTTGCTCCTTTCCGTTTGTGGTGGCTGCAGAGATTGGATAACCTTCCGCAGAAAAGGGAAAGTGCAGATGAGGAAAACCTGCCGTGCTGACTCAGTGCCGGTGGGCGAGGGCAGGGGAAGGTGTTATGTAAAAGCTGCAGCTCTTCAGCTCGCCTCTTCTAAGAATTTGCTCCGTGTTCTGCAGCTTGGAAGAGCTGTGGAGCTCCAGCTGTGCCTGTTCAGAGCCGGGGTTGGTTCCCCCCAGGGCTTGTCCTGGCTGGGATTGTTCCCAGTGCAAAGGAGATGTCACCATGTAGGGTCAGACCTTGCCAGGGAGGGGACTCGGGTGGCACTTGGGCGTCGGAAACAAAAAAGCAAAATGCCACAATGGAAGGTGTCGTGTCGGGGACACACTGTGGTCTCCTCGTGGCCTTGGCTTGTCCCTTCCCTGGAGGTGGCTTTGGAGGCCGTGCAGGTCCTTGCCTTGCCCTTGCTCCTGGATTCCAGTCCTCTCGGGTTGTACATTAATCATCGTGCCAGGCTTTTACAGCTTTGCCTCTTCACCTCTCTGAGACTGAGACTAGAAACCGGGCGTGTTCCTGGAGGGGTTTTGAGAGATTTTGGGTCGTGAGTGAAGTTTTGGAGGTGCCCTGCCTAACTCTGTTTTAACCCCTACCTGCAGGACAAATCCCAGGCTGCTGAGGCTGGGAGATGTGCCAGTGCATACCCTGGATCCTGCTGGAAGCTAGAAGCCATTTCTAAAATACTGCTTATCATTTCCAAACCGCTCAAAGGTGCTTCTTCTGCGCTCCTGTAGGTGATGAGTAGGAATTATTTTTTCCTTCAAAGCTAAAAATATTTCCTTCTCGCCACGTAATCCCACACCTTGCTGTGTGCACTTAAAACTACGTATTATTCTAGCAACCCCTGCTCGGGATGGGCTAATTTCTGAGGGGTTGGTTAGTCCTGAAGGGAGCCAGTCACAGAGGATGGGAGGTGACAAAGTGGCTCCAGTTCTCAGCCCTGGAATGAGACCACCTGGCTGAGGAGAAGATGCTGGTTGTGGAGAAATGTGGAAATGCCTTTTGGCCTGGGGTGTGTTGTCTCACAGGGTATGAGAGGAATCCAGACCAGCTTTGTGGTTTTTTTTTTTTGTTTTTATTTAAACTCGCATGCCTAGAAGCATTTGTTAAATGATTTGATTAGCTGGTGCTTCTGGGTTACCCCAGTCATTTTTCTGAGTGGGTCATTCAGGAAATACCATTCCTAAATAAAGTGCTGCCCAAACTCACGTAATTCATGCCTGGTTGGGCACAGCAGAAAAATATTTTTTTCTTGCAAAGGAGTGGCTGCTTTTCGTGGCTTCAGGGGCTCTTAAAAACACACTTGTGCAGTTTTGTGGTTTGGTTCCTTTACCTGACTTCCTAGAGCCTGTCCCAGCCTGTTTTCTATTTGTGTGCCTCATTTCAAGGCACTTTTTGCCCCCCCAGTGATCCGACACTTGCGGTTTTTGCCAGCTTTGCTCTCTGTTGCTGAGCTGCAGCTGCTCCGTGTGCTGGTGTTCAGACTCATCTGTGGTCACTGGAGGTCTGGCTGCTGAGGGTGGGCAGTGGTAACAGCCTGCTCGAAAGCTGCTTCGAGAAAAAATAATTTCTACTTTACTCACCTCGCTGGAAGGGAGCAGAAGGTGGAATATTTCACAACTTGGTTTTTTCCCACTGTTTCTCTTATAGGTACTGAGTACAGTTTTTTCTCGAGTGAAACGTCTTCCTCTCTCCACAGCAAATTTGAGAGTCATTAGCAAATTGGATCCTGAACAACAGGATGTCTTGATGGAGTCTCAAAATAAACCTTTGCAGACACACGGTTTGTCGTTCTGATATTTTTGTCAGCTACAACTAGCACTTTCCAAAAAAGTGTAAGACTGAAGAAAAAAAAAATTAGACTGGACAGTAAGAATAATTTTTGTACAAAAATTCCCTTAGATTACATTTCAAGTAAGTTATATAGCTTGTTTTTATTTGTGCTGCTACTTTTTGAGACTTTTGATTACGCTGGCCTGGATGGTTTTAAGTAAATCACAGCAGTGGGGGTAAACAAGTTACATTTAGCCACAGTATCAATCTCAAAGCCACATTTTATTTTTGAATTCTTTAAATATAACCAAGCCTTTAAGTAGGACTGTGGCTGGACTGAGGGTAGTGAGAGTTTAGAAGTTTGCATTCTTGATTAATCAGTATTTCCGTGATGAAATGTGATGGTGTGAGTGGTTGGATGACGTCAGCCTCCCAGCAAATATATCTTTATCACTGCCTATAAATAGCCCTTGAGCTACTGCAGAAAGCACTTCCTTGAGAGAAAAGGGCTCTGAAAGAAACGAAACTCAGCAGGGAGCTGGCCCCTGTCACTGCTGTGTCATTGTCATTTGATGTGACAGCAGCCACCCGAGGGACACGGCAGTGTGACCCAAGGCACAGGGAAA